>NC_090922.1:967860159-969144254 GCF_040938575.1 Ambystoma mexicanum
GTTACACACTGAATGCCACAGTGTGCCGCTCTCTCCCCTCTGATCTTTAACCTTTACCTGAGCCCTGGCCCGCTCCCATCTGCTCCGACAGCCTGTCCTGCTACAGTTATGCAGACAAACCCCAAATCATCTTCAAGATCACCAAGGGCCCTTACCTCACCTCTCCCGATCTCAAAACATGCCTCTCAGAAATCGACCACATGTTGAAGGCTAACCACCTCCTTCCAACCCTGGAAGAACTGAGCTTATGATCTGGAGGAAGACGGCTCTCTTCCCCCAACCCATCCGATGGCTGTGTTCTCTAGGCCCAAACTGTGCCACCTCCAATGCAGTAAAAACCTTAGATGCAGTATCGACTCAATCACATCAACTCAGCGACAAAAATCACCTACCTACACAAACGCGTCCTTCCACCAGAAACCTAAGATCTGTAACAGCTCTCCTACTCATCATCCCAGTCTCAAAATCAACCAGAATAGGGGTATCTTCTTTCTCAGTCCTAGCTCCCACTATCTGGAATTCAATTCCATTCAGCATCGACTGCATAGAGATTGACCTCACTTTCTGGAAGGCTCTCAAGACCTGGCTCTTCCATTCTGCTTCCTGACTAACTTAATCCACCTTCCTGGGTAAACGGTTCCTCCAAGACAGGAAGCCGGAGCACCCAATGAGTCACCAGATGAAACAACAAGGTGGTAACTTTCCCGCACTGAAAGGATTCCAGTCAAACCATATGATATGACCTGCACAAGTTCATGGTAACTAGATATCAGCTGGATTCAAAGGTATGTATAGCACTCCATAACAATGGAACAAATCTGTATAGCCTCTGTTGCACACACCACCACTGTCAATAGAATGCAGTCCAACGAGGAAAATGTGTTCCAGCTGTGAACATAATCAGTCTCCTTGACTCACATACTCTCCTAACACTCTGTCACAGCACCCATCCACTATCCAGATCTCCATGGGTCAATATCAGGGACCTACACACCCCTACATACCTTTGTGCTGGCTAAAAATGCACAAACGCATTTTAAAATCCTCCTTCATATCTCGCATCTGGGCATCGGTCCTCCCAGGGGGTTCACCCCACATTGCTTTGAAGCCATACCAATGATAGTATGCATGATAGAAATGCCATATAACATAACATAACAATGCATCTGATCTTTTACACAAACAACATATTCTCAGGTCCCTGGGAATTACTCTTTGTTAGCCATTCAAGAGTGCCTGATATAATAAACCTGAATTCCATGAAGATAGCAATATATTTCTTATCATGGAAGTTCACAATATATTTAGGAAGATCAGTACACAGTGGGGGATGCAGCCTAATCCTCCTAGCCAATGAGCAGGATCAGAATGAGGGCATTACCATATGCTCCAAGCATTCTCAGTGCTGGAAGCTGACATCATCCCTGCCAGGTCAGTGCCCCCTTGTGCCTCTCGTCCTCTTCCCCAACCTCCCACCCCACCTTTACACATATTTACCCCTGTATAACCACTGTCCCACTTATCTTATTCTGCCTGGTCCCTCGCCAGCATTGGGGACAGCAGTGATATCTGGTGCATCGCTGCAGCTGTGCAAATGGCTGCCATGGAAAGGGAGCAGGAACTACATTTAGTCCCTTCTCCATGTTCCATGGTGTCTATCTTGTTTTTTATTCTATTTTCACTTTTGAATGGCTGCCATGGAAAGGGAGAAAGGACTACGTAGTCCCTTCTCCAGATCCATGGCAGCCACCTTTTTTTTTAAAATTTGAGAAACAAATGAGTACTTTCTCAACTTAAAAAATATATATATATATATTAGTAACCAGTATTTCAGTCCTCTTTGCACCCCATCCTCCACCCTCCTTTTACACATATTTCCCCCCTCCCAACCCTGCCCCACTCATCTTGTGCTGCCTTGTCCCTCACCAGCACCAGGAACAGCAGTGTTCCCAGCATGTCCACGCAGCTGTGCAAATGGCCACCATGGAAAGGGACAATCTCCCAATCCATGGCAGCCATCTTGTTTATTTATTTTATTTTTCACTTATGAATGGACACCAGGGAAAGGGAGGAGTGACTATGTGTAATCCCTTCTCCCCGTTCTATGGTGGCCATCTTTTTTGTTTCTTTCTTTTTAGTTGGAAACACTGAGGCATTTCAAAACTTCAGAAATGATCTCTGCAGATTAGACACTTTAACAAGCAGAGAATGGGGGTGGATCTCTCTCTTCTGCAGGAGCTTCCCTCTCCAATGGCCTCTCAGGCTTGGGTCAGATCTCCTTTAGTTACGGAAGCTTCTTAAGACACACCTCTTCTCCTCTTACTTCCCTCTACCCATCCCTAGCTAATGTTCCCCTTTTGCCGCATTTGACCTGCGCCCTGGTTTCCTTCTGATTCATACAGGGCAAAAGAACCTCCTCGCCCAGTCTACCTCAGCATCTCGGTCTACCATGAACCCCCTCAAATCATTACTTGCTCCCTCCCTCCCTCTTTACTAACCTGGCGGGGCCCTGCACTCCTGAGTCCATCCAGCCATGTACTCAGACTTGCCATGTGGACATTCATTCCCTGCATTCCCCTGGCACTTGTCCACCTGACCTCGCCTTAGCACTCGCCTAGCCTAGGGGCCCTCATTTCCCCCTCCTGCTGCCCCCCAGCACTTGCACGCTCCCTTCTCCACCTGCACTTCCTTTCCCTCCTTAGCATTTGCATGTTCCGCTCTGAGCGGCACCTTGCACCACCTGTCCCACCCACTTCACTTCATTCCTTGTTACTGCACTTGCACAATTCGAATGACACAAGGCCTAGTAGGACACTTTATTTTCTTCCTCGCTGTCCCCTCCCTGAACCCCCTCTTTTGTCTTTATTTATTTTTTTATTTATTTATTCGCATTTGTATAGCGCACTTGCAGCCCATGGGCATCGAGGCGCTGTTACAAGTAGGTGTTGGATTCTTAATTCAGCAGATATGCATGAGACCGGAGGTTTTATGGATACACAATTACAGGCATAGTTGCAGGTGAAGCATGATATTCATAATACAGTGACAGAATGCCGTCAGGTACGTTTCATACAAAGAGCTTGGTTTTAACAGCTTTGCGGAAGGCTTGGTGGGATTCAATCATTCTGATGTGGGGTGGCAGTGCGTTCCAGTGGGTGGCGGCCCGAGTGGGAAAGCTGGCACCACCGGCGCGCACTTTGCGTGATTTGGGCGTGACAATTGTGTTGGAATAGCATATTCTTAATGGTCTGGTGGCAGAGTGCTTGGTGATTCTTTGGGTCAAGTAGGGTGGAGCAAGTTCATGGAGGCATTTGTGGGTAAGGGCGAGTGTTTTGAAAACAATCCTCTCTTTCACTGGGAGCCAGTGTGCCTGTCTTCTGACTTCTGAGATGTGTTCTTTTCTCGCGGTGCCTGTGGCCGCCCTAAGTGCATTATTTTGAACTAGCTGAAGTTTGGCCAGGTTCTTATTGGAGGTCCCAACGAGTAGGGCATTACAGTAGTCCAGCCTAGATCCAATTATTGCCCTAGCAATGGTGAGGCAATTCTGGCGAGACAGGAAAGGTCTGGCAGCGTTGAGGACTTTCGAGTAATAGGCTGAGGAGGAGGCGATGGCATTGATCTGTCTATCCATTGACAAGTCGGAGTCTAGGTAGACTCCGAGTGTCTTCACATGATTGGAGACCTTGATGGGAATGTTGTCAATAGTGAAGGAAGTGTACTGTTCACCGAGGTTCTCCAGCGTGGAGGGTGCTCCTATGAGGAGGAGTTCGGTTTTTTCGCTATTGAGGCACAGCCAGTTATCTGCCATCCATGATTGGATAGTGGAGTAGATGGTGGTAAGGGTTTTCGTATCCGCCAGGTAGTCGCCTGTGAGTGGGATGAGGACCTGGGTGTCATCCGCATAGTTTGTATACGAGATGCCCAGGGAGTCAAGGATGCTGAACAGTGGCCTCGTGAAGAGGTTGTAAAGCGTGGGCGCGATACATGAGCCCTGAGGCACACCGCAGGTGATGTGGCTGGGTGTGGCACAGGCTGAGTCAGAGAAGACTTTCATGGTCCTTTCTTGGAGGAAGGAGGTAATCCATTCGCAAGCTTTGGGGGAAAAGTTAGCTTGGATAGCTAGATGGTGACACAAGGTGTTGTGGTCCACCAGGTCAAAGGCGGCGTATAGATCCAGGAGCAGAAGGAGAGCAGGTTTCCCTGCGTCTCTTAGATCGTCCATTTGGTTCTTTAGGTCCAGGAGAGCCGTTTCGGTACCGTGTCGTGGGCGGAAGCCAGATTGCCGCAGGCCGAGGAGACGGTTTTCTTCAAGGAACTTTTGGACTTGCAGGTAAGCTGCTTTGTCCAGGATTTTCAGCAGGAAGGGTACAGTGGTGATAGGTCGATAATTCCCCGGGATCGTTGGGTCCAGCGAGGGTTTTTTGAGGAGTGGGCGTACCCAGGCCTCCTTAAGTCCAGTTGGAACGTGGCCAGACTGGAAGGATGAATTAATGAATGCTGTGAGGAATGGAGCTAGGATCTGTGCTGAGTCTTTAATGAGACTAGCTGGGCAGGCATCTCCCTTACAGTTGGAGGGTTTGATGGACTTGAGCAAGGCGATGACCTCGTGCTCAGTAATATCTTTGAAGTCAAAAGATGGAGAGGGATTAGTGGTGGAGGGCGTGGTGGGTTGACTATGCAGGTTAGCTATGAGGCGGGAAAGGGCTTTTTGGTGGCCACGAATTTTAGTTTGGAGAGTGTTGAGCTTGTCTAGCATTGCGGATTGAATGCTATTGCACCAGTTGTCATCTTTGATGAGAGCAGGAGGAGGGGAGGATGGTTTTTCCAGTTCCCTGAATATGGTGAAGATTTACTTTGACCCCGATTTGGCGTCATAGATCCTAGCTTTGAAGGAAGCAGCTTTAGCTAGGGTGATGTTAGTTTTGTAGTATTTGTAGTATTTGGAGATGGCTTTGAACGCATTTTTGGTGGTTTCTGATGGGTTAGCTTTCCAGGTGGAGAGGGCAGTCCTCTTTTGCGCACGTTGTTCAAGGAGTTCTTGTTACCTCTTTTGTCTTGTTAAGCTTTAAAACACAATTTGCTGTATAGGCGCATTATCAATAGCCTATAAATAAATACATTCTAATAGTACCCCAGTCCAAGAGGCCGGTATACTAATAACAATGGGCCCCTCACTGAGGGGGCATTACCACTTCAGGCAATGGCCCAGGGCCTGCATTAAGGCCCAAGCTTCACTCATAAATATTGGCCCTGGGGCATTATCGGAAGCGGCAATGTCACTTCAGCTCGGGGCTTATTGCTTAAGTATAGGCAGGTAGGAACTATCCTTAAAATAGTCTTGAGAACCTCATATATCGTCTTTTTATATATACTCTTGTGTAGAAACATCTGTTTTTTTAAAAAAATGACTTTAGAATAAATTGATTGCAGGAAAAATTCCACAGAAATCAAAACTATTGGGACACATATGGGCCGGCATAGAAGGCGCTTCAAAACTATTTCCAAAGACATCTCCTCAACCATGTCTACTACTGCATACATACCCATACATTATCATTGGAATTAATTTTTATGTAAAATTTCAACAGTATTGTAAGGGAAAAAGTGCAGTATTTACCTTTGATTTTCTTCATCTGTGCCAATAGTGGTGATATTTCTTGAAGGAAGTAACCACCATAACAGCAGTCTTTTTAATGTTGATCCACAAATTGTATTCACTTACACATTACTCAGCAGATTCAGTGCACACTGTAGACCAACTTGTGTAGTATTAAATAACACTTAATCATCAGCAAACGCCAGTACACGTATGTGCTGATGCCCAATCTTCATTAGGACATTTTTGGTTTCTCCATTTCAACCTCCAAATCTGATGTAAACAAATTAAAAAGACACAGGGCCAACACACATCCCTGGCGCAGCCCCACACATGTTTTGATATCTTTGGTATAGGCTCCTCTTGAGTTGATTTGTACTCTAATAGCAGTATCAGCATATAGCTGTACAATACTTTTTAATAAACACTTAGGTATGGCCCAATTTCAGAGCTTGTTCCCCACTTTTTGCCTATGAATACAGTCAAATGTGGCACATACATCTACATATGCTGCATATAGGTAAGGATTCTTTTTCTGCCACACCTGGGAAATTATTAACTTCATAATAAAACCGTTAAGAGAAGTTTTATACATTTCCTAAAGCGGGTTTGAAAGATTGACAAGCAGTTGGTTTTTGCAATCCAATCCTCCAAATAAGCCAAAACCAAAAGAGGCAACCTTTTTGCTGATGGTGTCCAAAAGAGTGATGCACTGATAGTTATCAGGTTCTTGTTCTCACCCTTTTTGTATTTCAGAACGATAAAGCCCTTATGCCAGGTCTCTGGGAGCTTACATTCCAATCACATTTCGGAGAACAGAGGAAGTTATACCTCTGACCATGATAATAAACCCCCTTTAACAATAAAATTCGAAACACCATAAGGGCATAATGCTCTTGAGTTCGTGAATCCTAGTCTCAATATCTTCTTTGGTTAGTCTCTGCCTCCAAACAGGTACATCCTCATAAGAAAACTATGCTTCAAGTGCAACAGATGTTCCACATTTCCCTTCAAAATACTCTATCCAATCAGTTTCTGAAACAGGATTGGTATGCTAAATCTTCTGGGTCCTACCCATATTATTTAAACATTCCCAAATTCTTTAGCAATTTGTCAAGCTTAGCTCTTTAAGCAGCCAATATCATTTCTCCAGTTCATTACTGCTTTACATGTAATCATCCAATTTTGTACTTTTGTTTATGCCTCCTCAGACATTTTATTTTCCCGCTTTTCCTATGGAATGATCCTTGTTGTCACCCTGATCCTTTTCCTTAGTAGCCTGTTTTCCTGTAGTACCTCAATGCCAGAGTTGTGGTTGTGCAGAAAACATTTCAGCTTGGGCGGTTCAAAATTAAGGATAATGGAGGATAGCAATTCTTCCAATAAGTAGTTATAATAGGAAATAGTGAACATCCCTCTTAGACCCCTATATAATTTAGCATCTAACATTTGAGACACCTTATTTCAAAATGTCTCCCTTGTGACCATGGACCAATTCACTTTAATACATTGATTATTGACTTTGAGTTCAACTAAACGTTTTGACCTTCCTAAGCTAACTATCAATGTATTTATACTTAGGATCAAATAGGCATGATTACTTCACTCTGTTTCTTGGATGTGTAATGAAATTATTAAATAAATAAATCGGTTTTGTAGCAAAAAGTTTGCTGTCATAGAGACACACGCTCCTCTCCTCTTGACTGTACTGCCTGGAATATCACCCAGGACGTTGCCATTACTTTTGAATAATTTCCAATTATCCAGCATGCTAAACCAGGCGGTTACCTCGAAATGTGTCTGCATAATATTAAAGATGTCCAAGTTTCCACACTGCTTAACAGTCAAAAGCACAGAGAAGTATCTGGTGCTATGAGTAAACCCCACAAAAGTCTTTCCCACAAACCTTTCCTCATTTTTTTTTCTAAAATATGGTATATGCATCTTGAAATAGAATAGTAAGAAGCCAAACTTCTTGTAATAAGAAGATTTGAAAAACAATTAACTGCATCATTTCTGGGGTTAGAGTTAAAAAAACGATTGAACTGTCTAGAGTTCCAAGATGCTATTAAAAGAACACAGTCAGTAAAAGTAAAATTGGCAAAATCAGCGGAATCGCTGGTGGTAATGCACCAAAATACCTATGGGGTCAATGGACTGCATAAATGGGGACTAACACTGCCATACCACCACTTGTAATCTGGCAGTAATTCTGATGGATCAAGTGGCAGTAACAGTAAATCTGGTTGGCCTTATTCTGGTTGATTTACCACTGGATTCCACCAAACTTGTAATGAGACCATATACCTTCATGATACACTATCTAGCTGCATACATAATGTATCTCCTGCTCTCACATACTCTCCAGACCATATCTCATCACCTATACACTACATGCACTACTCTACGACACATTGCACAATACCTTTATCTTTAGAATGCAGCTATCCCCCACAAGAAAATGTGATCTAGCAGCACAGATAATGCCCCTCTTGCTCTCACATACTCTCCAGACTACCTCTCATCACCCTTCCACTACACGCACTTAGACACATTGCACAACACCTCTGTCAAAAGAATGCAGCTAGCCCTCATGATAAAATACGGTCCAGCTGCAGACATAATGTGTCTTCTGCTCTCACATTCTCTGCAGACTAACTCTCAGCACGCTTCTACTACATGCACCACTCTAATACAAAATAGACACTACCTCTACAATTAGAATGCAGTTATCCCCCACAGAATAAAATGTGGTCCGGTTGTACACTTAGGGCCCATTTCATGGAATAAATTGCATGGAAAATCAGGCCTTGCACGCGAAATTGCATGCAAGTCCCTGTTCGTCGATTCATGGAACACAATGCGTTACCTGGGACTTCGGTGGAATCCACGCCAGTCCAACACGTCACTGCAACACCACAGGGGCCTTGGGCGGAACCAGCGTAGGGCCGGCCGGCCCTGTGCAGGCACTTAAAAAGGGGCAGACCACATGGAATGGGGAAGAACAAGCAAAAATGTGGATGTTATGAGGGATGCTCCACATTCAATCGCACCACCCATACGCGCGCCAAACAACCGTATTCATGAAAATGAACAGGGATCGCAAGCTCGTGAAAAAACACACACAAATCCCAAAGCACCTATGCCACGCAATAGCAGTTGTAAATGTCAACAAACACACAAAAAATGCCTAACAAGCCTGCGCATCAACAAACGCACACATACAGTTACGATGAATGTACCATTTCTTGCAGCAGTGATCGTGGGATACCGCAGGAGGAGAAAGATGGCCAGGGTCCGGATCTTCCACCCAAGGACCCCACTTTTTGGGTTGCCTGATGACCAGGTTGATGCCACGTATAGGATCCCCCCTCATATCATCTTAGATCGGGTCACAGAGTGGGAAGATGACCTCACATCACCCACCCTGTGCTCCCAAGCACTGAGCCAATGGCATAAGATGCTCAGTGTACTGCATTTTTCACCAAAAGCATCCCCTATGTCATGTAAAATTATCATTAGTCTGTGTTATGGTATGGTATGGCATGTCATGTAAAAAGTATTTTCAGAATGGCCCGATACACAAGGCAACTCAAGGATGGATGAAACAAGGGAAAAAAGAATACTCATTCTGCGCCCTTCAGTTTCTGAAGCCATAACAATAGTCTCAGAATAGGCAGAGTAAGTGCATATTATACAATTAACAGTGGAGGTAACAGTGAATATGTTTGACAATGATTCTACAGTTTTACCAAGTGCATTAATGTGCCACCATGCAGGGAGCCAGGACAGGGTGGAACAGACAGACGATCTACAGGGATGGTGTAATCAAAACGAGCAAGTGCACACACATTTCCAGGGGATTGGTAGGTGGAGGCTGGGCACATGTTCAGGGGTGTTCCAAGTGAATCCAGTCAGTGTAGGTGGGGGTAAGTGTAGAGAGATGCAACTCTCTAGGGTCATTCACCAAGTGCAGTGATGATGAGGCTAGTGCAGGTCCCGGAGGCAAGTGTGCTAAACACTGCCGGGGGAGCCATGGGCCTGTGACAGCCTGAGGTACATAAGGTGGCCAGTAATCGAGCTGTAAGGAAAAAAGGAGGGATGAAGGGAGAAAGCAGAGGGATAGGTTAGCAGGAAAGAGGGAGAGAGTAGGAAGAGTAGACTTAAGCGGATGAGGCTCCATACAGAGGGCGGCAGAGAGGCTATTCCAGAGGGAGGCCCCTACTGAGGATAAAGATCTTCCTCTAAATCTCTTCTTGCAGAACTGGCTCACTCGAAGAAGGCTCGGGAGGGAAAGTATTTAGGAATGAATCGTTGCAGATAGCTACTACACAGGCACCACAAATCCTTGTGGACAATGCATAGTTTCTTACATTTGACCCTTGCAGCCACGGGTAGCCAGTTGTTAGGGAGAATTCTCGGTTTAGGCTGAATTTCCTAACCTAGTGAGCCCCCCAGCAGCTTTGCTGGATTTCTGGAGTTTGTTTTTTTCCCATCCTGCCAAGAGTGAGACTCTTTTTCTCCCACTCTTGGACATGAATGTGTGTAATTCCTTTGAATGTCAATGTGTTCTATGGGCTATGGGGTCTTTTACTCCATAAGGTCTCATATGTTTTGCTATGTGTGTTACAACGCACCCTCCGTGCCGTAGCACTGGGGCGTCCTAGCGGACCTCCATCATAGACTCCATACCCGGGGACTGACTACTGTCTCCCCGGGCATGTAAAGTCACCATTGGCTTTACTAGACCTAAATTTACTAACAGAACTAGTACACACCATCCTATTATGGACGTACTAGTAGGGGTAATTCGATTACTCCTAGGTCTGTTATTCGAGGGGGCACTGTCCCGTCCCCCCTCGTCGAGTTTTGGCTGGTGGCAGTGGAAACTACTTGTTATATTCGACCCCGAATATAACTCTATGGGATTCTTCCCATTGTTGGAGGTTAATACTTTTCCTCGTTAATCTCTAACATACCACCGGTTTATTTATCTTAAATAAATCTATCGGTTGGTATTTTCTGCCAGAACTCGGTTTTTAAAATGGCATCTGTTTTCGTCTCTGTGACTCCTAAACCAAAGGTTGAGCCCTTTGCTCCACTTTTAGAAGGCCTCTACACAGAGGCCCTCCAAAGTGGTGCCATTCTGTCTGGGTACCACAGTGGGTGTGGGAGGGGGTTTAGGCACCCTGGACGGAGTTGCCTTGCCAACTCCGGTCGCACTCTGGTGTGATTGGCCCAAGTGGTGAGCCACCCCGCTCACCACTTGGCATGTTTTGATTGACAGCTAGGCTGAATGAATGGGGGCTTTCTGCATAAAAGCAGGGCTTTTGGGACGGGATCTTCAGAAGTCGCCACAGGACCTAAGAATCCGACGAGGGTAAAGCTGAGCTGACCTGCAACTAGGACACCTCCGGCGGAGCCCTGCTGAACCGACTCACCACTTCCCGACGACAGAGGAGATCTCTCTGCCGTTGGGTCTCTTCCCCTGACTGGTGGGAACAACCAGTCCCCTTTGCTTTTTCTTCGCTCCAGGACGCAGTGGTCGAATTGCCCGTGCAGAGCGCCTCGGCAACCGGATAGCCACTACCCCTGTACCTCAACCAAAAGGTGGTGCCTTGTGATGGAGCACTCCGTGACTGGTCTCTTCCCTGGTGGTGCACCAGACTTCACTTTTCTTCGACGACGAGATCATCTCTACTCTTGGCAAAGACCCGATGTGCATCCACCACCAGGAACAACTGCCCCCGCCGGAGCTGTCTCTCCACAAACAAGGTACCATGTCCGCCTGGCTTCCCTTTCTGCCGGTTAGAGTGAGGTGTCTTAATCCTCGCCTTTCCATTGGGTCGCCTCCAAGCTTTCTTAACTTTCTGTTCTGAACTGGTCCAATCTTTCGATTACAATTTGCGACAAAGACTCGAAGTGCATTTCCACTGTGATACTTTTCTGGGACACATCGCCTTGCCTCTCCCCGAGTGGGCCTGGCCTCTGAACTTTGTGATCTGCAGTAGACCCTGCCTTACTTGCCTTGCATTTGTTCTTAAAAGTATTGGTACCGAGTTGATTTCATAACCTGCCTTATTTTTCTCTCCCGTCCTAACAAATACTAGAGTACCATCTAGGTTAAAGCATACAACTCTGTCTGCAAATAAGTGATGCCGTTGAACCTAGACTTGTCGAACTATTGTTAGGGGGATTGATCTTTTTCTTATAGTAATTGTGATTGAAGTGTTTACCGTTTTAGTGCCAGTGTGTTTTTCATAGATCTGTTTTTATAAATAAATAACTATATATCTTTACACCAAAGTCTTGCTCCATGTTTGCTTGTTCTACTGTGTAAATTGCCCTATTTTGTATACTCCACATACTGCCTAACTCTTCTTGAGGGAAGTCTGACTGCTCAGCCACAGCTACCAAGTGAATCTGTGTGGTACAGACTGCTACCAAGTGGGTTTACTGCCAAACACCTGTAGTCCTAAATCTTTTTCAGTGGTCCCAGAGGGAACTGCACAGGTTTCCGCCTAACACCAGTGGAGGGATATCAATTTCAGGCAGATGCGGTCCCCGGTCTTGACGCCAAGGATACGTCTTGCAGTTGTGTTCTACATGAGTCATAGAGGGTGTGGATTCGAAGCATGGGAGGGTGAGTAGTTGTAGTTGTAATAGTCCAGCCTGGAGATAGCCAGGGCTGTGGAGACAATGACCTGTGGGGGAAAGTGCAAAAAGGTATAGTACCTCTGAGGAGGTGTAGCTGATAGTTGAACTTTGTAGAAATGACTGAAATGTGACATGAGATGGAGAGAGTGGATGTGAAGATGTCCCTAAAGATCATTATCAGTGCAGATGGGTGTGGATGGAAGGTCAAGGGAGTCTGGCCAGAGAAAAAACTGAAAAGCTGGAGCAGGGGTCCCAATGCAAACAATCTCATTCCTGCTGGCATTAAGGAAGAGGTTGTTTGCAGCACACCAGGACTGAATCATGGACAGAGAGTCAGATATGAGTGATAAAGAGGAGGCGGATGAGGGTAGCCCAAAAGAGTTCTGCATCATCCACATTACATTGGAATTCAGAGGTGAAAGTGCTAATCGCACATGCAAAGTCTGCCATGTACCTATAGAGGAACCAGGGGGATATCTTAGATCCCTGGGGAACGCCACAGTTTGAAAGAGCCATAGAATAAGGTAAGGCTTTGAGTTCCACCTGGGATGGGTGGTCAGAAAGAAAGGAGGTTAACCACACCATAGCCTGATCTGTGAACCCAGTGCACCATACCCACTGTGGTGGACCCCTTCTGCAGTGGTGGATGTGAATAACTAACATACTGGTCAAATGTGTAACATTCGTTTAACTAACAATATGAAAGAAGATCTTACCTGTCCCCTTGCCATGCAGTTGACACTCAAATTTCATGAAATGAAATAGCCATCATTACCGGACGTAAGGATCTGCAGACAAAGAAAAACTTGAAGCAGAGTTCATGTAACACATACATGCCACCCCTTAGTGAAATCAAACACATTCATACCACAAGTCCGAATACATCCATCAACATATGTCCCTGCACACATGCAGAAACACCTGCACACTGTATGCAATTCAAACACACAATAGACACACACTCACACCCAACAACATCACACACACACTGCCTGCCTGTCCCCCTCAATGACATGCAGCAAATGTGCATGCAACACATCCACAGTCATTACACAATGTCACATACACAATGCACACGTCACTCCCCATGCTGCATGAACATAGGAAGAGAGCACATATGCATATAATTAATCCCAAACAAAACATGCACCACCCTGTGAAGACTACCAATGTCATGAAAAAGCTGGCCATCCCCTGTGTAGTATAAGGACTGTGCACTGCACACTGTCATGGAAGCGCATTATCAATAAACACATGGGTTGTTCATTGTTTAAGCACTCATCCAAAAACCCCAAAAGTTGTGAAATGCACACAGGGCAACAGGCTGGTGACAGGTGAATGTAGACAATGATTTACTAATAGAGACAATCATACAATCAATACTACCAAGAAATCATGACAATAACTGGGAGGGGAGACAAGCCCACAATGCCTTCTGAGTGTTCACAATGTGCATCTATACAGGTGATGTTGTCAAGGGAAAAGGTTTGGATTAGTGCATGGAGAACATCTTGTGGTGAAAAGGGCAGAACATAATTCACAAGCTGAAATGCCAACTCACGTGGTGATGCTGATCGTAAGCAAGTTCAGAATATACACAATACATTACATGATACATGTGTGGTGTCTGAGTTCCATGGACACATAAGGGGCATGGACATGAGGCATGCTACTGCATCAAATGCACAGAAGACAGTGGGAGAAGGAAGTGGAGAAGAGAAAGGACTTGATGATTAATGTGTACTTAAGGAGTTCATGCTCAAGATGCAGAGGGAGAGTCAGTCTATTACACAGAAGGCATCACACATAGGAAATTGACCCACCTCCAGCACTTTCAATACTGAAGTGCTTCACACACAGGGAGTAGTTGGCAGAGGAATGCTGGAGTATAGAAGGGGAGTATTTAATCTGGAAGCGTTGAAGACGGTACAGGGACCCAGACAGCCCTGTGGATAATATACAGGGATAAGAATGTAATCAGTGGTGAGTCTGTGAGCCTCTGGAGCCTTATCCATATCGCAGGAGAGATGTGGTCCCTGGCCCTGAGTTAAATGACGAGTGAGTCTTGCAGAGCTAATGTGGGTAAGCTGTAGGGATTGCAGGGTGGACCAAGGAACACTTACGAGTTGGATGTTGCAGTAGTGTAGCCTGGAGAGTACCACACCACGTGTAACACTGCACCTCTGTGTGATGGTGTGGGTACAGTAACTATGAGCATTAGGAGCTGAAAGTTGGACCTCTTGATAATCCCACGAATATAAAGGAAAACAAAGTTCAGACTCAGAAAATACTTATTTGAAAGCGCAATATCAGACATGCTCTATATCTCATTAATAACAACACACATAGCAAAACTTGATAAACTCTTTAAATCAGTGTCACAAATATGGTAGCTTGGTCAGCGTTAATGTTTCAATCGTTGCTAGATGCTTTTGTCATAAATGCTAATTTATGCAACATTCATTTGGAAGGTAATGTCCCCAAGGCTTTGGTCACTCATATAAACTCTACTCTGTAATGCTTTATTCAGCATGATTTCCTGTTTGTCAGTGCACCTAATTCCAGAAGTATCATGGCCATCCTGGAGGTTAGCAATGTCGTATTGCTTCCTATGTAAAAGATACACACTTCCGTGTTTTCCGTCGAAAGGCATTGTTTCAAGAAACGGATGTTTATACAGCTGCAGCAAGGCACCTTGAATGAGCAAATATTTAGTCTGTAAATTGTGCCAGGAAAGGGAACGAGCGTGCGTTATATGGGGACACTGCATCTCGCCAGGCTAGCGTCTCCACCTAGCGGTGCCAGAACAAACACTGCTGGGTCAGTGAAGCAACATGTGCCTCGTGACTCATGACTGTGACCAGGGGTGGACTGGCCTTTAAGGAACTCTGGAGATTTCCCGGTGGGCCTCTGCACCCTGGGCCTTTTTTCTGTGGTATTTCCAAATGTCCTCATAGGAAAATCATTGGGCTTGCTGAAAATGTGTCATATAGGGCCACTTTGAACTTTATTTCCAGGGCCTCTTTTGGTCCCCAGTAATTATTTCCAGGGCCTCTTTTAGTTCCCAGTCCAGCCCTGACTGCGACCCCACTACAGAGACCCTTTGCGCATGTTTCGGAATGCATAGGGTATTAAAATACAATTATAACGTGTGTATCACAGCACTTTATCTTAATAATATACTTATATAAGAATCCCTACAAAGAAGGCACACACTGCATATCCTGCTAGCGATGTTGTAGGTGCGCACATCAGAAATGTCAAACGAAAAATAATGCTAGGGCGCTTGAGAAAAGAAAGGAACTATAAGAACGGAGGAGAGACACTTCCGAGATGAGAGATTGAGGCGGGTACAGTGAAGAAGGAAACATGGAGACCGAGACAACTGGGAACGAATTGATAGAACCTGAGCAAATACTTCAATTTAATGAACGCCAGCAAAGAGGGAAAAGAGCGCATCAACGCAAAACAAGAGGAATATGTGGTAAGGTGATGTGCGACGAGGACAGGAAAACAAGCCCTAAGAAGCGAATGGGTCATTAATAAAACATCAAATACTTTGTGCGTTGCCTTTAAAAAAAAAAAAAAATGGGACGTGTTTGTGTCTGTCAATCTATCTTTCTACCAAGTAGTTCCTTTGCCTATCAGTCTGGTTCTGGCTTCCTTTATTCATATACACATTGGTTATCTATCTATCTATCTATCTATCTATCTATCTATCTATCTATCTATCTATCTATCCGTTTGTTTTTCTGTCTGTTATTGTATCTATCCATCTTTCTATTAACATGTAAATCCAGCCATTTATCTATCAAACTATTAACAATAATATCGATCTGTCTTTTAAGTATTCTGCGTTTGGTTTGTGACTCACTCCATCTGTGTCTCTGTTCTATGTGTAAATCGCTCTATCTGTCTAGTAATATATCGCCCTGCGTATCTAGAATAACATTAGTTGTATTGTGTTTCTTATATAGCCACGCATACCACAGTCCTCCAGCTTCTAAACACTATAACAACAGGTGATGTGTTCACCAATTGTTTTCAATAGTATCTGATTTATCAACTACATGGAGAGTGAACGGATAACGTGTCCTCCTACAAGTTTTGAGCTTGCGAAGTGCAGGCTGCTTTCCTATCATAGACCACTATGTATGACCTTTTTAGCTATTCGACTATCTGTACAGCTATCTATATATCTAGCTACTTATCTATCAATGTATCTATCTATCGATCTGTCATCCATGTATCTAGCCTGTCATTCTATTTTTACAATGGGCTGAGATATATGACAGAGTAGAGAAAGTATAGCTGTATTTTACATTACATGCCTTTGTTTTCATTCTAGACCTCCTGTATGAAGGATGTAATACAGAGAAGGGTGATCTGGAATGCTGTACTTTTCGCTGAATGGACATCCTGAAACAGATTTCCTTTGACGCCCGATCTACTGCACAGCCCCGAATACATTTTAAAAAACATAGAAAGGGTACATCTCGAATATGGCTGATCTAATTTTTGAAATGTTTGTAGAATGTATCGATTGGAGGTTGGGCTGCTTAGGACTTCGACAACATATCTAGAACGCAAGCAGGACGTTTTGAGATATGCAGCTTTAAAGCCTATTTCCTTTTGCATTTAAAGGAAACCCAATGAAAATATGTTTTGTTACATGGAAAAGTCTATGGAACTTCATGAAATATGCACGTTTATATGTGGCCAGGCCAGGGACCAGGCCAGCGGCTTAAGCAAAATAAAACAGGTGATGGCTGGAAGGTTTAGCATTAGTCTTAAACTCTCGGCGTAGCTCTGGGTAGCCCTCCAGTCCATTGTTCTTCCGCCAGGCCACACCTTCATGGAAAGGAGAAAGACCATATACAAATCTGCCTCGGTCCCAACCCAAAAAGGGCAGTCTTTCTTGCTGCATGAGACCACAAGGGGTTTGCCAAATTTGGGAGACTTTCAGGGACGAGGTCAACATTTACATACTTGCAAATGCTGCCCATTTTTATGAATGCACCATTTGTCTGGTTACCGATTTCAAAATGTATATTTCTAAAATATTACCGGCCATAAATGCTGCATGATTCTGTCTGATTACAGTTTTGGCCCACTGTTATGACCAAAAAACCATCAGCTTATTCTTTGATTTTTTATTTACCCCAGAGCTTACTCTCTTGGTTTCAGAGATGACACAATGCACTGGTTGACATACATTAATATCAGCAAGGCAGGATGCATATCTAGGACACTAAGGTTAGTGAGCACTTATATTTACCTCGGATTGAAAAGTACATTTATTAGTACTCGACAAAACCGACAGTTACAAAGACATATTTATTTATTTTGCAGAATTATTGAATTATTCATACCCGAGGAAGGGCATGTAAGCACGAAACTCGTTGTATTGAGCGAAAAGGATACACTTGGAAATCAATATTGTTTAAACGTGTATATCTCGGCTAATGTCCGAGAAAGGACTCAGGAAATACTGTCCTTACTCAAAAACCAGTTGTAAAACTGTAACTACTGTACATTGAATGTGTGTATTATTGCAAACGTTATGTTGTTTGACAGACTTATGGGTACCATTTATTAGAATTGTTGACTTTATCGAGTATACATCATTATTACTGTTCTTTGAATTTACCTTATATTACACATCCACAAATATGTTTTGGGAATCATTTTGAACTTCCTTTGAATCTAATTGGCATTGTTCATGCCAGAGTGTGCACAGATTTTCAGTTCCACCGTTTCAGGTGTTACTCACTTTCTCCAAATGATTACAGTTTTAACTGATAAAAAGCCTCTATTGTTCAAAGTTGTTGCTAATGGCAGGCAGATAGACAAAAGTGAAATTGTCGTCTGTTATTATGCGGCAGCTGTTCAAGCTGCATGCTAAGTAATGTATTTACATTTTAACAAAACTTTCCAAAAGAAGAAAAAATAGACCCAACTCTGCAAAGATATTTCATGCGAAATTTCTCATTGCCCAATTTGTCCTCTCACGTACAGCCCACGCCACTAGATCGATTTGTGACAAATCTTCGGGAGTGCCTCACTGACTAGTGATACTCTGTGGTTTTGAGCAAATCTGTAAAGCAATTACTTTTAAACATGGCCAAAAGCGAGAAGATACTTGTTGGGGATTTCTGTGTTTGCTGACTTAACGAGAGGCACCCATTTTTGTTAGGACCATCATTGTGGTCTGTGGGTTGCTGATTTGAAAGCATGATCTTATGACCTACCGCAGGGTTCATGTGCTACAGGGGACATGCATGCGCAAAAGCTGGCAGAACAATTCAGCTATCTCAGTGCCCCCCCCCCCACCTTAGGAGAGTCCGGTGGGTAAATGGGGATATTATTTGCTCCAAAAATGTAAATACATGTCTGTTTATGCAGTTGGGTTTGCAGGTCACCTGCCATGTCTGAGGGCCGTAGATGGCCTGTGGGCCAACAGGTCAGTCTGCAAGTTTAGGCTGACTCCCACGTCTAGCATATAGCCCATGGATGTAGCTGGTGTTCTTCTGGCTACCAGTGCCTCGCAGGGAGCCTGGTGGCAGATAGAAACACAATGCAGGGATAATGGCCACTGGTGTAAGCACATTCCTGTTGTAGTTGCCACTTTGCATGGTTTTGCAGTGTATGGCCATGGCTTAAGGTATGGTGGCCCTTAGGCATGGTCACAGTCGATGGCAATGCACCACTATGAGTGTTTTCAGGGTGCCCTGGGGGATGGCCCAAGTGTATGGCTGTGGGGCAGGGCGAGTGGCATCTTCAGTGGGCAAGGTGGCCAGTGTCCACCCCAAGTAGGTTTGCTTGATCCGAGGCATGGAATATGCCAAAAAATTAGGCAATGGGAACATTGGACATGGCCACTGGCCAAGGCCAATGCCACTGTAGGTGGCCTGAAGGGTGAGTCATTGCTGCGGGCAAATCAACCACTGTCCCATGGCCAGGCTATGGCTTATAACCACTTTGGATGGTTCCAGGGGACTTGAATGTAGGCTGAAGGCCATGCACTGGGAAATAAAAAAATTGGAACGTTTTAAAAAGCCCAATGAATGGCTAAAGCCCAACTACTGAGTTTGTACTCCCTGGGTCATGGGTAAAGTCCATATTCTGAGCAAAGTGACTACTAGCAATGGAAAGAGGCCGTGGCTAAAGCTTCCTAAGCATGGCTTAGTGGAGACCAGGACTTGGCCAATGTCCATGGCCCAGCAAGTGACCATTTGCCATGTTCACAGCGAATGGTAAGTGTCCAGTATGGTTGGTGCGGCCGCCTGAGACTTGGCTAAGGGACAAACGGACCACTGACCATGGCTGGTGCCCACAACATGTAGCTGCAGGTGCCTGGTCTATGGACAAGGGCTGTGCCCTGGGAAAAGTGACAACTAGCCATGGGCATAGCCACAGGCCCATTATTGGCTTACATTGCCCACTGTGCTTAGGTAAAGGCCATTACTCTGGTAAAGTGACAAAGAACTTTGTCACAGGACAGCCGCTATTAAGATTGATTATTGAGTTAGTGCATGGCTAGAAGTCATGTTCTGGGTAAAGCCACCACTGGCAGTGCCCAGAGGTCATGGGCAGTTCCCAGAATGCATGGTTTGTGGATGTAAGGTCACGGTCAAAAGCCATGACCTGTTTTTCTTTTGTGAAGTAAATTTGCCACAGACTTTGGCCAAAAAACATGTCCTATTCCTACAACGGGAGGGTTGGTGGCCACAGAACGTGGCTGAAAGTCAAACCCTCGGCCAGGTGCCCACTTGGGGTGGCTACATGTTCTGCCAAATATATATCACCTGTATGGCAGTGCATATCATAAGAAGGGCCAAATAACGCAAGCAAAAATTGTGGCAATGGAGATTTTATGGTGAATATCCCATAAAAACAATAGAATGTTGTGACTTTTTTTGGTTGATGGGGCATTATGGTTAGGTTTCTGAAAAGCTCTCTGTTATGCCTATGTCATGTCGCATACCTCAGTAGAGCACTCTGTTGTGTATCTGAATTGTTGTATACCTCTGTAAAAAGAGCTCTATTGCAATAATAATGATAATAAAGGTTTACAGTTATAGAAAGTTTGAAATTCAGTGACTTAATTTTATAGTATGACATTCTTTTTCAGTACAAAACAACAAAACATCACAAATGTACAGTTTACCTTTCCTAAAGTAACCAACCGCCTCCGTAAAATCATAACCAAGGTAATGCACTGCAGGGTGTAACTGGCAGGTTTGGGTCACATTATACAATAAAGGACAACACAAAAGAAAATGCAAGGACCTGTGAAAACACATGTAAAAACTCAATTTCCTACTGCAACCACCATAACAAGTTACAACATGAGCAATGCATGGACGTGCCTGCACTTCTTATTTTTTAGCATTTGAGTACCTGCACTGCCCAATGCCCGAAAGAGAGTACCGGTACCCAACTCATTATATTGTGAGGTGAAAATGAAAACTTTTCATTTCACTTCATCACAACTTACTTAAAGGGCTAAGCTTCTGCAGCCTTTGCTAGGGAAAGCAGTGCCCTCTCCCTCCTCCTCTCTCCACCACCCGCAGTGCCCATAACGTCTCCTTCAGGGCCCACCCTGCAGAACAAAAGGAGAGACAAAAATGCATCTATTGTGCTCTCAGCACACTTGGTGCGGAACACTGTTTCGCTAAGTGGGCTTGACCTGTTACCATTGCTCTTCTTTGAGGGAGCAGGGATTGATTTGGAAAGGCAGGGAAATTACTTTTTAAAGATGATGCTTTGTTATTAGCAGTGCCTATTCTAATATGTGAATGTATAGGTAATTGGAGTTGCGATGGACCTACCGAATTTCTGATTAGGCAATGAAAGTGAGCAATAACAAAACTTAGTTTACAGCTATGATATCTGCTAGCTTGATACGCAAAAAAGAAAGCCGCATTTATGCATAACAACAAAATGTAAATATGTATAAAAGGATATCAGATACAGTGCTTTTACAAAGTGTGGACTCCTTGGCACATAATTGAATCTCACTGGGCATTGCCTACAAATAATAGGCTGTGCCTAAGAGGGACCGTTGCCCGAGGTGCTGCACTGAAACAACTGGCACCAAAAGCGCTGCGCCGGAGTGTCTGGCTTTGTACCTTGGTGAGTACCTGCCCTTCATTATTTCCATTTAAAGCACTTTGGTTGTGTCCAAATAGTGGCGGCCGAGTGATAGAACCTTTAACATTGATAGCTGGTGAATTTGCACAATTTTATGGTTGGAGATAAACTGTTTGGAAACCCTGTAGAATATGTAGTTCAAAAGACTCCCTGTTGTACCGAATAGCCACCCTTTCATTCCTCTCCATTTAGAGATAGGAGACCTTTGAATAGATTAGGAGATTACACTTACATCTTTACTAAATTGGTTACAAATACGGAGTTCCCTTGATTTGGCAATGTATATAGATACATTGAGAGATGTAAACCCACCAGGTTCTACTACATTATGCTCCCTAGGGTACTGTTTTATAAGGGAACACCCTGCAATGATTAGACCAGATTTAAAGACCATGAGTGAAGAGGCCTAACTAGATTAGTATATTTGTAACTGGGATAGGGCAGCTATAACAGACTATCACATTGTTTTCTTAAACACAAGAGAGAACTTGAATTCAAGTTCAACTTGATCCTATATAGAAATATGCAGCCAAATGGGTTACTTAAAAAGTTTGTATAGCACTAACCACTCACTAGTGGTTTACTTCAATGTGGAAAGTGAACACTTCATGTAATTGTAACCACTAGTGTGGGGTGCTGTTGTGTTAGATAGCCATTCTTTCCTTTTTTACCCAATACATAATCATCTTATAAAACCATGGTTCTTTCCTTTAATGCAGTCGAACTGTACATATGTTGTTAAGGGAATTCTTGACCTTTGTAAATCAATAAAACATGTGCATGTTATCTATGATGCTGCAGATTTGTTTGCATAAGGCATGTCTGAAAAAGGTCACAATATGTTAAAGTGATAATCTGTATGTAGATCATGTTATTGTAAGGTCTTGTAAACATTGTAAACAATCATGCTTCAATGATTGCTCTTGTATGAATATGTCATCTATTAACATTCATGTGTATGCGTTAGTTGATATATAGTCCATTTTCCTTTTTTATTTTGTATATATTGTTGCTAGCACATCATTTATGGGATCTTTATGAAATAAACATTTGTTTGATGAAGATGGTGATGATATAAATTGTGTAAGGTAGCCATACTTTGAATTTAGCCTAAATGTGTAAGGTAGCCTTACCTTACTTTTAGCCGAACTGTGTTAGTCAGCCGTATTTTGCACTTTGCCTAATTGTGTAAGGTAGCAATTTTTTGCATTTAGCCTAATTGTGTAAGGGAGCCATATTCTTGCACAGCTAACCCATTTTCTCTCCTTGCACACTGCACCTTCGTAACTTAGAGGAAAGCAAGGGGTCATTCCTCGCACCATGCCCTCACATATAATACAAACACTACTACACACCTCTGCCATTAGAATGAAACTACCTTTAACGACAGAAATTTGAACTGTAGCTTCTCAGATAATTCTCTATCTCCTAAACAAAACCCACCAAACAAAACTGTCTAGTTCATAGTTTACCTCTGCTACACCCATCCAAATGCCTTTCAGACATGGGTGACTAGCAGGGTCTTGGCCACCCTAACATACCTTTAATGGCTGAACAAACACGCATAATAGCAGCTCCCAACTTCTCCCAAATTTGGATTCCGGTCCCTCCGAGGGCATTCAACCAATGGCGCGCTGGAACCATAATTATGGTGAAAGGCGCTATACAAATGACAAAATGAATGAATTATGATTATTTTGTTTTGCAACCAGAATGTCTTTTTAACTGTGTGTGCATTTTCAGAGAGAGCCCCACTTCTCATGGTATGAGTATTGACCATGTTGCTCAGTGATATTTATGCATTAAGACCAGTGTTTTTTTATTTTTGAACTTTTTCCTGGGTCTTTCTCCCTCTTGTTTTTCTGTATGTTTTTTTTAAATCTCTGTTCTTTTTTCTTTCTTTTCTTTCTCCGTATTTCATGAAATTGTGCTCCATTTCATGAATTATTTTAGTGCACCTTGGTGAAGGCACTTTAGAAATCCTAGTCAGTGAAAGGTATCCGTAGCATCCCTTCAAGCAGAGCAATTTAGCCTGCCTGCATAAGGTCTAAGAAGGCCCACAGGATGTGGAAGCACAACAGAGGCCATGATGCTTGGCAACAGAGTAATCAACCAACATGTGCAAAAGCTCATGATGAAGTTCATGTGAAACAAACAATTGTACATGAAGCAGGGGAGAAGACAGGCCTGATAAAGGAGAAACATGATGCTATGGCATGAACTACCATTGCAGGAACATTGTCTTGTAGACTTAATGACCATGCGCTCCACACTCTGTGTCAACTGGACAGTAACACCACCCGAAAAAATCCTGTAAATCATGAGACCTTAGCTGAAGTATCATCAACCTTCGGAAAGCCATAACTGTTCTCCTCAAGGTGGTGCCCTTCCTGGGACATCCCATTAAATGGGCTTAGTTTAGTTTAGTTTATTTACGTGTATAGCGCATCCCACCCAAGGGTATCTGGGCACTTTGACTTAGGTACAAGAATACAAGGTTACAGCAGAACATACACAGGTCACACAGAGTAGGGAGGAGGTGTGTTACAGTTCACCTTCCCTACAGAAAAAGGTACTGGAGGTGTGTTACAAATCACCTTAAAGCTATAGATAAGGAAGGAGTCAGTGAGCCATAGATCACAAAAGCAAAAGGGATATAAGCAGGTGGCTGAACACAGAGAGTGAACAAACCAAGGGTGTCATTTATACATATATTTACAAGGTTCACATGCAAGGCACTAAAACACACAATCTAAGTGTGTACTTTCTCCAGGATGGGTCATTTCACCACATATTCTGTGGCATTTCAATGGTGTCAATCCATTCTACCAAAACCCTAACCCATTGAAACCCAACCTCCATTTTTCCCAATCCCATAAACGTATAGCCCCCTAAATAGATTGACAATAAATGAAGTGAAATGACCTCTCCACAAATTCTGTGAAAGAGATGCAGTGGGTTTTGGTAAATAACGATCCCAAAACTCTCTGGGAATTCTGCATTGTAAATAGCAGCCTTTCTCTTCCATGACCCCTGGAACGGTGTTAGCTGCAGTCCTTCTACTTGCCAATGAACATATTTCAGTCCCTACCACCCAGAATGAAATACCTGTCTTGACTGGCAGATGTTGTCCATCAAAGTATTTCCTAATTTCATTGGTATAATAAAATGAGTACGTGTGTATCATTGGTGATACATCATGCAAGGGAACACGTCTCCAGCAACTGGAAAAAGCAGCATATCAGCAGGGTACAGATGAGATGCAATGTTAGGCTGACCATCACGCACTTCTATGCTGGTTCCCAGGGCAACTCATGAGGGAATGTTTTTTATGGAAAGCATCCTGCAGAAGTTCTCAGACACACCGCTTTAACATCATGTTTGGTTCCTGTGCATGAGACTGAATCATCCCCTTATTGTACCTACCAGAGTCAGAACCCACGCAATATCACAATAGGCTCATGGTCCCATCCTACACCAAATTCCCATGTGTCTTCATTCCCAACCCTGCCATATTCACTCAGGTCTACTTACCCCACTCACCATTGGTGCTCCACCAATGGGTGAAAACGAAATAGTGACATTGGTGCCAAAACATGCATGCCCAATGCTCTAGGTACTAGTAAGGCATAAGTACTAATTGCATGGCCTGTGGTAGTGGCTGTGTAGTTATGGTTAAGTTGCCCAACCCATAGGAAGAGCATTTTTTGGGTGGCTTGTAACTTTGCCCCCCTGAATTCAAGTTCAACTTGATCATCTAGAGAATTATTGGCAAACTTTGCAAAAGAAATTATATGGCCCCCTTGGATTGATTCAGATAATTTTGGTGAGGTTTTATCTAGGGGCGAAAGGTACAGGGGGGGTCACAAAATGTGTGGTTTTCCTCATAGACGTAATGGTAAAAAATATTGCTCATGCCTACAGCCAAAACCACTGAACGGATCTTCACCAAATTTGCGCCAGGATCAGTTGATTGGTCCTGAAAGTGTGCTTTTGTAAATTTGGTGCAAATATGTCCAGTAGTGTTTTAAAAAAAAAGCCAAAACGTAGGTCCCACAAAATGAGTGATCTCTGGGTTCGGTCCGTAGACTCACTTCCCTATTCGCTCCGATGGCAGGCCTCTTGGCGAATCAGGGGGCGACGTGATGTCCCCGGACATCATGTCGCCCACTTACTGGATGTTGAAAAACATGAGCTGCGTCAGATATTTTTCAACTGACACAATGTTGGATTCACGAACAGCGCCCATAGTCCATGGACATCATGGTAAAACCATTTTAAATTACACAACATTGCTCTTTTCAAACTAATGAAACTATATCTGGGGAGTTGAGGGGTGATGATGATGGGATGGTATATGGCCTTAAAAAGCCAAAGGTGTTTTATTTTTCTTCTACAAAGTCGGCGAACATGTTGGATGTTCAGGGGCATCCAAGCATATTTTTGTATTGCAGGGTTGGTGAATAGCAGTTTGTGGATGGCTTATATCTTTTGCGCCACTGAATGAAACAACATGAAAATGTGTGATGTCATTCTAGACATGACTTTGAATGGTTCTACAAAGATTGGTGCTGTTTTGCCAAGAAGGGACAAAATTAGAAGGGTGGTCCCAAAATATTTGAAAGGCTGGTACATTTGGTGGTATTTTACTAATGTGCACACAAGTTTGCAAAAAGATTTAAGAACCAGATTTCAATGTGTTTGCAAAGTTTTAGTGGGATTTTGTCAAGAGGGGGCAAAATTAGAGGGAGTCTCAACATTGGTAGATGGCTTATAACTGTGTTGCCGGTTGATGAATATGCACAAGAATTTTTAGAAAGATTATACACCCATCCTTGAATGTGTCTGCAAAGTCTGAATGTATTTTGTGACGTGGGGGTAAGTTATATGACTATTTTATATGCATACATTTTGATATTTTTCAAAAAATAAAACATGGACGGTTTTTCAGCAAACTGATGCAATGAGCATTTGGAAGGATGTGAAAGTATGGTTTTGTCGGTTTTTTTTTTTCTTTTTCAAAGTGTCATAATGTAGGTATAAAATATAGTAATATACCTTTGGTGACTGAGGTATAGTTTGTGGCCATGAGAAGTGGCCAGATTATTTGAGCTATGACAAAAGGCCATGACACAGACAATCTGGCTTCTGGCCATGAACATTGAGGAAAAACTGCATGATTGGGTACTCCCTTATTTTTGTTATCGGGGGGGGGGTCAAGTCTGATAGAAGGGAGAGTCAACAAAGAGAAAAAATACATGACAGACTGACTACCCCTCTCTAGTAGTCTCGTGAGGACACAGATTTAGATACAGAGAGACTGCTCACTTATTATGCAGACTAAACACCTTGTGGGAAAAAGAATTATTTCAACTGAATGCAATGTTGCAAAATCATGAATCACTTTAATGGTAATTCATAAAAACATCTTTAAAACACATTAATAACTTCTACGTGAACCAATCATACCTTTCATTCCACTCATACGTTTTACAAACATGGGGTTCTACAATTTGATCCTTTTAACTCGGATATCACGATTGACTTTTTTCTAGCATACCATGTTTTGCTTATTCAAAAATACGTTATTTATTAATTATCATGCTGCCTTGGTGTGCCTAACTAGTCCCAATCATAATTCTGTTATGTTTGCATGAGCTGAATTCAGATCCACAGTTGAAAATCTGTAACACCATTTTAACTGTGTCATACTTCGGTCTGTGTTGTTATGTGCAGAATAAAGTTAACGGTTGGCTTTATATCTTGTTTTCTCCTTACAATCAGTTTCACGTTTATAACATAAGCTGTTCAGATCTTAGACACTGCACAGCTTTTTGTGCGTGCACAGCATGAAAGATTTGAATCATCCGCTTTCAGTTTAACATGCGCAAGAAGAGCTCTGAAACATTAGCTGTTCAAGTCATAGCCGCTACACGGCTTCTTGTGCGTACGCGGGATGAAAGGTTTAAATCATTCGCTTTCAATTTGACGTGCGCAAGGAGAGATTACCTCTTTTCAGATCTTCACTCGTTTGAAACTTGCTTGCTGCAATTGGCTTGGCGGACGTAGTGACTTCAATGCGCGCTACAGAATGTTAATGGCGCTTCAGCTCTTTTAAAAGTCACCTGATTCCAGGTGTGCAAACGTGAGGTATCACGTGATCTTTTGTTCGACATATCAGAGCGCAATGCTTTTTGTACGTTGCTATTCGTGTGCTTGTATAGAACTATTCTGCACAGCTGATCGTGCTCTCTATTGCCCATTATGTGACTAGAATGTGGCTGGGGGGGTGCTCATATTGGAGCAAAAGACATGTTTTGTGTTGTTTATTTTTGTCCTTAGCATAGTTAATGTGGCGTTGGAACGGAGCATGTTTACAGAGATTGGAAGTGAAAGTGAACCACACTGGATGAGCACATTGGGACAGAGCATGTTTACAGAGAGTGGAAAACACACTAAATAAACACAGGCCCGTAGCTTTAAGGATGACACATACTGAATGCATGTTCACCTCATAGCAACCGTGTCCCTTTTGTGTTTACTTCCTCAATAGATTAAACACCTCCTCTTAAGTTGAAGTGTAAGTACTAGAGAGAAGAATTCTATGGCTGAATGTATACCCCAGACAGGGTGGGATACCTATTAGTGACATAGGTAGAGTGCATGTTAATGGCATAGGTGAGCCCAAATTTCATAATAAGGCGAGCTGGTATGAGCTAGTCAGATTGGATCAAAGGAATGCACCCCACTCCACGGCAATATTTAACCCGCTTTTAACTGTATTGAGATTATAAATCCATTTTTGCTTGCATCTGGTGAGAATCAGATCTCTGTTCCCCCTTCTTGGGGCAGGTTTGATGACCTGAATGACGCACCATAGTATGTCGGTGCATTTATGTTGTTTCATAGTGAAATGGGCCACTAGCGGTTTGTTCTCAACTTGATTGTGAATGCAGGACTTGTGTTCACTAATTCTTTGGCGTATTTGCCTTTTAGTTTTTCCAATATACACCAAGTCACAAGGGCATTTAATGGCATATACAACCCACTTGGTTAGGCAATTTGTGAAGTCTTTTAATTGGACTACCGTATTACAGAGAATGATGCTCTTCATCGTGGCCGTTTGTGCACAAACTGAACATTTGCCACACCGGTGGTGACCTACTACGGGCGGTAAGCCCCATAGCGATGTTTGCGATGTTCTCCTTAACCTGATGTTTGGGTATGTGTGTACTAAGGTGTCTTTAATATTTCGTTGTCTTTTGAATGCAAACCGAGGAACTGGAGGATTGAAATCCTCTGTTTGAATCATTTTCCAATGTTTGCGAATAATCTTTCTTAGATTGTTACTGATAGGGCTATATGTGCTAACGCATGTTATTTTCTCCTCATTGCACCGGTGGGTCAGTTCTAAGCTGGTGGCTCTGTTCATATATAATGCTCTTTTGTACGCTCTATGTACCGTAGTTTTAGGGTACCCACTATCTTTAAGTCTGGATTTTAGGTTTTTCCCATGTTGTTTATACATTTCCACTTGTGTACAATTTCTGTGGATTCGAAGAAATTGACCATACGGTAGGTCTTCTTTGAGACTTAATGGGTGGAAACTGTGGTAATTGAGAAGGGTGTTTTTATCCGTAGGTTTTCTATATAATACAGTTTCTATGTTACCACTAGCTGTTTTTTGTATCTCGAGGTCTGGGAAAGGTATCTTATTCAAGTCTGTATGTATTGTGAACTGGATATGAGGGTTTTGAAGAATTAACCACTTGTGGAACAGGGAAAGTTGGTCAGAGGTACCACTCCAGATCAAACAGATATCATCGATATACCGTAACCAGTTTTTGATGAAGGTGGAAAATGGATTGGTCAGACTGAAAATAAATTGTTGCTCGAGGTCATCCATATATAGGTTCACTAGGTCGGGAGCAAATGTCGCTCCCATGCTAGTGCCATGTAGCTGGTTGTAGAAGTGGTCGTTGTACAAAAATACATTTTCAGTTAGTGCTAACCTAATGCATTCTAAGATGAATGCAGTTGGAATTAGGTTAAGTGTAGTGGTGTGTTTGTCTAAGTATTTAGCCATTACCTTTAAACAGTCATTGTGAGGAATACTGGTGTAGAGACTGACCACATCCAGGTTACCAAGATGTCTGATGGATTCAATTTGATGGTCTCCAGTCTTTTTAACATGCTTGTGGTGTCTTTCACATATGATGCCATTTTGGGTACAAAGGGTCTAAGGAACCAGTCAGAGTAAATTGACAATGGTTCAAGAATGGAATTAATTGCCGTCACAATTGGTCTACTCGGAGGTGATTGGTCATTTCTGTGGATTTTTGGGAGAATGTAGAAGGCTGGCGTAGTTGGATGTTGATTGACCAGGAAATCTTTTTCGTCAGGGTCTATCCAGCCTTCTTCCACTGCATGCTCCATGAGACTTTCTATTTCTTCTTGGAGCCGGGGTGTGGGGTCTCGTGCCAGTTCCTTATAGGCATTTGTGACATTTAGATGTTTCATGACTTCAATTTTATAAGCAGCCTTACCCCAAAGGACAATGCCACCCCCCCTTGTCGGCGGGCTTAGTCATAAAGGCATCATTTGATTCTACGGTTTTCAATGTTTCTCTTTCAGCTTTAGTCAAATTGTTTTTCAAATTGTTTTCAGTTTTATCACACCTTGAATTTCATGGGAAATTATTTGTTCGAATGCAACAATGGCTGGACTCACCATTGCATTTGTAGGGACAAACTTTGAAGGAGTTCTGAGACCTGTAATAGTCGGTTCTTTCATCGACTTGGTCGAATTTCTGAAAAAGTACTTTAGGCGTATTGTTCTGTAGAACTTTTGTAGTTCTACCTCAAAGGGTCTAGCTTTCATGGTTGGAACGAAGGACAATCCTTTAGAGAGGACACTTATTTCAGTTTTTGAGAGGACATAGGAAGTTAGATTATAGATTGGGACTACCAGGTTGGTGGAGGAGGGCCCTGCCAATTCCTCGTGTGCATCTGAGGGGGGCCTTGGTGTTTGTTCTGGGCGCGTTTCTCCTGTCTCCAAAAAAATTGGAGAGGTGGACCCGTTGGTCCTTGCTGTCCTGCATCCGACCCACTACTGGTTGGTGCATTTGATGAATTAGAAAAATGTATGAATGGTCTTCTATTAGCAGTGTTATATGATCTCCCTTGGCTAGCTTTTTGTATATCATCATAGTAGGTCTCTATGAGGTAGGGGTATGTTCTGGTCTCTTTATATTGTTCTACATCTTTCTTTAACTTCCAGATTTTCTTATCCAGAGTCAGTTTCTTGAATTTAATCATTTAGTTCTCAATTTTCTCTAAGGTTTCTTTGATATCTTTGATTATGTTATCTTGTTTAATTTTAGCCTCTAGAGTTTCTATTTCAGTCCTCTGTATACCTGCTTCTTCTTCCGCAGTGTCTATAATGAGGATTAATAGATCTCTTGAGCATTTGTTGCTCACACCACTAAATTTCCCTTTGAACTTAGTGTTGTTGGTAAACACTCGAGGAATATTTTTGATCTGAAAGCCTTCTGGTATAGTGCCAGCTTTTAAATAAACCAACATTAGTTGGCCATGAGATTCAGTGCGTATAAGCTTTTTCTTTTTTTGAGTTAACAGTTCAGCATCATTTGACTGAGTATTTGTTGCCACTTTTTCAATATTATCTCCTAATAGTATGGGGAATGAAATTAATCTTCTAAGAAAAAATGAATGTCCTGAAGATGGCCCAACATTTGTTTTACAGACAACCGCAGACAACAGTGGTACTCCATCAAGGGCCAAAACATATGTTGACCTAAAAGGGAAACTAAATGTTTTTTCCTATGGCATGCATATAATAATTAATTAATATGCTAGAAGAAAATTCAAATTGTAGAACCCCGTATTTGTAAAACCTATGAGTGGAATGAAAGGTATGATTGGTTCACGTAGAATTTATTAATGTGTTTTAAAGATGTTTTTATGAATTAACATTAAAGTGATTTATGATTTTGCTACATTGCATTCAGTTGAAATAATTATTTTTCCCACAAGGTGTTTAGTCTGCATAATAAGTAAGCAGTCTCTCTGTATCTAAACCTGTGTCCTCACGAGACTACTAGAGAGGGGTAGTCAGTCTGTCATGTATTTTTTCTCATGAACATTGAGGGACAAACAATGGGGTTAAAATGTGCATGGCCACCAGGGATTGCCTATGTGGAAAAGTTTTTCAAAATCGGGATAGGTTTCAATGCGTACAAAATAATCTTTGGCGAGTGAGGTATACCCTGTTGTCATGGGCAGTGGCCAGATTGTCTGAGTCATTCTCGGACAATCTTGCTACTGGCCAAGACTACAAGGGAGCAGCAATTGGGTTAAAGTGGGCATGGCCATCAGGGACCAGCTATTTGATAATGTTTTTCTAAAGCAGGATAGGTTTGAATGGGAATTTAATTATGCTTGTGGCTACAGCCCGAAGTGTTGGACAGGATTGCAGCAAACATTTGCAACGAGTTGTAGAAGAGGAGCCAAGTACCCCCACTCCACCTGCCTCACCTATATTACCTGAAAAGTATAAACCAACGTATGTGACGTATACTGCATCAATAAGAAAGCAATTAGAAGAGCAACAACTCTGTGCAGCATCCATAAGAATACCTATACCTAAGGGAACATGTGAAGTGAAGTACCCATTGAGGATACCATACCTACATCCAAGACAATATGATGGCCATTTGAATGTGATTTCTGATGAAACAAAGAAACTGAATGACCAGGATGAATGGTGACATCATACAAAGCTTAATTGACTTCATATAGAAGATAACCAGACCAGAGAGGCAGACAATTTACATGGAACGAAGAAATACCAAGGATAAGTGACAAACCTGAGATCAAGATGAAGAGACTTATGCCATAAACCAGATGAAGATACTTAGGTAGTTTAAACGTGTACAGATGCAATGAAATGCAAGCAGCAAAGCAATCATGAAGCTAGCCACATGTTTTTAATAGTGAATAGACTGCGGCAAGCGCCAACATATACATATATATCTCATAGATACATATGGGTTAAATAAGAATGAATGTTTCCACTATGTATAAAGCAGTCCTGAACAGCGAGGAAGGCCTCAAGTCAGTGTCGCAGTTGCACAAGCAATTGAATTAAACAGAATATATTTCAGCTAAGGAGTAAACTGAGCCAAAAAAGCCAAGGTCTTATCAGAACTAGAATTGGATGACATTGGATACAATTGACATGAAAGAACAGAAGCTCCTGTTCAAGAAGGTCAAGCGAAAACAAAAGACGTCAGAGGACTAGTGGAGAACAAAATCAAATACACAAAAAGGCTCAAATCGTGGTGTCCAGTCACGTGATTGAAGAAAGTTGGATTCATGCGAAGATCACACCTATGCACGGAAGCCAGACAGTACCCATACTCCTTAAAAAATCCCAGAGAACAGTACAAACCCAAGTCCAACTTCAAAACACTAATTGACACTGAACCATTGAGGTGATGATGGAGTGTATTTTTAATCGGTGGGAAGCTGGTACTAAGACAAGCTTACCCGCCCCTGATTTTTCGGTCTGTGTGCTGCTCACGTAGGTGGAAAGTTATTGACGGAGGTTAGTAGCCAACCAATTGTAGAGGACCACGTAGTTGGGGGGGTCCTATAGTTTGTGTAGCCAATGGGACATCGTACATTTAGTGATATTCATAGTGGTCATTTTGAAGGGTGTGCTTAGTTGTTAACTATCCAATTATTTCTCTCTGTTACTCCATACAGATATAACACCTAAACTTAGTTATTCATTTAGAACCACCAGTCCCACTTCCAGATATGTTTAGTAGGTTGCCATGTAGGATGATGTTGATAATGATGCAAGTCAGCACATCAGCTTTGACCAATGTTGGGTTTAAGAACCCATTGTTTTTATGAAATGTGGAGAGAGTTGGTATCAAGCGATTGCTGATGTTCGTTGTAGTCCTTGTTTTAATTACTTGCATTAAAACAGACAAACTTTTGCCAAGCTATTTGTGTTGTCTGAATTATTGATGTTCTATTAAAATCAGCATCCCCATCCATCTCCAGGGTATTGCTCATCATCTTAAAGGGCTGGAAGCCTCCAGTTCAGAATATTACCAATTACCTGAAAGCATGGTTTTGCAGTTCTGTGATGTGTTTTATTGTTTGTAATGCATGGAAATGTAATTACAACAAATTGGGATAAAACTGTGCTTCCTGTTAAATGATGATTGTAGTCCCTTTATATATGTTAAAAGAGGAATTATTAATAACTTAAATAGAGTGCTGTAACATCATGAAACATTTGCACCTATAAAAAAACAATTTAATTCACAGAAAAATCTTTGCTAAAGCAATGTTAGGGATAAGATGTACCACACCCTTGATACTTCTCTACCCCAGCAGTTAGCTAGTGACCTCCCACCTTGGCATCCCTTGGCACACACCAACTGGGCTACCATGAGCACTTGTCCATCCATACTGCTCCTTTTATTTATGCATAGGTACATTTATAGGGGCACAATATGCAATTTATTCTGGTGTCAGTATAGGAAATGCAGATGCAAATGATTTGATTGTTTGGTGGCAGTTGGTGTGTGGAAGTTTAATATGTCGATAGACTATATGTAGAGTTTTTTAACTGGTTGGTGGATATATGTGGGAATGGTTTAAAGCAGGCAATGAGGGAGTATTACACACTTAATGATACAACAATTATAAGGGATTTCCTGTGTGATGGTGTGCATGTGCAATCTGTGTTTTTTTTTTAAATTAGGCATGGGCTAGGCAAAGGGAATGCATGTAGATAGTCATAAAGGGCAATCGATTATGGTCTTTAATGTATACTAGAGAGAAGAATTTGTTGTGCTTTTTTGGTTGTATCTAGTATACAATTGTCCATCATTTCTATTAGCATAGTACAACATGCTAATGAGAATGTTGGAGAATCTTATTGAATAATGTCAAGTAGATGGAGTCTATGAGCTTATTTCTTTTCTATTTTTTATCTGTGAAAGGTGGCTCGTGTAGGAACCTTTTCTTTATGTGTTTCATGTTTTTATTTTGTTTTGTTGTTTACAGCAGAGGCCAGAAAGAAAGGTTGAGAGGGACATGAGGAAAGGGGCACCAACCACAGATATGCAGGGGTAGGTGGACACGGGAAGATGTTATATTTGTGTAAAATCTAAGGTAGGGGCAGTGTTTCTCTTGCTCCTTGATTACAGCTGCAAAAGCACTTCAACATTGCTCCCCCTGTATTGTGGTATGTTGCAGTATAGAGAGAGTAATTTTGTTTTTGAATGATATGGATCAACCACCTCTGTTATCGCTTGCAAGGTTGCTGGTGGGATTTTGTGTCCCACAGATGTAGGCTGTGTGGTTACAGTATTTGTTGAGGAAGATGAGGTAGAGCAGGACAGCCTACTACTTCCTAAGAAAGGAACAGCCTTTCTCGAGCATTGCAGTGGTTGGATTTGGTGTGGAGGTGCATGGAGGTGGTCCCATAGGAGTACTGCCAAGGTTGGCCTTGATTGAGTACTCAGTGCATTTCAATTTGGTAGCTTTGGCCTTTGGTACATCCCCAACAGTGGTAAAGAACTGCCACACCCATGATTCTCTCTGGGTGCTAGAGGTAGGGAACTTCTACCATTCATCAAACAACGCCAAAGTTATAAGCTGCCAAATAAGTACTCTTTCTATATATAAATTCAGCAACTTAACCCTAGATATTATTACCATTGCATTTCTCATAAACAAATATCACCATTTCTTATTTTAACAGAAATGTCAAACACACTTCAGTGGATAGAAGAACACATTCCCAAAGAAGAAAGGAGTAAAGATAACATCTCTAATGGTAAACAATACATCTTTCAATATAAACAACTATTATAATTTATGGAGAGCTCATTGAAATAGATATGTATTCTTTTCTTATAGTACATAGTTTACATAAAGAAACTACACAACAGATTAATTATACTAAATCCCAACAATCAGAAATACAAACCAAAACCCCAACTGTACAGAATGAAATAATGAACTTGTCTTCAAAATTGGGTGATCTCAGCAATGAATTTAAAAAATGTTTAAATTAAAATAATTTTATTACAAAATGTTGATTACCACCCTCGTACTTGTACCTGTACCCTTACCTGCAGCACTCACCCAGTAAAATTCACAAAACATAAATCAAACACAGTTTATTTAAACCTCTCTAGCTCCCTCCCCAGATGATAACTTGATAATTGAAATTTCTAACTCTCTCTCATTTATGTTTCCCATTCTGTCACCCATCCCTTTAATAGATACAGGTATTGGTTCTACTATAAATATCTTGTATTTTATTGTGTAATACATGTTTATTTCTTTTTAAAAACCCCAATAAATTGTCTGCGAACATCTCAACCATTTGGAGGGTGTGTTTGTGCAATTGGGTGTCCGCTGACATTGTGCCCTCTCCGTGCATGTCCTGTCTCGCACAACTCATTTTAAATTAGTTCACAGACAATGCGCCCATTTGCGGACATCCCCACATATGCGCCAAGCTTCTCCTGCCTGCCAATGTCCATGGACACCCACTGCAGCCACAGATGCTCCACGGATATCATCATATCACTGTGCTGGTTTACCCTTCCTTGTCAACCTTTTAAAAGCTCTATTTTCAACTAGGTAGTCTGTGGATAGTTGTGAGGTCTGCAACAGTTCCTCTGAAGGGACCAAACATTACTTTTAGTCAGTCTCAATCTGGCAGACTAGGAGAGAGCATCTTTTCAGAGCCACCACACAGGCTTATTCTGAGGGGCAGAGGATCCCACAAGCTGCCTCGCATGCCTTACAGAATGCTGTTGATACTTATCTTTCGAAAGTCAGAATACTCTGTTTGTACTGTGAGACAGCAGTCTGCAGGGGGAGCAGTTTCAGAGTGCTTTCGAGGCTGCGGTCAAGAAGCATGAGAAACAATGCCACCTACCTTAAATTTAAGGCATGCCCAACATCTTTCCCTGTCCACCTGCCCCACCGCACCTGTGGTTGATGCCCCTTACCTCCCCTCCCTCCACCACCTTACCTCCTCATCTCTCCTACCAAAAATGAAATTCCCAAAAAATATAAACGCCAGAAAGACAAAAAAAGGTTCTTTTAGGACCAAACTTTCACAGTTAAAAAATATAACTAAAAGTGAAAAATCACAGGACCTTTTGCAGTTTGCAAAGACGTCGGACAGTGCGAAGCACAGCGGGCATCTGTAAAATTCCAGCCATTGAGTGGGGGAATTAAAATCAATTGTTTTTCATTTAGAAATGTTGGCTCGTAAAAGAACCTTTTTAACATGTTTGTGAGGGTTTTCTATACTGCACGAACAAATGTTCTACTGAACTTCATTATGTATTCTAACTTTCAAAAAAACAACTTCTAATTTTTTTTTTTAAATAAAACTACTAAAGCATACTTCACAGCATATTTCACAAGTTCACAAAAAAAATGTCTGTGCATTTGGGATACTCAAAAGAAAAATCAGATTTCCAGCATCAGTCAAATGCATTGCATCTCCTTGAAAAATATTTACACCATCCAACTTGATATTTGATTGTCAAAAGATGCCATTCCTAAACTAAATTAAAAATCACACACACCTTTATTGACATGCTGTCTAGCTTCTTCCATTTCAGAACTAAACAAACTTGGACGTCTCCATATTTGACTTTCATGGTTTTCAGAAAAGATCATCTTTGCAGCTGGAAACTGTTCCATTAGGCTTTTCAACATGTCCTTCATGGCAAATTGCAAATATTCCACAGTCACATAGTCCAAACTGCTGCTTCGACAATGCACAATAATAATATCTTGAGGTTTAAAGTGAGCCATCCTCTCACAAAATGGTAATAAAGTCACCCACTATAACCCACAATCTGCATACCACAAAATGTCCACTTCTTTCAATCCAATAGTAGCAGAGTTGCCACGAGATTCAGTATAAACATTCAATGAATGGATCCAAGAATCTCACACCATCCACACACTCTGCTTTTTGATAGCCATAACCATATTCACTACACACAACAAAGAAAAAATGTCCTATCCTGTACTCCTGTACAGTAGGCTCCCAATGTTCTCTTTGCATGCCAGGTATCCTTAAAACACACAGATGGCATGTGTAAGTCCGCTGACACCATAGCACCTGCACACCTTTTTCTTCACCTATAAAACAGCTTCATATCAACTTTATTCCACCTCCCCATCCTTTCCAGAACCCTCTTTCGGCTACCAAATTATCTGAAATCTGTTTTCCAGACTTTCTTCTCACTGCGCTTCTCACTGCACTGCCCACAGTCAGCAGTGATGTCCATGGACTCAGCAGCACCTACAAACCTTTTTTTTAACATATAACAACCGGTCCATATCAACTTTATTCCACTCCCCCACCTTTTCCAGTCACTCTATCTAACACCAAATAAGTCCAAATGTGTTTTCCACACTATCCTTGGATTCAATCTGGAGAACGTTCCCAAAAATATGTATAGTTGTAAGCCTGCAGTAGCATAACTGTAGTTATGGTTAAGTTACTCAACTCATAGAAAGAACACTTTTTGGGCAGCTTCTAACTTTGCCCCAACTCCCCCAGACAAATCTTCAACAAACTTTGCAAAAAAAAGTATGTGGCCCCCTTGGAATGATTCTGTGAAGTTTGATGCAGTTCCATCCATGGTGGGCTAAGTTCTAGGGGGTCCCAACATTTTTTAAAAATCCTCATAGACACTTGAAAAACAAATATGCTCAAGCCTACAGCCCAAACCGCTGGACGAATTTTCACCAAACTTGTGCCAGGAGCCATAGCTTGGTCCTGAAAGCGTGCTTTTGTAAGTGTGTAAATCTGTCCAGTAGTTTGTTAAAAGAATGGCCTGAAAAGTAGGTAACAAAAAATGTGTGATATTTAGGTCCAATCCGCAGGCTCATTTCCAGATTCGAAGTCCGGGGACACCTCTGGACCCATCAGGGTCTGGCGTGTCTTCCATGTACATCATGGATGCTCTCTGATTTGGTCAATTAAAAATGTGAGGTGTGTATCATTTTTTTAAATGTTCGCCACGTTGGTTCTCCTGACAGCCGCTGGTGTCTGCATATAGTGCACTGAGGAAAAAGTGTGGAAAACACATTTGGGGTTATTTGGTGGGCGAAAGAGGGGATGGGAAGGGTGGGCGAGTATAAAAATGTTGATGTGGAACTGTTTAAATAGGTGAAAAAAGGGTTTGCAGGTACCGCAGAGTTTGCGGACAGTGCAGTGAGAAAAAAGTCCGGAAAACAAATTTGGGGTTATTTGGTGGTCGGAAGAGGGTCTGGAAAGGGTGGAGAAGTGGAATAAAGTTGACATGGGGCAGTTTTTATAGGTGAAAAAGGGTTTGCAGGTGCCACCGCATTCACTGTCAATTTACTGTCGGCGGACATCATTTTGATTGCAAGGGGTTCATGGCTAATCTTGTTTTTTGAAGGTGTATTGTTCATACTTGTTATATGGTTTAATTATATTGTGGTGGTTGTGGCCAGGTTCTTGTGGGGATGGCCACTGGCAACGCATAGTATAGTAACATGTGTATAAGTATTGTAAGGGGAGTATACAGTATTTGTTATATGGTGGAATGATATAATTGAAGTGTATATGTTATTTATAATTGTTGTACAATTGAGAATAGTGCTTATGGAATTTGTTTTTGTTTCTTTGTGAAGATAACAAATAGGATAGTACTTGGTATGGTTAATTAGTTGCGTACGGTAATAAACTGGAATCTCTGGTTCTTTTTTTGTGAAAACAACCCAGTACAATTTGTTAAGCAGGATAGTATAAAAGGTTAAATTGCATGCAATTTTACATATACATTTACTTTTTTGACCCTCATAAACCGTACATTCTATGTACTATGTTTGGTATAACATTAGTGTGTGCTACACAGCTGTTTTATTGACATGAAATAATCATTGGGTCATTGGGAGAAAAAAAATCCATAGAGGCGACTTCAATGCAAAAATATATGACATTATCAATATACCACTAATCCAGTTAGCATCTAACCCTATGCACAATATGGTTACTGACTTGCATGGGAAAGCATGATTAATGCTGCGTTCACAGTTCTCCTTTAGTATGCTTAATGGGAACTGCAATGGTGACTCTAAAAAGATCTTTCACCAGAATAAGTGGAAAAAACGCTTCCTTAATTGATTATGTATTTACCAACGATAGAGCTAGGTCAATAACAATGGACATGTCTGTCATTCACAGGGAGGAAAGTGATCCCCTCCCCCTATGTGTAATGATAGACATGCAGACTGACATATTTTATGTCGCCAATGGCTTTTCCCAGCAACATTATGCATGTGACATTATTACATATAAACGTTAAATCGTAGTCTCAAACAATTGATTCTCCGTCTTCTATTGGGAAAGTTCCTCAAGCGTTTAGGAATTTGATCAAGAGGTTTTTATTCAATGAGAGAATAAGTAAACAGTTTGTATTTCAGAATCTTTTCTCTGGTTCTGATCCAGTGAGACCTCCACAGTTTTTTGTTTTTGTTTTACTTCAATCGGATTTGAGCCGATATTTGTCATGTTCTTGTCCAACCTACCAACAACTTTTCCACATTGAGGTATCCTATTGTAGAGAGCTACCAAGTATTGTTTAACCATCACATTGTTGTGCATGACAAAAAGAGAGTGAGGGGGGAGTCACTTTGTTTTCGTTAAGCAGCAATGCTTTCCATTCAACAAAAGATTGAAGAGAACAGTGATTACTAAGGGTCATACTAGCAGTAATAATATTTGTGTTGTATTTGCATTAATTCAATTGTCCCGGCACAAATTTAATTTGTACATATGCAAACTGCACCTGAGTGTAAACAATATACCATGGTCTAAACACTTATGTTTTTCAATGTAACTTTTTATATCTTATTCCTGTGACAACAACGATTCAGGTGAAGTAAAGCCGCTCCACTACACAAGCCAATTCTCTTCTGATATTTAAAATGTGCTTCTAATGTGATTACACATCGAAAACATGTAAATAACAAAATACTGTCAGCCAGTGAACTTCCCACTACCATGTACACTATTTCTCTTGTGCCTTATAGCAAAAACGGAGCAAACTGAACTGAAGTGTAATGAAAAATAATCTTCATGGTCACCAACCAGAGCTTTTTCGGTCTGGCTGTTGGGAGCTTTAGCCTGTGACAGAACTCTTAGAGCTATATATTAGAGAGACCCTGGTGACAGCTGACAGCTGCTTGTGATTTAGAATAGGTACATCAAGTGCCGTTAGAGTGAAAGGCAGAAGTGAGCAAAACTATTTAGTTAGGAAAATAGCTGATGAAAATTGCTTTTTTGTCGCTTATTTTTTGTCATACAGCTTGGTACACTGATGTGTTTTACACTTTTGGCAGGATCACATTGTCTTTGTTATTGGTGGTGTGATCTTTGTTATTATTGCTAATGTATATGTCCTCTTAAGACAACAACAAAAAAATCACCCTCTACATTTGCAAGATATTCCATTGGCTTTACCAATGATTGCTTTGTAATGTGGGCGTAACTTGCTAAGGAGAAATCTGAAGGCAGGTGAAACATTAACCCCTTAAGTGCTAAGGATGATTAGTACCCGGTGAGGGCAAAATAAGAATTAAAGAACCATTCTGATTTGCCCTTGCCGAGGCATTACCAGGCTGGGAATCCCTCGGTTGGGATTCCACTGCCATTGTCCCCGGCGGGGGGCGTGGCAGCCTCTCAGCCAATGAGGAGTCTTGAAGCGCGGCCCTCCCCACTGCAAGCCTCCCCATGGCTGAGAGGCTGCCTCCGGTCCCCGCTGAGGACTCAGGTAAGGCTTTTTTCCCCCCCTTTCCTTCCTGCCCTCCCCACCCCACTTACCTTCTTGCTCCTTTGTCCCCGATGGGGGATGATGGCAGCCTCCAGCCATGTGGAGACTCAGAATAGGGAGATCCCCGCTCCGCGCCTCAACACGGATGGAGGCTTCCATCGTCTCCCGCCGGGGACCCAGGTATGTTTTATTTTTCCTTTTTTCTTTTTCTTTTTTTTTTCCTCCCTCCCTCCTTCCCACCCAACCCCACTTACCTTCTTCTCTGTATTCTTTTGGAAACGGATGTGCTGGGAACACTTCTGCTCCCAGCGCATTCGCTCCCGATGGCCGCCATGGAAAGGGAGAATGAACTGCGTTTTCACTTTCCCGGTGGCCATTTTCTTGGTTGTTTTTTTTTTCTGTCCCAAAATGCTGCAGCATTTCTGTTACACTCACCTGGTCTCTTCAGTGACGTTGGGGCACGGTTGGAGCCCTCCCTGGACTTGGCTACCCTGGATCGGTTCTCTCCCCCAGCTGCTGCAATGTTGACTGCTCCGGTTGCTGGTACTGCCTCTGAGGGAATACGAGAGGGAATGAGAATGGTGTGGTGGTATCGCGATTCCCCCTGAACACTTCATTCCTAAACGAGATGAGCAAGTGTTTGCCCATGTACACTCCATGATTTCTTGTAAGGATGAATTCTCCGTCCTGCTTTTCATTAGCAGGTGTGCCTTGGATGGACGTAGTTGCTTCACTGGTCCGTGGATGTGGCGGCCCAGACCGGCTGCAACCGACCACTTGGAAGGTAAGAGTTTTTTAACAATGATTATTGTACGTGTTCTAATGCAGTGTAGTTTTTGCCATGATTATAGTTCGTAATTATTGCAATGTTATTTTGCCGCGATTATAGTTCGTAATTCTTGCAATGTCTTTTCTCTCCTCTATAGGTGTGCTGATGACTGCACGGAGTCAAAGTATTTAGAGCGAGCCCCAATGAAGCCCAAGAGAATTCTGAAGCTCCCAAGTAGGTGGTAAGTTGGCTTTCAGGGTAGAACGCAAGACTCAGGTGTTGTGCAGCCAAGCATAAGTTATTTGTGCAGTTTCTAACCTGGTGTGTTCTTTTCTTTTGCAGGGATGGCCTGGTGACGTCAAGTGGGAAGTGTCTGTCCAAAGGCCTGTCCGCGGTTGCAGGATGGAAGACTCTGTGAAGAGGATGGATGGAAGAAGCACCCGCATAGCTGGATGTCTGGAACAGGTAAGAATGCGCTCCAACTCCGATGACTATGGAATCAGGAAAGATGTGATGTGCTGCAGGCGACTGTGTAGCTGGAGCCAGGTAAGATGCGCTTTCAGCGATGGTGTGGCTGGATCCGGGTAATGGGCTTTCAGCGATGGTGTAGCTGGACTCAGGTAAGATGCGCTTTCAGCGATGATGTAGCTGGAGCCAGGTAAGAAGCGCTTTCAGTGATGGTGTAGCTGGAGCCGGGTAAGACACGCTTCGAGGTGATGAGCTGGAAAACAGGTAAGGACTCTGCAGGCGGCAGTAAGCGTTACGCTGCAGAAGGCAGACTAACGTGAAGCGCCAGATGCGGGTGGGTTGGCCTTAAATAGGCTGGTCCCGGCCCCTCCTTTTGGCCCTGCCTTGTGGATCCACCTTGCCACTCCCAGAGGTTCTTGCACATGCTCCCCAATGTTCTCCTATGGCCACAGCCGGCCTGGATGCACGTGCCTTAGGAATAAAGTGTTTTTTGAATGAGCCTGGTGCCAGAGGCGCCAGGACTGGGTCCATTTGGACCCTTTAGGTGGTAGAAACATGGACCCTTGTCCAGTGGCCATGACAGCACTCCCCCTCAAGGCCCCTCTCATGGGCGTTCTTTTCCCCGGTCCTGGTTTGGCTGGGTTATTACGGTGAAACCGTCTGATTAGTCGAGGCACATGGACAAATTCAACAGGTTCCCATGTGCGATCCTGAGGTCCATAACCCTCCCAGTCAATCAAGTAGTACAGTTTTGATTGTACTATGTTAGAGTCCAGGATGTCTTTAACCTCGTACTCGGGTTCTCGCTCTATGATCTCAGGCTCAGGTGTTTTTTTAATCCTAATCTCTGGTTTCATGAGGTTTAGGAGGGAAACGTGAAATACTGGATGGATCCGCATATTGGCAGGTAGATCTAATTGTATGGCAGCAGGATTAATGATGGCCTTGATGGGGTAAGGTCAGAGGTATATCCATGGTCCCTTCAATGGAATATTCTTGGATGCCAACCATACTTTATCACCAACTTGGTAATGCGGGGCTTCCCTCCTATGCCTGTCTGCAAACCTTTTTTGTTGTTCCTTGGCCTTGATCAGGTTCTTGGTTGCTTCCTTAAGAGTTTGAGTAATGGTCTCATGTAAGGAGGTGATCGCTGGAATTTATAGATCATCAAGTGGATCAAAGGAGGATGTCCGAGGGTGCCGACCATTCATGGTATAGAATGGTGTTTGTCCAGTACTAGTGTGAATGGAGTTATTGTAAGCAAATTCAGTCAACCAGAGAATTCTATTCCAAGACACTTCTGTCTGCTGCAACATACATCTCAGGTATTGTGCTAGCATCTGTTGGTCCTTTCAGTCTGACCATCGGTTTGGGGATGGTGACTGGTGGATAGGCGAAGATCGATTTGCGCTATCTTACAACATCTCCTCCAGAAAGCTGAAACAAATTGAGTTCCATGATCCAAAACCAGTACCGAATGAAAACCATGTGGTTTAATTATTTGTTCCAAGAATACAGTCGCCAGGGCAGTGGGAAGCCCCTTTAGGGGAATAAATTGTAATAAATGTATAATAGGCTAATGACCTCTAACACACGACAAAACCCTCTCTAGCTCGGTCAGAGGGTGACCTTGCATATATACATATAAGAGCAGAAAGGGGATTCCAAACTGATTCTATGTATACCAAATTTACTGATGTATACTAACACTGGGTGGGAGGGAACAAAAAAGTAAAAAAACGTTTTAGACTGATAGTCTTGAGAAAAATATAGACTCAGTCTGCATTCAATATTACCCAACAGGGTTTTATTGTAAAACCATATTTTATAAAGAATTATTCATTAAGAAAATGTATTCATAAAAAACATTATCAAAAACGTTTTAGACCCCAAGAATAACATACATGATCAACACAAGAACCAACAAACTAATACAAAAAGTAACTACACTAAAAAAATACATGATAGAAAAAAACAACCAAATGACATAATACAATAAATACACTCATTGAGTATATCACTCAATGACATAAAACAATCCCGACATGTTTCAGTTCTTTCAGGCTGTAATTGCATGAACTTTCTTCAGGGGAGAATAATAATATCTTGATAGACACCATGCATTCCAGGGCCACATGTTGGTATACTCCATAACTTGAAGCAGATATTGCTACTAAAATAAAACACAGTAAAAACCTTTAAAGTACACCTCCATCCAGTATATTCTATACTCAGACCAATGTTTAAAACGTAACATAGCTAACATCTGTTAGTAGCCTCCCCAACAATCAGAGCCACTAGACAAAGAACACAGGTAGACTAACTACCTAGATTACAGATATAAAGCAACATACCTTGAATAGTTGTTTGCGTAGCTGATGCCTTCAGTGCACACAAAGACTAGCTCCAATATTCTTCAATCAATTCTGCAACAATTCGAGTGAGGCTCACAAGTAACCGGAAAATCTCAATTAGACCTACAAGCACATAAAACACAAACTGAGTAATATAAATGGGGGTGGAACACAACAGAGCGTAACGGAATGAAGCAAAACACACTAATTAAGTGTTGCATTCAAAAGCCTTAAATATAGTAGTTTCAAAACAGTCAGGCATATGGATAATGCCCAAGTTACACAAATGAATTTATAGGCAGAAAAACCACCTTAGAGAAGAGCATGCTGTACTATCACCACTAACTCACCACAAACTCGTGCCAGTACCCCTATCGTGTATCTTTTGAGGCATAAGGATAGTGTCCAAGTTACACCGATGAATTTATAGGCAGAAAACACCACCTTAGAGAAGAGCATGCCGTGCTATCACCACAAACTCGTGCGAGTACCCTTAGCGTGTCAATCTACCATGCTGATCACCCGTTCTAATACATACACCATTGTATATAAATGGTGTCATAGGAATAAAATGTGCAATTTTGGAGAATAAGTCTACTATGACTAGAATAGTGTTGAAGCCATCGCAGGGTGGCAGATTGGTAATGAAGTCCATGGACAACATATGCCATGGTGCTGGTGGTACAACCAACGGACACAATAACCCTGTGGGACATAACTTTTGAGATGTTTGTTGCGTGCAAACACCATAGGTTACAATAAACTGGGCCACGTCCTTTCTCCAGGTTGGCCACCAATAGTTTTTCCGAATTTTGGCCCAAGTCTTGGTAATTCCAGGATGTCCTTCCACTAATGACTTGTGGTAGTTTGCTATAATTTTGTTTTGTATTTCCTTCTCTTGAATTTACAGTGTTCCCTGAAAATAAGGTAAATTGTCCTTAATGGAGTAATGGTCCCCTTTAGCTAACCATTCTTGTTGGGCTGTTTGGTCCATGTGAGATTGGAAATCGACTTTCAAGTCTTCCCAGCAGGCGGTTACTGCGATCTGGATTTGAATCCGCTCTTCACGAATGATGGGTACTGGCTCAGATGGTATAAATAAGTCTTTGTACCCTCCCATGCGTGACAGAGCGTCAGCTTTTCCGTTACCCACTCCTGTGTCTGTAAGTGATAACAAAGTGTCGTATTATGTGAAGAAAAGAGCCCTTCAAAGCTGACGCGAAGAATGGGCCTTGGCAGTTTTCAAATACTGCAGATTACGATGGTCTGTGATAACTTTGACTGTATGTCTTGCTCCTAACAGGTATTGTCTTCAGATTTTAAGAGCTCCTTTAATTGCCAGTAGCTCTTTGTCAGTGATGGCATAGTTCATTTCTGGTGCAGTAAACGTACAGGACCAAAAAGCTATAGGATGTAATTGCCCCGTGTCCGGGTCTTTTTGTTATAACACTGCCCCCAGGGCCACGCTGGAGGCGTATGTCTCAACTACATAGGGCAGATCAGGTCGGGGGTGCCGAAGAACTGGTGCTGAGGTGAAGGCCAGTTTTAATTCCTGGAAGGCCTGTTCAGCTTCGGGGGACCAGACAAATGTTTTATTGTTCTTTAATAGAAAAGTGATTGGATGAACGATCTGAGAAAACCCCGGAATAAACCAACTGTAAAAGTTGTCAAATCCAAGTACGCTCTGCACTCCCATGTTGGAGATGGTCACTGAAGAATAGCATCCACTTTGCAAGTGTCCATGTGAACCCCTCGTGGGGTAAGCATGAAGCCCATAACTTCGACTTCCGTGACATGGAAGAAGCACTTTTCTAGTTTGGCAAACAGCTGATACTCACCAAGCTTTTCCAGAACTGTGCCCTTACATGTCCAACATGATCTTCCTTGGATGCTGAGTAGATAAGAATGTCGTTGATGTACACAAGAACGCAAACATCGAACCATTCATGAAGTACACCGTTCATGAAGAACTGGAATGCTACTGGTGCGTTGCATAACCAAAAGGGCATAACCTTATATTCAAAGAGCCCGTATTTGGTTCAGAATACGGTTTTCCATTTGTTGCCCCTTTTTTACCCTTACCAAATGGTAAGCTCCTCGTAGGTCCAATTTTGTATAGATTTGAGCATTCTTCACCTGATCTAGTATCTTGGGAATGAGCGGCAGAGGGTATCTATTCTTGACAGTGAATGCCGTATAATCTATACAAGCTCTGAGGTCCCCTTCCTTCTTTGGTACGAAGAAGAGAGCTGAGGAGGTGGGAGACATGGGTGGGCGGATGAATCCGTTGGCTAGGTACTGGTCTAGGGATGTCCTCAGGTGCTGATTTTCTTGCTCAGTCAGAGCGTAAATTCGACTGCAAGGGATTTGTGCTAAAGGAACCCGGTCGATTTCACAGTAGTAAGGTCTGTGTGGAGGCAGGGTGCTTGCTTGTTCCTTTTGGAACACATCCAGATAGTCCTGATATTCGGGGGTAACAAACCAGAGATTCATAGGATTGGTTTCGTCTTGAGTTGTAGATTCCTCACGTCTCTGTGTTAGCAACTCTTTGAACATTCTTGAGGAAAGTTCAGCTCCCTTGTGCGCCATTTAATCCTAGGGTTATGGGCTTCTAGCCACGGCATTCCTAAGATCATTTGTAACTGGGGGGCCCCAATAAGATCAAAAGAGATGTGTTCCCGAAGACCATCCAGACACATTAGCATCACTTTGTTGGTATGTTGCGTTACTGGGCCGGAGGACAACTGAGAGCCATCCACTGCAGTGATGTTTTCCGATTGTAGTTTTTGCTGGAGAGGAAGGCCTATCCGGGTGGCCAGATTTTGATCGATGTAGTTTCCCACTGCTTCACTATCAATGTAGGCTTCTAGAGCAGGCACCTTTGATGGTTGTTGGTGGTGTATCAATAGTACCGGGGTGACCAGGTGTGAGGTCTATACAACTTTCTTTAGTCCACTCAACAAGTGGACCCCTACACTTGCCAGGCATCTGAGTTTTCTGGATTCAGTTCCTTCTCTTCGTTGTCTGTGGTGCCTACTATTTTCTTAGGGGGTTTTATGGGGCAATCACGGAGAAAATGTCCAGATTTTCTACAATATAAACAGAGTTGTTGCTGCCTCCTTTTTTCCCTTTCAACCTTGGAAATAGGGGCTCGTAATCCCCCAAACTGCATGAGCTCAATGGGTTCATGAGTCTTGGTTTGGTGATCTCGGGGTCACATGTAAACCGACCTCCCTATGTTTTTCGTGCGGTGCATTTGTTGGTCCTGTAAACCTATGGTCCAATTGCACCGTCACATTGATATACTCCACATAACACTTGGGGGGATTGACTACTTGAGCTAACACATCTTTTAGCTCACCCCGTAGCCCACGGTAAAACAGTGTGGTCCTTTTCTCCTCAGGGCAATTAGTTTGTGCTACGAGATGATTGAAGGTGGCAAATATAAGTCATCAAATCGTGGCTTCCTTGTCTGAGAGACAATAGTTTGTTATCTAAGGTTTGTCCTTGAGTGTGTCTGGCAATCAATTTTTCCAATTTCCGTTGGAATTCCCCAAAATCTCAAAGTATTGGATCATCCTGATTTACTAATGGTATGGACCAGTCATCTGCGCAGACTCCCAAATATGTAAGTACAAAGGCAAATCTGGCGCTATCGCTAGGGAAGGCTCCAGGTCGACACAAAAAATGAAGGTGGCACTTGTTCATGAATATGGCATATTTGTTGGGGTCGCCGGTGAAATGCTCTGGCGGGGCCAGTGGAACTGCCCCTGGAAGCAGCACTTGCACTGGTGGTGATGGCTGCAGCAAAGGAGTTGGTGCAATCCCGGGTAATGGAACCTGTCCTGCGTGTACCTGAAGAATTTGTCTTGCCCAATCATCTGTCCGTTCACGGGCTACAATAAGGTCTCTCCTCAAGGCATAAGTCTCTTGTCTAGAGGCATGCACTTCAGCCAGCAGTTCCCTCAGTAGTTGGGCCAACTGGTTAGTTTCTGAGGTCTCCATAACGCTGAGGCAGAGATTTGGAGAGGCTTTGTGTTCTGTTACGCTCACCTGGTCTCTGTGGGGACGTTGGGGCACGGTTGGAACCCTCCCTGGACTTGGCTCCCCTGAATCTCTTCCCCAGCTGCTGCAATGTTGACTGCTCCGGTTGCTGTTACTGCCTCTGAGGAAATATGAGAGGCAATGAGAATGGTGTGGTGGTATCGCGATTCCCCCCGAACCCTTCATTCCAAAACGAGATGAGCAAGTGTTTGCCCATGTAAGCTCACCTGATTTCTTGTAAGGATGAGCTCTCCATCCTGTTTTTCATTAGCAGGGGCGCCTTGGATGGACCTAGTTGCTTCAATGGTCCATTAATGTGCAGCTCAGACCAGCTGCAACCGACCACTTGGTAGGTAAGAGTTTCTTAACAATGATTGTTGTCCATGTTCTAGTGCAATGTCGTTTTTGCCATGATTATAGTTTGTAATTCTTGCAATGTCTTTTCTCTCCCCTATAGGTGTGAAGATGACTGCACATAGTCGCGGTATTTAGAGCGAGCCCTAATGAAGCTCAAGAGAATGGCGAAGCTCCCAAGTAGGTGGTAAGTTGTCTTTCAGGGTAGAACGCAAACTAAGGTGTTGCGCGGCCAATCATAAGTTATTTATGCAGTTCCTAAGCTTGTGTGTTCTTTTCTCATACAGGGATTGCCTGGCGGCGTCAAGCGGGAAGCAGCCGTCCAAAGGCCTGTCCGCGCTTGCAGGATGGAAGACTCCGTGAAGAGGATGGATGGAAGAAGCTCCCACGTAGCTGGATGTTCGGAACAGGTAAGGATGCGCTTCAAGTATGATGACTATGGAACCAGGAAAGATGCGATGCGCTGCAGGCGATGGTGTAGCTGGAGCCAGGTAATGTGCTTTCAGCGATGGTATAGCCGGACCCAGGTAAGATGCGCTTTCAGCGATGGTGTAGCAGAAGCCAAGTAAGATGCGCTTTCTGCGATGGTGTAGCTGGAGCCGGGTAAGACACGCTTCAAGGTGATGGGCTGGAAAACAGGTAAAGGACTCTGCAGGGGGCGGTAAGCATTACGCTGCAGAAGGCAGACTAACGCGAAGCGCCAGGATGTGGGTGGGTTGGCCTTAAATAGGCTGGCACGACCCTCCCTTTGGCCCCGCCTCATGGCTCCACCTTGCCACTCCCAGAGGGTCTTGCGGATCCTCCCCAATGTTCTCCTATGGCCACGCCCAGCCTGGATGCACGTGCCTTAGGAATAAAGTGTTCCAAGCACACTTTTGCATGAGCCTGGTGCCAGAGGTGTGGACCCTGTAGGCGGTAGAAACATGGACGTTTGTCCAGTGGTCATGACAGCTTCAGGACAGAAAAAAATATGATTTTAGTGCCCCGGTCACACAGATATTGCAGGCCGGGTTACTAATAGCTATATGCCACTCACTTCGCTCGGGCCTATAACTATGGGCCCCGGGGCATTACCTGATTCGGTAATGCCCCCGCCGTTCAGGGCATATTGCTTAAGTATGATCGTCCTTTTTGCATAGACGTGACAGCATACCATGGATTGCATTTATAATAGATCCGTAGAAATCCCTAATTAGCCATGGGGTACCACCATTTCTAAGGTTACATGTTTGTTCAAAAAACACAGTTGGGATTATATGTGCTTTGAAGTGTCATGGCTACTGAAAGTTTAACCTGTCAGCAAAGCTTATCGCAACACAAACAGAAGTTTGACATGCAAGGATGTCTCTATTGTCTCTTCATCTGATCGATGACTTGTAAATCATTTCATCGTCAAATAGAACACGCACCAACATGTTTGAAACATTCAATGTGAAGTAGGATATTTTGAAGCGCTCCTTGATTTCATCGTGTAGTGGCAGAACACCCGCCTATGGTTGTTACCTTTTTCTTGGGCAAACAAAACATCTACAACAGAAATATGCGAAGGTACGACAGCTCGATTAAAAGAGTGCTCAGAAGTGCATTAGCTCATCCAGGAACAGGTTACAGAAAGTTAGCATTGTCTATGAAATGCTGGCTTCTCATCTCTCATACAAAGTGTTGAGTGCCTCGCAGCTATTCATAGAATGCCCTTGGCTAATAGCATAGGTTGAACATGGACTCAGCCTAACATAATTTCCGAGGCAGTGTAACACAGACTTTTCATGTAATAAACTAATAATGGCTGATGCGGTGGTTGTGCTGCCTTTCCTTAACTCCCCAGTATCGTTGCCGCTGCCAGAACCGTTTCTAGTTTGCTTGATCAAATAGAATATGCCAGTCTCAAATTCCATGTGTGTGCCCAACACGCAGGGCCAACTCCACCCTTCACCTAGCGGAAGGCGATACCTTTACAGTCAATAACGTTTGTACTGGGAACTCCAAGATGACATTGGAATCCGGCATAACGCATTAAGTAGAAATGTTATATAATGTGTTTTTGTTAATTGATAAAGGCATTTCAATTATCATAATAAAAATCACGTACAATTTAGCGCATGCAAAGGATAAAGAATGTATTTATATGCGTGTGTCTGTAACGGCTTCAACATTGTGATGATTCACGCTGCATTACAATATTTCAAAGGGGACCTTAAACATGTCATGCTTTGTCCCATTCAGCAGAATTGGGATGCACATGCTTAATCATAAAACAGCGCGTGTATAAATGCCCTGGCATATTTGCAACAGCATCTAGTTAACAACTTGGGCCTCAATCAGGATTTCTTTGAACATAAAAAAAGCCCCATGGTAAGCTTGAAAAGAAATGCTCTTTTTCTCCTCGTGGAAGAGCGTTGCCATAGACACAAAATTGAGGTACGTCTTTCATAAAGATGGCATGCTGTATTTATTTATTTAATTTATTTTTGGGTTATTTGTAATGCGCACTATACCTCAAAAAATTGTCTTTTAAGACACATCAAGACAAGGGGGGAATAGGGATGAGGAAGAAGATATAAAACAAAAACAAAAAACGTTCTTAAAAGGTCTTGAAACATTCGGAACGTTCAAGAGAACAGGGGAGAGGGAGAGAAAGGGCAGGCAAGGGGTAGAAGGGAAGAAAAACAAACAAAAACATTCTGACTAGGTCATGAGACGATTTGGAACATGCAAGTGCTGAACATGAAAAAAGGGGAGGGGAAGGGTAGGAAGGGAAGTGAAGGAGGGTAAGAGGTACAATAAATGTATGCAGTAACAAGTAAGTAAAGTGCCTTACGGAAAACCAGGCATGCAATTATGACAAGCAGGTATGGGTGACTGAAGACTGGAAAAGCCTCACCTCATAGAATAAGGGGCTAAATTAGGCATGCCGACAAGCAATAAGAAGGGAAGAAAGACAAACAAAAACATTCTGACTAGGTCCTCAGACGATTTTGAACATTCAAGTGCTGAACATGAAAAAAGGGGAGGGGAAGGGTAGGAAGGGAAGTGAAGGAGGGTAAGAGGTACAATAAATGTATGCAGGAACAAGTAAGTAAGTAAAGTGCCTTACGGAAAACCAGGCATGCAATTATGACAAGCAGGTATGGGTGGCTGAAGACTGGAAAAGCCTCACCTCATAGAATAAGGGGCTAAATTAGGCATGCTGACAAGCAATAAGACTGGGAAGGTAAGAGTGACTGCAGACTGGAAAAGCCACACCTCGCAGAATGAGTGGCTACATTAGGAATGCTGACAAGCAGTAAGACTGGGCAGGTAAGAGTGACTGGAGACTGGAAAAGCCTCTCCTCATGGAATGAGGGGCTAGATCAGGCATGCACGGAAGTCACATCCAATGATGAAGGGGGCAACAACACAAATGCAGTTACACAGTGGTATTTATGCAAAAATTGAGAGCCACCCTACATAGTGCAGCGGGCTACATTAAGTCACACGAAGGGCTGCATCAGGCATGCAGACAAGCAATTGTGACTGTAAAGGGTCCATAAAGTGGAGGTGGATAGATAAGATGCAATGCACAACTCAGGCTGTGAAATTCTCAGTCCAGTGAAAGAGGGTTAGTAAGATGCAATGCACAGCAAAGTAGCAAAAAAAATGTAAGGGTGGGTAAGGACAATCCAGTAGATGCAAGTAGGTAAAAAGCATTGTCAATCCAGTAGATGCAGGAAGGTAAAACACAATTCACAGTGCAGGGCTGCGAATGACAGTGAATACAGAACACAGTGCAGGCTGGGGGATGAACAATCAGAGGTATGAGGCAAGGGAAGAAGTTGATAAGAGAAAACAAATTGGGAAGCATCATAAGAGGGTGGAGGGACAATTTAGGAAGAAGCAGAACCGGTAGGGTTACAGTAGGTAGGTGATAGCATGCTGGTGGACCTCACCTGAAACGAGGGAGAGAGGTGTATAGGTAAGAGAGGTGTATAGGTAACTCAAATTACAAATTGCCAGGATATAATAAGCATGGTATTCGAGTGAGGTAAAGGAGCGAGCCACGAGGATGGGTGAGTGGTGCCCCAGAAGGCGCATGCCTTCAGAGCATCACCCTGCAAGGAGGGGCACTGCGCCAGCTGCAGCAGGCCGAGTGAGGTTGAACAGAGGGATACAAGGGGGATGAGCCACTAAGGAATAAGGAGCCATAAGAAGGGAAGAAGTGAGGCAGAAGAGGCGAAGAAAAAAGAGGCAGTGGGGTGACATACCTTTTGGAGAGACTTGCATAATTAAATGTTAAGAGAAAGATGGACCTGGGGGCGGAGCCCATCCATTCCCGGACAGGCCCAGTCAGGAATTCCTGTCCTTCGCCATAGTCCTTTGCTGGGGGCCTGCTTCACCTGCCGGAACCCCACCAATGAAAATAAGGCAGGCAGCAGCCTATCAAACAATGCAGGCTGTATTGGGCTGGAACGCGCCCGCTCTTCAGTTGTGGACATTGGGTTTGCCATCTTGGTGGAGCCAATGTTCCAGTGTTTAGGAAAGGAAGACAGAGGACAGAGCGGGCCCTCTATCCAGAGCAGCTCCACCACCATGGCTCCGGGTGATCTTGAGCCTCGTGGTGGTGGAGCTGTGGAGAGAGCTGCAGCCCGAAGTAGGAATAGTACCCGACAAAACAACATGCTTTCCTGTGCTCTGCCCATAAAGCACAAGTGTAAAAAAAATGCATTTCTTTGATTGTTATTAAACCCATAATGGCTCTTTGTTTTGTGCTCTGTAAAATGTAAATGTAAAATCTTAGTGTTCGAGTTATAGTTGTATTCATTTTTTTGTTTCCTACATTGTGCATTCGTTGCAAAATGTAACTTTGCTCACCACTTTTGAGAACAGTGGATTAAGTGCTCACTTGTGGCATATCTGTGTAACTTGCAGTTGCAGGTTCGAAAACGCAGGGTGGCCGCCTCCCTTTATGTTGTATGTGTTGATACTTTGAGAACTATTATAATGAATTATAACACCAATAGTGACCCAAAGTGGAGCTTTGGCATGCCGTCAGTAAATCAGGATGCAGGCCTTGTTGGCAATAATCACAGGCATGGCCACACACCTCACGCCTATCAGGTTGCTGCTCGCCACTCTGGGTGACTGATGCTCCGTCTGCTCCCTCTCCCCTCGTGCCTTGTAGCTGGTACTCAAACTTCTTTCTCACTGCAGCAGCAGCCGACAATTATGGACTCTCACATAGTTCAAAAGCTCAGCTCACCACAAATGACTCCCAAAAAAGGACAATGGCAAAGGCCAGAAGAACATTCATTGCTTGGTGGTCTTCTTTCCATTGCTTAGTGACAATTAGTGCATTATTGTTTGGGAAACGTGCATTAAGACATAGTACCTGGCCAATGGCTAGGAGATAATGGCTGTATAGCCATTCCTTGGGCACAATAGGGGTAGCTATGTACCCTTATCCCTTCTTAAAGATCCTTGCTTTCAGCTTGGGCCCATAATCTTCCAAGCACATAACTACCTTTATTGCCCATGGTGACAGGCTAGAGCAATCTAAGATAATGACAATTTAAAGAGCATGCTTTTAAATGACATATGGTCAGGCATCACAATAACAGCTTCAGTCTCTATTTGTATACCAAACACATCCCATCCTCAATCTCCCTAATCGAGACCAAGTTCTGAATGATCACCCTGGAAGACAAGCCCATCACTCAAGACATACACTTCCCTTCCTTTGTTATAAACACATAAGCAGCGAATACGCTCTTACTGCTTCTAGACCAGCCATATTCTATTATTGCTAATAAACCGCACTCTCGATCCAGAACACTTGACTGTTTACTGCCCCATCATGCTGTTACCAATAAATGATCAATGAAAATACTGTTACTTTAAAGTTAAGCAAAATAATCTTAGAACAAAACCACTACTACTACGACTATTCCTCCCTCCAGCCAAATGCAACACTAAGACCATTACTATACAGCTCAGTGATGATGATCAATTCATCCTCGACAAAGTACATTTTTGCCTCATAGGCCTACTGAGCACCCCTACCACCTTCATCACCATCAACCACAAATCGCTCTGTGAGATCGTACCCATCACCATGTGGTTTGAATAATCTGTCCTGTGTTCCTCGACTACCCAATGTGCATACAACACTGGCCCAGATATAGTGGATCAACAGATATTCCTGATGCTTTGTAACCTGCAATGTCCAGTAGTAGCCCAGCCTCTCACACTCTACCAATTCAATGTCCCCCTGGAACCACTTGGCAAACACTTGTCCAGCCACAACCTCAAGACACACACATATGCTGGTGATAGATGTACTTTAAGGACAACTCTATCAAGGACATCCATCAACTGATTGTCTGATTCTTCAACAGAATCATTAGGCAGTCCTCAACCCCACTGCCATACCTTTGTGCTCCTGCTGACTTGGATAACCTTCCTTGTAACAGGGCTCGCTGGTGCTGACGGAGGTTATTACATGTTATGTTGCATAGCATGCATGAGTACATCATTGTTGCTGTCACTAGTTATGAAATCATTCGTGCAATGACTTGGTTGCATGCCATTTCTAGCATGCCCAATGAAATGAATGTGATTGATGGGGCACATTTGAAACTAGTTGCAACTTGGAACACAAAAGAAATAGTCAGACAGTATAGATACAACCACATGGTCACCTACCGTCACCCAATGATCAACCACCGTTTACTCACCATTTTTCATCACTCTCGACTCTCCAATAAAGTGGAAAAGGACATGCCTTCAATAGACTAGTGGTAGGAACATGGGGGGAAACAAGGTTGTAATGCCTTTTCCTTGCAACACTATGGCTTCACATGTTTTTTTTTTTAATTTCTTCCCTGGCATCTTCGAAACTTTCTAAAATGCTCACATTCTATATTCCATCACAATATGTTTACCAACTAAGCCAGCCCATGAATGTCAATTAACCTCCAAAGCCAACAGCATCAAATATCACAACACTGCACCTCTACAACCAACTTACATACCACCCCCTAGGCCAAACAAACTAATACCCATCAGACAAATGCCTCTGTGCTCTTTATACCTTGAAACTGACCCTCCGACCTAGCTCAGAGTACCTTCTCTCCCCACTTATATCCCCACTTATATCATCCACCCAGCACTCTGTCCGACCCAAAGATCATCTGTAGACTATGCAAATGTTATCAGAACACAGTATAAATCCAAGTAACACACCATATCACAACATTCCTCCTTCAGGGCCTTGCAGTACTGCAAAATCACTGCTGAATGAGATATCAAGTACTGCACAATCAATGTCCAATCACCCTCCATCAGGTCTTCTGTAAGCCCTCTATAACTCCTTTAGCAAGCTCATTTTCCTCCATCACCAGGTCCCTATTACACCAACATCACATTTCTTCCAATTCTGCCACTCCTTAATCCCACCACAATCACTTCCCCAGTACTTTTCTCATTTTAGTATCACTTTCCTGTTCCTCCACTGTTAGGCCCCACACCCCCTCCCATGAGTACTTGATCACTCCAAAACCAGCACTCATCACTCTCCGAACTATCCTCCATCACTGCACTTTTTTTCTAGTCTCCCTCATCAAATCACTCCTAGTTTTTTCCTTTAGCCTCCTTCAGAGATTTATCAAGTGCTATCAAGGTATATAAGTGTAAGACTTTAGCATTGGAAGAAAGAGATAAAGACATTGATTTGTACCCAAGCAGTGCAACATCTTTACCAACTAAGTTTGAAGTGGGTTGGACGGAATTACTCATGTTTTTAAACTTAAACCCCTGTTATATTGGGCAAATATCTGGAACTGCGAGTATCCCCTTGATTATTGTGAAGTCATGAAAGATGGCTTGGCATCTGTTGGGGTGATTGACTTCCCATGCTTTTGCTATGTTAAACAAATGCTGGAGAAATCTAATCTGTGTGAATTGTAGCCTAATCATTGAGTAAACATAAAACGATTGGTCATCTCAAGCAAATCTGTCCATTGGGTACAGGGAAAACTTGCCAATTCAGTACCTGGAGTGTGCATTTTTTTCTGGCTTTGAAGATTATCTGGATATTCTGGAGGTGAAGGACTGTTCTCTGAAGTAGATACTTAAGATAGGAATTATACCTATGCAGGTTTATGTTTCAGAGAGGGGAGAAAACACATATCCAAAATGCTGGCACTGTCAATTTTAGGACAAAATCATATCTAATTTTTGCAGACTGAATGCGAATCTAGAACGTGCTGGATAAAGACGCTTTTATATACAGGATAAATAATATACATTATGCAAGCAAGTTAAGGCAATGGGCCTCATTCCGAGCATGGCGGTAAGGGATAGCGGCCACCGGTAACGAGACCGGTGGCGGTAATCCCTTACCGCCATACTCCGAGTTCCCTTTGCGCCCTCGCCCTTAACGCCTGCTTTGAGCAGGTGTTAAAGTCGAGGGCGCAAAGGGGCCTCCAAGCCAATAACGGTGACCGTAATGTACGGTCACCGTTATTTGCATCTTCCCCATTCCCATTGAGCCCTATGGGGGCTCATTCGGGAATGGGGAAGAGTCTTGGTGAATGGGGAATTACCGCCCCGCCGACCTTGGAATGGGGCGGTAATTCCGCCATCCACCAAGGCGCTGCCGGTCCGGGTACGGCGTCAACCAAGGCGTTAATAGCGCCATTGGTTAGCGCCGTACTCGGAATGAGGCCCAATGTATTCATATGTAGCAATAGCGTGGCAAACTAGATCATGTCATTATAAGGCATCTTTTTTAAATATAAGATCATACGATTTGGAAATATGTAACACATTATGGTCAATAAGGTGTCTGAAAAGCTGAAGAGTGTGCACTTTATATTTTAATTGGTATTTTAATATAGGTTTTGATATTATGCACTTATCTATTTTTGTATTTGACAAGAAGTATTGTATTCTTAATAACATTTGTTTTAATCTTGTTTCTTAATGATTGATGTATGTATTATGTTTTATGATATCATTGCTTCATTTATGATTATAAATAGAATAAAGATTGTGATTAAATAACATGGGGGTTTATTTATTTATTTAACATTTGTAAAGCGCACTACAGCCCACAGGCAACGAGGAGCTATAAGGACATTTTAAGAAGGCTTGCTTGAGGGTTACAGTAAGCGGCCCCAAAGAGTAAATTTAACTACATTTGCATGGTTACAGAGGATACACATAGGACGTTACAGTTGGTTACTAATAATCTGGTCTAGGTAACAGGAGGCAACACAGATATTCTCCTATACAAGGTGCAACAGTAGAAGTGCAAAACCTAGAGTGACAGGGTCTTAAATGAAGAGGTTGGTTTTTAAGGCCTTGCGGAAGGCCGTGTGTCAGTCTATTGATCTAATCTGAGCCGGGAGGTTGTTCCATAAGGTTGCCGCCATAGTAGGGAAGCTGGTGCCTCCTGCGCGCACTCTGCGTGTGTGCGGGACAGTGATGCGGTTGGCATAGGCTGCCCTTGAGGGTCTGGTGACTGTTTGTCTGGTTATCCTTTCAGTCAGATAAGGAGGGGCTTGGTCGTGAAGACACTTATGTGTAAGGGCCAAGGTTTTGAAGACCACCCTTTCCTTGATGGGATGCCAGTGTACCTGCCTTCTGATCCTTGAGATGTGGTCCTTGCGAGAGGTGCCTGTAGCAGCTCTTAAGGCATTATTTTGGGCAATCTGAAGTTTGGCGAGGTTTTTTTGGGAGGTTCCAATGAACAGAGCATTGCAATAGTCCAGTCTGGAGCCGATGATGGCCCTGGCAATTGAGATGCAGTTTTGGCGTGAAAGGAAGGGCCTGATGGCATTGATGAGTTTGGAGTGATATTCTGCGGATGAGGCGATGGCATTTACCTGTCTGTCCATAGTGAGGCTGGGCTCTAGATATGCACCCAATGTTTTGATGGTTTGAGAGACTTTGATGGGAATATTGTCTACTGTGAAGGATTGGTATTTGGTATCCAGTTTGCCCAGAGTGGATGGGGAGCCGACAAGCAGGAGTTCCGTCTTATCACTGTTTAGACAAAGCCAATTCTCAGCCATCCAGGATTGAATGGTGGCGTATATGTTGTTGAGTGTGTCCAGGTCCTTGGTGTAGTCACCTTACAGGGGTATGAGAACCTGAGTATCATCTGCATAGTTTGTATACGAGATGCCCAGGGAGTCAAGAATCCTGAAGAGAGGTCTTGTGAAGAGATTGTAGAGTGTGGGGGCTGTGCAGGAGCCCTGTGGGACTCCGCATTTGATGGGGCTGGGTGTTGCGTTGGCAGAGTCAGAGAAGACCTTCATTACCCTCTCCTGAAGGAATGAGGAGATCCAGTCATACGCCTTTGTTGAGAAGTGGGCTGAGGTCGTGAGATGGTGGCATAGCGCTCTGTGCTCGGCCAGGTCGAAGGCCGCAAGAGAGGTCTAGAAGCAGGAGGAGAGATTGTTTGCACGCGTCTCTTAGGTCATCTATTTGATTTTTTAGGTCAAGTAGTGCCGTCTCGGTACCGTGTCGGGGGCGGAAGCCAGACTGGCGAAGCCCAAGGAGGTGGTTGTCTTTAATACATTTTTGAACCTGCAGGTAGGCTGCTTTGTCCAGAATCTTTAGCAGAAAGGTGACGGTTGTGATGGGTCAGTAGTTCCCTGGAATAAAAGGGTCGAGAGATGTTTTTTTTAGAAGAGGTTTGACCGAGGCTTCTTTTAGGGAAGTTGGTACATGCGATCATTGAAATGATGAGTTGATGAAGGCTGTAATAATGGGAGCCAGGGCAGGGACACAGTCTCTGATAACAGGGGAAGGGCAGGTGTCTCCCTTGCAATTCGAAGGCTTAATGGATTTCATGAGGGCAATGACCTCAGATTCAGTCATGTTCGAGAATTCAAATTTCGGTATTTGACTGGGATCGTTTGGCGGTTGGGCTGGAGGAGCCGTTGTGCGCTAAAGGAGAGTGGATAGTGCTTTTTGGTGGGATAGAATTTTAGAGTGTAGGGTATCTAGTTTGTGTAGCATGGCTGCTTGAATTTGGTTGCACCAGGTCTCATCCTGGGTAATGGTGGAGGGTGGAGTGGATGGTGTCTCAAGTTCCCTGAAGATGGCAAAGATTTCCTTAGTATCAGAGTTCGCATTGCTGATCCTGGTGTTGTAGGAGTCTGCCTTAGCCTGTGTGATGGCTATTTTGTAGTCTTTGGAAATAGATTTGAAAGCAGTTTTGTTGGACTCGGAAGGGGGCTTTTCCAGCTGGCCAGAAGTGCCCTCTTCTTGGCGCTGAGATGAGCAAGTTCTTGTGAGAACCATGCCTTGGAATGTTTAGTTTTTTTTGCTTTTTTAGCTGTGAGGGGTGCAATGGCATCTACCGCTGTGGTTATAGCTTTGCTGAATGTGTTGGCTAGGAAAGTGGGATATTTGGGGAAAGGGGGTAGAAGTGCTGGGATGAGAAAATGCTGGAGGAGTGAGTCCTTCGTCAGTTTTTTACAGCTCCTTGAGAGCCCTGCAGGGAGAAGGATGGAAGGTCTTGCGGGTCTTGGCGCGGTGTCGATATGAAAGTTGACACAGAAATGGTCAGACCAGGGGATGGGAGTTACAGCGTGGCGGAGAATGGGGCAGTTATGTTGTGTCACCCAGTCTAGGGTGCGGCTTTTGGTGTGTGTAGGCTTGGTGATAGCTTGGTCAAAACCTAAATTGACTAACGCCTTTTGAAGGGATTGGGCGTTGAGGTCCTTGGTGTCGTTGAGCCCTAGGTTCATGTCACCCAGCAGTATTACTTTCGAAGTTTTTTTCAGGTTGTCTGCGAGTGAGTGGAGGAGGGCTTCCTGGAAGTCGTTTGACGGTCCAGGGGGGCGATACACTAGGTGGAAAGCAATGGTAGTAGTGTGTGAGATTTTGAGTTTGATAGGTAGGTAGTCTGCGTTAAGGCCTATTTCTGCCTGCGTTCTTCTAATGTCAAGCGAGTCTTTGGCTATGATGGCAACGCCTCCGCCCCTCTGTCCTGTTCTATCCTGTCTGTATATGGTATAACTGTCAGGGATGGCCAGTGAGAGGGCAGGTCCAGACGTGTCTTGAAGCCAAGTCTCGCAAATAAAAAGCATGTCAAGCTTGTCCCTGGTGATGAGGTCGTGTACATCAAGCGTGTGTGCAGGGATGGAGCGTGCATTGACTAAGGCGCAGTTCAGGCTAGTTAAGGGAAGGCTGGTGGGCTGTGATTTGTACTTGGCAGCAGCAGCATTCATACTAGGCAGTGTAGTTGGGGCAACAAGGGCAGCAGGGCCCAACATCGAATCAGCAGCAGTAACACTAGGCAGTGTAGTTGGGGCAACAAGGGCAGCAGGGCCCAACATCAAATCAGCAGCAGTAACACTAGGCGGTGTAGTTGGGGCAACAAGGGCAGCAGGGCCCAACATCAAATCAGCAGCAGTAACACTAGGCGGTGTAGTTGGGGCAACAAGGGCAGCAGGGCCCAACATCAAATCAGCAGCAGTAACATTAGGCAGTGTAGTTGGGGCAACAAAGGCAGCAGGGCCCAACATCAAATCAGCAGCAGTAACACTAGGCAGTGTAGTTGAGGCAACAAGGGCAGCAGGGCCCAACATCAAATCAGCAGCAGTAACACTAGGCAGTGTAGTTGGGGCAACAAGGGCAGCAGGGCCCAATATCAAATCAGCAGCAGTAACATTAGGCAGTGTAGTTGGGGCAGCAAGGGCAGCAGGGCCCAATATTAAATCAGCAGCAGTAACATTAGGCAGTGTAGTTGGGGCTGCAAGGGCAGCAGGGCCCAACATAGTCTGAGAGCCAGCGGTGGGGGGCATGTGAGTTTGCGTACATTTGCGTGCAAGGACAGTGGGGTGTGTCTGCGTGCTGGAGATATGAGCCAGTGCGTGTAGATTGAAGCCGCGCCGATGTACAAATCTTGTACCAATCTGTGCATTCCGTCTGGCGAGGCTTGGCGGAGTGAAATGGGAGGAGTGAAACTTATGCATATTGCTACGCTAGCCGAGCAGAGCATTACGACAGGTTATCCTGTGATTACATCCATAGTTTAGAAAGCACGTATGAGAAGCAATGGGTGCCTTACCTTCCGCTTTGTAGTGGTTCCCAGCGACCGGCAGCGACGAGCAGTGGAGAGCTGCAGAGAGTGAGAAAGGCCTTTTCCAATGGCCTTCTCCTTGCGGCTTCGCCTGCCGGTCTTCTCCTCCTCCATTTATGCCAGGAGGGGAGGAGCTGGCAGGATGCAGGGGCCAATGGCGGCAGTCTGTGGTCGCCGAGGATTTTGCAGGCAGCTTCCCGCTCTCCATGTTGTTGTGGCGGGTTGTCATGGTTGCAGCAGGCCATGATGTGGATTGGGCGGACGGCGGGTTTCTGGGGGGTGCTTCTTTCCTCCGGGTGCCGCGTGTAGGTGCAGGAGATACGGTCCTTCGCAGCGGAGCTGCAGCGAGGGAGAAAGGCCTTTTCCAATTACCTTCTCCTTGCGGCTTCACCTGCCGGTCTCCTCCTCCTCCATTTATGCCAGGAGGGGAGGAGCTGGCAGGATGCAGGGGCCAATGGCGGCAGTCCGAGGTCGCCGAGGATTTCGCGGGCAGCTTCCCGCTCTCCATGTTGTTGTGGCGGGTTGTCATGGTTGCAGCAGGCCATGATGTGGATTGGGCGGATGGCGGGTTTCTGGTGGGTGCTTCTTTCCTCCCAGTGGTGCGTGTAGGTGCAGGAGATACGGTCCCAGGCCTTTTCCAATGGCCTTCTCCTTGCGGCTTCGCCTGCCGGTCTCCTCCTCCTCCATTTATGCCAGGATGGGAGGAGCTGGCAGGATGCAGGGGCCAATGGGGGCAGTCCGAGGTCACCGAGGATTTTGCGGGCAGCTTCCCGCTCTCCATGTTGTTGTGGCGGGTTGTCATGGTTGCAGCAGGCCGTGAGGTGGATTGGGCGGACGGCGGGTTTCTGGGGGGTGCTTCTTTCCTCCGGGTGGCGCGTGTAGGTGCAGGAGATACGGTCCCTCGCAGCGGAGCTGCAGAGAGGGAGAAAGGCCTTTTCCAACGGCCTTCTCCTTGCGGGAATGTGATTATATGAACCTAGTATTGAGCGTGTTTAATTCCCTCCACTTCTCATAAAAAAGCAAAACCATTTGAAACATACAACTTAAAACTCCAACCCAATTCAAATTTCGATATCTGTGATTTTTTTTTTATAGAAACCCTTATTTCTTCTCAAAGTTAGAAATTAGCTATGCACATTTACTTTCAGGCTCAGGATGCATCATAAGTATGTTCTGATAAAATGTATCTTTTGCAGCCCAATTCGAATATTGTATTCATGTTTTCACCTGCTTGTCTGAGCTCAACATTCCTGGTTGTTTTTTTTAACTCATTTAAAAAAAAAATGTTTTGGGTGTGAATTGTATGGTAAAACTCTCACGGTAAAACAGAACATTTTCCAGAATATCCATTCATATTTGTTTTCCTTTTTTATGGATGGCTCTGTTGGTATGTAAAGTAAATTCAACATTTTATGTTAAATTAAATCATTAAGATCAAAGTTGTTAGGCTTAGGTTTGCTATCATTATGATCTGCATATATTTATAGTGTAGTGTTTTGAGGTGAGTTCTTCAGCATTTAGAGTTAGGAGATCACCTAGATTGCACTGATTTATAATTTTAAATACAACTACGATATTACCTGGTTCTTGTGCAAGACTCTGTGTAGTGAGTTTGGGAGGTTTGTTGTAGTAGGGGGTATTTTACATGTTTCATTTCTCTGTAATAAATGAATATTTGATAGACATTGTTACAATCAAGACATATGCAATGACCAGAGACCCATCTTAAATGGATATTTGGGTGCTCTGTTAGTACAGGACAATGTATGGTGGAATGTTGCTATAAAAAGGGCCCATTGTATGCCTGATCATCATTCTGCATACCATCCAAGACTATGGAACCTCCTCCCCATCAGCATCAGATTCACCCCCATGCTCCTAAAATTCAGAAAATAACCCAAGACCCACCTCATCAAGAAGGCTCTCTTCCTCAACACTTAGTCCATCAGGTCACCCCCCACCACCTGACTTGCTAGACGCCATCCGCCCCTCTCCTCCCCGCCACGCTGAACAGCTGTGCCCCTCCCCTGTGCCACTCTGTATCCTACCCCCCAATGTATTTTTGTTCTGTTGATACCTTTGAAAATCGCTCTTTTATGCATCTTCACTGTTGTATAACTCTGTAAAGCGCTCCATTGCTTCTTGAAGCTAGGTCTGCACTCAAAAAATATAATAATAATAATAATGATTATTATTATTAGTATTATAAAAATAATAACAATAGTAATAGTAATAATAATAATAATAATAATAATAATAATAATAATAATAATAATAATAATAATAATAATAACTCTGCTTCTACTTGCTGTGTTCTCTGGAAACACACTATATACTTGACTGCTGACACTGCTTTAATGAACAATACAAAGTGAGAATTGGCATAACCACTTATACATCAGCACACAATAAAACTATGGAATGTGCCTTTGGTGTGCTTGAGCACTGTTTCTGGTGTCTCCACAGTTAGAAGGTGGATCATGCTTAACATATGAACAATATTTATTTGATGGTCATAAGGGTTGATGAAAGGAGAAACTATTTTCAGTGATTACATTTACAAACCCAGCTTTATTAAAACAAATGTCAAGGTAAAACCATCCATTCTTCTCAACAGACCAACAATAACATAGTCACAAATGTTTCTAAAGTTAAACTTGATGGGCCAATGAGAAGACATCTGCCAACAGTGCTCAAACGTCTCAGATTCATTAAACATTTTGTCCTCTACGAACTTCACCCAGACATCCTCCCTTATTGGATTCAGAATCAACTGATCAGTGGGCTTCCTAGCAGATGACAGTATCCTGCACATACTGTTCATCAATGTCACTATAATCTTTTGCAAATTTCCAATCCACCCTTCCAGTTTCCACCTCATCACCCAATTTCTGTATTGATTCTTTAGCGTGATGGATTTGTGTTTCAAGAAAGAGGCAGAGGTACCAGAGTTGATGAAAACTTACAGCTGCTTCCTGAGAGCTCTTTTTCTCTTATTGATTTCAGGATCATAACGGTGGATAGACTTTTTGGCAAACCTTGTAATTATCTTGCCCCTCTTTACACCAATACTGGTGGCAATCGTCTCCAACCAGCGCTCAATCTCATTCGGAGACCACTGAGACAGATCAACCGCTACCTTATTGAGCTTGAACCACAATTTATTCAGGCCCTCAAGACATTCCCTACAGACCATGCCAATCTGTTGCCAGCCTCGGAGGCCGACAGGTTAGTTGGACCCCTTAGCAACGGGTCCTGGTAGCCTAGTGACCATGAAGCACTCAACCCAGCATGGTCACTCGCTATTTATTTTTCAATCAATAGCCTTTTAATCAATTCCACCAGACCAATGTTACACGACACATACCTGCCAGGTTGCTTTGCCCGGGATATCCCCAGATGTTCTGCCATTAATTATTACTAATTCCCACTTAGCCTTAGCCAGTTTTTCCCTTTCCTGTTTACTTCCTTTCGCTCCATACTATTAACAGAACATACAGAGGAAAACTTCCCCCCAACCAAGTGGTCCCCACATCTGGCATTCAGATCAACACACAGAATAATACCATCCTCCCCCTGGACCAAACCCCAGTTTGAAATCGTCATATCTACAAAGGCAAATATGTCATCCATTGAGGAGTCACCAGGAGGGTTGTAGATGTTAATCAGTAGGAGATACTTCAGAGTAACTGCCACCTTTAGTAGCACCTCAGCCACCAAGACGTTTCACTCTGGGTCACTGGGGAGAATGGTTAGTGACTCTAGCTCATTGCAAACTATAGTTACCAGCCCACCAAACGGATGCCTTAGCGGGCCCTTTTTAACTTCAGTCAGGTGCACAGAGAAACCGTCTACCAAGAACTGGTCAACTAGCCAAGTTTCCTGGAGCATAAATGCCACATGTTGTCATAAGAAATCCAATGAGGAGCCTATTTGAAGGAAATGGGAGTGGCCTCTGGTGTTCAAGAAGCCACAGTGAATTTTCATTGTAGTGGGCCTTCCACCACTGCAAACATGGACCTGAGCCATTTCCAACCTTGAGCATTGTCTATTGTAGTAAAAGATGGAGCACTCTAGGTTTGAGGAATGGGGGCCTCCCCTGCATGGCTCGGGGGTTTAGCACAACAGTTACAGCTGTTGTCTCCTTCCTCTGGAACAACCGCCTTGTCCAACTCAAGCCCCAAGAATTCCAATGATTCTACTTGAGCTCTTATGAGGGATGGTGTTACAGGTAGGCAACAATGCACCCTGGAGCCCCCTACTCACCTGCCCTTCATTGGCTCAACATACTCAAAGTAAGCTGGGCTAAGTATATGCAAATCCTGGATTTTACGGCAGGTTCTGAGGAGTTTGCTTCTGTTAATATGCTGGTGCTTTGCCGTTCCCCCCAGTTTCCTAATAGTAAACATTCTAAGATTAACACCGGCCTGGTAGATGTTACAACAGCATGGAGAGACTTTAAATCCCCACTTCCTCCTTGGTCTACTCCCGGTGTAACCCTGGAATTGCTCACCAGCAGGATAGGCACCACATTGGGTTCCTCAGCTCTGGGTGCAACTGGGGCCGGCCTGCTGCAGCTTTCTTTAATTTATTCTGCATTTGTCATTGCTTATGAGTTGGAAAAGTCCAGTATACTGCTATTTGAGATCATACTTGGGGAAGGGATAGTGATCGGGCAGACTTCTGATAGTCCAACCGGGGCCTCAGGTTGTGGCATACTTCCTGGTTCTGCCACATCTCGGCGTGCAAGTTCCAGGCAACTCTCCAAGCCTGCCTGCAGCACTGCCATATGATCAGCTTGTTTCAGTACTTTGGTATGTATCCTGCCAAAGAGCTTGAGCAGGATCTTGACTGCAAAATTCAGAACATCTAATGATGCTCCTACCTCCAAGTGCATTGGATGATTACTCATAACTGTACCATTTGTCACCGTTGCAGGACCTGCCATTTGGCTGGATGGATCTTGCCCACCACCCCCACTCCTCCCCTCTAGTTTCCAGAGGGCAAGTTATTGGAGAATGAAAGAAGTTGGGGAAGCAGAGCGCCGCTGGAAAGGGGCTTGGGACTGTTTTGGGTAGAATAGTCCTGCGGAGGGTTGAGGAGGGGGAGATGGGCAAGTATGAGGCTGCTTGTGTACAGAAGTAGGGTGAATGGGGCCATGAGGAGCTAAAGTGCCATTTGAATGCCCCAATCCAGTAGAGTACAAAATTGCCTAAGGCAAGTCCCCAGCAGCTTCCAGAGTGCCACCACCAGAGCACATCTGGTAGCATAGTCTAAGGAGGGAGTTGTTGTCAATATCCCCAAATGTAAAGTTGTAGGCTGCCCCCAGTGATAGAACTCCACTTGACCTGCTCAATCTCTCTGCCGCAGAGGCTGTTTCCCCTGGTACTCTGGCTGGCTTGGCACTTTTGGAGCTAAAGTACTTCGTGATTTTACCTGGGCCCGGGCATGGCGATATTACCCCAGCAATTATGTCAACCCTTTCTTCCACCTGTCCCCTTCACAATCTCTTGCAAAGGAGACCGGCTGCGCAGGAATGGCTGCCATCTTATAGCCATTTACCTAACAGGCAGGTAGTTTTTGTCTTTTCGAAGGTTCTAAGTTCTTTGCTTGTGGGGCACTTTTGGGGGCATGATTGGCAGATTCCACGGGGATCAAGGTGATCAATTAACTGCCTAGCACTCCCCCACTCAGGGCTTTTTAGAGCCTTCAGAGCCTTCATGGGATTCACCACCGCTCTGGGTTTCAGTTTGCAGCCTGCTGCTTTGGCTTGATGTAGTTGGGGGACAGGCTCCTGAACTGCACAGCGCTCCTGCAACCAAGACAGGGATAGTGCAGACAGCAGTGAACTAATGGCAGGGGTCAAACAACAAGGGCACCAACCCCGCTAGCAGTCAATAATGGAAGTAATGCACACACACAACATGCCAAAAAAAAAAAAAAAAAAAGTAGAGGGGCTGTCAGAAGGTGAAAGGTGCAAATGTCCAGAGTGAAGTGTTGAAATAGATGAGAGAATTGGTGACCTGTGGCTAAAAGCGTGTAGTGGCTGAACCTGAACAACCCTGAAAAGAAGACAAAAGTGTTAGTTTCAGAAAAGTCTGTGAATGCGTTAATTTGGACCCTATCCCTAAAATTATTAATTGAACAAAGGATGACAGGCCTACCAGAGATTGGCCTGGAGCTTTGTGGACATTCCCTTTTTTTCCAGCGTCTGACTGACCTTGCTCAAAAGATTCCAGTGTATACACAGGGATAGAAATGTATTTGTTGAATTAATTAATAATCCATATTACAAAATAAATTAATGAGCTACAACCACTAACACTTAATTCACTGTTGCAAAATCAGGGTTTAGATCAAATGTGTAAAGAAAATAGGTGAGTTCCGTACCTAAACAACGTAATACTAAGTGCTCGAAAATTGAAATAGAATTTTACACAACAGTCAAAACATATGGCAATGTTGTTTGTATGGGTTAATCAAAATAATGCTGCATCAACCAAACGGCTAGACGCATGTTTCAACCCTCCTGAGTTTGTTTGGAGCAACATCGTATTCTAACATTTATCATATATCAGAAATGTTGCTCAACAATGCAACAGTTTACATCATTTAGGCATATATCTTATTAGTTACCAGCGAGAGTCAAGCAGAATGCAACAAGCATTCTGATTGGCTCTCACCGGGTCCTTACCCAGCCGAGAATCCTTTGATTCTCGTCCGGGATTCCAGCCGCCTTGTCCTCGGCGGGGGGCATGGCAGCCCCCCAGCCAATGAGGAGGCTCGAAGCAGGGACTTCCCCGCTCCAAGCCTCCCCATGGCTGAGAAGCTGCCATCGCCCCCTGCCGGGGACTTGGGTATGTTTTTTTTTTCCTTCCCTCCCTCCCTCTCTCCCTCCTCCCTGCCCTCTCAACCCCACTTACCTTGTTGCTCCTGTGTCCCTGCTGGGGGACGATGGCAGGCTCCAGCAGTGTGGAGACTTGGAGCGGGGCCATCCCCGCTCCGCGCCTCCACACGGCTGGAGGCTTCCATCGTCCCCCGCCGGGGACGCAGGTACGTATTTTTTTTTCCTTCCCCTCCCTCCCTTCTACCCTGCCAACCCCACTTACCTTCTGCTTTTATTTTTTTTTTGGGAGAAGACGCGCTGGGAACACTTCTGTTCCCAGTGCGTCCGCTTCCGTTGGCCGACATGGAAAGGGAAAACGGACTCCATTTTCCCTTTCCCGGCGGCCATTTTCTTGGTCGTTTCATTTTTTTCTGTCCCGAAATGCTGCAGCGTTTCAGGACAGAAAAAATAGCTTTTAGTGCCCCGGTCATGCATATATTGTGGGCCGGGGTACTAATAGCAATATGGCCCTCGCAGCGGGGGTATTACTGTCTCAGGTAATGTCCCGGGGCCTTCGTTAAGGCCCTTGCTTCACTTGGGCCTATAACTATGGGACCCGGGGCATTACCTGAGTCGGTAATGCCCCCGCCGCTTGGGTCATATTGCTCAATTATGAATGAAATGTAAAGTGTGACATAGTTGTCATCTTGAATATTTCACGTTTAATCCCAAACTTCAATCGGTAATTTTATGACCGCAAATAAAAGTGCAGATGCCAGAGGATTTTTGTATTGTGTTCCACGAATCTTAATCACAGCCCACTATCAGTTTTTCACTTGCTCATTTTTTTCATTGCTGATAACAAACTCCATCAAATTTAATGCAGCAATATTTCACTCTGTTCATACCCCATTCTGTGAGGGATCACGTGGCTAAAACTTGGTTTCTTTTATTGCCTTTTATTGAGAACAACAGCATTGGCTAAATGTTCTGTGTGATTGCCCTTCTTTTACTTCTATTAAAGGAAACAAACATAAGTACCCTTTCTCCGAATGAGTTCTGTAGACAGACATGATAACACTGATCCTGTATGTCTCTGTTCTGATTTGCTTATCAGTTGATGTGTTTTGCACCCTGAGTTAACTGCACTGAGAATGGGTGTGTGTGTGGCTGGCTGACATACCCCAGAGCAGATGAAGGGGGAGGCAAGAGTTTGTGTGTTGCTGCATACTGGGATCTTCTGTGTTCTCTCCCCACCTGTCGCCTCACCCTTGCTTGGTGCAGTTAGTTGTGTTGCATTGTGGTGCAAATATCTTGGAACCATGCATCCTAGTGCCTGGACCTCGAGTTTTGTTCCTTCTGTCAGGACCGGTCTTTCAACAAACCACATTGATGTTTTGTCAATTTCAGGCAACCGTTTCATGAGTGAAGGTGCTGGAATCTGGGGAACGGGGTGAGGGTGTTCAAATGTCGCCAGTAATGTCCTCAGGGCCATAACAGGTAACTATGCAAAATGTGGTGCAGATTGGTGAAACAGTGTGGAATTGTACAAGGAATAATGCTTTGCCACAAACTCACAGACAAACGCTGACATGTGCTGAAATCTGGGGAAAGGGGTGGAATGTCCAAATATCATGTAGCCAGTAATGTCTGGAGGGACCTAACAGGCAACTATGTAAAATGTGGTCCCGATTGGTGAAGCGGTGTGGAATTGTTTAATGGTCAACGCGTTGTCACAAATCCTGCCACAAAGAAATTTGGACATTGACATAGTACAACATAGTTTCCTCCCCGTGTATGCCTTTTGAGATCTCTGTTCATCCACTGTGACATAACTGTGATGAAATGACTTCTGCTATGCAGGATTAAAGGGGTGAACAATATTAATTCCACCTACTCAGCTCTCACACTTCTAAAAACCAACAGTGATCCCAATCAATAAGTTAAAACAGACAGATTCATGCAATACTCCTCCTATGCTTTTTGTAGTAACGTGGGCTGAGGGAAGGCTATTCTCTCACTATGTATGTGAATATAAAACAGTAGCAGCCCAAACAGCAAAGTGCAACAGTCCACAATAACAGAATGGCCAAACATGGTTCTGTAAAATAAATGTTCCTTAATTAAACACACAATCTGCAAGAAAACCAAATACCCCTGTGGAAAAAACAGAGAATAGCCAAAAGATAGAAGGTACAGCACTCCGGGAGCTGAAGCAAGGGGGGAAATAAACAATGACCACAATGATAGTAAAATAATAGTAAATGGTATATGTTGATTATTGAAAAGGGGTGAATGGTGACTTAACCATTCTCCTGGACCCAACTACAGCCAGTGGGGCAGTTGCCATTCATATTGTTAATAAAGGTATTCCCCAGGTGTGGATAGACCCATTTCAATCGGTGACTGTTTGACAACATTATGCATAATTTACCTCTGCCACTAACAAAATGCATTATATCAGATTTACTGACATTCGGTATGAGATCTTGTGTAGCATGAATTCAGTATCGCCACTCACAAGTTTGTGAAGTGTGTTTGATATACGTGCCAGTAAAGCAGCATTGTTTGCATAAACCAGTCCAAAAATATACCTACTCACCATTTATGGTGTATGCTTGGTCAGTTTGTTTAACTCTGTGGAGTGACAAATTAAAGATTACACAAAAGTGGTGACAGCACACACCCTCAACCCCATGAGTAACATTAAGTACTTAGGAAATATTATCCAGAAGGTCCAAAATGTACATTGTCAGTGAGATTGCTACGCAGTTCATTCAACATATTTAACATGGGCCCAGGCAAGCTGGTAGAGTGACTCCCATAGTTTTTGTTGATTAACAGAATCAAAGGCTGAGCTCAAATCCTTAAGCCCCAGATAGATTGAGCTCTTGTAGCCAATAACATATATGTGTAGGATAAATATGAGGTTCAGGGATTGCTCCATTTTTCCAATGAATTCTCTGAATCCATATTGTTCTTCCACAGCAATATTTTTTAGTCTAGCACTATCAATAATTACGCTGTAAATATGCCTTCCGAATGATTTTGCCAAGGACACAATAAGTGAAATTGAAATGTAACGTTTTGGATCAGATCTATTACCTTTCTTAAAAGATGGGAGAATAATTACTTACCCCAAGCTATCTGGAAAGGTATTACTAGTAGCACATGCTTGGCTGAGGAGCCAATGGGGACGAGCTACCATCTGTGGGATTATGACTAAAACCCTAAACAATATCGATTCCACAGTGCTGTGGATTGTCTGTTGACCTAGTAGAGCTAGCTAACAGAGCAGCTACCTATCTGTGATCGATTCCAAGTACCTGGGCCAAGCTTTTTTGTATCACTAGACAGATTTCAATTATTGCTGTGACCCAAAAGTTACATTTGCTTCCAGTGGCTGAATGCAGAACATTTATAATCTCTTGCATTGTTCTATCAGAACAACATCCTGTTTTCTTAGGAACAAATTCACCAGAAATGTCCCTCAACATTATTTGTACTTTGTAGATTTTAAGCTATTACAAATATTGACATTTAAGGTGGGATCAACACTCCTTTACTTGCCAACTGTACATCATGTGGAACTGTATTCCAATGCCTTTCAGAAAAAAATTGCGACCATTCTAAATGTATAAATGCTCTGAAAGTGCAATTATTGTCCTCAATTCATTGTATTCAAATGTTTTCCTAGTTCAGTTTACGAAGAAAATAACAGATTTATCATGATATATGTTATATATCACTACTCTATTGTATGTATTTACATTCATTTAAAATGTTATTAGAAGAGAACATAGAAAAGTGTGAGTAAAAAGTTTTAATGTGAATACTACTTTAGATTCCAGTTACAAAGATGTTTTTAAAGTATTCCAATGATGAAGTCGCCGGGGAAAAGGTCACCGGGCAGTGACATTTCCCCAAACGTGCACTCTTGGGAAAATCAAACACTTTCCCCAAATATAGGACTGGAGGGTAGAACATTAAATAAAATTAGTCCTAGAATATGTTGGTAAAGGCTTTTTGGCCTGCAGGGAAAGTAATTGCCTTTTTGGCGACATTTTCACCAGTGAACCATTTTTCATATAAAACCATTTAAAAACATGTTGTTTCTTGAAGAATATTGGATACATTTTCCATCATAGTCACACTTGTCAATCAATTTGATTAAGTACAGCAGCTTTCTTACAGGTTATCATATGAAGTAGCATTATCTACCATTCATTAAAACCTGGATAGTCCTCATTGATTACATATATTAGCGTTTGTTTTCTTGAAATGATAATCATTACAAAAATGATTTCTTGTATAGCTTCCACTTGGACCTTTAAGTAATATAACTTGTGCCAGACATTCTTCACTGTTGCATCTCATTATGATCTTTGCCCACAGCTCCAGACCAGCTTCATCTTCTTTTCCTGAAGTGTCTCCTTTCTTTTCTGCCAGCTGGTGATCTCCAGGCGATTTTCAAACAGGAACACTTGAATACCTGAAGGAGAAAGCAAAAGAATACATAAGTGCTGAACTGGGGTGTCCGACCCAGCCCTTTAAGACAAGGTAGCAATACTTTGAGATGGATGGAGATGCAGAATATACTCAAACATCAATAATCAAACTAACTCAGGAAGTTGACAAAGTATAACTATTTTAATGTCAATTATCTAAAATAGGGAGTTACAATGAACATCAACGAATTCGCTCAATCTTCACACTCATTGCATTTCATGAAAAAAGCAACTTTTATACTAAAAACTCGTCATCATTGACGTCAACCTACATTGCAAACTACAAAAACCTACCTGGGAAAGTGATAGGATTACAGGGAACATCTAGATATGCGTTCCATACTTGTTGGGAAGGTGATTGGGTCTCTAACATCAGGTGGGGCAACTAAGCCCTCCCTTAGTGCAGGTCACTACAAACATCATCAAATACAAAACGTCCCATTGGTTATCCAAACTATAGGGCTCTTTATCCAGGCTAATATCCAGGTGGTGGTAAACTGGTCATAACCATAGCTTCACACCAATTAGCCTGTCATCCATCATCACCCTTGCAGTCTGCCAGTCAATTAAGCTTTTAACTTAGCCTTTTCATCCAACCACATGACTGCAGACCATGATTTCAAGTCTTTCTTCAGGTAAAATACTATTAAATGATGAGCCTCTGACGTCTTCAATGTTCTCACTCCTCACCTAAGACAGGAATTTTGTCCTTTCACACGTTCTGTAACTACTGTGCGGACATTCAGGCCCAAGGTGGCCTTGAATTCTTGGTGTTGAGCCAGCCAAGCCCTTCCTTGGTTCACCTCCATGGTTAAGTTTCCGATTTCTAACTGCGACACACTGAAAACCTTCCTATTCACTGGATCTAGCTCTGCTAAAGTGCTGAAATGGGAGAATGGAAGACCAGGCTCCCGTCCTTCCCCTCTTGCGCCTGGCCTAAAGGATCACGGCCCAGGCACCCGCCACAAGAAGAGTTTGCCCATCTACCAGACGACCAAATACCCTGGTACAGGAACATACGGATGTGACCATCTGCCTGCCCAGCAGCCCGCCCTGTCCATGCCGACACCTGTGGCACGGATCAACTAGACTAAAACCTACACGTCGTTAGAGATGCCATGACGACCTAGCCAACGGTCAGCACACCTGTGCAAATATACACACCGGACACTCCCGCACCAATCTACACGAAGAATATACTCAGTGCTATGACGTAGGCGACAGACATACTCACGGACGTGCATCTTTATTATTTTCCACATAGGCTCTCAAAAGAGCTTGCTTACGCTTCTCCTAAAACCAGGTGCCATAATGAGAAATATAACGAAGACACGATACTGGGGATAAGACAATATGATACTATAACCTAAAGCGCCTGTGCACCAAACGGTTCCACCTATACACCAGGCCTAAGTAGGCCGCAAGCAAGAGCTTCCATGGACGTTAAAAGAACAAGAGTCAGGTTGCTGATCCTGCAGAATGAGCCCGGCAGATACAATTAAAAGGCTCAATGGACATCTGCGACAGTGGGAGTAGTCGGCCTTCCAGCTTATGAATAAGTCCTCACATTGTCTGCACGTACTCATAGTGAAACATTGTTGCAAATGACAGGTGCACCGAGAGCTGGGAACAGCAATGGTCCCAGACTGGGAGGCTCGCGAGCGCACCAATCAGAACATGGGGCTCTTATCACTGACGCCATTAACATTAACCAATCATCAGGGGTCTTCATGTAACAATTCTCATGTATCTAATTGTAGGGACAACCCAGATATATCACCTGACTAACCCTTGACCACTAACATTGTTCTCTATACGTATGCTATACTAACCCTACCACTCGAGCAACCAATTAAGAGTGGCGATAGGTTTTTTGCTAACTTTCCAATGTGACGCAAGTAGCGCGTCATACTAAGGTAAAAAGGGCCTGCGAGCCCCACGATTGTGTGTGTGTCAGGACGGATGCGTACGATCCTTGACCCATCCCTGCCGTTTTTGTCTAATAAACAGCAGAGTCACCTTGCTTCTTGCGTGTGTCTCATACTCTATCTCTTTTGGGATATACGGGAGGAGTTGGGGCCGCCCTGCCCGGAGGTCTGCGGACGGCCCGGCCGACCCCGACAGAATTCCCCCCCGACAAGTTGGAGGCACTGCTGAGATCTGTTTAAGATCCGCTTTTTATTTTTACTTTTTCCAGGTACTCCCGTTGCGAGGAGGCCCGGCGGCGCGGCCCCCTCTGCCGTTGCCCCATTCTGAGGACTACAGGACCATCGCGGAGCTGCGAGAAGACCGGACAGCGCAATCCGGATATTGGCCCTCGGGAGCCGGTTGAGAAGTATCCCGCCCGCGGTTGGCGAGTGTCCAGACGTGGTCCAGACGAGGGGAGGTGGCGAGCCGCTTGGAGGGGTGCACGCAGTCGAGCGGCCCCGCATCAAGAGAACTTGGTGAGCATGCCACGCACAACAAGCAATGTGAGATTGTGAGGGAGGGGGGAGGAATTAAATACGGGAGGTGGGAGGTGTTGCACAGGTGCGCGGCGAAGGTTTGACAATTTAGTGTTGGCAATGGAATGAATGGTAACCGAACAAGTGCGAGAGCAGTCGGCTACGTTACGCGAGGGGGGGGGCGGAGCACGAAAACATCACGTGCGGCCGCTCGTAGAAACTGATTGGCCTAGGTCGCGACTACGTGTAAGGGTGGGTGTGTGTGGTTTCCTACGATTTGGCATTTATTGATCAATGAGTAGATGAGGATCCATATTGTTCGAGCAAGAAACTCGATAGGTAGATGACGTTTCGCTGTAGGCGGTAGCTAGTTAGTTGCCCAATACGGAAGATAATTGGCTGGTTAAGCCCTCCTGTCGAGGGGCGTATCACACGCGAGGCGACGCAGCGTGCGCAGTCCGATTATATTATTGAGTTACCTTGTTCCAGGAGTGACAGGAAGACAGCTGTAAGGTTAACGGGGGTAGATTGCAAGTGTATTTTGAACTTAAAGAATATATGAAGAACTTACCAGTAGCTCGAAGAGATCGGTGACGTCACCAATAGGGCTTTCATAGGATATCGCGAGCACAAGGCATCTTCGTTTTTGAGAGTGGTGGGGAAGAGAACTGTGGTAAGGGAGTGGAAACGGAGATAAACGGTAAATGAGTTGATCGAGGAAAGGCGAAACGGGGGACGTGGCTGCGCACGGAGAACGCCGGCCACGGCAAGTGTAGAAGAAGGAGGAGGAGCACGTGAAAATAGGACGACTGTATAAAAACGTCATAAGGGGTACACAGCCGCAGGGGGCTACGTGCGCCTCGGCCGCAGGGGGCCGTAAGGGTGTCGTATAAAGAAAGAAAGACAGAAGAAAATATACAAATGTAAAATACTATATTTTTGTAATTTTCCTTAGCGGACTATCGCAAGTCCCCAAACTTACGGGGCCAGGTAACGATATAAGGCTGTATATTGTAAACTGCTAGTGAGATAACCACTACCAGATAGGGGAAGGGTAACAAGTGGAGCGCTACTATGTCATACGGGACAGGATCGGGAGGGTGGGGGAACACCCTCACTACCCCACTACAACACATATGTACAACACTGCCACCCCATAGGGAGAAACTGATTAAGTATAGCATAGAATGGACCCAGGGGACGGATAACAAAATAATAACACCGTGGCCGCCTAATGGTAGCTTCGATCCATATGCCCAACATTCACTATTAAACCATCTGCACAATACATACAAAGGGAAGAAGTTGGCAAACCACGTGGAGGTGTTTAACTTATGGAGGATGTTCCAAGGGTCCCGACCAGGACCAAATGGAATGTTCACTGTGGGGGAAATACCGGAAGAAAAAGAGATTAAGGAGGAAGGAGAGAATGGGAAAAAAGGGGAGTGAAGACCCAAAGAACACGGGGAACGGAGGAGAGGGAGGAGAAAAGAATAATACATCAGATGAAATAAAAAAGGAACCGAGCAACGATATACCCCTAGCAAAGGGAGTGAAAACAGAGGGAGGGGGGTTGTACCCTTTAAGAGAATTAGGAGAGATAGGAAGAGGACAGTTAAGGGCGGCTGAGGGATACTCGAACCCGGCATACAGCCCTCCACCATATGTGGCTCATAGGAAGATGCCAGCAGGGGAGGGGAGAACTGGAGAAGAACAAACTGCGGAAATAGGAAATGATGAGTGGGTAGCTGCACAGATATTATTAAAATTACGAGGTTCATTAACAGGAGAAGAGAAGGAGGTAGTAAAGAAAACAGACGAGGATAATACCAGGGAGAGTGAAATGAGGGGGGAAGAGCTTTTACGACAAAAGGAAGAGATTTTGGAGGAACGACTAGCAAAGTTAAGGGATGAGCAGAATGAATTGATCAAGCAGCTCGAGAGGGAGGAGAGAGAGAGAGCGAGGAAAAGGAAAGAAGGTAAGAACGAATTGGAAAAAATAAGAGAACGAACTGAGGAGCAAAGGAGAGAAGTGAAAGGGTAAAAGCAGCAGCAGAAAGGGTATCAAGAGTAGTGCTGCGAGAAAAGAAAAGGGAAGAAGAGGAAAAAGAAAAAGAAATGGCAATGTGGAAGAGGAGATTACTATCAGAAACGACTAAGAAATACAAAGAAGGGAGGGTGATAGAGAGTATAGTATAAAGAGAAAGGGTGAAATGGGAAAGGAAAAAAGAGGATGAAAGAATATTGGAACAGATGAGTAGTGAAGTGATGGAGGAATTAAAAAGGAAAAGGGAGGAAAATAGTAGGGAGATGGAGGAGAGAAATGAAGGAGAAAGAGAAGATAGGAGAAGGGAGAGTGAAGCATGGGGGGATGTATATAGAAACACAGAAGTAGCAACAACATCAGCACAAAGGGGAGCGGTTGATAAAGGAGAAAAAGGAGAACTGGACCTAATAGACTTACAAACAGTAACAATCAAGGGGAAAAAGACCGAGTGGGGGGTGCTGTTTATGACTGACTTTTGTAGTGAGGAAGAAGAAGGAGTGGAGAAGGAAGGAAGAAACAGTGAAAGGGAAAGCTTAGATAAACTATACATCACCCGGACCAACACAGACTCACCATGGATCCGTAGGAGAAAGGATGAGCTGGAGAGAAGTGAGGAGGGAGAGCAAGGAATAGCGGAAAGACAGACACATGAGGCCGCACCATCCCCATCCCCATCACGCCCTCCCCCATCGCACCCTACATGCTCAACCACCTCACGCTCGTTACGCACAATAAAACTTGCACCCTTCACAGACGAACTAACACCCTATGCATGTCGGCTTAGAGACCTCCCCAGACGCAGGCAGGAAAGACGAATACACATGCCCACATTAAATACAGGAAATGATGGAAGAAGGGGAAAAGATGGAGAAGAAAGAGTTACGAGCAGGGGAAATACGGACGAAATTGACGATGTAGAAGAAAGGGAAGAGGAGGAAGGGTGTGAGGACTTGATATTATGGAACGCAAAGGGTAAAACGAGACATAACTTAATGCCACTTCTGGAGAGAGGAGGGGTTAGACCACAGTATGTCCCTTGGAAGCATACAGATAAAGAAAATATAAAATGCAGGCTCCCATCATTAAGTGGAGGTGCGGGTAAGTGGATATATGAAATGGAAAAACACACCGCAGGACAGAAACTGGCAGTAGGAGATGTAAAGGGCCTTCTAATATCGATATTAGGGGATACAGCGGATGACATTTGGAAGAGAGCGGGATTCCCTGGGGTAACAATAACAAACACATCGCATGATGGGGCACCATTCGCAAACTGCAGACATGCACTATGGCAGGCACTGAGGGTACAGTACCCAGACACATCAGACATAGGAGCAATTACCTCCCGCAAGATGCGTGAGAACGAAGATCCTGTTGATTATATCCAGGAAATCCAAGAGAAGTGGCGCATGGAAACTAGAGAACAATGGGATAAAACACCAGCAATATTTTATCATATACTAGTACAAGGGCTCCCAGAAGGAGTTCAGAAACAACTAAAGAAAGTAGTGGGAATTGAAGCAAAACCATGGCCAGAAATACAACTGACTATAGTGCATCATTGCAGGACATGGCAAGGAAAAATGAAACAAAAGGAAGAGGACAGGAAAACGGAAGAGGCTAAACTAGTACAGAAAAAGCTTACTAAATACACAATGGAAGGGGCACTAATAATTACGCCTACAACAATGACCCAAAGCCCCACACAAGTAGTGGCTGCACAAGATTCCTCCCAAATACCACCTTCACAGACTATAACACAACAGGCGCCGCCACTCCAACCATACACGACCAACATGGGAGGAGGACACCCAATGCCAGGAGCTGGGTATTATAATTATAACAGGGGGAGAGGAGGAATTATGAGAGGGAGAGGATACGGATATAACACCCAACAGCAGGTGGGAGGACTTAGAAATTCCTACCCCACAGGGCAACCAGTATACCAGGACAACACAGGGAGCTTTCCATGGCAGAGTAGGGAACCACCGGTGTGTTGGAGTTGTGGACTATTAGGGCACATGTCACGGACGTGTAGAGTTAGACCAGGAACACCATCATGGAGTGAACTTGGACAACCAAGGCCCTCACAGGAACAGCAGGGCATACAGCAACAGCAGACGTTGCAACAGGGAAATGAACAACAACAACTAATAACACAACAACAGCCACAAACATATTCACTGCCACAACAACAGGTAGCGATAACACAACAACCCCAAGCACAACAAACACAACTGGCTAGGGTGACGGTCTTGGGACACAACCCTTACACAGGAAATGGCCAATCGTTGTACCCTCAATAGGACAGCCCACAGACGGCCTTGGTGTGTCCCATCCTGTCAGTAACACCTAATAGTGCGGAGGAACCACGCATAGAGGTAACGATAGGTGACAAAAAATTATCATTCCTTGTTGACACCGGGGCGACCCGGTCTTGCATAAGGGAAGGTACATTTAAGATGTCAGGCGAAGCCGTGAACACCCAAGGATTCTCTGGGGCTAGAGGGTTGGTTCCCTTTACTGATAACATTCCCTTATCTATTGGAGATTATGACCTGTCAGTTCCACTTCTATATTATAGTGCCTCACCAGTAAATATACTGGGGAGAGACATAATGAACAGGTTGAATATGACGATCTCCTTTACTGAGGACGGCATAATTTGCTCTACTCCAGGGATTAACATGCTCACAGCACGACAGATTATGCAAGCATACTGCGGACAGACAGCGATTAGGGCGGAGCCAGTAGATGGCGAACTATTCCAGTATGGAACAGATATGGCATTTGCATGGATGCCAGGGATAGAATGGAAAATATGGAGGAGGCCAGCAGCCTATCTGTTCAGACCAGAAACACCTGTTAATGAACCAGAAGGAAAGGTGGTTCTAATGGACATTGAGAGCATTATTGCAACAGCTGATTACATTGCTGTACATGCCCAAGACAGAGAAGGAAGAGCATGGAGGGCAGTGATAGCATTAGCAGAAGGATGTAGGCTCACCCAGGTGTCAGATGAGGAGCTGTTCTCAGAAGAAAAGGAGGAAGGTGAAATGGTGTTTATGATGAGTGTGGAAATATGGCTAAGAGTGGCTTACAAACAAGTAGCACAGAAAATTGCAATGGCACTTGAGGCACCCGCATGCACCCCAGTCCCCTTCTTTAAGGAGGATATGTCAAAGGTACCCAAATCATTGTGGACTACTAGCCCCTATGACGTGGGGTGCATAAAAAGTATAGGGGGAGTAAGGATAAAATTGAAAAAAGGTGCAATACTCCCCAGAGTGAAACAGTACCCACTATCAAAAGAGGCAGATGAGGGCATATATGAAACCATAACGGCCCTTATAAATAATGGCATATTGGTCCCCTCAGAATCACGATGTATCACGGCTGTATACCCAGTGCGCAAGGCTAAAGGGGGGTCTTGGCGCTTCATACAGGATCTCAGGCCCTTGAACAACATAGTAGAAGCAGAATATCCCATAGCAGCAAACCCGGCCACAATATTGTGTGGCATTCCAGCAGAAGCATCACGATTTACAGTGATCGACCTTAAAAATGCTTTTTTCTCAATACCATTGCACCCAGACTCACAAAATCTGACGAGCTTCACTTACAGAAACACAAAGTGGAAGCACACCAGATTGCCACAAGGGTATTGCGAATAACCCTCAATTTTCAATTTTTCAATTTTCAATAGAGTAATACAGATGGATTTGGGTAAAATTGAAGTGGAAAGCACAGTGTTGCAGTATGTGGATGACATAATAATTTGCAGTACAAACGAAAGAACATGCAGAGAGGACTCCTTAAAGATGTTGACAATATTGGCTGAAAAAGGTTACAAGGTAGACATGGAAAAGATACAGTACTGTCAAGAACAGGTACTTTACATTGGTCAGCTTATATCCCAACATGGAAGAAAGATTGCACCACAAAGAGCACAGGCCATTTCAAACACTCCAATGCCACAAACAGTGAGGGAACTGCAGCAGTTCCTGGGGCTGTGCAACTACTGTAGAGCATGGGTATTTGATACAGTTTGTACATAGGACCCCTGCTTGAGGCGTTAAGGGAAGCTAATAAAGGGGAGAAAAAGCTGGGGTGGACGATGGAAATGAAAGAGGCTTTTGATGAATTAAAAGATGTGATATCAACTGCTCCGGTACTGGCATCCCCAGACTATGAGCGACAATTTTTTATATTTTCACATTGCGACTCAGCAGTAATGAAAGCAGTGTTGGCTCAAAAAACAAGCATGGGCTACAAACCAGTAGCATTTTACAGCGGCCACTTAGATCCTGTGATGTTAGGTCACTTCCCTTGCGAACAAGGTCTCGCCGCAGCTGCTTTTGCGGTAGAGAAAGCATCAGCAATCACCATGGGGTGCCCAACTACACTGTTTGTGGAACATGCACTATTTGCGATATTGAATAAACCTAAGTCCACCCTAACCACGCAAAGAGCATCAGGTTATGAGATCATTTTATCCAGAGCTGAACTATCAATTGTTAGATGTAGCACGGTCAACCCTGCAAGGTTCCTAGCAGAAGTAATTGAGGGAGATTATGCCCACGACTGTACGCAAATAACTGAAATGTACTCATGTACTAGAAAGGTTGAAGAAAACGCACTAGAGGGAGGTGAGCTCCTGTTTATTGATGGGTCATCAACTATCGATCAAAGGGATGGTATAAGGAGGACTGGGGCAGCAGTGGTAAAAATGATGGAGGTACCGGTGTGTGTGGCCATGAAATGTGTACAATTACCACAGCATTACTCCGCTCAAGCAGCGGAATTAGTTGCACTGATCTTGGCGTTGAAGGAAAGCTTTGACAAACGAGTGACCATATACTCCGACAGCGCATATGTTACATCCACTGTCCACTCAGGGCTGTCGAAAAGGAGAAGAAGAGGGTTTAGGAGAGCTGATGGCACTCCAGTGCAACATGCCCTCTTATTGGCTGAACTAATTGAAGTAATAAATGACCCCCAAGAATTAGCTTTAGTAAAATGCACCGCACACACCAATGGTGAAGACAACATCTCGAAAGGGAATGCAGCAGCAGACGCACATGCGAAGTATGCTGCATACTTTGGTGAAATATGGAACCCCTCAGAGTCACAGAGAGGGAAAGGGAGGGGAATGGCTAAGGAGATGTTGATAAGAGAAGGGTACACCCATCTCCCAGCCACACAGATTATGGAGCTACAAGCGGCTGCACCAATGGCCGAAAAAGAAATATGGGTAAAAAGAGGATGCACAATGTCACCAACCGACGCACTATGGCGCCAGGGTGACACTGGAAAGGTTGTAATACCATTGGCACTTTTGAACACCGCCCTGAGCCAACTACATTATCCAGCCCACACAGGCAAGGAAGTAATTGCAGCACGAATTAGGGAACACTGGTTTTGCCCTGAGTTAAATTCTCATGTGTCAAATTTTATCAGCAATTGTCTCACATGTCAACAGTTTACGGCCGGCCATACTCTAAAGGTGATAAGAGGTACTATACCCCGGCCAGAGGGACCTTTCCGGCATCTCCATATTGACTATGTTGATATGATCAACATATGTCAAGGAAATAGGTATATGATTGTAGTAGTATGCCCATTCTCGAGGTGGATTGAAGCAGGGCCCTGTTCACACCCAGATGCATTTAGAGCAGCTAAATTCCTAGTGAGGGAGGTCTTCCCCAGGTGGGGAGTGTGCGAGGTGTTAAGGTCAGACAATGGCCCACATTTCGCAAACGAAATGTTCCAGCACATCACATCCTTGCTGAACATCAAGCATAAATTTGCATGTGCATACCACCCACGGTATATGTGAACGCCTGAATGGCCTATTAAAGGAGGCAATTGCAAAGATACAGCAAACAACAAAGAAGAGTTGGTTATATTGCCTTCCATTAGCCCTATTTGAGCTAAGGAATAGACCAGGGTCCGACCACCACCTCACCCCTCACGAGGTGGTTACCGGACGTCAAATGCGCCTTCCCCTAACGCCAACATCAAGAGCATTTACCGACCACGAGAGTACTGCGAGTGTTCTTGGTGATGAAATGTACCAATATGTGTCTTCTTTGATTACTAGTGTAGTTTTTGTGTCTCAACAGCTCGAGCGCACGCGGGGCGGGTCTAACAGCAATCAACAAGAAGACGTGGATAAAGAATTGGAAAAGGAAAGACTGTGTAAAGTTGCTAAAGGTGACCACGTACTACTTCGTAATTTCAACAGGAAGTGGAACAGTCCACGATTCACTGGCCCCCATCTGGTAGAGGAGGTATCAATGAGAGCAGTAAAGCTACAGGACAAGCGTGCCTGGAACCACCTACACGATGTAAAGATCTAGAAACTCCAGACCCGCCCCAGCACCACCGACAGGTCCATTGGGAGAACAACAACAACATCACCAACGGAGGAAGAGAGTTCTACCACAGCTAACGGCCTAAGTGTTCCCATACCCTGTCACTCCCCAGATTCCCCAGAGACAATAACTGAAGAAGAAAGGGGTGATCCCCATACTGCCCACCCCATGGTCACACGCTCAAAGAGTAAAGATACTTCCGCCAGTTGAGCCCCAAACCCCCTGCCCATTGACCCCTACCCCCACTGCAGTAATAACTGAACTGAAGGACATTGTCTTGCACACGTACACATGTAAACACGTGAATGCTCTCTTTTCTTTTCTCTAGTACATGCAGGAACTTGCTTATTATTGTACTGCTAAGAAAATACATAACTAACAAATTCACTGCCCAGGAGTAGATGGTACCCTCAGACGATAACTACCCAGAAGAATTGTCACACCAATTTGTATATGAAATAAAAAGGCCAACGTACCTGAAAAGAAGAAGGGTACGTGTCTACTACACAGCATTCCTCTTGGCCATAGAATATTCAATGCCCCACGTCCACCCATACTTGCCTGTCCTAAGAGATAGATCGCTTAGATTAGCGTGGGAACAGCTCTTCGCCTGGGCACTGAATGACTATTTGATAGGGAGAGCTTAAAAAACAACAACTAACATTTAATAACCAGCATATTGAGAATTTTCAGGCGGGCAACTTTAACGTCGCAAGAATACGCTGCCGGACTGCAGCAAGGTAAGAGCAAAATGCCGGTGAAATTAGCATGTGTAATAAAAATAATAGGGATTTTGATGATAACCGGGTTCTTGGCTGCCTCTGTATGGCAGTACAGCTATGCTATCAATCTTATTGCTGTACCCAAACCTAATACACCCCCATCCCCAGCTGCAACAGGTATTACGTCAGGTGATACTAGTAAAATCGCACACAAGCAAAATAGAGTTCAACGCAGCACATACTCAGATAATAAAGGTATTGACAATTATATACAAGATTCAGCACACATCTCAAACAACATATGGTACCAACACATGACCCGCATCGGTAAGCAGACAACAGAAGACAGCTGCTACGTTTGCTCATTAATACCATACGCCATGAGCGCTTCTCGAACATTCGTTGCCACAGAAATAGATGAAAAGACAGCACGATGCATAATATACTTGCCACTGTTCCAAACGAAAGGAAGATTTCAAGGGACAGTGGTGCATCTGGTGTGGAAAACACGAGACTCATACCCATATGAAAACAATTTCCTCAAGACTTATTTGAGTTACCACAAGAGCAGTTTACATGCTGAAGCATTCAGATACATAACAAGTGGTCCTGAAAAAGGGGAAACAAAGAAAGTAACACTGCAGTATTGACCATGTGATTGGTACGCCACTGAAGTTCCTGGTAAACCAGGATGTTGGGAGAGGCCACTGGTGACGATAACGGGGAAGGTGTACATGGACAACAAATGGGAGATAGGAGTGATTGGCAGCAACATGGTAACAAAAGAAACTATTTCAACTATCGATGCACACAACCACAGATGTTGGACGACTTGGATCAAGTAGAGACGGATGAAGACCCAATAACAATACTGCCGCTGACTGCGCCTAAGGTATGCTACCAACATAAAGGAGAGGTGGACGTAGGATACAACACCAACTGTGCAAGCGTGATGGAGTTACCTGAGGGGGGAGCAGGAACAGCAGTGATAATGGACCATTACTGGGCCTGTGGAGAAAAGGCATACCACACACTGCCCCCTCTGTGGAATGGTGTATGCACGATGGTGCACATCAATGTACCATCACTAGTGGTACCCCAGAAGCATGTGAATGTGGCGAACATTCCCAAAATGGATGAAGGGGACAAGAGGAAGAAGAGATCTGCACCACCTCAGGAGGGGCCAGGGAACAGGAACAACGGCAATAATACTGTCCTAAATAGAAGGAAAAATCAAGGAGAACCTCTGACAGGAAATTACCTATGTGGAAGGTCGGAAACTGCACTCACTTCAATTCCGCCAGAACACAGACTATTCAGCAGAGCAGCAATGTTCTTCTCCTCAATAATACATCCGGGACTACAGGCCTACGCAAACGCAAAATGGCTCCAGATAACTAGATGGGAACTAATGATGACCATCAATTCTACAGTAAATGGATTTAACGCAATAAAAGAGGAGCTGCGAGCTATAAGGATGGTAGCATTTCAGAACAGATATGTATTGGACCTCCTCACAGCCATGGAAGGAGGAGTCTGCGCAAAGATAGGACAATCATGCTGCACGTTCATTCCTGCCAACGATGCTGACAACGGTACACTGACAGAAGCAGTTTCACAATTGGCCCAGATGCACTCCAAAATGATGGATGAAAGTAAAGGTGTGAAAAAGGATGAGAGCTGGTTTTCAATATTATGGTCATGGATGCCATCTTGGCTGTCAGATGGACTGAAAATTATAGTTGGTTGTACTATTTTGGCTGGAGCTACACTGATCATAATAAGATTTTGGAAGGCCCGGAAGGCACGCACCACTGACGAGTTGCTTGAAATGGTCGGTATGCACCCCTTGATGCCAGCAGATGACGGCCAACACACAGGCACAATCATACAAGAGAGAGAGAAGTTGCGCAACCAGATCATCACCAACCACCTGGACCCACCATCTGTGAAGATCGAGAACCCAAGAAACCCCAGGAGTTACATAGGGAAATGGGTATACTGTACTCCTGGAGGAACCTGTGAATATATGTATTGGTCATTTGAAGATCATGTGAACCACTATGGACATTTAGGAGGAATAACTAAGATATGGAGAGTAAGAGGAGATAACGAAAAGGATATGTTTGTGGTCGACAAGTCGACCAGAGGGGGGACTGAAGTGGGAGAATGGAAGACCAGGCTCCCGTCCTTCCCCTCTCGCACCTGGCCTAAAGGATCACGGCCCAGGCACCCGCCACGAGAAGAGTTTGCCCATCTACCAGACGACCAAATACCCTGGTACAGGAACATACGGATGTGTCCATCTGCCTGCCCAGCAGCCCGCCCTGTCCATGCCGACACCTGCGGCACGGATCAACTAGACTAAAACCTACACGTCGTTAGAGATGCCATGACGACCTAGCCAACGGTCAGCACACCTGTGCAAATATACACACCGGACACTCCCGCACCAATCTACACGAAGAATATACTCAGTGCTATGACGAAGGCGACAGACATACTCACGGACGTGCATCTTTATTATTTTCCACATAGGCTCTCAAAATGCAGAAACGCAAGACGCATCATGAACCCATCTAAAGAGCTTGCTTACGCTTCTCCTAAAACCAGGTGCCATAATGAGAAATATAACGAAGACACGATACTGGGGATAAGACAATATGATACTATAACCTAAAGCACCTGTGCACCAAACGGTTCCACCTATACACCAGGCCTAAGTAGGCCGCAAGCAAGAGCTTCCATGGACGTTAAAAGAACAAGAGTCAGGTTGCTGATCCTGCAGAATGAGCCCGGCGAAAGCGGACAATCAAGGGCACGATGTTGCAACCTCGCACGCCGCACACCAACGTCAAAGTCACACCTGCAAATTAAACCAGGCACACAGTGAAAAAACAATATTAATTGTGCAGAATTCTGCCTCAAACACGGTCCCACCTCACGTGACCAAGCCGAACCTGACAGGATGCCAAGGCCAGAAAAGGCGTCTGGATCCCTCGTTACAAGACACAGGCAGATACAATTAAAAGGCTCAATGGACATCTGCGACAGTGGGAGTAGTTGGCCTTCCAGCTTATGAATAAGTCCTCACATTGTCTGCACGTACTCATAGTGAAACATTGTTGCAAATGACAGGTGCACCGAGAGCTGGGAACAGCGATGGTCCCAGACTGGGAGGCTCGCGAGCGCACCAATCAGAACATGGGGCTCTTATCACTGACGCCATTAACATTAACCAATCATCAGGGGTCTTCATGTAACAATTCTCATGTATCTAATTGTAGGGACAACCCAGATATATCACCTGACTAACCCTTGACCACTAACATTGTTCTCTATACGTATGCTATACTAACCCTACCACTCGAGCAACCAATTAAGAGTGGCAATAGGTTTTTTGCTAACTTTCCAATGTGACGCAAGTAGCACGTCATACTAAGGTAAAAAGGGCCTGCGAGCCCCACGATTGTGTGTGTGTCAGGACGGACGCGTACGATCCTTGACCCATCCCTGCCGTTTTTGTCTAATAAACAGCAGAGTCACCTTGCTTCTTGCGTGTGTCTCATACTCTATCTCTTTTGGGATATACGGGAGGAGTTGGGGCCTCCCTGCCCGGAGGTCTGCAGACGGCCCGGCCGACCCCGGCAGAATTCCCCCCCCCCGACAGTGCGTTGTGGAATCACCCATTATTCATAAATTTCCTATGCATATGCATTGGCATATCACCACAATATATTCACTACATAGCTAGCCTTTAAGAATACTTTGTCTACTTGTGTTACTGCTTCTGTACAATTGTAAAACAACTTGATACCTTCATCATTATTTCTGTTAGCATGAACATCTTCATCTGAAGCTCAAGCTGTTGCTCATCTTTGGCATCTCCTCTGCAGAGTGTCTATAGAATGTTTATGTTCTGTCGCCTCTGCATCTCTTCTAGGTGCATCAGCAATATTCTTTATGATGCACCAATCTTCTCTTTTGCTCAGTTTTCACACCTCTTCCAGGATTTCATTCAAATGTCCATCATATTGTTGCATATCCATGTATGGCTTTCTCAATGGGAATCTTACTTCGAGGATTCTCTTCGGTATTGGTACTCTCACTGGCATTGCATGTGCCTCACACTCTGGCTCCCAACATATAGGCAACATGGGGGAGGAGCTTTGGGTGGCAGTACTTGGCTCCACCTCTACAGTGCTGAACTTGAATGGACATGAAACAGAACATGGAAAGATGCATTACTGAAGCATCTGATCAGGGATTGGCCCAGGTTGAAATCCGCAATTCAACAACTAATGGAGTGGCTGTTATGTGTTGAAGAAACTTTGCAAAAAATAATCAAGGTGGCATGGAGTTAATACCTTTTGGAATTTTGAGATTATATTCTCCTCTCCAGGAGAGTGTAGAGATTTCAAGCATTCAATTTATCAGGAGCCTTCACCTAGCACAAAGGACTTTGGGGGAACTCTGGGGAGAGAGACCCTAGCCAGAGGTATATAACTAAGAATCTATGATTTCATTTCTTACAGGGTAGTGCATCCCAGCCCAAGAAATGAGTGGGCCAGAAGAGTGTGTGTACATCTGAGCATAGTAATCTCTGCCATAAAGGACAAGCCTCCCTTTTCACGTTTTGCCCCTTTCAGCTGTTTCACTTTCAGCTGCAGAAAACATGACTGACACAGCCCAGAAAATGTCAATGTATCAACATGGAAGAATTCATTGGGCCTCATTACGACCCAGGCGTTAACCATGGCGCTATTAGCACCATGGTTGACGCCGGTACCTTACCGATTCCGCCATGGTGAATGGCGGAATTACCTCCCCATTCCAAGGTTGGCGGGGCGGTAATTCCCCATTCACCATTGGCCCTTCCCCATTCCCATTTTTGCCCCCATAGTGCTCAATGGAAATGGGGAAGCGGGTAATTACGGTACCGCAAATTGCGGTACCATAATTACCTCCAAGGTCCCTTTGCGGGTCCCGTCCTTAACGACTGGTAAAACCAGCCATTAAAGTAGGGACCCGCAAAGGGACCTCGTAATTAGACGGTACGGGGTTAACGGCGCCACCACCTTTTACGGCTCCATTAACCCCTTGCCGCCTGGGTCGTAATGAGGCCCATTGAGATTTACATTGAGTCCCTGGTAGAGGACTCAGCCATGTAAGGCTTTGCAGTCTGCCACTGTGGAGTTTTGTTTTACAACATGTAAAACATGCTTACAAAGGAGGATACATACATTTAAGAGATAAATCAGAACATTTATGCACATTTATTGAGTTTTTCAATAGCATTAATTTGAAAGGAAGGTAAGCTAGTTCATTTTACCAATTGGGAAACAAAATTGTTTGGCATATACTCAGAATACCAGAATGGATAGGGGTTGTCTTTTGTGAGTGCCTTGCATATGTAGATTACAATGCAGGTGTGATTTTGAAAATATTTTTCGACTGTATAATGGAAATTGGATTTCATTTAAATAAATATTGGAATACTTATTCTTATTTTAGAAAATTAAACAATTTTGTGTAACCATAAGAAAGAAAACTGCTAATGGTATTTTTTTTCTTTTTAGTATGATGTTGCATTGTACGTGAAGATTATATAATTATAATATTTCCAATTCAAGGACGACTAGATGGGAGATGGGTTGTGATTTTAGGGTTTAGGATTTATTTGATTACATAGCTACAGAATGATTGAACAAGATCATGTTTCTTTGCATGTGCTCCCTCACACACCTTTTTTTCCTCTCTAGACATAAGCTACTTTCCTTGATTTATTTTGGCAATGCATGTGTTTTCAAAGGTACTATTTGCCATTAATGTTTAAACTGAAATTGTATACTGTGAGTAGCTAGTAGCCAAATAAAGCATGTGAAGGATTTGAGATATTTCCCTGACCCACAGTTCACCACTTTATTCAGATTTCTTAAAGCTTCACAATAACATACTCGTGTTCATGCTTAGTGCAGACTATGCTCGTAATGGTAAGACTTGGGTCGAATGTTGAAATGTTCAGAAGAAATTAGGATGAAAGCATTCCAGCCAAAATTGCGTAGTTTGGCCATGGATCTTGTTGTTTGTTAGGATTACATTCACCATCCTGTATGCTGTTTCTGTTTGCTCCCTGATACTCAGTTTGTCTCTCCTCTGCCTTCACTCATTAACCCTCAATGTCTCTACTGTTCAATAAGCTGTATGTTATAAAAGCTGTTGTGAGGCGAGTCGCAGCCCTTGATATTGCAGGACTGCAGTTAGGTTCTTGGGCCGGGAGTGAGTGGGGGTGCGTAGAGCAGGTGAAATCCGGCCACCCCCCAGTGGAGAGACCCGGAGTGTGGGGAGTGTGCCTCTGTGCTTGGGCGTTTTTTGCGCAGATCAGCAGTCTGCTGCTCCTGGACCGCACAGCCTGTTCTGTTTTCGGCATGACTTCTGAACTGAAACTTTGCTTCCGAGGATCACCTGTTGGAAACCTGTCTGGATGCCGTGGCAGCTTCTTCACTCATTACATCCTCACTCAGCATTGGCATATACACCGACTGCTGTGATTGGGAAGCACGCCTTGCTACTGCCTTCTCTCCCTGGAGGCTGCAGTGCCGTGCTCTTTTCATCGGCCCTTAGCACTCTCAATACTTGTAACGTGGTGTCGGATTTTCCAACCAACTGCTGCACCATCGTGGTGTGTTTTAGTAAGGTACGCTTCTCCTTTGTACTTTTTTGAGCCCCCAACACCAACTCCCACACCCACGTGTTTTGGGCCTTGCCTTGCTGTCTCCTCCTTTACCCACAACACGGTGTCAGCATTTACTACCAACCAATGCACTAGCTTTGTGTTCATACAGAGAGGTGTGCTTAGCCTCGGCTTTGATGGGCCTTGTTGCACACTCGTATTGGGCTTTGACTTTGTCTGCAGGCATCTGGCTCGTATCTCTTGAAGGACTTTCATCACCAACGGCAGGACTCACGCGTTGGGCTTTGCCTTTGTACGCAGGCATCTGGCTCACTACTCGTGGAGGTCTTTCCTCATCAACTGCAGCGTCAGTTTTTGTTCTGTAAAGCTGCTAGTGCCTCACCAGTTACATCAGCACCAGTTCTTGTATATAACGTAATTACTAAATTCAACCATTATTTTCGACCCTATCTAGCCCAATGCCTGTGCCCACATTTTTTGGGCTCTTATTGTTGCTGCAGCATTACTCCCTTGTTGTTGCTCTGTGGGCCCTTACCTCTGTTCCTCCTGCCCGTTTGCCACATTTGCCCAATCTCAATGTATGCATTTTTCCTTTTAGCTTTCTGTATGGCTATCTGTCCTGCTGGCTTTTCCTGGAATATTCTGCTCTGTGGTCTATTTGGTCTGTTTCAAATCAATATGGGTTGATCGTTCTATATGCTTTGTTCTCTAGCCTCACTGTGGCTTTCACTAGAGAAGATACCTACCCACCATTTGGCAGCACTGACTCTTGTTCCTTTTGTCCTCACCTGCTGCATCTATGATCCTTCTTCCTCCTGGAGAATCTTGCCATCTCCCAACTGACAACACTCTGATTCTATCGACTGTTTTCATGACCATCCATCAAGCTTTAAAGTAGCCAGAGGCATGGAAACTGCTCTATTGAACACCTGTGATGACCTTCTCTCTAATCTTGACACTAACTCTCATTCCGCTCTTATCCTCCTTGATCTTTCCTCTGCCTAATTCATGGTCAATCATGCCTCCCTGACAAAGTGGCTCTGTGACACCCTTGGCATCTCGGTCTGGTTCTGGACTGGTTGACCTCCTTCCTCTCCAACATACCCTCCCAGGTTCACCTGTGCCCTTTTATCTTGCCTATCACACTCTCCACCTGCAGTAACCCTCAAGGCTCTATCCTCTTACCATTGCTTTTCAATACCTACCTTGCCCCCTTGGCCCATCTGATCTCTTCTTTCTCCCCTCACTTCCAATGGTATGCAGATGATGCTGAGCTCTCTTTCTAGCTTCCCTCTCCTTCCTCCTCCTCCTCCTTTCACCTCCCTGACTGTCTGACTGCCATTCAGTCCTGGTGTGCTGCCAATGATCTCTGCCTTATTGGCAGTAAGAATGAGGTCCTTTCTTTATGGACCCTTGCTTCCTCCTTCCCTCACTCCCTCTAGCCGCCCTCTATGGGCCCCCTCCTCTAACCCTCCTGTGGGGCAGAAAACACTGGGGTCATCTTTGACTCCTCTCTCTCCTTCTCTCTACACATCGCAGTCCTCGCCAAGAAGTCGCACTATCAACTACTCCTCTTCAGATGTATTCTCTGTTTCCTTACCTTCACACAGAAACTCAATGTCTCCAGAGCTCTGGTCCCTCTAGGCTTGACTACTGTAACCGTCTCTTCCTTAATCGTTCTTCTGCCTCCCTACGTCCTTTTCAATGTATCCAGAATACTACCGCAAGACTTATCCTTGGCCTTAAGCCCAGAAACCAAATCTCTCCAGCCCTAATTTCTCTTCACTGGCTCCCAGTTTCTGCTAGGATCAAATTCAAGACCCTCTGCAACATCCACAAGGTTTTCTGGGGCATGGGACCCCACTACACCCATCTCTCTCTCTCCCTAAATACCTACCTACTAGAGCCCTCACGTCCGCTAGCTCCAACTCTCTTTGATTCTGTTGCTTCTCCAAACAGAGATTGGGGGGCAGATGTCTCTCCACTGCAGGATCCACCCTCTTGAATGGTCTCCCTGCCACTCTCAGGCTTGAGGTGGATCTCCCTAATTTCAAGAAGCTCCTCAAGACATTCTGTTTCTCCTCCACCTTCTCTCTCCCCATTCCCTGATAACCCCTTCCTACTCCTCTTTGACTGACCTCTTGGTTCCCTCTGAGTTTTACAGGGATCTAGGCCCTCTTCCGCCCAGTCTCCCACCTCCACTTGCTTTCCATGGTACTTGCCCTCTAACCTCCCCCTTAACTCCTGCCTTCCCCCTTCCCTGTGCTTACCTGTTTTTCGATGGCTCTTGGTCTTTGGCCTCCCCTTAACAACTGCACTTCACCCCTTCACCTTTCCCTTCCCTCCTTAGCACTTCATTGGTCACTGAACTGCACTTCCCCCCTCAATCCCCCATTTTCCCTTGCACTTATTGTTCTGCACTTGCACGATCCGAAAGTTACAAGGCCTAGTAGGACCGTTATTGTACCTGTCTCCCTTGCCCCCCCCCTCCTTTTTTGTCTTGTGGTCCCTACAAAACAACCCTTGTTGTATAGGTTCCTTACAAATATCCAATAACTAAATAAATAAATTACTAGCAGAGTGTTCTCCCTCCGAACTGCATCTTCCTTCTCAATTTCTCTCTGCATGCTCAGCCAGTCTTCCTATCTGCCTGCCTTGAAAGCTGCATTCCCCTGCCCTATCGTTGGAAAAAAACATGTTTTTTTCTGCCTGATGGACAAATTAACCTTGAGCTTTCTGGATATCTCATGTCATGACACATAGGGCTTCATTACAACTTCGGCAGTAGCCATGCCGCTATTGGCGGCACGGCTGCCGCCGAAATCGGGTCTGGGTCTGGGTTCCCAGAATGGGGAATTACTGGGCCATTCCGAGTTTGGAGGGCCCAGTAATTCCTCCCTCCAAGAACCTGGGCCCGGACCTTCCCCCATAGGGCTCAATGGGAATGGGAGAGGGTGCAAACAACAGGCCCGTTGTTTGCTCCCTCTTCCTCTCGCGGGACCCGGTAAGGACGCCTGGTTTGAGCGAGGGGAGCTTGTAATGAGGCGGAACGGGTTTAACGGGTCCGCCTCCTTTAGCGGAGCCTGTTAACCCATTCCACCTCACTCGTAATGAGGCCCAGAGTCTGGAAGAGGGCTTCCAGGAAGCTGATTGTAATAAAGGAAGAGATGCTCTGCAGTCAAGGGCAGTGGGAGACTAGGCAGCATGTTCTTGCTTGCAACTGGACACTACTGTGTCTCTGTGCATCTGTCCAGTGTGTCTCTAATTATTTCTGGCCTCGCCGGGCAGGATGTGCTGCAGGAGAAAGGGGCCAGAGGCCTGAAGGTGCATTCTAGGCTTCTTTACTTCTTTTCACAAGAATGATAATGTCAAAGGTCAGAGTACAAGCTTGCAGATTTTAGATCAGTGTATAATGTGTGAATATACTGCTTTACAGTGTCATTCTTTAGATTGTATTGCTAGAGGAAAGTTTAGCAAGTTCCAGTATGTGTATTTTGGCCGAGCATCATTATAAAATGTGCCACCCTCTTGCCAATTTATGTTTCTTCAAAGTACAATCTCTGCCTTCAAAGGACAATTTCTGCCTACTTAATAAAGTACTGTAAACTGTCACAAGGGATGAAGCAAAGTCGATGATTTTGTGTGTCTTTTCATGACCAATATTTTAAGTCTTACACTAATATTCAACATTCAAATGGTTAGCTGGACATCGATATTCGATACTGTCAAAAAAAATAATCCTAGACATGTTTGGCAAATTAAGGGCTGTATTTGAGTCTTTTTGTTGCTGAAAAGCCAGTGAAGGTGAGCTTGTGTGCCTTACCATTGCATATTCTACAAGTCAAGGGATATAGAAAGTGGATATTGCTGGGAAAGCAGATGATGAAAGAACAGATGCTTGGAAAGCACTGTATCTATTCTTGCTTGTGGAAGATCGTTTTGATTCAAATGTAGCACAAACATCGGGAAAGAAGTGTTCCAATAGCATCTAAACAGGTTTTATTCCTCCCAGAATCATGTTTTTTTTAAACCTTTATTTATAGTTGCACACAGGTAAGGCTTATACACAACAAGCATTAATTATGAGACATTCACAATACAATCTGTTGCATTTTATATCATTCTGGGTCGACGGCTGCTGTTTTGTTGGACAGGTATTGTTTATATCTGTCCCATATGTTCCTGGGTCTCGATGTGGGGTGTACCAAGTCTATGTATAATTCTTCGATGTCGCTTGTCCATATCATATCTTTATCCCAATCTCACTTCGTTGGCGGATTTTTACATTTCCACTTCATCAGTATGGCTCTCTTGGCTATCAATAGGCTCAAGTTCAGTAGTTTCCTCCAATTAGGGTTCATCTTTCCTGTAGCACCCAGGAGGTAGAGCATTGGTGACCATTTGATAGGCTGATCAGCCATTTTGTCTAGGGCTGCACAAATCTGCACAAGTACTCTTTCAGTTTTTCGCATGCCCACAGCATGTGGAAAATATGTGCTTCTTCGGAGTAACATCTTGGGCATGTGGGTGCTATTGTTGGGTATATACGCTTCAGTTTGGCTGGAGTGTAATGTGTTCTTTGGACGATTTTATAATGTATTAGTTTATATCTGGCATTGCATGATATATATTTGGTTAGAGTACATATCTGTTGCCATTGGTAATCTTCTATTTGATGCCCCAGGTCTTGTTCCCACTTAGTTTTGGCGCTCCGTGTTTCTGTTGGGCGAGTCTGAATAATGGTCCTGTATAGTGTGGATGCTGATATTTTCGCTCTCTCTGCAGTAAACATATACCCCAGGCCCAAGTTTATCTCTAGTTCCGCCGGGAAGTCGGGCCAGAAGTTTGCAATAGATGATTTCATACGCATATAGTATAGCCTGTGTATGGCCGTACCGCTTACTATGTCCTTGAGGCTATCCCAAGTCGCAAATCATTTATCTGGGAACAGTTGACCCCACTGGACTATACCTTTGGCGCTCCACTGTGCTTCATTCTCCTTGTCTAAGGTGGGTGGTATGTGTGGGTCGCCCCAGATTGGCATGCTCGGATGGTACAATTTGTGCCATACATCTCGGTAATTCTAGCCCAAGCTGTGATTGTGACCTGTGTTGGTTCAATGGAGTTATGACGCTTGGGGCGAGGCTTTGTCATATTGTGGAGTAGTGTGATGGGATTAGTTGGGTGGTGGTCATTCATACCCTTGGGCTTGAGGAAGTCTGAAGCCCATTGGGCGGCGTAATGTGCCTGCGCGGCTAAATAATAGACTTCAAAGTCTGGCGTCACTAGACCTCCCTGTGGATATGAATCCTCTAGCATCCTCCAACTCAATCTGGAATGTCCCCCCCCATATGTGTTTGGTGCAGGCACCCTTTACTTTGTTGAATTTTTTGAAGGAACTTGGGGTTGGTCACCCTAGGTGACCTGGGGGCAACCAGACGTGGACTCCCTGCTCACTGTGCTTAGAGAGGCTCAGCTTAACCTCACTGATGATGCCCCGCAAGGCTAAAACACGTGTATGGGGTTGCTGTAGGTACTCTTGTTCAGAGAGGATTGCCATAGAATTTCGGTGCTGGACTGCCCATGTGGGCGGGACAAAGACTGATATGCAAATGGATATTTCCCATCTGTGAAAGGTACAGTGAGCAAAAAGCAGATGGCTGCGAACTCTCAATGTGGTTAACAACCACTGAACAGGTTATCATGCCTTGTTCTTCCGAGAGAGGGGCGCCTGCTACCTTTGTTGAACCCTTTACTTTGGTGAACAGTGTTCTACCGGGCCATACTGGGACTGTGGTGACTGGATAGAAATATTTAGGGAGTATTATCATTTTGATGAGGGCGATTCTACCCATCAATGAGATTGGTAGGGCGTTCCAGCGTGTCATTTTAGCGCACAATACGTCAGCCAAGGTGTTATAGTTCAAGGCGCGGGTTAATTGAGCCATCCTAGCCACATAAGCCCCTAAATATTGAATATGTATCGGGCTCCAAATGAGCCTGTGGAGTTCACTCGGTGCAGTCGTTGCGTCTGTGAGAGGAAACATTTCAGATTTGTTAGCGTTAAGTCTTAGTCCAGAGAGCTCGCTGAAGGTTCTAACCTCTGAGAGGACCCTCCCGAGCGTGCGATCTGGGTTTTTAAGGTATAATAAAATGTCATCAGCATACAATGTGATGATTTCCAATTTGCCTTCGATCCATAGCCCATATGAGCTGTAGCATGCCCTGAGTATGTCCGCTAGGGGTTCTATCACCAATGCGAAAAGAATTGATAGTGGGCATCCTTGCCTGGTGCCTCCACGGAGCTCCAGCATGTCTGATAGGGAGCCATTGGTACTTATCCTGGCATAGGGGCGTGTGTATAATATTTTTATCCACTTAATGAAATTCGAGCCAAACCCATAGTTCTGTAATACCGTGAACAAAAAGGGCCAGTATACTGTATCAAATGCTTTTTGCATATCGTGGGAGACTGCCACCCCCTTTGTCTCCTCTGGTATTGCCGTCAGGATCTTATGACAGCTTTTAATATTTGTGGCGGTGGATCTACCGGTGACAAGTCCCGCCTGGTCTTCATGAACCATATAGGGCATTAACGGGGTAAGTCGGAAGGCTAGTATTTTTGAAAAGATTTTAGCGTCAGTATTAATTAACGATAGTGATCTGTTGGAGCCACAGTCTACCAGTGGTTTCCCTAGCTTTAGGAGCAAGGTTATGACCGCTTCCCTGGTGGTTTCGGGCAATTCCCCTTTTTCCAGAGCCTCTGTCCATACTGAATGTAGCCTTGGCACGAGGAGTTGGCTGAATTCTTTGTAGAATTCCACTCCGAGGCCTTCAGTGCCTGGTGCTTTTCCGTTGGGTAATGTTTTCATGGCCTCTGATATCTCTGCTTCTGTGATTGGGCTTTCAAAAGCCTCTCTAGTGGTTTCTGCTAGTAGTGTTGTGGGTATGCGGGAGAGGTATTGATCTATTTCCTCTGCAGTGGCGTCGCTCTGGGGAGAGTACAGCCACTTATAGAAATCATAAATCGTCCCCATTACCTTTTGTTTGTCCATGGTCACAGTACCATCTGTTTGCTTTATGCATGGGATGGTAGTCGGGCCTCGCTCTCCCTGGACCATTCTGTCCAGTAGTCTCCCAGGGCGTTCACGCTCCCCACAGCGACGTGCCGCCGCAAGCCTGTCGACGTAGCGGATCTCGTATTCAGCTGCTTCTCTAAATTCATCTAGTTTTGTTTTAATCTCTAGTCCTATATGGGGGGACGGCGACTGCGCATACTGGTTTTGTCTAATAGCAATGTCTACTTCACGACGTGCCAGGTCTCTGCGAATGTCTTTAAGGACCCCGAATTCAGTGGACATTGCAGTGCCTCTGATGCAGACTTTAAATGCTTGCCATAACACCACTTGACTGGACACGGACCCTCATTAATTTCGAAGTATTCTCATATATGCTGGGCTAGTGTTGTTTTATAGGCCAAATCCTAGAGGGCAGCTTCTTTAAACCTCCAGGGTGGTCTGTTCAGTTTTACGTCGGAGATGCGCAATGTTAGCTGTATATGTGAATGGTCGGAAAATGTCCTAGGGTATATGTGAGTGTCAGTAACCCAGCTTAATACTTCATTAGCGACCAACCACAGATCTATTCTAGAATGCATATCATGCAAGAATGTGCATGCCCTTTTAGTAGTGTTTAAGGAGCGCCATGCGTCTCTTAACTTCAAATCCGTCACGTGGGTAAGTATCATTTGGGTGGATTTAGACAGTGCTCTCAGCTGGTCTGATGTGCGGTCTAGATGTACGCCCAGAATGGGGTTAATATCACTGCCGCATATCATGTAAGCGGTTGGGAATTTTGCCATTTTTTCAAAATAAAGTGGTAAAGAAATTAGGGTCATCTATGTTAGGGGCATATATATTAAGTAATACCACCTCCCTGTCAAGAAGGGTACCGTGTACCAGAACATATCTACCTTCTGTGTCACATTCAATGTGGAGATTTGCAAATGGCAAGGATTTATGTATGAGGGTCGCCACTCCTCTCGCCCTGGTGGAGTATGATGTGTAGTATTGAGGTGCTCCCCAACTAGGGGCAAGCTTTCTGGCTTGCTGACTTAATAAGTGTGTTTCCTGTCGTCCTGTCGTATTGGCCTCCCATCTTAATTCTTGTTTTTCCCTGACAGTTTTCAGCACCAAGTCTCTATCTCTGTAATTCATCAAGATTGCTATGATGGCCCTCGGATATGCTCCAGGTTTAGGTCGCAGTGCCAAGGATCTGTGTGCATGCTCCATAATAAACATCAGAGACCATCTGGGATCCCCCAGTAGATCACATAAGAGTTTTTCTACCGCTTGTTCCATGGATCCTTTTAGGGCTTCCTTCGGCATACCAATTATATGGATGTTGTTCCGTCTGGACCTAGTTTCTAAGTCTTCACACTTGATTTTGACCATACCCAATTCTTTTGCCATTGTTGTCACTGTATTCTTTAGCGCCTCCAGCCCATCTTCTGTGTTGGAGATTCGTGTCTCGGCCTCTGTAATTCGGGCTGTGGATTTGTCTAATTGCATTTTGATGACGGCCACATTGGCAGTTATCCTGTCAAGTTTCTCATTTAGTGAGATAAATCCTTGCTGCATGTCCAGGAAGACTGCCTTTGGGTCCATCGCTGGGGGCATTGTCGCTGGTTCGGTGTGCGGTGCTGTTTCAGTGGGCATCGCGGTATCCATGTCTTTTCTCATCGTCGTCGTATACTTCTCTATGGTTCCCTTCCCTTTCTTGGGGCCGAAGCCCTTGGGCATTGTACTTTGCTCACTTTACTATTTTTTGTTTCTGTGTCTCGGTTGGTAGAGCTGTGCAGTGCCACTGTCTTTTGTAGCTTTAATAGCGCTGTTAGTTGGGTAGTCCAGTTGATGTTGTGGGGGTGATAGGTGCCGCAGCTCTAGGCCGGGATTGGTGGTGTCTGGCACGCTCCCTTTCTCGCGACCGTGACCTGTCTTGAAAATGTAACTATTCGCACCGAGGTGCAGATGCTTGGGGTAGGCCGGTTCTGTGAGGGCTTGAATCAGTTTTCCTGTAGTTTTTTGCCTTGTGTTCACCTGGTTAGCTTGTCCATGAAGTGGATGCGGGTGAGACCTCGTTCGTAACGCGTGGATCACGGCCACCGTAGATAAAGGAAGCTGTATTTGGCTTGTTCTATCCTGTGCTTGTGATTACCGGGACATCGGACTTTATGTTGTATTAATTGTGGTTGCTGTTCAGTAGGAGCTGGTTGACGTTTTCAAGTAGTGGTGGTGGGTGCGCTTCTTTGGATCTACGTGCTTGTGGCAAGTCACTGTGTGGAAGTGAGTAGAATATCTCTGTATATTTGTGGCTTTGCACACTCTGACTACTACCATGGAGCTCAGAGATAAGTTTAGTGTCAACACAGCTGTCAGTGCTTGCCACAATTGATTGTATTAGCGGTGCAGGCTGCGGAGTGTTATTGTCTGTGGAAGCCTGGTAATGCTGCCTGTTTTTTTTTACTGGCGTGTGGGCTCCCAGGGTAACAGGGCGCAGAGGAGAGGCCCAGCGTTCATAATTTCCCCAGGCTTGCTTTGCCTTTCGCGCTCTGTTTTCAGGCGCGGGCCAACTGGGGCTGCGCGTTTATATTGGCGGGCGGAGCTCCTGCTTGTGGCCCCCTTTCCTTACTTGGGGCCTTATTTGGATGAGGAGGGGGAGCCACCGGGCGGGGATCAGCCCACTGGAGTCCCGCTGCATGGCAGGCCGTATACCGCTCCACCTCCACCCGCGCCCCTCCTCCTACCATTCGCTGGGTCTCCTCTGGGATCCTCTAACCCTCCATCATCAACGTTCTTTGCCCAGAGCCTTCGGTCTACAGAATTCGGAGCGCCCGCGACCCTTTACAGTGTGTCGGTGAACCGCCTGGTGTCCGAGCCCTCTCACCGCCTGGCTCCTCCCGCTGCTCTGCATCCTGTGTCGGCTGGTTTCCCAGCTGGCAGCGTGGTTTCTCTGGGACGGTGTATCTCGGTAACCGTAGTGTTAATTTTCCTCAAAATTGGTGGAAGTACTCTGTCAGTCTAGCACAGCATTCTTAGCGATTTTCGTGCGAAGCCGACCTTTATTAGCAATGTTGGTCATGTTACGGCCCGGAATGCCTGCTGAGCTCACACAGGAGCGTCCATCACTCGTCGTGCGCAACAGTGCCCCCCTCCCAGAATCATGTTCAACATTTGATCCATGGAGCTCCCGAGACCCTCTTGGTAGGGCCAGCGCTAAACAAAAATTCTAATAAATAAATAAAATACATAATGGAGTAATTAATACTTGCCAAATTACAGCCGCTGATAATTACTCCAAACCCCCAACAGAGTCCTATGAGAATCCAGAATAGGTTTAACACTACTACCCTACCAACCTCTATTTACCAGATTTACCACCAAAATGAGTGGCTATTACAGTAAACAAGTATGACAGAAATGTGCTCTGGACATAGTGCCATATTTGTGATAATTGGGCCTGATTCACAGAGTGCTTTTCAATGGGATTGCACCATCATAAAATGTTTCTGTGAATCGGCCGATTGTCGCAGAAAGTAAACATTTTAATATTAAGAGATTTGAACCTATTACAGCAGATGGCAAAAGGATTAAAGTTTTGGCAGCAGCACAACAGTCGAATAATTAAGATTGTGCTCGTCTATTTTGGGAGTCATGACATCATTACTAATTTCACCGCTTATGATATCTTTTAGCCGGTATCCAGTCATATTAACGACTAGATAATAACGATAAACAATTTCAACGATACCAAAACCAAGAGAAAACACCACATTTGTATTCAAAATATGTGTGGGGAGTGGGGTAAGGGATTAAAACTGGTGGTGAGGGGATTGAGGTAGGGTTATATACCAAGGTAAACCGGGGGCATGTCGGGGGACATAAAAAAAGGTAAACAAATCTGTATTTTTCACTGTTTGTGTTTTGTTAAAAATGTTCTCGTTATAACATCTTTTCGATAAAATCCCATGGAACCCTTTTAGACCTGGTTGCTGAGTTTTACTGGGTGGAATCTGCGCACAAGTGTAATATTTACGGTAGGTTAAAATACAAAGAAAATAATTGACTATGTTGGTTGTTGCATTATTTGGGGAGTTCGTTGGCAGCGCTCTTTACTTAACAGTATTCTCCTTTGAACATTGCCAAAATCTGTTTTAGTTTTAATATTTATGATGTAACAATGAACAAACTGACTTTGAAAAATGAACTCTTTATAACATATTTCACATCATTAAATACTTTCTCTTTTTATAAATCATTGCTCTTAACAATCTTCTTTTAAAAAATGAATTCAAGATGAAAATGCAGTGGTTGTACTTTAAAATGGATTCCATTAGTTATGTCTATGCTTCAGAGATACATTGTGTATCATAGTGTTTGGCTTTCAGCGTTTAATGCCTGATTAGTCATGGCTTGGGAAACGCATGCTAATGTCCAACACAAACACAGTTATGTTGGCCAGTTTTCAAACTGCACACGTTCTCATTTTACATTCCCAATTTGCAACCAGGTAATTCTCAGAAACATGCCGGTTTCCATTGTAGCTGTTCATATTCAGAAAACGATAAAAAAAAGAGGATTATAACACGCAGAAGCAGAAAATAAAATGCATTCAGCAGCATTTCTTCTTGGTATGACTAGAGAACAACAGGTTAATTATGTGGAAATGCAGCCTGAATCAGAACGACAAGTTGCAACATTTCCTCCTAATCTGTCTGTTATATGCTACAATGCACAGACTCACTGCGACTAGAGACCCTTCTGAAAGCTCAAGTGATACGTAATGTGAAAAAAGCAATGTTTTTTCTTCAAGGTAGTTTTGACGAAACTGGCAGTCAGATGGTACTGTCCGTTCTATATTTTACATACAAGGTGTTGTATAGTGGAATTCCTGGATGGACGACCTTAAAGGAAATACCAATTTAAGGGCTGGATGGAATGGAACCGCATGGGGAAAGGATGAGGGACTACCACAGATCGCAAAAACAAGCATGCAGAGGGAACAAAGAGTGGTTACCTCCATCGATGTAATTACATTGTATCTCTTGCTACCAGATTGCAGCCCTTTTCATGACACAGAGTCCAAGTGACGGGCAGCAAGAGGTAAACCATCTGGCAATGAGGAGAAATGACCACAACTAGAAAAGGAGCGCATAAATTCAGTCCGCCCACCGATCCTCGCTCTTGAAAGCAAGAAAAGGGCAATCCGCCCAAAGTAAAGATGGCAGTCGCCTAGTTAAGTTTGCCGATCCCGGCCATATCAAAGAAGAAAGGGCAACCCACCCACAGAAAAGAGGGCACTCAACCAGTTAAACTTGTCAATCCCGGCCACATCAAAGAAGATGGCAGTCCACCACATCAGAATAGAGGGCAGTACATCACACAGAGAGAAGAAGGTCTGCTGCACCATATCTGATGGAAGTGCACCGTTCTGCAGGGGATGGAGGAGCAGGTGGATTAAGGCAGCCGTCCCTCCATTACAAAGGGCAATCTGCCCTCCATGTGACGTCTGCCGGTCCCGACACCAAAAATAAAGGCTTTCCGTCCACATATAAATAACATCTCTCCTCTGCGCTACGATACCATGCCAAATACAAGAGCCAGCCATCTGCTGCAAAAAAGGGATCTAGACCATGCTATAGTGGTAATCGGTGCACCGCACTATCGAGTGCACGACCAGTAAATGTAGAAAAGGAAATAAAATGGCAGCACTAGATGGCAAATACATTAAACTCAAGTCCACCACTCTCCGCTATCAAAGGAGTTCCTTATGCTCACTGACTGTGTAGATCCCAGAAGTTGACTGTCCACACATCAAACTTGACAAGAAGCTGGATGAGACTACATCCGCCCAAGTGCAAAATGACCAACCCAAACATTGATGAGATGGAAATAGTGACACCGACCCTGAGAAAGAATGAAGAACATAAAGGTTGCAATGGGAACAAAAAGAAAGATGACTATGAATGCAGGAGAAGGGCTTTCCGCTCTGAGATGAGAGAGATGTACGAACTGTACAATTGGTTCCAGAGGGGGGTGGGTAAACAACACGAGCAACAACAAATATGAACACCTGGCCACAAAGGAGCAAACTGGGGACAACCATTTGTTCACCACAAAAGAAAATGGCATACCTCTCTCCATGGGGGGGGGGCAAACACAAAATAGAGATGTTTGGTGGTTGCCATGGAAGGAGATGAAGATACAAAGGAGCCGGAGGTTAATCAGGAGAAGGCCACAGGTGAACATAAGGAAAGTGGAGATGACAGTACAGGAAAAAAAGAGTGTGAAACAGTGCGGGATAAAATGCACATGAGCAGCCTAGAAGAGCATCTGCAGCAAGTAAAATTACAGCAAGGGTGTGAGAAGAGACTGGAACATGCCACCCACCTCCAACAGATGAGCGGTTGAATAGGAACAGCCACAAGGTCAGCTACAAATAGGAGAGCATGGAAAGACCTACAAAAGAAATACTCTGGACAGGACAATGCACAACATGGATATCACCAGCAGGATGCAAGGATCAGACGGAGGGAAGGAGACAATGATGTGCAGAGAGAGCACAGTAGTATGACTGATAGGTTGGGGTCCAAGCAACAACTGGAGCAGAATTTGCACATATGGGAAACTAAGACGCATACCACCAAGATCCCCCGAGGATAGGAGGAGAAATAAAGGGGCAACTCAATGATAAGTGGGAGAGAGATGTTGTATAGTGGAATCCCTGAATGCACGTCCTTAAAGTAAATACCACCTTAAGGTATGTATGGAAGGGAAGTGCACGGGGATAGCAGGGAAAAGAGGAGGTGCTATTAGAGCCTGGAAACACAAGCATGCAAAGGGAATAAAGCGAGGTTACTTCCACCGATGACTCTGTCACTTATTATTTGATTCTGTCTATCCCTTGCTCCCAGAGCGTGGCCCTGTCCCTGACATCCAGTCCAAATGACTGGCTGCGAGAGGTAAAACAGACGACTAGGGCAACACAATATGCGTAAACTTTGCAGAACTGGTCTTGTAAAGCAACAGGTTTATATAATATATAACTATATTAATCATATTAACTGAACTGCAATGGCTCAATTAACTGCTTCTGGGATGCAGTTAATTCCCTTAAACCTAAAACAGTGATACAGAGATGTGTACTGAATTACCAATGTGGCCCTCTTACTAGTTGGCCTCAATTCACCGTAAGTTAGCATACCGGCTAACCAGTTAAGGGTCAGCAGCTATCTTTATTATTATGTTTTTATTTTTTTCATTTTATTGGTTTAAATTCAAACCTTTAAAATATTACACACAGAGAAAAAAAAACACAATCAACCCAAATTCAAACACATCTCTCCCTCCCATCCTCCCTTTTCACAATAGTCAAACCTGTTCCTCTTCAATCAGTCATTTTAGTCTTGTTTAGGTCAATCGTTCTGCAACTGAACGCACCTGTTTATGTCAGAAAGCACCAAAGTATTAACTGAAAAGGATACGGTACTCAAAAGGATACAGGTGGTAGGGTCTTCCGGATCCCTGTTCACGCGTTTTGATAGTTGTGAAGTCAAGTTAAGACCTTCCAAATGATACAACTCTCTGACTGGTAAAACAGGCAGAGCGATGGATCACTGGAAAGGGCGTGGGTAAGGTATAAGAAGTCAGCCTAGAACAAAATAAAGTATCATGAATAACTGTCCCAACCTGGGTATGATGGAATAGGAAATGTTATGGATGCACACACTGACCTTGAGTCTAGGGCAGATGAATCCAGCAGAGTCTCTTGCGGAATCCAAGGTAGAACAAACGACAAGGAAGGGAAGGTTAGTAAGGGAGACTTATCCCGAACGGAACGAGGCTCACGCTAGATACCGGGTTGATGCACCACAGGATAGCGTCCAAAGTACTGTTCACTGTCACCTTCCACTTATCCTTGAAAGTTTCCTTCCCACGTAGTGTAAAGTATAGAAGTGAATCAATCCCCCTGTTAATAACACAGGTGCAGGAGTTGAAAATAGCGCTCTTTTTAGGGTATAAACAAAGTACAAGCGGTTCTGGACAGCCGCGACGAAAAGAGCGTGTGCGTGTGGATTTACACGCGATTAGGATTCAGGCAGTCCAGGCCAGCAGCGCTTGAAGACAACATATGCGTGTGGAGTTACACGCGAGCAGGATCCACGCAGTCCAGGCCAGCAGCGCTTGAAGATAGCGTGCGCGTGTGGATTTACACGCGAGCAGGATTCACGCAGTCCAGGCCAGCAGCGCTTGAAGATAGCGTGCGCGTGTGGATTTACACGCGAACAGGATTCACGCAGTCCAGGCCAGCCGCGTTTGAAGATAGCGTGCGCGTGCGGATTTACACGCGAACAGGAGTCACGCTGTCCAGGCCAGCAGTGCTTGAAGATAGCGTGCGCGTGTGGATTTACACGCGAACAGGATTCACGCAGCCCAGGCCAGCCGCGTTTGAAGATAGCGTGCACGTGCGGATTTACACGCGAACAGGATTCACGCAGCCCAGGCCAGCCGCGTTTGACGATAGCGTGCGCGTGCGGAATTACACGCGAACAGGATTCACGCAGCCCAGGCCAGCCGCGTTTGAAGATAGCGTGCGCGTGTGGATTTACACGCGAACAGGATTCACGCAGCCCAAGCCGGCCGCGTTTTGAAGACAACGTGTGGAATTACACGCAACCAAACAGCTCCAGGAATCAGCGTGTGGCGGAAAACACGCTATAGAAGGCCAAAAGGTAGCTGTAGTAATCAGCAAGGATGCAGACCGGAGGTTCAGCTACACAATGCCAAATGATTCGATCAGAAGCAGCGAGTGAAGTTTCCACGCTGCTTAAATACGCAATGCCGTAGTTCACGTGACAAAGCAGAATACACGTGAGCTAGCGACGTGAAAAGTGCAAACGTCGTTTTCCCGGCAACGTGTCGAACAACCGCCATTTGGAATAGAACGGTCTAGCTGTTCTACGAGCGTAGGAGGTAGGACCACGTCCAGCATGCATGACAGTGCCATCCCCCAAAGGGGCAACCTCTCCCCGTCTCGTGTGAAAACGCTTCAATAAAGCAGGAGCATGAATATTAGAAAGAGGTTCCCAGGATCTATCTTCGGGACCATAGCCCTTCCAGTCCACCAGATAAAACGGTCTACCAGAACGTAGTCTCATATCCAGTATGTCCTGTACCTCGTATTCATCCGAACCCCGCACAGAAATAGCAACAGGCCGCACAGGCAATCTAGTAGCTTCAGAACATGGTTTAATGAGTGACACGTGGAATACGGGATGCACTCGCCATCGTTGTGGCAAAGCCAGACGGACAGCAGCCGGATTAATTACTTGGAGCACTACATACGGACCAATGTATTTAGGCAATAATTTCTTTTTGCCCGGAATTCTCAAGTGCTTAGAGGACAGCCATACTTTCATACCAGCCTTGTAGACGGGTGCGGGTATTCTATGAGCATCGGCATAGAACTTGTCGCGTCTTTTAGCCTGCTCCAATTGCTGCTTCACCTTCCTCTGTAATTTCTTCAGATCACGAAAGGTACGGCCTGCGGCAGGAGTATCCAAAGACAAGCTGGAATCCAAAGGTATTGATCGAGGGTGCTGTCCATAAAGCGCATAGAACGGTGAAGTGCCTATGGCACTATGATAGGAGTTGTTATAGGCGAATTCAGCTGCCGGCAGGACCGTGAGCCAATCCGATTGGTACTGCAGACACAGACACCGGAGATATTGTTCCATAGTGCAGTTGACTCTTAAGGTCTGTCCATCAGTTTGAGGGTGATAAGCACTGGACATCCTATCATCAATCAGTAATGCAGAGGATAGTGCTCTCCAAAAGCGTGACGCAAACTGTGAGCCTCTGTCTGTAATGATTACTGACGGTAGACCAAAGAAACGAAATATATGGTGGATGAATAGGTCAGCCAGAACAGCAGCGGTTGGTAAACCATTACAGGGAACAAAAAGAGCCAATTTAGTGAAATAATCCACTACAACCCATATGGTATCGAACTCCTGGTTTGGTGGGAGTTCTACCACAAAATCCATAGATATCATGTCCCATGGTTTGTTAGGGACAGGTAGGGACTGGAGTAAACCCACTGGTTTACCAGGAGTGCTTTTACATTGGATGCATACAGAACAAGTAGATACATGATCTATGACATCTTTTGACATGGACGGCCACCAGCACCATCTTTTGAGTAGTTCTAGTGTCTTCTTCCGTCCAGGATGGGCTGCGATCAAGGAATCATGATTCCACTTGAGGGCTTTATTCCGCGTTGAAGACGTCGGTAGGTAGAGCACTCCTTGTGTGAATGGTAAACCGTTATGTACGTCCAGATTCATATCCTGGATAACTTGTGGATGACTTTTCACCCACTCTTGTACTTCGGTTTTTAAGGATGGTTGAACAGAACAACTACATATTACATGATCTGCCAACAACTGATTCTGTACTTGTGCTTCTTCCTTCGCCTCTTCACTCATACGGGACAATGCGTCCGACTTAACGTGTTCTCGGGCAGGACGATATGTGACCTGGAAATCGTATGGGGCAAAAAAGACATGCCATCTGGCCTGTCGGGCCGGAAGGCATTTCATGGATTTAAATGCTTGAAGATTTCTATGGTCAGAGTACACTAACACCTGATGTTTGGCCCCAAGAAGATGGTGACGCCATTCTCGGAAGGCATCCTTGATAGCCAGCAGTTCCCGCTCAGTGACGGTGTAGTTCCGTTCATATGGGGTAAGTTTGCGAGAGAAGAAAGCCACTGGGTGCTCCTCCTTGGTTTCTGTGCAAACTTGTGAGAGTACCGCTCCAGTAGCGATACTGGATGCATCCGCTTCAACGATAAACTGGCGATCTGGATCTGGATGTTGAAGCACGGGTGCAGTGGTAAATGCCTCTTTCAACTTTTCGAATGATGTTTGGGCATTTGGGTTCCAACAGAAAGGAACTTTAGAACTAGTTAAGGCCATCAAAGGGGCTACTGTTTTGGAGAAGGAATGAATAAATCTGCGATAAAAATTCGCAAAGCCTAAGAAAGACTGTAATGACTTGACATTGTGCGGAACCGGCCAATTCAATATGGCCTTCACCTTGGAACGGCTCATTCGAGCACCTAGATTGGTAATGTCATAGCCCAGGAATTCCACTTCCTGTGAATGAAAGACGCATTTCTCGGCTTTCACATAAAGAAGGTTCTCCCTGAGTCTTTGTAGGACTGTAGAAACGTGTTTGACGTGTTCCGAAAAAGATGATGAATAGATCAGGATGTCATCCAGATAAATCACCACAAACTGGTCCATTATGTCCCTGAATATATCATTCATGAAGAATTGAAAAGTGGCGGGAGCGTTGCACAGACCAAAAGACATCACTAAATACTCGTAAAGACCATACCGCGTCTTGAAAGCGGTCTTCCATTCGTCGCCTTCACGAATGCGAACTAAATTGTATGCTCCTCGCAAGTCCAATTTGGTGAAGTAACTGGAGGTACCTAATTAATCCAATAGAACTTTTATCATTGGTAAAGGATATTGGTTTTTTATGGTAATGTCGTTAAGTGCCCTGTAGTCAATACAAGGCCTTAGATCACCCTCTTTCTTCGGAACAAAGAATAGAGGAGACGCAGCAGGTGATTGTGATGGCCGTATGAAACCCATCGCTAAAGCTTTGTCAATGTATTCTTTCAACACAACGTCTTCTTTTGGGGTCAGGGAATATAAACGACCTGTAGGGATTTTGGCACCAGGAATTAGTTCAATAGGACAGTCGTACTGTCGATGGGGAGGCAATTGTTCTGCCTGGCCCTTGTCAAAGACATCAGCATACTCAGCGTATTCGCATGGTATGGTAGCGTCGCTTTGATGTACCACGCTGATAGTTGAAGCTCCCACCAGAGAGGCCAATATGTGTTGCTTGATTGACACCTCTTGACTGGTGAAGCAATGTTCATTGCAATGATTCGAAGGATACTGGAGCAATCCCGAAACCCAGTCAACGGCGGGATTATGAAGGGTTAACCATGCAAGACCAAGTATGATCTCGTACTGCGGAGCAGCTATGACATCGAAGATGATTTCTTCCGAATGGTTATTCGATAATGTCATCTGAACAGATACCGTCTCCTGGGTTACCATACCCGAAGTCAAAACAGATCCGTCCACAGTATTAACCGTTTCAGGTTTGTTTTTGTTTACAAGGGGTATGGAACAGTTCTTGGCATATGTGATGTCTATGTAATTGTTGGTGGCTCCGGAATCAACCATGGCCTTGGAAACCAATTCTCGTTCCCCACAACGTAACGTCACCTCAACAATTACGGGTGCGTGTTTAGGAATGGTACTGGAGTCCGATGAAACACTCGACATAGGGACTCCTGCTATTGTCGAGTTTTGGCGTTTCCCGAACGCTTGATGGGTTTTTTAGGACATGTCGCCAATAAATGCTCGGATGAACCACAATACATACATAAATGGTTCTTTCTTCGGTTCTCTCGTTCTGCATTGGACAAACGTCCTTTCACGACGCCAATCTGCATGGGTTCGGGGTCGTTCGAGAGGACTGCCGGTGTCTCCGAACGCCCCGAGGCTTGCATGAAGGGCTTTGTCTCTCCTTTCCGAGCATTCCTTCGGGCATCGATTTGTAAAACCAAATCGAGCAGCTCTGTGAATCCCGTAGGAACCACCGGAACTGTAGATAAGGCATCTTTCAGTTCTTCTGAAAGACCCTTGTAGAAAACAGCCGTTTTCTTGCCGTCAGGCCATTGAGTTTCGGCCGTTAGTTGATCGAACCGGGCAATGTAAGGCAAAAGAGGTTGATTGCCTTGTTGTAGATTAAGCAACTCCAGATCCATGGCTTGAGTAGCATAACGCATGTCAAAAACTTTACTCATAGCAGCCAAGAGATCGTCACAGTCGTACAACAAAGGGCTATTTGTTTCCAACAAAGGGTTAGCCCAAGCAGCAGCTGTGCCCCCTAAATGGGAAAGCATGAATGCTGCTTTTGTGGTTAGGTCAGGAAAAGATGTAGGACGGCAAAGAAAATGGAGTCGGCACTGGTTAACAAAGGTTCTATAGGTTTTGGGATCACCAGTGAACCGTTCCGGAGGGGCCAAGGGAAACTGAGTGGGCATAACCACATTAATAGTTTCCTGTGGGGGTGTCATGGTCCCAGATCCAGATGCAGTGGCCATTGGAACCTGTGCTCCCTGAGGAGTACCGTGCATGGCGTCTTGCATAACGTCCATACGGTGCCATAACATGTCCTGTGCCGTAACCATTTCATTTCTCAAATCGCTGATCAACTGAGTCAAAACAGCTAAAGGATCCGTACCCTCCATGGCTTCTGATTCTGTCAGAAAGCACCAAAGTATTAACTGAAAAGGATACGGTACTCAAAAGGATACAGGTGGTAGGGTCTTCCGGATCCCTGTTCACGCGTTTTGATAGTTGTGAAGTCAAGTTAAGACCTTCCAAATGATACAACTCTCTGACTGGTAAAACAGGCAGAGCGATGGATCACTGGAAAGGGCGTGGGTAAGGTATAAGAAGTCAGCCTAGAACAAAATAAAGTATCATGAATAACTGTCCCAACCTGGGTATGATGGAATAGGAAATGTTATGGATGCACACACTGACCTTGAGTCTAGGGCAGATGAATCCAGCAGAGTCTCTTGCGGAATCCAAGGTAGAACAAACGACAAGGAAGGGAAGGTTAGTAAGGGAGACTTATCCCGAACGGAACGAGGCTCACGCTAGATACCGGGTTGATGCACCACAGGATAGCATCCAAAGTACTGTTCACTGTCACCTTCCACTTATCCTTGAAAGTTTCCTTCCCACGTAGTGTAAAGTATAGAAGTGAATCAATCCCCCTGTTAATAACACAGGTGCAGGAGTTGGAAATAGCGCTCTTTTTAGGGTATAAACAAAGTACAAGCGGTTCTGGACAGCCGCGACGAAAAGAGCGTGTGCGTGTGGATTTACACGCGATTAGGATTCAGGCAGTCCAGGCCAGCAGCGCTTGAAGATAGCGTGCGCGTGTGGATTTACACGCGCGCAGGATTCACGCAGTCCAGGCCAGCAGCGCTTGAAGATAGCGTGCGCGTGTGGATTTACACGCGAACAGGATTCACGCAGTCCAGGCCAGCCGCGTTTGAAGATAGCGTGCGCGTGCGGATTTACACGCGAACAGGAGTCACGCAGTCCAGGCCAGCAGCGCTTGAAGATAGCGTGCGCGTGTGGATTTACACGCGAACAGGATTCACGCAGCCCAGGCCAGCCGCGTTTGAAGATAGCGTGCGCGTGCGGATTTACACGCGAACAGGATTCACGCAGCCCAGGCCAGCCGCGTTTGAAGATAGCGTGCGTGTGCGGAATTACACGCGAACAGGATTCACGCAGCCCAGGCCAGCCGCGTTTGAAGATAGCGTGCGCGTGTGGATTTACACGCGAACAGGATTCACGCAGCCCAGGCCGGCCGCGTTTTGAAGACAACGTGTGGAATTACACGCAACCAAACAGCTCCAGGAATCAGCGTGTGGCGGAAAACACGCTATAGAAGGCCAAAAGGTAGCTGTAGTAATCAGCAAGGATGCAGACCGGAGGTTCAGCTACACAACGCCAAATGATTCGATCAGAAGCAGCGAGTGAAGTTTCCATGCTGCTTAAATACGCAATGCCGTAGTTCACGTGACAAAGCAGAATACACGTGAGCTAGCGACGTGAAAAGTGCAAACGTCGTTTTCCCGGCAACGTGTCGAACAACCGCCATTTGGAATAGAACGGTCTAGCTGTTCTACGAGCGTAGGAGGTAGGACCACGTCCAGCATGCATGACAGTTTAGCCTTTCTTCAATTAAAGCCAAGAAAGATGTTAAAGGACTAGCTAATTTCATGTCAGTGCCGTTCCACATGCTCATCCACCATTCATCCGCACACACAGTAGGATGATCGTCATTCCAGCGGCCCAGATGAATTGATCTTCCATCTTTCAGTTCCGGGCAGAACAACACAAGGTGTTTTTGTGATTCAACCTCTTTATCACAGAAACGGCACGAAAGATTCAAACCTATGTTACAAGTCCAATGGCTGTACCGCTCCTTGGTATCCAAAGCATTTAAGCGGAAGAGCATAAAGAGTCATCTGGCTTTTGGATTTGGAAATAGGTGCAGATATTTTTGTAGCACGTTAAAGCATCTTGCTTCTGCAGGGGAGTTTGTCATAGCTCTAGCTGCAAGCCGCTCACTACACGTGGCCTCCCAATCGGCATGCAAGAGCTTCACTTTTGCTGCCGTGGGATTTGAATGAAGGGTTTCCATGCTGAATTTATGGGTTTCCATGCTGATGTTATATGCAAGTAGTAGGTCTTCACAACGTGTTACCCATAAAGAAACACTATCTATTCCACCGGAAGACGAATTGTGAAGTATTCAGAATTGCAAGATTCTTTCCTCAGCTCTGGATTTCCGAAATAATGCCAGTTGATTCCAGCTAATCCGAGCCTGCAAAGAGATGAACACAAGCTTATACCTTATGCAGGCTGTCAAAATTCCAATTGGTAGACTTAAGGCTTTAGACCAGAACATGTGCTCTAACGATGACCAATGGTTGAACGAGCAGCCGAAAGCATTCTCTGCTCCATATGTTAGGATCAGCGCTACTTTCTGTTCGTAAAAGTTTATCAGGGGTCGCATAGAGAATCTTCCAAACTTTTTGTGTAATATTAGGCCATGACATGCTAACTGACCACATTTCCTCTTTGATTCCTGTGTCCATGGGCCATCACAAATGCTGGAATTCAGCAACAAGCCCAAGTGCTTTACGCTTTTTGAAATACGTAGTTGATCTTGGCCTAACTTCCACTCAACCTTTGACTCCTTTACCATCTGATTAGCTCTTAAGTTATGGAACACCAGTATTTCACTCTTCACTGCAATGATTTTTAGATCATTTGTGTTCACATACTTTTGGACTGCCTCGAGTGTACGTTGTAAACCGATCGGGGTTAAATCCAAGATAACCAAGTCGTCTGCATACAGCATACCGCATACAGCTTATCTTAGATAAGTGGAGCTTTGGTGGAAAGGCCCGGACTGAATTTATTGCATCGCCAATGTCCGAAATAAAAAGACTAAAAATTGCAGCTGCCAACGGGCAGCCCTGTTTGACCCCCTTATGTGTCTTGATCTGTGCAGACAGGGAACCTGATTGATCTAATCGGATTGCGATGGACGTGTCCGTATGGAGTTCTTTGATAGTCTCTAATAAACCAGCTGGGCAACCCCACAACCCCAGCTTTTGCCAGAGTAATTCTCGGTCGATCATATCGAAAGCACAAGAAAAATCCACAAAGGCAAGATAGACTTTGGTATTTGCCCGCAGGGCTTCCATTTTCAGTAAATTCAAGACAATCAGGTTCAGAGAACATCCAACATATTTTACAAAACCTGCCTGTCTTTCGTCAACTCTGTTGGCTGATTGGGCCCAATCAGTTTTTTTTTAGCAAAGAAGCGTAAATCTTGCCTAAAACATCCAGCAGTGCCACAGGACGATAGTTTTTAGGTGACATTCTGTTAGCTTTTTTGAAAATTGGCACAATTATCCCCTTTTTCCATGAGGTTGGCTACAGTCGGTGCAGATTAATTCTCGCAAATAAGTTGAAGCACAAATCAGCCCAGAGTTCGGGGAGCTGTTTGATCATAACATTCGACAGCCCATCTAGACCGGGCGCCCTGGAGTTTTTAGCTTTCAAGATAACCTCTCGAATACCTTCTCTCAAGAATTGTAGATCCCACAATGTTATTTCAAGTAATAGTGGAGGCTTTGAAACTGGGTTTTTATCATATAAAGTCTAAAGTGCTTCACCCATTCGAGCTCTGATACCAAACACTCTTGTAAGGCTTCCTGCAGCGTTTCCATGCGATTGATGATTCGCCAAAACTCCCCACTGTTCTTGTTTGCTAGGGTCTTCAGCATGGCCTCTGCATCTTGTTGATATAGCAGAAATTTGTGGCTTTTCAGCCAGTTCTTGTAGGATTGTTTGGGCGCTCTGTTTTTTGACGCTATTTCACTCATTGGCCCTTGCTTATTTTTTCGAATTTCGGCATGCATCAGTCTCTTACGCTGCATCACCATTAGATCGAAACAGTGCTTCTTGCGAAACGACAACTGATGTAATCCTGTGTTTTTAGCTTTAAATTGGGACAGTAAAGAGGCATATTCAACCTCCTCGGGGTTAATCTTAAATTGATTGCATAGATACAAACTTCCCTTTCCTCCAGCCTCACTCTTAAACGATTTGATTCAACCCAGACCTTTGTCCCCCATTTCTGGCTTTGCTCGACTTCGGAGACTTGAAATTTTAACTCCAGCATTTCATGGTCACTGTTTTCCATTGCACAAACTTTCAAAGAATTTACCCTGACATGGATAGCGTCCGATATAAAGATATAGTCAATGATTGACGAATGGCCCTCCCGATGCCATGTGGACTTCACCGGGATATCCCCTTGCGTACAACCATTTAGCATCGTTAGACCTCTTATGTTTAATTCTTCTGACCAATCTTTCGCCATTTGCACTTTAGCAGAGTTTTGAGGATTAAAAAAATCATTATTTAGATCACCACATACTATGATTCCTACCCACCTTTTTGATTCAAGCAGATTATCAATAATTGTGGTTGTGGTTACTTAATCAATAAACGGGTAGGTCCCTGTACGTTGGTGATTCCAATACAGATTCATTACCTGGATCACATCTCACTCCTTTAACAGGTGATCGATTTTGCCTATCGCTGAGACTTGAATGTATGGCGTATAGTTCTTTGAATTTAGCAACCGATAGCCTGAGGACCGCTTGATCATGGTTAGAAGGCCAGCTGAAGGCCGCCCCTTTTCTGCCTTAATTGCTGGATTCAGTGCACATTCAAAATCTGAAACAACTGGCATTTCACACATCCAAGTTTCTCGGAGGAAAACTAGGTGCAAATCATGAAGCCAGGCACTGTTTAACAAATGAATAAATCCACGGGTATTCCATGAGGCAAAACAGCAGAGCTGTGCAACACTGTCTCTCAGGCATTAGCTTCGGGTTTTAACATTAAAGGCCGAAGCCAGCCAATTCCAGCCTTGGCTAATTTCTTCGCATACTGGGTTACTTTCTTGGGCGGTAGCACTCTTAGTGAAAGAGCTGCGGCTATGTATGGTAATTTGGATTTTCTCCATTGGGCTGTATCTGGGCATCACCTCCTGCTCGACTGCCGTCCTTCTTTGTGATGCCAAATTGATTGGACCTTCTTTCAGATCCGGCTCACTCCAGCGAGTTGGTCCTGTCGGGATATGTTCCGTCGGCGTTGTTTTTTGTGTACTCCCAATGGAACATAAATTGGAGTGTTGGGCAGCTAAGACTTCCTCTGTTGAAACCTCAAACTCCATTTTTTTGCAACGTACATTTTCCAGTAATTTATAGGTATCGAATCCCAACAACAATAGATCTTCCCCTGCTTCCAATATTGCGTTTGCAATTATATTGGAGTCGACATGCAGAATCACTTTATCATTGCATGCTTCATCCCGAAATTCGACAATTTTTAAGTCTTTGGAACCCAATGACCGTAGGTGTGGTACATGATGGAGCACTCTTAGCGTATTTGATTGATTCAGAATTAATTTATCACACGACTCTAACCTCTCCAAAATCAACTTGATCATCAGAGTATGTTCCGCGGGACGAGCTGTTACATTCCCATTACTTCTCTTCTGTTGTTTCTCAGGCACCGCCGGCTCATAGTACTCGTCTTTTCGTGAGTTGCTTACAACAACAGACGATGGTGCAGCAGTTGGCACAATGCTTTCTCCATCAAGCTTAGAGACGTTCAAAGGAAGTTGACATATACTCCCAAACTCAGGGTGCCTCGTTTGTACAGTCATCCTTAAACGTTCCCTTTTTTCTTGTAAAGTAGAAAACACAGGGCTCACAGGTGTCAGTTCCCTGTTAACTGCCCCACCTTCAAACGGAATTATAGGGCAGATCCTACCACCCATCACAGGATCTGAGTTAATTAATTTAACTTGAGGCCCATGAGGTATAAACATTTTTGGTATCAACGTACCGGCTTCAACATTCATAAAGGAACTGTTTAGCCCCTGTCTAGTAGGCAAGGTGACCGCTTTTATGATGATAGATGCATCAGGAGGTGGATTCACAAGGGCCCCGTCTTCCTCAACAAAGTCTTCATAGACTGATAATTCCATCAGCTCTTCTTGATCTGTCTTTGTGGCTTCAGTTAGATGACCATCGGCCACTTGCGGAATAATTGCCGTTGTTTCTGTTGGTACCTTTTTGCTCTCCTTAGTTGTTACACCTAAATTCAATTGTGTGGTGATTGCTTTATCAACAAGTTGTAGCATATTAATATTGCGGTGAAATTTCCGGGCACCTCTTTGATGGAACTTTTTACGACCTGGCATGTTTTTTTGCTTCTTTGTTTGAGATGGATTGCATTTTTTAATTTCCTCAGTTTTTAGTTGTTCTGCAACTGGGCCTCCAAAATTGGGGAACAGACCTGCTGTCTTTGTAAGGTCAATGGTCACCAGAGGCTTCGTCTACAGCTGGTATTTGAGGTGTTGAAACAGACGCGTCTTGACTATCTAACAAGGCAAGATTTGCAGTGCTTCTGGCTTGTAAGAATGCTGTGTGAAAAGATGTTTCCAATATATTGTCCTGGCCAGCACCTTCACTGAGTATGACACAGGTATTTAGGGGGCCTTCGCCCTTAATTGTCACCTGATGAGGAAGACCCATGGGTTCCAAATCGGAAAGGCCGCCAACTGCCAACAGTGGGCTTTTAGGAATCCTTTGCGTTAGGGCTAGTTTGCTCTCGAATTGACTTGGCTGCATTTGTCTTGCTACATTCTCTGCTGCCGATGCACTATTAAGTGGAAAAGACAGTGAGGGTGGAAGCTCTCTCACTGATTTGAGAGGCGCAGTACAAGCTCCAATTGGTTCCCCGCCTCTTGATTCTGTGTGGGGTTTACGAAAGAGAGCTAGAGCTTCCTTAGCTACCTCAGCAAACAAATTTTTATCGATCATATCATTTCATTTGCCTTCATTAACTAATGCAAGGCCTGCCAATAAGTTCTGATTTACCTCTTCTTGCTTGGTTCTCTGCCCACCATACATTGCCTCTAAATGTAAGAGTCTTGAATTCATTAGGGCTAATAAGGTTGTAACATCTTTCACGTTTTCATTTATTCCTTCATAAAGTTTGGTAAATGGGGCCAAAGAGATTGCCATTGCAGAAGTCAAAGCCATTGAGAGGTCATTTGAGGGCACATGAACACATGGAGCCAGTCTACCGCCCCTGACTTGCCTTGGTGCATCCCGTGCTGCTTGACTAAAGGCCGGTCGTTCTCTTCTAACTTTCGGGAAGGCTTGCTCCACAAATGATGAGTCCCTGGATGTTTAATCATCTAGAGAGTCATCACTGTTTGAATTTTGCGGCAGTGGATTTAAATTGCACGGACTTGAGCAAAGGGTTACATTGTTGTGTAAAGGCTGTCTTTTCTGTGACTCTACCACCTTTTCAGCTGCTGACAGAGATGAATCATCAAAGGATACATCCTCTAATGTCCTTGCTCTTTTGTAATTACCAGACCCCCATATGTCTCGATTGACATCAGTCACATCATTGTATTTTCTGTGGGATTTTTATACCCCCATTATGGTTGGGGGTGAGCAATGACATATGTTTACATGCACAAGCTTTATTTAAGTCAATCAAATTTTGCTGAACCGTTGAAACCACCTCTAAGGAGTTTCTTCGACCAGCGTTAGGTGCAGCATCCATTTCCTCCTCCAACCAGACTTCACCTTGCAGCATTGCTGCCTCACTAAAAATTGCTGTCTTAATATTGGGGGCCGTCGAGATTGGAGCTTAACGGGACTTCCTAGCCGACTGACCAGGCGCACTTCTGCCAAGTCCAGCTGGTCAGCAGCACGGAGGATTCATCCTCGCCACACCCCTCTGCACTCCCAGCGTGACTGTGTAAGCTGTAACCGCCGTCGCTGACGCCGTTTCCTCAGTTGCTTCTGATGACTTTGCAAACACACCGTCCTTGCCACGCCCCTCTGCATCATCCCACGTGACTGAGGCTATCTTAATTTATTTATTAATTTTATTTTTGGGTAGGGCGCTACATGCCCGAAGGCCTCAGAGTGCAGCAAGAAGGAGCAACAGTTAAGCAACAGCAACAAAGAGGTATTAGTCAGCTGAATTAAAGAGTAACATTTTTATACTTCTCTTGTAAGTAGTCAAGGATTGAAATGAATTGATGGAAGAAGGTAAGGCATTACATTCACGTGGAGCATAAAAATCAAAGCTGGACTCATCACATTTTTTTTATATTAAAATGGGGTTGATTTAGCTGAGGATTGTCAGATGAGCGCAACATTTGGCGGACTGCTTTCAGTGACAATCTTCTAGATAAGTAAAGAGGAGCACACTTATTCTGACACTTAAAGGTGTTACACTATACTATATTCCATTGGACTAACAGATTCTTCTTGATGGGTAGGCACACAAATCCCAGTAAGGTCACCAATGACACCTGCAAAACTGCCAAGCAAGCAGTTAGGTGCACTAATAAATCAAAAGTAGAGGGGAGGGGCTGTAATAACAATCCCACTGAGAATGGTTATAAGCACAAAGCTAGTACTCTTGGCTTAAGTGTACTTGTTACTGCAACACAACTCCAGATATATCAGAACAGCTTTCCATCTGCATCCACATCTATCCCCTCCCAACCCATATTATACTGGGTCTTGCGTAACCAAAGTAATAATCCTCACTCTAATCAAAGTGCTACCCAAACTGTTGAACCATCTTAAGCCCCCATCAGCTGAGATATATTTGCATCCCCGGAATCCCAAACTGAAGGTAAACTTATTGGGCATGGTTTATTGCCATTCTGTGCTCCTATCCCAACCTCTGGACATGGCTCGGTCTGTGTGAGATGAGAATGATGAAAAGCAGCCTACCCTACCAATACACATTTTTACTTAATACTACTGAGTCTATGGAATCTGAGGAAAGTTTGGTGTCTGGGGAGTCTATGGAGTCATGTTTTTCTATTGAGGATGTTGTAGCCCTCGTTGACAACAAATTGGCCAAGGAAATGGATGGAGGCATTGGTAAGGACCTCACTGGACCAGATGACACCTCCGAACTGTGTTTATGGGCAAGGTGAAGACAAGCCTAGGATCTGCCTAAAGTACCGATCACACTGTAGAGCATGTATTTATTTATTTATTCGGATTTGTATATCGCACAACAGCTCACGAACATCGTGGTATAAAGCCACTGCCCAGGCTATGGCCACAAGTATGCTCTTAAAGGGCTGTGACAAAACATTTGTCAATACCATTGCTGGCAACATCACAGTTAATGCAGTTTACAGTATTGAATTCATGCCCATAAATGCTCACGCCAGAAACAATACAATTCGCTAGGGAAAAAGGCCAAAGAAACTCTTTCAAGGATAACAAGTTTTTATTTCTACAAAAATAGGTGCATCAGCAAAGAAATCTGATACCATGGAATGTTCTGGTGTAAAAGGGGTACAAGCCGAAGCTTAAAAGGAGGCACAGCATCATAGAGTACATCATTACATATATTGAAAACCCACATGACTGGTTGGTGTGACCCTATACATGGTTGGCCTACTCCATAGGGGATGCCACGACATTGGTCCCAGCCCAATACGTCCATCTTCCATCACATGGGGTCTGCTGGACTCATCGTTTCAAGGGAACCAAGGCCAAAGAAGCAATTAGTTACATTTACGAATAGTGCTACTCTATCATTGAACAGTGCACCTGGCATGCTCAAAGACTGGCACAGTGGAAGTTTTGAGGTCACACTGACCCACACATACTTCACTCATCCCGAACACGTCTCTCAGCCTCCAAGGCTTCCACCCTTGCTTTTGAACAATATTGTATCCCTCCCTGTACCTCGCATTACAAATCATGTGGTTATGAAATAAAGGTGGGGCAACCATGCTCTTAGATCCTTTGTGGTTCATTAATTTATGGTTGGTGGTCTAGGGTCAACTGATATCTGGGAATTCAGGGGTCTTGGGATGGGGCAGTTTTAAGAGACATAACTTTTAGTTGGCTGGCTGGGAGTCGAAGGCCTGCTCTGCCCTGTTTGTGATAACACATACACCAAGGCGCCCAGTACTGTCTCGTGGCCTTTCAGGGCACATTCTTTCTTAGAACATACATATTGGTAACTACTATAGAACAAAGAAGAGATTCTGTGGAAGCTAGCAGCATAGGCCTCTCTCATCAGCGCTTGGGCCTGTTCAGCTATCCCCTTTAGGCTTGCGGCCTGTGTCTAACACACTAAATATTGCATGGCTGTGCAGGCCCTATGCATTGATCATAGCTGCTTGATATCTGCAAAGTGGTGCCTCCTTATATGTGCGCACTATGTTTAAACATTTAAATTGGTTATAATATTATGATTGTGTAGGGACATTTAGGACACCCGCTGGGCTATTAGAGGTCTTCCAATGGGGCTCGCCTCGCCCTAAAGCGCCTAGGTGGGTGGGAGAGGTTTGCTTCCTTTCCAACATTATCTCAAACTCACTGGCAGCGTCACAAGTGCATTACTCTACCCTTTATCATGGCCCAATTCTGAACCGCCTAGGGGCCAAAATGGACAAGCTTCTGAACTCTTTTTCTCAGAATCAAGGCTCATCATCTATCTATGGATGATAAAATCAGTTATACATCTGCAGTGAAGGTGTACAAAAATGCCATTTGCTCTGCCAAGAAACTCTCCTACGAAATAATAAATAAAGGGTGTGCTTCTGAAACTAGGGAAATTTTCAAGATAGTAAGAGAGTTGGATGAGCCTTGGCTTCCCATTTTCACAATCACAAAAGATATTTACTGCTGCACTTGTAAAATAAAAAAATAATAATAACCAATCATCATGACTCGCATCCAAAACAACATGATGCACAAGATTAAGAAGATCACGGCTGACATTGCTAAAAATCTGATCTTCCAAAAGGGCAGCCTCCCTCAATGCAGAAATGAAAGATCAGCTGACCCACCTGCCCTTTTCAAATTCTAAGAGGTGGCCATAGCTGATATTCTTGATACTTTGATGAGGATTAAGCCAACACACTGTAAGGGTGATATCTACCCAGGCCAGCATTGTTAGGTATGGTGCAGCTTAACTTGCCCCATCATCACCAAATTAGTTAGTATCTCATTTAGAGAGAATCCTGTTCCAGTAGTCTTTAAACATGCGTGGCTCAAAAAGCTTTTTTTTTTTAAAAAAACGTGCTTGATCCAAACCTGGCATGTAAATATCACCGCGTAATGAATTATCCTTTCCTGTTGAAGATTCTGGAGAAGGTCGCTCAGCTTCAAATTCAATACTTTCTAAGTCGTCATTTCATTTTAGGTCATAAACAATCTGGCTTTAGAAACAATCATATTACTGAGTCTACCCTCTTGGGCCTTAAAACAATCATCTTGCAGCACTTTGACAAAGTTAAAACCGCTCTTTTAATGCTTCAGGACCTTACAGCAGCATTTGATTTTGTGGACCATACCATCCTGGCTGGTAGATTACAAGAATCTGACTTTTTCTCCAAGGAGGCATCCAGTTGGGTTCTCTCTTTTTTGTCAAACCAAAAGGCTAGAGTCCACCACGAAGATGTTAGGGCAGAGGGCTATGAGTTAACAGGTGGTCTACCTCAGGGGTCTTGTGTGGCTCTGACACTGTTCAATTTCTTCACTCTTCCGATTTTAAAACTACTTGACTCAGATGGCATCATGTACACAAACTATACTGATGACACCCAGTGCCTTATTCCTCTCACTGGCAATCACTCTGGGGACACTATGACACTGTCTACAGCCTGATCACCTATAGATTCTGCATAATGGACTATCACTTAATAATGCCAAAACCAAAATCATGATTTTTGGCACTGCACCCAAGTTACGTAAAATGCACTCTGCCTACCGTTCCTTCCAAGTTGCAGATTGTGCTCTGGCAACTCTAGCTAAAGTAAAGACCCTCAGTGTTGTGTAGAGAGGTTACCATGAAAATACACATCAGTATCCTTGTCTCATGCTCCTCCTATTACATCAAGCTTCTTACACAAATCAGACCATTTCTTGACTCAGCTGGTTGTGCCACATTGGCTCATGCCATCATCAGTGCCTGGCTCAACTATTGGTGCAGCCTTCTTCAGGGTGTGGGCAAAGGTGAATTCAACCATCTGCAGGACATGCAGAATAACACAGTTGAAGTGGACAATGGCCTACAGATATCTGATCACATGTCAGTGGCTGGGATATCCCTGCATTGGCTTCCAATCGAAGAACTGATTATGTTCTGTACATTGTGCATAACCCATGCCCGTCTCTTTGGGAAAAGTCTCACCTATCTTGTGAAGCAGCTGGCCTGGCTTCCCATCAGGCAAACTCTAAGGTAAAAGAACTCAGGCTTGTTATACACGCCCAAGGCTAAACTATCCCTGGTAGTAGAAGGGCACATTCCTGTGGCAGCGCTGTGCCTCTGGAATGCGCTGCCCCCAGATCTAAGAGTCTACCTCTCTGTAGTCTCCTTCAAACATAGACTGAAGACGTTGCTCTTTGACTCCTTACCTGCTCTCTCCTACAGACTTTCTCTGCTTAGTTATCTGTTGTCTTCATGTTCAAGGTAAATATGCATCATGCACCCACGCTTCTAGGCCTCAGAGCCTTGCTCCAGCGTGTTAGAAATACATTAAATAAACAAATAAATAAATAAATATACTATTGGAATATAAAAATCCTATAATGGCTATGCCTACTATGGTCAGTAATCACATCAAAGCTGATCTTGCAGAAAACTGCCATCAGTCAACCAATCTGACAACAGGAAGCAGAATCAGTATACGGATCATGGCTGGGGACCAATGTGCCAGTATTGCTTCAGCCAACAAAAACAATCCTTGTAATGGTACTGGGAGTTCAAACTGTGATAAACGTTTACATGGCCCTTGCACGCTGACTGCCTAATCATGCATCGATCCTCTGGCCCCAAAAAATATCTCACTGAACCATACACGCAATAAGGAGGTAACAGTTGCGGGTAAGGCCATGACAAGTTGCCCTTCATTTCACAAAGATCAACTTACGGCATTACAAACAAGGATCATTGAAAAGAAAAACCAACCCCAGATTGCTTGGACTTTACAGGGCACTGTGCACCTCCCACTTTTAAGAATGGAGGTCCTACTTAAAGAACTTATGCAAGCTGTTACCTATTTAAGGGAAGAGCACATCCAAGGTCAGAATCACATCATCGATCTTGTAAACAAAAATATATTGTGGACTGATAAAACATCAAGTGGAAGTGTCATATATGTGACAGACCAGAAGAGCTAAACAATGTCTACAAGAGCAGTTGGTGACACTCCTATAGGGAGCACCAGTAACACTGAGGCCACAAGGCATAAAAAGGACACTCAGAAAAATGGGCAATTCAAACATGTAATTCAATGTAATGTAATGTCATTTGTATAACAACTATTGTCAAAGTGCCTTTGGATGATTGCCCTTTGAGGACCAAAGTTTGAGGTATGAGAGATTGGTCTGAGGAGTTTAGAATGTGTTCTTGCATTTTAGCTGGTTTCGAAGGTAGGTAGGGTTGGCTAAGTCCCTGTTTGCGGCCCAAGTAGAACTGGCTTGCGGTTGTGTGCTGTGAAGGCTATCAGTAGCGTATGTTAGACAAGGAGACTGATTATGTGTCTAGCTAGACCACATTTTTATCCTGGGTCTTAGCTGAATTATAGTGGCAGGGGTGAGGTGTGATATGAGATTGCTCAGTGGTATTGGCAGACTGTTGCAGGTTCACGGTCGTGCATTGCAGGGATGTGACTATCTTCCATCGAAATGGAGAGTGATATGTACCCGTGAGCCATGGGTGATTACTTGCTTCGTTGACAAAGTACTGGACTTGTCATGTGTCTCTATGAGAGTACTTTCTGTGCAATGTCTGCCCTTTGTTGGTCTTCATGTGACTAATCGATGCCTGCCTACCTTTCTGGAGTGCAAAGATCCCCTGAGACGTGGGTTAGGTCAATCAAGAAGCAACTGGGAAGAGCCAGGTTGTGAGAGCCTTCCAGAAGGTGAGGTGATCCTCTATGCGGGGGATGCTAAGTGCAATGGAGTTCCATATTGTGGGTGATTGGAGGGAGAAGGAGGATACCCCCTATTCTGGTCGATTAAGCAGAATGGATTTCCAAGAGGAGAGCTGTGCCTGATCTCAAGTTTCTGCGGTCTGGGGGACAGAGTTTAAGAGGCCATCCTTGTTATAGTGAACAGGGAGCAACTTCTGGGAGTTTAGCCAAACCAATGAAGGCAGCATGAAGAGAGGCCAAGGCTAAATCTCAGGTTAGGTGAGTAAGGCCAAGGGTCCACAATTAATCCACACAGTGAAACACCAAGGATTACACTTAGGCACTTAGTTATAAAAATACAATATTTATTTTAGGCCCAGAAAACAAGCTATGAATAATGACTAATGGCAAGTAATTTTATTACACAATACCAAACAATATACACAATATATACAGTCACTGTAGCAGGTGCAAAATCAAACAATCACACTCCCGAGTGCCTGTACAGTAAGACAAGCACCAACTGTCAACAGGATTTACAATCCTAACTTTAGAAGTCCAACCCTATATTATATGAGGCCTTTTTCCCAAAAGTTCACAAAGTTTTCCAGTAGTTTAGGAGTTGGGGAAAGAATTAGCAGAGAGGACACAGGGGACATGAAGATGGGTTCAAAAGTTATATGAAGTAGTATTCTAGTGAATAAAAGAGTTCCCAGCCAGCTTTCAAAGGGCTTTCCGCAACAGGTTTTGCCAAAGCCAAACTGATATAAAAGTTATGCAAACTTTTAAAGTATGGTGACAGGGGAGCAGGCAAGTATTGCCTTAACTTATCACCTGAACTCGGGTTTCTTGTCAGACTTGGCGGGTCATCAGAAGGTCTCCTGAGGTAAGCTTTCCAGCCTTTAGTTCCGGTCACTGGTGCCCAGGACCTGAGGGTGCAAGAAGAGTTCCAGTCATTGATGGAAGTTTTGTGCAACCTCTTCTCAACAAACAATGCAAGACAAGAACCACCACTGCAGCACTCCTCAGGGTACTCGTACAGGCACAGGAAAGTATGTTACAGGGATAGCCAACATTCCACAGCAACACCAGGCATCACAATTATCACGGTCGATGAAAGCCTCCTATCTCAGGATCCATTGACAACATGGAGCTGACATTTCACAGGTTGTTGCAGAAGCTGAAGACCCGTGCATTTCTGGATGAAAACTCGAAAAGGCAGTGCTTCTATCATGACAGGCCAATCTGGAGCTGATCAGTTCACTAGGTGGTCCAGCAACACTAATGAGGGTTCCAACTTGCGTGGGTACCAGAAGATACCAGGATCAGTTGTTCCTACCAGTCCAGAAGGTTGAAGCACTGATAAGGGTCTTCAGAGATCATTAGCCAGCAGGGCTCCACCAGGACTCCAGCCAGATTTGGACATCAGGCCTCTTCAGGGATCGTACACAGTTCTTCCATGATCTTCACAGCTACAAAAGGAAAATTGTTTCCTCTTCAGATCTGCTGGAATGGCTGCAGGACACATCTTCTTATCCCAGAGCAAGGTGAGCGATCAGACTCTGCCCTCCAACAGGAAGATCTTCCCCACTCATGCACACCAGCAGTGGTCAAATCAGGGACCACTGTGGGTTCCAGGCAAGCATGCACACCAGACTCTCAGGCACCGGTATGCCTAAAACCAACATTTTACTAAAGCTTGACCAGCCTTTCACCTATCATTGGCCTGAGTCATCAGAAGGGCCCTCCTCTTTCTTAAGCCAAGCACATGGTCCACTACATTTATAATGATAGGAGGAGTGGGGACCTGCATCCGTCCTTGACTATGGCAAGGTGTCCTCTCAGAGGGTGACCAAAAAGAAGTTCTTGAAGGGTTCTGAAGCCAACCCCTTCCTGAGGTACCTCTCTGTAGGCTAAAGGTAAGTATGGCATGAAGAGATCCCACTTTCTCCTCTGGAGCTCATCAAGCGCTCCAGTCTTGCTTTTGAGAGTCCTGTTGAATCGCTCTACTAAGACAGTTGTCTATGGATGATAAGCTCAAGAAAACAGATAAGAGTAACCACACTGCTTCCACATGGCTTGCGTATACTTGGACATGAAGTTGCTGCCTCTGTCAGACACAACATATTTAGGGAAGCTAACTCTATTAAAGATTCCAGCAATGCCCTAGCAATTGACCTGGCAGTTACTGTCTTCAGCGGGATTGCCTCAGGATTTCTGGAAGCGAGATCAACTGCTACTAGAATAAACCTAAGGCTGTAGGAGGGTGCAGGGGACCAACATCAACCCCTTCCCTCCCAAAGGGAGTACCCCCTAAAGGGAGGGTACTAATGGAGCCAGCATTTTTTCACAATTTTATACCAGAAATGTGGCAAGTGGCACAACTCCTGCAATGGCTTTCAACCTGGGCCCAATATTACTTGTATCAAGTAGACATGGTCATACTGCAATGGAAGTTCTGGACATAACTGCAATTATGCAACCAAACATATGACCCAGTATGTTAATATCTCCATAACCAGATATAAAACAGAATCAGAAGTTGGAGAAGACCAGACCCTCATTGCACTTTTAAGGGCTGCTTTCCCAGCAATAGATATGGCTACAGAAGAAGATTAAACTAAGTTCTACAGGAAAATCTAGGGATCATTGACAATCCCAACCAGATGCTTCCCCTGCAGCGTATTCTGTTTGAGTTTATGCACTGTGTTGGATGCTGTTTATGAGTAGCATTTGCAGGTACAAGCCTTTCCAATATATTTTGAAGCAATCACAGTGGTCGAAGTAGGTGGGCGCAGTTCGGAGCGGTGCTCCTCTACTTTAAATAAAAGCTGTACTGCTCCTATACTTAAATTTTAAAAAGAAACCATTCCAGAATGGTTTCGTTTTAAAATAAAAGTGTAGGAAGAAGTTGACACTTGCACTTCAGTGCACTGCACTGAACATTCCCTTAAAGAGCAGATACGTTTGTTTGGGGGCTTGGATTGCATGTGGGAGGGGGCGTTGCAATGGTGTTTTTGGGGACTGGGGGCAGAGCAGCAGTGAACATGGTTCCACTACTTCTTTCATACACTTCGACCACTGAGCAATCACAATGTTCTCTGAGATCTCGATATTGAGGTGTATCTAGACAATGGAGCTAAGCAATGCCATCTCCACAAATATTGGAATTTGACTGAATTAGCCCAAAGAATTAAGGAGGGCAACCTCTGATGCCTAACCAACAACACAAAGTCATCAGCAGGATTGCCTCATGTGGGTTCCTTAGACACTGCAGAAATCATGGACATTAATCCCACAGTTCTATAATGAGAGTTAGTTGGTTCAGCATGGCTGGAACTGTCTATCCATGCCAGGGATACTGTACAAAATAACATCTGCTTTCCCCAGCATAGGGCGTGTTAAGGTTTGGCCAGATCCCATCAGGCCATTTCAAAATATTCTCCTGAAATATAGCTGGATTAAGAAACAAGCTGCGGGATCCAGATTTCATTGTTTTATATCCTAATTTGACATTCTGCTGTTCCAGGAGACATGGAAGCTTTCCCCAAACCATCTAAGCGGCTTCCATGGCTTCCACATTCCAGATCTAAAATGTAAAAATGGAAGAAATACAGGTGGTTTGGCTACATATGCCATCAAGAACCTATGCACCAGCTGTAGCTTAGAAACCTATTCCAAACAGCACTGAGTGTTAGCATTACACATGTTTACACAGACTGCTGATAGTTATACATTCCTATAATGCCTTACAAAGATCAGCTATGAGCTCAGACATTTACATATTACTAAACACACTCAAGAAGTACAGACACTCAATAAGTACAGAGATCAGCAACAATAAAATTGAAGTAATTGACCATGCTTATAATCGGGAGGGGTAGTTTAACCTAAGGTTGGGTGACAGTAGTGGGGGTGCAGTGTGTCCAAGCAAAGAGACCTTGCATACAACATTGCATTGGCCACTATGCTGGGTGGAACTACATTAAAAGCTGGTAAGTAAATGGGTAGTTGTTGGCAGCCAACCTCTTTGGTCTTGCGCCCCTTTAGAAAAGATATGTTGCAGGTGTCACTTGGTGTGAAATAATAGTTTTCAGAGGAGCCACTACCCCACCTCCGAGGCTTTGAAACTAGTTTCTGAGTATTTCACACTGTGACTGTGCCACACATGTTAATATTGATAAATTCAAAAAAAGCATTGAATCACACAACTCCCATAGGAGTGCCCTTTTTATTTGACACGTGTTTTTCCTCTTGCTGAGCCTTTTTCAAAACGGCATATCTTATGGTCATTATATCACTGTTATTCACACAATATATACACATTGCATAAGTGGACAGAGATTTAGGAGGGGTGTAGGGTAGGATTAAATGGAAAAGAAAATATTGCAAAATAAAATAAAACATAGGACTATAATTAGTTACGTGTTAATTGTCACATACAAATATTATTTGCAGCATTTGATGTACAGTAATTCACATTACGTGAGTTGCTGACTATTGAGGCATCTAAGCTGTCATTTTAGAATGTATGAAAAACATTTGTTTGTCCTCGAAGCCTAATGTATTTAAATTTTAGATATATTTATTGGTTCTTACCATCACTGTGGCGTTCCAAATGTATCAAGCCACTCGGTTCGAATCCCACCTGTGAAGTATATTTACTTTTTAGCGATTTGTAAATAAGTCCCAGCGTATACTCCTTTGGCATGATCATGGTTATAACCCTTCGTTATGGTTCCTGTATGATATTAACTTTAAATTGCCAAATAGTTGTGCCATAGGATTTAATCTTGCTCTGCACGCATTGAAAAGATGAGGTTCGCACATTTTCGGAAACGCTAATGGTCATGGTTACAACCTATTTTCTATACGTGAGTCTAATAATCATAATGTACTTTCTGTACATGCACCCAAAAATTAAATTACATTCCGTTCATGTAAATCTTCAGCAAGAGCCAAACACGTGTCAAATAAAAAGGGCACTTCTACGGGCTTTTTGTGATTCAATGCTGTTTTTCATTTTCGACTTATCAATATTACCATGTGTGGCTGATTTTGAGGAGATGACTTGTGTGGGGAAGAAGGGATGGATGTTTCATCAAAACTTCTATTTTCTTCTTGAAGGCTTGGGGACGGTTCACTAGGCAATGGAGAAGGTGGACAGGTACAGGTGGGACAGTGATATCGTATTTTTCCTCTCACAAATTCCTCCACAAATTGCCTTAAACCGTTAAAATTGTCATTTATTGTGTCCATTTTCAGTTCTATCCTTTTCAGCCTGTCTTCCTTTGTGTCATTTGTTGGCCTTTCTTTTTTTTTTCCTGGTCTGTTAAAAATAAATATATATATGTTAAATGCCCATAAAATACTGACCATTATTTTGCTTATGCAGAGCACTGTGTAGCATGGCTATCGCTATCTTCGGACATTTCTCCACGCAGAAAATTCTCCTCCAGCCACTCAAAAGTACTGCACATTTCTGTATCAAAAGAACAGAAAGAAATTATTTGTTCTGCCCCTCATACCAAAAAAGTACACACACCTGTAAGAAAAATGAAGTTCACTTACTGTTTTGTTGTAATTTGTCTTTGTTGTAGTGCGTGTGTGTACTGTCGGTCCTGGCTGCAGAGGTTCTCTGAGGTAATTACGTTGGAGTCATACTTTCTTTTTTTATGGTATAATCCATTTCATTCTACATGGTCATTAAATGCATGGTTTTTGTTTCAGATGTTTAGGTTTCCCTATTTATTTACTAGTACTTACAATGTCTTTATGTGTACTTTTTCAAAGTTGAGCATTTTTTGTGTAACACAATAGTACAATTTCAGATAACCCCTGACTGTTTGGGTACTGTTGACCTCGTCCGCGCCCGTCCGCAGAAAGGCGCTCAGTCCGTGTCTTTCCAATATCGATAGCGAGAGGGTTCTATATGGTCTATGTTATATGTCTATAAAGTAATCAAATTATACTACATATCTCCCAAGATCACATGATGATAGTGTATATTCAGCAAAAAAACTTTATTACCGTGATGTTATGATTAGGTTCCCTTTCAGAAAACCTGTGAAATTCAGTAAAAAAAAAAACTTGTTAAAGGGACGTTATGGTTAAGTTGCCCTACTAAAAACCCGTAAAATTCACAAAAAAAACATTGTTAAGGGGACTTTATGGGTAAGTTGCCCTACTAAAAACCTGTACAATTCACTAAAAAAAAACTTTGTTAAGGGGACGTTATGGTTAAGTTGCGCTACTAAAAACCTGTGAAATTCACTAAAAAAACTTTACAAATGTGACATTATGGTTCAAAGTAAAACCGAAAAACCCCTGAAATTCGCCAGTTATGGTAGGCTAAGCAACCATACCTGCCCACACCACTGTGCACTGCTAACACTAACACCCAGGAAATGACAGATGGCTTCACAAATGTCATTGATGACATCACTGATGATATCACATGTGTAGCCCCTTTGTTTTTGTTCACTGCTATATATATATATATATATATATATATATATATATATATGAATTCAGTAAACAAAAATGTGTTAAAGGGACGCTATGGTTCAAAGTAAAACCGAAAAACCCTTGAAATTCACAAGTTTAGGTAAGCTAAGCAACCATAACTTCCGCCACTGTGCACTGCTAAGACTAACACACAGGACATCAAAGATGACATCACAAATGTCATTGATGACATCACTGATGACATCACATGTATGGCTCCCCCTTTTTTCCTTTACTGACATATCTAGACCACATGGTTTTGTTCAGTAACAGTCAAGAACTAAACATTGAAAAGGTACTATATTTGTAGACTTATCCTTCAAGTATGTTCATACAGTAATTCCATTAGGGTCAAGTCACATCATATGAAACATATACATAGCAGAAGACACAGGCCTGAAAGAGAGCAGCAATCCTCTCTGTGCATCAAGATAATCATTAGGCTTATCAGCACTTTCTCATAGATTTTTTTATTACTGTACTTTCTCTATATATACTCATATTTGTATAGATTGTACTCACACTCCTTTCCTTAGGGTCCAGTCACATCATGTGATACACATACATAGGGTAAGTAGCAGCTTTGAAACAGAGCTACTACTTCTGCTTTTTTGCTTACTTCACTTTCTCTGTATATTCTCATATTTGTATGTGTTGTTGTCTCTTTGTGTTTTGTCTGTAACAATGCAATTATGTATTAAGTGGGTTTTATTAGCTACTTATTACATGTTTCATAGTACGCAAAACTCTAATGAGAAAGCAGTTATCATTTCACTATTCAAAATGGCAAAATTATGAATATTGCACCTTCATTATGTATACTGCACACACTTCTTATATTTCTGCATGAGTAGCTTAGTATTCTCGATAGAACTTCATAATAGAATGCTATTTATATCAATGCACTGCTTAATGTACTAAGTAGCTCATGATATTTATTCCAATGATCCTTGACACTTTTTGGTCAACATTATAAGAATCCCTTGTACAGGGTTTTCATGAAAAGTAATTCACATGTGATGTCATCAGTGATGTCATCAATGACATTTGTGATGTCATCTCTGATGTCCTGGGTGTTAGCCTTAGCAGTGCATGGTGACGCGAGTTATGGTTGTGTAGCTTACCATAACTGGAGAATTTCAAGGGTTTTTTGGTTTTACTTTGAACCATAACGTCCCTTCAACAAAGTTTTTTTACTGAATTTGATAGGTTTTTAGTAGCGCAACTGAACCATAACATCCCTTGAACAAAGTTTTATTACTGAATTTTATAGGTTTTTAGAAGTGCAACTTAACCATAATATCCCTGACTTTATACATGTGTAACATAGAACATGCTCAACCCCCAGCTAGAGATTTTGATGTCCGCGGACTGTGCGAATATCCGCAGACGGGCGCGGACAACAGCAACACTACCCAAAAAACTCAGGGGTATCTTAAATTGTTATATCATGCCATATGAACACTGCACAAGTTGAAAAACCAATACGCAAACACATTATATGTAGTAATAAATAAGAAGTAGAACCTATATATATAACACATCAACCATCCATTTAAATACTATATATACTAAAATGGAATATACCAAAACAAGAAAGATATGCTTCTAACATAATTACCTCACAGAAACTGCAGAACTAGGAGCAACAGCAGACCTATAGAATAGTGAGAAGACAACTTACCACAATCTAGTAAGTAAACCTCTATTTTCTTACATATTTCTAAAATGTCTATATTAGCTACAATAAAAGTAATATATATTTTTTTTTTCCTCACACTCACAGAAATGTCAAATACTTTAGAATGGCTTCAGGAGAATTTCCCACACGGTGAAATGTCTGAAGATAGTAAAACTAATGGTAGACACCTCTCTATATAACCAAATTAATAAGCATTACTTTATGTGCACTTAATATATATATATACAGACCATACAAACATTGAAAACAATACACAACAAGATACTTTAGAACAAACTCTGCAGTGCATGGAAGAAAAAATGAAAAAGCTCATGACAAATTTCCACCTTTTGAAAGATTTTGTGGAGGACCATATAAAAGAAAAAAATAGATTCCATTGTGCAACATGTACCTGTCCCCTTCTCCATATCCCAGTCAATTATCCCCAAACCCTCCCCACATAGAAAAACGTTTTGATGAGACTTCCATCCCTTCATCATCTCCTGTCCATCTGTATTGCTCTCCCACGCCTTGCCCCATTTATCATATGGACTCTTAGTCCAGCCTGGAATGATAACATCAGAACATTCACCGGCAGCGGTAATGCTCTTTTTCCAGAACAAACTACTCATTACTGCAAACAAAACAAAACCTCTTTATATTTTTTTTTTCTTTCCACACTGCAATCACTCCCACAAGCACGCACACACCGGCAAAGGGAAAAAAAACAGCTTAACACAGTTCAACACTCACTGCCAAATTACTTTCGCTTGCAAGGTAACTGAAGCCTATCTACGTTCAAACAGATTCTTGAATATTTGGAACAATTCATCACAAATATCCTGTTTGTGACGCCAAAAATGTATTGCTCTCCCAAAGTGCACGGACAGTCATAAATCACCAGTACAATTTTGGAGCCAATACTTTGAATGAAGGAAGATGCAATAACTTGCAACCACACACTCTTAGAAAATAATGAGCACATATATGGCTATTTATTCAAAGCTTAGAAGCAACCAGTGATAACATAGAAATAAATCACAGAAGAAACAGAGAATTCAACAGAAAATACATCACCGTGAGCGTAACTGGATTCCTCATCTCGCCTGAAGCGGCTGGAAGACCCCGATAACAGCCAGGCTGAGAGCACAACAGCCCACAGGTATGCCGGACAGAAGCGTCCCCCCTCCGGCTGAAGTCTCACCTGACCACTCAGTGGTTCCGCATATATGCACCCTTCAAAAAGGGGTGGCGATTTCTCGAACCTTCTGGCAAAGCACGTACGCATTGATGAGCAGCCGTTGGTTGCCATCTGGGTCAACCAACAGTACCCTCAAGGAGCAAAGTGCCTCCCTCCTCTAAAAACAAGCACCACGGAAAACAGTCCCATAGCTCATAACAAGACATAACAAAGTTAGCTTTCCCAGCAGAAATGTCCTTGACTGCATACCAGGTTTGGAAAGCATGTTTTCTTCAGCATCGTGAATCTAGCTCTCAGCAAAATGAGTGCAGCTTTTCACTGCGGCATGAAGTAAATATCCATCATGGCTCCGAGCGCTCCCATAATGCACTGCGCATCAGCGCCATGTTTTAGCTCAAGCATAACACCATCCTCTTGAAAACCCTAATTCCCCTGTGTTTGTGTCAGTTTCTGCTTCCCCTTCTCTATTATAAATTGTACATATATATATGATATAATGAAAAATAAATCTTATGTGTGTGTTAATTTAGTCCTTTGTGCTTTTTTTTAAAAAAAGTCAGTTTTGGTGTCCGCGAACAACACGGGTGTCCTGAAATGTTCGTAAGTAAACAAAATGGGGGTGTCCTGAGGACACTATACCTGTCGGTACTGTTCGTAGGCAGGTTGAAACTGTTCTAAGAACACACGCGGTGTCCTCAAATGTTCGTAAATAAACAAAATGGGGTTTTCCTGAGGACACTATACCTGTCCGTACTGTTCGTAGGCAGGTTGAAACTATTCCAAGAACACATCAAGTGTCCTGGGATGTTCGTAAATAAACAAAATGGGGGTGTCCTGAGGATGCAATGACTGTCCGTATTGTTCGTAGGCAAGTTGAAACTGTTCTAAGAACAACCGCCTGTCCGTTACTGTTCGTTTCACTTGTGTCGCACTTTTAATTAGTTTCAGGACCCGAACACTGTCTGTAGACTATCTACTCACATGCGCACCACACCCATAAGTCCTATGAATACCGCGCCTGTCTGTTGCTGTCCGGCACAAATGTGTCGCACTTTAAATTACTTTGAGGACCCTAACAGTGTCTGTAGAACACTAACGCGCATGCGCAAAACAGTTCCCGTGCATTTGGTGTCCTGCGGACACCCGTTCCCTTCGCGGATATGTTCATGACGCCATCATGTGACAGCGCCCACGCTAAGCGTGTGTTTTGATTGCAGACACTGTTCGTGTCCCCGAACAATTTAAAAGTACCTTTTCAGGCAATCTACAATATTTTATAATATTAAATAACCATAGCACATGTCCCAGACAATAATCCTGACTTTCTACATACTTTTTGGGACTTTCTTGAGCCTTTTTTTGGATTTCGAACTGTCTGCGGATAGTGCGGATGTCCGCAAAGAACCACCAGCACCCCTATAAAAGGCCACACCCCAGAGCTCATTCTCATGGTGTTTCTGGCTACCTGACAGAACACTTTACTTTGGCTGCCAATCTTCCTGATTTTTCAGAAACTTGATGGCAACCATGGATCCTCTGCTTCCACCTGGTGCTACATCTGCCTCAGCACCACCCCCACCCCCTCCACCACCACCACCTCCTCAAGGGCCTGAAGAGGGGAACAGGAGTGAGGATGTAGAGGAGGATGAAGAGTATGAAGAGGATGAGGTAGTGGAAGTCCCTACTACCAGCACTCGCCGTGACTCTTGGGTGTGGCGGTTTTTTACCATTCATGGTAATGTACCCAAGGCGCGTGTGGACAAAGTCACCTGCAAAGAGTGCATAATGGTGCTCAGTCACGGGAGGCTTGGTTCGTACAGCTTTGGTACGACAACTATGAAGCAACACCTAAGGTAATTCCACAGTGGGGCCATTCGCAAGGTTGTACCTTGCGAGGAGCGAAGTAGGTTGACTTCCTCTACTACATCCTCAGATTCCGATCCTGTCACCACAATGAACACTCCTGTGGTAGAGCATATTCCTCCAGCTGCCTCAAAGGCCATTTGCAATGCTGATGACCCTTTCCTTTCGAGGGTCACAGTTGTGTGTATGTACTGTGACACAGTACTCTGCAGGGGAGAGAGACTTCATAATGCTTCCGAGACTACGGTTTCAGAGCATGAGAAGACCTGCCCACTACCTAAGTAAGGCCCACCCTACATCTTCCTCTCTCCACCCACATTTTCTTATCCCCGTGGTTGGTGTCCCCCCTTACCCTTCTTTCACCTCCTCTCCTAGTGTGTTGTTTGTAAAAAAAAAACAAAAAATATAAAACAAAAATCACAAAAAAGGCTCTTTTCAGAGCCGCCTTTCACAGTTTAAAAATAGAAGTGGCAAATAAATGGAGCAGGGCCCTGTGTATTTTTTAGAAGTCCGCGTACAGTTCACGGACATCTAAAATGTTGGGGTGTTGCCCTATCATAACCATTGCACTTTTCTCTGGGAGGAAGTGGTGGCTCTGAAAAGAGCCTTTTGGTGGTGTTTGTTTGTGTTTGAAAAACTTGAAATGGTCAACACCTACTGTAAAATGGATGGCTGTAATTCCAAAAAAGGTTGCAATACATTTTGTACATTTCTCAGAAAAATCTGATTGCCAGCATAAGTAAGATGGACTCCATCTCTGAGAAAAATGTATGTGCTACGAAACATAATATTTTCATTGTGAAAAGCGGACATGCCAACATCTCTTAGAAAGGCACAAACAGCCTTACTGACATTGCGCCTCGCTTTCGCCATTTGTGGACCAAATGAAGAAGAACACAGCCACATTTGTCTCTGCGCAATCCGAGAAAAAATTACTTGAGAATTTGGAAACATGTCCATGACCTTCTCAAGTCCTTCTTTCATTGCAAATTGCAAAGAAATTCCAGACACATGTCCTAAACTATTCCCTCCCCAATGAATTATCATTATGTCTGGATGATGCTCCATCTCCAAAGTAGCACAGAGAGGTACCAAGTCCAGCGACTTGATTTCACGCACTCCATGCCAGTGCACTTCCACATGTGGGAATCCAAGATCTACAGCTACTCCACAGCTTTCTGCATGCACCTTCAACCAATGTATCCACAAATCTCCCAAAATCCAGACAATCTGTTTTCTGAAACACACAGCCATAGCTATCTGTTCTTCTCTCAGGAGAAAGACTTTCTGACAAACTCTCTCCTTAGACAACACACCCACTAACCTTTACTGACCAATCCCTTGCTCTGCTCATTCTCATTTTCATACCTCCCTCCCCAAAATCCCCGTAAGTAACACGCAATGTCCGCAGACTACCACCATGTCCGTGGACATATCGTAAAATGGACAGCCCTTATACCATTTCCACTTCACTCTCGGTGCCATTCCCTGATTGGATACAGCTAAACAGTCACACAGCCATCCACCAATCAGATCCAAGACCTCTTCATCTAACTCCATCATCATATATCAACACTTCAAATGGACTGTTAATCACTCTGAGTACAAGTGTCATATCATTGGAAAGCACCTACTACAAGAACTACTGTACAAGTCTCCAGGATTTCTACTTGCAGCTGCATGCATATCCATATGCATGAACACAAACTACAGGTATGCATATTTTCTGTATAGTACAAGTACAATTCTTATAAATGCATATAAACAGATTAACTGCCTTTTAACCTGTATAACTTATAAAATGAACGTACTGTAATTTTTCCCATCTGCTATAAGCAACTGTCACTTCCAAACCTATCTGCTACTTAATTTCTTTTTACACACATTTGCAAAGCATGTTGAACTAACATATGTAAAGTAAAATATAAAGACTTCACATAGTCAAACAAAATTGCATGCACAAACTATGTTCAGATATCAAACAAGAATACTTCTACAAAAACATAAAAATCAATGTCTAAATTAACATCAGTGCTATAAACACACAAAATTACTAACTTCTTTCCTTTACAATTGCAGTGAAGACCACTCTTCTGAAAAGCAGCAGCAGAATCCGAAGTACAAACAACAACTCAGAAGAAACCTGCTCATTCCACACAAAAAAGTAAGTTAAATACCACCATAATATTTTTACTGTTACTCAAACACACTCTAGGGTTCATTCATGGCATTTCCGCACCAAAAAACAGAGATTGTGCACCATTCTACCCACAAATCCCCATTTGTTAAACAGGGATTTTCAGGCAGAATGGCACACACATTTTTGTTTTTTGGCACACAAATGACATAACTCAGCCCCTAGAATGTTAGTATTGTAGAACAAAGAACTGTTTTAATTTTATACCATTAGATTTACTATTTGTGCTTCTCCTCACCACTAGCTTACTTTCTACTGTCATCTGAATCCCAGTATAGTAACACACAAATTCAAGAATAGCCATCCCAACTAATTGTAGTTGCCCAATGCACAATCACATACCAACACATACACCTTTACGATCATACTCAGACACTCATGCACACAGCACAGATACATTGCAGAACAGCCCAACCGATACCTTCTTTATTTTTTTCAACAGACCCCAAAGCATGCCTACCAAAAAGCAAGTCCATAGAAAGCAACGCCGAAGTAGAGAAAATGAAAATAGAAGTGTCCAAAATAAGCATCCACCTCTAGCAGAATTCATACAAAAAGTTCAAACAAAACAGTTAATACAGTCATTTAGCGAAACAAAACAAGCTTCAAGTACAGAAACTTTGCCTCCTCTATCAAAATGTAAAACGAAAGAGAAAACAATTAACAAGAATTTAGCTGCCACTACTGATAAAACTGCTCCTATAAATCTTGAGTAAGCATACCAAAAAAAGTAGTTTAGCAAAAATGTTCCGCCACAGAGTCCTTCAAAATCTTATAAAACAGGAGAGAAATCATGCACAACCCTTAAAACCTACCGTAGAAAATTAATCTTAGAAGCTTTGATAGACAGTGCAATCCTTCTCAAAAGAAAGTGTTAAACAAAATGAAACCACTAACAAAACTAATGACTAAATTACAAAAAAGACTTCTCAATAAACAAAATGCCAACAAAAATAACTTCTTAAATATCTGTGGAGGTGAATGGAGTCACACCACAAGCGCAGAACCTTATTTTAATCAAGAAGCATACAAACAAAAGCAAACAAATACAATTGCCATACATAGCTTTACAACAGACTAGCAACAATTCTATGCATTGCAAACTTCTACTACACACATACAAAAAAGAAATACTGACATTTAAAAGTACATCTACTGAAGTACCAAACCATGGCCCTCATTAGGACCCAGGCGTTAAGGGGATTACGGCGCCGTAAACGGCGCCGACCCTTAACGCCTGATTCCAAGGTCCCTTTGCGGGATGGTGATTTTAACGCCTGCTTTTTGCAGGCGTTAAAAACCATGCCGCAAAGGGACCTTGGTGCTAATTACGCCACCGTAATTTATGGTGGCGTAATTAGCGCCTTTCCCCATTCCCATTATGCCCTATGGGGCAAAAATGGGAATGGGGAAGGGTAAAATGGGAAATGGGGATTTACCGCCCCACACACCTTGGAATGGGGCGGTAAATCCGCCAACCACCATGGCGTAAACATAGTTTACGCCATGGTGGTAAGGATACGACCCAGGCGGTAACTTACCGCCTGGGTCGTAATGAGGGCCCATATGTGTGTGTGTTGCTGCAGAACTTTTTATAAAAGTAACACAAAAACTGTAGACCTAACATACAAAATAGAAGACAATGAAGATTCTAAATGGTTTGAATTAGCTCTCTACCTTATAGCAGAAAACAAATACGAAATAACTGACCTCTTAATACTTTGCAGTTACTGCACTATAAAACTTGACAACAACCAAACTCCTTCACGTGCTATCACAAATAATTTGGAATTATTCCCACTACCAAAACCCCTACAACAAGTCAATTTATAGGAGAGCATAATAATTCAAACAGTGCAACCCTTTCAAGCACTAATACGCCTTCAACCAAAAACAGCAAAATTACCTCCCTCTGAATTGGTGAAAGGCGTTCGTGGCAACGTCCAATAGAGCAATTTTTAATTATCTTAGTAAATGGTGTACCTACAAAAGACAAAAAAAATTGGCAACAACTGGTAGACTTACATAAAGTTAGACAAGCCTTGCAATATCTAAAAGACAATAATGAATACTATAAAGAAATGAATATTGAAGAAAACTTGAAGGAATCCACGGAAATAATTCAAGAGTCACCAGAAACTGGTCAATTTGAGCTTCTAGATCTTGCTACAGTATCCAATATTTTAGACCATTATACAATTCATCCTTGCACTCTAATGACACCATAGAAGATGCACTAGAAATGTACCAAATGCAACAAACGAAAGGATCACCAATCAACATATGGGGAAAAAGTATAGAAGCACGTACCTTTCCTCTACTCTTTCCTACTGGAAAAGGAGGATGGTACAATAACAGACCTATTCAAATAACAGCATCAGAATACCGCTCGTTACAGATGTATTCTAAAGATCCCAGATTTAGACAAAATGTGGAATACATATTCCACCTACTCTTTGAAAGTGAACTAGCAACTCTATGTTATGGAGTTGCACACACAGTAAAATCAGGAACCCACTTTCAAAATATGTCAGCTATGCAATTATTACAAAAAGTGCAAGAAAAAGATGAGGTTTTACAATCAAGTATTACAAATCTATTAGAAAACATGCGTGGTACTATAGAGTACTGGTTCCGACGTCATGGAGACGCCCACCCACTTGGTTTGTTACATAAGTTGTGCAGAATATGCATGGGAAGATGTACATGATTTCCTACGCATATCAAACAAAAACAAAACAAACATAGATATACTAACACCTGGAGAACTTTGTTCTCTAGATCCTGTTAATGTTTCAAGATATTTTCACCATCGCTTCATTGCTATGCTACACTTTATTTGTAATAAAACTGTTCCTCCCATCGGAGAAGTGCAACACTTCTTTTGGAGAAAAGAAAACCAAGCCAGAGGAGCACCACATATCCACATGCTTTTATGGATTAAAGATGCTCCTAAATTTGGTCAAGACAATGATGCCACTGTGTTACAGTTTATCGAAAAATATGTCACTTGTGAAATTCTATCGGAAGCAACAAATAGTGATCTTCATGCACACATTTTACAATTTCAAAGACACAAATGTGGCAAATATTGTCGTTGCAAAAACAAAAACAAAGGAAAATACTACACCAAATGCCGCTTTGGTTTCCCTAGACCGGTTACAAAAGCAGGTCAAGTGAACAACTTCATGTCTTCAATTAGACATAGTGTTAAAGGTAAATCACCTAAAAATACATATTGCATAAAAAGAACAGAAGAAGCAAAATATGTCAATGATTACAATGCAATCATTGCCCTCTTAATGAATGCAAACATAGATGTGCAGTACATTGCAGACAATTCAACTGCATTTGCACAATATGTTACAGCATACTTAACCAAAGCAGAAAAAAAAAAGATCTTCAAGACCTCTGGAATGAACTGTCATCAGACAAAACACTGTCTCCGAAAATGTACAGCTTGGGCATAAAAATGTGGCTCCTATGAAGCAGCAGATCGTTTAACCGGTACTGCTTTGTATGGAAAATCTGAAAATATAGTATGGCTAAGTCTTGGTCCTGCTAAATCTAGAAAAAGAGTTCTCAAATCATACGATGACATAGAAACAATAGCCAAAAATGATCCCAACAGCCAAGACTTTTGAAAAACAATTTGCTGGAGACATACTACCCAAACAGAAGTACCACTTTGGAAACCATGTGTTTATACCACATAGCCCAAAACTTCACATACAAAAATAATATAAAACCCGATGAAAAAAAAAGGTAGATACAGAGTGACAAATTGTGAAGGCAGCTTAGTAAAACTCACCAACCAAGTTTAATTAATCATATCAAATTGTCATTAAAAACTCCTCAACATAAAGAACTATATTACATGTCCTTGCTACAACTCTTTAAACCATGGAGAAAAGAAGAGGAAATACTAGATAAATATGACTCCTACGAAGACGCTTTCAAAGCTAATGAAAGCACTATAACCAATGTAAACTTTACACATTACAAAACAATGTTGCACAATGAACAGCAATACAAAGAGGAACTCCAGGCCCAACTAGATAAGGACACTCCTGACAGTAGTCAACCTTCTGTAACAGGAAGCCAAGAACCAATGGGACAGCCACTAATAGCAAATGAGGTAGAATTAGCTATGACAGAAGTAGAAAACACCATGTGTCAGTATGAAGATAAAGAAGACTTAACCATACTACAATCAAAACTAAACAATGAGCAGGCTAGCATTTTTCAAGAAGTAACAAAAGAAATTGCACATGGTGTACAACATGAAAATAAAGAATGCACCTGCCAAAATTACAAACCTATACCACTGTACGTCAGTGGTAAAGCTGGTTCAGGCAAAACATTCTTAATCAAAATCATCAGCAAGTTCCTTCAACAATTGACAAACAACAAACTGTCAGCTGTTGTCACTGCCCCCACAGGTTTGGCTGCCTACAACATAGGCGATGTCACTTTACACCAATTACTACTCCTGCCAGTAGAACACCAAAACAAATTAGACTATTACAAACTTTCTACAGAAGCTGCAATGGAACTACGGAAAGTGTTAAAACAAATGAAAATGCTACTAATAGATGAAGTGAGCATGGTCTCCAACCTAATGTTGGCTTTCATTCACCTCAGATTACAAGAAGTACTCAAAACAAACTACAAAGAGCTCTTTGGAGGAAAACACATTATTGTTTTCGGAGATCTTCTTCAATTGACACCAGTGAAAGATGAACCTATTTTTAAAACCTTAGGACACAAACTCTGCCATGAAACTGTTAGCAGCATAGGAAATGTCAACCTTTGGCAACATTTCCAATACAGAGAATTAACAGAAAACATGCAGCAATCTGCAGATCTCACTTATGCCAACATCTTAAAAAGTATTAGAGTTGGTATACTATCTAAAGAAGCACAAGCAATATTGAAAACCCGGCACATTCATGCACTTTATGGCGATAATGCATGTGCTACTGATGTTATGGAACAATTAGCACACAAAAATGTCAATTGTATGGCCTTAATGCCAACTCTTGCAAGCTGTTTCAAATTCAATGAAACAATGTTAAAAAAAGAAATGCAACCAATAATGGAAATTAGTGCCACAGACAAACTAGACGTACATGGTATGACACTACCCATGTGTGAGCAAGCCACAACAAAACTAAATAGTTTAGAAAATTCAATCTCCAACACAGCTGGGTTGGAAAAAATATAAAAATGATCCTTAAATTGTACAGTAATGCTTAAACGTAACCTTGACGTGGATCAAGGAAATCAAGAATGGAGCACTGGGTACAGTTGTTGGCTTTCAAACATACCCACGTGACAACAACATTCAGTTTGTCAATATTATCTTTGACAAACTTTCATAAGTGAAAAGGATAGGACGCTTAACAGCTCGATTCCTTCTCTTCAAAGACATGTATGTACGCAGAGAACAATTTTCTCTAACTCTTGCATACGCAGTCACCATTCATAAATCACAAGGTCTTACCCTAGACAAAGCATTGATAGATATTGGTAACACAGTCTTTAAAGAAGGCATGAGCTACGTAGCACTATCATGCTTATGTACACTTGACGGTCTATTTCGAAACAAATTTGATGCAAGTAAAGTAAACGCTGATATTCCTTGCATTTTAGAATACAATATACTACGTTCACTATACACCCCCATCTAAAAACATATCCTGTTCCACAAAAAGTAAAACGTTGTAAAAGAAAACTAATTCAAACAGAAATGCAATAGGATGTCACTGCAAATCCTCCAAAGAGAGTAAAAGAAGAACCTATTACTCAAAGTAACTTGGGTACTTCTTCAAAGAAACAACACACATTCTGAAAAAATGACTTGGACACAGACCTATCTGGTCCATTTAAATTTTCAAATATAACTGGTTTAAGTTGCTACGCAAATGTAGCAATGAATATTCTATTTCATTTGCCACCAATTGTTGACATTTACTTACACAGTACACACCAATTGTGTTTGCAAATGTTAGTACTTCATAGAAACGCAACAAACAATCCTGACAACACGTATAGTGTTCATGGAATAAGACAAGAATTGGACTACTGTGCTGGAATGGTGAAATTCAATATAAACTCACAGGAAGATCCAAAAGAATTTCTAATGTACTTACTACAAGTACTGGAAAACAAAAACATACCTATAAAGGAAATCTTCCAGATTTCATACATGTGGAAACATACATGCACTCTCTGCAACAATGTGACGCAGGAACAAATCCCTAATGAGCGCTTCGTGTATGTATCCACACCTAATTGTGAATCCGTTCCATTTCAGCAACTTGTACAAAATGCATACCATGGTAGATTATGTACTACCTGCAATTCGGATAATCGCTCCATTTTACTAATACAAACACATAGTAAATATGTAATACTAATGCTTCTACGTTACAATGCAGATGGTACCAAAAACAACTGCAAGCTGACTGGATCCACAAATGGTCAAGTATCACTTAGTAAGAAAACTTTCACAGCAATAGGTATAACCTACCACACAGGAGCCACAACCAATGCAGGTCACTACACTGCATATATTTAAAATACTCTAAAGCAGAGATTACCAGCAAATCTTACAAATGCTCATTTAATCTTCTTAAAACCAACATTTAATAACTAATCTGTATTTAAACATTAACAAAACTTCAATTAAAAAACTATAAACTGTTAGAATATGCCAACAGCTATCTAACTGCGCCAAGATTCTATAACAACTAAACAGATAAATGAATACCACTAAATTATATTAAAAAACAAACAATTAGAATACGCCAACTGGTATCTAACTGCCCCAAGATTTTGCAATAACCAAACAGATAAATCAATACCAATACATTATAACAAAAAATAGAAAGTTAGAATATGCTCCAAAAATCTGCAACAAGCCAACAGATAGAACATTAGCAAGAAACAAGTGAATACTGAAAACAAACAAACAAATAGACTGTAGCATAACAAAAAAAGGTTTTTTTTAATCCGACATGGATTTTTTTTTTCCCACAGACCCAATGATTTTAGCAACACACACCGAAACTGAGCAAATTACACAGTAAACTGGTTTGTAATCTACTAAATATGAGGGTCAAAATAAATAAAACATGTCTATTATTCAATGTTATAAGTCTTTACAAACTACCAATACTAACATGATCTTTTCTTTTATCACAGAAATTGCCAAGGAATATATGTACTCCAGTTACCAAACCAAACAGTAAGTACAACCACTGCAGCATATCACACCCATAGTGGCTTATAACTTCGGTGCTTATAAATTTGGTCTTGGCCATGCACCCAAGACTCTAGGCTCTAGCCACAACCATCGCAGCATATCACACCCATAGTGGGTTATAACTTCAGTGCTTATAAATTTGGTCTTGGCCATGCACTCAAGACTCTAGGCCCTGGCCACAACCACTACAGCATATCACACCCATAGTGGCTTATAACTTCGGTGCTTATAAATTGGGTATTGACCATGCACCCAAGACTCTAGATCCTGGCCACAACCACTACAGCATATCACTCCCATAGTGGCTTATAACTTCAGTGCTTCTAAATGTGGTCTTGGGTGCATGGCCTTTGGCCATGCACCCAAGACTGTAGGCCCTGGCCACAAGCACCGCATCATATCACACCCATACTAGCTTATAACTTTGTTGCTTATAAATTTGGTCTTGGGTGCCAAAGTTATAAGCCACTATGGGTGTGATATGCTGCGGTGGTTGTGGCCAGGGCCTAGAGTCTTGGGTGCATGGCGTACGGCCTACGGCCATGCACCCAATACTCTAGGCCCTGGCCACAACCACCGCAGCATATCGCACTCATAGATCACACCCATAGAATCAAACATTTTAACTATGCCATATGGGCACTTTTTATGTCCGCGAACAATATGAGTGTTCTTAGAACAGTTTCAACTATCCTTCGAACAGTATGGACAGGTAGAGTATCTTTAGGTCATTTCCATTTCGTTTATTAATTAACATTTCAGAACATCGCATGTGTTCTTAGAACAGTTTCAACTTGCTTACGAACAATACGGACAGGCATAGTGTCCTCAGGACACCCCTATTTTGTTTATTTATGAACATCGCAGGACATTTGATGTGTTCTTAGAAAAATGTCAACTTGCCTACGAACAATACGGACAGGCATAGCGTCCTCAAGACACCCCCATTTTGTTTATTTACGAACATCCCAGGACACTTGATGTGTTCTTAGAAAACTAAAGGCCCTGCCCACAACCACCACAGCATATCACACCTATAGTAGCTTATAACGTCATTGCTTATAAATTTGGTCTTGGGTGCCGAAGTTATAAGCCACTATGGGTGTGATATGCTGCGGTGGTTGCGGCCAGGGCCTAGAGTCTTGGGTGCATGGCCTACGGCCTACGGCCTATGGCTATGCACCCAATACTGTAGGCCCTGGCTGCAACCACCGCAGAATATCACACCCACAGATCACACCCATAGAATCAAACATTTTAACTATGTCATATGGGCACTTTGTATGTCTGTGAACAATATGAATGTTCTTAGAACAGTTTTAACTTGCCTACAAACAGGTTTAGTGTCCTTAGGTCATTCCCATTTGTTTATTAACGAACATTTCAGGACACCGCGTGTGTTCTCAGAACAGTTTCAACTTGCTTACGAACAATACGGACAGGCATAGTGTCCTCAGGACACCCCTATTTTGTATATTTACGAACATCCCAGGACACTTGATGTGTTCTTAGAACAATTTCAACTTGCCTATGAACAATACGGACAGGCATACCGTCCTCAGGACACACCCATTTTGTTTATTTATGAACATCCCAGGACACTTCATGTGTTCTTAGAACAGTTTCAACTTGCCTACGAACAATACGGACAGGCATAGCATCCTTAGGACACCCCCATTTTGTTTATTTATGAACATCCCAGGACACTTGATGTGTTCTTAGAACAGTTTCAACTTGCCTACGAACAATACGGACAGGAATAGCGTCCACAGGACACCCCGATTTTGTTTATTTACGAACATCCCAGGACACTTGATGTGTTCTTAGAACAGTTTCAACTTGCCTACGAACAGTACAGACAGGTACAGTGTCCTCAGGACACCCCCATTTCATTTATTTACGAACATCCCAGGACACTTGATGTGTTCTTAGAACAGTTTCAACTTGCCTACGAACAATACGGACAGGCATAGCATCCTCAGGACACCCTCATTTTGTTTATTTATGAACAACCCAGGACACTTGATGTGTTCTTAGAACAGTTCCAACTTGCCTACGAACAATACGGACAGGAATAGCGTCCACAGGACACCCCGATTCTGTTTATTTACGAACATCCCAGGACACTTGATGTGTTCTTAGGACAGTTTCAACTTGCCTACAAACAGTACAGACAGGTATAGTGTCCTCAGGACACCCCCATTTCGTTTATTTATGAACATCCCAGGACACTTGGTGTGTTCTTAGAACAGTTTCAACTTGCCTACGAACAATATGGACAGGCATAGCATCCTCAGGACACCCTCATTTTGTTTATTTATGAACATCCCAGGATACTTGATGTGTTCTTAGAACAGTTTCAACTTGCCTACGAACAATACGGACAGGAATAGCATCCTCAGGACACCCCCATTTCCTTTATTTATGAACATTTCAGGACACTGCGTGCGTTCTTAGAACAGTTTCAACTTGTCTACGAACAATACGGACAGGCGTACTGTCCTCAGGACACCCCCAATTTGTTTATTTACGAAAAACCCAGTACACTTGATGTGTTCTTAGAACAGTTTCAACTTGCCTACGAACAATACGGACAAGCATAGCATCCTCAGGACACCCCCATTGTGTTTATTTATGAACATCCCAGGACACTTGATGTTTTCTTAGAACAGTTTCAACTTGCCTACCAACAATATGGACAGGAATAGCGTCCTCAGGACACCCCCATTTGTTTATTTATGAACATCCCAGGACACTTGATGTGTTCTGAGAACAGTTTCAACTTGCCTACGAACAATACGGATAGGCATAGTGTCCTCAGGACACCCCCTTTTTGTTTATTTGCGAACATCCTAGAACACCTGATGTATTCTTAGAACAGTTTCGACTTGCATGCAAACTATACTGACAGGTACCGTGTCCTTAGGACACCCCATTTTCATTAACTACGGACATTAAGGACAGCGCTGCTGTCAGAACGAACACAACAGGGGTGCCTGCCACCTAAATAAATACAACATTTGACCCATCTCTTACTCCCCCACCCTCCCAAACAGTCTTATACGCCAACCCACTTGACTAAATAGTATTTTTCCACACCCTACAATCCCACCAGGACATTAAGATCAGAAGCTAAGGGCTTTGTAACAACACTGAAACATAAAAAAGAACTCGTATTGGGGAGAGCCTTCTCCAACCGTGCGGCAGCTAGCTGGAACAATCTGCCGACCTGTCTCAGGCTGGAAACAAACCTCTACTCTTTTCGCAAAAAGCTTAAAACTATGCTCTTTAAATAGGCCCTGTTAAGATTCCATGTTCACCACCCGCTCCAAATCCTACTGTAGTTGACCTGTCCCACCTCTCGTTTGTCATTTTTCACCTGTCTTTGTCGCTACATATGCGCCCCGATGCTTGCGAGCAGTCGGCGCTATACAAATAAACAAATAAAAAAAAATAAAAAAAATAAACAAGTTTCACCGCGCTGTCCGCGGATGTCCGCGGATACAAGATGGCAGGGGCGTGCCCAGAAAATCTGACGCACTACACGCTCTCAACCACCCAATCAGCGAGCATGTCGAATGTTCATGGACATGATGCGGATCGCCCAGCCAATCAGGATCCTGTCTGCGAAGCGAACAGGGAAGTGTGTCCGCGGACATAGATATCACAATTTTTTTGCCTTACGTTTTCGTCATTTACACCAAATTAACAAAAGCACGCTTTCGGGACCAAGCCGCCGCCCCTGCCGCACATTTGGTGTAAATCCGTCCGGCGGTTTGGGCTGTAGGTGTGAGCAAAGATTTTTCCCATTATGTCTATGGGAAAAACAGAGGTTTTGGGACCCCCCCTATAACTCTGCCCCCCCATGGACCCAACCTCACCAAACTTTGCAAATTCAGAGTGGGCCATATACTTTTTTGCAAAGTTTGATGAGGATTCGTCCAGTGGGAGCGAAGTTATAAGCCATCCAAAAAGTGATCTTCCTATGGAAACAGCAACTTAACCATAACTACAGGGCCACTACCGTGGGCGTGTAATTTCCAGTAAAACAAGTTTGTTAAAGGGACGTTATGGTTCAAAGTAAAACCGGAAAACACTTGACATTCGCTAGTTATGGTAAGCTAAGCAACCGTAACTCGCGCTACCTACGTGCAGTGCTAAGACTAACACCCAGGACATCAAAGATGACATCACAAATGTCATTGATGACATGCCTGATGACATCACATGTGCATGTACTTTTCATGAAAAGTCTGCACAAGGGAATCTTATAATGTTGATAAAAAACAGTCAAGGGTCATTGGAATAGATGACATGAGCTATGTGGTGCATTAAGCAATGCATTGACATAAATAGCATTGTATTATGAAGTTCTTTACAGTGTAATAATGTACTCATGTATAGACATAAGCATTTTGTGCAGCATACATGATGGACGTGCAATATTCCTAATCTTCCCATGTTAAATAGTGAAATGGTAAATGCTTTCTTATTAGAGTTTTTTGTACTGTGCAACATGGTAAATAGGTAATGAAACCCACTTCCTATATAATTTCATTATTTACATACAAAACACAAAGACATAACAACAAATACAAATATGAGTATATAGAGTGAAAGTGAAGTACGCAAAAAAGCAGCAGTAGAACCAGAAATTGTTCATAACCTACCTGATTATTTTTATGCACAGAAATGATTGTTCTGCTTCAAACCTACTACTTACCTATGAATAACTATCACATGATGTGACCGCACCCTAACGACAGTAATGTGAATAAAAATATGAGTTTATCCACAGAAAGTACAGTAAAAAAAAAAACAGCAGACCAATAAGAAAGTGTTGATAACCTTCCTGATTGTCTTTATACACAGAAAACATTGGTATCTTTCAAGTCCGTATTCTCCTTATGTATATGTTGCATATGCTAACAGTGAACCCCAAATTAATTATTGTAAGAATGCACGTAGGTGGTGTGAGTTATGGTTGCTTAGCTTACCATAACTAGCGAATGTCAAGTGTTTTTTGGTTTTTCTTTAAACCATAACGCCCCTTTAACAAAGTTTTTTTTTTACTGAATATACATATATATATATATATATATATATATATATATATATATATATATATATATATATATATATATATATATATATATATATATATATATATCTATGTGGCAGTGAATACAATCAAAGGGGATTAACATGTATATCATCAGTGATGTCATCAATGACATTTATGATGGCATCTGTCATGGCTTGGGTGTTAGTGTTAGCAGTGCACAGTGGTGCGGGCAGGTATGGTTGCTTAGCGTACCATAACTGGCAAATTTCAGGGGTGTTTCGGTTTTACTTTGAACCATAATGTCACATTTGTAAAGATTTTTTAGTGAATTTCACAGGTTTTTAGTACCGCAACTTAACCATAACGTCCCCTTAACAACGTTTTTTTTTAGTGAATCAATATTAACATTTGTTGCGCAGTCACGGTGTGAAACTACATTAAAAGCTGGCAACATATTAGCCCTCAAACTATCAAAGATGGGACTGTGCACCGTTAATGGGAGTTCATTTCATGTTCAAGAATGGCACTACCTGCATGACCTGGGTATTGTCCAATACTGAATTTCTCAGGCCAGTTCCTGTTGAAAAATGTGCTTCAATGTTTTGATGTATATGTTTGGATTTATATTGATTTGTCCAGTTCTTCATGAAAGGCTCATTGAACCAAAAGTGTTTCAAACAAAATGCAAAACAATTCTATGGATGTGTTTTACAGAGACACAAATAGATGCTTTGACTCTAACACCCTTACACAACGATAAATATAGCCAACAAACATCTGGTCATCTCCATACAACATATTATTCATATACTCTACCAGATATTCTTTCTTAGAGGAGGCGAGAGGGCGGATGTGGACTCAGAAAGATGTATCTTGTTTTTATATGCTGAGAACAATATTACTCAGTTCATACATATTGCATAATAGCATGGGCTTCAAGAATTATGTGATTCTTCAAAGGACATGTTCAGTACAAAGACTATGTAACAGGAATGGGGGAGATATTTCCTGGGAAATTCTCCGGCTGATAGTTAGTTGTCTCACTCTTTTTAATGTAAATACAGTTAGCAGTTTACAATTTTTAGTAGACACCTACCTGAACAAGGAAAATTGAGTGCTGAGAAAGCAAGGTGAGCCTCACCTAGCTTTGAAGACAATCACAAAGATGTAAACATTGTTGGCACAAGAAAAGGATTTCAATGAAGCAATATCAGGTCTTATATATGTTCTCTATAACACAGATCCTATAGTGACAGCAGAAAGCAATTCCATGCATACAGGCTCACATATGCCTAATGGTTCACCACCCACCAGTAACATATCAAAATCTTGTGACTACCTAAACCTATCTATACACTTTAGCATTTTAAATACTGGCACTAAACCCGCCTCTTCATCAATGTCACTCAATGTATCACCAGTGACTTTGTACCAATCAATCAAACCTAGCCAACTCTCAGACATACCTATCAAAGGGACATTAATTAATGCTAAATTCTTCATGGCCGAGCACTTGACATTAGTGATCTGATCACCACTAAATATCTTGATCTACTTGCTATAACAGAAACCTGATTGCATCCAGCATCAGGTCAAACCCTTCCTTTGGCCGTTATTAATGACTATTTTATCGTTTGCAAAGACAGTGAGTGGCTATTATTGCTAAAAGCTCCCTAGTCGAATCAAGACTTCCTATCAGTAGAAATACTGTCCATCAAATGGTCCCCTACACACACCACTTCAATAACATTACATTTGTTATATAGACCACCTGGTCCAATATTATCCTTTGAGGATGTCTGCCTTCTGTCTGCAGACACCAAGCCATCTTCCAGAATTATCCTTTTGGCGATGTGAACTTAGTCTATAATGACAGCACAGACACCAACACCCTGCTAGTTTTCACTCAACGCATCACCAGACCAACACATAACAAAGACTGTATCTTAGAGTGGTTAGCTGACCTCAATTGCAATGTCCTAATTGTTTCCAATGAACTCAGCCAATGGTCAGATCATAATATTATTACTTTCATTATCTCAATTGGGAAACAAACTCAGGCCCTCCCCAAGCTCATGCCTGCCACCTTATCAATAGATTCCAGGAACATAACCCCATCCTGCATCCTGCCCTTACTAAAGACACCAACTAACTATCAAGATACCATTACCAATCCATTTAAGATGGTGTATACTTACAATCAGGAAAATACCCTCCGCAGCCTGATAGAAGGAAATGAAGTTCAAATAGAAGTAAAAGTGAAGACAATATAGGCAGATAATTAAGGTATAAAAAACATGGAATGATATGAAAGTGAAATCTCTTGCAACAAATTACTCATAAGATGTATTTGATTATTCTTTTTTAGAACTTGGTCCCTGAATATGGTCCTTAGTACTAAAATGCATTGGACATTTTAGGAAAGCCTATGTCCCTGAATAATTAAAACTTATTTTTATGAAAAATCATTCTTCATTTGTGAGGAATGCTATGTACAGTTTTCCAGAACCAAATTACAGACTATTTTGTAACAAGAATGTTGAATATATATGTGATTCATATTTGATACACTCACACTAGGTCTTTCCAGATGCATGGGACATCCCAACCATCTGCTGACGAGGTTTCGAGACAAGTCCGATCTATGAAAGTCTCGTCTAAACAGGTCCACCCCTGTTCCTCCAAAACTATCAAGGACTCCTTGGCTCCTGCCCTGGCTGACTTCTGCAATCACTCCTTCGCCTCTGGAGTCTTCCCATCCCCCCTCAGGCACTCCCTTGTGCACCCCCTTCTTAAGAAACCTTTTTCTGACCCCTCCTGCCCAGCTAACTATCACACAATCTCTATCACTCCCTTCCTGGGAAGCTCCTGGAGAAACTGGCCATCTCCCAGCTTAATCTCCATGCTGAATCTGTTGGTAGTCTTCATGACCATCAGTCTGGCTTCAGGGATGCCAGAAGCACGTAAACTGCTCTCCTGAACATCCATGAGGACCTGCTCTCAAACCTTGACTCCAACACCCCTTGTGTTCTCATTTTGCTCGATCTCTCCTCTGCCTTTGACACTGTCAACCACACCATACTGCTCAACCGTCTCCGTGATAACCTGGGTATCACTGGTCAGGCTCTGGCGTGGCTGACCTCCTTCTTCTCCAATCGACCCTCCCAGGTCCAACTGGGGTCCTTCCTCTCTGACATCTTTTTCCCTACCTGTGGTGTCCCCCAGGGATCTAACCTCTCTCCCTGGCTGTTCAACCAGTACTTGGCACTTCTTGCCCACCACATCGCCGCTCTCTGCCCCAATTTTCAGTGCTATGCGGTTGATACCCAGCTCATTTTCAGGCTACCCTCGGCCTCCTCTTCTCCTTCCCTCATCTCTGACTGTCTTTCTGCTATCCAGGGATGGTGTGCCGCCAATGACCTCTGCCTTAATGCCAGTAAGACTGAGATTCTACTCTTCGGCAAACCCACTCCCTCTTTCCCTGCAGCTCTCTGGCCGGCCTCTCTTGGCACTCTTTCTACTCCTACCTGCAAGGCTAAAAACCTTGGGGTCATCTTCGACTCCACACTCTCTTTCTCTCCTCACATATCTGACGTCTCTAAGAAGTCACACTACCAGCTTCACCTCCTCAGAGGTATCCTTCCTTTCCTCTCCCTCCCCCAGAAGCTCACTGTTTCTAAAGCTCTGGTTCTCTCGAAGCTGGACTACTGTAACAACCTCTATCTAAATCTGCCTGCCTCTACTCTCCGCCCTTTGCAACACATCCAGAACAGGACTTCGAGACTTGTCCTTGGCCTCAAGCCTAGGGACCGTATCTCTCCAGGACTAAAATCACTACACTGGCTCCCAGTGGCTGCGAGGATTAAGTTCAAAACTCTCTGCATTGTCCACAAGGCCTTCTGGGGCCTTGGCCCAAAATACATTTAACTCTCTCTTCCTAAATATCTTCCTTCTCGAGCTCTTCGCTCATCCACCTCCAACTCCCTCAGGGTCAGCCGCTTCTCCAAGCAACGAGTTGGGGGTAGATCTCTCTCCACAGCAGGGGTCTCCCTCTAGAACAGCCTTCCTGCCCCCCTGAAACTTGAGGAGAACCATCTCCGGTTCCGGAAGCACCTCAAAACCTTCCTCTTTGCCTCTGCTTTCTCTCCCTCTCTCCCCTGCTAAAATCACTGAACCTGCACTGAATCTGCAACTGGGCCACTCACCGATCTTGGTCCTTGGCCCAGCCACTCTTCCTGCACTGCCTCCCTGCACTATGGGACTGTCTCTGTATCCTACAGCCCCTCCTCCCGGCACTTACCTTGCACTTGCCACCAGCTGGCCCTGTTATTTATCTTGTATTCTTAACCCTGTACTGCACTTTTCCCTTCCCCTCTACCCTTGCACTTGCGCGATCTGAATGACACCTGGCCTAGTAGGATCGTTGTCTGTCTCCCCTTGGTCCCCCCCTTGCCTCGTCGCGCCTTGAAACACTTGTGTATAGGCGCGTTACAAATGCCTTATCATATCATATCATATCAACCCAGACAACATCCCTGGATACTTACAGTAAGTCTTTACGCTATTGATATGTTTGCTCCACTGGGCAAACGTAAGGCCAAACCCATTGCCCGCCTCAATATTTGGTTCAACCTAGACCTCAAAGTCCTCTGTTTAAATAAATGTGCAGCAGAAATCACATGGAGGATCAACCCTTCAGACGCCAACAAGTTACATTTCTCCTGCATTACTTGGCAAAATATCATGCCTCCAAAAGAAAATCTCACTAACAAAAAGTTCTTGGACTCTACCAGCACCTGAACTGATCCAAAACTTTTACCCCCCCCAACACAACATTGTCCCTTTTGACTTCAAGCTCATCATGTAAATTGAGGTAAATCAAATTATAAAAGGACTCAAACCCTCTAGATGCAAAGGGGACATTGGCCCCACCAGTGTGATCAAAGACTGCCGAACCACTTGCTACATTCATCACTTCGCCCCTCAACTCCTCTTTCCTCCTCCCGTTCAGTTCCAGCTAACCTTAAATATGCTTGGGTCCTACGCTTGTTAAAAAAATGACACTAGACCCTAATACCCTAAGAACTACCACCCTTTTACTACTGTGACATTCTTCCTTTAAATCCTGGACAGAGCAGCTAATCTACGAATACAATCTTATCTGGAGACCAACAATTTATTGGGTATTTGTCAATCTGGATTCCCGCCTGGACATGGCATGGAATCTGAACTCCTTTGCTTAAAGAATCAAATGTATGAATTTAAAGATGCTGGTAAACTGCTCTCCTCCTCCTGCTAGACCTCTCAGATGCCTTTGATTTGGCTGATCACCAAATTCTCTGTCACCATCTGTCTTCAGCAGCTCACTTTTCTATGGAAGCAATTGCCTGGATTTCATCTTTGCTCTCTAACAGATCTATGAGAGTGTTCTCCTCTCTAGCCTCAGCTTTTCCTGCCCCGTCACATGTGGTGTACTGCAGGGCTCGAATGTCTCACCTACACTATATATCTTCACAAAACCAATCTTCGATCTTCTTGACTCTCAGAGTATCTCCTACACAAACTACGCAGACGATACCTAGATCCTATTACCATCTCAGGAGACTATAGCTGCTACTCTTAGCTACTGGGAGCCGTCTACCAAAGAATTCAAGCATGGATGGCACTTCACTCACTGTGCCTAAATGACGAGAAAACTGAGCTGCTCCTAGTCGGCTCACAATCCCTGCTGAGAAAACTTGATGGAGCATACAAATCGTTTGGTTACATGTGATTATAACGAATCAAAAATAGTGAATGAAATAATACTGAAAAAAAATATGGAATGTTTTTTTTAAATTTTATTTGGGGCAGGCCCAACCAACCCCCCCATTTCCACCCGCTTTTAACTCCACCCTGATCCACCCCCAAGACTGTAAAACCCTTACTCCCCCCATATAAATTTATTTTTCAAAATTATTTCAGTATTATTTCACTCATTTTTTTTCCTCGATATAATCACTGCATACCAAATCCTTCATCATTGATGGCCTCTAAATCCCAGTCTAACAGTGAGTCAACACTCTTGGGGTATACCTTGACTTCAATTTGTCATTGTTGAAGCTTGTAAATGCAATCATCTCTTCAGCGGTTTACACCAAAAAATGTATCAATGCCTGTAGGACTTTTCTTTCCCCAGGCAGTTGCATCACCATCGCCAGAGCACTTATCGGGTCCAGGCTTGATTAGTGCAACTCCTTATTTGCCCGCACCAGTGCTAGCAACATCAACACGTTGCAGATCATACATAATAATGCACTTGGGCAGCCTTGAACATTAAAAAAACACAAGGTTGCCGGTCCAGTAAAATCGGTGCCGGTATTAACGTACCAGCATCGTTTACCGGACCAGAGTATTACGAGTCTGGAAGACGGTGTCACCGGCATCGTGAAGGACCCACCATGACCGTCCTGACCTTTGCCGTTATCAGCGTTGACACGCGGCAGCTGTACCAGTGACACCAGCATACCACTGTAAAGTGCACATTAAGCGGTGCACAGTCATGCAATTACCGGCATGGACATGCCGGTAATAACGGATACAAAGATGCCGTTAACACCGGCATCGCGGTGCTGGCATTAATAGGAATCTGGTGTGCAAAAACCTGCCACAGGTGCCCACAATCAGCACAGGTGGAGGCAATGAAGTCTGACACAGCACAAAAGGAGCACTCCTACACACCACACCCTGCCTAAAGCCACAATGCTACCATTAGCACTAGCAGTACTGGAGCTGGAGGACACGGCTGCACAGCTACTCTTTGAGGAGGCAGTGAGCCAGAGCATGCAGCGTATGCACAGGAGGAGAAGGAGGTTGAGAATGAGCCCCCACATACCCAATGTGCTGGCATTAGTACCCTGCAGGCAGCCACCAATCCCTCGCCTAAGGGCGAGTCCATTCAATGTAACCCCTGCCCAGATTCGCACCCTGTACCAGCTGGACAGGGACACCATCACCACAGTAGTGGAACTCCTACATGATGACCTGGTGAGCGCAATCAATATCCGGCCAGCCATCCCCCCCTTGCTGAAGCTAGTGTGTGTGCTGCACTTCCTGGCCACAGCACTTATCAGCACACAGTGGGGCAGCTGCATGGAATTTCCCAACCCAGATTCTCAGGTGCTAGATGCACTCCTGTCCCATGTACGTGACCACATAAGCCTGCCACAGACTGCAGCTGAGGTGAATGCGACCAAAGTAGCATTCCATGCACTTGCAGGCATGCCCAACATCATAGGTGGGCTTCACTGTACACATGTTGATCTGGTTGTCCGGCATGCTGTGGCAGTCGTGTACCACAACAGGAAGCTGTACCATTCCCTGAATGTGCAGATGTTGTGTGATGCACGCAAAATAATCACAAATTGCTGTGCAAAATTGCCTGGCTCCACACATGACTCCATGGTGCTGCGGAAATCCACGCTGCCCTGCTACATGGCACGACATTCCGGGACCTTGTACATAGCTGTTGGGTGACTCTAACCACAGGGGCATGAGGGGTGTTTAGTGGGGGCAGTTAACAGCATAGGCAACCTGTCTGCTGGGTGGGCCATGAGAGGTGTTGAATGGGGGGGGGGTTAACAGCATAGGCAACATGTCTAGGCAACCTGTCTGCTGGGTGGGACATTATGAGTGTTGAATGAGGGGGGCAGTTAACAGCATAGGTAACCTGTCTGCTGGGTGGGCCATGAGGGGTGTGGGAACATAGCATAGGATTGCATTAATGAGGAGCACAAGTGCACACTGCATGTATGAATGCATCATCACTCCTGTCAAAACCTGTAGGCATGACCAGGTATGCAATGAAGTGCAGAGAGAGTGGGTAGGGCAATAGAATGCTCAGTCAGATGTGGAAAAAGACTTAGCAACCTCAACATTACCAACATATACACCATGAAGCCTCACACATTGATTAGAAAAAGACCACACACAGGGCCTCATTACACGGATGGCAGTAAGGATTTACCGGTACTGGTAAAATACCGGTACCGGTAAATCCTTACCGCCTTCCTACGAGGTCCCTTTGCAGGTTGGGGGATTTAACGCCTGCTTTTTGCAGGTGTTAAAATCCAACCCGCAAAGGGACCTCGGAGCTAATTACGGCACTGCAAAATTGCGGTGCCGTAATTAGCACCTTCCCCATTCCCATAGAGCCCTATGGGCCAGAAATGGGAATGGGGAAGGGCAATGGTGGAAGGGGGATTTACCGCCCCTCCAACCTTGGAATGGGGCTGTAAATCCCCTTTCCACCAAGGCGGTGCCGGTATTTTACCGGCATGAGCCATGGCGCTAATAGCGCCATCGCTCACCGCCTACCGTGTAATGAGGCCCACAGTGTAATGGGTTTCCCTGAAGTATTATTTTTATAAATGTACCGTAATGAGCAGCACAGCTAATGCATGCAGATAAGGCCTTCACAGCTGTGTCTACATGCAAACAACAGACGCAGAGCTCACACCAGCACATGTATTAGGCACATCTGAAAACATAAACAACATGCACCACAATGCACCACTCTGTAATGACAATGCATGAAATTTGATCTCTGCAAAGCAAATCACGAGTCAGGATGCTCCGCCAGAGAGAATACCATCAGTCCCACATACAAAATCAGTCGCTGTGCTCAGTCCACTGGCATACCGCAGATCAGTACGCCTGTCCTGTCACCTTAAGGGACACCCACAAGTACAATGGTTCGAATATGAAAACAGAGAAACACACAATTATTCACTAGACCCAAGATATGGCAGTGAAGTGCGGGACACATCCAATGTAGCACCATTCCACCATGCTAGCACCCACCCAGACGTATTGCAGTACTGTCAGCCTTCACCTGTGCCACATACTTCCTATGGACATCTGACCTTGTCATATGGTGGTATGTGTCGATGCATATGTACATGGAGACCTGTGTATGTAGTATGCATACTTGGGATACCCCTGTATCACATTGATGAGAGGAGGCAAATGTGTGACTTGACACTATATATGCACACTCATTTTCCATTGGTAACACAATCATGAAAACTGAGACCATAGTGGTCTGTAGGGCATGAATTGTGCATGTGCAGGTTCTTATTTAATGGGCTTTGGGGCAGCAACTGCACCTACCCCACCCCCGCACAAGGATCAGCCCTACGTTCACTTCCCGGGCAACAGAGAATGACAATTGCCATGTACTGTCATGTCATCCTGTGTTTTGTGCATGTTGTTAACCACACTGCATGGAGGTGTTCACATGGAATGACCAAATTAATCACGTTGCCCTTTCTCTTGTTCCCGTGCAGGTGATGCCGGGTATCCCCTGATGGGCTGGCTCTTGACCCCCATCAGGCAACCACACAACAGACACAAAGAGGCCTACAACCGTGCAGATGCATGCACTCACGTAACCATCAAACAGACATTTGGGCTGTTGAAGGCCCGGATCCGCTGCCTCAGCAGGCCGGGGGAGTCCTCATCTACGGTCCAGAGAAGGTGGGCAAAATTGTGCAAGTATGTGCGATGCTGCACAACATGTGCATCCGGCGCAATGTTCCCCTGCCCCCTGACATGGACATGATGTCACCTGAGGATGAGGATGAGGATGAAGAAGATGCTGGGATTCGTCAGCGCCACCATGGCCATGGTGGACATGCCACATTGCAAGCATTTATTGACAATGACTTCTGATGGAATGTTAAAGACATGGCACTAGGCATGGGTCACACTGGGTGCTGGACAATGTACAAGATTAAATTGACAAACACTTAAGAAGCAATGTCCAGCCATGTTTTCTTTGCTACACCAGTTGTATTGAATGATGAAGAACTATGTACAGAATATCTTTTTTAAACCTTAGACTTCTATCCCTCTAAATTTACCCCACAACCCCTCCCCTACTGCCCCCACACCCAATGCCCCAACGCCCCCTCCCCCACTACCTCCTTCCTCACTACCCCACACCCAATGCTCCAACACCCCCTCCCCAAATGCCCCCACACCCAATGCCTCAACACCCTCTCCCCCACTACCCCCTCCCCCAACACCCTCACACCGACAACCACCACTCCCACGCCCGCTGCCCCCTCTCCCATAACCCCCACATCCCCTTCCCAACTACTCCCTCCACACATGAACTGGTTACATGGCCTATTTGCGGTCTTTTTTTTTGAGGATGGGGTTGAGCCCCCTGCGGGCGATTCAGTCGCTGCAACCGTTGCACAGGACTACTTTGGGTGGAGCTGCTCGGTGTAGCACTCATGGATAAGCCAAGTGGGATGGTGATGTACCGTTGTTCGGCTATTGCGGTCACCAGTATCTTTATGGACTCTGCCATAGAAGACATGACTTAATTCCCCTCAGACACATGCCTTTCCAGATGGTACACACCCTCTGTTGCCCTGCCGAGCATACGTGCAGTGTTGCGGGAGGTGTCCTGCATTGTCTGGCATGTCAGCTGTGCCTCAGTGTGGTATTGGCTGACCAAAGCGTGCATAGCCTGTTGACCCTCCTCCGTCCTACTGAGGGGGCCCTCAATGTCTATAATGTAGTGCAATCCCGGTAGTGGCAAGGGAGGTGGGCTCCGAGGGCCTGGGGGAGTGAACACAGCAACTTCATCATGTGGTACATCGCTCTGTGTGTCGGGCCCAGTGGCCTCAACAGTGCTGTGTGCTCCTGTGGCATCCGTTGGACTTGCAGGGTGGAGCGCCTGGATGTGTGGGGGGATTCCAGATCTTCCGGCAAGCTCCAGACTGGGGAATCCAGCTCTTCCTGGTGATGTGCCTCCTTTGCCCCAGGTTGATGTGCCAGCTTGGCCACAGGTGTTTTTGGCTGCTCGGGCAGCTTGGGAGCAGGTGGTGTAGACTTGCAGGGATGCTTGCCTACAGGTGTTTCCTGGTGGTGGGAGGGATGAATAGTAGATGTAGTGGCACGGTCGGGTCTTGCCGCTGTGGTGCCTGGCTCCTGGCTAGTGGGGGCTGATATTGTGCACTGACGACGTGCTGCAGTGGACTTGGGTGTGGTGGCAAGTTAATTCTCGCTGTCAGATGATGTGCCTGTGGGGGACAGTGAGGCAGGGCATTAGTAATGTGTGTGAATCCATATGACATACATCAATGCTAGTACATTCATTGTCATGTGCATTGTCATGGTCATGGTGTAGTCCATGGCATGGTGCACACATAATTGTGTGGGAGAAGGAGTGTGGGCCATATTTGTAGTGTGGCCATGGAGTGTGCAGTGTCTGTTGGCTGGGGTACTGATGTGTAGTGGCTTGGGTGGTGTGGCCATGCCGCAGGGGCTCTGTGACATGTACAGTTTGATTGTGCTACGGATGTGTTCCACTTGTGGATGTTGCTGCATTGATGTTGAGTCTGCGGGAAGGGACATGTTGGGACTGACAGGTGTGCAAATGGTGTCATTGATGTGTGCATCTTGCCATGAGGTGGATTGGGCCATTTGGAGGCACAGCAAGTCGCGGCAGCTGTTGGACAGTGATGTGTGCCTGTGCATGCAGATGGTACTTGTGTGTGCATTACAGGGTGCATGTGTGGTGTGTCAGTGGGGTTTGTGCCTGTCTTCCTGGCAGGTACATACGTGCGTGCAATGAGGCTGTCGGTGGGTGGCAAGGCAGCTGGGATCTGGTGCCACTGACTTGTCATTTGGACTTCACCATTGGCATTGGGGATACAATGTGTGTGATGTGACTTTGGGATTTAAGTTACGTGCACTCACCGGCATCATCGGATGACACTGCTCCCGTTTCTGCATCTCCTACCCCCTCAATGCTCTCCATGTGGTGGATGGTGCTGCAGGTCTCCTCCCATGGCTGAAGTTTTATGGGGGATGGTGCACCACCTCTTGTGGCCAGCCCCTGGCTGCCCTCTGTTGCGACGAGGTTACGGACCCAGAGACATACGTCGTCCTACCTCTTATGACAGTATCTGACGGTCCGGGGTGTTGTCCCCACCGTGGACACTTTGGTGGCCACTTCCTCCCACATCGGTTTTTTCCTTAATTATGCTGGGTGTTGCAGATCAGCTCCAAACATCACATCACCATGCTCCACTAGTGTGTCAGCCAGCATATTGAGCTCCTGCTCGCTAAAGCAGGGTTTGCGGTGATGGGCGTTGCCTCATGTAGATGTCATTCTCCTCAGTGTCAGTGTGCAATTGGTTTAGCAGTTGCACTCCTGTAGAATGAGGATTGTAATGGATTGTGATTTTAAAGATGGCCACCAGTGCATTTCTCGTTCCGGCGTGATGACGATTCTGGTGCCAGTAATACTGGTACCGGTGATTGTGGCATCGTCGGTGCCGGTGTCAGTGTCTGCGGCATCGACTAAGCCGCTCTCTGGGGTTTTCAAGCCGTTACCGGCATGTTGGTGCTACTGTTTCTGGAATGCCAGAATGCGTATGCACACTGACTCGGAATGTACCGTAGATTCAAGCAGCAGTGTTACACTGGCACGGTAACATTATTACCGGCAAACTCGTAATGAGGCCCCATATCTCTTCAGCCAGAAAAAAAGGTGCACTGGTTTCCCATCAGCAAACGTATACTATTAAAACATTTGCCATTACGCGCAAATGCATCACCAACACTGCGCCAAGATATTTCTCTAGCAAATTTAACAGAGCTCAAACAACCAAATCCACCCAATCCATCTACGCGCATTATCTCAATGTCCCAAGATTTAAACTGCAAAGATCATGAAGTCGCAGTTTCCCGGTCATTGTGGCACAGAACTGTAATGCTCTACGATCATGACTAAGAGCAGTAATACTGGGCGTTCCACAAGCATTTACAAGCTTGGCTCTTTGCGCTGGACTTGCAACCCAGAGGCATCATCTAAACTCACTGCTGCCAATTACTATTGAAAACTATTACCTGATACCTGCCACACAACAAGCACCATTCTATATCTCAATGTAATAAGTGTATACGTCTACTGTAAGCTTTAATTTGCAACCTACTAAATGTCTGTAACTTGCGTCAGCGCCTTGATGCCTTTGGGTTTAGTGTGCTCTACAAATGCCTAATAAATAAATACATAAATATATTGTTTGGACTCTTACACCAACCAATATTGCCCCATCTGCAACATTTTGAAGAGCCTCACTTTTATTAAGATGAATAACCCCTCTTCTAGTCATGTTCCAACCTCCCAAAGAATCTGGAAGTGGCTGGTCCCCACTCGATGCATAGATTTTCAGTGTTTGATATATGTAAAAGTGCCTGTGGGGCAGACCAAAGATCTGTCTTTAGAAATACCGCCTAACAGAGTAGAAACTTTAAACAAAAAACAAAAAAACAGCAAAGGTTTGACATTTGGAATTGATAAAAACGATTGAAAGAAGGTGAAATTGAATCAATCTTCGCTTTTCTGAAACATTTCTGTCTTATCAGTAATTATGAAATATTGCTTATACCAGAAACGTGATCAGTTAAAAAAAATACAGAGAAGTATTCCAAACAGTAAATATTTTACACTGGTAAAATATAATCGTCTCTCTATATATAAAAGGAATATTAGTGGACATGTGTGTGTGTCTATTTGAAAAGTTCAGCATACTTCCCAACATGCTACAAACCTGAAATTTGGCATGTGGGTAGGCTCCATGGTGTAGACAATGTAACAAGTACAAAATATACCTTTCTAGATTTATTTATTTTTTAAGAGATCTGCAATGCTTACCACTGCCATATGGATTTTTGTGCCGTAGTTCTACCGTAGTTCTACATTAATTGTTACTAAAGTTCAGCATTTCATGATAACTTCAGCAATTCATTGTTCCTAAACTTTCAACACTATCAGCATTCTAACTGACATTGGCGGCACTCCCTTTTGAAGCCATGCGTGTGACACAAAATGGTTCTTTTGTAGTAATACAGTGACAGGAAACAGTGCATGTCCCTTCAATAGTGTCTGCAATGACATTGCATGTCACATTGTGACAATTCTCTCATGATAATTACAGAAACTTCATTTTCCACAGAAGTTGCTGAATGTATACCTTCTCAACAGTACAAAGCGTATATGCTTCAGCTGTACACGTACAGCACTTATGTTGAGATCGCAGCTGCCTCGGTACATCGGGACACCAATAATGTTCTTACACAATCTCAACGTTCCAACTCAAAATAGCTGGAACCGATTTACAGGATTCATGCATTTCTCATGGTCAGCTTTATGTGGCTTGCTCCAGAGTTGGAGACAAAGAAAATGTGTTCACATTAGCTCCTACAGGAAAGGCGAGCGATATTGTTCACAAAGAAGCATTGGTATAGTTTATTAAATAAACTTCAAACTAGGACTGAAGTAGGAATTAGTGTGCTAGTCATAATATAAAGAGGATCGTGTATGGAAGAGGCAGATTGTTACAAACAAGTGGTGCAATATAGACAAATAACAAGACAGTACACAATTAATTTGATTAGTGTACAGTAGGTATATAGATAGGCAGTGTTTCTGAGGTTAAGGAAGGGTGATAACGGTGGCTCATATTTGAGGTATTCCTTTCAGTTTTGGGAGGTGTGTCTTGAAAACTAATATGAAGACCAATTTATGGGGTTAAGAAGTGCAAGTGGAATGGGAGGCAGGAGTGAGAAGGAGAGGAATTGTGATGCAGTGCATTGAGTTCAAGGTACAAATAGGTTAAGTAGTGTTTGGGAGGGAGGAATGCGAGGTGGGGAGGAACTGGAGATAGCATAAGACAGATGTTACTATTCCGTCTATAGGGTTAAATACCAATGGCAGGAAGTTGATGTTGATTTGTTTGAACCTTCACATCTAACTCATTTGCCAGTGTAGGGGGATGTCAGTCGGTATCAGGGGTCATATCGGGTGTCAATAACATAATTTAATACTACAGGGCAACTGAATAACATATTTACAGGGTAATTCATAGAATTTTGCAGAAAAGTGTCGGAAGCGGCTGGCGCAGAGTGTCCGCGTGCGATTGTCTGCGCCAGGCACGTGCGCTAAAACCGATTTCCGCACACAGCGTATTCATGGATTTTAGGCTCCCAAACCAGCCGTGGCGCAGAGTATCACAGCGACCCTGCAGCAGCACCAGTAACGCCCCCAAGAACGCCCTCGCGCAAGGAAAAGCCATCAAAATCGCTAAATCATCGCAAAGGGCTGCGCTAACCCTGGACCAGTCTACAGGGCTGCCAAACAAGGAACGCAAAGCGGGTAACGTGCATATCAGGGGTACGCGTGAAGTTATACAAGCGATTAGCCAGGGTACGTGTATTACAGGGGTACCCGTGAAGTGTTACACGCGATTAGCCAGGGCACGTGTATCACAGGGGTACGCAGGAATTATCACACGCGATTTGGCTGGGTACGTGTATTAAAGGGGTACACGGGAAGTTCTACAAGCGATTTGGCTGGGTACGTGTATTACAGGGGTGCGCAGGAATTCTCACATGCGATTTGGCCAGGTACGTGTATTACAGGGGTGCGCGGGAATTATCACACGCGATTTGGCTTGGTACGTGTATTACAGGGGTGCGTGGGAAGTTCTACACGCGATTGGCCAGGGTACGTGTATTACAGGGGTACGTGGGAATTATCACACACGATTTGGCTGGGTACGTGTATTACAGGGGTACACGGGAAGTTCTACACACGATTCGGCTGGGTACGTGTATTACAGGGGTGCGCGGGAATTCTCACATGCGATTTGGCCAGGTACGTGTATTACAGGGGTGTGCGGGAATTATCACACGCAATTAGGCTGGGTGGGTCCTCACAGGTGTTCCCTGTACACCCTCCACGGCCCCTGCAGACAGCCCACAAAACAGGGGACTACCCTCCACACCTGCTCATGTCCCCCTGCACCCCCAACCCCCAGCAGTGCAGGGGCAGCCTCCACCAGGCCCCCACCCATGTCTCCCAACACCCCCACCCCCCAGCAGTGCAGGGGCAGCCTCCACCAGGCCCCCACTCATGTCTCCCACCACCCCCACCCCCCAGCATCCAGGGGCACCCTCCACCAGGCCCCCACCCATGTCTCCCACCACCCCCAACCCCCAGCCACCAGGGGCACCCTCCACCAGGGCCCCACTATTGTCTCCCACCACCCCCACCCCCCAGCAGTGCAGGGGCACCCTCCACCAGGCCCCCACCCATGTCCCCTATCACCCCCACCCCCCAGCAGTGCAGGGGCACCCTCCACCAGGCCCCCACTCATGTCCCCTATCACCCCCACCCCCCAGCCACCAGGGGCACCCTCCACCAGGCCCCCACTCATGTCTCCCACCACCCCCACCCCCCCGCATCCAGGGGCACCCTCCACCAGGCCCTCACCCATGTCTCCCACCACCCCCACCCCCCAGCCACCAGGGGCACCCTCCACCAGGCCCCCACTCATGTCTCCCACCACCCCCACCCCCCACCATCCAGGGACACCCTCCACCAGGCCCACACTCATGTCTCCCACCACCCCCACCCCCCCGCCACCAGGGGCACCCGCCACCAGGCCCCCACTCATGTCCCCTATCACCCCCACCCCCCTGCCACCAGGGGCACCCTCCACCAGGCCCCCACTCATGTCTCCCACCACCCCCACCCCCCACCATCCATGGACACCCTCCACCAGGCCCCCACACATGTCTCCCACCACCCCCACCCCCCACCATCCAGGGGCACCCTCCACCAGGCCCCCACTCATGTCTCCCACCACCCCCACCCCCCAGTCACCAGGGGCACCCTCCACCAGGCCCCCACTCATGTCTCCCACCACCCCCAACCCCCACCATCCAGGGGCAGCCTCCACCAGGCCCCCACTCATGTCTCCCACCACCCCCACCCCCCACCATCCAGGGGCACCCTCCACCAGGCCCCCACCCATGTCTCCCACCACCCCCAACCCCCAGCAGTGCAGGGGCACCCTCCACCAGGCCCCCACTCATGTCTCCCACCACCCCCACCCCCCTGCCACCAGGGGCACCCTCCACCAGGCCCCAACTCATGTCTCCCACCACCCCCACCCCCCAGCAGTGCAGGGGCAGCCTCCACCAGGCCCCCACTCATGCCCCCTATCACCCCCACCCCCCCGCCACCAGGGGCACCCTCCAACAGGCCCCCACTCATGTCTCCCACCACCCCCACCCCCCAGCATCCAGGGGCACCCTCCACCAGGCCCCCACCCATGTCTCACACCACCCCCACCCCCCAGCCACCAGGGGCACCCTCCACCAGGCCCCCACTCATGTCTCCCACCACCCCCACCCCCTGCCACCATGGGCACCCTCCACCAGGCCCCCACTCATGTCTCCCACCACCCCCACCCCCCACCATCCAGGGGCAGCCTCTGCCAGGCCACCACTCATGTCTCCCACCACCCCCACCCCCCACCATCCAGGGGCACCCTCCACCAGGCCCCCACCCATGTCTCCCACCACCCCCACCCCCCAGCAGTGCAGGGGCACCCTCCACCAGGCCCCCACTCATGTCTCCCACCACCCCCACCCCCCGCCACCAGGGGCACCCTCCACCAGGCCCCCACTCATGTCTCCCACCACCCCCACCCCCCAGCAGTGCAGGGGCAGCCTCCACCAGGCCCCCACTCATGTCCCCTATCACCCCCACCCCACACCACCAGGGGCACCCTCCACCAGGCCCCCACTCATGTCTCCCACCACCCCCACCCCCCACCATCCAGGGGCACCCTCCACCAGGCCCCCACTCATGTCCCCTATCACCCCCACCCCCCCGCCACCAGGGGCATCCTCCACCAGGCCCCCATCCATGTCTCCCACCACCCCCACCCCCCAGCAGTGCAGGGGCAGCCTCCACCAGGCCCCCACTCATGTCCCCTATCACCCCCACCCCGCCACCAGGGGCACCCTCCACCAGGCCCCCACTCATGTCTCCCACCACCCCCACCCCCCACCATCCAGGGGCAGCCTCCACCAGGCCCCCACTCATGTCTCCCACCACCCCCACCCCCCACCATCCAGGGGCACCCTCCACCAGGCCCCCACCCATGTCTCCCACCACCCCCACCCCCCAGCAGTGCAGGGGCACCCTCCACCAGGCCCCCACTCATGTCTACCACCACCCCCACCCCCCCGCCACCAGGGGCACCCTCCACCAGGCCCCCACTCATGTCTCCCACCACCCCCACCCCCCAGCAGTGGAGGGGCAGCCTCAACCAGGCCCCCACTCATGTCCCCTATCACCCCCACCCCCCCGCCACCAGGGGCACCCTCCACCAGGCCCCCACTCATGTCTCCCACCACCCCCACCCCCCTGCCACCATGGGCACCCTCCACCAGGCCCCCACTCATGTCTCCCACCACCCCCACCCCCCCGCCTCCAGGGGCACCCTCCACCAGGCCCCCACTCATATCTCCCACCACCCCCACCCCCCAGCAGTGCAGGGGCAGCCTCCACCAGGCCCCCACTCATGTCCCCTATCACCCCAACCCCCCCGCCACCAGGGGCACCCTCCACCAGGCCCCCACTCATGTCTCCCACCACCCCCACCCCCCACCATCCAGGGGCACCCTCCACCAGGCCCCCACTCATGTCCCCTATCACCCCCACCCCCCCGCCACCAGGGGCACCCTCCACCAGGCCCCCACTCATGTCTCCCACCACCCCCACCCCCCACCATCCAGCCATCCAGGGGCAGCCTCCACCAGGCCCCCACTCATGTCTCCCACCACCCCCACCCCCCACCATCCAGGGGCACCCTCCACCAGGCCCCCACCCATGTCTCCCACCACCCCCACCCCCCAGCAGTGCAGGGGCACCCTCCACCAGGCCCCCACTCATGTCTCCCACCACCCCCACCCCAAGCCACCAGGGGCACCCTCCAACAGGCCCCAACTCATGTCTCCCACCACCCCCACCCCCCAGCAGTGCAGGGGCAGCCTCCACCAGGCCCCCACTCATGTCCCCTATCACCCCCACCCCCCGCCACCAGGGGCACCCTCCACCAGGCCCCCACTCATGTCTCCCACCACCCCCACCCCCCACCATCCAGGGGCACCCTCCACCAGGCCCCCACTCATGTCTCCCACCACCCCCACCATCCAGGGGCACCCTCCACCAGGCCCCCACTCATGTCTCCCACCACCCCCACCCCCCCAGTCACCAGGGGCACCCTCCACCAGGCCCCCACTCATGTCTCCCACCACCCCCACCCCCCCAGTCACCAGGGGCACCCTCCACCAGGCCCCCACTCATGTCTCCGACAACCCCCACCCCCCACCATCCAGGGGCAGCCTCCACCAGGCCCCCACTCATGTCTCCCACCACCCCCACCCCCCAGCAGTGCAGGGGCACCCTCCAGCAGGCACCCATTAATGTCTCCCACCACCCCCACCCCCCCCGCCACCAGGGGCACCCTCCACCAGGCCCCCACTCATGTCTCCCACCACCCCCACCCCCCAGCATCCAGGGGCACCCTCCACCAGGCCCCCACTCATGTCTCCCACCACCCCCACCCCCCCGCCACCAGGGGCACCCTCCACCAGGCCCCCACTCATGTCCCCTATCACCCCCACCCCCCCGCCACCAGGGGCACCCTCCACCAGGCCCCCATCCATGTCTCCCACCACCCCCACCCCCCAGCAGTGCAGGGGCAGCCTCCACCAGGCCCCCACTCATGTCCCCTATCACCCCCACCCCCCCCGCCACCAGGGGCATCCTCCACCAGGCCCCCACTCATGTCTCCCACCACCCCCACCTCCCACCATCCAGGGGCAGCCTCCACCAGGCCCCCACTCATGTCTCCCACCACCCCCACCTCCCACCATCCAGGGGCACCCTCCACCAGGCCCCCACTCATGTCTCCCACCACCCCCACCCCCCAGCAGTGCAGGGGCAGCCTCCACCAGGTCCCCACTCATGTCTCCCACCACCCCCACCCCCCCGCCACCAGGGGCACCCTCCACCAGGCCCCCACTCATGTCCCCTATCACCCCCACCCCCCCGCCACCAGGGGCACCCTCCACCAGGCCCCCATCCATGTCTCCCACCCCCACCACCCCCACCCCCCAGCAGTGCAGGGGCAGCCTCCACCAGGCCCCCACTCATGTCCCCTATCACCCCACCCCCCGCCACCAGGGGCATCCTCCACCAGGCCCCCACTCATGTCTCCCACCACCCCCACCCCTCACCATCCAGGGGCAGCCTCCACCAGGTCCCCACTCATGTCTCCCACCACCCCCATCCCCCCGCGCACCAGGGGCACCCTCCACCAGGGCCCCACTCATGTCTCCCACCACCCCCACCCCCCAGCAGTGCAGGGGCAGCCTCCACCAGGCCCCCACTCATGTCCCCTATCACCCCCACACCCCCGCCACTAGGGGCACCCTCCACCAGGCCCCCACTCATGTCTCCCACCACCCCCACCATCCAGGGGCACACTCCACCAGGCCCCCACTCATGTCCCCTATCACCCCAACCCCCCCCCCGCCACCAGGGGCACCCTCCACCAGGCCCCCACTCATGTCTCCCACCACCCCCACCCCCCACCATCCAGGGGCAGCCTCCACCAGGCCTCCACTCATGTCTCCCACCACCCCCACCCCCCACCATCCAGGGGCACCCTCCACCAGGCCCCCACCCATGTCTCCCACCACCCCCACCTCCCAGCAGTGCAGGGGCACCCTCCACCAGGCCCCCACTCATGTCTCCCACCACCCCCACCCCCCGCCACCAGGGGCACCCTCCACCAGGCCCCCACTCATGTCTCCCACCACCCCCACCCCCCAGCAGTGCAGGGGCAGCCTCCACCAGGCCCCCACTCATGTCCCCTATCACCCCCACCCCCCCACCACCAGGGGCACCCTCCACCAGGCCCCCACTCATGTCTCCCACCACCCCCACCCCCCACCATCCAGGGGCACCCTCCACCAGGCCCCCACTCATGTCTCCCACCACCCCCACCATCCAGGGGCACCCTCCACCAGGCCCCCACTCATGTCTCCCACCACCCCCACCCCCCCAGTCACCAGGGGCACCCTCCACCAGGCCCCCACCCATGTCACCCACCACCCCCACCCCCCACCATCCAGGGGCAGCCTCCACCAGGCCCCCACTCATGTCTCCCACCACCCCCACCCCCCACCATCCAGGGGCACCCTCCACCAGGCCCCCACTCATGTCCCCTATCACCCCCACCCCCCCCAGCCACCAGGGGCATCCTCCACCAGGACACCAACTTCCCTGGCACTGAAGCTGGTGCCCCTCTGCCTCCTTGGCCGGGGGTTGCCACTGGTGCCAGATGTTGTAGTGCCCGACATGGCAACCCCAGAGGCAGGAGTGGGTGGGCAACTGGGTCCTGGGGCTGGGCTGTGGGGCGACGGAAAAGCAGTCGGGAGCCTTTGGTTCCAGCAGGGGTGGTCACAGCAACAGCACCCCTGGCTGATGTGCAGGCAGCAAATGGCAGGGCACGTGGGCAGCAGGCAGTCAGGCAGCAGCAGATGGCAGGTGGGAGCGTGCTCAGGGCTCTGGGGGGCAGTAATTTGGCCTCCTGGGCAGGAGTGTGGTCTTTTGTGTGTGAACGCGTTGACAGCTTGATACGTAGTGAGTGATTTTGCAAGTGAAAATCCCACACGTCTGCGTGTAAATCGATGAATGGCCCTTAGCGCGTAAACGCGTATGCGCGTCTATGAAGTCACGTGCACGCGTAGGAAAAAGTTGCGTGACACGTCCGAGTGTCAAAGCGTGTTATTGGTGGAAATAGCCCTACACGCAGAAGTGTCAAAGCGTGTAATTGGTGCAAATGGACCTACACGCAGAAGTGTCAAAGCATGTAATTGGTGCAAATGGACATACACGCAGAAGTAACAAAGCGTGTAATTGGTGCAAATGGACCTACACGCAGAAGTGACAAAGCGTGTAATTGGTGGGAATGGGCCTAGCACGTACACGCCGCGTAAGTGACGCTGTACGTGTGGGCCTGCATATAAGGTACGTGTAGAATACGTGTAGAACACCAATTCCTTGTACTGCTTTTCGTGGAGAGCGAGTGGGTGAATTCTGTACTTCTTGTCGTTTCACACGCGATTTACTTCACGGCGTTTCAAGTTCGTACTCCCTGTTACCTCTGACAGCTTTTTCTATTTTTTCTCTTGTACTGGTTTACCTGGGCCTGTTCCCTCAAACAGTGTTCCCTTCTACTGTTGTCCTGTCTCCTCAGACAGCGTACATATCTTCTTTTGGCGGGGGTGTTGCCAACCAAACGCGCTCATTTTTCACGCTCTTTTACCTGGCAGACGGTGAGTCACGCACGTATCTAACATCTGTGCTTGCCCCGTGTGTAGCCTACCCCTTCAGAGGTCATTCTAGGCTGCGTGTGACACGCATACGTTCATTCTTGTGTTACTGGGTGTCACAGCGTAGTGCAGGTTTTTCTTTCTGCACACGTGGTCTAGGAGGGGTTGCGTGCACGTCATCTCCCTTTTTTGGGCCTCCTGTGCGTTGCGTGACCCGTCATCTTTCCACAGGGGTTACATTCAGCCTTGCTAGAGCACTAGGGTACAATTACCATCTGGTACCCAACCCCTTTGACCCCCAATTGCCCAGGACAATAGTCTACATCCACTCCCATACGCACATTAACATCAGTGCCATGGCTGGGAGGCGAGGATTCCGTAAGGGTGGCAAAGGTGGAAGAGCCACAAGTGGTGGCCGTGGTGGATCCGGTAGTGGACGTGGTCGTAACTTGCAGGGTGAGCCTGTCCCCCCATGTGTGGAGGACCAGTCACGGGCACCCATAATCCCCCCCCCCCTCCCATTGAGGCTGATGTGGCTGACACCATCCATGCTCAGCCCTTGTTGGACCAGCCCATTGTGGCACCAGACCTGGCTGACTTCATGGCTCACTTCCAGGTCAGCAGGGCTACGACACGTGCGCTGGTGCACGTTGATGCCATCATGCCACGTGGATCTGGGGCAGCAAGGTCATCTGCTGCACCAAGGAGGCAGGGCGGAGAGGCTGCAGGGGCAGCTGCGGCTCCATCCACCCCAGCCCTCACACACCCAGCCAGGACAGTGTCGGTCCTAGTCCATGCTGCTGACATTCCCCCTGACACCATCACACTAGAGCCAATGCCTGCACCAACTCCCATGCTGAGTGTGCAATCCCACACTCCTGATACAGAGTCCACCAGGGCTCCTGCCCCTAGTGTCCAGAGCGGCGCAGGACACTCAGGATCACCACCACCTTCCAAGCGTTAGAGGAAGAGTGCTCGTCCGGCACAGGCTGATGCCCCAGACACGGCTACACAGTCCGGCCCGTCCAGGAAGCCCAGCTTCACGGATGATGAACTGAATGCACTTGTCGAGTATGTGTCCGGACATGACAACGAGATGGTCATTGTTGCAGGATCCAAGACCACACCTGCACAACGCCAGACACACTGGCAGACCGTTGCGGACATCGTAAGTGCCCTTGGAATCGTGAGGCGCACAGCCAATGATTGCTATAAGCGCTGGAATGACCTAAAGCGCAGGGCAATGAGTAAGCTGGCCTCAAGTCATGCCGCAACTCTAGTGACTGGAGGTGGGTCTCCAGTAGTAGACATGGAACTCACTCCACATGAGTCAGTCGCTGGGACCTACGTCACGGAGGAACAGATCCAAGGCGTGGGAGATCTGGCTGATTACGAGGCATTGTCCGGTGAGTGCACACGCATGTGTGTGTCATCCATGTGCATGGTGTGTGTGTGAGGGCTTCTGTTTGTGTGCCAGGTGAGAGTGTGTGCGCCTGAGTCGTATGGGTCAGCCATATGCTTCATGCAATACTTCCTGCTCAGCTGCATTTGGCCATAGCAGTATCCCTTCTGCCAACAGTAGACATCTAGCCCAACTGCACGCCAGTTGCCCTTGAAGTGTCACCTTGCCACAACATTGTTGCTTATTTTTCACTGTTCATTCAGTCAGATTGTTTGCATTCCCCCACTTTTACTAGCCATGTCGCTGTCCACTAGTCACATGTCTGACATGGCTATGGTAAAGTGGAGTGACTTTGTTACCTGGATATCATTTGTACACACATGTCCCTGTGCAATTGGACCATTTCAGACTGGCAGCTCCAGGTGAAAAATCTGACCTGTTAGAATTAGAAAAGCAATTACATGCGGGAACTGGACTGAATGAATAGGTGCTGCCCTCCTCTCCATCTTCACTCAATAGCAATGGTACATGCCATCTGTGTGATGGCATGTGTGTTTCACCTGGCAATCACAGGCCAATGTGTGATGCCACTGCCAGGCAGCATGCAGAAAATGTGTTCATCTTCCATCTTGGTGTCATCAGTGTGTGCCATTTGCCTGCACTTCATACGCAGTGAGGGTGCATGCATGGGAGGGTTTTAGTCATGTGGGACATGTGTCAATCAAGTACTGGTTCTCTTGCTTCTCAGCCCTCATTGTGTGCCATGGTGCTAATGCCTGTTTCCATTTCTTTGTTTTCATGTCTTTGCAGGGGAAGACGGACCTGATACTGCTGGGGTTGTGGAGATGGTGCAGACCCAGGAGGGGTCCGAGGGCCGACCAACCACCAGTGAGGGACGTGGTGTGGTGGGGGAGAACCCACAAGTGCTGCAGGTCGTGCTCTCAAGGGGTGTCTCTGGCTGCACCTCCCCCGAGCTGTACTCAGGTGTTGATTCGGATGAGACCTACGTGCCGTCGCAGGTGAGTGTTCCAGGGAGGGATTCTGTTCTGTCTCACCCACCTGCACCAGGGTCAGAACCCTCCATGGGGATGTCAGTGTTGGCAGCTATGCCTTTGGTGGTTACGGATACAGGGTCACACTCCGCGACATCTGATCCTGTTCCTGGGCCAGCAGATCAGAGGGGGAATGCAGTCCTGCAGCCTCAGGCAGTGCCGGCACAGCAAGGCGCAGTTCGCCTTGCCCCAGACAGGTGTGGTGCCCGCCGACGTGGTGGCCGTACGCCACCTGGCAATACCGCATGGGAGCAATCCATTTACGGTATGGCAACCCAACAGGCTGCATCATCCGAGATGATGGCTCAGGCCATGGATAGGGTGGCCACTTCCATTGTCCCCCCAGAAAGGCTGATGGAGCGACTACAGCAGGCAACCGACTCCATCTGCCAGTCACACAGGGAGGACATGTTGGGGTTCAACAGGGACAGGCGGGCGGCACTGGCGACTCTGCAGGAGGCCATCTCCATTGAGTCCCAGGGCCACAGGGAAGCCCTGAGGCAGGAGCTCCTTCACCTCAGGACGACTCTTGTTGAGCTTGAGGCTTCAACACACCAAAGGACAGAACAGCAGCTGGAGCGTCTCACCCGTACGCTCTCAGCTGAGATGCAGGCAACGAGGGCGGAGGTCCGGGCATCCCGTGAGTTGTTGCATGGGGACCTCCGCACACTCATCCTCCAGAACCAGACCTACCACACCCGCATGCTTGCAGCCATGGAGGAGCAGACTAGGGCCTTGCGTGGGCTGCCTCCCGTAGTGCAACCACCTCCGGATGCAGCTGCACAGGGTGATAATAGCGACAGCAGTGATACTCCCACAATAGGGTAGCCGTGTGGGCCATGAGCCCATGGAGGTGTTTTATTTTCCCAGGATCCACGCAGGTGGGTTCTGGTGTGCATCCTGTCCTCGGACCTCCTGGGTGGCCTCCCCAACCCCCCCGGGCCCATCAATGGCCATTTTTGATTGTTTCTTATTTTTATTTTTATTTTTATTTATTTTATTCCCTATTTTTTTGGGACGATTTGTTGGCTTCCGTGGTTCCTGTGGGCATACGCTGCATTGTGGTTGGGCACATGCAGGCTTGTCATGTATTTGGTTCAGATGCTTGGGTTTCAGTCACACACACCCCTCCTGCTTCCCGTTTCCATGGGCTTGCAAAGGGTGTGCCCAAGTGACAGTGAATTACACAGTGACGTTGGACTCCCATGAGCTGTGTGGGCAGTCTGTAGTCAATACTGTGTATACATTCCTAGTGCATATTGCTGTTGTGTTGTACACTGCATGTTGCATTGATGTGTAACTCATCTTCTGTGTCTACCTCCCAATTTGCAGGTCCCTTCCTCATGTCTACACAAGGACCTCTAGTCTGGAGATGGGGTCCATGTTGGCAGCAGTGCACCTACAACTGTACATGGCGCCAACACTGCACAGTTGGTAGTGGTGGGAGTGCAGGCATTTCCAGGTGGTGAGACTACTAATATGTAACATTTGTGATGTCATGTTAATGGTAGTACGTGCTCAAGTATGTTGTTGGTCCGGCATTGCTGTGAGCATTTCAGGTGTTGCAGGTTTCTAATAGGGACACTGTACATAGTGACACTAGTGTCATGTTGTGGGGATTACTTTGTTTACCTGCAAGTAGCATGACATGGCACGGTGTGTCGTGTGGCGGTGCTGGGGTTGGGTTGGCTGACATGGCACTGTCCTCTTGTTGCATTTTGCAAGTGGGTATTCTTTTTAGCTGCTTGAATGTGTAACTCCACAAAACTGCATTGGTGGTCTCTGTGTGGGTAGGGATGCACACATTGTGACACTTTCAGGTGAACAATCTCAGGCTGATATGGTATTCACGGTTCATTCTCCAGACATTCAGGATCAGTGTCAGGTTGAGTCATCATTGATTGTCAGATGGAATGTGCCAGAGCAGTGTGCACTCCACAGGGGTGTGATTTCTATGTGAAGTAATTAGCCACTAGCTGTGTACGGGCTGCGTCCCCCCGTGCCCTTTCCCCTCCCATGCGCAGCAGCTGTGCATGTGGTTGGGGATGTGGGGCCACCACCATGTCCACGGCCAGGCCCCGGCGTGTTGCAACGTTGTGCAGGACACATGCTGCCACTATGGTCCTGCACACTACTGGGGGAGCGTATAACAGCTGGCCGCCAGAACGGTCAAGGGAGCGAAAGCGTGACTTTAGCACTCCGAATGTGCGCTCCACTATGCCCCGGGTCGTAATGTGGGCTGAGTAATATCTTACCTCGGGTGGCGTGGTGGGGTTCCGAATTGGCGTCATCATGTGGGGGCTGAGAGGGTAGGCACTGTCCCCTGTGGAGGTGGTGATTGGTATCATTGGTGGGGTTGTGACCTTGCTCAGTATCCAACATGCATGCATGTGCAGTGGCATACATACTCACCAAGCAGCCATGTATCGCCATGCCGCCCAGCTTCTAGGTCCCGGCTTAGGGTGGACATTCGGTAAATGAAGCTGTCGTGGGTGGACCCGGGAAAGTTGGCATATACTGAGGTGATGATTCCCTTGGCATTACATGCTACCTGCACGTTGATGGAATGCCCGTGCTTGCGGTTCCTATAGATGTGCTCAGATGCCCTGGGGGGACGTAGAGCCACATGGGTGCAGTCGATGGCACCTAGCACTTTGGGGAATAGTGCCACACCGTAAAAATCCAGGGCGGCAGCATGCCTTTCTGCAGGTGTTCTGGGCAGGTATATGTGCCTGCGGACTGATGGGCGTGCAGTGATGATGTTCAAGACCTGGTGTAGGCAGCGTGACTGGGTGGCCTGTGACACCCCACCCACTATGGCACTTGTCCGCTGAAATGATCCAGTGGCTAAGAAGTGCAGTACATTGAGGACCTTCTCGAGTGGGCTGAGTGCTTGGGAGCACAGGGTGGGTGATGTGAGGTCATCCTCCCACTCACTCACCAGGTCCAGTATTATGTGTGGTGGAAACCTGTACCTCCCATACACCTGGTCATCAGGCATCCCAAAAAGGCTGGTTCTGGGTGTGAATATTCTGGCCCTGACTATCCTCCTCCTCCTCCTTTGGTAGCCCACTGCCACTGCTGCTAGGAACGGTATGTTCATCCTGGCGTCTGAGCTTGTTATTGTTAAAGTGCGCAAATTTATGCTTTGCGCGTGTTCTAGGCGAGCGTGTGACCCGCGCACCCCTGGAATCCAGTTCTCGGTCCAGTAGCGTGTGGAAATTCCCACGCACCATGGGATACAGGTGCGCTGACGTACTTGCGTGTGTAAGTGCCCGCGCACCCATGAAATACACGTACATAGGCCAATCGCGTGTACGCGCACTTTTGTCCAATTACACGCTGACGTGCAGTATTTCCACGTGTGCTCCGTCATCATGTGCTGAGTGGGGAACACCCGTGCGGGTCACGTCACAGACGCGCTTACGCGATGAGGGACTCTGGTCCAATAGAATCGCGTGCGCGTGCTGACGCGCTTACGCGCTAAGGGCCTTTCCTCGGATTACACGCTGACGTGCAGGATTTTCACGTGCCAAATCACTCCGTATCAAGCTGGCCACGCGAAAACACACGGAAGACCACGCTCCTGCCCAGAAGGCCGAGTAACTGCCCCCCAGTGCCCTGAGCAGCCTCCCATGTGCCATCTGCTGCTGCCTGCCTGCCTGCTGCCACCGTGCCCTGCCATTTGGTGCCTGCACATCAGCCATCTGCAGGGGTCCAGTTGCTGTGTCCACCCCTGCTGGAACTGAAGACTCCCGACTGGGATTACATCGCTCCACAGCCCAGCCCCAGGACCCAGATGCCCACCCACACCTGCCTCTGGGGTTGCCATGTCGGGCACTTCCACATCTGGCACCAGTGGCAACCCCAGGCCAGAGGGGCAGAGGGGCACAAGCTTCACTGCCACCGAAGTTGGTGTCCTGGTGGAGCATGTCCTGGGGCAGTATGATGCCCTCTTTGGATCGTCCCGCACCAGCAAGGAAGGACGGAAGAGGATCTGGGCCGACTGTGTGGTTGCCATCAACGCGGAGGGGGTGGCAACCCGCAACGTCCTGAAGATCAAGAAGCGCTGGGAGGACTTGAGGTCCAGGACCCTTGTGAAGGCCTGGCGCCTCGTAGAGGGGGGCCGGGGCCGCATGAGTTCTATCCAGAGGGTCCTGGAACGCGTACGCCCAGCGCTCCAAGCCCAGATCCTTGAGAGGGAGGCCCATCTGGAATTGAGCGGTAAGTGTCCAAGCATTACTGTGTGAGACAGGGCATGTTGCGGTGTGCTGGTTCTATGATACTTGCCTGTATGTGTGCCATAGGCCATGTATGCATGTATGTGTGCAGGGACATCATAGTAATGCATGTGCGACCAGTGATGTGTGACCCACATGGTTGTTGCATGTGTTCAAATGCCGCATGGGGAGCCCTATGCAGATTTTGAACATGAGAGCATGCCAGTCTCTGTACCTGGACATGGGTGGGGGTGAGGGATGGGTGCTGATGCCAGGTACATATATGGTAGCCATGTCTGTCTGCCTGACCTGCGTGTCTGTGACTTGTGCATGCCCTGGATGCATGACACATGTGTGTGACAATGCACAGATTCAGTGAAGCAGCCAAATTACCCTTGTATCCGCTGTGTTTGGTGTGTTTGGGGCCAGATGGATGTGACTGAGGTGAAGTGTGTGCATGTGATAGGCATGAGCCATGATGCATGTGAGTTACATATCATTGAATGTTTCAAGAGTCCATTGGAAATGCATGAAAATGTCCATGGCATGCACCATGCCTGTTACTGTGTGTGTTTTGCCTGGACTGACCCATGTGTTGTGGAGGGACATGATGGAAGTGTACTTTGACAGTGGTGCTCATCTGCTATTGCTTCCTGTCTAGGGGACCATTGTACAGTACCCTGATGCTTGTGTTCTTTGTCTCCCTCTACGCAGCGGCTAGTGAAGAAGAGGGCGGAGACGGCGCTGTGGAGCAAGGCGGCGGGGATGCCCCCACGGCTGCAGCGGAAGGGGTGGGTGAGCCCCCACAGGGGCCTGCTACGGTGGGAGACGGTGAGGAGCCATCCAGGTTGGTGGTTTGCACAGAGGAGGAGGAGGCCGCCACTGGGGCACACATGGGGCCTGGTGGGGGCATCCCTGCTGGTGCAAGTGGTGCAGTCCAGGGCCAGGGGCAGGAGGCAGCACAGGTCACCGTGGTGGGGCCTGTGCATGTCGCTGTCCCTGACCCTGTGAGTGCACCACCATGCACCAGTAGGGATGCCCCGTCCCAGGCCCGTCCGCAGGTAGAGGGGATGTCCATGTCACCTGACTCCCCTCCACCTGCGGACGTGGGAACCCCTGGCCGTGTGGAGAAGGTCCTGATTGGGGTCGCTATGCGCACGGCTGTGATTCGTGATGCCGTGCATGCTTCCCGGGAGGAGCACGCACGTCATCACGAAGTGCACCGTGCCGACGTGGCCCAATTGGGATCGGCCATGTTTGGGGGTTTGCTGCATGTGTTGGCCAATCTGGCGGCCCTCTCCTCCTCTGTGCAGGCTATACACCAGTCGTTCTCCTTGCCGTCTTCTGGCCCAGATGCCACCAGTGCCCCCTTTGGACCTGCCCAGACCAATGCAGCCAGCTCGGTGGGGATCCCATCCCTGCCACAGTTGGGTGTCGGAGGTCCAGCAGGGGTGGACAACACAGCAACTGGACCCCAGCAGATGGAAGATGTGACAGCATCATCGGGCAGGGCACGTGCACGACGGCGTCGGTGGTTTCCATCAGCCTGGATGCCGTTGTGCTGGCAGAGGCAGTGGCGTCGGAGGCAGCAGCAGGCTCGACGTGGGAGGCATCATGGCTCGGGGCTATCAAGATCAGAGGGGCAGGCATCGGCCGGAGGGCAGGGCAACCCTGGGATGGTGGTGTCTTCCGTGTGGGAGCAGTTGGTCCAGCGGATAGGTGCGGAGCGGCAGCGGGCGGAAGAGGAGCGGCTCACCATGGTCAGGGCGGAGTTCTCCATGCGTCGGGCGTTGAGGCGGGCTGAGTGCCTCGAGGAAGCTCGCAGGGAGTTTGAGCTGAACATGGGGTTATCCTTGAGAGACCTCGGGGCCAGGACAGAGTCCCGCCTCCAGGACATCGACATGGAGTTCGATGATGCCCTGGCCAGCAACATCACCGAGTGAGCCGCAGGACTTGCCCGCTGCCTTTGTATATAGTTATTTAGTTAGTTAGTGTTATGTTTCCTTTATTCATTTTTATTTTTTTGGACCGCTCGGACAATGGCCACTTTTTTGTAGATATTTTTTTCATTAGGTAGTAGTAGGTTTCATTTATGGTGTTGGGCTCATGGACCCTGGAATATTCGTGTATATAGTTTGCTTTTTGAAGAAACATTTTTTTTATTGATTATTGTGTTCACCATGAGGAAATGGTTTTTCATTATTTTCCTTCCACATGACATTGCTTTGGACAACATTTGTTTTTGGATTACTTTGTTTTTTTTATTTTTACATTTGTTCTCGGACATGGACCATTTATTTTGTTATCCCCATTGTTGTATGTTTGATTTGTTTACTTATTTTTCATCTTTAATACATGTTTTTTTAACTTTCACTTGTGGTATTTTCTCATTGGTTTCATACATGTCATGATATGGGTTTTGACATTCACTTGCACCCGTTGTGTATGTGTGTGTGACGGACATGTGTTCATTTACATACTTGCCATTGGGGTTGTATCATGTAATTGCATTCACTATGTGGGTGGATGCAATCCTTGCCTGGGTGTTTGTGCTGGGTATGCTGCCCATTACTGCCATGATTGAGTATCGTCAGGACCTGGGGGCAGGGGGACATGTGTGGGTGCCTGGTGGAGGATGCCCCTGCACTGCTGGGGGGTGGGGGTGGTGAGAGACATGGGTGGGGGCCTGGTGGAGGGTGCCCCTAGTGGCGGGGGGGTGGGGGTGATAGGGGACATGAGTGGGGGCCTGGTGGGGGCTGCCCCTGCACTGCTGGGGGGTGGGGGTGGTGGGAGACATGAGTGGGGGCCTGGTGGAGGGTGCCCCTGGTGGCGGGGGGGTGGGGGTGATAGGGGACATGAGTGGGGGCCTGGTGGAGGCTGCCCCTGCACTGCTGGGGGGTGGGGGTGGTGGGAGACATGAGTGGGGGCCTGGTGGAGGGTGCCCATGGTGGCAGGGGGGTGGGGGTGGTGGGAGACATGAGTGGGGGCGTGGTGGAGGCTGCTCCTGGATGGTGGGGGGTTGGGGTGGTGGGAGACATGAGTGGGGGCCTGGTGGAGGCTGCCCCTGGATGGTGAGGGGTGGGGGTGGTGGGAGACATGAGTGGGGGCCTGGTGGAGGGTGCCCATGGTGGCAGGGGGGTGGGGGTGGTGGGAGACATGAGTGGGGGCCTGCTGGAGGCTGCCCCTGCACTGCTGGGGGGTGGGGGTGGTGGGAGACATGAGTGGGGGCCTGGTGGAGGGTGCCCCTGGTGGTGGGGGGGTAGGGGTGATAGGGGACATGAGTGGGGGCCTGGTGGGGGCTGCCCCTGCACTGCTGGGGGGTGGGGGTGGTGGGATACATGAGTGGGAGCCTGGTGGAGGGTGCCCATGGTGGCAGGGGGGTGTTGGTGGTATGAGACATGAGTGGGGGCCTGCTGGAGGCTGCCCCTGCACTGCTGGGGGGTGAGGGTGGTGGGAGACATGAGTGGGGGCCTGGTGGAGGGTGCCCCTGGTGACTGGGGGGGTGGGGGTGGTGGGAGACATGGGTGGGGACCTGGTGGAGGCTGCCCCTGCACTGCTGGGGGGTGGGGGTGGTGGGAGACATGAGTGGGGGCCTGGTGGAGGGTGCCCATGGTGGCAGGGGGGTGGGGGTGGTGGGAGACATGAGTGGGGGCCTGGTGGAGGCTGCCCCTGGATGGTGGGGGGTGGGGGTGGTGGGAGACATGAGTGGGGGCCTGGTGGAGGCTGCCCCTGCACTGCTGGGGGGTGGGGGTGGTGGGAGACATGAGTGGGGGCCTGGTGGAGGCTGCCCCTGCACTGCTGGGGGGTGGGGGTGGTGGGAGACATGGGTGGGGGCCTGGTGGAGGCTGCCCCTGCACTGCTGGGGGGTGGGGATGGTGGGAGACATGAGTGGGGGCCTAGTGGAGGCTGCCCCTGCACTGCTGGGGGGTGGGGGTGGTGGGAGACATGAGTGGGGGCCTGGTGGAGGGTGCCCATGGTGGCAGGGGAGTGGGGGTGGTGGGAGACATGAGTGGGGGCCTGGTGGAGGCTGCCCCTGGATGGTGGGGGGTGGGGGTGGTGGGAGACATGAGTGGGGCCTGGTGGAGGGTGCCCCTGGTGGCGGGGGGGTGGGGGTGATAGGGGACATGAGTGGGGGCCTGGTGGCGGCTGCCCCGGCACTGCTGGGGGGTGGGGGTGGTGGGAGACATGAGTGGGGGCCTGGTGGAGGGTGCCCATGGTGGCAGGGGGGTGGGGGTGGCGGGAGACAGGAGTGGGGGCCTGCTGGAGGCTGCCCCTGCACTGCTGGGGGGTGGGGGTGGTGGGAGACATGGGTGGGGGCCTGGTGGAGGCTGCCCCTGCACTGCTGGGGGGTGGGGGTGGTGGGAGACATGAGTGGGGGCCTGGTGGAGGGTGCCCCTGGTGGTGGGGCGGTGGGGGTGATAGGGGACATGGGTGGGGGCCTGGTGGGGGCTGCCCCTGCACTGCTGGGGGGTGGGGGTGGTGGGAGACATGAGTGGGGGCCTGGTGGAGGGTGCCCCTGGTGACTGGGGGGGTGGGGGTGGTGGGAGACATGAGTGGGGGCCTGGTGGAGGGTGCCCCTGGATGGTGGGGGGTGGGGGTGGTGGGAGACATGAGTGGGGGCCTGGTGGAGGCTGCCCCTGGATGGTGGGGGGTGGGGGTGGTGGGAGACATGAGTGGGGGCCTGGTGGAGGGTGCCCCTGGTGGCGGGGGGGTGGGGGTGATAGGGGACATGAGTGGGGGCCTGGTGGGGGCTGCCCCTGCACTGCTGGGGGATGGGGGTGGTGGGAAACATGAGTGGGGGCCTGGTGGAGGGTGCCCATGGTGGCAGGGGGGTGGGGGTGGTGGGAGACATGAGTGGGGGCCTGCTGGAGGCTGCCCCTGGATGGTGGGGGGTGGGGGTGGTGGGAGACATGAGTGGGGGCCTGGTGGAGGCTGCCCCTGGATGGTGGGGGGTGGGGGTGGTGGGAGACATGAGTGGGGGCCTGGTGGAGGGTGCCCATGGTGGTGGGGGGTAGGGGTGATAGGGGACATGAGTGGGGGCCTGGTGGGGGCTGCCCCTGCACTGCTGGGGGGTGGGGGTGGTGGGAGACATGAGTGGGAGCCTGGTGGAGGGTGCCCATGGTGGCAGGGGGGTGTTGGTGGTATGAGACATGAGTGGGGGCCTGCTGGAGGCTGCCCCTGCACTGCTGGGGGGTGGGGGTGGTGGGAGACATGAGTGGGGGCCTGGTGGAGGGTGCCCCTGGTGACTGGGGGGGTGGGGGTGGTGGGAGACATGGGTGGGGGCCTGGTGGAGGCTGCCCCTGCACTGCTGGGGGGTGGGGGTGGTGGGAGACATGAGTGGGGGCCTGGTGGAGGGTGCCCATGGTGGCAGGGGGGTGGGGGTGGTGGGAGACATGAGTGGGGGCCTGGTGGAGGCTGCCCCTGGATGGTGGGGGGTGGGGGTGGTGGAAGACATGAGTGGGGGCCTGGTGGAGGCTGCCCCTGCACTGCTGGGGGGTGGGGGTGGTGGGAGACATGAGTGGGGGCCTGGTGGAGGCTGCCCCTGCACTGTTGGGGGGTGGGGGTGGTGGGAGACATGGGTGGGGGCCTGGTGGAGGCTGCCCCTGCACTGCTGGGGGGTGGGGATGGTGGGAGACATGAGTGGGGGCCTAGTGGAGGCTGCCCCTGCACTGCTGGGGGGTGGGGGTAGTGGGAGACATGAGTGGGGGCCTGGTGGAGGGTGCCCATGGTGGCAGGGGGGTGGGGGTGGTGGGAGACATGAGTGGGGGCCTGGTGGAGGCTGCCCCTGGATGGTGGGGGGTGGGGGTGGTGGGAGACATGAGTGGGGCCTGGTGGAGGGTGCCCCTGGTGGTGGGGGGGTGGGGGTGATAGGGGACATGAGTGGGGGCCTGGTGGCGGCTGCCCCGGCACTGCTGGGGGGTGGGGGTGGTGGGAGACATGAGTGGGGGCCTGGTGGAGGGTGCCCATGGTGGCAGGGGGGTGGGGGTGGCGGGAGACAGGAGTGGGGGCCTGCTGGAGGCTGCCCCTGCACTGCTGGGGGGTGGGGGTGGTGGGAGACATGGGTGGGGGCCTGGTGGAGGCTGCCCCTGCACTGCTGGGGGGTGGGGGTGGTGGGAGACATGAGTGGGGGCCTGGTGGAGGGTGCCCCTGGTGACTGGGGGGTGGGGGTGGTGGGAGACATGAGTGGGGGCCTGGTGGAGGGTGCCCCTGGATGGTGGGGGGTGGGGGTGGTGGGAGACATGAGTGGGGGCCTGGTGGAGGCTGCCCCTGGATGGTGGGGGGTGGGGGTGGTGGGAGACATGAGTGGGGGCCTGGTGGAGGGTGCCCCTGGTGGCGGGGGGGTGGGGGTGATAGGGGACATGAGTGGGGGCCTGGTGGGGGCTGCCCCTGCACTGCTGGGGGGTGGGGGTGGTGGGAAACATGAGTGGGGGCCTGGTGGAGGGTGCCCATGGTGGCAGGGGGGTGGGGGTGGTGGGAGACATGAGTGGGGGCCTGCTGGAGGCTGCCCCTGGATGGTGGGGGGTGGGGGTGGTGGGAGACATGAGTGGGGGCCTGGTGGAGGCTGCCCCTGGATGGTGGGGGGTGGGGGTGGTGGGAGACATGAGTGGGGGCCTGGTGGAGGGTGCCCATGGTGGCAGGGGGGTGGGGGTGGTGGGAGACATGAGTGGGGGCCTGCTGGAGGCTGCCCCTGCACTGCTGGGGGGTGGGGGTGGTGGGAGACATGAGTGGGGGCCTGGTGGAGGCTGCCCCTGCACTGCTGGGGGGTGGGGGTGGTGGGGGACATGGGTGGGGGCCTGGTGGAGGCTGCCCCTGCACTGCTGGGGGGTGGGGGTGGTGGGAGACATGAGTGGGGGCCTGGTGGAGGCTGCCCCTGCACTGCTGGGGGGTGGGGGTGGTGGGAGGCATGAGTGGGGGCCTGGTGGAGGGTGCCCATGGTGGCAGGGGGGTGGGGGTGGTGGGAGACATGAGTGGGGGCCTGCTGGAGGCTGCCCCTGCACTGCTGGGGGGTGGGGGTGGTGGGAGACATGAGTGGGGGCCTGGTGGAGGGTGCCCCTGGATGGTGGGGGGTGGGGGTGGTGGGAGACATGAGTGGGGGCCTGGTGGAGGCTGCCCCTGGATGGTGGGGGGTGGGGGTGGTGGGAGAAATGAGTGGGGGCCTGGTGGAGGGTGCCCATGGTGGCAGGGGGGTGGGGGTGGTGGGAGACATGAGTGGGGGCCTGCTGGAGGCTGCCCCTGCACTGCTGGGGGGTGGGGGTGATGGGAGACATGAGTGGGGGCCTGGTGGAGGGTGCCCCTGGATGGTGGGGCGTGGGGGTGGTGGGAGACATGAGCAGGTGTGCACGGTAGTCCCCTGTTTTGTGGGCTGCCTGCAGGGGCCGTCGAGGGTGTACAGGGAACACCTGTGAGGACCCACCCAGCCTAATCGCATGTGTAACTTCCCACGCACCCCTGTAATACACGTACCAAGCCAAATTGCGTGTGATAATTCCCGCGCACCCTTGAAATACACGCGCCCAGGCAATTTGCGTGTGGAAATTCCCGTGCACCCCTGGAATACACGTACCCTGCTGAAATCGTGTGTTAAACTTCCCGTGCACCCCTGTAATACACGCGCCCAGGCTATTCGCGTGTGGAACTTCCCGCGCACCCCTGAAATACACGCGCCCAGGCTATTCGCGTGTGGAACTTCCCGCGCACCCCTGAAATACACGTACCCTGATGGAATCGCGTGTGGAACTTCCCGCGCACCCCTGAAATACACCTACCCTGATGGAATCGTGTGTGGAACTTCCCGCGCACCCCTGAAATCCACGTACCCGGCCAAATCGCGTGTGAGACTTCCCGCGCACCCCGGTATACACGCACACGTATTTTTTGTCAGCGTGTCCGTGTTTGTGGGTACCCCTTTGCACGTCATTTGTCCTGGAGGGCCACAGTATAGGACATTCATCATGGCAGTATATGGGTGCTATTTGTTGGCGCACCTTTTGGCGCACATTTCTTACAGCCGCAGAGACGCTACCGCCTGCTTTCTTGTGGCGGTCGTGTTTGTGCCTGTGCGCTGGTTTGAGCGTGCGCTTTTTTGCCCTATTCTATTCCTTGAATACGTGTTGTAGGCGAGCGTGTGGGCGTTCCGCGCACTTGTGCCCTGTACTTCCCCCGTGACGCCCACGTTTTTGCAAGTTGTTCCCCATTCCGAGAGTTACGCCCGTGTTCCGCCTACTTTTGTTGCGTGCGCCGCGCTATGTGCGAATTTCGCTGTGGCCTGTGCGATTTTCGCTGTGACCTGGCGCACGCTGTTAGATGGCCTGTGCGCCAACGTGCGCGGCGCACTTTTTATCGCACATCCGCTGGTTTTCTCGCGCACGGACTTCCATGAATCGACGTGCGCTGCTTTTCGTGCGATTTTCGCACTTGCACTGCGATTTTCGCTATTCCACTGCGATTCGCACATTTTTGCCCACTTGCGCCGCGCTAATTATTCCATGAATCGGCCTGTTAATATTCAGCTGAATACCAAATAGTTAGCCAAGCATTTGGCTGAATTTGACTATGTAACCAAATAGCTCTTTTATGTAATAAATCATGTTTTACAAACTTGAAAAACAATTTTAAAAGAAAATCACTGTTTTACATGTATTCCCATGTTTCATTTCTTCTCTTCGTTTTAATCAAAATGTAATCCATATTTATGCATACAAGCCAAACCAGTACATATTAACACAAATGTAGGGTCCAAATGTGCAAAAGGATGTTGCATATACAAAAGCACTGCTACTCAAAGAGGCAGGCTTCACGAATGGAAAGAGCTCGATTGTAATGAACAAAATGGATAATGTAATTTGCATTTTCCATTGTAAATCACACACATTTCAATTGCTTGCATGTTGCATGGTATCTTCCTCGAAAAGTGAGTTTTAAATGTTTGCAGCTCACATAGAATTGTGTACATAGTTTCTGTTACTTGTGCAGGACATGTGCCGATTACATATATTGAGTGAATGGATGCCATTTTTCTATGATTTTTAAAGAGTGGACTCCCTCTCCCTAGGCCGGATGAGGAAGGAGGACTCCTCCAGAATGGCCAATAGGGTTGTAGCACGAATTGTGACTGAATCTGCCCGATTCCTCCAAACTCTCAGAAGGCAGTCAATCAATTTCACAAAATCGGAATCCTCACGATTTATGCCACCTCACTAGAGGATGAAAGGCTCTGGCATGTTCTATATCTGACACTCTTGAACCCACCACTCAAAAAAATAAAAGAAGATGCAGTACTCTCTACTTCTCTTCTTCTCCCTTTCAACACCCAGAGATGCTCTGATCTCTCACACCTTTCCTCGTGGGGCAGTCTGCCCTTCAACGTCATTTAAGAGATTTCCCAATAAACACGTTCCCCGATGAGGCAAATTTGAATTCCTGAAATATGGGTGACAACTTGCACTGCATGACAATGACCTGACTCGTCCCATGCCCTATTGAGTGAAAAAAGTCAGTTCACCTGTACAGAAGTCTTTCACCAACGGAGTATAGCTCTCTGACTATGTACCAAACAGAGTCCTCACACCTATTCCTCTACACTACCTCTGTTCCACAAGTAAATTGAAGAGAGTTCACAACATTAATTTCAGCTGAGAGACCTCTTTGCTGGAGGCATGGCAATCTGCCTGACATTTAATATATTACCTCAGCCCTACTGGTCACAACTACCTGTTGTGAATTCTTAACGTTTTTCCAATAGCAACAAACCATGGTCAACTCTCCTTCTCTCCGATATGCAGATATTTGAATTCCCTGTAATACTGCAGGAATGCAGTCCATTTTTAACTTCATTCTCTTTTGCAATATGCATTACATATTTTCCTCGCTGAGTTGAGATTTAGGATTCAAATCTGAAGACAAAGGGTAATTACCACTGAGATACTACCAAACTGTATTACTGTTATTACCACTTGGTCTGGTGGTATTACCACCAACGTTATTACCTCTGGTGCTTATACGGCCATATTCCAAGTGGTGGTTTGGCTGTGTAAATTCCCATTTTATGGAGTCCTATGACTACAGTGGGGATTTTTGGCTGTATACCTCTGGTGGTAACCACTCCACTTTACCTCCAAGAATCAGTGGAAATGACCCCCCCCCAGTAATTCAGCCAGAGGTTATACCACCAAACTTGTAGTTTGGCAGTGCGGGAATAATTGAGGTAACGGAATTACCTCCACTTTTTTACAGCATCGCCAAACTAATAATAAGGCTCATTTAGCAGCAGCTGAGAAGCAAGAAATGTTTTGGCTGCAGACAAAAAGCTTTTAAAGTCAGACACTATAGGTAAGATTTTGAGGGAAAATAAAAGAAGGACTACAAAATATGCAGAGAAAATTAAACACAAGTCTCTGGCTATAAGGGCCAAAAAGCTCTCCTCAGTTTCCCCACAATGTCTTCTTGCCATTAATTTGCAGAAACACTCCCTTCAGTTTTTTTTTGGTTGTATTTTTTGTAGAAGTATCATTGGTTAATAAATAACCTTTAACACATTGCATCACATGTTAGAATACAAAGAAAAATAATACCGAAAATTAAACAACCAAAATACATAATTCATCGCAATTTCTTCACACATTATACCATTAATCATCAACATATTTAAAATTTCTGCATACAAATATTCCCTGATACATGTGTCTACATATTAAATCTTCAAACTCAATTAAACTGTACATAACTGCAAATATGTAATAAAACCAACCTCCACAAAAACTGAGGAGGTGGTACATCTCCTGAGACATGTAGACAATAAAGCTACGCAGTCAATACAATTCATTGGGCCTCATTATGAGGCTAGCAGTAGCTGAGCCTGTACTACAGGCACGGCTGCCACCGATATTCATTTTTTTCTGGTGCCCAAGACTGGACAATTACCGGGCAATTACGACTTTGCCAGACTCGGTATTTGCCTATTCCTGGGTGCCTGAAAACATTCTTCCCCATTCCCATTTGAGCCCCGTAGAGCTCAATGGGAATGGGGAGGGTGGTAGCACTGGTACCGTCAATAATGGTACTGGTGCTACCATCATGTTCTTCTCGCGGGTGCCAGTACGGCCACCAGGTCAGACCTGCTGGCTGCAAATGCACCAGTGACCAGAACTTGTAGTTTGCTGGTATGGTAACAATGGGACCAGTAACCTTACTGGTACCGTTGTTGCTGTACTGGCAAACTCGTAATGCGGCCCATTGAGTTTACACGGCTTTTGAAATATAAAACATATTTAACTGGCAAGGCTGGGCAATAAATCATGAAGCGTCTCAAGCTTACTAGAAGTATTGCTAAACCTGCAAGTAGCCTGGTCAACAGACATAGCTTTATATCTCGCTAAAATGTCTCTCGTTGGATGTAGGTTCCATATTAATTTTAGAAAAGAAGTGCGTACATACCTATTGGGATAAATGGACAGATAAAGAGCCAGTACACCACTTTGTTTATGATCAAAACTGAGATGGCTTAGTGACACATAACTCTGTAGCTCTTCCATTGTTAAGGACCAAACCCAGGAGTACAATGATATCTTTACCTCGCCAGTATTGTCCAAGAGATCGCTCTTGGTCAGATCTAGTTGATACAATATATTGTTGCAGAGATCGAAAAAACATTTCAATTACTGATCACTCTTGCATCCTCTTATAACATTCAGATCTTCAAACACTGAGTCACTAAAAGGGCAAAGAATGTTAAAGTAAAACAATTAAAACGTTCATCTAGCTTGAGTAGCAACTGATATAATAACCAACTCATATCGATGTACTGCTAGTGGTGTATATTTAGGAGTACTAAAGGCTATATGCCAAATCAGTTATTCTATTCTTGGAATTAAATCTAAAACCCACAAATGTAAAATTTCAATGCTTTATAAAACCCTTAGAACTATTTTTCCCTCTTAAAATTTTGAAGCAGTTTTGCTAAAAACGTCCCATCCTTTGCATCAATTTTACATAGTTGGTTAGTTAAGGCCACTGCCCTCACCCTCATCCAATGGTGTTTTATGGGGTTTATATGTTATAGTGCGCCCTAAATAAACATAATTGTTTACCCTTTTGAGCGTATGTGAGGACATCTGCCACTGATGTTTAGTCATGTTTTTCTAAATAGTGCAATGCATAATTTTAGTTTTCCCTCGATTGATCTTCATGGAATACATTTTTGCAAAATCCGCAAATGCACTAATCCAGCGCTGTAATCCCTTCTGAGTACAGCCAAATAACAAAAATTCATTGGTGTTTGCTAGCCATGTGATCTTAAGAAAATCTACTTTTGGAGATGCAAAGGCTGCCTTTGCAAGAATATCCTCAACATCGGAGATATAAAGAATAAAGAGTCAGGGAGGCAAAATGTACCCCTGCCTCACCCGAGTATGTTTGGCCATTTTTCACAATAACAAACCACCCTGATCCATCCTCACTTAGATGTTCGAATGCTAGTGAAGTCCAAACATTAATCGAAGTAGACCAGAAGGAATCCCCAGCTATCTAGTTTTGACCACAACTGTCCTCTATTGACAGTATCAAATGCTACCGACAAATAAATTGTTGCAAGAAATACCAAATTATATGTTTTCTTCCATGTCAGGTTTTGAAAGCATTTGAGGATGACACCATTAAGATTGGTGCCATAATATATTCGAAAACCAGTTTGCCATTTCTTGGTGATTCCCACTTCATTTGCCCAATTTTCCAAGTTTATCAACAAAAGTGAGGCAAAGATCTTTCTATCTGCATCGAGGATCGAGAAGGGTCGATAGTGGATCAGCCCTCAACCGAGTCTTATAGTATATTAGACGACACTTATTCTCTGAGCTACTATTATGTACCATAGAGGTTATCAAAAGTCACGTTGAACCTCTGAATTCTTGAGTAAAGAAATGTGGGATTCACCCTAAACTGAAAAACAAGACATTAATACCCCTTTACTAACTTAACCACAGCAAAGCCCAATCCCAAACAGGGATTTCATTCCAGCAACTCCAGGACCCTTCCAAGTGACCTTGATGAGTGAAAGGTTGAACGTCCACCTTCCCATGCTCTTTGTCAGGTACACTGGGGAATGGGGCTGAGATCTCTTGGGAGCTACATGTTGGGAACATGGAGATGTGGGAGGTGGAGTGGAGTAGGGATACCGCCCTTGACTCATATTTTATTGCAGTACTGCTTGCAGAAGAAACAGCAAAGCTCAGTACACAAAGAACCACCATTGTATTACCCAGCTTTGGATATAGGGATCACAAAGAACACAATACATTTTCTCCAGATGTATTGCTTGAGGCCTTTTTCTGTTAATGTTCTAATTAAAGCCTTCGTTTATCCCCTATGGAACTTAGGTAGGCCTCATATGTGGTGGACAATTAGTCCCTGAAAGAGTAACAGCTGAGGCCCATTACAGAATAAATCTGCTACACATAGTTTCTCCCTGGGTGGCATGTACATCTATGATAGAGCCATAGTTGAGTAGAAAGAGAAATGCCGACAGGCAGGATTTTTTGGCCCAATGGAAGGTCACAAACACTTTAGCAACCAGGGTAACCTCCATAATATCTCAACTTAAACCCTGGTGGACTTCAGACACAGGCAACCATGCAAGTCTCTGAATTCCACTGGGGGCCCTCATATGTCTCAGGAGGGGCTCAGGCACTATTAAAAGTAATTATTCCAATGCTTGCACTACTGGCCCTGCCTTAGCAGTTTTCAGGCTATTTGTGATATGCATTAACCGATGCCAAATTAATTTCCTATGCCGATATAGAATGACTCAACAATGGTGGTGTTTGTGTTTTAATGCTCCGCCAATAGGCTGCCGATTACTCCATCATGTTGGTAACCATGAACAGCCAAGTACTGATAGACTAAGCAGTTAAGGAAGAGCTAGTGAAACTGTGTGCCAGAAAGGCAAGCCCACAAAGATTAGATAGATACGGTTACGTCAAGGTACACAGGACATTGCAATATATAACATATATAATATACTAACCAGAAGAAGACTCCCTTGTTCTACAGAGACTTAAGGAGTGGATTGAAGGATGTATTAGCTCAGGTGGCTAACTTGCCCTCTTCCTGGGCAGAATAAATAGACTTGGTAGTGCAGTTAGCCCACAAGCTGACATGACTGAAAAAGGACAACGGACGGATGGGTGGGGCAGTTCAACCACTGGTAAGCTTCCTTTGGCTATAGGCAACATCCAGGGCCACTGATAGTGAAGAACCCAGTAAAATAGAGGATTTACAGGGTCCACTAACTTGCAAGGCCGGAGAGAGGAAACTAGGCCATAAATTGCATCTTTATTGTGGCCACTCAGTTCATTTCTTCAAAGATTGACGAGCATTAAGCCTGAAATTCCCCCAAAATACTGTGATATTCCCTCTTCCCTATCCCCACTTTCCTGCCTACTATAGCCTCTCACCCCCCCTGCATTTCCCTCTTCTTTCTCAGAGTTGTCTGCTCTATGAAGGTCTCCAGAACCATTAAGGACAATATTGGCTCTCTTGCCCCTGCACTTGCTGACTTCTGCAATCACACTTTTGCTACTGGCTCCTTCCCCTCTTCCCTCAAGCACTCGCTTGGGAGTCCCTCCTGAAAAACCCGTCTGCAGACCTGTCTTGTCTGGCTAACTACCACCTTACCTCTATCACCCTCTTCCTTGGAAAACTCCTAGAGAAGCTGGTCTCCCACTAACTGACCCAGCACACTGAGCTCGTTGGTTGCCTACATGACCACCAATCTGGATTCCGAGCATCCAGAGGCAAGGAAACAGCTCTTCTGAACACCCATGATGAACTGCTTGCATCTCTTGATTTCTAACTCTTCAGTTGTTCTCATCTCATTCTACTTGAGCTAGTCTCTGCATTTGATACAGTCAACCACACCATCTTCATAAAATGGCTCCACAATACCCTAGGTATCTCAGAGCAGTCACTGGATTGGCTGACTTCCTTCCTCAATGACCGTCCCTCCCAGTTTATCCTGGGCTCTTTCTCCTTCCCCACCTCTGTCTCCACCTGTGTCATCCCCTAGGCCTTTCAACCCTGGCGCTTTAACATCTACCTTGCTCTGCTTGCTCACCTAATCTCCACCATCTCCCCTTACTTCCAGTGTTATGCAAATGACAAAAAACTCTTCTTTAAACTTCCCTCTGATCCTCTCCTTACTTCCTCCATCATTCCTGACTGTCCTGGTGTGCCTCCAATGATCTCTGCCTCAATGACAGCAAGACTGAGATCCTTCCCATTGGTTCACCTGCTCTCTCTTTCTTCCCCTCCCTCTGGCTGCCCTCCATGGGCTCTCCCCCTTCTCATTTATCTGAAGCCAAAAACCATGGAGTCATCTTCGACAAATCTCGTTCCGTCCTCCCTCAAATCTAGGATCTTGCCAAGAAGGCCCACTTTGAACTCCTCCTCCTCAAAGGAAACCTTCCTTTCTCCACTTTCCTCCAGAACCTCAAAGTTTCTGGAGCTATAGTTATCTGTAGGCTAGACTACTACAATAGCCTCTTCCTTAATCCACCCTTTTCCTCTCTATGTCCCCTCCAGATAATCCATAATAGGGCTGCAAGACCTATGATTGGCCTCAAGCACATCTCAAGCCCTACAATCTCTCCACTGGTTTCCGGGTGCCGTATGGATCACATTCAAATTCCTCTGCATCATCTATAATGCTGTCTGGGGCTGGGGACCACACTATCTACAACTGGCTCTCACTAAATACTCTCCCTCCATATCTTTATGTTCCTCCAGCACCAAGTCTCTTCATCTGGCGCCAACTCTGTGTGTGTCAAGAGCTTCGCTAAACAGCGAGCTGGTAGCCAATATCCTTCCTCGCTGGTTCCCTCCTATGGAACAGCCTCCCCCTTCCTCTTCATCTTGAGCCGGTTCTACTCAAATTCCAGCAGCTCCTCAAGACTTTCGTTTTCACCTCCTCCTTCCCTCCCTCCTCTGCTAAACCCCACAGTCACTGAGATTGGTGACCAGGGCCATTATGTGTTTTCCGGGGTCCTGGCGTGCCATCCCAATCGCCTTCAGCCTCTGATCGCTCCTAGCACTTGCCTTGGCACCCACCGGCCTGTGCTATCACAGGTCTGCACTTATTTATTGTCAGTTGACCACTCCTACCAAGTGATCTCTGCCAGTCATTTAACAGGTGCTTGGAACTTACTCCCTAGCACCTCCCTCTGTGGTATTCCTAGCACTTACTCCTCTTCCCTCATCTCTTCTCTATCTCTGCACTTGCACGTTCTGAATTCTCCCAAGGCCTAGTAGGACCACATCACTCTTTCATTGTTATATTTGCCTTTCATTCCCATGTCCCCTCCCCATTTGGCCTGGTGGCCTTTTGAAATACAATTTAGGATTGTAATTGAGATTTGTTGACCAGGAGCAAAACGCAGATCCTGGTTATTAGACATGAACCTGCTCTGTAGAAGCAGGAGCTAGAACAGGGGTATAGACAGGATAGGGCTTAAGTGGGCAAGGACCACCAGGAATTGTAAATGCTCACTGAGCAATGCTATGTGGACATTTATAGATGATAATGTCAGTGAGGTGGGCCAACTACATTAGCTTCAGGATGTACTTGTTAGTCAATACTGGCTACCCTTCAGGTTTACTAACATCACTATACTGGAAACTGAAAAGGTTATTCTATCTCTCAAACCATCTAACTGCCAAGGCGACAGTTGCCCTGCGCAAGTCATCAAGGATGCAGCTAGAGATTTAGCTCCTTTCATCTCGAAACTAATCAATGCCTCCTTCAATACGAGTACGGTACCCACAAACCTTAAAGAATCCTGGGTACTGCCCCTACTCAAAAAACAGACACTGGACCCAGCAATCCCCACTAACTACAGGCCCATTACCACGGTCCCTTTTCTCCTTAAAATCATCGATAGAGTAGCCTACCTCCAGATTCAAAACTAACTGGAGTCACACCAACTATTAGGTTCACGACAATCTGGATTCAGACCACTTCACGGTACTGAAACGGCCCTAATCGACCTCAAGACACAAATCGACGAGTTGAAGGATAATGGTAGAACAGCTATGCTCCTCCTCCTTGACCTATCAGCGGCCTTCGACCTGGTGGATCATGCAGTATTATGCAACCACTTAGCTTCTGCCGCCCATTTCTCAAGTGAAGCTATAGCATGGGTACAATCCTTCCTTGCTAACCATACGATGAGAGGGTTCTCCCCTGTAGCTGCAGCGGACCCAATCCATATCAAATGTGGTGTCCCACAAGGCTCATGTGTCTCCCCAACAATGTATAATATCTTTACTAAGCCACTTTTCGACAAACTTGACAGATTAGGGGTAACCTATACTAATTATGCGGACGATACACAGATTCTCATACCACTATCAGGCAACTTTGTCGAAGACACAGCCTTAGTAAACAAAATATACCTACTCATTCAGGCATGGATGGCCTCCCATGGCCTCTGCCGAAATGACAATAAAACTGAGATAGTGATTTTGGGTTCCGACTCTACTCTAAAAAAACTCAGTGCCAACTATTGCAATTTCAACATAGATGGTAACACAATCAAAGTAGCAACTGAGGTAAAAACACTAGGCTTTTACCTTGACTCCACTCTATCCCTTAAAAAACAAGTTAATACCTTGGCATCCTCTACAGCGTACACCTGTAAATTAATCAGGACCTGTAGACCTTACCTCTCCAAAACTAACTGCATTAGGCTAGCTAACGCACTAGTAATGTCAAAGTTGGACTACTGTAATGCCCTCTATGCAGGAGCCAATAAAACTATCATTAATAAAATGCAAATCCTTCAAAATAACGCTCTCAGAGCAGCCCTCGACATACCACGCAGAGCTCATATATCCAACATCAGGAAAGATCACCACTGGCTAAAAATCAGCGATAGAGTCCTTCTCAAGACACTATCTCTCACACACAAAGGGATCAACAACACTGCACCCCCCTACATTTCGGCTAGACTGACCAGAAAATCGTCCAGTCACTACACTAGAGCTACTAACCATTTCCTGCTAGAAACCCCGAGATTTAAACCATCCAAAGCGGGAGGAGCTAGCTTCCCTGTTAGAGCTGCCCAGGCTTGGAATGCATTGCCCACTGCATTCAGAGCAACCCCATCTTATTCCAGCTTTAGAAGAAAGGTCAAAAACTGGCTCTGGTCCAACGACAACTAATTTTCGTCGCACCTAAATATCGTGATACCCCTTGAAATCCGGTTCTATGACTATTTTGCCTTTACCGTCCCACTTCACTGTATACATGTACTCCTAACATTCTAACCTGCTATCTCTCATCTCTATTGCTTGTATTGACTTGTATACACTGTACTCCGTATGTATGTAACCTAAACTTAAGTAACCTTGCACCCGTTGCGCCCGGCTACCCTTGGGTTTTGTGCGCATTATCAAATAATAAACATAAACATAAACATACAACACTGTTGTAGTACATACTCTGAAGCATACATAAGTTTGCGCAAGATGCAAACTCTAACTTTCTATCCATTTATACTATCTAATATGTTCTAAATGTCTGTTAGGTGTATTCTTTATTCTTCTTTATTTACATTCCCAAACAAACACAGTTAATATCGCATAGCTAGGTTGGTATGGTACCATTTGCTACAGAAGTTAAAATTAGGCATTGGTAGCTGTTGGTTTCAAACTAACCAGGCTCCACTTGGCTATAACCAGGAGCTAAATAGCTCCAGTTTCTGGCAATTTGGAACCCTGAAGATATTGTTGTGCTGAATGTTATCAGCTTCTGCTGGTTAAGTGCATGGTGAGGGAATTGCAGTTTAGAAGATATGAAAAGGTGCAGGTTGGATTATCTTTCAGTTGTGGGTAATAGTGGCAATACATTGCAGCACACATGATGAATAATTTGTGTGCAAGAGCAGAGGGAAGCACTGTAAATAGAAGTAGCATTTTATGTCTGATCTTTTCCATAGAATTGTGTTGACATTGTTACTCACAACTTAAAGAGAGCACAATCTGCAGCCCATATTTTTAAGAGTATAACAGCTATAGTCTCTTAAAGACATGCAAAACCCTTTGTACCCTCATTAGGTTTCTGTAATACTTTTTGTTTTGCACACATGTGAAGCAAATAGCACATTATGCGACTCAAGGCCCATCACCTACCAACCTCAGTTTCTCTGTTCTTATGATGCAGTGTTATAAGGATAGTAATGTAGCACCTACGGAAAGGAAGCATTAAGCAATGCATCCACATGAAGGTATACGCTGTAGAACATGGAAAGCCTAGGAAAGGTTTAAGAATAAGTGTTACATGTGTATGCCTTGGAGCATGTACAATGGATTGGTATGGGGATGCATGATTAATACTGTTTCTAATAGTGCGTGGAAGCAATAGGTTTCTGGCATTGAAATTGAAGTATTCATTATGTTCTTTTTTCTGCTGTTTTTTCTGCTGTGTAGGTTTAGAATACCTTCAAAGAGCTGGGCACAGCGTGACAAAAGGAAGGAATGATATGTGCAGGGAAGTAAACTTTCTTAATCTTATATGTTCAACCTGATTTATCATGTTCTGTGCAAAGTTGTACGGATACTAATGTACTAATGTCTGCTAAAGAGCAAGCCTTCAAGAATGTATAATTTCAGACAGAAATCACATTAACTACTGAAACCAATGGAAACGTTCAGTTTTCAAGTAAGACTGCTAAAAGAAAAACTCTATCTACATCATTACAGCACACAAAGAACGAGGAGGCAGTTAAAATAAGAAAAATAAGTACTGCTTTACTTTTTAGAAACAGGAATAAGAATGTGCATTAAATAAACAATCACTCTCCATTGTTCTCAAATCTGTGCAGAAGTGCACAATTAGATTGTGCTCATGGTGTTACCGGGGACGTTTAGGAATGCCATAAAACAAACCCAGTCTGGCCTGGCAAATGAGCCGTTTCCGTTTAAGCAGGGGTTATAGAGACAGGGCTTTAGGAAGTGAGAAGGGGATAGACGGAAATAAGATGCCAAAGGTTATATGGATGTTCTCATTTCACATGGCCATGATATTTTCATTAACATGGACTTTTATAAAGCACTTCTTGTTGGGGATGAACCCAGGCAAATGCCCCAACTAGTGCCCCATTGATCTTTGATGGTCTGGCGGTGGAGAGGTTGAAGGATGATGGAGTGCTAGGTGCGTGAAAGATTGCCAGGCACAAGGGACATGGTTAAAAAGCAACATGTCAAATATGTTCACCCTAGAAGTGAGTTTGACATAGATGTCCAAAAACGTAACCTTGGATTGCATCAAAATGGTGGCAGACTTGCGACATGCTTGCAGATTAACAGTAGTTAATGAAGACAGAGAGAAAGGATTTTGGAGGTGTGTTGTACGGATGCAGAGAAAGGCACAGTTCATAGGTTGATTGGAGTTCTCCATGTTGTGATTAACTTTGCATGCATCTGGTGCAAGTGTCTAGAATCTTGAGATGGAATGCAGGACCTAGAATGTTTATCTATGAGTGTGTTCCAGGTTTCTCAGTTGCAAGGATGTAAGCCCTGAGAGAGGATGCCGGTGGGTGTCCTATGTCCCCTTTTATCTACCTGACTCTAAGAAATGTACTTGATGTACCTGAACTTAAGTAAATAAGTTAACAGTTCACTGGAGTGTCAGAGTCATTTATGCCGGACCCTGTATTGAACACTGGTGACGAGGATGAAGCTGGCTGTGCTTGGGGGACAGCACCAAAAGGAGACACCCACCGCCCCCACTAAGAGAAGTGATCCTCTCTCAGGTAAGAGCGCTGGATGGCTGTGAGGCGCTGCAGGTGCAGTGAGGCGCTGCAGGTGCAGTGAGGGCAAGCGTGGCCCAGACAGAGGTGCTACAGAGGCAGAGGCACAAGAAAGAGCCGCTGCGAAGGCACTGGAATCAGAGAGCAGCCATGGCTGTCAAGAGGTGCTGCAGAGGCAGTGAGGCGCTGCTTGAGGCAGTGAAGAGGCGCTGCAGAGGTAGTGAGGTGCTGCATGAGGCAGTGAAGGAGCGCTGCTTGAGGCAGTGATGAGGTGCTGCGAGGGCAGTGAGGCACTGCAGCAGGCAGTGAAGAGGTGCTGCAGAGGCAGTGAGGTGCTGCATGCTGGCAGTGAACAGGTGCTGCTTGAGGCAGTGAAGTGATGCTGCAAGGGCAGTGAGGCGCTGCAAGATGTAGTGAAGATACGCTGTATGGCACAGTGAGGTGCAGTGAAGAGGTGCTGCGAGGGCAGTGAGGTGCTGCAACAGGCAGTGAAGAGGCACTGCAGAGGCATTGAGGTGCTGCAAGGGCAGTGAGGTGCTGCATGGGGCAGTGAAGGAGTGCTGCATGAGTCAGTGAAGAGGTACTGAGAGGGCAGTGAGGAGCTGCAACAGGGAGTGCAGAGGTGCTGCAGAGGCAGTGAGGTGCTGAATGATGCAGTGGAGTCGCTGCATAAGAGGTGCTGCAGAGGCAGCAAGGCACTGTATGGCACAGTGAAGTGCTGCAAATGTGAAGAAGTGCTGCAGATGTGAAGACATGTGAAGAGGCGCTTTGCTGAAGTGTACTGCTTTGCTGAAGTGAAGAGGCGCTTTAGTAAGGGAAAGTGAGCCCCTATGTGATGTGCTGCAGTGTGAAGTGAGGGGCTGCAAGAGGCTGTCAAGCGGCATTGCAGAGTAAAAGTAATTGGACAGGGGGTCCAAGGGAGCTGCTTAAAAGTGCCAGTGGATAGTCAAGAGATCCATTGGTTAGGAATGGCAGAGGCTGGAGTCTCAAGGAAACACTACAGGGAGGTGTGAGGAGCTGCAGTGGACTGAAGCTCAGTGTAGCGCTACAGGCGCTGTGAGGAGCTGAAAATTGAAGTGACTTTGGTTAAAGTTTAAATGAGAAAATGCTGTGTCAGGGAGTCGTGTAGATGAGCATTGCGGCAGATGATGGGAGAAAGGTGCGATGGAGGTATCTTTGTTATGTGGCTGGATTACAGAAGGGGCTTGTTGAAGTCCACGGCTATGAGTTGGTTGTGTTCCAGAAATGTTTGTTGGAGCTGGGAGCTCCGCTCTCATGGGTGTCTCAGCCTGAATGATGACGTCATTCAGAATACTGGGGGTGATGTTGATGACTACAGCTAAGCGAAGGCAACACTAGTATCAGCGTTTGCTTCTTTGGAACATTGAAGTGAGGAACTGTAAAGGAAAAGTAAAAAGTAACCCAGGTTACGTGTCGAGTCCTCATGACGTGGCATCTGCATGTGATTAGGTTCTGTTCTTTGATGATATGTGCCGAAGAGAAACGCCTTACTGGGCCACATGATGCTATTTATTTAGGGCAAAAAGGAGCCGGAAGAGAGGAATGCTGTGGAGCACTAGTGGTTGTGGCTAGCAATGCGAAGGAAGCCAGCAAAGGTATTGGGGAAAGTTTAAGTCAGTGACTTGTGTTCTGTATTGGTACTGCATTTCCACAAGAATGACAGTTGGGACAGTGATCTCCGTTCCTGAAGATTTTTTCTGCAGATGCCAAGGGATAGGTTTTATGGAAAGGGGGTGCACAATTTAATTTTGATCAAAATGTTGTTGCACTATTGATATTTGGAGTCAATATCCAATAATGAATATCTGTGATGATGAGGCCTATTAATGTTTTCTTAGTTGGTGGTTGGCTGTCTGTTTTGGGAACCTGAAGGAACCGACCAGGAGGGTGAATTAGGGTTTATCACCATATGGTGGAAGGTTCTGGTGTTCATTGTGATTGGGCCACACTTCAAGTTTGGTGAGTCATGCTATTGCCATATGGGTGAAATTCGTTAAAGAATTCAATATATGTGTTTGAGTAACTTAACCATGCATTTCTCCACAGGATCTTACCATTAAGCCTCTGCAGGCTTAACGTATGGTATCTTGATGCAATGTTTATTGTTATTTTAAACCATCTTTAATGCTCAATTCATCATTTTGGTATGTATGTGGTGTAGAGCATGGTGCGGGACTGATACTTGTGAGTTTTGCAGGGGCTGACATGTACTGTCTAAGGTTGGGGACTAGTGGTCCTTAGTTAATTGTGCTGTGACACAAATCTGGTGGGACTTGGTCCCCGAGTAGCTGGCTGTGGTAGTATACAGTTTTGTGGTGCTCTAGGTGGTTCCTGGTTATGTGGTGTCTTTGTATTAAGGCAGGGAATGCAAGTTGGAGCAATGGCAAGAAGCATATTAACACACTGATGCACTGGAGTGCATGAGAGACACTGTTGCGGAAAGGCAAAAAGTGGAGTAGCGAGCACAATGGAGTGATGCCAAAGAGAAATAGTACTCACATGGGGCCCAGACAAAATATTGCTTTGAGAGATATTGCTGTGTTGAATGTTATCAGCTTCTGCTGGTTAAGTGAATGGTGAGGGAATTGTAGTTTAGAAGATATGAAAAGGTGCAGGTTGGATTATCTTTCAATTGTGGGTAATAGTGGCAATACAGCAGCATACATGATGGATAATTTGTGTGCAAGAGCAGAGGGAAGCACTGTAAATAGAAGTAGTGTTTTATGTCTGCTATTTTCCATAGAATTGTGTTGGCATTGTTACTCACAACTTAAAGAGAGCACAATCTGCAGCTCCATATTCTTAAGAGTATAACAGCTATAGTCTCTTAAAGACATGCAAAACCCTGTGCACCCTCATTAGGTTTGTGTAATACTTTTTTTTTTTGCACACATGTGAAGCAAATAGCACATTATGCGACTCAAGGCCCATCACCTACTAACCTCAGTTTCTCTGTTCATATGATGCAATGTGATAAGGATAGTAATGTAGCACCTACAGAAAGGAAGCATTAAGCAATGCATCCACATGAAGGTATACGCTGTAGAACATGGAAACCTTAGGAAAGGTTTAAGAATAAGTGTTATGTGTGTATGCCTTGGAGCATGTACAATGGATTGGTATGGGGATGCATGATTAATACTGTTTCTAATAGTGCGTGGAAGCAATAGGTTTCTGGCATTGAAATTGAAGTATTCATTATGTTCTTTTTTCTGCTGTATAGATTTAGAATGCCTTCAAAGAGCTGGACACAGCGTGACAAAAGGAAGGAACGATATGTGCAGGGAAGTAAACTTTCTTAATCTCAAAATGTTCAACCTGATTTATCATGTTCTGTGCAAAGTTGTAAGGATACTAATGTACTAATGTGTGCTAAAGAGCAAGCCTTCAAGAATGTATACTTTCAGACAGAAATCACATTAACTACTGAAACCAATGGAAACTTTCAGTTGTCAAGTAAGACTGCTAATAGAAAAAGTCTATCTACATCATTACAGCACACAAAGAACCAGGAGGCAGTTAAAATAAGAAAAATAAGTACTGCTTTACTTTTTAGAAACAGGAATAAGAATGTGCATTAAAAAAATCACTCTCGATTGCTCTCAAATCTGTGCAGAAGTGCACAATTAGATTGTGCTCATGGTGTTAGTGGGGACGTTTAGGAATGCCATCAACTATTGCACATAGGCAAAACAAACCCTTGTCTGGCCTGCCAAATGAGCCTATTCAGTTTAAGCAGGGGTTATAGAGACAGGGCTTTGGGAAGTGAGAAGGGGACAGACGGAAACACGATGCCAAAGGTTATATGGATGTTCTCATTTCACATGGCCATGATATTTTCATTAACATAGACTTTTATAAACCACTTCTTGTTGGGGATGAACCCAGGCAAATGCCCCAACTATTGCCCCATTTATCTTTGATGATCTGGAGGTGAAGAGGTTGAAGGATGATGGAGTGCTAGGTGCGTGAAAGATTGCCAGTCACTAGGGTCATGGTTGAAAAGCAACATGTCAAATATGTTCACCCTACAAGTGAGCTTGGCATAGATATCCAAAAACGTAACCCTGGATTGCATCAAAATGGTGGCAGACTTGCAACATGATTGCAGATTAACAGTAGTTAATGAAGACAGAGAGAAAAGGATTTTGGAGGTGTGTTGTACGGATGCAGAGAAAGGCACGGTTCATAGGTCGATTGGAGTTCTCCATGTTGTGATTAACTTTGCATGCATCTGGTGCAAGTGACTAGAAACTTGAGATGGAATGCAGGGCTTAGAATGTTTATCTATGAGTGTGTTCCAGGTTTCTCAGTTGCAAGGATGTAAGCCCTGAGAGAGGTTGCCAGTGGGGGTCCTATGTCCCCTTTTACTTACCTGACTCTAAGAACTGTAGTTGATGTACCTGAACTTAAGTAAATAAGTTTACAGTTCACTGGAGTGTCAGAGTCATTTATGTCCGGACCCTGTATTCAACACTGGTGACGAGGATGAAGCTGGCTGTGCTGGGTGGACAGCACCAAAAGGAGACACCCACACCTCCCCCCACCTAAGAGAAGTGATCCTCTCTCAGGCAAGAGCGCTGGATGGCTGTGAGGCGCTGCAGGTGCAGTGAGGGCAAGCGTGGCCCAGACAGAGGTGCTACAGAGGCAGAGGCGCAAGAAAGGCTCAGAGAGAGGTGCTGCGAAGGCACTGGAATCAGAGAGTAGCCATGGCTGTCAAGAGGTGCTGCAGAGGCAGTGAGGCGCTGCTTGAGGCAGTGAAGAGCTGCTGCAGAGGCAGTGAAGAGGTGCTGCGAGGGCAGTGAGGCACTGCAACAGGCAGTGAAAAGGCCCTGCAGAGGCAGTGAGGTGCTGCATGCTGGCAGTGAACAGGTGCTGCTTGAGGCAGTGAAGTGATGCTGCAAGGGCAGTGAGGCGCTGCAAGATGCAGTGAAGATACGATGCATAAAGGGTGCTGCAGAGGCAGCAAGGCCTGTATGGCACAGTGAAGTGCAGTGAAGAGGTGCTGCGAGGGCAGTGAGGTGCTGCAACAGGCAGTGAAGAGACACTGCAGAGGCAGTGAGGTGTTGGGAGGGCATTGAGGTGCTGCATGGGACAGTGAAGGAGCGCTGCATGAGGCAGTGAAGAGGTACTGCAAGGGCAGTGAGGCGCTGCAACAGGCAGTGAAGGGGTGCTGCAGAGGCATTGAGGTGCTGCATGAGGCAGTGAACAGGTGCTGCTTGAGGCAGTGAAGTGATGCTGCAAGGGCAGTGAGGCGCTGCAAGATGCAGTTAAGAGTCGCTGCATAAGGGGTGCTGCAGAGGCAGCAAGGCGCTGTATGGCACAGTGAGGTGCTGCAAATGTGAAGAAGCGCTGCAGATGTGAAGACATGTGAAGAGGTGCTTTGCTGAAGTGTAGCTCTTTGCTGAAGTGAAGAGGCACTTTAGCAAGGGCAAGTGAACACCCCTTTGTGATGTGCTGCAGTGTGAAGTGAGGCGCTGCAAGAGGCTGTCAAGCGGCATTGCAGAGTAAAAGTAATTGGACCGGAGGTCCAAGGGAGCTGCTTAAAGGAAAGTCAAGAGGTCCATTGCTTAGGAATGGCATAGGCTGGAGTCTCAAGGAAGTGCTACAGGGAGCTGTGAGGAACTGCAGTGGAATGGAGCTCAGTGTAGTGCTACAGGCGCTCTGAGGAGCTGAAAATTGAAGTGACTTTGGTTAAAGTTTAAATGATAAAATGCTGTGTCAGGGAGTCATGTAGATGAACCTTGCGGCGGATGATGGGAGAAAGGTGAAATGGAAGTACCTTTGTTTTGTGGCTGGATTACAGAAGGGGCTGGTGGAAGTCCACGGCTATGAGTTGGTTGTGTTCCAGAAATGTTTGTTGGAGCCGGGAGCTCCACTCTCATGGGTGTTTCAGCCTGAATGATGACGTCATTCAGAATGCAGGGGGTGATGGCGATGACTACAGCCGAGCGAAGGAAACACTAGTATCAGCGGTTGCTTCTTTGGAACATTGAAGTGAGGATCAGTAAAGGAAAAGAAACAGTAACCCAGGTTACGTGTCGAGTCCTCATGACGTGGCATCTGCATGTGATTAGGTTCTGTTCTTTGATGATACGTGCCGAAACGAAGCACCTTGCTGTTTTGTTAGGTCAAAAAGAAGCCGGAAGACAGGAATGCTGTGGAGCACTAGCGGTTGTGGCTAGGAATGTGGAGGAAGCCAGCAAAGGTATTGGGGAAAGTTTAAGTCAGTGACTTGTGTTCTGTATTGGTACTGCATTTCCACAAGAATGACAGTTGGGGCTGTGATCTCCGTTCCTTTAGATTTTTGCTGCAGATGCCAAGGGGAACGTTTCATGGAAAGGGGGTGCACCATTTAATTTTGATGGAAATTTTGTCGCATTATTGATATTTGGAGTCAACATCCAATAATTCATATCTGTGATGACGAGGCCTATTAATGTTTTCTTAATTGGTGTTTGGCTGTCTGTTTTGCGAACCTCAAGGAACCGACTAGGGGCCTGATTACAGAAACTTTGCACTGGTGCAATGGCAAAGTTTGCACGGTATTCGCACTAGAGCAAAATTTACCCTATTTTTGAAAACGCAGTGACCCATTAAAAAACCATTGCGCTTCAACAAGTGCAGTTTGCCATATTAAAACCACCCAGACTAAAATTGTCCCATTGCTAAAAAGATACAGTTTTGATGTATTTTTGCATCAGGGCAAAGTTTGCCCTAGTGCTAATACCATTTCGTATTAGCACTAGGTCAAACTTGGCCCTGGTGCGAAAATTTAGTGAAAATGCGTTTTCTTTGCACTAGGGCAATGTTTGCCCAGGTGCTTTTAATATGCCAAACTGCACTTGTCGAGGTGCAATGGTTTTTTAATGTGTCCCAATGTTTTTCAAAATAGGGCAAACTTTGCCCTAATGCTAATACCGTACAAATTTTGCACTTGCACTGGTGCAATGTTTCTGTAATCTGGCCCCAGGAGGGTGATGTAGGGTTTATAACCATCTGGTGGAAGGTTCTAGTGTTCATTGTGGTTGGGCCACACTTCAAGTTTGGTGAGTCATTCTATTGGCATATGGGTGAAATTCGCTAAAGAATTCAATATATGTGTTTGAGTAACTTAACCATGCATTTCTCCACAGGATTCTACCATTAAGACTCTGCAGGCTTAAAGTATGGTATCGTGATGCGATGTGTATTGTTATTTTAAACCATCTTTAATGCTCAATTCGTCATTTTGGTATGTATGTGGTGTGGAGCATGGTGCGGGACTCGTACTTGTGAGTTTTGCAGGGGCTGACATGTACTGTCTAAGGTTGGGGAGTAGTGGTCCTTAGTTAATTGTGCTGTGACACAAATTTGGTGGGACTTGGTCCCCGAGTAGTTGGCTGTGGTAGTACACAGTTTTGTGGTGAACTAGGTAGTTCCTGGTTATGTGGTGTCTTTGTATTTGGCATATGTGGTCAGACATGTGTGCGGACATTTGCGTGAGTCTAGCTGGTTTGTGGTTTGATGTGCATGATCCAATGTTAAGTAGATATGCATGACTATGTATCCTAACCTAACATTTATGTCCACAGGTACACTCCAAGATCAACCCTGCAAGTTTAAACTATGGACTCTTATATGGCGTTTTTGTTTTTCTGTTAACCATGTCTATACTAAATTCGTTGTTCCGGGTGTTGTGGAGTAGAATTGTGTGTGGGTTCAGTGTGCAAGTCTGAGTGGATAGCATAGCATTGTGTTGGATCAAAGGGTGCAATGTATGTGCTCTCTTCATGGTTTAAGTTTATGTTTGACAAATTGGTGTCAAGGTTGTGTGGTACCAGTGGAGCCAACGTGATTGAGACTTAATCTCAGTGGGTGTGTGATAGGTACAATTGGTGTTCTCTCGTGTAGTGAGGTCGAGTTGTGTGAGGGAATGGTGTCTAGTTTGGTGTCTTATCAATAGCACCAATGTGACTAGAACTTATTCTCAGTGGGTGTGTTAGGCTAGGTGCTATAATCTTTATGCAAGTACATGCAAATGGATTTCTGGTGGAGTGTTGTGGGTTTGATGTTGGTTGATTTTGGGGTTGACATTGGTTCGGGGCTAGCTCCCTCTTTTGAAGTTTGTGGTATTGGCCTGCCACATGGAGGTTGCTGGGTTCAAGGTATTCAGTACAATGATTGCCAATGATTGCTGGTAGGAATGTTGTGTCTAACAAGTTTTCTTCCACAGGTGACTTTAAAGTTTAAAAGTGCCGATTTCACGTGAAGATAAAACATTTTGGCAGCATGCAGTTGGCATTTTACTTACGTTAGATTAAGATAGGAATTAGCTGTCATGAGAGTTCTATAGTATCGAAATTTTGAGCATGAGTGAAAGAGGCCATAGCAGTAAGTTTTGAGAATGGAGTGCAAGCTGGCCACAGTTATAAGTCGTGGCCTTTATCAGGGATGCATTTAGCAAAATGGATGTTTGTGAGTTTAACGCAAAAGAAAAATGTTTAGCTGTTTCATGTAGGTAGATTAATATGTTCTCTTCACAGGTGGACTTTAAAGCTTAAAAGTTGGTGCACTATTTAGTTTTTGCTTTGACACACGTGTGATGTTGGATGAGTGTCAAAACACAAGTTTTTGGGAACTGGTTCTTTAACCCTACATTTTCCCACAGGCACATTATCGGTATGGGCCCTGTAGGCTTGAATTTTGGACATTGATGGGGCGTTGCTTTTACTTGGTTACCGTGGTCAATGTTCAATTGGCCTATATGGTATGTGTGTGGGGAATGGTGGTTGTTGGCTCAGGTGCAATGTCAACGTTATAGTGTTTACCTTTTGCAAGAACAGTGTCCTTTTAAATTCAGCTAGAACAATATGATATATATGGCAATGCAAATGTAAGCTGCTTCATGGTGATGTAGCAGGAGAACGGAGTGGTGCTGTGCATGGATTTTTAGAACTAAGTGTATGAGGTGTAGCTTCATGTTAATAGATTTTTGAAGTGGTGACAGGGTCTAATCTTTTTGGAGTTGTTTTTGGCTATTGTGAAATCATTTCTTTAATCTTTTGTTTTTCAGGTGGGATTTTACTGGACTAATTTTCTTTGATGAAATATTGATCTTGTCACTCATATTTTACTACTGTTGTTGTTGTCCCTATAGGGGGAAGATGTGTTGTGATTTGCTTTGCATGCATCTGGTGCAAGTGAATAGAATCTTGAGATGGAATGCAGGGCTTAGAATGTTTATCTATGAGTGTGTTCCAGGTTTCTCAGTTGCAAGGATGTAAGCCCTGAGAGAGGATGCCGGTGGGTGTCCTATGTCACCTTTTACTTACCTGACTCTAAGAACTGTACTTGATGTACCTGAAGTAAATAATTTAACAGTTCACTGGAGTGTCAGAGTCATTTATGGCCGGGCGCTGAATTCAACACTCCACTATTCGCAATCTTTGTCTGGTCCATCTTTCAAAATGCCAGAAGAATACTCCCTTGACATCATAAATACCTCTGAACATTCCACAAGTTCCAGACAGAATCTGAGCTCATAAATACACATTGAAACATGGTGGTGACCAAAACAGTGGGCAAAGTAAGGAAAATGTATTCAGCCATTTAGGAAGGCTTAGGGAGTGCTACACAGGATCCTCTGAACAAGGGTATGTGGCAAAGTGGCTAACAGGCAAGAAGCCAACCATGCTCCTGAAGAGATGATCAGGAACAGTCATGGCTGGCCATGATGAAGAGGAGTGGACAGCATAGACGTCCATCGAGGGTGGTAAGATAGTACTGGAGGGACAACATATTGAGAGAGCAAAGAATAGTCTAAAAGAAGAAAGTGGCAGGGAGCAAGGAGCGGTGAGCAAAAGGACAGGGTGGAAGAGATCAATGCTTACAGAGACAGTAAAATTAAGGCAGGGAATGCAAGTTGGAGCAATGGCAAGAAGCATATTGACACACTGATGCACTGGAGTGCAGGAGAGACACTGTTGGGGAAAGGCAAAAAGCGGAGTAGAGAGCACAATGGAGTGATGCCAAAGAGAAATAGTACTCACATAGGGCCCAGACAAAATGTGGCACCACCATCAGGCAAGGGAAGAGGCTGAATTAGGTTTGACAGCAAACATGGTTGAAGGGGTAAAGAAAGGATTCCCAGCCTACAATTGTTCCTGGTTCATGTGCGCTGCTACTTGAGTTTATTGAGTGTATTGTCCTCTAGGTCTTGACTTTGATATTCTTGGCCCCATTTCCTGCAAACCCTCCATTACAATATCATTGTGGCATGTGATATGTTTCTTTTTCTGAATGCTTGTTAGTGCATGTAGAGAGTTGCAGAACATGTGCCTCTTCTGAAAGCTTATTAGTGTGTGCAGACCGTTGCAGAACATGTGTTTCTTTTGAGAGCATGTGTGTACCTCTGTATACATGAATTGAATTGATATTTGTCATAATTGCTGTCTGTGTCACATTCAATATACTTCATTGCATTTGCTTACCTGTTGTTGATTTCTTTGCACCCTTAATCCTGAGGCCATGTCTGGAAAATGGGTGGATTAGTGCTGCTATGGCTTACTCATCTGAGGTCAGGCCAGGTGGGTGGCCTCTTTATTCTAGTGGCAGGTGTTTTGTAGAATGAATGAACACCTTCATTGTTTTAATTGAATCTCACTTTATGCCGCACGTCTAACATCATGCATGCTTTATGTTTTCACACTGAGGTCATTGGCATGGTATGTGAGGGACTGCACATGTTTGCCTTCTCCAATCACATAGAATGGTGACCGTGCACACCATTCTGTCTATCATGGTGCTTGATCCAAAAGAGGTTGATTAATTTTGCATCTGCCCCAGTACAACTGTTTTTCCTCTTGCACTCCTTTACAAGAATGCTCCGACTGCTGGTTTGAGTAGTTGGTACAGTGTGGAAGACAGTTTCTAAGCGTGTCCTGTGGATTATGACTTGCACATATGTGTTGGGCCTGCTTTGCATCTGTGTGTGAATGGTGTTAATGGAGTTTATAGAAATGAATGATAATGTCCAAGACATCTCTTTCTCTGCCTATTCAGTTCCCACCTGACAATCTCCCCTGCTCTTCTTCAGCTAGAAACCTCAGTGTCATCTATGACCCTTCTCACGGCTTCTCCACTTTCATCTACAAAGATGGTACAGCAGCTTGCCTCAACCTCCTAAATATTAGGAAAATCAGGCACTTCCTACCTTTCAACACCACCAAGCATCTCTTAAACCCTCTTGTATTCTCTAAAGTGGACTTCTGTGCCAGCATCCTCTTTGGTCTCCCCAAATTTGATTAAGGTACTCTCGACAAGATCATGAACTATTCTACCAGGACTCTCTTTGAACTCCCTAACTTCACACCTACGTCCTCAAACTGTCACCAGGCTGGATGCTGACAATGCACAAGATTTAAATATATTCTTCTGGTTCACAAATCTATCCACGGTAAGGCACCACAGTATCTATCCTACTCTATCCAACTCTACAAGCCTTCTCGTAATCTCGACTCTGCGTCCTCGTCTACCCTTGTGGCTCTGTGTCCTCCCTGTGCTTCCTCTCGCTCCCGCTCTTTCTCTTTTTTGCTCTACTTGCATGGGATTCTCTTTCCCCCGAGAAACAGTCCACACAGATTTGTTCAGAATCAAACTAAAAGCCTACCTCCTCGCCTATGAATTAACCTCTTAACCTACCTCTCATCTGCCTGCTAGCTAACATTTTTCCCTCACCTCTAAACTGCTTCTCCCTCTACTTCCTCTGCCTCCACTCTAGCACTTCACCCATTATGGTCACATCCCAAGCACAGATAGCCATACTGCTTACCTGCACTTAAAATGTCCAATGCTGATTGTCCTTAATCTATGTGTAGTATTCTAGCATTCCACGTCCCGAGGCTTCTCATCCCGAGGCCTCGAGCCGTGGCATGAAGAATGTGGAATGCGGTGACGTGGGCGGTCAGAGATGGTTGGGATGTGAGAACGAAGGTGGATGCGGACTGCAGGGCACCGGATATATATATATATATATTAACTATCTTTATGTACAGACAATAAATAAGAGTTGTACTGTTTCGGCTCGTGTCCCATACTTCAAATGGCGACGAGGATGCCGGCGCCTTGAGAGCCCACTGGTCGGAAGGAGTGACAGATACAGCGACAGCGGCCATAACGAGAGCGGGTGCTCCGAGTGGTTGCACCTTCGTGCAGGCTTGTGCAGACAGAGAGCAGATGCTCTGAACTAGCGCACTGACATTGCGTTGGTTCGTGCAGTTAAACGAGGCCAGGACAAGAGCGGCTGCTCCCAACTAACGTCCCTCACGTTGGTTTGTGCTGAACTGTTCCCCGCCCACTAAGTTACGTGCCATTGAAGCGTTAGAGTAAAGGACCCGCAGTTTAGCGTGTCACGTGATTAGAAAGTGCAGGAACAGCAGGCAGAATGAGCAGTGGACAGTGATCCACTCCCCCTCGTCACAGTACTTTAAAAAAAAATGTATAAGAAAGAACTTATAATACATAGCCTATACTTTAGGAGTATAAAAGAGTTTATGCAGATACTATAAGCAGTTATCTACAGGATCATGCAGGGCATCAGTATACAACCGCCAGCAAGTTTTCTTCCAACCCCAGGTCAACCGGTAGTTTTATGGTCAGAATGGAAAGAATTCTGGTTAAACTATATCCAGGCAGTAGAACAGGAAGAACTCACATCCCGAAAAAATAAGTTGTTATTACTACATGCATTGGGGTTGGAAGGGCAAAGGAAGTTCAGAGAATTGCCAGAATTGACTAGAGATGAAGCTGGTGATGCTGATGAGCATGACAGAGCGATCAGGCAATTGGACAAATATTATGCTCCAGAAATCAATGTGGCTATAAACAGGTATAAGTTCTATACCAGAGTATAGAAGGAAAATGAAAACATAGAAGAATATGTCTCCGCACTGAGAGTAATATCATGGACTTGCCAATTTGGCAATGGCATCACTTTGGATGAGTTGATCCGAGATCAAATCATTATCCACTCGAAAGATAATTTAATCCAAGATAGATTATGGATGGTGGGTAATCCGTCTTTGCCAGAAACCATAGCAATAGCAAAGCGAGTAGAACACACTCATTTATGTTCGAAGGAGGTGAAAAGCAAGAAAGAGGAGGCTATACAAAGTATGCAAAAACATAGCCAGAGCAGCAAGGAGGTGCAAGAAAAAGAAACAGAGGAACAAACAAAGGGCGATGTAGTTTGACCGAGATACAGAGGAGGAGGAAATACTAAGATCAAAGATAAGATTGAAGTCAATGCACCGGGACGAAATAACAGAATGAGAAGCTATGCGCAGAGAGGGGATTCATATAGAGGAAAGTCTTGGGTGAAAAATGAACCCAGACCCCAGAATGACCAGAGAAATCAGTATAACCAACAGAAGGAGAAGGAAGGAGACAGATGTTATAGTTGTGGAAGAGTTGGTCACTATGCATATGCAAGACAATGTCCTGCGTTGGGACAAAAATGTGGAAACTGTGGCTTAAGAGGCCATTTTGCAGTCATGTGTAGAAGAAGGAAGAAGATATCTGCCATTATGGAAGAAGAAGAAGAATCAGATGAAGAAAAAGTGTTTCTTATTCGGGAACCACCTGATGGAGAATTCAAATGTCCGAGTTGTGAAGTATTTTTGGACAACTGGAGAATAAAAGTAAAAGTGGATAGTAGTTCGCCATGGACAATTATCACCAAGAAAACTTGGAAGAATTTAGCAAAGTGTGGCCTAAAAACCAGGATGGAGGCATCTGACATTCTGAACCCTGGTGGATTTGAGGGATCCAAAATCGAGATGATTGGGTGGTTCTCGAGCATCGTTCAATTTAAAGACAGAAGATCTCAAGTAAAGGTATATGTGGCCGAAAAAGGAGTAAATGTTTTGGGTTGGAGAGATCAAGCTGGACTCAGGATCAGGTTGGATCCAAACAATGAAGAACAAATTCTGGTTGTCAATAAGAGCCAAGCAGCAAAAAGCAAGGAAGTCATAAAAGAAGAACAGGCCAAATCAACTAAATTGGGTTTGTTGAAAGATTTTTCACACAGAATTCGTCTTAAGGAGGGTGCAATTCCTGTTAGACATACTAAATCCAGACCCATTCCGTTTGCCATTGCTGAAAAGGTGGAACAGGAATTGACCTTGTTAGAATCTGAAGGAGTGATAGAGAAAAATTGAGTCGTCTGAATGGATAAGCCCCATCGTGATTGCAGTAAAGAAAAATGGCAAACCTAGGATTTGTGTAGACTTGAGAGACGTCAACAAGAACATTGTAACAGATGTTTTTCCACTTCCTATCATATCCGAGATGCTAAATCGTATTGATAATGCTGATGTGTTTTCTACGTTAGATTTATCTAGCGCTTATCATCAGATATCCCTAACAGAAGATTGTAGAAATATTACTGCTTTTGTTACGCCTCAAGGATTGTATCGATACAAATGTATGCCGTTTGGTTTGGGGTCTGCAGCAGCAGTATTCCAGAGAATTATGATGAATGTGTTGAAAGGTTTGAAAGGGACACTTGTATATCAAGATGATATAATAGTGTTTGGCAAGGGGTCTGTGGAGCATGATAGTAGGTGGAAGGAAGTGTTGAAGAGATTGAAGGAAGTCGGTTTGAAAGTTGAAGATAGTAAATGTAAATTTGGAGTGGAGGAAGTAGAGTTAGGACATACAGTGAATGGCAAGGGTTATAAACCAAAAGGGGATGCATTGAAAGCCATCAAGGAATCCCCTGAACCTAAAAATAAAGACAAGTTAAGGTCATTTTTGGGATTGTGTGAATACTACAATAGATTTGTAAGGAATTTTGCCAGCACCATTGAACCATTGAGGAGTCTGTTAAAAAAGGATGCAAAATTTACATGGAGTGATGAATGTAGTAAGGCAGTTGGAAGTATAAAACAAGGAATTTATAACTTGATAGAATTGGGAGGATTTGTTTATGAAAGATTGACCAAGATCACGGTTGATGACAGTGGAAGTGGTTTAGGGGCAGTGCTGACACAGATTGACGAAGAGGCAAATGAGAAAACTATCAGTCATGCTTCTAGGGCTATTTCTGAAACAGAAAGTAGATATTCGGTGATTGAGAAGGAATTGTTGGCTTGTTCATGGGCAGTGAATTATTTCAGAAAGTATTTATGGGGAAACAAATTTATAGTTCAGACTGACCACAAACCTTTAATAGAAGTTCTCACGGTGAAGGGAATGTGTAAAGCTTCACCGAGATTAGCAAGATTGAGTCTAAAATTACAAGATTACAATTTCTCTGTAAGGTATGTACCAGGGAAAAGGAACACAATTGCTGATTATTTGTCGAGGCTACTATTGAAGAGCGATGAGACAAGCACTGATTCTGACGAAGAAAGAGTAGCGACTATTTTTGAGGTCACATCCAAAGAGATGTGGATGGTGGAGTTTGCCAAAGATGAGGAGTTGCAAGAGATAAAGAGATACACGGAGTCAGGTTGGCCAGAGAAAAGGGTCATTAGCGAAGATTGTATAAGATTTTGGGAAATTAGAGACGAATTGTCAATGGAGGATGGAATTTTAGTTAGAGGAGATAAATTAATTCACCCACACAAGTTTCGAGCATTACAGGTACTAAGAATAATGTGCGTTTGAAATATTGGTGGCCAGGCATGGATATTATGATTGAAAGATATATCAGAAATTGTTGGCCATGTCAAAACAGTGATAAAAGTTGCAAGATTGTCAAGTCCAAGCCAATTAGCATGGACAAGGGCGAGTCCCCATGGGAGATGTTGGGGATTGATATCATTGGGCCATATATGAAACTAGTGGGAGAAAAAAAAATCCCAATAGTATTAGTAGACTATTACTCAGGTTGGTGAAGAAAGTTGACACAGGTGAGGTAGTAACATTTCTAATGCAGATTTGTAGTAGGGAAGGATTTCCCAAAGTAATAATAAGTGATAATGGTGTTCAGTTTAGAAGCAGTGAAATGGAAAATTTTGCCAGGAAGATGGGAATTGAGTGGAGGTTTTCGTCGTTATACCACCCTCAAACCAATGGGTTGGTGGAAAGGTATAACCGTGTGATCGTAGAAGCAGTAGAATTGGCATTGAGCAACAACATACCAGTTGATGAAATGTTAAAGGAGAAGGTATGGAGCACGAGGATGTCAGTTAAAAGAGGAATGGAGGTTTCTCCTTTTGAATTAATGAGGGGAAGGGCTCCCAATACTTTATTAAATCCTGAATGGGTTAATCGGAGGAAAGTGATGAAGACAAAGTCTAAGAACTGCAACGAACGGAAAGGTACAGTTGATTTACATAATGCTCCTCCTGAGAGGGTTAGGTTGAGAATCCTACCTGGAGATTTTGTGCGAATCAAACTTGGGCGGAATGTCAAAAAAGGTGAATCTAAGTACAGCAGACCTGTTAAGGTGGTACAAGTGTTCAAGAGGGCAGTTAGAGTTGTTGGAGGATCTGTTTGGAATCTGCATAGAGTTAGTAAGTGGATGTGGAAAGGAAACAATGAAGGACCTATACAAACCAATGTTGGGAGAAGAGAGAATGATTTATTTGGTGATGAGAATATTCCAAAGGGTACGGATAGGGTGAATGACAATGTGGCGAGAGTGAGACAGTCTGGTTCTGGTGGAGAAAATGCACGCCAACAACAAGTGGTTGAGATGTCTGATAGTAGGAGTGTGCGTAGTACAAGAGAGAGGAGATTACCATTTTGGTCTAGGGATTATGACATGTGAAATTACTTATTTTGCAATTGTGTTTAAGTGACCCCTTAATCTTTTGATGACTTAATAAGTTTGCATTCAATTATTAATGTGATGCTGTTTCCAATTGTCCCTTTAAGTCAACAAACCTCAGAAAGAAACAACATAGCAAAGGGGTTCAATGTCCTTCTATATGGCAGAAGGATAACTGATGAGACAACAAATGAAACTCTCTTCATCATATGCCATTCACCCAACAATGAAGGAGAAACAAACAGTAAGGTATTTACTTCCTCTAATGCTTCAAGTGAATGCATGAGTAAACACATCAAAGTCTTCAAAAAAGTTTACACTAAGCATTCCGTGCTCAATGGAAACATTATTGCAAGGGACTCAATTACACTCACACTGGCAAATGAAAACCCGATCAGGCAAAAGCCTCATTACGAGGTTGGAGGTAGCCATGGCGCTATTAGCGCCATGGCTGCCTCCAAACTCGTTCCGACTCTGCCCTGGTGAATGGAGCAATTACCGGTCCATTCCAAGGTTGGCCCCCATAGGGCTCAATTGGAAAGGGGAAGGTGCTAATAACGGTATCGCAAATTGCGGTACCGTTATTAGCTCCAGAGTCCCTTTGCGGGTCCCGTCATTAACGCCTGGTAAAACCAGGTGTTAAGGGAGGACCCGCAAAGGGAACTCGTAGTAGGGCGGTAAGGGATTACTGGCACCAGTGCCTTTACCGTTGCCAGTAATCCCTTACCGCCAACCTCGTAATGAACTCAAACACTTATGTTATGCCATACTAGCAAACAAATGGAGGGTATAGAAAGTTGTTCATTGCTGCCTTAACCGGGCACCAACTCTTACAAAAGCAATTACAATTTCTGTGATGTCAGGCGGCACAGGAGAGGTTTGGGCCTAGTTGCAGACTGCTGTTACTGGACACACCATCAGAAAGCTGAACCACTCGTCCAACTATTCAATCATCAAAGGTGAAATGAACCAAATAAAGCAACCAATCCCAGCCTCCCAGCAATTCCAAAACACAAGTGCAGACCCTCATAAAGAGGGAAGCCTTTGCAGAGAGGTTACAGGGATATAATATCCAGGCTCCGACTCAGTGAGTGTGGGTGTTTGAGAAGACTCTACACAAGAATTTTGGAGAACGAGTCTGGAGGAAACACGGAGATTGGAGAGAGAGAAAGGAGTCTGGCACTATGAACATTGCTTGAACAGGGGAGGATGGCTGAGCAAAAGAACAGAAAATTAGTTAACACAAGGCATAGGAGGTGGTTGTAGAAACTGAGGAGTCTGAACATAATAAACAGGTGGTTGGTAAAGCAGAGGGGAAAGAGAGTTAATACCATAACGTTATTAAAGCATAGAAGGCGGAGGGTGAGTATTACAAAGGGGTTGTTGGTAAAGTGGAGAAGGAGGAGTGTGAATGTCATACGTAGGTGTTTGGAGGACCTGGGAGGTGGATGTAGAAATTGAGCAGGAGGCGGAATGTTTATCTTAGAAAAAGAGAAAAGTGGACATATGGAAGATGGCGGTAGAAAAGGCTATGATAGAAGAAGTTGAATTAAGCTGGGGATTAATCCAAAGTAATGTGTTTTGGTCCCACCAATTAAACTAACACCCCAATAGAGACTGATGGTTGTAGATTGGAATGGGTTGATTCATTCTTGTATTTGGGAGACAATTTGACGAAAGGACTAAAATGACATCCCTACATTGGAACTCAAATGAATAAATTCACTCAAATAAATGGGTCCATAATGCGGTATGGTCATAAAGAGGAGGGCCTCCCCATGGATTATATTACACAAATGTATAGAACAAAATCTCTGCCGGTGTCCACGTATGGTACAGCAATCTGGGGGCCTCTGTATTGTGTTCTCCTTGAAAGAAAAGAGACCTGTTTCCTCCGAACAACCATGGGAGTGAATCAAGGATTTCCGGCCTACTTGGTACATCAAGAATGCATTTTTCTGCATATTTCAGATCGTACTCAATTCCATCCTCTGATTTCATGTCTACGTTTATGGAGCAATTCTAACCTAACTCTAACCAGGTTGATTGTCAACGGTATTTTGGATTCAGACATATATTTGTGCTCCACTTGGCTCAATTATGTGCATGCCACATTTTACTTTCTTGATTTAGCGGAGTGCTTCAGCATTGTAACTGGCAAGAGTAAGGAAGAGTCAATGTCAGTTGTGAAATAATTTTTTGCCTTTAAGCATTATCAAAGAGAGGTCTTAGAGTCCTATACATCTAATATTCCGTTTTTTTTGTAATTAGGCCTTTTCTGGGTTCACTCAACTATATTTTTTGGTTCATTGATCCCAGAAAGAGGGCAATTTTGCTACGACTGAGAGTGAATATGCTCTGTACAAAGGGTACTTCCCTCTCTGTGAACAAAAGTAGCAAATAAGCTATTCAATGTTTTTGTGAGTGGCATGGTGAAGATGACCTCCTGCAATTTTTACTTGTTTGCCCCATAAATGCTAGTTTGAGATGTTCGTCTCTTCATCCAATGCTTAACAATTTGGTGATTAGGCACATATCTACAGCTTTTAACATGATTGTATCCCTTCATAGAATAAATTGTGCATTTAAGATGTATCTATTTATTGAACGAGTGTTGGAACTAAGAATCTATTTATTGCACTGCAAATAGTTTAGTTGGACTAGAATATCTATTCACTGTGAATTTGTGGATGTTTTAAAGTTTCTGTATTTGTATGGATTTTACATTTTATGTTTTGTATGCAATATCTGAATGTGTTTGGTTATTATCTTTTATGGAACTTCTTACTAAAAAAATAAAGAATGCTCTTCTTCTAAGCTAGGTAGGAGGAAGATGAAAATCAGGAGGAAGTGGTTGCACAATTTAAATTGGGTGGTGGGACCATATAAGGAGAAGGAACGTGGACATCAGATGATTTAGGGGTTTTGAAATGTCAAGGAAGATCATAGGAAATAGCTGTAGCAGTGGGGAACTACAATAACATCAGGAGGAAGGCACACAGACCAGAACAGGAAAGTTACAGAGGTATAGAGGGCACATCTGACCCAGACAGTTGTGAGAGAAATACCCTGAGCTGAAGCATTTGGATGCTGGGTAAGAGGAGAAACACACATGTTACAGCGGGTCGAGGAGGGTCAGGATGGTCACATCAGTACCTGGTCAGAGGAGAAAAAGACATGACCATGGGAGAGGAATTTGACAGTTCCCTTTATGAACCTGCTAAGATGTGCAGTTAGTCAAATTTCCTTTATCTACCAGATGTTTCCTGTGTGACTTTGCTCCACCCCCGTGATTTGGGGAACACATGTTCATCACCTATGTCAGTCCCAAGTCTAGAATTGGAGAGAGAGAGACAGAGAGATATAGCGAGAGAGAGAAAGAGAGACGATAGCTCATTGCTTAATTTAATTTCTTGAGATTGTATTGCGCTCCTTCTCCCAAACATCTTGATTTTACTCTTTCCTTTGTTGCCTGCTAACGGCAGTTTTTCTTTACTGCCTACTGTTCTCAAATGCCTTGCGCCTCACCTAACCTTCCTGCTTGTCATTTATGTTCCAGCAAACCTGCTCTGATACTGAGAAATAGGAGGGTTGGAAATACAGTTCAGAAGCTTTAAAGCTTTGCTTCTTGTTGAATTACATTTTTGAAGATGTTATAGTGCTCCCTCTCCCCCAAACATGCTGTTTTCAGTTGCTGTGTTTTTACAAGTTTCTGTTTGATTTTACTATTTCTTTTGTTGATTGCTAATGACAGTATTTCTTTACTGCCTACTGTTCCTAAACGCCTCGCAGGTCACTCCAACTTCCCGCCTGGCATTTATGTGCCAGCAGACTCTCATATGCAGTGGTCGGGCGCAGCGGGTGCGCCCGATGCACAATGAAGGTGCACAAAAGGCAAGCCCATCTGTGGTCATCCGTGGCTCGGACGGGCCATGGACGGCGTTTCAATCTGTGCTGGTATGTTCTGCTAAGTGGTTCTCACACGCAGCACTTCTCCGCCTTGCTCCCTTCTACAGAATTCATCCAATGGATTTAAATGTTGCTTTAGTTAACCTTTCCACCTGTTGCGGCAAGTCAGGCTACCACCGCTTTATGACAGCTATGAAGGATCTAGACTACCCTCAGTTGCTTCATCAGCCAACTCACAAGGTTGGAAACACTGTAGACCTTATATTGCATCTGTAGTGACACTCAGTGGGCCTCATTATGAGTGCTGTGATCTGGAAATAAGGATCTGATCTGGAAATAAGGGTGCTGGTAGCAATGTACTGGCACCCTTTCCAGATGCCGCACTCCGACTCTGCGGAATGCAGAGTCTTCACGGCGCACCGGCACTGTTAACAACTGTGCCTGTGCTTCCATGACTTCAATCCAATGGAGTCCTCTGGGACTCCATGGGAATGTGGACTCGTCCAAATCCGCCGCCTGATATCCTGGGCCGTCGGCACTTATTATGTCCTGGTGGCACTGGGATATCAAGCGGTGAATCCTATGTTACGAGGATGGTGGAAACCCACCTGTAACAGCGGCAGATTACCACCATCATCGTAATGAGGCCCAGTCTCCTGTTTTAGCACTTCTCTGGACAGAACACTATAGTGTGCCGTTCACCATTAATACATCTGTGCCATGTGCTGCCATCTCTGTGCAATGTCTACCTTGGCATACATGACACTTGGTTTGTCAGGCAGACTCTTCTGGTCTGATCATTGATGCCCTTGCGTCATCTCCTGTAACTGACCTGGAAACTTTATTACAAGTCTTACAGTTACAGCTGACAGTTTAGCCCCTTTGAAATCATCCTGCCTGCGTTCCCGTCCCGCCAAGCCCTCTCACTCAATTAGCCAAACTGCGCCTCCTTTGCAGGCAGTTAGAAGGGAACTGCTGGTCTGCGTACTGTTTGAAAATGAAGATCCTGTTTCGTGAATACCTCTCCAAATATTGCATAGCTATTTTTGAAACAAAATAACACTACTTTACTAATCATCTATAAATTGGCTTGAATCAGCCTAAAATGCTGTTCCAGCTCGTTGAATCTCTATCTTTAACCTCCACTGATAATAGCTCAGTAATTCCCTCCTAGGCATTATGTGATATGCTGTCCTCATTTTTAGATAAGATATTAGCCATTCACTAGGAAATTGCATCAACTAATATGCCTATCCCCATAGAGGATTATGCTCCGCTAGTTAACAGCGAGGAGTCCTCTTGGTCGGTCTTTCCAGGTTTTATCCCAGCTGATATTGTTAGTACCGCTCCGAAGATTAGATCAGTCATTCTGCTAGATTCTATTCCTCTTTCCAAGATGACATCTATGATGTTTTCCATTGCCTCTCTTAATGCTACGACTGTTAACCAGTGTCTCTTCGGCTCTGATATCCCCAATTCTGAAATGTGCTCTGGTGATAGCCCTCGTGAAACAACCCACTCTAGATCCTTTTGTATCTGCAAATTACTGTCCTATTTCTTTACTACCCTTTCTGATGAAGCTCTTGGAATCTCTGGTTAGCACCTAGTTTCATCTTTCATTTAAGTCTCTTCGTTCATTGATCCCTTCCATGCAGGTTTTCACCCTGGACGAGGTACTGAGTCGGTCATTGTTTCAGTCGTGGATAATCTTACACAGCTCTCTGACCATGGTGGCTCTGCTTATTCTGTTAGATCTGTAAACTGCCTTTGATACCATGGACCACTCCACCTTGCTCCTTCGACTGTCCAATGCAGGTGTCTCTGGCCCAGTCCTTGCTTGGTTTGGTTCTTTTCTATCTGATCACTCTTAATCACTCTCTATCTCTCTCTGTTCTTTTCATTCCAATCCTGTTTCCATCTCTTGTGGGGTCCCCCAATGTTCTGCTCTGTTGGGTACTCTGTTCAATGTCTACATTCAGCCTTTGGCCAAAATCATTGAGTCACATCGGTTACCCTGCTATTCCTATGCCGATGACAGCCAAATCGTCATACGGCTCCATCTGGCAGCAGCTGATTCAGCAATTCATCTGCAATGCAGCCTGGAATATGTGGGTAACTGGATGAACTAACAAAACAGACAAAACGAATGAGGCAACCTCGTTAGGACCTCGTCCTATACCAGTGTCTGTGGTTAAAGATCTGGGCTGAAATGCCCAGCATTTCTTTCTGCAGAGGACCAGGTCAGCATGGTCTGTCAAAGTGTATATTTCATATTGATAATTCACTGCAAGGTCCTCCCATTTCTACTGGTTCCTTTGAGTCGCCGCGGCGGATGAATCTTCCATCCTGGGGACTATGGACTATTGCAATTCCCTTTGGTTAGCTCCGCCCCTCTATCTGCTGAACCGTTTTCAGGCTTTACAGAACTCTGCAGCTAGAATTACCACTAATGCTTCTCTGCACTCCCCTGACTCTCTAGTTCTTCCCTCCACTTATTGGCTTCCTATTGCCCACTGTATTGAGTTTAAAGCACTCTGTTTTGTTCATTTGGCCTTTTATGGCACTGCCGCATAATGTATTCTCTGTACATCCCTTCTCAAGCTTTAAGATCTGAGACAGCTTTTGATTCAGGTGCCTGGGTTTAAACGCTAACCGATGGGAGGAAGAGCACTATCAGTGGCAGCAGCAGTTCTCTGGAACAAACTCCCTCGTTCCCTAAGTGCAACAGAAAAGCATCCCTTATTCCGTTGAAATCTTAAAACTCTTTCCTATTTTTTTTTCCCCTTTCTTTTCAGCTGCTCCTTTTCTCGGTTCTTCAGAGCGCCATGAAGCCTTAATTGGTGAGGGTTGCCCTTTAAAAAAGCTATTAACACAGCAGAGGAAGACAGACAGACAGAGAAAGAGAGAAGTGTATGTGTGAAACCCCTTGACCCAAGACCAAGGAGGAAACTAGAAAAGTCCAGGAACCCATTCATCCTTCACACTCAGGAGTGAAATAGGTTAACCCAAAATGAGGAAATGAAACTCGAGCATGGAGCATGAAAAAGCCAGCCATGGTCATTTAGACTGTCTCCTGAGAGGGGGATGACTTAAGACCAAGAACATTGAATTTATAATTTTGGTTACGTTATGATTATTATTAGCCAACCTGTACATGTGTCCCAAATAAATCTGCATGTGTCATGTGTACTCGTGTTTACCTTGGTCTGGTTTCAGATCCTTGTCTGTCTAGTCAGAGCAAATACACCAAGGGGGTTAGTCTTGGTATGTGCATCCATGACAAGATGATGTTATGATAGATAATTTTGAAAAGAAATATGTTGCAGGTTTATGATAAATTCTGCTGAGCATATGCCTGTGACGTACAACCATTTGGGTACTTTGCAGAATCAGGCCTAATGCTCTCACTCTCAAACAGCATAAACCTCTTTAACACATATAATAATTAGCATTTAAACTTGAAGTCACAGTATACTTTTCTCTAGATGTGAGGGGTTGTGAACTCAGGGCGACAATGGTATCTACTGTATTTGTATGGAGATATTTCTTTATATCCTTCCTGTTTGCTACTGAACCTTAGTTTCTCAGTCAGCAAAGTACAACTACTACCAAGAGTTTTATCCAGCCCTGAAACACTATTGTCTTAAGAAGAGGAGTCTAATAAAAACTTGCTCAAATGTCACATTTACAAAATGACCACAACCTTTAGTGACATTCAAAACATCCCATTCTTGGAAGGTCACGGTTAAGTGGTTGCTCAAATATTGTTATTTTAACATCCATCAACATTTCAAAAGGAAACTGTACACAATGACTAATCATGTTCAAAGTGTATTTCACAGCAAGACAAAAAACATACTTTGCTAGGGAGTCAAATTAGCTATATTTCTAAGACTTAAATAACCTTGTGCATTGAACGTGTTTATCTGGGTGCTTCCCAAAACTATTTTCATCACTATTGTTTCCAGAAAAGCTACACATGCATCAACATGTGCCTTATTGTTTTTCTTTAAATATATGGTTGATTTGATCCGATTTTTTTTCTGCTAGCATAATTGTTTAGTCAAAGCTGTTAGGTAATACTTTGGAGAATACGCTATAGAAGAGTAAAATGGTCAGTGTGCATGAAGCAGGCAATAATACAATTGCTATCTACAATGTGCCTCCATACATTGGGCCTAATTACAAAAACATTGTACCCTTACAAGTTCAATTGTGTATGGTTCTAACTCCAGGGCAAACATTACCATATTGTAGAAAGAAAACATATTTTAATGCACCAGAGCAATGTTTGTGCTAGTGCTAATAGGAGACGATCCTGATTAAAAGGTCACACACTATCTTGGTGTAAAGATTCATGAACAAACTATGTTTTTTAAGACGATTTTTGCCCAGCTGTTTATATTATTAAAACCTGCAATTGATTTGATGCAAAGTTTCTTTGAAGAGAACTCTTGTGGTTTGATCACTGCATTGGACAGACACCCAGTAGAGGTGCAAATCCAAGAAATTAAGGAACTCCGACCTGTAACGAGTGATCTGTGTCACTAAAGGGTAACCAGAGCGTGTCTTGCCTTCTGACCTGCAACGTGGGCTCTCTCCCACACCTAGACAAGGCTCTTGCCTCATATCTTGAGGGAGGAGATGAATGCGCATCGTGTATTCTCCAGGAAGCCTCTTCCCTCGTGTTCTGCTGGGAGGGGATCCATGTCCCTCATGTACATTAAACCACATCCCTGTGTGTTACTTTCTATGGAAAGAGGCCTGTCATCTTGTTCCATAAATGTTGTCAGCCAGGAATACTGTTACATCAAATGGTAAAAGTGCACACACTACAAATACCTCGCCTTAGAAAGTATACAATGTAGGCTTCTACAGAGGCTTTTTTGCTGCATTTAACAGTTGTGTGTCTGATGTCTCGTCTCATGACATGGTATTAGCTTTGCGAGAAAGTGGGGCCTTCCCAAGCAGATGGGCAAAACGAGGGCAGTAGAAATCTCTTGGACTGCACCACACTCTCGTGGTGGCTGGTGGTGGCATCCTCTAAGAGGATGCACTCTGACCATGGGAGAAGGGCACTGCATCTCTCATGTTACCAAACCGATTCCACCTCCATTAATCCTCTGCCTTCTCAGTGGGGATAGCAGGTGAAGTGGTTTGAGGAAGCAGGGATGCCGCATTGCACAGGAGCATTACCCAATGCCCTTGTTTTATTAATGAATCCCATCTAGTGGTACCAACAACACTCTGGAATACCACAAGCCATTATCTGGCTAAGAAATTTTCTGCGGCGGTGGCGGGGCAGCACACAGTGACCAGAAGCAATATTATTGCCAGACCGCAAATAAAGTACAGAAGAAGGGAAAAATCTACGAAGCAGGTCTTTTCCTGCTGTTCACTCTGACTCTGGAAAAAGATTGCAATGTAGGCCGGAGTGGCTCCTTCCACCCAACAGTTCAGGAAGGAGCACAATACGTGACTCTACACAGAATATCTTGCTCATTGATGATTGTTCCACGTGTTCCTATTTCTACAACTCTGGTGCATCTTATCTTACCAATAACCAGTAATCTCTGGTCCTGCATATGGGCACATTATTAATATTATTATTATTATTATTATTATTATTATTATTATTATTATTATCATTATTATTATTATTATTATTATTATTGTTGTACAACCCTGCCTTAAGAGCAACATAGTGCTGTACAGGTCACAGAGCAAAACATGATTAAATAGTCTTCAAGTTACTATTAGTAATACTTATCACAGTGCAATATACAGATGGAGTTGTGCACAAGACAGCCAAAATCTACGTAACACTAAGAAGATGTTAGAAGAGCCCGGTCATCACTTCTTTTCTGAACTAAACGAGACTTGGAACAGTGAGGATTGCAACTGAGATGGTGTTCCAGGAGACTGGAACATAGAATATGAACAACTGTTTCCGAATATTCTCCTTGCAAGCAAGCTTAATTTCTAGACTGGTGATGCTTTTACTGCGATATGACTGTGTCACCCACTGTTTTAGTTTGGTCATTAGATGGTGTGGGGGTACTTGCAATGTTGTCTTTGTAGATGGGATATGGGGTTTTGAAACAGATCATAGCCAGGATGGGGAGTCAGTGTATTTCACTTATGATGGTGGTAATGTGGTCACATTTCCTACAGCCGGTGATGAGAGCCTCAGTGTGACGGGCAGCTTTGAGGGGTGCCAAGTAAGCAACTGGGAACCTATCAATATTCAAGATCACTAGAGCCTGTACCACTATTCAGACGTCCTAGGGTGGGAGGAAAGGCTTTGTAGAGAAGGAGCTAAGTGCCCCCACTCAACCATCTCGCCCAAAGCACCCGTATGTTGGATGCCGGAGTGTGAAACACATGCAGTACCAGTGAAAATATCAATACCAAGGAGAATCTGGGAAGCAAGATTCCCATTGAGGAAACCATATTTGCACACGAGACAATACGATGGACATCTAAATGAAATTCCAGAAGAAACAGGACGGTTGAATGATGAAGAAGAATGGTGATGTCATCACCATCACAGTCATACAGAGCAAAGCTGACGAATAGGGAAGAGATGCAGAGACTAGAAAATGTAGACGATTCTATAAGGCATCAAGAAAGTATCGAGATGAATGACAACTTACGATCAAGATGAAGAAAATTATGCTGCAGACATAATGAAGAGATCAAGCTATTTCACACGTATACATATGCAAAGAAATGCAAGCAGATGAAGTATTCTGAAAGGCTAGCTAAATAGTGATTAGATTGCGGCATGCGCCAACATGAACATATAAATATATATATTGAAGTCAGTGAAAGATGGATGTTGGCATGGACGGAAACAAGAGGACTTCAGAGATCTATTAAAGAATAGCATTTGAGTACACTGAAAGCTCAAATTTGTGGTCTTTTATTCACGTGGGCAGAAGAAGTTGGATGAGCATGATGGTCACACCTACACACGAGGGCAGAATATGCCTTCACCCCCTTGAATTCCCCAGAGCAAAGAACATGTTCAAGGCCGAGTTAAAAGATGTAATTGACAGTGGACCACTGAGGTGATGATGGATGGATATGCCAATTGGTGGGAAGCTATGGTTAAGACGAGCTCATCTGCACCTGGAGTTTCAGCCTGCATACCACCAATGTAGGTTGGGAGGGTACTGAAGGAGGTTGGAAAGTAACCAATAATAGAGGACCACATGATCAAGGGGGGTCCTATAGTTGCATAGCCAATTAGACGTCATATATTTAGTGATATATTTTAAGGGAAGGGCTTAGTTGCCCCACCTGATGTTAAGAAACAAATAATGTTCCTCTACTGCCCTAAACAAGTATGGATCGTATGCCTAGATGATCCTAGTAGGTTTTCGTAGTTTGCCACATAGGGTGATGTTAGTAATACACAGGTTAAACATCACCTATGATGTTTTTTTACTATAAAAATGTAATTTTGTATGAAATGCTTTGAGAAGTCTCGAGAGAGAGATCATGATGAGGGATGTCTGTTGATATCCATTGTACTCCCTGTTTTAGATAATTGATATTGAAACAGTATGTTTTTGCCAACTACCTGAGTTGTTTCTATTATTGATGTTTGAGTAAACTCTGCATCCACCGTCCATCTCTAAGTTATTGCTAACCCATCTTAAAGGGCTGAGAAGGAATTTCAGTTCAACTTGATCTTGTAGAGTAGAACTATCTTACACCAAGCCATTTGAGACTTTTCATCATATGTTGTTAGAATGATATATTGCTATCCACAATGAAGGCTAGGGAGTTTGCTGGTTGTGTGAGGTTAGGGTTGTAAAAATCCAAGTGCATTTTTTCTCGCCACCTCTAATTGGTTTCCTGTGTGGAGTGGTGATCTATGAGTATGAATTTGGTCTTTGTGTGGTGCATCTTTAAACAGACACTTGTAAGAATGCATGTAAGGCATGAGCAAATGTGAGAAATACTTTAGGGACCCTTGACCTTTAGGTACACTATGCATCATCTGCAGACTGCTGTATCAAGATGTTGAGGTCGGCTGGGAGTGAGCACAATAGTTCAATTTAGAGATTACAGATGACCAAGGTGAGAAAGCCTGAGGGACTCCACAGGTGATTAACTGGTGTTCAAAGCTGAAGGAGTGCATCTGAATAGGCAGGTGTCTGCCAAATAGGTAGGATGTGAAACTTTGCAGTATAGTGCCAGAGAAACCCATCCTGTGTTCAAGCAGGTTGAGTGGTGTCTGATAGCAGACGTTGTTGAACTAGCTGAGTAGTCCAAGAGGACTAGCAAGCATGAGTTCCATTTGTCAATAATCTGAGGGCCATCATCGACCACCTCGATGGTGGCGGTTTCAGTGCTGCATCTGGGGTGCAACCCAGATTGGTCATTCCGGAGCAGACCGAGTTGCTTTATTTTTGTAAGTAGTTGATAACATCTTACCAACGTTGCCCACCTATGGTTGAGATGATGATGGAAACCACCTGCACCAGACTCCCTAAGCCCTTGAAACTCAGGACCTTGCACTTCTCCTCTAGCTAAAATACACATGGGGTTCTCAGTGCTTTGGCCCTCTTCTATGCTTACAAAAGTGTGTGGGTTTTAGGTACTTTGCCTTTCAACTACACCTATTAAATGCACATGGTGTTCCCTGTGCTTTGGTCTTCTGTCTGCCTACCATATCCACCTGGGATTCTTTGTACTGTGCCCTTCTCATCTGCCTACTAGTAGTGTTACAATGGAGGTAATACCAAAGGCCTGGTCATGTTACTGCCTGTTAGTCTTTCAATGAGTTCTGCCAAAAGTTAATCCTACAGTTAAAACATGGACTACCTCCATCTTTAAAAGGGGTAAAAATGTTTTTCAAAGGAATACCCATCTATTAACATGATTAGATTGTCAAGCAATATGGCCCAGTTCATACTGTGTGCAATATTTGGAGATCCTGGGTGAGATGTTTGTGGAGGAAACCCAACAAAATCATACTCTGTACACAAAGAAAACATGGGACAATACAGATTAAAAGAACCAACAATAAAACAACCACACACCCTGAGTCAAAACGTACTAACCTACTAACCACCCCCACTCCTTCTCCTCTCCTGCATACCTCACACGTACTAGACATGCCCAAAAAGGGACAGCTATTCTACACATAAGAAACCCGCCCACACAACACATCCACTGCTAATGATGCCACAAGAACAAACAGTGACAAACAACAAACAACCCAGACACTGGACGTTACCCCTCCAGACGCAACAAACGTAGTGCACACAAAAGACACTCAGAAAGCTGGCACGCACAGGCACCCATTTCTCCTGGTTCTGCAAGTATCAACCACTTTTTTACAGAGCCATGTGAGAACCTGGAGACCATGCAAATGGCAGTGGTGCATGGCATAAGTCAACAGAGCAGAACATAACATAATGTGTTGGATATGCTGTTACCACTGTGTAATCCAGATAACATTACCATACCAGAGAGCTCCCTGGAGTTCATCAGGATGATTTCTGTAAAGAGAACATTCTTGCATCCTAAACATAAATGGCACAAATATTACAACCTCATCTGCACAAATTATTACCAAATGCCCCTTAGGTGATACCATAATGCCATTTGGAAGGCAAATACATATTTTTGGGGATCCAAGAAATATCACAGGCATATCTCTGAAGGGGCTATCACCACTCAATGTATTGCATCTTTGCAAAGGTGCTGTCCCTTGACTATTGTGCCCTAAATTGTCCTCTATCAGTAGGTTCCTACGAGGATACTGCACAATGTTTTTATGAAGACATCCTGACACTAAGACAGACAATTGAGGAGATTGCTTAGCTCAGTACCCCTCGCAATACAAATGTACTTGCTTTAGATGATGTATTTCATTTCTTCATGTATTCTGACTCGTATAAGACATCAAGCCCACTGAGTTCTGTATTGCCCTCATTTTAGCTTGGGAACGTCAAAGTTATTTTGAGGCTTTGTGTCCTTTTCTTAAATGCACAATTAATAATTCACTTTTTAAAGGTATAATCCAGTGGTGCACAACATGTGGCCCAAGTTAAGACCCTCCAAGTCACCTGAATGTAATGATGATGTGTTGCCTAAAGTCATTCAGTCGCTAAGTGTCATATCAGGTGTGTGCAGCCTCTGTAGTCCACTTTTTACCTTAGATTAATGATCTTTGCAGTTTTAAAAGAGTTCACTATAAAGTCTTGTAGTAAAAGGTAATACATACAAATTACACCTTAAAAACATGTTTTTAACTGAGGTTTGTGAACTGATGCCCATGCCATCAGCACAATTGCTTTGAAAGTTTGGCCCACTCTATGGGAATTGTGTGGTACATTCGACCCTCAAGTGAAACCAGTTGTGCACCTCTGGTGTAATCTATCTGCCTTTAGCAAGGGATTAATTAAGCATCTCTTACAACAAACATATTTAGAACTCACTGTGAACAGAACTTTCATCCAACTAACATCATAGCACCCTAAGTCAAAGTTTTAGAAAGTGAGGTTGGTTTACATCTATAGACCAATTAGGTGTTTGATCTACGTCTGCAATTGAGGGTGCCCTGATTGAAATATGAGACATTTTACTGAAATTAGACACAGGGACATCACCCTCCTTTCTCCAGCTTGACTTCTCAGTGACTTTGGACAGAATGTATTTCAAAATCTTGATTTCATGGTTCTCAGAAGTCTGAGGAATTTCACAGTTAGCACTCCAATCGATTTGCTGATTCTTTAGATGAGTGATAGTCAACAGTGACTCAGCTTTTGCCAAAATTGTTCAGTATTTATATTTGTTATCTTTTTCCATTGACTGTTTTTTTTTAAACAGGGAGTGTCAATCCAAGGGCGAGAGCAACCGCATGTATGTCTCCCTGGGAGATCCTCAAAACTAGATGGAGGTGTGTAATGACTAACTACAAACAGTAAATCTATGGATGTGGGCAAGATGATGCGTGCAATATATGGGAAATAAAAAGGCAATTTTTCAGGCAGCTTTCAAGCATTACTCTCTTTCCTCTTCCTCTCTTTCCTTCGACAGTTAATTTGAAATCTAAGGTAAACAATCTTGAATGCTAGTGGCACAGTGACTTTGCCATGGCCATGGCCTCACACCCCACAAGAGCATATGCTGGTAAATATATAGTTTTACCAGTTCCACAGGTTCACAAATATCCTGTGTTTCATAACAAAGGGGGTCAGGACAATAATCGTCAGAACTCTCACAAATTCCTGAATGGATTATGGCAATGGCCTGTCGGCTGGGATGATTCCGTATCTGGTAAAGTGACTTCAGTTGGCACAATATGCACTATTCATAACCAAGGAAGGTTGCTAGCCAATCAGGTGGCTGGAAATGTGCGCAAGAACACACTGTCTACCACCTGCATTTTCCAACCATCTGAAGTCCTTACCTGAACTGGGATATCTTGATTGTTGGGAGGCAAAAGGGAGCCTTTCTCTATTGCCTCTCCATGCTGCCACCTTTCCATCCACCCCTTTTGGACATCCCACTGTTTTACTCAACCCCATCCCTACCTCCCCACTTACCTGCTGGACCGAAGTTTTGTGCTCCGTTCTTGCAAGTCCCTCATATCCACGGCACCTGCAATGGAAATAGAAAAGGGTCTGTTGTTCTTTACAACTTGTGGGGTAAAAAGACAGCCCCAGACTAATAGAGATGGAGATGTGATGCTAGGCCCCTATTGTGGAATTAAGCTGGCTAATGTGGAGTTTCATTGAAATATAAAAGCCAGTACAAAACAGTGATTTTGATATAAGTCCTAGTGAAATGGAAAGACTTGATGTAAAAATGCAGCAGTGCACGTGGAAAGAAAAGACTCATTGGAAAACTGCACATTTGTAAGATAAAAAGGAGGAATGATGCCTAACATTAATGAAATAAAGTCAAGTGACATATTGCTTTTATCAGGAATAAAGAGACTTAATTTCCACCATATAAAATGACAGACTGTAAAGAGAAAGGCCTATTTCATTTTTGTAAAAGTGAACACTGGTTTCCTATGTTAACTATGGCCTATTTCTGTGCATTAGATTAAGAATGAATCTACCGCTGTACTAATATAGTAGAAAATAAAGATTATATGTTAAACTCCATACCCAGATATAATGCTAAAAAGTTACATGTAAGTACATCTTGTCGATGTAAAGCTTTATTTTCCCCACTGAACTGAAAGGTCTGTGGCTTTGAAAATTGGAACTCCAGACCTTTGTCTGGCCCTCCCAGGAAAAGAAGGCCTGGTTCAGTAAAAAAAATACGAAGGATGATGAGAGAGAGATCAAAATTAAGGGATTTACAGATAGCATGACCAACAGAAAGGACCCTTAAATTCAAACCTTAAGTCTCAGGAGGATAGCTCAGGGGCAACAGGCTTGGCGTGGAACCAAGATGACTTGAAACAACACAGATTCGATCACCGGGTCCGCGCTTAGAAACCTCTGAGTATTAAGTGGGTTATAAATAACCAATTATAATTATAATAAAAACCTGCCCATAAATTGTGCTTTAGCTCTGAGCAAAGACCTTTGAAGCCAAAGAGGAAGAGGGTAGAATAAACATTGGCCCAGAAGATGGCCATGTTACATATTTAAAGATAAATGCAACTTAAGGGAAGAAATGGTGGGGACCATAAAAGTGAAACTAGGAGCGCCTATTATGCAGTGCCTTTGATTGACATTGGACTCCTTTTTTCTTAATAAAAAAGAAAATTGTGCGTCGAAGTGAGCCCAGCACGGATTTATATTAAAAGATATAAAGAGCCTGTTGGGACCATATACAAATTGAGTTTGAGTGATGGATGTAATTTAAGTTATCATCAAAATTATTATTCTGGCATTTTCATACATCTGAGGAACTGGAAGAATTGATAGAGTGATACAAAGTGAAATTAATGTTGGAAGTATGTAGCTTCAGAGTTGTAACTATTACGGCACAGCCTAAAAGCACAAAAATGGTGGCTCTGCCCAGCAAGGCTGTGCCGACATAAAATTAATATTGGCTGACTCGCCATAAAATGTAGAATTCAAAAATATATTGATTCCTGTATTTATCTGAAAAATTAGGATAGCTGCCATGCTGTTAGATTTTCAGAACCGAAAAATGTCAAACCCACCTGTGATTTTGAAATGATGTATTTTTCCTCCTCCCTCAGCCTACCTCATACACATCTCCAGACTCCTGGTGCTATCAGCAGCCAGTGGGCATCTTGGTGGGTGCTGAAGGGAGAGTGCTAGCCAATCCTTAGTGTGGGAATGATATGATATTGATAATGCAGCAGTATCATCAGCCCTACAAGAGGTCAATTTCACATCAGAACTGGCTTTTCCACTTTATTCCTGGAGGTAGTCTACTGCTGGACTCTTGCAAGGAACAACTAGCAGAGAGGCCTCAACCCTTGCATTGGAGACAGTGACAGGATAATCTGGAAACTAGCTGGGACCCCATCAGAGGAGCCAGAGGAAGTCAGGGTGCAGGGGAAAATCCTTCACTGAAGCCCTTGGCCAGATTTGTGCTGTCCTCAGAGGAGCCCTGCTTTTTCCCTAGATGGCCCATACTCACGGCATCCCATGTATGTAGATATATCCTAAAGCTATCAAAATTGTGGGGGGGGCTGACAGTCTTAATCTCCATTTCGCATTGCAGGTAGGGGGGGTGGTACTGGGAAGACCCTTGGCACATTTTATTAAATGCAATTCAAATGAATTCCACTATAGAAAATCACTCTATCCATTTACATTGAATTGTATTGAAATAACCTGTCTTAATCCTTTCCATTAAATTGTGGGGAAGGGGGAAGCTTTGTAGACCCTTAGCACATTTAACTAAAAACATAATTTAATTAATTCCCTTTGGGTCTAATTTATCACGGGGTGATGTTTTTGTCAAAATTCGAAAATTGACAAAGGAGTATCCCAGTGCACTGTAAATGGCTCTAGTCTGTAATGTAATTGGGTAACCCTGCTGTTCATTTGAATGTGCTTGTGTCCCCAAAACCAGAATCTACAAATCCTGCATTTCCTTGGAGAACAAATTGTGCAAAACAAATTTTCCTATTTATTCCCAATGATTCCAAAGTCAGAATTGCAAACCCTTACATCTCCTTTGTATGTGTTTTACTAATCACAATTTCCCATGTATTCCTTGCATCCCAACCCAGAATCCCAAAGCACTGCCTGTCCTTTGAATGTGTGTTGAAAAACGATTTTCCCACTGAGTTCTTTTTCCCAAACTTGCCTTTCAAATAAAAGCCTAAAAAATGATTTCCCCATTTGAGTTCCTTTTCTGGACATTGCCTTTCTCAGAATAAAGCCAACACGATTTTTCCATTGTATTGTGAATGTTTTTTATTGTTTAATTTGCAATTAAATCTGATTTGAGTTGTGACTGCATATATCAAAATTCGACCTGTGTTGTTTTAATAACGGAAAGTAATTTGGAGTTGTGATAAGGTGTAGTCCCACAGCATTGGTTGCTGGGGTTTTGGTTGCTATTCCATTTGTCAAACATTAAATAAATATATATATATTCTTACTATACACCGGACTAGTTCCTAGCTCATTGGTGGCATAGAGGGCTGTTTGTTGGGGTGCTGCGAGGCGGGTATAAGGCCTCCCTAAAGTTAAATCTGTATAAGCGCTTTCAGTGACCGCCACATTGCTTGGGTGGAAAAGGCACTACCTGAGCTAAGAGGGACCGCCTGATTAATCGCAACAAAATACTATGTCCCTTTTCTATTTACTATGGTGGGGCCCGTTTTCGTTTTTATTTGTATTTTCATGGAAGATTGAACTTGCACAATACGGTTTTCTCATAAAAAAGAAAAAGCCCACCTGAAAAAGAGTCCCTCTGTGGGAATAGAAATCATCCCCTTGTCAGGTAGAGTACATGGCCTGTAAAAGCCTGCAGCCCTAAGCAAGGGCAAACCTAGGCTTGGCCATGAATGCCACGACACAGAGGTGATAGCCATAGTCCATCTCGATAACGATGATGTGATAGCTGGAGAAAAAAAGGTTTTCCATGCCTCAGAGTTTGAGAATAAATGAAGGAAGTTACTGCATCCATGGAGTTATTAAAGTTGCCATTATTTGATGTGTTAAATTACTTTATTATGAAGTTACCTTGAACTTTTCATACATGCCTTTTAATTGTTATTGTTTCATTCTTAATCATTCCTGTCTCTTAATTATGGATTTCAGGTGGAACTTATTAATCCTCCTGTGAAGGCGTCTAGCCTGAAAATGAAAGTAAACAGTATTTATTTTTCTACAATTTAGCAATTATTCTCACGTGATATATTCCATACCCTCCCTTTCTTGTCTCTGTTTGGTTTGGAGTTCAGCAAGTCAGCTTACCTCGAATGCTTTTGAAGTTGTGTGTAGCATTTGGCACGTTTTTGCCATGCAAACACAGTGCCATTTTGAATCTCATAAATCATTACGACCCTGGCGGAATTCGGAAAACGATGGCGGAAATGCAATACCGCCATCGAATAGCGCTCGGTGCGACTATGACCCGTCACCGCAAAGTACGATGCCATTAGCGACACCGTAGTGAACGCCAACGCTAACTGCACCAAGCACGCGCGCGCGCGCCATGCCAAACCGTAAACACCACCATGGCGCAACGGTACGCCAATTCCGACCCCAGCGGACATGTACCTAACGCCATCAAGCATGGCGGAATGCACCATTCCGCCATGGTGAGAAGTACGGCATCGCGAATCAACAGTAAACGGCCCCACTGACTGCCCGTACACCGCTCCCTGCCCACAAAGTACAACTCCCCGTAGGTGCAACGAAGCCACAATGCAACCAGTGAAATGCACAAGTCACCCATGCATGCCAACGAACAAATGGACCTCAAGAGGGGCCAATGGGAGCTGCAGGGCACAGATGGCACGAATACAGAAGCCATCCCAATGGACATGACCACAGTCCCCCACCAAGAAACGCACGCAAACACAGGCACCTGTGACCAGAAATATTCAGAAAATCACAACATTCCACCAGTCCACCTGGCTGACCGGCATCTGTCACACAAAACCCAATCCCCCGCCCCTGAGCATGACAACATTCAAACTGTCATATTGACAGCCCCCATCCCTGACCTCACGGGCTTCGTAGGCAAACGCGCCCAGTACAGGACCACGCAACAAAACTCCGAAGCTGGAACCCAATGCAGATCCCCTCACAATACATCGCTCCCCAAATAGGAATATGCCACATCACTTGCAAAGAAGAACGCTACACGGCCCATATCAGAATAGAATTTTAATGCACATCAATATCACCAAGCCCATACAGCCATCAGGCCATGAACTCCAAAACACATTTCACCATTGTGGGCTGCATCCGCAAGAAATGACCAGCCACTACTCGTGTGACGCCCTGTTCCCTCATGGTACACAGAGCCACATACACGTACGAAAAGGCAACATGGAAGCGCACAGAACCGCAGGGCCGTCCCAATGGGGAGGCACTAGTCCAGCTGAAAGGCCGAAATGTTGCTCCGAGCCACCAGTACTGCGTAAGGGCATGTGGCCCATTGGCGATCGTCCCATAAGATCGTAATGCTGCTCCACTGATTAACACGAAGCAGCAGGTGTCGGGAGTAAAATCCATCTGCAGGAGTGGCATACAGATGGCAGTGGCAAAAGGGGAGGAGATACCTGTCAACCAAAAGAAAAGAAACAGAATAGAATGGCCATCAGAACTACATTCGAACAACTCACTTCAATGATCACACTAGATCCACAGCCATATGCATGCAAGCCCACTCCAAAGGATCATCACCACCCCAAAACCACTTGCGAATCATAACTACCTATATCGAGGTGAAAACACCATCACAAACGAGTGTACCTGTGCATGCGCCTGTGAAAACAGAATCCTTCAGATGGGATTGGTAACGTGCATGGACACAAGTGTCTGAAGGCGCGTTGAGACAGGGAGGGCTCAACAAGGCCAGATAGACGATGGTCCCACTATGGCAGCCCTGCATCACATAGCGCAGGGGGGGCGGACAGATCCCAAGAAGCCCTGTACATGGCAAACACTGCATCAAATCACCTGCCCATGCATCCATTCATCATTCCCTCATCCCGTAATGAAAACGCCTGAATATTTACTCACATAACATTAGAAATATCCATTGAGTCTGTGCGTTATGCAGCCTGCAAAATCCACAGTGCCCCAGCACGTAATTCCAGTCTAGTGAAGTAACATGTATTTGGGAACGTCCTGCCTTATCGTCCACTACGCAATTGCGCATCCCATACTATTCATATCAATCATAGCATTCTCGCCATGGCCCCTGTCCCAATGACATTGAACAATAGAACGTTATATTTGCAGTCAGACCTGTGGGCATCTCCTCGCCGCTAGCTGAAAACCGAAAGCGCCGCCCTTCGAATTCCTCATTTGCAACATCACGTCGAAGAGGCATCTGTGGCCGTTTGAAAACACTAATTAATCCATCGAGTGCGGCTGTGTGTCAAAATGGCAACTGCCTTCACCCACGAATGGGACGCCCCGCCCGTCGTTGCAACTCGGTACAGTGATGAATGAGGGCCCACCGTTACTCGAGTACTACGTTCCACTGACCCTTCACAACTCTGTTCGCGACTGCACAGATGGTATGTGAAACAATGGGACCACAACAGAATGAACATATCAACCAATGTTACACGGCCATCGGGTACAAATACAAGATTGCAATAGCAAGATGCCATTCCACGAATTGCAGCGTTGTGCGCGGGACGTGCTCGGCCAAAGGGGAGAGCAGTTTGCACAGGTGGAATGAATCACCACAGGTGGAGGCCATTCAGCCTGGAAACACATAAATTTCACGCCCAGTCTCCTCCCACAACCACTCCGAAATGCTACCGGCAGGACTCGCGATGTTGGCCCTGGGGGACCTGATAGCACTGCAAGTACTCCAACTCCAAGATGAAGACGAACACCAACTACAACCGGCCGCACGGAGGAGACGCAGGAGGAGGAGGAGGCCAAGGCAGGGCCAGCAAGGGCCGCCAGCACAGCCACTACCACCACGCAGGCAGCCCGCAATCCCACGCCTCCGAGCACATCCGTTCAACCTCACTGATGAGCAGATCCACACCCTCTACCGTTTGGACCGGGACACCATAACCGCCATTGTGGACATGACACAGGCTGACCTTGTCAGCATGATAGATAGCCCAACCGCCATCCCACCCCTACTGAAGGTGGTGTCTGTACTCCACTTCCTGGCCACAGGCACCTACCAGCACACAGTCGGACAGTTGCATGGCATATCACAGCCACTGTTCTCATGGACACTATTGCAAGTGCTCGATGCCCTCCTGAAGCACGCAGACGACTACATCTCTCTACCACGCTCGGAGCAGGAAATTACCAACACAAAAGTTGGATTCCATGCACTTGGCGGCATACCGGGTTGCATTGGTGCCATCGACTGCACCCATGTGGAATTGGTCGTCCCACATGCCATGGAGGCCCAGTACCGCAACCAAAAACAATTTCATTCCCTGAATGTACAAATGGTGTGTGACTCCAACAGGATCATTACACATTGTTGTGCCCGATTCCCTGGATCAACCCATGATTCTATGGTCTTGAGGAACTCTACAATACCACGCTACATGGAGCGACACGCAGGGAACAGATCCTGGCTACTCGGTGAGTCTCATTACATGCATGATAATGTGGGGTATGTGATTCGACAATGACCTGGCAGGAAGGGGGGGGGGGGTGTGCGTACGTAGCAATGGCATTCCACATCATACGTTTCTCGTCCACATACAGGTGATGCCGGGTATCCACTGAAGAGATGGCTCCTCACACCAGTCCGCAACCCACGGGACCAGCATGAGGAGGACTACAACCATGCCCACTCACGTACCCGTGTAGTCATTGAACAGGCATTCGGCCTACTGAAGACCCGTTTCCGGTGCCTCAGCAGGTCTGGCGGGGCACTCCTGTACCGCCATGAGAAGGTTGCAAAGATGGTGATGGCATGTGTCATGCTCCACAACATGTGCGTACGTAGAAATGTGCCCATGCCCCCTGACGCAGAACTGCAAGCACCTGATGATGGTCATGATGAGGGTGGGGATGTGGCAGCACCTCAAGGAGTCTGCGAGGCACCGGAGGGCCATGACATTCGTCAGCATCTCATTGATGCATGCTTCTAGCACTCACGCCTGGTGGCTGATACATGGACACGGGATGCGTGGCACTGTGTGTGTCTGGTACATGCACAATATGGACTGTACGCCTATAATGGCCTAGTACACAAAGATCAATGTCCACACATCTCATTGGTTGATCGTGCACTTTTTATGGCATATGTGATATCATGTTGTACACCCTATCGACCCGCCACCCAAGTGAGCCCAACACACCCCCTCCACCCTCCCACCTCCCCCCCGAACACCAGTGTCCAAAGATGCTCATCGTCCGTGGGCAGTCGCTATTGCAAGCCCCCTCTGCGGGTATCAGGGGCACCCCTGCCTGTGGAGCGCAGGTTCCTCCCAGATCTACGTTGGGGGCTGCCCTGGACGGAACTTGCAACGGATGATGTCTCTGCCTGCTCACGTCCATGCATGTCCCTAAGGGTTTGCGAGAGCTCAGTGAGCACACGGCGCACTGCGGCAAGTTCGGCACATACGTCTTTGGACGTCGCATGCAGTTCCCCCCTCAGGCTCTCGGTGCTTCTCTCCATTTGGACTCTCAGGCTCTCGGTGCTACTCTCCATTTGGACTCTCAGGCACTCGGTGCTACTCTCCATTTGGACTCTCAGGCTCTCGGTGCTTCTCTCCATTTCTGCCCTAAGTGTCTCAGTTGATGTTTCTATGTCTGCCTTAGTGCCCCCACATTCATCGGCATGGTCCTTGAGGAGCGTGGCCAGTTGCTGCTGTTGCACGATTAACTGGTCGAGGGACTGTTGCCTCTGCTGGGCCATGGCCATTTGCGGGGGTGTCACAGAGGGGCTGTTGTCCTCATGTTGCCTTGCCACAGGGCTTGTGGGGGATGGCCAGTCGTCGTCTTGTGGGTGCCCCTGCGTGGTATCCTCATGTAGTACGGGATGGAACAGACAGGGGGATTGGGACAGGTCATGGATGGATCTGACTTCGACATCCCCGTCTTCTGTGTCGGAGCATGCTGCCATCAATGGGGTGTCACCTATGGTGCTGCTGCCACCAGAGGCAGTGCCTTCTGTGGCATCCGTTGGGGGGACCTGTGGTGGTGGTGTTGTGGGCATGCTGGCTGCTGGGGTGCCTGTTGATGTTCCCCCCTCTGTGCTGCCACTTGATTTGTGCTGCTGCCGTGTCTTGATGCGTGCAGCTGAGGTGGAGGGTCTTTGGCCGTCGGTCTTGGCCCTCTTTGCAGGTGTGCTGGTAGGGGTGTCCTGGAGCTCGTCGTTTGGATCGGACCCTGTGGTGGAGTAAAGGAGGGCGAGGGTTATTGGTGGGTCTGTGGGAATTGGAATGGCAATGTATCACATGCATTGGGGTGGTACCTGAGGGTGATTTGGGTCGGGGCCTTGGAGGTGCTTCCATTTGTGTGTGGAGTGAGGGTGCAGTTGTTTGGCAGCCTGCAGTTAGGGTGTGCCTGCTGCACGTGTAGTGCGTGTTTTAGGGGTTTTTAATTATTTATGTATTTATTGTGGGTTTTAACGTGCGCTATCAGGCCAATGTGTGTGGACGTTCTCCTGGACATGTGTTACTGTTGCACTATGGGGACACATGGTGCTTCGAATGGATGGACTTTGTGGATTTAGTATTGTTTCATTAGGCCCACCTACCTGAATCTTCGGATGTCTGCACTCCTTTCTCCATCCTTCCGACTCCCTCTATGCTCTCCATTCCGATGGTGGAGGCACAGATTTCTTCCCAGGGGGTCAGCTTGATTGGTGATTCCGACCCTCCCCCGGTGGCTGTGGCAATGTTGCGGTTGGCAGAGAGTATGCTGCGGACGCGTATCCGCAGGTCGTCCCACCGCTTCCTGCATTGCTGTGGGGTGCGGGGTGCGGTCCCCACCGCACTTACCCGCTGTGCCACCAGAGCCCATATGGCCTTCTTGTTTGCGAGTGCCGTCCTGGTCATTTGCGTGGAGAAGACGACGGCAGCATTCTCCTGGACGGTCTCTGTTAGCACGGTGAGTTCCTCACGGGAGAAGTGGACCTGCCGCTTGCGGTCGCACGCTTTCTTCGCTACTTTTCCCATTTTTCTTGGTTTCGCTAGGGTGGATGACGGGTTGGGTTGTGTCTCAGGGTGGTGATTTTAGTGGTTGTGTGGTTTTAGTGGTTTTATAGGTGTACGGCGGGTTGTTTCCCGTTCCGGGCCCGTGTTTTAACTTCCGTTTCCGTATATTTCCGGTCACCGTACTTTACGGTAGGCGCACACTGCGGTGTCCGCTGTGATGGGTGGCGGTATTGCACCTAGGGCGCCGTACGGCGGCGGTGTGGGCCGTTTTGGGGTCATTTCCGCCATCGCGGACTTTGCACTTCCGCCATGCCGTGGTGCTCGTGCCCGATGGGTCGGAATGGGCCGCACTTTGCTCCTTCTTGCAATGGCGGAAACGCTATTTACGCTGTGGCGGTCCGGTCAGTCACTTTCCGCCAGGGTCGTAATGAGGGCTCCTGTCTTTAGTGAACAAAGAAAAAATGACCGCATAGAAATTGATACTTCAGCCATTTTAGAGCTCATTGGTTATTTATTTATTTTTTTATTTTAACTTTTATAATGTGCCACATGCCCAAAGGCCTCAGGGAGCACACAGAACAAAGCAGACACACAACAGAAGACAAAAACGTTAGTCAGCAGGGTCCGCCAAAAGAGAACTCATTTGAGGAGGTGGGTCTTTAACCTCTTCTTGAACTCAGTTGTCGTTTCAATTGCTCTGAGGACAATGGGAAGAACATTCCAAGTTTCTGACCCTTGCACATCAAACATGATCCTGCAGGTTTCACAAGCCTGAATCTTGACTGTAAAAGTCTGGATTGATCCTTGTATATAAGTCTGCGAGAAGATGCATATGCCTTTATGCGGTCCCTGAGGTACTTTGGAGCTGCATTGCTCACGCATTTATGTGTCAGCGTGAGGATATTATGTGTGATACGATGTTTCCCGGGCAACCAATGCAATTCCGCCTAGAGGCTGTTATATGGGCGTGTCTGGCTAAGCTAGAAATAGCACCTACTGCTCAGCTCTGGACGACCTGCAGTGCAGCTAAATTGGACTGAGAAGAGCCAACCAGGAGACTATTAAAATAGCCCAGGTGGGAGTTTACGAGGGCAAAGGCCAGAGGCCAGAAAGGAGGGGTTTGAAAGTGACAAGAACGGCCGGATATGAGAAATCAGTTTGTTAATCAGGCCACAAGAAGACCACATCTGGCCAACGTGCTGATTCATTGTCAACTCTGCGTCCAATATAACGGCAAGAGTCTTCACCTTCTTTTCTGCTGGAATAATGCTGTTGGCAATGCTAAAGCCATTGTACTCAGAGGACAATTGTTTCAGTTTAGGGCCAGAGGACACAATCAACAACTCAGTTTTATTGATGTTAAGAGCCAGAGAATAAACTGCTATCCAGTCCTGGATGGAAGAATAAATAGCATTTATATCCAGTGAATCCTGTGAATACAGGCCCAAGAGCTTCATGACGACCTGGATGTCATCAGCATAGTTGGTATAAAAGACACCCAGGCTGCCCAGAAGTCTCAGGAGAGGAATAATGTAAATAGTAAACAGCGATGGTGAGATACAGAATCCCTGCGGGACTCCACATGTGACAGGTGCCGATATGGAGCTGTCATCGAAGGTGGCTACTATGACATTGTTAGGGCCAAGAAGAGAAGCAGCCCACTGTGTGTCTAATCTCAAACAACACACTATAGATTCCAACCTGTCCACTAATAAGGCATGATCGACCAGATCAAATGCGGCGGATAGGTCAAGCAACATAAAGAGGGCCAGCTGACCACGATCAACAATATTTGACAAGCTTGACTTGAGAACCTGCATGGCTGTCTCTGTGCCATGTCAGGCTCTGAAGCCTGACTGACGTGCTCCAGGAATGTTGTTTTCCTCAATGAATCTCTGAAATTGAAGATATGCAGCTTGAAACAGCACTTTGGCAATAGGAAGATAGTTTTCTAAGGACATCGGGTCAAAACTATACTTCTTCAGGAGTGGGGTAATCCAGGCCTCCTTGAGGGTAAGAGGTACAGATCGCTTGGCAAATGAAAGGTTAAGCAGTTTCATCACCCTGGGACTAAGCACATTTAGACAGCCAATAAAGAGTCCTTAATAGAGTGGGCAGTCTCTGGCAGTCCCTCTCAGTCTCTCAGTCTTTCTACTATGGCTATCGTTTGGTGCCATTTCCTTCAAAACCTACAGTCAGCAGCAAAGCGGAGCTGAGTGGTGTGAGAGTTGGCAGTCAGTGGCAGTCCCTCTCAGTCTCTCAGTCTTTCTAATGTGGCTATCATTTGGCACCATTTCCTTCAAAACCTACAGTCAGCAGCGAAGCGGAGCGGAGCGGTGTGAGATTGGGCAGTCTGTGGCAGTCCCTCTCAGTCTCTCAGTCTTTCTACTGTGGCTATCGTTTGGCACCATTTCCTTCAAAACCTACAGTCAGCAGCGAAGCGGAGTGGTGTGAGAGTGGGCAGTTTGTGGCAGTCCCTCTCAGTCTTTCTACTGTGGCTATCGTTTGGCGCCATTTCCTTCAAAACCTACAGTCAGCAGCGAAGCGGAGCAGAGTGGTGTGAGAGTGGGCAGTCTTTGGCAGTCTAATGGAGGCTGGGGCAGATGGCGACGATCCCCTGGACTCTCGACTCCAATCAGCTACCCTTGATGAGGAGCCACACAGACTACGTAGCTCTCGCTCAGACAATACCCCCCTAACTGCTGTTGCAGTAGTAACTCCTACAACTCCTACAAACAAGCTGACAGTACCCCAAGCAACCCAAGTGGGACCTGCAGCTGCTTCAGGCTCTTTAAAGCACCTGGTAGGCATGTTACAAAACCTTCCCGTTAAAAGGGCACTGGTAGCCAAACAAACAACAAATACGCATAAACTCAAACAAAACAACTACCACCTAGCTGGATTCAGCCCTTACCTGAACTCACCACACCAGCGAATGTCATCCGCATCTCGGATCGGTTGGTGGATTTGTCGGCCACCTCTGTGGGGATCTCCTCGCCTGTGGATGACGCCTGTGCCTTGGAGCGGACCTTGCCGGCTTCGCCAGTGGGGATCTCAGGGGACCTGAGAGAGAGCGGACCCGCGGCACACTTGTCCTTGCCCTTCCATGTTGAGAGCATGGAGGAGCCGTCCCTTGGAGGAGGGGGGGCCACCCAGGTGGATGGAGGGGCTAGGCAGTGGGTGGGCAATGCAGTGGACAATGCAAGTGCTGTGGACGAGCTGGCTGGGTTGCAGTCCCGAGTGAGGGCACCCTCCGCCCAGACTGTCGCTGAGCAAACCAGCAAGTCTGGGATTTACAGGGAGATAAACTCGCTGGAAGCCGCTGCCGCCACCCCACAGTGCCATCTGGTGGTCAGCGAATATATTGCGATGGCACCTGTAACTACAAGTGTTTTGATTCATGACCCACTGGCAGCAACATCGGTCCCACAACCTGGCAAGCCGACTCTGTTTACAAAAACCTGCTTAGGAAGCCAAGGACTGGCCTCTGGGGAGGGTAACTTGCCAAAAGGCCAGAATCCAATCACACAGGACTCAGAGGACCTCGAAGCTCACCACATTGTGAACGAAGAGGAGAAAGAGGGTCCCAAGTTAGGGCCTCCAACCCGACAATCGCACAGCATCCCTTTTCACCTCATCACCAAAAAGTTTGATCTGCCAAAAACAAATAAAAGATCATCCACAAAAAAGCCTCTGAAAAAGGCAAGCAAAAAGAAAACAAAATGGGCTAGAAGAGATTTCAGATGCCAACCTACTGGAGGCACTTCTCTAACCCCTGGCCACTCCGACAATACCTTATCAATCTAGAGAAGCCAGTACTTCTTGTGAAACTCCTCAAACATCTATAGAAGGACAAGGAAGTGCCGCACCTAACCTCTCGTCATTGGCCCAACAACCTAGCTCCGAGAAGCAGGGAGGCATGGCCCAGTTATCACCGCCAAATGCTAATCTGGCACCACAACCAGAGCTTTCTCTTTCGGCCCCAGAAACTATTGACCAAGCCAGTCCTCACCTAGCTATACCTTCTACAGGCCTAGTTGACATTAGCAACTCTGGGCCCCAGAACAACACAACTTTACCATCCCAAAATCATGATCACAGGAAGATCGCTAATGTACCCATCATTAGTCCTGTGCCCGCTTCTTGCTCCAGCCAAGTGTCATCTAAAAGAACAGAACAAGACTGAGAAATTCAGGGGGATTCGGCCCCCTTGTTTGCTGTACCTCACCTCAATTCTCAACAACCATTGTGACCGGGGCTGCTATTCTCTCCACCAAGTCTCTCTCCTAACAGAAGACTAAGTGATGTATCTTATAACAACCCCAAAGATACTCCTTCTAAGAAAATTGACATTTTATCCATCATGTCTTCGGTGAATATAGTACTATCGCCATTCTGTAAGCTATATGAGACTATTAATGACTCTCTCAAAGACCACACATCTATCTGTGCCATGATGAACTCTAAGCTCATCTACCTGGAAGGCTATATAAATGCCTTGGAGAGACGGAGAAATGATCCATGCACTGTCCCCCACATGAGCCAATGCAACAGCTCTGGAGTTTCTAGCAACAATAAAACAACGATGGACTCAAGCTTCCAAACAGATGTACAAGGAAACCTTTGGGCAGATAATCAGACTCAATGCGAAACAAAACCAAAAGCTTCTCCCACTCACTCTTTGGGCCCTCCTAGCTTACTACTAACCAAACCTCTACCATCGAGTCGCAAACCAAGGGACAACGATGTGATGTGTTTGGATGACTTGCCTCCGGCTAAAGAAAACAAAGGCATACAGCTGGCTCTGTAGAAAAAAGCAACACAATCGGTCCCCTCGGATACCTGTAGTAACAGCCTGACAATGGGAAGTAAGATCCAGGCCACTGCTCCTCAGGTGTGTCTAAAAACGGCCTCTATGTTTAAGCCGCTTGTAGTTCCACAGAAATCCCAAAAATCATCTAACGGTCTCCTGCAAAACAAAACTCCATTCCCTGCGTGGAAGACCCAGATCCGAAAGCCCCTTTAATGCAGCAGAATCTTTCGGAAGGTAATCCACACTCTGCTAAATCGTTATTGGCCCTCTCCTAAATTATCCTGAAGATAATTGATAGAGTGGCCTATCTCCAAATCCAAAAATACCTACAGACCAACCAACTCCTCGGCACTCGTCAATCGGGCTTCAGACCGCAACACGACACTGAGTCCGCCCTTATAGATCTCAAAGCCCAAATTGACGAGTCAACGATAAAGGAAACACAGCTATGCTACTCCTCCTTGATCTGTTGGTGGCTTTTGACCTAGTGGACCACGCAGTACTCTGCAAACACCTAGCGTCAGCCACCCACTTCTCAAGTGAAGCCATAGCCTGGATCCAATCCTTTCCCGACAACAGAAGCATGCGAGTCTTCTCCACCTTAGACACTGCAGACCCTATCCAGACAACATGTGGAGTCCCACAGGGCTCTTGTGTCTCGCCAACGATGTATAATATTTTTACTAAACCTCTATTCGACAAATTGGACAGACTGGCTGTCACCTACACAAATTATGCAGACGACACCCAGATCCTCATCCCCCTTTTGGGCAATTTCACTATGGATACAGCTTTAGTAAACAAAATGTACACCCTCATTCAGGCATGGATGGCAACCCATGGCCTCTGCCTGAATGATGAAAAAACAGAGATCCTCATTCTAGGCTCACCCAACAACCTAAAAAAACTTGATTCCAACTACAGCTCCTTCAATATCGATGGCAATATAATCCCTGTCGCCAAAGAGGTGAAAACCCTCGGCTTCTATTTGGACTCCACTTTGTCCCTAAGGAAACAAATGAACTCCCTGGCCTCATCCACAGCCTATACCGGTAAACTTATTAAAGCATGCAGACCCTTCCTCTAACCAGCTAGCTGCATTATCCTAGCCAATGCACTAATCCTCTCAAAACTGGATTACTGCAATGCACTTTATGCAGGCACAAATAAATACATCATCAATAAACTTCAAACCCTACAAAACAACGCGCTCAGAACGGCCCTGAACCTCCCAGCTAGAGAGCACATCTCGAATGTGCGGAGAAAATACAACTGGCTAAAAATTAGCGATAGGATCACCTTCAAAATTGTCACACTAACATTCAAATATCTGAACAATGCAGCCCCCCCATACCTTAGGGATTGAATAATAAGAAAAAACACTGCACGACCAACCAGAACAGCCAACTTTTTCTGCCTCCAAACCCCTAGATTCTGACTAAAGAAAACAGGAGGTAATAGCTTCCTTTTGCAAGCAGCCCAGTACTGGAACGCCCTACCAGTTGAACTAAAAAGGGACCAACCCTACAACAGCTTCAGGCACCATACCCGCACCTGGCTTCGACGCAATGACCTCTGAAACCAGTGACCCTGAGCATTGTGACCTGATGACACACATACCCCTCCACTCTTACATGTAAAATGTACATAATGTATTTACTGTATATAATTTGTTACCTTTCCACCCTTACATGTAAAGAATGTACATAATGTAATTACTGTATACAATTTATGTTACCAACAACCTGTAATATGCAACCTGTAACCAAGTTCTAAGCATTCTTGTTATTCTGTGCGCCCAGCTACCCAGGGGTTTTCGGGCGCACTATAAATAAACAAACAAACAAACAAACACACAAAACAAACAATAAATGACTTTCTTAACCATAAGGGATTGATGGATCTAAGCCGGCATCTTGACGTCAGCGTGGGTTCCCAGCCAGAAGATATTGTCCACCATTCTATTAGCGAGACACCCTCCCTTCAAACGGTCACCTGTGATCTTTCAATCTTTTGTTATTTGAGTGACCGCTTCATAAACTTGGCTGAAATTACAGTGCCTCGATCCAACATGCACAATGAAGATCTAATACGCGATAGACCTCTGTCAGACCCAATATCACGACGGACAGTGCCCAAATACACCTCAAGGGTCCATACACAAAGACAGACAGAAGTCTCGGCCCCAGCTGCCAGTAGTACTCATAACCTACATAGGCATTCTTACCATGATAGCAGCGTACCCTCGAGATCTTCTAACAAAACTCAAAAGCAGAAGCCTCTCTATCAAGAGTGACTAAAGCAAAAGATGAAGCCTTCCTTCAAACTACGCCAACATACAAGCAATCAAAAATTCTTAGTGCTGAATAGACATACAGTGGTGAACTTGATTCATAGTATGTCAGACCTAACAGCCATTAAATCGGAAGATTTGAAGACAGTGGAACCCTCTCATGAAGGACAAAAAGCATCCTGCTTTCTCTACACTACATCTAAAGGAGTGGACGATCTGTTGGCAAGGGCAACAGACGTAATGTACAAACAAGGATTTAAATTAACATACTTCAAACCAGACAGAAACGAGCAGATAGAATCCAAGGAACGAGGTGCTGATGACTATCAAATCGCTTCACAAAAATTGGAATCTGTCTCAAGAGAAGGGCTACAACCGAAGTCGCCATCAGACCACACACATATCGGACGCAGTCCATTCATCTTCCCAAAGGGAAGTTCAATCATCGCGATCAATTATTCAGGCCATTCCTTCCAAGGACCCAGATGGGATAGCTCGAAATGTACCTCCCCAAAAGAAGGAGGTTCCACTTAGACCAGATCTCCAGTCTCAAACATGGTTGTGGCTTCTGAAAGCCCTTTCATCTCGTCTCAACAACTAGCCACCATTGCAGTCCATTACTCCATCAAATGCTGAGCTACTTTCCTTAGCCTGCTGGAACACAAGGGGTTTTCTCCACTTAACAACTCCAGGTGACATCATCAATCTTGGTGGCTGCGATGTTTTATGCCTACAAGAGCTGTGGCTGCTAGAAAAACCTACACTTGACGGGTTCGAAATTGCTTTTCAGAGGCATTGATGGGGGAAAAAGGCAGGCCTTTGGCAGGACTAATGATTGCTGTTCAGATGGGAAGTGATCTACAAATCATAAAGACGATTTTGAAGTCTCCATTTGTCCTAGCGGTCCTCCTCTCATGGCTACACAAAGAGGTTGGCGCAGAAACTTTCTCGCAAACACACCTTCTTGTTATGACCATTTACTGGAATCCCAAGGCGTTTCGAAGAGACGCACTCTTCGACCTAGTAACAGCCACGCTGGACTCTGTACACTTAGAGCTGAAAGCTCGTGAAGTAATTATCTTGGAGACCTTAACATCAAATGCCCTACGAGCTCATTAGATCCAACAGATCCTATTCCCTCTCAAGGTTATCAACGGGGCAAGGAGTGGTCTAACTTAATGACATTAAGGCAAATATTCAACACAGCAAATACGCTGCCAGAAATCAATAAGACTCCAACATGGAAGCGTGGCTTGGCCCACTCCACCATTGATTACATTTTTGCCTCGCAACTACTTCTTGCGCGTTTGGCAGAATTCAGTGTTCAACAGACAACTCACAGCGACCATAATCCTCTGCTTATAAAATGGTCATCAGCTAAACTAGCGACCTTTCATCATCGGGGAGAAGTTGAACCTGAAAGCAAGGGAAATAGGGTTCGGGCTACCCAGGCAAATATTTGTGACATTACAGTCTCTTATTCAAACCGTGGAAAATGCCTCGAAGTGGATTACCGACCACTTCTAGAACCTTTCAGATCCATTAACACCGGCTCAAAGCATCCCAACTCGGAAGCTCTGTGTCATATTCACACATTTGACACTCTATTGGTGGCGAAACGTATCATGGTCCGCAGAGCAAGAAGAACTGCTGCACGACATAACACGGTCACCAACAGAACTCACGCAAAAGAGGCTATTATAAGCTACAAAACCTGGGTCAGATCATATCGGCTTGCTCTTTATCAAAGGGATTCAGAGGCTATGTTGGAGCAAATTAACAACAGTAACTCTGGAGACTTCTGGAAATTGATAAACCCACAGACCAAAGCGACAGAATCAGCTCTGTCAAACAGTATTGGAGAGTCAACGTGGATCCAACTTTACTCATCATTGTTTAGATCTCAAGACTCACCTTTGCCATCTTCTATGCCATCTCTAACTGCACCCTCGGTTGACCTCCATGAGCCAATGGACATATTACTATCAATAAACAAGCTGAAAAACTCAAGGGCACCAGGGCCGGACGGCCGCTGAAACGTAAACTTAACATCTGCTCCGGAAGACTGTGTAAAACATTTAAGCTTGATCTTCAAAAGATGTTCAACATATAGGAGGATCCCACCCTCTTAGACCTCAGCAGTGATTATACCGATATTTAAAAAAGGAAGAAAAGGTGAGCCAAGGAACTTTCGCCCGGTGGCACTATTAGATGTCATAGGGAACGTCTACGGTACCTTACTCCTGAAACACTTTAACCTTTGGGCGAAAAAATCACCCTGTGAAGACCCCTTACAATACGGGTTCAAAAAGGCAATAGGAACCAGCATTAACATCCTGCTAGTGGAACAAGTCACAGAATTTAAATACCTCGGGTCTTGATTGACTCTCACATAAAGACTTAGCAATGCAATAACATCTACATGCAAACATGAAAAAACTCACAGGCCAAAATCTTAGACAGGAAATATGGTTGCTTCTCATTGATGCCCGTACTCAAGTTCTATCGGGGGAAAGTGATACCCTCAATCATGTACGGACCTGACACTATGCCATCTCTTCCTGATCTCTTATGGCTGAGATTGGAGATTCTCTTTTGGCGATCAGTCCTTAACCTTCCGTCTTCTACACCTATAGCACTGATTCGACGTGAACTCTCACTCTCGTCCTTGATGGCAACAGTAACCAGAGCATCTATTATGCTATTTCGGAACATTAAGGATTCATCCTCGCCGATGATTTTTGCCATGGTTCAAGAAGAGAAGAACGCAGGAAAATGTAAAATGCTGGCCACCTGGGAGAATAGATGCAAATCAATCCTAGAAGACTGTGGCAGTACCATTGAAGAATTGGTTCTCAATCCGACTAAAACTAAAAAACGCCTAGACGAAACAGACTGGATCAATATGTTAGAGAAAGCTTCTGCTTACAAACTGACCCAGCACCTGCCCACATCGACCAGAACATTGAACGAAGTTCAACCATTTTTCATAAAGCATCCAAACCGAAAAACATGATCGGCACTCCTCCGCGCCAGGCTGAATTTACTCCCCACAAATGAGATCCGGCAAATTAGAGGACTTTCGACGACCAACACCTGCTGCTTTTGTAACTCTAACGACACCATTGAAATGCTGCGACATCTTCTGCTATCATGTCCGGGCACAAATCTATACAGAACTCCATATCTGCTTCAACATTTGGAGAAAGCCTACTTGACAGAAGAAGCTCTCTGGTGGGAACAATTAATAGGGGGCCTAAGACCGTCCTGGACCATTGCAGCTACCAAAATTTTGGACCTACTTTTCAAGGACAAAGTAACAGAGCTCTTACCAGACACTTTAACTCCACAGAACTTTCGATTTACTGAGTTGAATTTGCTGCATTTTATGTACTGTTTATGTACATTTTACTCTTCTTCTTCTTCTACTCTCTTCTTTCTTCTTTTTCTTTATCTGTGTTTTCTCCCTATTTCCTTCCCTTTGAGTTTCTTCTGTCTTCTTCTTCTGTGTTCTTCTTTTTGCATTTCGAATTGATCTTACAACTAACTTGTAAAAATCACTCTGGTGATTGAAACTCGTAAATAAAAAATAAAAAAAATAAAAATAAAAATAAAGAGTCCTGATGGGCAGACATCCCCCAACACAAAGACACAAAGTGTGTTTCATGCTAGCAACCATCAGAGAGATATCAGTCGCAGAGCTAGAAGTAAACTGAAATACAGGTTTATACATTTCCGGTGATGAGCCAGGCTCGATAGGGCTGGCCATGGGATCCCTCACCATATTAGATGAATTTCTAATATTTTCAGTAGATCGTTGTTGGGATCCAACTTTATCAGCGAAACAATTATGGATTTTCTGACACCACTTACTCAGTGGCGTCGCTAGGGGAGGACTGGGGGGGCCGGGACCCCCCCTGTGAAACCCTGTGCCCCACCTTGTGTCCCCCTACCTAAGACGAGCAGTGACCATGTTCTCCCCCTACATTTGTCTGTGCCCCCACTACTTTTGTCTTTGGCCCCCTCTGTGCCCCTCCTAAATTTGATTCCTGGCAACGCCACTGCACTTGGAGTCCTTTATGGGTACAGCCATGGAACCCAGCTTCCCCTTAAATTCCTTCAGGATGGCAAACAACTTCTTAGAGCTGGATTTAGTCTGTGCATTCCTGGGGTTCTAAAAAGAGGGTTTGGCATGGATAATAGAATGCTTAAACTCTTTAACTACGAGTCTATAGGAGGCTAGCGTGGCAGGCCTGGGATTTGTACACCAGTTATGTATTGAAAATGTCCAGCCTCCTACTTGGTACTCCGTTCCATCCTCCTCCATCCAAACCTATTGTTGATGTTCATTTTCTCAATCCCGTGGACCTTCCCCATCCTGAGTCTGAGTTTTCATTCAATTAATTCTAGGGTTTTCCTCCTAGTCTCGTAGTGGTTGATGATCACTTCTCTCTCTCCTGTTTCTTTTCTCCAACTACTTCTTTAGCTCTCCCTATCATATCACATATTATCTGATGCTTCCTCTAAGATCCTCTCTAATACCAGTTCAGCTACCTTCCCTGTAGTTCCTTGTAGCCTCTTATCAGCAATTATCTGCCAACATCCTCACAAATGTTCTGTAAATCTCCCCAGTCATAACTTCTGACAATCTCCTCTCTGATGTTCTCCCCAACTTTCCTCAGAACACTTTTTCCTTTTTCTTCTTCCTTTCTCCAATCAAGCTCTCTTCACCAAAGAACATACTTATCTTTTGTTTCTCCATTCCACCACAACCTTCTCTCTCCACTCAACCATAGCATCCTCTCTCCCACAGTCTCAGTGCCTCTCTTGGCAACAACTGATGCCCAAACAAAAGTCATGTTTTTTTTCAGTTTTTATTGAACTCTGGCTCATTGCCTTGGTTTTAGCTGAATGGTGGTGGTTGGACATGTGGGCTGGGATGTTTTTGGCATCAACATTGGCTTACTTTGCTTGTTTTTCACCCCAGACCTGGCACAATGCAGCTCAAGGAAGGTAAGGTGCAAGGTGACATTGGCCAATCTCTCATAATGCTCAAACACCATCTTGGATTTGACATGCATGGTTCAGACAGTGACAGAAATATAAGTCTTTTGAGATTTCTTGTGTGTTGTTTTGAAGAATCAACTTATCTTTTGACATTAAAGCAAAGTAACCAAATGCTACAGTGTGAAGACAGAAAATTATTTACTTCAACAATAATATCCAGAGGTCAGAGTAAGTAAATGGCATAGAATACATTGTACTTTTTCAAAAGGTGATGATAATAATAATAATAATAATAATAATAATAATAATAATAATAATAATAATACATTTGTAAACATATCCATACCCAATCTTGGATTTCTGACGGATGAAAACCCCAAAGAAGTCAAAATCAGAAATATGGGTATGTCGATTCGTGTGAAAACACATCAATACTTGCAGCAAATCCATTGGCAGTAGTATCGTGGCACGTATGTCACTGCTGTCATTTGATCCACGACTTTTGGGAAGCTAAGATTTGATATCTTATTTGAAGTTATTGCCAGTCAGTCCTGATGAAAACACTCCAGAATTAGACTGATGTTTCTGTACCTGATATGACGTAGAATGGCATCCGTGTAGGTTATGTATAGTATTAAGTGATTTGTTTCAATTTATACACGATTCTTAAACTATTGCACTTGTTTTATGATTCTTGAATTTGACCCTGTATTTGCCCTTTGCACTTTATTGCGTTGTTTTTTAGGAATATTGATTTATTAGGATGTTATATACTGTCTGATGCCATTGTATGTATTGCGTATGAATGTGTGACTTAGTGGAACACATGATTCTTGGTAACGCAGCCTGCCAACAAATGTAGCTTTAAGTGTTTTTGTCTAAATAATACAATGTTATAATGTATGTATTTTAGAGTACTTTCCTCTCACCTTCCCTTCTGATGGTATATATTGATATTGGCCCCAATGATGAAGGCGCAGGGGCATACCTGCCTTTTGGTTTTGGCAATGTACAGTGGCAGAACACCTAAGAGAATTAATGTCTTGAAAATGTGTTAAAAGATGTGATGATCATATAAATGAGCACGCAACCTGAACATTTCCAATGTTAATCGTTATAGCTTAACACCTCATAATTTCTCTACCTGTCTTTCCTCTTCGATGCATTAATTCAAAATTGAAAACTACTTGTATGAGTTGTTTTCCTTCAGTTGAGTATTGGATTTGAGATGTTTTTTGTTGATAACACTGCCCACTGCAACACTGATTGATAAAGCATCTAATTCTGGGGACTGGTGGACATGCCCATTGTGCTTTTTCTTGCACTGTTCAGTTTTGTTTTTATTAAAGTTCTCAAATATATATGGCCGGGAAGCACATAGCTGATATTTCAACCAATTCCAGCTGTTGTATTTGTGTTGCCCTGCAAACTTGGAGGCATCCATATAATGTGTTTGCTCAATATTTTACAGACAAATTCAACATTCAAATACATCGAGTTGAACACCATGGTAAATTTACAGATCAGAGATAACATATAGACTCATACCATCTATCCTGCTGAAGTGGGAGAATGGAAGAACAGGCTCCCGCCCTTCCCCTCTCGCGCTTGGCCTAGAGGATCACGGCCTAGGCACCCGCCACGAGAGGAGTTTGCCTATCTACCAGACGACCAAATACCCTGGTACAGGAACATACGGATGTGCCCACCTGCCTGCCCTGCACATGCCGACACCTGCGGCACGGATCAACTCGACTAAACCTACACGTCGTTAGAGATGCCATGACGACCTAGCCAACGGTCAGCACACCTGTGCAAACATGCACACCGGACACTCCCACACCAATCCACACGAAGAATATACTCAGTGCTATGACGTAGGCGACAGACATACTCACGGACGTGCATCTTTATTATTTTCCACATAGGCTCTCAAAATGCAGAAACGCAAGACGCATCATGAACTTATCTAAAAAGGCTTGCTCACGCTTCTTCTAAGAACCATGTACTATAATAAAGAATATAACGGAGACACGATACTGAGGACAGAGCAATATGATACCGTAACCTAAAGCGCTCTGCATCAAACGGTTCCACCTATGCACCAGGCCCAAGTAGGCCGCAAGCAAAAGCTTCCATGAACATTGAATGAGCAAGAACTGGGTTGCTGACCCTGCAAAATGAGCCCGGCGAAAACACACCGCCAAGGGCACGATGTTGCAATCTCGCACGCTGCAAGCCAACGCCAAGGTCGCACCTGCAAGATAAACCAGGCACACAGTAGGAAAAACAATATTAATTATGTTGAATTTTGCCTCAAACACGGTCCCACCTCACGTGACAAAGCCAAACCTGACAAGATGCCAAGCCCAGGAGGAAGGAGACGCCTGAATCCCACGTTTCAGGACACAGGCAGATACAATTAAAAGACTCATTGGACATCTGCAGCAGTGGGAGTAGTCGACCTCCCAACATATGAATAAATCCTCACATTGTTTACACCTGCCCGTAGTAAAACATTGTTGCAAATTACAGGTGCACCGCGAGCTGGGAACATCGATAGTCCCAGACTGGGGGGCTCGCGAGCAGACCAATCAGAACATGGGGCTCCTATCACTGACGCCATTAACATTGACCAATCCTCAGAGGTCTTCATGTAACAACTTTCATGTATCAAATTGAAGGAACAGCCCAGGTGTACCACCTGACTAACCCTCAACCACTAACACCGTTCTCTATATGTGTGCTATACTAACCCTACCACTCGAGTAACCGATCCAGAGTGGAGATAGGTTTTTTGCTAAACTTTCCAAGTGACGCAAGTAGCGCGTCATACTAAGGTAAAAAGGGCCTGCGAGCCCCACGATTGTGTGTGTGTCAGGACGGACGCGTACGCTCCTTGACCCATCCCTGCCGTTTTGTCTAATAAACAGCAGAGTCACCTTGCTTCTTGCGTGTGTCTCATACTCTATCTCTTTTGGGATATACGGGAGGAGTTGGGGCCTCCCTGCCCGGAGGTCTGCGGACGGCCCGGCCGACCCCGGCAGAATTTCCCCCCCGACAAGTTGGAGGCACTGCTGAGATCTGTTTAAGATCTGCTTTTTTATGTTTACTTTTTTCCAGGTAATCCCGTTGCGAGGAGGCCCGGCGGCGCGGCCCCCTCTGCCGTTGCCCCCTTCTGAGTACTACAGGACCATCGCGGAACTGCGAGAAGACCGGACAGCGCAATCCGGATATTGGCCTTCGGGAGCCGGTTGAGAAGTATCCCGCCCTCGGTTGGCGAGTGTCCAGACGTGGTCCAGACGAGGGGAGGTGGCGAGCCGCTTGGAGGGGTGCACGCAGTCGAGCGGCCCCGCATCAGGAGAACTTGGTGAGCATGCCAAGCACAACAAGCAATGTGAAATTGTGAGGGAGGGGGGAGGAATTAAATACGGGAGGTGGGAGGTGTTGCACAGGTGCGCGGCGAAGGTTTGACAATTTAGTGTAGGCAATGAAATGAATGGTAGCCGAACGAGTGCGAGAGCAGTTGGTTACGTTACGCGAGAGAAGGGGGCGGAGCACGAAAACATCACGTGCGGCCGCTCGTAGACACTGATTGGCCTAGGTCGCGACTACGTGTAAGGGTGTGTGTGTGTGTGGTTTCCTACGATTTGGCATTTATTGATCAATGAGTAGATGAGGATCCCTATTGTTCGAGCAAGAAACTCGATAGGTAGATGACGTTTCCCTGTAGGCGGTAGCTAGTTAGTTGCCCAATACGGAAGATAATTGGCGGGTTAAGCCCTCCTGTCGAGGGGCGTATCACATGCGAGGCGACGCAGCGTGCGCAGTCCGATTATATTATTGATTACCTTGTTCCAGGAGTGACAGGAAGACAGCTGTGAGGTTAACGGGAGTAGATTGCAAGTGTATTTTGGACTCAAAGAATATATATAGAAGTTACCAGTAGTTTGAAGCGATCGGTGACGTCACCAGTAGGGCTTTCATAGGATATCCCGAGCACAAGGCATTTTTCTTTCTGAGAATGGTGGGGAAGAGAACTGTGGTAAGGGAGTGGAAACGGAGATAAATGGTAATGAATTGATCAAGGAAAGGCGAAGCGGGGGACGTGGCGGCGCACAGAGAACGCCGGCCACGGCAAGTGTAGAAGAAGGAGGAGGAGCAAGTGAAAATAGGACGACTGTATAAGAACGTCACAAGGGATACGCAGCCGCAGGTGGCTACGTGCGCCTCGGCCGCAGGGGGCCGTAAGGGTGTCGTGTAAAGGAAGAAAGACAGAAGAAAATATACAAATGTAAATATTATATTTTAATAATTTTCCTCAGCGGACTATCGCAAGTCCCCAAACTTACGGGGCCAGGTAACGATATAAGGCTGTATATTGTAAACTGCTAGTGAGATAACCGCTACCAAATAGGGGAAGGGTAACAAGTGGAGCGCTACTATGTCACACGGGACAGGATCGGGAGGGTGGGGGAACACCCTCACTACCCCACTACAACACATATGTACAACACTGTCACCCCATAGGGAGAAACTGATCAAGTATAGCATAGAATGGACACAGGGGACGGACAACAAAATGATAACACCATGGCCGCCTAATAGTAGCTTTGATCCATATGCCCAACATTCACTATTAAACAATCTGCATAATACATACAAAGGGAAGAAGTTGGCAAACTACGTGGAGGTGTTTAACTTATGGAGGATGTTCCAAGGGTCCCGACCAGGACCAAATGGAATGTTCACTGTGGGGGAAATACCGGAAGAAAAAGAGATTAAGGAGGAAGGAGAGGATGGGAAAAAGGGGAGTGAAGACCCAAAGAACACGGGGAACGGACAAGAGGGAAGAGAAAAGAACAATAAATCAAATGAAATAAAAAAGGAACCGAGCAACGATATACCCCTAGCAAAGGTAGTGAAAACAAAGGGAGGGGGGTTGTACCCTTTAAGAGAATTAGGAGAACTAGAAAGAGGACAGTTAAGGGCGGCTGAGGGGTACTCGAACCCGGCATACAGCCCTCCACCATATGTGGCTCATAGGAGGATGCCAGCAGGGAAGGGGAGGACTGGAGAAGAACACACTGTGGAAATAGGAAATGATGAGTGGGTAGCTGCACAGATACAGGAGAAGAGAAGAAGGTAGTAAGGAAAACAGGCAAGGATAATACCAGGGAGAGTGGAATGAGAGGGGAAGAGCTGTTACGACAAAAGGAAGAGATTTTGGGGGAACGACTAGCAGAGTTAAGGAATGAGCAGAATGAACTGATCAAGCAGCTCGAGAGGGAGGAAAGAGAGAGAGCGAGGGAAAGGAAAGAAGGTAAGAACGAATTGGAAAAAATAAGGGAACGAACTGAGGAGCAAAGGAGAGAAGCTGAAAGGGTAAAAGCAGCAGCAGAAAGGGTATCAAGAGCAGTGCTGCGAGAGAGGAAAAGGGAAGAAGAAGAGAAAGAAAGAGAAATGGCAATGTGGAAGAAGAGACTACTATCAGAAACGACTAAGAAATACGAAGAAGGGAGGGTGATAGAGAGTATATTAGAAAGGGAAAGGGTGAGATGGGAAAGGAAGAAAGAGGATGAAAGGATATTGGAAAAGGTGAGTAGTGAAGTAATGGAGGAATTAAAAAGGAAAAGGGAGGAAAATGGTAGGGAGACGGAGGAGAGAAATGAAGGAGAAAGAGAAGATAGGAGAAGGGAGAGTGAAGTAAGGGGGGATGTATATAGAGACACAGAAGTAGCAACAACATCAGCGCAAAGGGGAGCGGTTAATAAAGGAGAAAAGGGAGAACTGGACCTAATAGACTTAAAAACAGTAACCATCAAGGGGAAAAAGACCGAGTGGGGGGTGCCGTTTATGACTGACTTTTGTAGTGAGGAAGAAGAAGGAGTGGAGAAGGAAGGAAGAAACAGTGAAAGGGAAAGCCTAGATAAACTATACATCACCCGGACCAACACAGACTCACCATGGATCCGTGGGAGAAAGGATGAACTGGAGAGAAGTGAGGAGGAAGAGCAAGGAATAGCCGAAAGACAGACACATGAGGCCACACCGTCCCCATCACGCCCTCTCCCATCCCACCCTACATGCTCAACCACCTCACGCTCATTACGTACAATAAAACTTGCGCCCTTCACAAACGAACTGACACCCTATGCATGTCGTCTTAGAGACCTCCCTAGACGCAGGCAGGAAGGACGAATACACACGCCCACATTAAATACAGGAAATGATGAAAGAAGGGGAAAGGATGGAGAAGAAAGAGTTACGAGCAGGGGAAATACAGACGAAATTGACGATGTAGAAGAGAGGGAAGAAGAGGAAGGGCGTGAGGACTCGATTTTATGGAACCCAAAGGGTAAAACGAGACACAACTTAATGCCACTTCTGGAGAGGGGAGGGGTTAGGCCACAGTATGTCCCTTGGAAGCATACAGATAAAGAAAATATAAAGTGCAGGCTCCCATCATTAAGTGCAGGTGCGGGTAAATGGATATATGAAATGGAAAAACACACCGCAGGACAGAACCTGGCAGTGGGAGATGTAAAGGGCCTTCTAATATCGATATTAGGGGATGCAGCGGATGACATTTGGAAGAGAGCGGGATTCCCTGGGGTAACAATAGTAAACACATCGCACGATGGGGCACCATTCGCAAACTGCAGACATGCACTATGGCAGGCATTGAGGGTACAGTACCCAGACACATCAGACATAGGAGCAATTACCTCACGCAAGATGCGTGAGAACGAAGATCCTGTTGATTATATCCAGGAAATCCAAGAGAAGTGGCGCATGGAAACTAGAGAACAATGGGATAAAACACCAGCAATATTTTATCATATACTAGTACAAGGGCTCCCAGAAGGAGTTCAGAAACAACTGAAGAAAGTAGTGGGAATGGAAGCAAAAGCATGGCCAGAAATACAACTGACAATAGTGCATCATTGCAGGACCTGGCAAGGAAAAATGAAACAAAAGGAAGAGGACAGGAAAACGGAAGAGGCTAAACTAGTACAGAAAAAACTTACTAAATATACAATGGAAGGGGCACTAATAACTACACCTACAACAATGACCCAAAGCCCCACACAAGTAGTGGCTGCACAAGATCTCTCCCAAATACCACCCTCACAGATTATAACACAACAGGTGCCGCCACTCCAACCATACACGACCAACATAGGAGGAGGATACTCAATGCCAGGAGCTGGGTATTATAATTACAACAGGGGAAGAGGAGGAATTATGAGAGGGAGAGGATACGGATATAACACACAACAGCAGGTGGGAGGACTTAGAAATTCCTACCCCACAGGGCAACCAGTATACTAGGACAACACAGGGAGCTTTCCATGGCAGAGTAGGGAACCACCGGTGTGTTGGAGTTGTGGATTAGTAGGGCACATGTCACGCACGTGTAGAGTAAGACCAGGAACACCATCATGTAGTGAACAGGGACAACCAAGGCCCACACAGGAACAGCAGGGCATACAGCAACAGCAGACGTTGCAACAGGGAAATGAACAGCAACAACTAATAACACAACAACAGCCACAGACATAGTCACTGCCACAACAACAGGTAGCGATAACACAACAACCCCAAGCACAACAAACACAACTGGGTAGGGTGACGGTCCTGGGACACAACCCTTACACAGGAAATGGTCAATCGTTGTACCCTCAATAGGACAGCCCACAGACGGCCTTGGTGTGTCCCATCCTGTCGGTAACACCCAATAGTGCGGAGGAACCACGCATAGAGGTAACGATAGGTGACAAAAAATTATCATTCCTTGTTGACACCGGGACGACCCGGTCTAGCATAAGGGAAGGTAAATTTAAGATGTCAGACGAAGCCATGAACACCCAAGGATTCTCTGGGGCTAGAGGGTTGGTTCCTTTTACTGATAACATTCCCTTATCTATAGGAGATTATGACATGTCAGTTCCACTTTTATATTATAGTGCCTCACCAGTAAATATACTGGGGAGAGACATAATGAACAGGTTGAATATGACGATCTCCTTTACTGAAGACGGCATAATTTGCTCTACTCCAGGGATTAACATGCACACAGCACGACAGATTATGCAAGCATACTGCGGACAGACAGCGATTAGGGCTGAGCCAGTAGATGGCGAACTCTTCCAGTACGGGACAGACATGGCATTTGCATGGATGCCAGGGATAGAGGGAAAGATCTGGAGGAGGCCAGCAGCCTATTTGTTCAGACCAGAAACACCAGTCAATGAACCAGAAGGAAAGGTAGTTCCAGGGGACATTGAGAGCATTATAGCAACAGCTGATTATATTGCTGTACATGCCCAAGACAGAGAAGGAAGAGCATGGAGGGCAGTGATAGCATTAGCAGAAGGATGTAGACTCACCCAGGTGTCAGATGAGGAGCTGTTCTCAGAAGAAAAAGAGGAAGGTGAAATGGTGTTTATGATGAGTGTGGAAATGTGGCTAAGAGTGGCGTACAAACAAGTAGCACAGAAAATTGCAATGGCACTTGAGGCACCTACATCCACCCCAGTTCCCTTCTTTAAGGAGGATATGACAAAGGTACCCACATCATTGTGGACTACTAGCCCCTATGACGTGGGGTGCATAAAAAGTATAGGGGGAGTAAGGATAAAATTGAAAAAAGGTGTAATACTCCCCAGAGTGAAACAGTACCCACTATCAAAAGAGGCAGATGAGGGCATATATGAAACCATAACGGCCCTTATAGATAATGGCATATTAGTCCCCTCAGAATCACCATGTAACACGGCTGTATACCCAGTGCGCAAGGCCAAAGGGGGGACTTGGCGCTTCATACAGGATCTCAGGCCCTTGAACAACATAGTAGAAGCAGAATAACCCATAGCCGCAAACCCGGCTACAATATTGTGTGGCATTCCAGCAAAAGCATCACGATTCACAGTGATCAACCTTAAAAATGCTTTCTTCTCAATACCATTGCACCCAGACTCACAAGATCTGACAAGCTTCACTTACAGAAACACAAAGTGGAAACACACCAGATTGCCACAAGGGTATTGCGAATCACCCTCAATTTTCAACAGAGTAATACAGATGGATTTGGGTAACATTGAAGTGGAAAGCACAGTGTTGCAGTATGTCGACGACATAATAATTTGCAGTACAAACGAAAGAACATACAGAGAGGACTCATTAAAGATGTTGACAATATTGGCTGAAAAAGGTTACAAGGTAGACATGGAAAAGTTACAGTACTGTCAAGAACAGGTACTTTACATTGGCCAGCTCATATCCCAACATGGAAGAAAGATTGCACCACAAAGAGCACAGGCCATTTCAAACACACCAGTGCCGCAAACAGTGAGGGAACTGCAGCAGTTCCTGGGTCTGTGCAACTACTGTAGAGCATGGGTATTTGATTACAGTTCATACATAGGACCCCTGCTTGAGGGGTTAAAGGAAGATAATAAAGGGGAGAAAAAGTTGGGATGGACAATGGAAATGAAAGAGGCTTTAGATGAATTGAAAGATGCGATATCAACTGCTCCGGTACTGGCATCCCCAGACTATGAGCGACAATTCTTTATATTTTCACATTGCGACTCAGCAGTAATGAAAGCGGTGTTGGCTCAAAAAACAAGCATGGGCTACAAACCAGTAGCATTTTACAGCGGCCACTTAGATCCTGTGATGTTAGGTCATTTCCCTTGCGAACAAGGTCTCGCCGCAGCTGCTTTTGCGGTAGAGAAAGCATCAGCAATCACCATGGGGTGCCCAACTACACTGTTTGTGGAACATGCACTATTTGCGATATTGAATAAACCTAAGTCCACCCTAACCACGCAAAGGGCATCAGGTTATGAGATCATTTTATCCAGAGCTGAACTATTCATTGTTAGATGTAGCACGGTCAACCCTGCAAGGTTCCTAGCAGAAGTAATTGAGGAGGGAGACTATGCCCATGACTGTACGCAAATAACTGAAATGTACTCATGTACTAGAAAGGTTGAAGAGAACGCACTAGAGGGAGGTGAGCTCCTGTTCATTGATGGGTCATCAACTATCGACCAAAGGGATGGTATAAGGAGGACTGGGGCAGCAGTGGTAAAAATGATGGAGGTACCGGTGTGTGTGGCAATGAAATGTGTACAACTACCACAGCATTATTCCACTCAAGCAGCAGAATTAATTGCACTGATTTTGGCGTTGAAGGAAAGCTTTGACAAACGAGTGACCATATATTCCGACAGCGCATATGTTACGTCTACTGTCCACTCAGGGCTGTCGAAATGGAGGAGAAGAGGTTTTAGGAGAGCTGATGGCACTCCAGTGCAACATGCCCTCCTATTGGCTGAACTAATTGAAGCAATAAATGACCCCCAAGAATTAGCTTTGGTCAAATGCACCGCACACACCAATGGTGAAGACCACATCTCAAAAGGGAATGCAGCAGCAGACGCACATGCGAAGTATGCTGCATACTTTGGTGAGATATGGAAGCCCCCAGAGTCACAGACAGGGAGAGGGAGGGGAATGGCTAAGGAGATGTTGATAAGAGAAGGTTACACCCATCTCCCAGCCACACAGATAATGGAGCTACAAGCGGCTGCACCAATGGCAGAAAAAGAAATATGGCTAAAAAGAGGATGCACAATGTCACCAACCGACGCACTATGGCGCAAGGGTGACACTGGAAAGATTGTAATACCACTGGCACTATTGAACACCGCCCTGAGCCAACTACATCACCCATCCCACACAGGCAAGGAAGTAATTGCAGCACGAATTAGGGAAGACTGGTTCTGCCCCGAGTTAAATTCTCATGTGTCAAATTTTATCAGCAATTGTCTCACATGTCAACAGTTTACGGCCGGTCACACTCTGAAGGTGATAAGAGGTACTATACCCCGGCCAGAGGGACCTTTCCGACATCTCCATATTGACTATGTTGATATGATCAACGTATGTCAAGGAAATAGGTATATGATTGTAGTAGTATGCCCATTCTCGAGGTGGATTGAAGCAGGGCCCTGTTCACACCCAGATGCATTTAGAGCAGCTAAATTCCTAGTGAGGGAGGTCTTCCCCAGGTGGGGAGTGTGCGAGGTACTGAGGTCAGACAATGGCCCACATTTCGCAAACAAAATGTTCCAGCACATTACATCCTTGCTGAACATCAAGCATAAATTTGCATGTGCATACCACCCACAGGCCAACGGTATATGTGAACGCCTGAATGGCCTATTAAAGGAGGCAATTGCAAAAATACAGCAAACAACAAAGAAGAGTTGGTTGTATTGCCTTCCACTAGCCCTATTGGAGCTAAGGAATAGACCAGGTTCCGACCACCACCTCACCCCTCACGAGGTGGTTACCGGACGTCAAATGCGCCTTCCCCTAACGCCAACATCAAGAGCATTTACCGACCACGAGAGTACTGCAGATGTCCTTGGTGATGAAATGTACCAATATGTGTCTTCTTTGATTACTAGTGTAGTGTTTGTGTCTCAACAGCTCGAGCGCACGCGGGGCGGGTCTAACAGCGATCAACAAGAAGACGTGGATAAAGAATTGGAAAAGGAAAGACTGTGCAAAGTTGCTAAAGGTGATCACGTACTACTTCGCAATTTCAACAGAAAGTGCAACAGTCCACGATTCACTGGCCCCCATCTGGTAGAGGAGGTATCAACGAGAGCAGTAAAGCTACAGGACAAACGTGCCTGGAACCACCTACACGACGTAAAGATCTGCAAACTCCAGACCCGCCCCAGCGCCATCGACAGGGCCACTGGAAGAACAACAACAGCGTCACCAATGGAGGAAGAGACTTCTACCACAACTAACGGCCTAAGTGTCCCCATACCCTGCCACCCCCCAGATTCCCCAGAGACAACTACTAGAAAAGAAAGGGGTGATCACCATACCGCCCACCCCATGGTCACATGATCAAAGAGTAAAGAGACTTCCGCCAGTTGAGCCCCAAACCCTCTGCCCATTGACCCCCTACCCACTGTAGTAATAACTGAACTGAAGGACATTGTTTTGCACATACACACATGTAAACACCTGAATGTTCTCTTTCTTTTCTCTCGCACATGCAGGTACAGCGTATTATTGTACTGTTAAGAAAGTAGATAACTAACAAATTCACTGCCCAGGAGTAGATGGTACCCTCGGACGATAATTACCTGGAAGAATTGTCACACCAATTTGTGTATGAAATAAAACGGCCAACGTACCTGAAAAGAAGGAGGGTACGTGTCTACTACACAGCCTTCCTCTTGGCCATAGAACATTCAATGCCCCACCTCCAACCATACTTGCCCGCCCTAAGAGATAGATCGCTTAGATTGGCGTGGGAACAGCTCTTCGCCTGGGCACTGAATGACTACCTGATAGGGAGAGCTTAAAAAAAAACGACAACTAACACCAATAACAAGCATATTAAGAATTTTCAGGCGGGCAACTGTAACGTCACAAGAATAAGCTGCCGGACTGCAGCAAGGTAAGAGCAAAATGCCGGTGAAATTAGCATTTGTAATCAAATTGATAGGGATTTTAATGATCACCGGGTTCTTGGCTGCCTCTGTATGGCAGTACAGCTATGATATTGATATTATTGCTGTACCCAATCCTAATGCACCCCCACCCCCAGCTGCAACAGGTGTTACGTCAGGTGGTACTAGTAAAATCCCACACGAGAAAAATAGAGTTAAACGCAGCACATACTCAGATAATAAAGGCATTAACAACTACATACAAGATTCAGCACACATCTCAAACAACATATGGTACCAACACATGACCCACATAGGTAAGCAGACAACAGAAGACAGCTGCTACGTTTGCTCATTGATCCCATACGCCATGAGCGCTTCTCGAACATTTGTTGCCACGGAGATAGATGGAAAAATAGCACGATGTATAATATACCTGGCACTGTTCCAGACGAAAGGAAGATTTCAAGGGACAGTGGTGCAACTGGTGTGGAAAACACGACATACATATCCATATGAAAACAACTTCCTCAAGACTTATTTGAGTTACCACAAGAGCAGTTTATATGCTGAAGGATTCAGATACATAACAAGTGGTCCTGAAAAAGGAGAAACAAAGAAAGTAACATTGCAGTACCTACCATGTGATTGGTACGCCATTGAAGTCCCTGGTAAAAACGGATGTTGGGAAAGACCACTGATGATAATAACAGGGAAGGTGTACATGAACAACAAATGGGACATAGGAGTGGTTGGCAGCAACATGGTACCAAGAGAAAATATTTCAACTATTGATGGACATAACCATAGATGTTGGATGACTTGGATCAAGTACGTACCCATGCTCACGTGGATAGAGAAGGATGAAGACCCAATAACAATACTGCCGCTAACTGCGCCTAAGGTATGCTACCAACATAAAGGAGAGGTGGATGTAGGATACAACACCAACTGTGAAAGCGTGATGGAGTTACCTGAGGGGGGAGCAGGAACAGCAGTAGTAATGGACCATTACTGGGCCTGTGGAGAGAAGGCGTACCACACACTGCCCCCTTTGTGGAATGGTGTATGCACTATAGTACACGTTAATATACCATCACTAGTGGTACCCCAGAAGCATGTGAATATGGCGAATTTCCCCAAAATGGATGAAGGGAACAAAAGGAAGAGGAGATCTGCACAGCCTCGGAAAGGGCCAGAGAACCGACGCAACGACAACTACACTGTCCTCAACAGAAGGAAAAGACAAGGAGAACCTCTGACAGGAAATTACCTGTGGGGAAGGTCGGAAACAGCACTCACTTCAATTCCGCCAGAACACAGACTATTCAGCAGAGCAGCTATGTTCTTCTCCTCAATAATACATCCTGGACTGCAGGCCTACGCAAACGCAAAATGGCTCCAGATAACTAGGTGGGAACTAATGATGACAATTAACTCTACAGTGAATGGATTCAACGCAATAAAAGAGGAACTGCGAGCTGTGAGGATGGTAGCGCTTCAGAACAGATATGTATTGGACCTCCTCACAGCAATGGAAGGAGGAGTTTGCGCTAAAATAGGACAATCATGCTGCACATTCATTCCTGCTAATGATGCTGACAATGGTACACTCACGGAAGCTGTATCACAATTGGCCCAGATGCACTCAAAAATGATGGATGACAGTAAAGGTGTGAAAAAGGATGAGAGCTGGTTTTCAATATTATGGTCATGGATGCCATCTTGGCTGTCAGATGGACTGAAGATTATAGTTGGATGTACTATTTTGGCTGGAGCTACACTGATCATAATAAGATTTTGGAAGGCCCGGAAGGCACGTACCACAGACGAGATGATCAAAATGGTTGGTGTGCACCTCTTGATGCCAACAGATGACGGCAAACACACAGGCACAATCATAAAAGAGAGAGAGAAGTTGCGCAACCAGATCATCACCAACCACCTGGACCCACCATCTGTGAAGCTCGAAAACCCAAGAAATCCAAAGAGCTACATAGGGAAATGGGTATACTGCACTCCTGGAGGAACCTGTGAATATATGTATTGGTCCTTTGAAGACCATGTTAACCACTATGGACATTTGGGAGGAATAACTAAAATATGGAGAGTAAGAGGAGATAAAGAAAAGGATATGTTTGTGGTCGACATGTCAACCAGAGGGGGGACTGAAGTGGGAGAATGGATGAACAGGCTCCCGCCCTTCCCCTCTCGCGCTTGGCCTAGAGGATCACGGCCTAGGCACCCGCCACGAGAGGAGTTTGCCTATCTACCAGACGATCAAATACCCTGGTACAGGAACATACGGATGTGCCCACCTGCCTGCCCTGCACATGCCGACACCTGCGGCACGGATCAACTCGACTAAACCTACACGTCGTTAGAGATGCCATGACGACCTAGCCAATGGTCAGCACACCTGTGCAAACATGCACACAGGACACTCCCACACCAATCCACACGAAGAATATACTCAGTGCTATGACGTAGGCGACAGACATACTCACGGACGTGCATCTTTATTATTTTCCACATAGGCTCTCAAAATGCAGAAACGCAAGACGCATTATGAACTTATCTAAAAAGGCTTGCTCACGCTTCTTCTAAGAACCATGTACCATAATGAAGAATATAACGGAGACACGATACTGAGGACAGAGCAATATGATACCGTAACCTAAAGCGCTCTGCATCAAACGGTTCCACCTATGCACCAGGCCCAAGTAGGCCGCAAGCAAAAGCTTCCATGAACATTGAATGAGCAAGAACTGGGTTGCTGACCCTGCAAAATGAGCCCGGCGAAAACACACCGCCAAGGGCACGATGTTGCAATCTCGCACGCTGCAAGCCAAGGCCAAGGTCGCACCTGCAAGATAAACCAGGCACACAGTAGGAAAAACAATATTAATTATGTTGAATTTTGCTTCAAACACGGTCCCACCTCACGTGACAAAGCCAAACCTGACAAGATGCCAAGCCCAGGAGGAAGGAGACGCCTGAATCCCACGTTTCAAGACACAGGCAGATACAATTAAAAGACTCATTGGACATCTGCAGCAGTGGGAGTAGTCAACCTCCCAACATATGAATAAATCCTCACATTGTTTACACCTACCCGTAGTAAAACATTGTTGCAAATTACAGGTGCACCGCGAGCTGGGAACAGCGATAGTCCCAGACTGGGAGGCTCGCGAGCGGACCAATCAGAACATGGGGCTCTTATCACTGACGCCATTAACATTGACCAATCCTCAGAGGTCTTCATGTAACAACTTTCATGTATCAAATTGAAGGGACAGCCCAGGTATACCACCTGACTAACCCTCAACCACTAACACCGTTCTCTATATGTGTGCTATACTAACCCTACCACTCGAGTAACCAATCCGGAGTGGAGATAGGTTTTTTGCTAAACTTTCCAAGTGACGCAAGTAGCGCGTCATACTAAGGTAAAAAGGGCCTGCGAGCCCCACGATTGTGTGTGTGTCAGGACGGACGCGTACGCTCCTTGACCCATCCCTGCCGTTTTGTCTAATAAACAGCAGAGTCACCTTGCTTCTTGCGTGTGTCTCATACTCTATCTCTTTTGGGATATACGGGAGGAGTTGGGGCCTCCCTGCCCGGAGGTCTGCGGACGGCCCGGCCGACCCCGGCAGAATTTCCCCCCCAACACTGCACTTCAATAAGGAAGGCGCCCAGGAGCGCGCTCTTCACACGACACGTGCTTGTCCATTCGCCCTCTGATAGCACAACTTCCTCCTCAGCCTGCCAATGTCACCAACAGTGCTATGTCCCCTAGTCCCTCTCCCTGGCATGTGTAACTACAGTCCTACAGCTTCAACACCTGGATTCTGTCACTCAGTGAAACACATCTTGTTTGTAAATGCACCTTACCCTGGGACTACCTACGCTCTCTGTTTTTACCTATGTTGTAAGTCGTTTCTGTTCGAACTGCCACTCTGGTTGTCTTTAAAATATGCAAATACAGACAAATTACCCAGCTTTTCCTCGCCTCAGTCTTTCTCACTGCATGCGCGCCATTTTAGGACAATGCCAGCTCGCTATGTTGTTAGTGCTACGCCTATGCAAATGCACAAATGCACCTTCTGTTCCTCTCTCCTTGATAAACAAATACAATAAATAGATAGCAATATGAGAACAATAGAGTGTTTACTTGTTTCCTTAATTCGTTTTTATTATGGTGGAACCATTTTAGGTGGTACACCGTTACCTCTAAACTGTCAGTTTATAAGCTTCTTGTCCGATCCTTAATCACTCCTTTTAGTGTTGTGCTTTAATTTGATCCCCCAACATTTCAGAGCTGGTGGTGAACACTTCTGTTACATCCCGTTGCACTGGCTCAGCGTTCACCCATAGACCGAAGCTGGAAGGTGCCTTAGAGTTGATTAATTTGCTGAGTCGGTTAGTAATGGAGACGGAATATCGAAATCACACTATTATATACTTGTCACCGACCTACAACATTATCACATGGTGATGAAATGCTGTCATTTTGCATAGTTTCGCCAGCTGTGTTGGTGTTCACCGGATGGGTGCTGAAGGAGAACGAGTGGAAGGCATCAGATGTTAATCATACGCAAACATATAGATACGTATATAAGGTTTTCATTTTAAAAATGAAAATGCTGCACAGTCAGCAAGGGCTTGCCGTCCTTATAGACTCGGCCATGCAGCAATCATAATAGGAACCCGTTTCAATGCCAATTCTAAACGACTGAGGAATTTCAAGAAAAGCAGAAACAAATACCTTTTAAGCAAACTCTCTGTGCCCCAAGTGACTTTTTTCCCTTCTGTAATTAGCCGCAAACCAAACGTTCTTAAAGAACACTGTGCAGCTGTGGAAACACTCCGCCGCATTTCTTCATGTTAACACTAACCCCTCGGACTTTCCTTTTTTCACAACCTGTTACCCATGAGATTTGTCTTTGGCAGGGCTGGGGGAGGCTTCCCCTGCGAGCAGTTAGCAGGAAGCAACACTTTTGATGGTCTAGAACTGTTTAAAATGTACGCCTTAGATTCACAGTAAACACAAATCAATGATGATGCCAATTTAAAAGTGACCTTGGGTTGGTGTGTGTGCAGTTTAAAACTTTTTTTTTTTTTTTTAAACAAGGAAACAAATGCATGGCTTGCTGAGGTCAGTCAGCCATTAAGAGGAAAGTCTACACTGTTCCCCTTCGCCACTGCAGAAATGTATACCCCTGATAGCTTTTGAAAGTTGAGACATCCAGGCTCTGGCTTTCAACCCGCCCAATCACATGCACGAGGGATGCCTGGTCAGCATCTGGGAGTGTTTATGTTGCAATGTTCAGAAAAATGGAAACCCTGGATTGTGCACAATTAGCGATGCCATGGAAACCTATTAATCAGCGGACTAACTTTAAATTGCGCTAATTGCACCCCACATGCCAGTTTATGAAGAACGTAATCTACCCTCGTATTTTGCGAAGTTCACGGGAGTAATCCTGTTCATACATCGCTACGTACTCATCACAAGCAAGCGAAACCATTTCAGTATCCAAGGTTCTCGCTCCTTGTGCGCGGATGTCTGCGTTACACATGTGGGCTCTCGCCCGTTGGCAGCTTGGCATCCTTTTGGGCTGGCTAAACAGAGCATGTGCACAAGTCGGCTCGAGATCTGTAGCTGTCAACGGGCTTAATAGAGTTCCTTTTCGGTCTTGGTCCCGTGTCAGATGGCAGTATCGTCAATGCCAGATTTATTTAATTAAAACAGTAAAAATCAATTATCTTCACATGATGAAGAAGAACACAAACACGCAGAGCGTGTTCATGCCAAGAACGAGCGTGGATGTTTCTGGCGACGTGCTTCAAAGCTGTGTCCAAATGGGCTTGTGTCACGTGCTGCGGTGACTGAGGAAGTCGCGTATTGACAGACATAGGTTTCTGCGTCTGAGGAGGCATTTTCCAAGTCGTCGTCTCCGGATGCATGCAGTCGAATGTCGTGTGCCCTTTGAAGCAATGGCATCTTAAAGAACCAACTCCGTTTGTTGAGTACTTGCCCTGAATCCTTGCTAAAAGGCATACTGATTCTCACTAAAGAGAAACATGTACACCTTGTGCCATAGTGGTTTGACTGGAAAACGCATGGTAATTTCATATTAGCTTCAGACTTTGTCCCTACGTTGTTTATTTCACAGGAAAATTAAAATTGATTTTTTTTTGGCTCTGTTCTTCCCTTCAGAAGATAAGGAAACTAGCAGAGAGCCCGGGTCTTTTCAGTTCAGTCTTTCGCATCTATCCCGCTTGCTCACAGCTGCCTCTGGAGGGAAATCAATTACAGCAGACTAAAGCAGCATATTCTTTGAATGTTTTGTTTTCATAGACATTGGGGCTGCATTAACGAGCATGAATCTTGGCAAACATTGACCTTTCGCCCACACTGGCACCACAATCTGCCTCTGCGACTGATTGGAAAGCGGGCACTCATTACACATTCCTTCATTGCTGAAAGCATTAACTGTGGAGGGAAGCCTGCCCTCGAGGGTGAGGGGCCTGGGCCGGATTAGAGTTACACCATTTTACTAATTTTCCGTATTCATTGTTTATAATTGTTCAAAGCCGGCCTTTCTTATGGCCATTAGGATATAAGGCAGTAAAAGGGTTAAGAAAGGACCGAAAATTGTGGAACCACGAGTTATATCTTCACATATGAACAACAGTATATGCAGCTTTTTTTAAAGTGTAGTTAGAAGCATGGAAGATATACCACGTCAATAAAAAAAAAAAACATCTATATTGGGACATAACTGATGAACCCATATGCATGCATTCTGTAGGCCGAGCCCCGACCCTCACCCGAAATGATTTGTCTCACAACATTTTGTCAAGTGTTGGCAATAAAAGGCCTTAGGATTTTATTGTACAGATATGGTTATGCAGATACACAAATAATCACATTTCATAATAAATTCATACTTTTGGGCACCGGGTCCCGAGGTTACCCCCTCTGGCCCGTGCCACCACGCACAGGCACGTTACCGACTGGCCGTGTTCCCCCGAAAGTATCTCCTAATACAACCTCTAGATGCAAGAGTTGCCGTGATTTTCCGAAAGAAATCTTCCATGCCTTGGATTGATGGGTGGGTGCCGTCCTTGTGAAAAAGATCCGGGTCACCCAGGGTAATGGCTGCCTGTTTTATGAAACCCAGCCCTCTCGCTGTACAGAATTTCTCTAATCCCCTGTAATGTCTACGGGTTTGTAACAGTGGGCCCCCAGCCCTTTCTTTCTGGGAAGAATGGCCGAAAAATATATTACCGTTTCCCTCCAGTTGTGGGAAATGCCCGCCAAAGAGGAGCAGATTTCCTCGAATAAGTTTCTCCTTCCTGAGTTCACCAGGTCATTACCCCCTAAATGTATTATGAGAAATTCGGGCGGGCCTCTGTATGCGACCAGCTCTGCTAATGTTTTGTGGATGTCGTTCCACCGTAGGCCCCTGTAGCCCCACCATGAAGCAATGGTGTTTCTAAAAGGTGGACCTTCTTTGGATTTCTATGTTGACGCTCTCTTGTCTGACCCTGACCTCCATCACACCTAAACCGTTTGTGGCCTTGGTGCTGGAGGCGATAAGCTCTCCCACCCAAATATCCCCAAAATGGCCTGAAAAAATGCTGTTTTGAATAATATAATCTCATAAGGGTGCCAGCATGTGCTTTCTAACTGGTCTGCTATTTTTACTAGTTTGTTGAAATCAAGGGGGCGGCGGGTGTCTACTTGGGGCCCTTCTGCTCTGGCCCATCCTTTCATGGCATAGGAAATGAGGGCATTCTGGGTGGGGTCTGAGTCACCCCGTAATTTTGAGAAATATGAGATTGCCACTAGGTGTCTTTTAGCCCAGTCTCTTTTAAAGCCCTGCTCGTGCGCCCATTTTAAGAATGTTTCTATGTCTTTAATCGTTATTAACTCGACATGGTTCAAACCTGCGGCTCTAAATACTGTTTGCAAACACTTACTGTACTGAGCTGCTGTAGTGCTTGCCAGGGCTTTCTCTGCCATCTCTATTAAGAAACCTGTGCCGGGGTTCTTATTTTCTATTGGCAAGGTGCCTGTATCACGTTGGTGATCCCACCCTGGACTCTCTGGCACTGGCATTGATGTTGGTATTTTGTTGGCACCCATTTTTGAGGTGCCTGTTTTTTGAGCACCCAGGCCATTGCTCTTTGGCGCCGGCGTTGATGCCAACATTTTTGAGGCCCCCATTTTTGAGGTACCTGCTTTTTGTTGAGCACCCCGGCCATTGCTCTTTGGCGCCGGCGTTGATGCCCTTGTTTTGTTGGCACCCATTTTTGAGGTACCTGCTTTTTGTTGAGCACCCTGGCCATTGCTCTTTGGCTCCGGCGATGATTCCCTTATTTTGTTGGCACCTGTTTTTGAGGTGCTTGGTTCTTTTTGAGCACCCCGGCCATTGCTCTTTGGCGCTGGCGTTGGTGCCGTTATTTTTGAGATCCCATTATTGCCCAGCATTCTGCTGGTATTGGCGTCGTCTGTTCCTGGGCTTGCAGCACTAGCTCCTGGAATCTTGGCCACTGAAAGCGAGATAAAGCATCTGCAATATTATTGTCTGCTCCTGCAATGTGCTTTGCTTTCACCACAATGTTTTCTTGTAGTGTGACCACTGTAATGGCTCATAGGACTTTCAGCACTAAAGGTCATTTAGTGAATCTTCTGTTTATGGAGCCTACCACGGCCATGTTGTCGCACCAGACCAAGAGTTCTGAGTTCGCTAGCTGCCTGCCCCAAATGTATAAAGTAAGCCAGATGGGAAATATTTCTTGGAGGGTGATGTTTCTTGTCTCCCCTGCAGCTTGCCATGTTATGGGCCAGTGTCCTGCCACCATTCTGCTTCTAGTATGGCTCCAAAAACCCCTGCTCCCGGCTGCCTCGGTGAAAAGGAACCTTTTTGTCAAAGTGTTCAATGGCGTACACCAAAGTGTTGTCCCGTTAAAATCTTTAAGGAAATTTCCCCAAATTTCTAGATCTTGTTTCACCTCTGCGCCTAGTCGGATGTGTAGACGGGGTTTGGTGTAAGATTTAATTTTTAGTTCCAGACTTCTGCAGAATACCCTCCCTTGAGGGATAATTCGGGCTGCGAAGTTAAGGCTTCCCGCTAGTGACTGGATTTCTTTCACTGTGCCTTTGTCTTTTGTTGTCAAGCTTTGTATTTTTTCCAGGAGTTCTGCTATTTTTGTTTCTGGAATTTTGCATAGGCCTTTCGCTGAGTCTATTTCAATGCCTAGAAAAATTATGTTTCTGGCTGGTTTGGTTGTTTTTTCGGCTGCCAGGTGGATGCCCCATTGCGCGGTCATTTCTTCTAACATTGCCAGGGCTCTGCTGCATTCTTCAGAGTTTGCCGGCCCCATTACCATGAAATTGTCGAGGTAGTGTACTACCCTGGACGCTGGTCTCTGTTTTTGAAAGGCCCATTGAAAAAATGAACTGAATTGTTCAAATAGGGCACACGATACTGTGCATCCCATGGGGAGGCACCTGTCTACATAGAATTTATTATTGAAAGTGAAACCTAGCCATTGCTGTGAGTCTGGGTGGACCGGCAGCAATCTGAAAGTGGATTTGATGTCCAGATTGGCCATCAGGGCGTTCGTGCCGCATTCCTGTATGAGTCTTACTGTTCTTGAAAGTGTGTGTTCGATACCGCTGATTCCGTGTGCGAAATGCCATCGTTTAGTGATCGGCCTTTGGGATAGGATAGATGAAGAATTAGCCTCATTTTGCCAGGTTCTTTTTTGGGGACCAGACCTAGCGGTGATATTATGTAATCTTTGAGGGGCATGCCGTCCCAAGGTCCCGCGATTCTGCCTAGTAGTAATTCCTTCTCAATTTTGCTTTCGACCATTTGTGGGTTGTCCCTGGCTGACTTTAGGTTGTTTGGGACATTCAGGGATCCGCTGCCCTTGAAGGGGAAGACAAAACCCTGGGTGAAACCTTGCCGGATTGTTTCACTGGTTTCTCTTTCTGGGTAATTCATGAGAGCCTCTCTAAAATTGTCTGGCTTGATGGATGAGCAGCCCGTGGTTAGACAAAAGGTTGGCGAGATGCATTTGATGTTATTCTTTTGTATTTTTGGCTGGTAGTGTGGTGCAGTTAGTCGCTGCGTGGTCACCGTTGCAGTTTGTGCACGTGTACAAGCATTCTTTTCCCCATGTGCACTGGTTTTTCCCAAAGTTTTTACAAGGGGTGTTGGCTTTCTGAGAAGGGTTTTCGTTCTGCCTGTGGGTATTAGATTTAGCCCCCCATGGCTGGTTCCTCTGAAAGGGCTCCTCCCCTTTTTTGTGGTTTTCATGTTCGGAGGGTCTGGGCCCTTGTGAGTTTCTGTTATTTTTGGGGGTTAACTTCTTCTTCTTCTTCTTCTTCTTCTTCTTCTTCTGAAGGAGGCTCAGCGTTTAACATGTATAAGTCATTCTGGACATCGTCCCATTCTATTGATGGCCTCTCTGACATGCTTCTCCTGAATCTAATGTCGTATGCAAGCCAGGTTTTCCCTTTTTGAGCAACTTTAACTTCTATGAATTTGTCCACTTATGCCCATATTTTTCTGCCATCGTAGGGGAATTTTTCTTCATAGATAGTTGCCAAAATGGGGAAAGCCTGTAGCCAGTTGTCCCAATTCTGTTCTACCTGGGCATTTCTGGCTATGGCTTTCTCTTCTATCTTTTTGGGATCCCTAAACGCATCTTTCCCTTAGTGTTGAGCTTCTATCAGTGAAAAAATCTCGATGAACTCTTTCGCCCATATGGCTTCTTTGATTGTTTGGTCAATGTTCCATGCTAAACACCTTTTGTATCTGTTCAATATTTCTCCTTGAAAAGATTTAAGTTTTTGATCTAATTGGGAACTGCTAATCATTACCGTGTCCGGTGGGTTGTTGTTGCTTGCTCCTGACAGTCCTGGGGTATTTGTATTTGGGACTGTCCATCATGCTTTTAAAGCACCTGTTGTGTCAGGAGCTATCGTTGTTGGCGTAGTTACAACTGTGACAGCTGATGTTGGTGTTGTTGGCACCTGTGCTATTGGTGTTGCTGGCAATGGTGGTGCTGTTGCTGTTGTTGTGGGAGGGTGGTAACTGTGATGTAGGGTACTAGTGGTAAGATGGGGTCTGCCTGCCTGGACTCGGCTGTGGGAGGATGTTCTTGTACAATTTAGACAGTTTTTTCTTACCTTTTCCCATGCCTTTTGCAGACGTTCCTTTCTGTGCCAGTGTCGTCTCATCCTCATGCCTGGTTGGTATGGGGACCCCTTCTTTTGGTAAGCCGTACATATTTTCTCGAACCCAGGGCCAGCCGTAGTGCTCCGCTGCTTCCATGGCTGCAAGCAAGTGGGTTGATTTCAGTTTCTGTGCCGTTGCTGGAGGTTCCTGTGATTTTCGCTTGGGACCCATGTCTTTTAGGTCTGCAAAGCTGAAAAAGACACGGATGCCGGCGCCTGTGTGCTTTGTCTGTTTTTCCTCACCGCTCGTTCGTGCCGGCCTTGGATCCTGCTTCTACCACATTCTCCCCGGGGTGTCGTCCGTTTCAGCGCGGTTTCTCACTGCTCGCCTGTAGTTGAGAGTTTCTGAACAGGACAATGTTCAAAGGGGGGAGAAAAGATGCTGTGTAAGCAGTGAACTTTTAGAGATTGCTAAAGAAGCAAAGTGTGGAAGACGCTGAGTGAACAGTAAACCTCCTGTCAGTTTGGGTCCCCGTTCAGGGTCCACAAACAGGTTGTGTTTTCTTAGAGTATTCTGCTCTTATTTATCAGACCCAGGTAAGCCCTGGGTCTTTGATGTGTATAATAGTGGGGGCTGTGCACCAGCCCCCGGCCGGATAGCCGACATGTCTGACCCCCTAAGGAGGGGGCAGGTCTTTGAACCTGAGCCCTGCGTGCCTGTTGGTTTTCCGTAGGTGCTTAGCACCTTGTTGTTTGGAGGAAGGGCGAGGCGCATGTTCGCACCTCACCCTTCCTCGGCATTGTGTGACAGAGACTGCGTGTCTCTGCGCCTGTGGGGGAGAGGGAGAGGAGCAGGCATGGGGGCGGGGGCTGCCCCTCTCCTAGCCTGCCGAATGGTAACATCATTTACTCTGCCTCGACTTGGGCGGCCCTGCGTCATTGCCTTTGACTGTTGGAAGACCACCTGTCAGGGACGTCATTTTGCCAAAATGCCTGGGGTAGTGGAAGTGACAGCGCACGATCCTTGGGCCTTGATGACATCACAGGAAGTGATGTAATGGGACCCCACCGCAAATGACCCTCAGATTTTTTAAATGCATCTAGCACCAGAGTTTCCAGGTGCTCTCATTTCAGCCAGATATAAGAACCGAGGCACAGAGGGAGGCATGATTTGTCCACCATTATAGAATTGGGGAGTGCCATTTTCCAGATTCGACGTGGCGTCTATGTGTAAAACATACATAAAACAGTATTTCTCACAGGGGAACCAAAATCTGTAGCGCATGCTACAGCTAGTGTATGAAACATCTATAGATCAATGGATACAGAAGTACGTGTTATCTGTGGCTTTGCTGTGTTAAACAAGCCAAAAAATCACTGATGTGGGAGGCGTGCGCTGCGGTTTAACCAGGAGAAAAATGCTGCAAGAGCAAGGCCTGAAAATTAAATCATTGACCAGGATTTAGTATCAACAAAATTCACTGGTTATAAAAATATAAATGATTCAGCTACCACTACAATAGAAGAAATCTATTAGACTGGTCTGCCTCGACAGAGGGGCATGCACCTGATGATGTTATCTTTGCTGGAGTATAATACCTGGGAAAGTTTCTTTCATTAAACCCAAGACCATGGAAAAAATGTCTCTGCTGAAAAGCTTATATTCTTCAGGTATTTGTGCGAGCAGCTCAGATGAGTAATTGGAAATGTATTTCGATGCTCTTTTACTTCTACGTGGTTGGTCAGCTGGCTCTTTTTCTGGGCGCATGTGAAAGGTTGATGGTGGCTTTGTACGTCGAGCTTCTTGAGTGGGGGCACAGTGGGAGCTACGAACGGGAGTCCCCAATTCAGGTGCTCCTCTGGCACGATCAGCACGGCGGAATGCATCATTGCTAGCAAACAGTAGCCCCTCCAAGAAGGTGGGAGGTGCAAGTACGCTTGCTGGCAACAGATACAGTAGTAGTCCATTAGTGCAGCAGTGCCTCACTTGAGATCAGGCACTACGACAGATCGATCGCATTGTTCGTTTGACCCAATAGCCACTGTCCCTTTGCTAAATAAACAAAGTTCATATGATTTCTGTGGGTGTTCCTTCACTGGTTCCTCGAGGGCTGCAATCCAAGTTAGCTTTGTGATATGTTCTGTCCATGTTTGCTCACAGGTCTGCTCGACGAGTATTGCAATTTTCTCAGACAGCCACAGGAGTCCTTCAGCTCTACGTACATATGTTGCATCTTGCCATTCGTTATTGACATATTTAGTTTGGTCCATCACTAGATGTGCTTCTTTGAGACACTTAGGATTGCTGGAGCTAATTTTGCACTTTCAGGGATCAGGATCAATAAGTTCTAGATGGACGTTGCATGCCTGGAAAGTGCCTTTGATCTTACATAGTGCAAGGTGAATCAGACATTATGTTTGTACCATGGGTACTTCTTGTGGGACTAAGACCTTGGGTGCCCCAGGTCCATGCATTATTAAGGAGCAGGCATAGCAACTCCCATTAGTCGTTCGCCTTCCCATTGCAAGCATGTCAGAGTACCAACTATTCAAGTGTTCGGGGTGGTGAATGTCTTCAACCACATCTAGTTTTAAGCCATGATATGCATCATATTTGCATTGCCGTGCTTGCCTTTTCTTTCTGTTATTGCGCAGCAAGGGCCTACTTCCCACTGGTATTGTCTCTCTATTACATAGGGTTTATTTTACCCTTTGTGATTAGTAGTTTAACTATTTTACCCTTGCATATTGTAATTTAATGGGCTAATATTATAATATGTATCATTAGTTGACATTGTAGTAATTTGAACTGCTGTTACCATATACTCACATTCATCCTTTCTTTCAGATCAGGGTAGGGGGTAGAGGTGATTTTAATATATGTAATATAAGTTAATAAGGGTAGGACTGGGGCATGCATTGGCATTTCAGTTACATTAAAAAGAGATACTGTAACATTTGAGGGCATTGCGGTAACAATCAAAGGTATACTCTTGCCCCAGGCCCATTTAGAACCCCCCTCATTCTTTTATATGACCAGCCCAGTGTAATGGGTTTTATGCCACGGCACACTCCGGTCAGAGACTTCTACTACTGACACTGAAGGTGGCACACAATAAACATGCTCTTTTATTTTTTTTTTAACCCTGGATTCTTGGTTTGAAGGGCCACCCAACCCATCTCACACCCACCTTAACAAACGCCCTGTGTCGCGGTGGACTATGAACCAGCCCGGTGTGTAACAAAGAAATATGTATTTATTTTTAAAATTAACAGAAGAATCCAAGCAGAATAAAATTAGGCCAGCAATCACCTGTGTGGTGACAATTCGAATGCAAAATGGTATAATACAATTGATTAAAAAAATGGAAAAGCAAGCTGCTAACAAATATGATACCACAGATTCTTCTAGAGAAAGGGTAAACAGAGGATACTGACAATTTGGGAAATAACTAGGGTTTTTATGGGATTTTATAGGAATTGCAAGGGAAAAGAGCCAGATAGGCAATTTTAGGGTGCAGGTTGCTGTTGATACTTACAAAATACACTTGAGTTGGGTGATTATGACAGCCAGTCGGGTCTCTGGACAGCAGGCCTAGGATCTGGCCGGGTCTCTGGACAGCGGGCCTCGGATCTGGTCACTGGGCAGTGAGATCAAGAGATCTGGTCAGAGGGACGGCTGGGCTCCTGGAGGGGAAACAGTGGGCAAAGTCTGGTCACTGTGGACAGTGGGATGAATCAGCTGGGCAAAAAGGTCTGGTCACTGGATTCTCCAAAAGGGGTCTATGACCTTTCCTCCTTTCTCCCTGAATTATTGGGATGCAAGTGGCTCTGGATTCGTGGTTTTGGATAGGTGGTTCAGCCTGGATCTGGGTCAGCTACCTCTGAACCTGGTTCTGGATTCTTGGAATCTTGCAGGGTGAATTTTGGATGTTCTATCTCCTGTGCTTCCCTGTCTACACCCTTAAGTAGGCAGCGTGACATCGTAGGATTTTTACAATATGGGCGGAAGTACCCTGGACCTACCCCTCGCATTGGGATAGATCATTCTACTGATGCCCCACCTCCTTCCGAGCTGATTGGTTTAGGAGAAGTGGCCTCAGCTTTTGAGTGTGTAATTTTATGACTCCCATTGTCTCACAAGCCTAATTTTTCACAAAATGAATTATGAAACAAAACTCTGTATTTACAATAGTTACCAACATATAAATCAGATAGGTAATTCTGTGTAATGTTGAATCGCCCTTCAGCACAATTTCACAGTTTTCAGGAGTCACATAACAGCTAAAATTCTGCAAATGGCTACATATATGCATACTAGTATCCGGCATGTTCTCCCAAAATCTTATGTCTGTGCCATTTATGCTTCACTCAGAAATGCCTTTTTACAACCATTCCATTCTACCACATCCCAGGAAGACACACACAGCCTTATTTTTCTTGTCCAAAAATAACATAAAAAACTGGCATAACATCTAATTGTTGCTTATTTAGTGTGCTAAAACAAATGTCATAATGTACAGTAGCTCTTTCAAATCAATGGGGTGAATTTCTTTCCAGATGTGGGTGGTCTTCAACCCCCCACAGCCAAATGTCCCTGCCAGGTTTGGCTTGCACAAAGGGTTCCATGACTACCCTTTAAAGTCCTCCTGTGGATCCTGGGCATGAATGGAGAGAAAATCACACCTACGAGGCAAAAGCCAGGGCTTCACCGTTTGTCTTTTGTGTAGTTCTGCCAGTCAGTCTGGGGGAAATTGTAATTATGACACTATCAGACCCCAGAGAACAGAGCAGATGTCCTTATCAGTTCATGGGTAGGTGCAACATTGGCCCCTCTGCCAAACTGGTTTGACGAAATCTGCTGGGCATAGCTGGGATGATTTGTCTTTTGGGGAAAAAAGTACAATATACATATGTTTGCAGCCCCTCTCCCCACATGTAAAATTGTGTTTCTGTGCGTGCCACAGTCTTATTTCACATTTAATTTTACAAACGTCATTTTCCTACTTTGCAAAAGCAGGTTTACACATGTTCATTTTCTCTTCTTTTACTGTCACAAAATGAATTTTCTTTCGCATTAACTTTATGAAAGACTCTTCTCAGATCCCAGCAGTTTCTGGACACAGAGATGTGCTGAAAATGGTTTCTTGGTAGCTGACACAATGTAAGAGAGAGCATCTTTCCTTTGAGGTACTTTGCGTGTGTTGATTTATTTGAAAAAGTCAATCCCAGCCATGCAGACTTAAAGCAGAATCAATTTGCTTTTCATGGACTTTACTTGATGAAAACAATGCCGTTCTGTGGGATGGCCTTATTTGCTAGTATTCACATGCAATAAATACACGTCAGGGCTGTATTTAAATAGACAAAACTGTGTAATGTTGAAAATGAAAGAAGGCACCAGTGCGATGCAGTCTGGAATGCAAGACATTTTCTTGTGCAGCCTTGACATTTTGAAACAGCAGAACAGCAGTGCAGAGCCATTCTGTATTTAAGTTATTTTCTCTGGATTCACATGAAGGGCAACAAAATGCAGACATTCTTGGGGTGGCTGTGTTCAAATCTCACCCCCCATGTGCTTAGCTGACAAAAGCACAGCCGTTTTTGGGTGACTGTTGAAATGCAGTTTTTGTTGTAGGGAATTTATGTGTGGCTGGTAAATGTACCCCACACCAGGTAAAATATAGCACCCAATACATGCATTGCTTTGTATTAGCATATGCTGAAGATTTAGTCATCCTGGACCATACTTTTAGTGGACTGCTGAGATCTGCAGAAGCACTATGGACATATGTGGATACTAATGGCCTTCTGATCAATCGAGATAAACACTGTTGATGGTATTCATGGACAAAAAGATTGCTCATTCTTGTCTGTATGTCTGTGACTTAGACATTCTTTATACCCCACACTATAAATATCTGGGGGTTGAGTTTGATGCAAGAGGGGACTATCTTTCCTGCATCCAGACACGTATGGGTAAGGCTGCCCAATTAACTGCATTAATCTATCAATTTACCTGCAAACAAAGTGGGTTCTCAATCTGGAGCGCACATCAAATCTACATACAGTGCCTGGTCCCCATGGTAATCTATGGTTTAGAATCTCTCATACCAATTGACATGAAATGGACTCAAATATTCGAAGGATTATTTTGGAGCAAGCTACTTGGGCTTCCCAAATGTATTCCAACGGGATTAGTGAATTTTATGGTGGGAGTAAACAAATAAATGATAGGAGGGTTCACCACCACAAGAGCAGAGTATTAGAAGGTGAACAAATAGGACACAGATGTAGAAATGCATAAGAGTGCTGGGGGGGAAATGTGTAAGAGGTCAAGAGACCTGGGATAAGTGTAAGAGGTCAGGAGACCTGGTAAAACTGTGAGAGGTCAAGAGACCTGGGAAATGGGTACGAGGTCAAGAGACCTGGGAAAAGTGTAAGGGGTCAAGTGACCTGGGAAAAGCATGAGAGGTCACTGAATATGACGGCGTTGGGGGCATAACCTCTTTTATGCCACGGGGCATATGGTGGGTGGTTGGAAGAGGGATAAAAGAAAGTAAATGGGGAAAGTACCGCCAACAGGTGATGCTGGTATACAACACAATGTAATTACACCTCCACGTACATGTTTATTTCTGTACATGCGTACCTAGTATATATCTAGTGTACCACCGGCCAGCCTGTGACAAATATGCAAGAACTCAGGTATCTACAGGCCTGCTACCTACAAGTTATTGGAGGAGCACCCACAGTACAATCATAACGTGTGACTCCTGATAACAACAGGTCTTGGTTACCATAACATTTGACCCCTGAGGACAACAGGTAATGTTCAGTCCCGTGGCTATTCACTGGGCCATTAGGTTGATTTCTGTCATAAAAATAGGGTGACCTCGGAATTTGCATTCTGAATGAATTTATTTTTATTTTTTTATTTTCATTTTGAATTCAACATATTATGCTTGGTGTAGGCACTCCGGGGGTGCTGCTCCACTCAGTTGATGCTATGAGTAACTAACAAGTGGATTGACGAAGTAAAGCATAGTTCTGTATCAGTCCTGTTTCTATCTCCATGAATGGAGATGCTAAGCATAAGTAGGCCGTGTGGTTTGGGCACCCGAGTACACTATGCAGCACTAGACTGGAACGAGCGGTGGTCCGCTGCAGGTCAGAAGTACATCGTGACTACAGCATCTGATATACTGTGATCCATCAGTATATTTGAACCGCTTACATTGTGTGAAGCGTTAGTTTAAACTAAAGAAATTAAACTTTAATTAAGATTGTTACCAAAGTGTTTACATAGTGGGGAAATGGCAACTGACGAATTGGGATGTTGCATTGGTTTCAAATGAAGTGTAGATGGCTACATGGACTGGAACAGCGTACACTGTGCTGCACATCCATTTAAATAAAGAATTGAGATTTAAGAACGTTAGCGCTGTGTTCACATAGCAGGGGAACAATGTCTGAGGAATCGGGATGTTGCATTGGGATGTTGAGAACCATGTGTAAAGGCTATACGTTCCGTCCACTGCCGCATGTCCAAATATTTTGCCGATTGAGCTATTATGGGACAGTGTGATAAGTGCCATGCCTACAGAATGACTTAGTATATATACTTATTTGTAACAAAGGCCTTGATGAGGTAGTTTCTAATGCACATGCTTGATATATGTCTTGCGCAGATCCAACGGGACAATTAATTTGACCCGGCTAAGAAGACAGAGGTTACCATATAGACCTGTCTACACACGCCTGCTTCGTGGGACGGACTGGTGCATGCTGAATTACTACACCAGATGTGAGTGTTTTTTAAGCACTACTTATTTGAAATTGTAAATGGGTCAGGCGGCCTCACGTTAGTCTTAGATGGACTGTATAACACTGGCATTCACCGGTATAATGTTGTGCTTTATGTGATTGTTTTGCAGAGAGCGTAGATATCATTACTTGTTTGACTCTCAAACCGGAGTTGGTCAGTGGACCATTTGCCTATTGGGAAGGTGTTCTCTGGATTATGCATTGATGTGCAGAATTCTGCTCAATTAAGTAAGTCCTGCTACACTATTAATTCAGTAAGGGTAGCCTTTTTGAGCTAAACAGTAGGTTCACTCTGTGCCTGGATCTCTTACAGGCTTCTTGATAGTTTCCCCCTCGAGCACTGTGGATTTACTCCTGAGTTTGCACCACCCCCTTCAATCGATATTGGAAGGGAATGCAAGCCATTGTAATCATAAATGTTTTACAAACATAATTTAAATATGCCTACGTTAAAAGAAATAAGTTTGGATTGTAAATAGATTTTGTTTGTGTTTTATGTAGAAAGAATGTGTTGAAGACATTTTCCACCAGAATTTGTTGCGAGTGTGAGGTAAGACTGACACCCGATCTTTTGTCCTGAAGAACGTCGGAACTATATTTGGCTATAAGTTCAAGCCCTAAAAGTATGATTTATTTTGTGAAGAAATTGTGTGGCTTTTAATTTTGTGGTACTTTGTGAATTAAATTGATGTTTTTGGACTGAAATTGTGTGTATTTTGTTTTTTAAACCTCACCACCAAGGTCCACTTTTTTTAATATAACCGGTTAGTGTATCCTTACTCTGGCCGCGTGGCAAGTGGATGCATCCCCTTATTCTCCCCACACGTCCCAGTCTCCTGTGATCTCATCTTCTTACTTTTGTTAGGTGTGGCCCCATTCCTTCTGTCTTCTCAAACATTCTCCAGAGATCCAATATCTCCCTTCTATTCTATAATGATCTGCCCTTGTACCTTGCAGTTAAGTATGTGGACATATGGTCCAAGGCACATCTGTCAAAAGACCCCCCACTCTGGCCAGGGTGGGGCATTCCTTCTCCTTTAGTCTCAGTCACACATTGGTTGTGGTACTTCTTGATTTTGTCACAGTACAGGGTCAGGGCTTTACATATATGGTCTAGGGGTGTGTCTGTCCCCAGGGCTACGTCCAGTTAGTATTGTATGCCGGAAATGTGCTTGTACAGTTATCATACAACTAACACAAAAATAAAATTCATCCAGTACCACTTAAAACATTTGTATTATGATTGTGTCTGTACTATTAGTCAATACTGTCAAAATGTTCATAACAAAAAAACATATATTTCAACTTTTCACCCCTATATGCCCCCCTGACTCACTCACCCACACACACCATACATGCACCTCCTGGGCCTCCTCCGTTCATATAAAAAATACACACAAAGAAAAAGCTAAATGAACAGACTAAGACAACAACCATTACTTTTCCCAAGCTCTCTAACTATATGGAGCTCCTAAATTTCCTCTTGTATTTCTCTTTTGAACTGGATGGGACAGTGCAACATGGCGCCATCTTCTCCCCTCCTTCGGGGAGGCTCCCTTATTCCTTTTTCCTTGTCCTTAATATATCTAAAATAATAAAATGAATAAAAATGGCCACGAAAAACTTATACAATTAACAAGTCATACTATACTTTCACTTTCATTCACTGCCTGTTCACCCATTTCACACTGCTCTACACCTCCACCCGAACATTGTGCCCATGTTCTTCCGAAAGCCTCCATTCTCTGGGGATCCACAACAGGCCTGGGCCTCTCCCTCGGGCTGTACCCCGCTACAATGAGCAGGTGGGAAATATGCAAAGATGGCACCCAGAAGGGCCACGCAGAGTATGGGTTTTGGGACTAGTCACCTTAGGTTGGCACAGCCCTTCAGGGGAGGCCACCTGGATACCTCTGCAAGTATGGGAGCAATCGAATCACGTTGCAAGGGTCACCAAAGGAAGGCAAGTCCCTTTTACACACACTCCAGAATAAAGACAACCCACTTGGGAAATAGGCCAGGTGATAGCGTTGCAAGGATAACAAGGTTTAATTGTACAAAATACAAATATTAGCAAAGAACTCTGCTGTTCGAGAGCACACTGACCCATACAGTTACAAAGAGGGGCTAAAAAAAAAAAAACAACACATCATGCTATACAGTACAATTGGGTGCCACCGATTGGAGGTACCCTACACATGAGCCTTCTCCATTGGTGAAGCCTGGCAGTAATTGTTAGTTCCTTACTGTCTTCTGGATCCACTAGGGTCAGCTGGGCTCATCCTCGTGGTGAAGTTTGGGGCACACAATATTACATTGCTTCTGTCTAAACTAAACATGCTAAACCTGGTTATTAATCCATTGTGGCAGGCACCTGGGCGGCATGGGAAATGGTGCCACGGGGAAGGAGGATCAAATATAGTCACGCTGACCAACACATTCAGGGCTTCATTGATAGATCAGTTCCTGGACTGAAGGTCTCCACATTGAGTTTTGATCTTTAATGTATTCCTCCCTGTACCTCTTGTTATAGGTTTTCATGCTAGAAAGAACTGCAGCCATGCATGCTTAGATCCTCAGTGGATGCTTGATTTGTGTTGGGACCTGGGGGTCGCTTGCTTATCAGGGAATGCAAAGGTATCGGGGCTGAGTCAGTGTCATGAGGCAGGCTCTGGCCTGGCTGGGTGGGGGTTAGAGGCCTAATGGCAGTTTAGTTAAGATGAATGGACGCAGCGTGGAGCCTGGTGTGGTCTCACGCTCGTGCAGGGCACTTTCCTTGTGAAGATAATAAATATTCGCAACACTAGAGGAATGAGGGGTATGTGGGATGTATTGACCCACTTTTCTGTGCTATGCAGTATCACTCTAATACTTATGACACAAGAAACTGCAACAATGGCTGCAAAACTCTTGTGCGTGCCAAAAACCGCCAACAACCTACACAAACTGTATGCTACAACACAACAAAAAGAGGCATGCACAAACGGCCACCCGTGGTGCATGCTTGGTGGAATAGAGCACACCCTGCATAAAATGTGCCAGTGGGCTCCATGACCAGCGGACAGAGTGCAGAGTGAGAAGCAGCACTTTGTAAATAAAACTCCAAAATGTGCCTATAAATGACATTTGCTTTGGTGCTAAAAACTAAAAAATGTCTGTAACACAACACATCCCAGCATCCAAAATCTTGCTTGGTGCTAAACTTCATGTAATCTTATGAAGCATTGTGAAAATACAAAGTCCTACTGTGAAGAGCAAAACATTTCTTCATAAAAACTGGATTGTCTGTAAACTGAAAGCCCCTGTCAGAATCTGGGTGCAGTACCCTGGGCTACCTGAATGACAGCTGTCAGATGAGTTACTGATGAAACTTTAAAGTGATCTAAACTAAAAAGTCTGCCGGATCAGCAAACATAAAAAGGAGTGTAGCTAAAAAGAATACAGATCTCAGTTGCTTTTTATTCTACAGAGTTAAAACTAAGAAATTAATGTATTGATGTTTGATGTAACAAATATGGTTTTTCCTGGATTTTAATTAAGAATAAACTAGCTTGTCTGAGCTGCAACCCTTTGGAAGTGGACAACCAGGTTTCTCCCAAGAGGAGGGCTATCCTCTCAGCTGAAACTCACAAAGAGATGATAATTTGGGGTAACTCACACCTTTGTCTACAGAAAGAGAATGAACAATAGCAGGCCCTTCAGCCCAGGAAACAGAGGTGTGAAGGTGGTCATAAACTGCCCCTGTAAGGGACTCACAAGGGAGGGGCCTGTTCCTGCACTGCAGGTAGACAAAAATTGTCGGACCATTTGCTGTTAAGCATGAACAAAGAACAATTTTTAAAGACTCATAACTTATGATTCAAGGTGGTAAAAAATATAACAAGTACATATCTGTTAGTCTGCATGTTTTAAGAGGCGGCAGAACCGTGTAACATGGTCTGCACAGGAATGGCAGTATATGTGGTTTTATGTGAAATGTGTTAACACTAGAAATTTTGAAAATGTACACACACACATCCCTAGGTTAAACACACACATTTGTGGAAAGTTGCATAGAGTTTGGAAATCGTGTTCATAGCAAAAAGGACAAAATTCTGTAGGAAGTTGAAACAAGATCCTACAGCTGCAAGATTTTGATGAACAGCTACTACATAAAATATGGCATATTTGTGTGTGATTTGTGTACGAGTGACCAATGTAGAAATGTGTATTTAGTAGAAAATCTGATTTTGAGACCAGTAGCTAAAGGGAGGTCTCTGAGAACGAACTATAAAGCAAACCATAAAATGTGACATTATCTGCCCTTGATCCAATCACTCAAAGACAAGGCGGAGATGAATCTTTGATCCAATCCCAGCTCACAGGGGCAGGCTCAGCCAAGCTGCCCATACACCCACTTTGTGATGTCATTTTAAAGCTTAAATAGAGACAGCTGACAACACATAGGGACTCACAGATCCACTCACTTTCCTGATTCCGGCGAAGCACTCGGATCTAAAATTCTACATCCAGCTTTAACATCCTACCAGATGTCAAGACTCTTGCAAGCAGTAGAGAACTAATGACTTTCTGCAAGGCCTAAATCTTCAAACTTATTCTTGCAACCCAGCGGAACGCTGTGGTGTGAGAAGGCCTTTTGAACCAGTATCCTGAAATTCTCTGGCTAGCCACCACTAGGCTTGCCTGAGGAACTCGCTATCCAGCTGATTGAAATATCCACAGACTTGGAGGGCTGATCCTGTGCAAATCTGGTGACTGGCCTAGCTGACCCAATCCTGTGCCTGATGTGCTGTCTTTCCTAGATGAGATCCAATCCCTGACCAGAATTTACGGTCCAATTTCATAACTTATCCTGGGTGTATTAATAGGTAGAACTGTGACCCATAGTATATTTTGCATTGTCTTATCCCAATCTCATCCCATCCCATCTTTAAGCAGAACCATCATATTGCTAGAACTATATTTGCGCTGATTGTTCTCTCATCTTTTTTCCTAAACCCTAACTTCTTATTGATTGATTAAGAAAAGCAATTCCCAAACCAAACGGACACTAGAGTATCACACATGAACTGTTATGAATCGGCCGTGAATGACCTTCCAGTGTGGCATTATCCATTTTGTAGTCCTTAATATAGCATAAGAAAACCTACATGGCATTTCTAAACCCAAATTTCTGTTTCCCATTCTTGCGCCTATCTTATAAAAACGACCTTCACTAAAACTCTATAACTGCCTCAGTTTATATGATAGAAATGAAATTCCAATTCCTACTTGTACCCAACATCCTTAGCTATCCATAGAACCCAAAACAGTGTGATTCTCCCGTTATCGCGAATATCATGCAAGGAAATGTTTGCCGCGATTTTACATTCTGAGAAATTTTACACGTGTGAGATAGCTTTAATTTGTTTCCAACTTGGAATTTAAGATTTCAAATGTTTTCTTCTGACTAAATCTTTGCTTGTGATTGTTTGCACCTTTAAGGTGGCTCCCATAGGAATTTGTAACCATTTAAGTATATTGGACCACATTTGATGTTTTTGCTCCGCCAATTCCAAAGACAATTTCAAAGCCATCCTGACAGCTGAAAAGTCAATTAAGTTTTTCTCTTGTGTTTGAAGGGGGAAGGTGGGACGGATATTCTGTTTGATTTGTGCTATTCCTGAATACCTGCTCTCTCCTCTCATCTCTTTACATTGCCTATTGGGGGTTGAGGGGTGTTGCAGGGGGAACCTCTAACCATAGTGCTATCTGTTCTAAACCAACACAAAAGTATTCTTTTCTGTGTTGCATTTGTCTTTTTTTCTCATTATTTATTCCTAGTGTATTAAAGATATTATTCAGTGTTCTGTCACCCCATTGGTGATTGTTGTTACCTATTAAAATATACTGTGATTAAATTTGAAATACATAAATAAATATTTACCTTTGCAAACTAGCCTGATTCCTGGTTCAGTGTGACCGGGGGGGTCTCAGGAGAAGGGTGTGATACGAGTGGTATATCGTTCAGAATATTGAACTTATAGATAAAAATAAATAAGGGTTTCAATTGCGCACTACACGCTGGGCGAGACTTGGTGTGTGCCGGATTGAAATCACTTACAGGTACGTGGACTTCCATGGGAACAGGACTCTTGAGAAGTTAATAGGTTTTACAGAAATTGTGCATTGTGAACCAGGAACATGAACAGCGCAAGCCTGCAGGTTATCCCTTCTGGGCCTAATACAAAATGGAGTTATGGGCTATGGGTTTTCTACTGCTGCACATCTGCCTGTAAGCACTACAGTGCCTCTACATGTTGACTGCGGATTACTCATCCCTTGTATGTTATATCACTTCATATGGTGTTTGCCTTACCTGGAAGCGCATGGGGGGGTTTGATAGGCTCATTTCCATCCCAACAACCCCCCCCCATAGTTTTTATTATCTAAGCATAATACTGGGTGCCAGAGAACTTTAAAAAAAAGCACCATTTAATATAATATAATTACTGCACACATACATTCATAGCACCACACAGTTATTTAAATTGAAAAGACCCTCAAGTTGCTTCTCACCCGGGGACTCACTGGCAGACTTCAAGGCACGTACTGCACACTACCCCTTTGTCAGACCCAGTGGTGCCCAATGGCGTAACACAACTTTTGGCAGCTCCCCTGTTAGCCATGCTGTGGGACCCCCCCCCCCAAGCTCCTTAACAAAACACAGGGCACGCCACACTCCGGGCCGGTCCAGACCACCACGTGTGCAGAATGTTCATGATGATTATGCCGCTGCAGGGGCATGCCCAACTGCAACTGAAAGAAGTACATTTGTTTTTCAATCAACGCTTAAATCTTTAACTTAACATAGAGATAAGGGGGTGGTGCCTGGTCCACAAATATACCAGCCACCAGTGGTGGCTGGTCAGTTGTTTTTTTGGAGGGTGTCAATATTTGCCACAAGTATGTGATTGTGACTGAGCATAGCAAGGGAGTCCGAACTAACGAAAATGGTTTGGGGAGGGATCGGGGGTTTTCTTCTCCCTCCCCAGAGTAAATGTTTTGAATAATGGGTTAAAATGGTGTATTACAAAGCACATTTTCTGGGAAAATGTGGGTAAAATGCCAACAGTGTGGGTAAAAGGCAAACAATCGTTTGTAGGGTGTAGGGTAAATCATGAAAGAAAGTACAATAGATGCAAGTCACCAAAAGTGCACAGGGTATTTCCCAATGCATTATCATGCCGGTCACTGCAATATATGCCAGTATAAAAAACATTTGTATGCTGGCTGTGCCCATACATTTGCATGCTGGCTCCACCAACATATGCTAGTTTTTCCATATAAGACCACACTTATGTTCGCTTTAAGACATTTATCTATAGTATCATTACTGGCACTGCACACAAAACTGGCTCTGCCAATATTTGCCACTACTCCTATGTAAGTACATACTCCCGTTGGTTTGTCCATCAGAAAATGGACATGTCGCAATAGGAAAACCTGTCCAAACTGGTTCCAATGTAAGCCAGTCTAGACCCATGAGAACACTTATCTTGCTTGATTCGTCATAGATGCTCAGTTTATAAAAAATCATATTACACTGAAGAAAATACAGGCTGCTCTGCCAAAACATCAGTCTAGCGAGTTAACACTGCTTATCATGCTTGTTTTTTTTTAAAGATGCTGAGTAATAAATGTCATGCCACAGTAAGCAATGGCTAGACTGACTGCACCAAAATGCCAGGCTAGCCAGGGAATGGCACACATGAACTTTCCTTTGCCCAAAAACACAGCCGAGATGAAAACGGCAAGGTAGAACTGTATCCTCATGCCCTTATCTAGCATATAATGCCTACAGGCCATAGCATTGTTTTGACCTGTTTTGAAATACTTCACCGACTCTGCACATGTTGATTGGAGCCCTGTCTCTATCTGTTTACCTAGAGGGTTTTCAAATAACTGTACGTTACAGGGCCCACACCATTTCTGTGCATATTGAGATGGAACAATGATCATGCTTCACCACCTCTTATCAGGAGACAACCAGGTGCACTCCTTTTCTTTGCTTTTGATACTCAAATGATATTTAGTAACTCATGTTCTGTTCGCACGATGTAGTTGTTCTCATGTATGCCATGTCCTGTGGGTTTTCAAATGATATGCCCATCTGTTTTTTTCTAGCTACCTACAATTGGATCACCATGCAGACTCTTAGAGAAGGGTGGTCCCCTAATATGAAGGACCCACAATTTTGGAAATACCCCCACACGCCCCTGTGAGAAGTACAGGGTAAGTGACATGTGTTTTTTTTATTATGATGGGCAGTGAAGTTAATAAACTGCTGAGTATCTCAAACTTCTTCAATTTTACCATTCCAAGACAATCTTTTTCCTGCCCCCCTAGCATTCTTTTTCCTGCCTTGAGGAAGGCGTCTATGGATGCCATTACTACTGGCACGCCAAAACGTGTATCAATGCCCAGAAGAAAAGAAGGGGCATTGCTAAATATTAGATTTCAAATGCTCACGTAGGCAGACTTAAGGCATGATTATGAATTAATTGTTTCTCAATTATCATTCACTATACCTTGTAGTATTTCACAGTTAATTTTGCAAATAATCAAGGTACGATGCTTATAACTTTGTTTTTGGTCCAATGTTTGGCTTTAGTTTTTCTTGTCAATTCTTGTAGATTGTGTTATGGTATTATATTATACATATTTTCTCACATTACTAATGTTTTGAATCAGTAACTGTCTCTCAATCTAACCTTTGCAAATATGTTCTTTGTGCTCCATATGTATGGCTACATTATTTTCTTCTATTGCACATACATAAAACATCTATCTATTTTTGAGATACTCTCTGTGACTTTTCTTGCACAAAATGAACTTTTACAAATAATTGTAATAACATACAACATATTGAGTTGTTTGCAGCGTGGACACCTCTTTGTATACTACCAAAAATACCATTAAAGCATGCAAAGTCAATAACAGATATGGCAATAATGCTCTAGGGATTCAAGTCTCCCAGGGATTACACATACATGCATCCCCTTTCACCCACCAATCACTCACCCATGCATCTACTCTACCCAATTACTCACACTGGATTCACCACACAGGCACAGACCCACCCACCCAGCACATTCAATAACATGCATCACATTCATACTCGTTTACCCACCATTCACTCAATCATACACCTTTTCTTACATTCACTCATTGCATTCTCTACACAGACACACACCCATCCACTAATTTGATTCTCTACACAGGCACACACCAACCAACTCAGACATTTAAAAACACACATCACATCACTTCGCATTCACCCACCAGTCACTCACACCTTCTATTACATCCACTCATTACATTCTCTACACAGCCACACACCAGCCCACCCAGAACATTGAAAAACCCAACATCACATGCATACACACCCACCAGTCACTCACACACCCATTCTCTTACATTCACTCATTGCATTCTCTACACAGACACACACCCATCCACTAATTTCATTCTCTACACAGGCACACACCGACCCACTCAGACATTTAAAAACACACATCACATCACTTCTCATTCACCCACTAGTCACTCACACCTTCTATTACATCAACTCATTGCATTCTCTACACAGCCACACACCCACACACGCAGAACAATCCCAAACACACATCACATCACTTCTTATTCACCCACCAGTCACTCACACCTTCTCTTACATCCACTGATTGCCTTCTCTACACAGGAACACACCCAACCACCCAGAACACTCAAAAATACAAATCACAAAACATCATATTACTTCTCGTTCACCCACCCACCAGTCACTCACACCTTCTCTTACATCCACTCATTACATTGTCTACACAGGCACAACCCACCCAGAAGATTCAAAAACTCACATCACATCACTTCTCATTCACCTACCAGTCACTCACACCTTCTCTTACATCCACTCATTGCATTCTCTACATGCACACACCCAACCACCTGGAACACTAAAAAACACACATCACATAACATCAGATCACTTCTCATTCAAACCAGTCACTCACACCTTCTCTTACATCAACTCATTATATTGTCTATACAGGCACACACACACCCACCCAGAACATTCAAAAACACAAATCACATCACTTCTCATTCCCCCACCATTCACATAAATACATCTGACACACACTTCACACATGCAAAACACACATCATATTACAAAAAAATAGCTGTCTTACCTTTTTCCTGCAACTTCGGTCCATCCTTCCAGGCCCCCTCGGCTACTCCGTGCTGGTCATCAACAGGAACCAGGAAGCTGCTAGAGCTCCAACCCATACTGAGTGCCTCCCCATCCCAGCCATCACCCTGTTGGGTGAGGACTGGGCCAGGGACCCACCAGATATGGTGTGGTGGTCCCTCCTGTGAGCTGGGAGGGCCCGAGACAACAGGAGCACCCATTTCTTTTTCTTCCAAAAATTATATCTTTTTTTTAAGTTGGTGTTGGAAGGGAGTTCCAGAGCTTGCAATTGTAGCCCCAAGGGGTTGTAGTTGTGACCCCTGCTGACCCCAAATGACATCCCTACCACCTGGGCCTCTGTAACATTGCGTACGATACATAAGAGGATATATCATTCTTGCTTCTACAAAGGTAAAGCTTAGAGTTTTAGTGATCTGCATTTTCAATCAGGCCCAGGGGTTCCATGTTCTAAACTCATATCTCGGTGCATATGTGAAGAAGCGGTTGGGCAGTGGAAGAAACTATCAAGATTTAATGTTATTAACCAAGTTTACCAGAAACCCTGATCCAACCACTTACACTCAAATTGGAAAAAGAAGACTCCTGCTGCTCAATGTAACCCTCCTTTCTTTAGCATTCATCAAGCTAGATGATTACATTATCACAAGCACTGCCAAGAGTGCAGGAAAACAAGCACCATGCAAAAAGGTCAAACTATGAAGGAGCAGAACCCTAAGGGGTGGTATAAAAATATAAAACATATATTAACTGGAATGCTCCAATCACTCCCTCGTTTGGCTGTGATTGGAGACTTCAACAGATCTGTAGATGATCCAACTGGCTTTGAAGTGGTTTGCACAGTCAACAACTCTCAAATGCTCCCACCTTCCGTTCACTAGCAGAACAAGTGAGATGGAATGCTAAGGGAGGATTGGATGAAGGGATGCTAAGTATGGTGTACAGAGGCACATGTGGAGGGCAATGTGAATAAAACAAAAAAGGGGGTTCAGAAAACAGAAAAGGAGTGGAAAACAGAGAGAACATTCTACAATAATTACATGAGATACATAAATAGTGTTCAGGCAGTGCAGTAGTCATTTTGACACAGAAATATAAATGAGAAACAAAATGTAAATGTTTTACCTACATCAGTTGTTCAGTAGCCCTGCATCAATTTTGCTCTCTTAGCTGAAATCCTCTGCAGGAGTACAAGGGTGAGTAGGGGCTAAACCACCTACTCAGCCTGCACACTTCTACAAATCAAGAGTGATCCCAATCATAATGGTGGAACAGGCACACTCAAGAGATAGAAGTTGCTAGCGTTTTGTGGTAACATGGACCAAGTGCAGGCTATATTCTTAAGAGGGATGTGAATCTGAAACAGTATCGCTCTGTGGGATTAATTGACCAACTCTGCTGTGCTATGAGGCATCACCCTGCCAGTTATGGGGAAAGAAAAAGCAACAATGGTGGCAAAACCTGTGTGCGTGCCAAAAACCTACAAAAAACCTACCAAAACCGTGTGCTTCAGCACATAAAAAGAGGAATGCACAACCTGCCACCCATGGTGCATGTGCAGTGGAATGGAGCACACCCTGCAGAAATGTGCCAGTGGGTTCCATAACCAACAAACAGAGTGCAGAGGGAGAGGCAGCACTTTGCAAATGAAACCCAAAAAAGTGCCTACAAATGACATTTGCTTTGTTGCCAAAAACTCCAAAATGCCTATAACACAACACTTTCAACATTCACCATCTTGCCTGGTGCTAAAATTCATGTGTAAATTGAAACATTGTGAAACATACATAGGGCCTCATTACACATTGTGCGCTAAAAATCTCTTAACGTGTCCGCCCTCGCAAGAGGGCGCTAATAGCGTACCATTATGAGTACGTGGACACGAGCATAGCGCCATGCCGGTAATGACTCTACCGCCATGCCACTAAAGTCCCCAAAAAGTCTCTTACCGGCTTCAACAAAAGTGCAGATAGCACCTCCGCCCTCACGCTGCATGCAAATAGCGGAACCGGAAACAGCGTCATCGCACAGGAACGGGAAAGAGCACGGCGGCCATCTTTAAAAACACAATCCATTGCCATCCTCTGCCCCCTGGACCTGTTCTGAGTAGTTTGCAGTAGGAAATCCACCGGGATCACCCTCGACATGCCTAAGGCAGTAAAAAAAAACACTGACCGGCAGCGGAAGGAAGAATTTACCACAGAGGAACTATTAATGCTCACCCAGACCCTACCTGACAATGCTGCTGTGGTCTTTGCCAGCGACATGCGGCGGGAGACACTCATCAAAAAGAAGGCAATCTGGGCTGAGGTCGCCATGAAAGTCAGTGCTGTGGGCACCACCACCCGCAATGTGCGTGAGTGCAGAAAGAGGTGGCATGACCTCAGACTCCGGGTGAGAAGCATCCTTGCAGAAAACCACAACATTGCCACAGCAGGTGGATCTGGTTCGCCCATAAAACTGAAAGAATGGGAGGAGACCTGCGCCAACCTCATTGTCGTGGAATCCATAGAGGGAGTCGGGACGATGGAGCATGGCGTGGCAACCACTTCAGATGGAGGTGAGTGTACACATGAAAGCATGCAATGTGAATCTACTGGTCCCCCCAAATGTGAGTCCAGAATCACCTCATGGATGGCCAAACATCCACACATGCATCCAACCCTGGCCATGTAAGTGTCAGACCCAAACACACACACACATGCACACATCACCAGACACAAGTGCCACACACAACCATGCATGGATGAGCCACTGAACTGACACATCACCTGCATCCTTTACAATGAAGTCCAAATGCCCACAACTGCATTATTGAGGTATACTGCATTAAGTACATAGAACCGTAACCAACGCCATCCCCCTTCTTGTCCCCGACAGGCTCACAGACAGTGAGGATGCTGGCAATGCATCTCAGGCCCCCCCTGCACATAAGAAAATAAGGGCACAGGACATAGAGGACACCCCCACAACATCAAGGGGCAAAGGTAGAAGGGTCCAGATGCAGAGTGTGAAACATCGGTGGAGCGCCACTCCCAAGACACAAGTTGCCACACCACCAACAACTGCCCCACCTACGGAGGTTAACCCACCACCACCGATCCCAGCCACGGAGGGCCCACCCTCAGCTGCAGCTAGTTCCACAGGAGAGGCGGCAGCTACTGCACCACTATCAGATATGGAGGACACATCCGATTTCCACATGGAGATGCACACCCCAAACTCCCCCCTGGGACCCCTGAGCCATCACCATAGCAGACACCTGGGTCTAATGTCACTGGCGATGAGAACATGGGAGCTTTTAGTAGCCCCCCGGTGGCTTCATCTGTTGACCCGCTTGCATCACAGGACACAGCAGCCACACCACCAGAACCCAACACTGCCCTCGACATGGCCAGTATCAGCCAGCAGCAACAGCAAATAACTGTGCTGGTTGGGCAGCATGTGGAGGAGGCTGCCTGTCTAAGGGCGGAGATTACGGAGACAGCAAGGCACTCCAGGGAGGGGATGGCGGCCTGTACAGACAGGCTGTGTGGGGAGATTGTCCGAGTTAGGGAGGTCCTCACACGGATAGCGGACGCAATGGACCGCCACTTCCCACCACCACCACCAGGACAGTCAGTCACTTCCTCATCCGCCAGTTCGAGGCAGACAAGCCCCCTCCGCCGCTCCTCACGCACCACCAGGCGCACGTCTAGGCAGCCTCCCAATGCTGGTGTTGGCAATGGCCAATAGGGAGTGCATGGTCAAGCTTCCGCGTGCATGGCTGGATGGAAACATTGTGGCAGACACATGAGGAACTGTTGTGGGGATGGGGGGAAGGGTGTTATGGGATTGTTGTGGGGGTTGGGCGGAAGGGTGTTATGGGACTGTTGTAGGGGGTGGGGGGAAGGGTGTTATGGGACTGTTGTGGGGGGTGCGGGGAAGGGTGGTGGGATGTTTGGGGACATGCACATTTTCTTCTTTACGTTCCTTAATACACTGGTGTTTGATCAAAACACAGGCTTGGACTTCTTCATTGTGTATGTGTACTTTATTGACGCCAGGGTCCATTGTGCGCTTCCCAACTGACATCAGTGCATTACTACCCATATCCATGTGACAGTACGAAACCATGTTACTCAGAATATTTGGTTGATCAGATGCTGTCTCACAGCACGTCCCTCCTGGTCATCCCCTCTTGAATGACCCGCATCCCCTTCACCTCCGTCCTCATCACCATCATCATCCTCATCAGGTGCTTCTATTTCAACATCAGGGGGCAGTGGCACATTCCGTCTGATACATATATTGTGCAGCATGACACATGCCATGGTGATGTTGGTCACCTTCTCATGGCCATACAGGAGAGGGCCACCCGACCTGCTAATGCACCTAAACCGTGTCTTCAAAAGGCCAAAAGTCTGCTCGATCACGATGCGGGTACGGGTATGTGCACGATTGTATTCCTCTTCGTGCCTGTTCTGTGGGTTCCGTACAGGGGTGAGGAGCCAACTCTTCAGGGGATAGCCGGCATCACCTGTATGGGGGGAAGAATAGGGTCCTGTTACTGTTCACCTCAAGAGCGGCCTGTTCATATCACACAAATTGACTTTGCATTGTGATTGAAGTACACAATTAACAGCATACATGCAGATGATCTTTGTGACTGCAATGTGCAAAAGTGAGCTCGACCCTGCAAGTAGACATGCCCCATTAATGCCTCCAACAGTAATTGACATGTCCTGGGTGAGACCAGGTCTTAGGTGTCCCTGGGCCCAGGCAGACTTGGTACCACACACACTGCTGGTGTACTGCCATTCCAACATTGATGTTGCCATGCTGAGAGCCATCACTTCAGTGGTGCTATAGGTGTGTGGTGCAATGCTATGGCTAGGGGTGATCCATTTGCATGCATTCAAGGGCACATTGCATTATTGATGTTGTGCTGGACTTATTCTGTATGACTATCTTGACGGCATGTATGACATTTGTGTATTTTGTGGTGTGGAATGTTGTGCAATGTGGATGTGGATGGATCTTTAATGTTTCTAGAACTAGATTGTCATCTATGTTGTGTAGCTTATACTTGCTTGTCCATTCATCTCAGGTATGTTGCGGCCTTCTCAGATGGACATTGGCATAATATGTATGTGCATTTGTCCGACGGACGACAAGCTACACCCATTTTGAGTATGTATCTCCCCCCCAATCACACCCAGTTGGAGTATGTATCTCTCCCCCCCAATCACACCCAGTTGGAGTATGTATCTCTCCCCCCCAATCACACCCAGTTGGAGTATGTATCTCTCGCCCCCCAATCACACCCAGTTGGAGTATGTATCTCTCCTCCCCCAATCACACCCAGTTGGAGTATGTATCTCTCCCCCCAATCACACCCAGTTGGAGTATGTATCTCCCCCCCCAATCACACTGCCATGTGCCTGCCCTGCTACTCACCAAGTAGCCACGGACGTTGTCTGGCTTGTCGCTCCATGTAGCATGAGATAGTTGAGTTCCGCAGGACCATGGAATCATGGGTTGATCCGGGAAATCGGGCACAGCAATGTGTGATTATCTTGTTGGCGTCACATACCATTTGGACATTGATGGAGTGGAATTGCTTCCTGTTTTGGTAGACTACTTCATTGTGATGTGGGACCACCAATTCCACATGGGTACAGTAGATGGCCCCGATGCAACTTGGGATGCCTGCCAGTGAATAGAGCCCAAATTTGGTGTTTGCAATCTCCTGGGCAGTCCGTGGCATGAATATGTGTTCAGGTGCATGATTCAGGAGGGCATCGAGTACCTGGTTCAGCGTGCGTGAGAATACTGGTTGTGAGATGCCATGCATCTGCCCCACTGTATGCTGGTAGGTGCCTGTGGCCAGAAAGTGGAGCACAGTCACCACCTTGAGTAGAGGGGGGATGGCAGTTCGGATGTCTATGAGGCTCACAATGTCATTGTGTATCATGTCCACGATGCTGGTGATGGTATCCCGGTCCAGACGGTACAGGGTGTGTATCTGCTAAGGGGTTAGGTTAAATGGACTGGCTCTGATCCTAGGGATTGGTGGGTGCTTCTGTGGTATGATTAGGTGCCGTGGTGGTGCTTGCTGTGCATGTTTTGCCCTCCTCCTCCTCCTCCTCCTGCGTCTCCTCTGTGCTGCCTGTTGTTGTTGCTGCTGCGCTGCAATCATGTCCTCCAGCCCATGTAATGCTGCTAGTATTGGAACCATCTTGGTGTGGGAAGGGGTGTGGGAAGGGGTGTGGTGTGCTCCTTTTGAGCTGCCACAGTCTCCATTGCCTCCACCTGTGCTGATTGTGTCCACCTGTGGCAGGTGGGAACACGGCTCAGTTCTCTTAATGGGTGGTTCGCGTTGCCGGTATTAGCGCCATGGCGGTAAAGGGTTTTGGGGGCTTCACCATGCCGCTATTGGCATGTCCACTTGCCTTGTGATGCTGTGCTATTAGCGGCATGGCGTTATTTACGGGATGGAGGGTCGCGCGCACGCGGACTGCCCGCTATTAGTGGCACCGTACTTAGCGGTGTCGCTAATAGCGATGAGCCGGGTCGTAATTCGCATGGGGATTTAACGTTACCGGTATTCCATTACCGGTAACGTTAAATCCCTACCACCTACCGTGTAATGAGGCTCATAGTCTGAACACTGACAGCCTCTATGCCAAAATCTGGGTGCCTGAATGACAGCTGTCAGCGGAGAATGATGAAACTTTAAAAGTGAGCTAGAATTCAAAAGCCTGCTGGATTAGCAAACAGAAGAAGGATTGTTGCCAAAAAGGAATACAGATTTTAGTTGTGTTTTTGATTCCATAGATTTTAAGACCAAGAAAGAAATGTATTTGTATGTGATGCAACAAATGTGGCTTTTGCTAGGTTTAAAAGTTAATCAGCTTGGCTGAAGCTGCAAAAAAAAAAAACTGGAAAAGCAGGTTCTTCTCCCAGAAGGGGGCCTTCCTCGCAGCAGAAACTCATGGGGAAGTGTTAAATGCAGGTTAGAGCAGAATCTTGTCTACAGAATGCAAAGGAACAATGACAAAGTTGCAGTGCAGGAAACTGGAGGTATGAAGGCAGTTGTAAACTCTCTTGGAAGGAACAAGCCAGGAGGGGGATGCCTTGGACTGCAGGGAGACAAAAAGAGGCGGAGCCAAGCGACCATCTGTTGCTAAACATGAACACATTTAAAAGACTTATAACTTGCTATTAAAAATGGTGAAAAATATAAAAATGACAGAGTAGTTCATTTAATTTCTGGCTGCATGTGTGAAGAGGCGGCAGAACTGTGTGACATGCTCTGGACAGGAATGTGTTGTGTATTGTAATTAACACACTGGAGCGTAATATATACTGACTACATTAGTTTATTGGGAGGAGCCCCCTGGAAGGCCAACCATCAGACCTGGAGCGTCTTCGTGTATGGCCCCGTAACATTCTGGAACCATACACGAACACGCTCCAGTTATTACAGAACGTTATACAACACATGCAGCATGACGTGGTACGTCATGCTGTTAATAATGGAGAAACTATCATAACATCTTCCCCTCTACAATAATTTAACCAACATTAATAGCCAAAGGCTGCCTAACAGTTATCTACATGTTATGCATAAGTGCTGCGTATAACTACAAATATATTGAAAAACAACCAGAAAGGATACACTTTATCATGAGATTTCTTTGTTGTCTGTTCATATGTAGTCTCAATTTTAAAAGATCTCTAATAATACACATAGTCTTGATTTCGATTCCATACACTTTTCTTGATCCTCGCAGATGATAGGTTATCTCCTGCACTTTCTACCTGTTTATTCTCTGTAACATGCGACTTGTTCATGTGTATTAGTCCATCAGTCTTATCTTTGAATATTTCTCTTTTTGTCATCGATTCTCTCCTGTTCCTTTCAGTTTCCTCCTCTTTGGCCAGGATAATGTCATCACATGACCACTTTTTCCCATCTTCGAAAATAACCGATTTTCCAGAACATTCCTTTATTTCTTGTGGAGAACGAAATTTTGATTCTCCCTTCATCACTCGCCTGGGTTCTCTCACTTTCACCCAATCTCCTTTCTTATAACTGCATTCTTTGACATGTTTCTGTGTGTCATAATAGTTTTTGTATACTTCTTGTTTCCTTCTTACTTTGTTGACTATCTCCTCCAAGTTAATTGCTTTGTTTCTTCTTCTTGTTATCCATGCAGGTCTAAGTCTGTTCGTGGCTATCCTCCCTCTCATTAATGTGAAAGGTTCTTCCTCTGTTACTGAATGGGGTGTAACTTTGTACGTATTTAGTGCTTCCTTCAATGTTTCTCTCCAAGGTATATTGTTGACAATGGCTAACTGAATAATACCTTTTATAAAGCGATTCATCCTTTCTACCAATCCGTTTGCCATTGGATGATATAAGGCTGTGGTGGAATGTTTGATTGCTCTTTCCTTGAAAAACTTTTGAATTTCACTTGACATGAATTGGGCACCATTGTCTGATATAATTTCTTGAGGTTCTCCTTCTCTGTTAAAGATCTCCTCTAAAAACTTCATCACTTTCATTGCTGAAATGGACTCTTCTACTATGCCACACTCCACCCATTTGGACGTATAGTCAACCAACACAATTAAATAAATTTTCTGTGGCCCTAAAGTTTCATATGGTCCTGCTATATCAATGGCCAGTTTTGACCATACAGTATTTGGAATTTCCACTGGTTGTAATGGTGTGGCGCGTGTCGTCTTGCTTTTATCGCTCACTGCACAAGCTGTGCAATCTTTAACAAGGGCTTCCAGTTCACCCCACATGTTAGGCCACCAGTAGGCTTCTCTCACCCTCCTTTTGGTCAAATTTCTTCCTATATGTCCTTCATGCGCTATTCTCATAATTCTCTCTCTCATCTTTACAGGGGGAATTATACGATCTCCTCTATAAACGCATGTGGTATCGCACGTCAATTCATCTTTATATCTTTCCCAGGATTTAATGTTTTTTTCAACCACTGTCCACCCATCTTCAATGGCTTTCCTTACTTGTTTCTGTTCATAATCTTGTTCTCTCGCCTCAATCCATTCTTCCTTTGAAAAACTCGGATGTATATGTGCAATGATGCACTCCATGTTCTGATCATCTGTTAATTCGCTGTTTTCTTCATCTTCCATCACCTCTGACTTGCAAGGCAATCGAGAAAAGCAATCTGCCACAACATTAGATTTTCCTGGGGTATATTTTATACTGACATTATACTGCATAACAATCAAGATCCACCTTCTTATGCGCGGTGAGGTCATATGTGGATTTTTTGAATTGAAAACATGTATCAATGGTTTGTGGTCAGTTCTGATTTCAATCGGTATGCCCCATACTAGACTTTTAAAATGCTCAAGGATCCATTTAATTCCCAAGGCCTCCTTCTCAATAGTGGAGTAATTACTTTCAGCTCCTCTCAATGTCCTGGATGCAAAGGCAATGGGAACTACTTCACCATCTTGAACTTGCTCTAATACACCTCCTAATCCCATGTTGCTGGCATCCACTGATATTCTGGTTTTTGCTTTTGAATCAAACATTTTAAGTGCCGGTGCCTTATTGATCATAGATTTTATTTTTTCAAATTCATTTTTGCATTCTTCAGACCAAACAAATCTTGTACCCTTGCACATTAGTTTTCTCATTTGTTCTGTTCTGTCAGTATAATGGTCTACAAATTTCGAATAATACTCTGTTAATCCCAAAAAACTGCGTAATTGATCTTTGTTGAGTGGATCTGGAATCTTAAGAATGGTGTCAACCAGCGATTCTTTGGGCCTTATTCCTTCATTATTTATGCAATGACCCAAATATGTTACTTCATTCTGTTTTATTTTGCATTTATCGATTTTTAGTGTCATGCCTTTCTGCTGTATAACTTGTAATACCCCCATTAACTTAGCATCATGTTCTTCCTCGGACATTGCTGATATCAATATATCGTCCTGGAAATAATGAACTCCTTGAAGACCATCGAACAGGTGATGCATTAAACGTTGAAATACTGCAGCTGCAGAAGCCAGTCCGAATGGCATTCTCTTATATCGAAATGCTCCTAGAGGGGTAATGAATGATGTCAAATGCCTGGACTCTTCATCCAACATCACTTGATGATATGCTGACGACAAGTCAAGTGTTGTGAACCACTTTGCTGGTTTCATCGTGGTCAACATTTCTCCTATATTCGGTAGAGGATGACGATCCACCCAAATGTTGGCATTTAGGTCCCTTAAGTCAACACACATCCTGATCGATCCATTGGGTTTTTTAACAATAACGATGGGGGATAACCACTCTGAACTTTCTATAGGTTCAATTATGTCTTGTACAATCAATTTCTCCAATTCACTCTTCAATGCCTCCCTGGTGCCAATGGGTATGTTTCTTACTTTGTGTACTATAGGATTTGCTCCCCTTTTAAGTATAATCTTGTGTTTGAAGCCTTTAAGGGTTCCTATGTTATCATTAAACACTTTGGGGAAGCTCTTGGCCAAATTCTCTGAAGTGCTGCAACTACTTTCGGTAATACACAGAATTGGTACATTCTCTCCTGGATGTATGCGAATCTTGAGTGCAGCTTGTTCCCACCATCCAACTATAGCAAATCCATCTTCAGCTACGAATAATTTACAATACGTTTTCCTTCCTTCAAAATTCAGATGTACCCACACATAACCAATTACATTGATTGGAGTCTTGCCATATCCCGTAGCCTTTAGTTTTGTTGGTTGTAAATCTTCCATCCTTTTTTTAAGTACCTTGATATACGTCTCTGCATCCACCATAGTATAGGGTGAGCCTGTGTCCACCATGACTCTTAACGCTACTCCATCCAATTCCATTGACACCCATGCTCCAGCACCACTCTCGGTAGATTTGAAAGCTAGTATCTGTACCTCTTCTTCAAATCTGTTTGATATCGCCAACAAACTACTTGGACCACCTATTTCTTCCAAGGCTTTTATACTTGTCGTAGTGATGCCTCTTCCCCTATTGTAACGACCATTATACCTTGTATGTCGGTTATTGAATCTGCCTCTGCCTCTGCTATTCCGACACAACTTCCCAAAATGACCTACCATTCCACATCTGTAGCATTCAGCCGATATGGCAGGACATTCTCTTTCCACATTGATGTGTTTCCAACGACCACATTTGAAGCAATTGTTAGACATCCTGTATAAGCCATCTCTTTCTTGTCTTTGTCCAGCATCAGCATCTGCCTTGACTATTCTTTTGACCATAGCAACCAACTCTTCTTCATTTCCATACTGTCCATCTGTGACTCCACTGACCAACTTTATCTCAGCAGTCTCTATTTTGCCTTGAACCTCCTTCAAGCATTTTTCGCCAAGCTCAATTGACCTGGCTATTTCAATTGCCTGGTCCAATGTAGGATTCTTAGCTTGCCACAGACGTTGCTGTATGCGTGTATCCGCCACATGTAATACCAGCTGGTCTCGCAAATATTCATCTGCCACTCCCGTGAATGCGCATGTGGCCATCAAACCTCTTAACGCAGCTATGTAGGCATCTATGCTCTCACCCTTATTTTGTTTTCTCGTGAAAAATCTGTATCGTTCCAACACAACATTTGTTTTGTTCCCGAAATGTTTGGTCAGTTTAGTAATTGCTACATCGTATTTCCTTGCTCCAGCTGACGATTCACCACCCACAACTACATCCGTGTGGTCCAAATCTGGCAAATTCCTGAAAATTCTTAGTGCCTCAGTACCTATACAGTTGAGCAATGTTGCCTCCTTTAGATCATCATTAAACTTGGATCCTCCTACTGCTCTCAGGTATACCTGAAAATTGTCTTGCCATTGCTCCCATGGACACACAGGATTCCCTGGCAGTGCCAGAAATTTCATTGGAGGAACGATATTGTTTTGCATGGCGGCCTAATTTTCCTTGTATGCGACTGGGTACCACTTTTTTTTTTTTTTTTAATGGAGAAAAATTTTTTTTTTTTTTTTTTTTTTTTTTTTTTTTTTTTTTCCAATCAACTTTGCCTATATATCATTAAATTTACTGCAGCGCGCATGCCCAATCTTATCAAGAGCGGCTGTACAGTCTTTAATTTGTAGCGTGGTTCGCTAGCTGCGTTATTAATACGTAGCGTATTGTATGCAGTTGCGCTTGTCTATCACTTGTTATGTTGCCATGACAACCATCCTTAAAGACGTGCGTCGGCACGTAAAACACGCATATGGGTGCTTTCCTCTAATGTCCGTTTCAGTTGACTGCGGCTCGAGCACAGATTTACAAGATGCATGCGGTGCGTTAATTCGCCTGGTTTTACTTTAAACACCCATTCACTTCGTTCCGTAATACTACACTCGCATGCACTTGCCTTCTTTTATCGTCGAGTCAAAATGGGTTTGCGCAGGTTCAGTCGTCAATTTCCTAACTTGTGTGTAACAAGTCTCCCATTCATTCCTTTGTCGCATCTGGGGGCTCCCTCCCAGCTCCTCGTCGCCATTTGTTGTGTATTGTAATTAACACACTGGAGCGTAATATATACTGACTACATTAGTTTATTGGGAGGAGCCCCCTGGAAGGCCAACCATCAGACCTGGAGCGTCTTCGTGTATGGCCCCGTAACATTCTGGAACCATACACGAACACGCTCCAGTTATTACAGAACGTTATACAACACATGCAGCATGACGTGGTACGTCATGCTGTTAATAATGGAGAAACTATCATAACAGAATGGCAAGATATGTGATTTCATGCAAAATGTATTACTGTTAGAATTGTGAAAATTGACATGCCTATCCCTATGTTAAACACGCACATTTGTGGAGAGTAGCATAAAATTTGGAAACTGTGTGCATAGCGAAAAGGACAACATTCTGTAGAAAATTAAAACAAGATCCTACAGCAGTGAGATTTTGATGAAAAGATGCTACACAAAATATGGCATCTTTGTGTGTGATTTATATAAAGGTGACTAATGTTAAATGTGTGGTTAGTGTAAAATCCGGTTTTGAGACCAGTGCCTAAAGGGAGGTCTCTGAGGACTGTAAAGCAAATCATAAAATGTGACATCAGCCGTCCTTGATAAAATCACCCCAAATACAAGGCAGAGATTAAGTGTTGACCCTATCCCAGCTCAAAGGGGCAAGCTTAGCTAAGCCGGCCCACACACCCCCTTTATGATGTCATTTTAGAGCATAAATAGAGACAGCTGAGAGCACATAGGACAGACAGATCAACTCACTTTCCTGATGCAGGCGGAGCGCCCTGCTGCAGAAATCTATATCTTCCTTGTTCCAGACTCCAGAAACTTGGCAAAGCAAAGGCATATTGCATAGCTGAACCATTCTCAGCTAGGCCTCAAATTCTAAAATAGAACCCCAAAAGCCTAAGCATCATAATACAACCAGGCATGCTGTTAATGCTTGTTTGCTGAATTGAAATATCCTCAGAACCAAGAAGGGCAGAACCCTTCCAGTCCTGTGCCGTGCTGTACCAGAGCGCCTTGCTGACCCTGTCCAGTCCAATGCGCCCAGCTGTCAGTCCCTGATAGATCCGATTCAGTCTCGAATCCTGACAGTCCAGAATCCTGACGGTCCAGAATCCTGATGGTCGAAAATCTCAAATCCATTTGTTTTATGAGTATTAACAGGAAGCTAGAAACTGTTGATTCCCATGCATTATCTTATCCCCTCTTAACCTCTGACCTATCCTTACTTCCATAATCAGTAGCATTGTCTGAATCCGTAGCGAAATCTTATTCTATCTATCTGTAAAAGCATCCCTTTTCCTAGTCATCTTTGTCAACTTTGATCTATTAATTTCATTCGAGTGACCAGCCTAGCACTCCAAGGTGGACAGCGAGGAACCAGGACAAAGTCGCGACTCACTCCTGACTCTTACCTGTGCCGTCCTGGTGGCTTAGCTTGGATGCTCTAGTCCATAGTTAATATTTTTCTGATTTTAATCTAAAGCCTCTGTCCAAATCAGCGCCTATATCTCGCAAAAACAACCTCTACTAAAACCTCTATAACTCCCTCAGTGTTTGTGATAGAAACCGAATTTCAACTCCTACTTGTACCTAACATCCATAGCTATCCAGAGAACCCAGAAACAGTGTGAACATCGCGCACAGAAAAGCTTGCAGCAAATTCCCACTTTGAGAAATGTTTACACGTGTGAACTTTAAGATTTCAAATGTTTTCTTTGGAATAAATCATTGCTTGTGATTGTGTGAAACTGTTCAAAGTGGCTCCCGTAGGAATTTATAATAATTTAAGCATTTTTCCACACATTTAGAGTTCTTGCTCAGCCACTTTAAAAGTCAAGCTGACAGTTGAAAAGCCCATTTTGTTTTTCTCTTTCTGTGTAAGAGGGGAACCGGGAAGTTTTATCTGTATTATTTCTGAATACCTGCTCTCTCCTTCCATCTCTTTGCATTGCCTATTGGGGGTTGGGGTGTGTTGCAGGGGGAACCTCTAACCATAGTGCTATCTGATCCGAACCAACACAAAAGTATTATTTCTGTGCTGTATTTGTTTTGCTCATTACTTATTTCTAGTGTATTAAAGATATTATTCTGTGTTCTGACACCCCATTGGATTGGTGCTCGTTGTTTACCTATTAATAATATATATATATAGTGCTTTTGATTTTAAATAAATAAATAAATAAATAAATAAATAAATAAATACATAAATAAATAATACCTTTTATAAACCAGCCTGATTCCTAGTCCAGCGTGACCCTGGGATTTTTAAGTAAATGGTGTTATACGAGTGGTACATCTTTCAAATAATTGAATCTACAGATCAAATACGTTTTTCCATTGCGCTGTACATTAGGCCGAGAGCAGAGTTTATCGCCTGATTGAAATCCTTAACAGACCCAAACAGCAACTAACAGCAGTTCAAAATAAAGGAATTCCCGATCAAGGTACTATATGAATATACATACTTTAACTGAAAAAAAAACAATACGCAATATTAACTTAATAAAAACAAATACTACAAACACCCACCCTTTGGAAAAAACACAGAATATGCAAATATACAAAGATGCAGCACACTGGGCAATGAAACAGTGAAAGTCAATCAAAAACCATAATGTTCGTAAAAGGATACATTCTCATGCAAAAAAGGGATTAAGTTTGCCCTAACCAATCTCTACAACCCTAAAATGGACTCAGGGGGCAGTTAGAAATCCATAATATCACCTTGCTGTTTTTGGCTGTATGACAACTTCAAAGCAGGCACATTGGCACTGTGTGAGATGCCAAATCAGGTACAAATGTGTTGTGGGGAGGTGATCCAGATGGGCAACAGGTGTCAAGTCTGGTCAGAAGTAAGCTTGTGATGGTTCTATGATGGTTCAACTGAAGCGGGTCGATGGGGCCATCAGGGTCAATTCCATGTGCCATCACAGGCCGAATACAAAGATGCTGGAGACTCGAGATGCTTTGTCAAGGTGCATTAGGTCAAATTCTTTGGTGCAGGCGAGTATCTGTTTTGAGACAAGGCAACAATGCACTCAGCTGCCATTGTGCATTGGTAAACTGATTTGAAGCTGTAGCTACAGCGAGCCAACGAATTTGAATAGGTGCTAAAGGAAGCACCACAAGTTCTGTTGGTCTGAATGCCTTAGAATGCAGTCAACATGCTGGAGACCAGCTCCTTAGCTTATTCACTTGCTGTGAATTACAAACCAGGGGCTCTGTAGGAGGATAGGTCCTAGCTTTTGTTCTCCCAAACACAGGGGTGGCAGGCAAACACCTGCAGGTGTCTTTTACCTCCGCTGTAATCCTGGGTACTGGTGTAGCTAGCAGAAAGGCAGGCCTTGCTCCAGTAGCAGGCCACTCTAAATGGGACCTGAGGCAGGTTAAGGGGCAGAGCTTGCCTCTGCCTTCAACCACCTGCCTTCAACTCACAAATGGAGAACTTTGGAAAGGATTTCTCTCCTAGCAGGGTTCAACTCATTCTTCTTAAATGGTTGAAGTCCCAAGATGAATCAAAGAAGGAGTGGGAGGCCCTACTTGTATAGGCAAAACCCACAGGTAATTGGATAGAAGCAAACCTGCTTCAAGGGGTCTAATCCCTGTCCTTGAGACAAGTTGTCATTGCCTTCCGACATCATACCCAAAGTGTGTTGTGCTAAAGGAAGTGAAAGGGACAGGAAGAAAAGAGCAGTGCATAGAGAAACAAGATGGAGGAACCCTCATCCAACTATGCTGAGCTCCCTCTGTCTACAGTAGTCCTGCCCCATTCTCAGGCCCATAGACTTAAAGGCCCTTTTTTATGCAACACTCTGGAATGAGGCTTGTCCTTTTGCATACAATGTCCCTTTTGAAGCTGGTTCTCCAGGACAACCTCTGATACACAGCTGTCTCCCTGTAGAGAGTTGTTACCTAACCTCACAAAGGATCAATGAAAAGGTGCAGCCATTCAGACTCTTGCCTTGCTAGTGCCAGAGCCAAGCTATCTACCAAAATACACACATTCCACAGCTGACTTTGGCTCACGGTGTTGAAACATGAATGAGAGAAATCAGATGATTGGATGCCTTTGGGCTTGGTGCGCTCTACAAATGCCAAATAAATAAATACATGAATAATTAAATAAATACAATTTGGCATCTTAAGTTGAATTACTGTCCACCATACCATAACCTCAGTATGCCTTTATGTTTAAAGATTAAACTGCCAACAAAATAGTAATTACTCATGTGATTGTGGAACAGAGTTGCAGACTTTAAATGGAGACATTCTGCTCAAGTGGCTTGGCTTTTACAACAGCTGTCAAAATTGCACTGTGACCTCTCAACCTGCACTCTTTCACCAGAGAGAAGGCACTGCAGTTCAGGAGACTAATGCAGCAAGGCTAAGGTGTATGTTAGGCCTTTTGCGTGGAACAAATGAAAGGAGGCCTGGTAAACAGCCCACCCTTTCTGACATGGAATTACCCACAACAACGTATTAGTTAATACAAATCAAAAAAGCCAGGGCTTCTACATCCTTGGCCGAACGCAATTCCTCACATAGCTACATCTTGAACAATAATGTAATTTAAACAACTGAGGAGCTGATTCAGAGGTGGATGCAAAAACACGGAAGTGTTCATCCATGAATGATGAACACTTCCTTCACAAGCACCCTATTCTGATGAAATGCTAATGCAGCGGTCTGGCATCAAAGCCACAACTTTAGCAGGAGCCTGATTTACTGCCCGACAACAGCCTTAGCAACCATGTGAAATGCTGGACTGGCTCTGCGAGGGGATTCTGCTCTCAAGAGCACAGCTTAAGCATGGAAATAAGTGTAGTTGTTGAAATGGCATTTCTGAGACTACAGCACCACTTTTCTTGTGTAATGAAAGCTTAAGGAAACTTTCTTAAACTACAAAAGTTGCAGTCATTTAGAAAATGCTTGCAGTGCAGCTGGAGCACTTTTTTCTATTTAAACCGAAGCTTTATACAGCTTCTGCTGATGGGAATCATGAAATTTCCCCTCCAGTATTTCCACCCACCACAGAATGATGTCTTTGTGCTGTGTTTGTTTCATAAGTACAGAGTTTGCAGATCTACTCTATTTTCCCTTGCAATTCACATACATTGTGCTGTTTGTATATGTTTCTTGTCTTTGCTGAATGGTACCACTATGTAAGAGAATGCCTGCCTTTCTCAACATGTTGGATGCAGCCCGATGTCCGCGAACAGACGCATAGTCCGCAACCACTGTGGCCATTAACATACAGCGGGTTCAGTATGTTGTACAGTACACCTTTACAAACTAAGGCTATCCTGGTAAAAACCTATGAAATTCAGTGAAAAAAACATTGTTAAAGGGACATTATGGTTAAGTTGCAATACTAAAAACCTATCACATTCAGTGTAAAACGCTGTTAAAGGGACTTTATGGTTCAGTTGCCCGAATAAAAAACTATCAAATTCAGTGCAAAAGCTTTTTTAAAGGAACATTAGAGTTACTTTGCACTAAAAACAATGTATCCATATTATGGTTAGTAGTAAAACCGAAAACCCCCATACATTTGCCAGTTATGGTGAGCTAAGCAACCATAACTCACCCCACCACTGTGCACTGCAAGGAGTACCACCCATGGCATCAACAATTACATAACGAATGTCATTCATGACATCACTGATGACATCACATGTGCTTTTATTTTGCATGCACAGCCTCCACAAGGGATTGTCATTATAATATTGGCAGAAACGTATCAGACATCATTGGAGGAAATATCATGCGCCTAATAGTTCATTAAGCGATGCATTGCTATAAACACCATTACATTACTGAGTTCTTTCCAGTAAATGAATGAACTCATGTACAAACGTTGGCATTGTCTGCAGCATGCGCCACAGAGTTTTGCATACTGTGAAGCATAAGTACCTACCAATGCCTCACTTACTCCATAATTGTACTACTACACACAAACTTAAAGAGACCACAATGCATACAAATGCCAGCATAAGCAGGGAAAGTAAGCAAAAAAACAGCAGCATTACAAGAAAGTGTTCATAACCTAACTAATTAACTTCATGCACAGAACTGATTGCTGTGTTTCAGGCTTCCTTCTTCCCCTATGTATATGTATAATATGGATAGATTATTAGTGCAAAAAATTTGAGAGGTTTTTAGTATGCCACCTTAACCATAATGTTCCTTTAACAGTGTTTTTGCACTGAATGTGATAGGTTTTTAGTAGCGCAACTTAACCATAATGTCCCCTTAACAACGTTTTTTCACTGATTATATATATTATACGGCCCGCGGTAGCGGTGTGTAGTTATGATTAAGCTGCTAAACTCATAGGATGAGCACTTTTTCGGCAGCCTATAACTTTGCTCCCCTGGACGAATGCCCACCTAACTTTGCAAATAATGTCTATGGCTGGCTCTGAATTTTTTCACCAAGTTGGGTGAGGTTTCGTGCAGGGGTGGCATATTCTTTTTTTTGTACATAGTCCAAATGGGCAAAAATGTGCACACGGCTACCGGCTGAACGGCTGAACGGATTTTCACCAAATTTGCGGCAGGAGCGTGGGCTTAGGTCAGAAAGCGTGCTTTTGTGTGTTTGGTGGAAATCAGACCAGTGCTTTTGTTACAAATCACTGAAATGTACGTCCCCAAAAAATTTGTGATATCTGGGTCCGCTACACGGACCCATTTGCCTGTTTGCTCTGTGGACTGAAGTCTCATTGGCCTGTGGAACACTGTGCTGTCAGCGAACATTGTACGCGGCTGGTGGTTGGCTGGAGGAAAGCGTGCTGTGCGTCAAAGTGTTTGGGAAACGCTGCCATGGTGTATTGGAGGACAGTGTTGTGGTGTGTGTGCCAAGCCCCTAATGCATTGTGTTCATGGCTGGGCCTCTTGTATGTAACAATGTGGCCACTAAAAGTAGTCATATCTGCCTCTCCTCCTGCGTCCTTTTTCCCTGTTCGCCGCACAGTGAAAAATGTGATTGCACTGCAGTATACAGTGACGTGTTGTGCGTGAATAGTTTTCGATAATGCCAGCATGTTGTTTCCGAGGGCAGTGCAGCAGAGTGGGGGAGTGAGAAGTGCTGCAAGTGATACATCTCATTAGAAGAAGACAGTGGTGTGCCAGTGGTATCCGTGCATACTATGCCAATTTGTGGTTATCTCAACAGGCAACAATCTTGTGTGTTCATTGCAGGCAGCTTTCGTCATGGCATTCCAGCTGCAGCCGCAATGTCTTTCTGTGATGAGTGGTGGCAGACACATTTGCAGAAGGGGAGTGCATTCCACAAGACATGCACGGTTACAGATAGGGTGTACTGTGGTGTGCTGTGTGTGGTAAGTCTGTAGCCCCTTTAATGCATAGCTGCAGCCCTAGCCCAGAAAAGTATGACCACTGGTTGAAAAGGTATGTCGACTGGTTGAAAGTCAGTGCCACATTGTCGCTTTGTGTGTGTGGTTTGGCTGCTTTGCACACATTGTTGATTGCATGGGTGTGGTGATTGTTAGAACATTGTACAGTTGTCAGTTTATGGGTGGAGATGCTGCAGTGACCAGTCGTGTACTGTGCCCACTGGGTGCACTAATGCAATGGTGTAAATATGGAAGAGGTTAAAGTGCAAATGGTTTTCACATGTGCTTGCGTAGTGTGCATTGGGCGGATTAGTAAGAGTTGAAATGCACTTTGCAGTACTGTTTGTATGCACGTAGTACAGTATGGAGAGCAGGACCAATGTTGCGATGATTGTGTTGTTTGGCTGACAATATCACAATGCTTTCTGATTGGAAGCGGTTAGTGGTGCCAAATCCTGTGGTATGTTTGTGCATTACGGTAAGTGGAACATGTGTGCATACATTCCTGCTTTAGGGTGCAGAGGTTGGGTAGAAGTGCTGGTGCCTATGTTGCCTTTCCGATTTGTGGCACATGCCTACATGTTCACCTGCATGGCTTTGTTATGTTGTGGTCGGGCTAGGGCTTCATGACAGCCACCACAATGTAAAAAACCATCATGCACTTGTCAGTCTGCATGCATGTCAGGTTGGTGACTTGTACGCAATGGTTGCGGAGGACATTGCAGACTTGGTAGAGCAGCAGAAGTGAGCTGCTATGCGTACTTTAGGATAAAGTTTACATCATTGCCCATGTTGCACAATAGGGAGCCACATGTCACCAATTGTGTTTGCTATGGTTAGGCCCTTAGAAGACCCTTGCTTTAGGAAGTGCTGTAGGATGTGGCAGCATGAAAGGACGTGCTCAGCAGCACACATGTAAAACATGACCAATGCACACAGCCTCCTACATACCATTCACCACACCTGCACCCAACAGCCTAAGCCTTTATAACAGTCACCGCAACCTATTGCAGCCATGCAGTTGTCACTCTGCATGCATTTGAAGTTGGTGATTTTTACACAATGGTTGTGGAGGACATTGTACACTTGGTCGACCAGCGGAAGAGAGTTGCTCTGCATAAATTAGCATACAGTGTACATCATTGCCCCTGTTGCACAATAGGGCGCCACATGTCACCATGTGCATTTCATATGGTTTGCCCATTATAAGCCCCTTGCTTTACGCAGTGCTTTAAGATATTGCAGCATGAAAGGACGTTTTCAGCAGCACACATGTAACTTACGGCTAATATACACGGCCTCCCACATACCGTTCAGCACACCCAACAGACCGTTATGCAGCCATGGATGCAAATGTGTGCCCATGGTGAAAGCTGGCAGGCTCAATTGAAGATGGGGAGTGCAGTGCACATGGCATGAGCATTTAAACATAGCCTGTATGATGGTGTCTGCATGTATTTGAAGTTGGTGACGTTTATACAATGGTTGTGGAGGACATTGTAGACTTGGTACAGCAGCAGAAGTGAGCTGGTATTAGTACATTAGCATACGGTGTACATCATTGCCCCTGTTGAACAATTGGGAGCCACATGTCACCATGTGCGTTTCCTATGGTTTGGCCCTTATAATCCCCTTGCTTTTGGGAGTGCTGTAAGATATTGCAGCATGAAAGGCCATGCTCAGCAGCACACATGTAAACTATGGCTAACATACACAGGCTCCTACATACCATTCAGCACACCCAACGCAACGTTATGAAGCCATGCATGCAAATATTTGCCCAGGGTGAAAGCTGGCAGGCTGAATTGCAGATGGGGAGTGCAGTCCACATGACATGAGCATTTAACCATAGCCTGTACTATAGTGTGTTTTCTGTGGGGATGGACTAGTGCCTTGTATGCATTGCTGGAGTGGAAAGCGAAAAAAGACGTCCTCCTGCTTTACTGGGGCTAGGCCCTTCTGGTACTTGGGGAAGCATAAGTGAAACATTCTACGTTTCTCACCATGCTGGCCAATGGAAATGGGACTATGACCTTTGTCCAATCAGATGCTCACGGGGTGCATCACAGGCAAGAGCACCAATAGGGAGAAGTGCACCACCTGCTTCAATGGGGCGTGGCCCTCGCGGTACTTGGGGAAAGGCACTTGCCACATTCTGCGCTTCTCACCATGGTGGCCAATGGAAATGGGACTGTGGGGAATGTCCAATCAGGGTGTGTGTCACAGGAAAGGGTGGCAATCATTTTTTCCATTAGTTTGTGTAGTGCGGCTGGCAAACATGGCAAGATACACAGTTTTCGTCATGGGTGTTGCCTTTGTGGAAGATCTGTTCATGTATGCCCTTCAAGAAGGCTTTTGTGGGAATTTCAGTTTGGAGGGAGTCGACGCTTTGTGGTGCAGTGTTGAAGCATGCTGTTTCGGCAGAGTGCTTGTAGATTGTCAACGCATGGCCTCTTCGGCAACTGTACATGTTGTGGTCGTGCACTTTGGAGCCTTCTTTTTGGGTTCAATGCCTTGTTCCCTTGTGTACCGTCAACTGAAGAAGATGATGAAAGCATTGCAGCACATTTTTCCCACTTCCAAAGTGCTTTTTTCATGTATACCCCCTAGAATAGTGTGGAATTATTCCAATGATTCCTGTCACCACCCAGATGTCAGAAGAGGTCTCATCAACAGAAGCATGTGTGACTTCTTGAGTGCTGCTGGGTTGTTCTCCTGTGAGAATGAGAACATTGGTACTCGATATATAAACCTTTTCAAAGGAAATGTTATGTCTTTGTCGACCAGTCGCAATGACATTTTGTTTCACAATCTACAGGCTGCACTGAAGTCCCTATTGTAAGTATGTGAGCTGACATTGAAAACACAAAATTACTTATAAAAAATGCAAAAAAGGTGTTTCTATGGAAGCACCTTTAAAAAATAAAAATATAAAGGCTCTTTTAGGAGCAGCCACAACTAACGACGTCCTCTACCCTGGTTGAAATTTATTCCCCACTCCCGCGCTCGCACAGCACAAAAAGTCAGTGAATATCACGATATTTGCATGATGGCATGTTTTAGATATGCCCTTTTGCAGATGACGGCCATAGAAATGGGCCTGTAGAGTCTATGTGATTGGTCAATAAGATTTCTGGGTGTGGTGTGTATGCACAGACTGTGGTACACAGTGTATTTGTCAACAGAAATGCAGAGGGTGCGGTTATGGCTGTGTGTTTCACGAGCCACAGCGTGCAGGTTTTAGGGGAGTTTGAAATACATCGACTGAAAGTGAATGGAAAACACTGTGCAATGGCTGCTCATTTTGGAATCTAGCATGTGAATGTGTAGTGCTGTGGAGTACCTACAATGAAGTGAATGATCTTGGTTTGTCTGTTTGACACTTTGGTGACACGCAATCAAGCCGATATTATCTTTGTTCATTATGGAGGGAAAATTGCACAGCATGTTACACGAGTTTCAGTGCCATTTGCGATGAAAAAGGCACTTGCCCAAGTCATGTGTTTGTTTCTGATCTCTTGCATAACTTTGTATCGGATTCTGCAGAAACCGATGTGGCTGTGTCATTTTTTATTTGGTCCGCAAATGGAGAAAGCGTGGTACATTGTGAAAAGGTTTATTTGTGCCTTTGTATGACATGTGCCAATGGCGTACTTCACAAATGGGAATAAACCGTTTTACAGCATGAACAGTTTTCCCCAGCCATAACGTTCATATTACTATGCCTGCCATCCCGATTTCTGCCCACCCCATCCAAATTGCCTTGGTGCCCTTCTTGAAAGTAGTGGAAACATTTTTGTCGTAAGTGTTGCACACTGACACTCTTCAAAACACTATGCAACACGTAAAGAAACCTCTTTCTACAGTGACCCCCTTTCAGACCGATTGTTTTGCACAGTGCCATGCTTCCCGCCCTGCATCATGTCATCAATGACATTTGTGATGTCGTCTTTGATGTCATGGGTGTCAGTTCTTGCAGTGCACAGTGGTAGCGCATGTTATGGTGTCTTAGCTTACCATAATTGGTGTATTTCTGGGGTTTTTCAGTTTTACCTGTAACCATAACGTCCCTGTAACAACGTTTGTCAATTGAATTGCATAGGTTTTTACTAGTGCAACTTAAACATATATATATATATATATATATATATATATATATATATATATATATATATATATACATACATATATATATATATATATATATATATATATATATATATATATATATATATATATATATATATATATGTTCTTGGGCACTTAAGCTTGATCTACATACATCTATGTTGTTTCATTTTTCTCTGATGCTTGTTGAGTCTTTTCTGGTTTAGTTGTTTCCTCTTGGCATTTATTTCCGCTCACTTTATCCTTGGCCTGCTTGTATTATTTTTATTATTATTCACCTTATTTCATCCGTGATCCTGTCTTTTCTGTTTTTAGACTTACTTTGTCTAATTTCTGTGCTGCTGCAGTCACGATTCTGTGGGAAACAAGTCCTCTATTATCTTTTTTGATTATGTCTTTGTAGTCATTTGCTCTCTTAATCCTAGTTTGCTCCTCTGTTGCTCTCCAGTTTTGCCATTCTTGTTTTGCATATTTGGTCATTTATAGGCAGCCATTTCTCCCTTTATTTGCATTCCACCCCCCCCCTTAGCTTGTGTTAGAATCATGACTAGTGTTATTTCCAGCTACTGTGTATGCATTTTATGTATTTCATGATTAGAAATGTACTTTGCAACTTTGCTTATGTGTATGCTGCTATTTTGGCTTTGCATATTTGCACATTTTGATGCTGCTATGTTCTTCCTGAGCCAGGGTTGTATTTTGCAATGTTGCACACTTAGATGCTGCTATCATGTCGTTGCATATCTGTACATGCTTATGCTGCTATTTTTTGTCTGCACTTGCACTTTACCCTAACCATTGCTTGCGTCATATTGACATATTGATGTCCAGCTATTAGTCACACGCACGAGCTGTTCTATTTCAATATGGGGTTGGGAAATGGTCGTCTTTTGTTTTGTTTTTATCTATTGTCATTCATGTATTTTTATTCTTGTATTGTGTGCAGTATTTTTACTCTACCAATTGTATGCATATTATAACCATGGGTTTTTTCCTTTTTGAACTTGCAAACTTAACTGGATTCACAGTGGAACTGTGGGTGTGCCTGGCACGGATTTGTGGTACAGACCATACAATTTTGGGTCTTTTGACCATTATTATTCCACTATCCTTTTTGTGCACTATGCACTGCATGGTCACTCCAACCCAACGCCCCCTATTTATTGGGATTTGCCTTGGTTCCCATTGTCGGCCGCTGCCGCCCCCATTCCAACATGGCTGCCACCCTTTCCATCCCTCCATGCATTCTCACAGTTCCACTGACATAGCAATAGGACTACACCCTTCAGATATGAGAATGCTCTGATCCTTCTTTCCTTCACGTGATCAAGCGCTCAGTTGTGTGCGGGTCTTGCCTCCGGGCGTCCTGCCTCTGTCTTTGCTGCTGCCTTTCTGGCCGTGTTTTTACCTAATTTTTGTATTACCTATTATATTTATGACCATTCCTGCGTTGTGAGCTGTGCAATTTTTTCTCCACTTTGCTGCTTTTATTGCATCTGCGGAGAGTGTGGTTCCCCTTTCCTCTTTATCTTTTCGATATATATATATATATATATATATATATATATATATATATATATATATATATATATATATATATATATATATATATATAAACTCCAGCCAGAGAGATGTTTAGGGCTGAGAATATCGTAGCGCAATAATGCCCAAGCACTCTAGACCGCTTTGGTGAAAACATATATATTTTATTTCTTCATTGCAATAATGAGCATCAGTGTTAAAAAATTCTTATTCAATTCTATGCAGACCAGGTAAAAAGCATGATGAGTACCTCACCGGGTGGAGTTCGCCATGCGTTCCACTCTATTCCAAGAGCTTCATCAGGCTATTTGTGATCCATTTGGTTGCACTCCCACTATTGTTTTTAAAAGGTAACCAAGTGGGCGTTAACGCGTTACGCGAGTATTCCATCTCACTCTCTACAATTGATCATGTGATCACTACTGCCTTACTGACCAACCCCGTTATAGTCATGTGACTCTGAATGAGCGTTGATCGAGATATCTCTAAAGCTCATGAAGTTGCACGCAGAATAATGTCCGCCGTCTTTGAAGGTCTAAGAGTTTACGTGACCTCACAATAGTTAAGGCCGGTGCCTATATATTTGGAAAGGACCTCTCGCACTCACGAAGTTAATACCCACTAAGTTAGTTACGATATAGATAACATTTCGCAGGAATATTCCACTAGTGTGATATCTATCATTATAATAGGCTCGAGAGAACAGATTTACAATATCCGCTCTCTCGCCTATACTGCTCCCTGGTGATTACCCTTAAATGCAGAAACAAAGGAATGCAGTCTAAGTTACCTTTCCACATACTATCATGCACCTAGTGGCACTGATATGTAAATATCCTGCACTGCCAAATTATACTAAGTTCTTGAATTGTTCCCTAATTGGTTCTTTTAGCCATAATCGAAATGCTAGTGCTCATGCTTATGTAATAATTGATTCCAACAATAAGTGGAATCCACATATGTATATGTATTTTTGACAGTTAAGCAGTTTGTTTATGAATGTTCAATTGTCTATGCATGAAACCGTGCAAAATTGCATTTTAATAAAGTGCAATAGGTTTGTGCAAATTTGCATTTATATAAGGTGCAATAAGCTTGTGCAAATTAGCTATTTAAAGTGCCAGTGCATTATTCATAATATCATATACAATGTAAAAACATAAGGTGCTGACTGTATGTTAAAAGTAATTATCTCATTCTCTAAAACACAGGTACACAATATATTGAATTTCTCGGATACAGTTTGGATGTCCATATGTCAAGTCATACTTTCCTAATAATACATCAGAAAGAGAAGTCAGGTTCATAGTTCTAAGCATATTTAAAAGAGATAATAATGGTTTCATCAATTTCATTTCTATTCATACAGGAATACATATAATTCTGAATCACTATTCAATCCATTAGGTTTTAGTGAATCAAGTTTACGAATTAAAGTGGCTTCAAGTTGGCGTAATTTGAGTTCTCTGTTTCCCATTCTTTGATGCTGGGGAACATGTGCCAAACCCACAAAAGACATTGGGCCTCATTACGACCCGGGCGGACTTCGCGGTGCTAAATGCACCGCGAAGCATGGCGGAAAGCCGCCGATAGCGCCATGGGGGTTGGCGGATTTACCGCCCCATTCCGACCTCGGCGGAGCGGTAAATCCCCAATCCCCATTCTGCCCTTCCCCATTCCCATTCTTGCCCCATAGGGTATAATGGGAGTGGGGAAGGAGTTAATTACGCCACCGTAAAATACGGTGGCGTAATTAACAACGAGGTCCCGTAGCGCCATGGTTTTCTCCGGCTGGTAAAACCAGGCGGAGAAAACCTCCATGGCGCTACGGGAACTCGTAGTATGGCGGAGAGGTACGCCATGCACTACGCTGGCGTAATACCCTCTCCGCCAGGGTCCTAATGAGGCCCATTGTGTTCACATCACTATTGTGTTTTTCTTCAAAATGAATTGGTAGTGAGTAGGTTTGGTCCTTGTTTTTTATGGCCCGATAGTGTTGCAAGATGCGCAGTTTTAAGGGACCTATTGTGGATTTAATGTAATGTAGTCCACAACTGCATGTAATAGCATATACTACATACTTGGTAATGCATGTTATCTTGTGTTTATATTTCCACGATATCCCTTTACTGCTCACAAATGGTACTTTGGTTACATGATTACACATTTTACAATGTCCACATTTGTTGAAGCCCACCTGATAGCTCCTATTCTGAAGCCAATCGGAGTCATTATTTTTTGTTTTGACCATACTAGGTGCTAAAATGTTCTTAAGCGTAGGTGCTCTACGAAAGTTACACTAGAGTTTTCACTTAATAAATCATTGAGGTCTGTATCCGTAGTTAATATTTTCCAATGCTTCTTCATTATGGTCTTGATTTGTTCTGCCTGTTGATTGTATCCTGTGATAAATCTAATCACTTTATCTTTGCTTTTTAACACAGGATTGAGTAAGTTAGTTCTTTTAACTTTTTCCGCTTTCACAGTTATGTTTTTTTTAGCATATCCTCTGTTGATGAATCTGCTTCCTATTTTCTTGGCTTCTTTTTGGTAACCTTCTTCCGAGCTGCAAATTCGTTTTGCCCTTAAGAATTCCCCATATGGTATTTACCTCTTCAGGGGAGAGGGATGGTGGCTATTTGCGTGTAGCGTAGAATTAGAGCTTGTTTCCTTTCTATATAGGCTGGATTTCAGTCTGTTATTTTCTATTTTAAATTGAACATCTAGAAATACCAGCTCTTTTTTGCTCATTACACTGATTAGTTCCAAATTGAAGATGTCCTCATTGAGGATGTTAGTGTATTCCTCCATTAGTTGTTCACTGTCATCCCATATCAGGAATAGATCATCTATAAATTTATACCAGACTATTATATGTTTGGTATAGAATTCAAGCTCTTCTCTCCAGGCCACATTCATTTCCCACCATCCCATATAGAGGTTTGCATAGGTAGGTGCCATGCACGAACCCATTGCCGTTCCCTGTTTTTGCCGAAAGAGAACATCATCATATAGAAAGTAGTTGTTTACCAAAGAGAACTGAAGCATGTCCAAAAGCATTTGATTATGCTTGCGATAACTCACTGATCTTCCATCAAGGAAGTATTTACAGACTTTCAGACCATATTGATGTCCTATAGAAGTATAAAGTGATGTAACATCTAAAGATACCAAAAGATAATTGGCTTCCCAATTAATGTCTTGTAACTTGATTAACAGATCAGCAGTGTCCCAAATATATGAATTTAAACTGAGAACAAAAGGCTGAAAGAAATAATTCAAAAATCTTGACGTGTTCTCCAATAAACCTCCGATTGATGAAACTATTGGACGACCAGGTGGATCCTCTAATCCCTTGTGAATTTTAGGATTAAAGTAAATAATTGGTGTAGTTGGATGTGTTGTCTTGAGGAATAGGTATTCATCATCATCAATTAGTGCTTCTTCACACCAATTGTCTAGAAGAGAGAAGAATGTTGTTTTAGTCTCATTCAAAATTGTCATTTCAACTTTTTCATAGTGCATGATGTTATCTAGTTGTCTATTTGCTTCTTTGATATAATTCTCACTGTTCATGACTACCACTCCTCCACCTTTGTCTGACGGTATGATCACTATTGTGTGATCATTTTTTAGATGCTCCAGAGTTTGTAGTTGTGATGGATACAGATTTTTGATTCTGTTGTTCCGTGAGATCCCAGATAAGGATTTTAAATCTTTGACAACTAGTTCTACAAAAATGTCAATGGCACTACATATGATGTTAGGACAAAAAACTGATTTCGGTCTCAGATTGCTCGAGCTGCTCATGCCAGTATCAATACCAAACCACTCTTGTAAGTCATCGTCATTTATCATGATTTCTTGTTCCCTTGAGTATGGATTTAGTTGAAGTTCATTTAGACATGTTAATGTTGTCATGTATATATATATACACTAGCTGAACAACCCTGCTTTGCCCAGGATTTAAATTCTCAGATTTTTAAAGCTCTGATTGGTAAGTCTCACTTCAGTTTTTTCAGCAGTTTCACTGCGTCGTTTTTTTAGCAGAAGAAATTCTCAGATCAGTAAGTGTCGCTTGAGTTTTTTCAGCAATTTCATTCCTTCATCCATCAGCAGCACTAATTCTCTTCACAGTAAGTCGTGTTTCAGTTTCTTCAGCAGTTCCATTGCTTTGGTTTTTAGCTGCATGAATTCTCTGATCAAGTCTTGCTTCAGGTTTTTCAGCACTTTCATTTTTCGGTATCAAAGCATGTTTAATTCTGTCAGCTTAATGGTCTGGTGACATTCCAGTTTCAGAATGTTGATCATGTTTCAGCTTCAATGCACGATGATGAGCACTTCCTGTAAATGGCAGTGTAACAAATCAAAAAGTGAATGAAATGATTCACTTTTTGTGATGCTGGAGAAGTAGCAGAGAAATAGCAGAAACAAAACCAAAAAAATGATAATATACAGGACTCTTGTTATGAATATTGCAAATGTTTTCATTAATTACAAAAATGTTTTTTTCCTGTTTTCTATTTTGTTCAATTATAATTTGTTGCATAGAAAAATATTATTGAATACTGCAATGTTAAAACATATGCTTCAGATATACACATGGGGAGATCCTATATATGGGCGAAACCGCTAATCAGATGAAAGTTAAACAGATGAGAGAGGCGAAATTAACATCAAACCACAGGTACCACAATGCACTATTCTGAAATTGTGAAAAGAATGTGCACTGTTAAATCATATGTTTTAGATATACACATGGGGAGATCCTAAATGGGCGAAACCGCTAATCAGATGAAAGTTAAACAGATGAGAGAGGCAAAATTTACATCAAACCACAGGTACCACAATGCACCATTCTGAAATTGTGAAAAGAATGCTAATAAAATATAGTGAGAAAATAATGGTCAATGAAGAAAACTAAAGTTACCATAATGCACCATTCCCAACAGGAAACTGTCTTAGTTATACATAATATAAAGAGATTGCGGGGGGGGAATAAAATACTAATAAACATAGTGAAAAATTAGTTACTCCTTTAACTTTAATTTTTGTAAATTTGGACATAATAATAAGCAACAGATCAGCCGCGCAAGATAAATACGGAAGTTTAAATTCGAATCAATGTTACACTAAACACAAAAAAAAGCTAATCAGATGAAAGTTAAACAGATGAGAGAGGCGAAATTAACATCAAACCACAGGTACCACAATGCACTATTCTGAAATTGTGAAAAGAATGCGCACTGTTAAATCATATGTTTTAGATATACACATGGGGAGATCCTATATGGGCGAAACCGCTAATCAGATGAAAGTTAAACAGATGAGAGAGGCGAAATTTACATCAAACCACAGGTACCACAATGCACCATTCTGAAATTGTGAAAAGAATGCTAATAAAATATAGTGAGAAAATAATGGTCAATGAAGAAAACTAAAGTTACCATAATGCACCATTCCCAACAGGAAACTGTCTTAGGTATACATAATATAAAGAGATTGCGGGGGGGGAGTGAAAAATTAGTTACTCCTTTAACTTTAATTTTTGTAAATTTGGACATAATAATAAGTAACAGATCAGCCGCGCAAGATAAATACGGAAGTTTAAATTCAAATCAATGTTACACTAAACACAAATGCAACAGATCATTTTAAACATCAAAAAGGAAAAAAGGACTTACGTACTAAAACTCAGCCCAAAGTATGGCCGCCGAATTTTGTAAATGAACAAAAGGAAAGAGGGACTAGCAATCTGTAACTCTTTATGAACAAGGATTTGCCAGAACCAAAACAGGACCCCCGATGCTTGAGGCATGAGCAAGAGAATTTTGTAGGTAAGCGCTTTTAAGGGGTGGAAAGACCACCGCTACAAGCATGCTCAATGTAGAATTCAGCACGCTTGATGCCGAGTGGCATAAACAAAATATATTTTGGTTGGGATTTCAAACTCACGCGAAAGGGTGTTTTGGTAAACACAAATGGGGAGCAAATCGGTTACCAGTCATTGTAACTGAAAAAGTAATTCCTAGTGACCGCTAGAGTAACAGAATGCATGAGACCAAGGATATGTAATGCGATTGGAGGATTGTAAATATGAATAGCACTTTTTACACAAATGCAATGAGAAAGATGTTACTAGTCATGCTTACTAGAGTTTAAAATGTGTCTAAATATATGCTAGGGAATCATGCATAAAGAATCAATCCGATAGAAGGTTAAAAGGCTAATGTTAGCATAACAGAACAACCAAATTTGTTCTAGGTGGGATTTAACCCTGGAACTACCGTGATACACTTCAACTAAAAACTAATTCCCGGAAATAAGGAAAGGGAGATTCACATTACATTCAATAAGGGTAAGAAAACAAATTCACATGCTTTTCTGACAGCCAAAAATTGTTAGGTCCATGCCATCCCATACTTACTTCTTTTTCGGATTGCACAAATTTAATTTTAAAAAACTAACATAGTCACTGTAATGGATTTATTTTTAACCATTTGAGGTAACTAAGAGGTGCTGCACTTTTAGGTGTTCATGCAATTTGAGAATGCTAAAAGGATATACTACACAGCCTAAGTCACTATTCTAACTACTAAATGTGTTACAAAATATGCTAAAATGCTATTTCATATGTTATATTTTGTGTTTTGTTTTATTACATGTTACGCTTGCATTCAGCCCGGATTTGAAAAAGGCGCCAATGGAACGCCGAAACACGTGTCATCCATATGGGCAGAACATATATCAAATAAATTAAGAAAATATACTTGAAGAAACTTGACTACGTACTTTTATTCATTTACATCAGAAATTTGGCGCAAAGAGGTGTAGGCACAAACAAACTACTGCAAATCAAAAAGTAAGCTGAAAAATAAAGCCGAAAAACCAAAAAGATTAATAATCTCAGGAAGAGGATGACCAATCGAGCCAGAAATAGTTGTATTAATTTAGCAAAGGAATACAGAATATTCCATGCAAAATTCATGATACCAGACTTCCCCAAGAATGGCACATACAAACCCACAAACCCACAAACAAACACAACTTTGTTTTATATATATATAAGGACAAGTCTTTAGTTGTAGGGACGTTCAGTTGAGAACTTAATGCAACAAAACCCTGGAAATGCAGCTAAAGCCACCCTAACTTCACAGTCCCTTTGTGCAGGCTATGATTACAATGATGACATCACAGATCACATCCCTGACAACATCACTAATTATATGTTGTCTGAGAACAATGATGACATTACAAATCACAACACTGAGGCATCACTGGTGACAACACTAATTGCATTGTACATAACTGATCACATCAATAATTGTTACACTATGCACACAGAATACAACCAGTTACAAACAATGAGTAACTTACCAGGACCTGACTCTGACAAGATTCAGATTGTTGTAGCCTTCTGCTATGGAAGGTCCTGTGATGATTGGAAACCTTCCTAGCAATCCACTCCACTAGCTGATCAGAACCTAAGCCAGCTCAGTCGATCACTTGAAAGGGCACAGTGTTCCCTATTACGGGGAGAGCCAGGAATATGGAAATCCTGGATTCAGCGGAACAGTAGATTCTCCTAAAAGAGGAGGAACGAATTAGTATGGGAATGCTAACCAAATAACACAAAGACTTCCTGCAATTATTAACAATCAAGTATACATCCCGTACCATAACTGGAAGTAGCTGAAGCTCAATGAACAGAAAGAAATCCAAGGAAGCAAAAAAGAAGGGTTGCTTAGTCTAGAACCTATCCCGCACGGCTCGAGGGACGCACTAAATTCGAGTTGGTGCACTATTTCCACTACATAGCATCCATAAGTCCAGTGCAAAGTGAAAACAAATGTAGTTCCAATATTGTAGTCACCCAAAGTCAGATAAAGCAAAATCCAGTGTAGGAGAGAAGCAACAGTCACTGAAGTGAAGAAGCTGAGAATACAAACTATGAATGTATCGTAACTGATACTTGCAAGGTTACAATAATAGGGAGTATTGCACATTGCAACAGAGAAGTGCATGAGTATCTAAAAACAGGAATGTCATGAAAGCTGCATCTTTCTTATTGCTGATGAGTAAAATTACATGAAGCACAAAGGTTGTCACTGTATTCATGTGGAAAAATGTTCCTCGCTGGAATTCAAAAGCGAGGAAAACTGTGAGGAATTCAGCTGACACACAAAGGAGATTGCAGCCGGAGAGTGCAGCGATGAAACACAGCTGAGGAAATGGAGTGGGCTGGTGAGACACGCTGCAGGGTAGTTGCTGTAGGTGGAAGCAGCCAGAGATTGCCGCGGGAGAACAGCTGAGCTAATTGAAGGCAAGACACACTGTGAAGTAAACATTGTTGGCGTTTCACAGCCGGTGCATGCCACAGGAGGAACAGCTGAGGTAAATGTAACTGCAGGCAAGACACGCTGTGCAGTAAAAGCTGTTGGGGTTCACAGCCAGTGCACACCACGGGAGGAACAGCAGAGGAAAATGGAGTTGCCGGAAAAGGCATGTTGCAGAAGGAACGCTGAAGTTCCACAACAGGAAAATTATGAAGAAACTTGCTGAAGCTAGTTGCTCAGGCTGAAGGCGAGGAACACCCAGAGCTTTATAAAAACAAATAAGAAGCACCAGGCTCCCACCACAGCATAACTTAAAAACACTTCCAAACCCGTTATTAGCCTCACGTGACGTATGGCTCATTTCCTAACATTGAGAACAGTGTCCTCTCGACCGACGCTGTCTCCGAGAATATAATACTCTAATCCTATACCTGGAATAGAATGGCCTTGCAGCCATTCTATGAGCAAACTGTTGTTTGCATTTAGTGGTGTTATTCCATCTTTCTTCGTCGAGGGGTGAGGGCAGGAGCCCCCCCAGCCCAGCAGAGGATCCAGGCTCCTAGCGAGCAACACGGACAGGGCCTGCCTGACCCTGTCCCCATACGGCACCTGACTCGCCCATGCTGGGCGCGGCGCGGCGCGAAACCAAGGCTGAGCCACGATTACATCAGCTGGATCCGCCGGCGGCCAGTCCGAAGGCCATACAAAGGTCTGTTCCTGCGCCCCAGATCCCCCCATTCCATCTTTCTTCGTCGAGGGGTGAGGGCAGGAGCCCCCCCAGCCCAGCAGAGGATCCAGGCTCCTAGCGAGCAACACGGACAGGGCCTGCCTGACCCTGTCCCCATACGGCGCCTGACTCGCCCATGCCGGGCGCGGCGCGAAACCGAGGCTGAGCCTCGATTACATCAGCTGGATCCGCCGGCAGGCGGATTCGCTGGCGGCCAGTCCGAAGGCCATACAAAAGCCTGTTCCTGCGCATGGAAGCGCGGCGTGTCCACCCCCCCTGCACATTTTTACTACTCTCCAACCGATAGACTACCACTCGGACAATGAAAATGTACTGTAAGTACATACCAGCACTGGAGTCACTACTGTATGCTTGTAATTTTAACCCCTTCTACTGAAATGTGCTCACGGTCTCTAATACTGGCCGCCTACAGACTACATTAGACTGCTGTATTGTGCCCTTTGGTCGCCTACAGACCACATTAGACTGCCATATTGTGCCCTTTGGTCGCCTACAGACCACATTAGACTGCCATATTGTGCCCTTTGGTCGCCTACAGACCACATTAGACTGCCGTATTATGCCCTTTGGTCGCCTACAGACCACATTAGACTGCTGTATTGTGCCCTTTGGTCGCCTACAGACCACATTAGACTGCCATATTGTGCCCTTTGGTCGCCTACAGACCACATTAGACTGCTGTATTGTGCCCTTTGGTCGCCTACAGACCACATTAGACTGCCGTATTGTGCCCTTTGGTCGCCTACAGACCACATTAGACTGCTGTATTGTGCCCTTTGGTCGCCTACAGACCACATCAGACTGCTGTATTGTGCCCTTTGGTCGCCTACAGACCACATTAGACTGCTGTATTGTGCCCAGGATCACCTACAGACTACATTAGACTGCTGTATTGTGCCCTTTGGTCGCCTACAGACCACATTAGACTGCCGTATTGTGCCCTTTGGTCGCATACAGACCACTTTGAGGAGTTAGCACTGTGCCTTATGGTCGCAGCTCGCCCTGACACTAATCCAATATGCAAACTTGGTTGCCCCTCATCATGTTCCCGTTCTGCATTCTCCCCAACCACACACCCTGCTTGGCCCACTACTACTGGCCTCATAATAACGGTCTCAGCAAGCCGGCATGCCCCCGGCATCACCCTATCCCATGTCCTACACCGTTCCTTCCCTCTACTCCCCCATTCCCAAACAGCGCAAGTCTTACTCCTAGGACCTATCTGAATACCATCAAGCATCATGCTATCAGCCCTGATCCAATCTCACATGTATTGCCCACAGCAGAGTCACCTCACCACAGCCATACCGAAAAATTCTCTAACCCTGTGACAGGTGTAGCGAGACACTTCCGATTAAGGTCTCGTACCTTCAACCACCCCAACCCAGTCAAATATGAACACACACCTCCCAAACAAATTAAGCCCAGAGTACCTCCCCCTCATCAAAACTATACTCCTAGTCAGAAACCCAACACTACTTCCAAACCAGCTCCGGACACCCCCAATAAATTACTATCCACCTTTAAAGGAGCGCTTATCAATGCCCGTTCCTTAGGGGCGCATGCTATAGAAGTTCACGACCTCATTATGGAATCACAGCTCGACATACTAGTAGTCACAGAGTCCTGGCTCCATCAAGCATCAGGTCCACTACTAACTCTGGCAATCCCATCCGACTACACCATATTCAGAACAGATAGGACCCACTCACAAGGAGGCGGTGTTGCTATTATAGCCAAGACTAAATTACAGCTTAGATCTTGTCCCATTGAAAGTATTGAAGGGTATGAAACATTACTCGTAAAATTTCCCATAAATGCCAAAACTACTATTAATTTTATAGTAATTTATAGAGCACCTAGCCCCAACAACCACCCAGAGACTGAAATTCCGTTGCTATTAGCACCACTAATAAAACCTAGCTCGAAATACATCATCCTGGGTGACCTTAACCTAGGTTTCAATGACAGCCAAGATGCCAAAGCAGAATCACTGCACTCCGCCCTGAAGGACATGGGTTTCAGCCAACTAGTTAATGCACCCACACATATCAAAGGCAGGACTCTTGATTGGATCCTCTCCCTTAATACCCCCGTAACCATTGAGGTCATCTCCCCTCTTACTTGGACCGATCACCATTACATTGTATTTACAATCAATCCCTCCGAACCCACACAAAAGAAACCTAAAACTATGATTACCTATGAAACTAGAAACGCCCGCAAACTCACGCCAGAAAACTTCACGCCTCCTCTTTCAAAAATCCTAGCTTCTACCTCGATCACCAGTGACAACCCCTGCCTCCTAGCAGACATATATCACAACTGCCTCACTGCAACCATTAATGCTATAGCACCGCTCACCACCAAGGCAAAACGCTCAGACAAGCGATCTAGCTTCTGGTTCAATGATGATCTTATCGCCCTCAGAAGAACCAAACGCGCGTGTGAACATGCCTACAGAAAGCATCCTACTGCAGAGGCAGAAAAAGCCTACCAAGAAATAAACAAAACCTATAAAACAGCTACTATTACCTACAAATCTAATGCGTATAATAATAGGATCAGCAATGCTACTTCAGATACCAAGGAATTATTTGCCATTCTAAAACAATTGGAAAACCCCACTCCAGCCATAAACCCAACCATCCCCAGCAAGGAATGGTGCACCACTATACAAGACGCACTAACAGCCAAAATTGAACTACTCCAAATAAAAATCTCATCCAAAAAACAATCACTAGCCAACAAACCTGCCCTCCTTAACCTAAATCGACCACATCAGGAATTCACCAGCGCCCCATTCCATTTCACACCAGTATCCCAAAATGTAGTGTTTGACACCATCGCCAAACTTAAAGCCTCCAACTGCAAAGGCGATTCTGTCCCCGCATCAGTAGTCAAATCCTGCGCTCACACCCTCACCCCCATTATCACCAACTTCGTCAACGCTTCCTTCAATACTAACCTAGTACCAGCTAGCATTAAAGAAGCCTGGGTCACCCCTCTCCTGAAAAAACCTACCCTAGACCCCACTGTGCCCACTAATTACAGGCCAATAACAACTGTCCCATTTCTCCTCAAAATATTGGATAAATTAGCATACAACCACGTCCAAACTCACCTCGAACAAAACCACCTCCTTGGCACGAGGCAATCAGGCTTCCGCCCCAACCATAGCACAGAAACGGCGCTCCTTGACTTAAAAATCCAGATGGATACCATCAGAGACTCAGGGAAACTCTGCATCCTCCTCCTACTCGATCTCTCCGCAGCGTTTGATTTAGTAGACCATAATAAACTGTGCGCCACACTAGCGAAAGACTTCAACTTCTCCACCGAAGCTACTACCTGGATCAAATCCTTTCTTGCTGACCGCACCTCCAGGGTCGCCATAGGTAAACAAGCCGCCAACCCCATCATAGTACCCATTGGTGTCCCCCATGGTTCCTGTCTCTCACCAACATTATACAATGCATACACTAAACTCCTCTTCTCAGCGCTAGACGACATGGGTGTCATCTACACCAACTTTGCAGATGACACCCAGATCCTCATCCCTTTATCGGGAGACTACACTCAAGACACCGACACTATCAACAAAATATATGCCATAATCCAAAATTGGATGGCACTAAATAGCCTCTGTCTCAATGATGAGAAGACTGAGGTTCTCATTGTGGGCTCCCAATCCAAAATAGAAGCATTACATCCTGATTACTCATCCATCAACATTGATGGCACAAACATATCAGTACTCAAACAAGTGAAAACACTAGGTGTCTACCTTGATGCCAACCTCACCATGACCAAGCACATCAAGGCCCTCTCTTCCTCTACATCCTACACCGCAAAACTTATTGCTCTCAGTCGCCAATTCTTGACACCCACCAATTGTATCACGCTGGCAAGAGCTTTAATCTTATCCAGGCTCGACTACTGCAACGTACTCTACCTGGGTACCTCAAAAGCCAATCTAAACAAACTACAGCTTATCCAAAATAAAGCCCTTCGGGCGGCCCTTGGAATAAGGAAGTCAGATCATATCTCAAATATTAGAAGAAACCATCACTGGCTCCCCATCAAAGCCAGGGTCACATTCAAAGCTCTGTGCGTCACATTCAAATGCATCCACTCATGTGTCCCCATCTACCTCAACCACGCCATCACCAGAAAAGTATCTAAGAGGCCCCTCAGATCTAACAGTCAATTACTCCTAGCTATCCCCCGCTACAAGACAACCAAGGCAGGAGGCAGTAGTTTCCAATACCTCGCACCCACATATTGGAACACTCTTCCCCTCCCCATCAAAAATGAGCAAACATTCTCAGGTTTCAAGAAATCCCTGAAAACGTGGCTATTTAACCAAGACTAAAAAATCCCCCTCCATGCTTCAGGAAATATCATTGTACTGAAACCCTGCATTTAATGTCTTCGTGTATGATTATTTTGTATTCACATGCACTGCGCCCGATTGGCAAAGTCCAAGAAATGTTTTAACCAAGCTGTCTGTAACATCGCCGTGGTACCCAAGGGTTTGGGCGAGTAATAAATGCAATAAATAAATAAATAAATTCCAGGAGCCACTTTGGCAGGCATGACAATAATGGAAGTAGACATAACATAATTTATAAGTTAGCTCATGAAAACTTTGATTACCTTAATAACAATTTAGGGAGTGGACTTGGCCATGAAAAATACTGGAGTCACTGGCCAGCACCAAAGGCCATTGATAGTGGCCGGTTAGTGTTCAAAAATACCAGTCTTCATAGTTAAAAGCCATGCCTAGTAACCCATCACTGTTTTAAAATATACAGTGGGCAACATTGAAAGCTGTAGTCATTGGCTATGGCTAAAGGTCATAGCTAGTGCCCATTAAAATGTCAGAATATACATTCGGCACAGCCAAAGTCCGTGGCCACTGGCTAGTATTGTGTTGAAGACTATGGGTAGTGGCTGATTAGTGTATATTATATACAGTGGACACGACCAAAGGTCATCGCTTATTGCATTTTATTATTTAAAATTATTCAGTGGACATGGCCAAAAGATGCACAAACTGCTCAAGGTCAAAGGCCAAGGCTAGTGGCCTGTTTATATGTTAGAATATATAGTGGGCACAGCCAAAGATTGTGGCTAGTGACCAGTATTGTGCTAAATTCCATGGCTAGTGCCTAATCTAGTTGAAAGCTGTATCCACTGGTAAAGGCCAAAATCTATGGTTGGTAGCAAATGGATGAAGGTTGTTATCACTGTCTATAGCCGAAGGTCATGACTAATACCCATTCATGTGTTAAAATATATTTTGCCATGCACACTGACCATGGCTGAAGGTCATGCTTCATACCAGTTACTTTTGTAATGTAATTAGTGATGTCATCAGTGATGTGATTTGTGATGTCATCATTGTAGTCATAGTCTGCGCAACAGAGACTTTTATACATGTCAATGAACTATCCAATCACACTTTTGTTCTGTATCGACATGGCTATGCCCACGCTGTTTGACAACATCTGCACATATGGGACTGTCCAATCAGACGGTGTGGCAGTTTGTAGCCGTAAATAATCGCTACGTACACAAAAATAACTTTACATTAATCATTACTTTATTTACTTGCTAGTGAAAGGGTTTCTAAGTAACTGCAAGCACTGTTGGCACTTTACCCCTTAAACTCGTTATCATTTTTACTCCGTTTTCCCAAAATCCAATTTTCCTTTGTCTTGTGATTTGTTTAGTTTGTCTATTTTTTGTTTTCTTTTTTTTACTTATTTCATTTTTTGCAGCATTGTCTTTCTTGTGTTGTCATTTTGATTTTTTTATATTTTCCTCCAGGGTTGAACATTCCAACATGTCTGACCATGACAGTAGGAGCAGAGAGGATAATGTCATCCTTTGTGTCTAAAATCCTTCACTACCAAGGAAGAAGCACACAGGAATGAAAAAACTGCTGGTCTGTGTGTCCGGTGTGACTAGTAAGAGACATCACTACAGCAGTTTGCGCTTCTTTAAAGTGAAGGAACACTGCTCCAGAAAAGAGATGGAGCAGGAACTGTGCACCTTCTGCAATATGACTCTACGTAGGGGGTCTTCCAATAACCTGTCTAAATGTCTATGAACATTGATAATGAGCAACCATCAGGTGAGAGTCCACTGGGACGATGTCGATGATGAATTTTGTAAAGCCCATAAATATCACAAAAGAAAACTGCATGGGGCCCGTTCCTTGCATAGTTGAATATCAGCACCACCTGCAGAACCTCCATCCATGAGTGCATCAACAACGCCAAATGGAAATTAAGCCTCTACATAAGCAGTGGTCTCCACTAGACTGACTCTTCTGTTACTGGCACCTGATCTTTCCAGTATGCAAATCATGTGTAAAGGAAGCTGCAATTGCTCGTCAACGGATATGCCACAAATGAGCAATGGCTGAAGTTAATCGCTGAACATCAGAGTACCTGTCATGCTAAGTATTTTTTTAAGTGTCAATTTTTCCTCCTTTTTTCTAAAAAAACCCAAAACAAATATTAAATGAATATATGTTGGGTTTTAATTTAATTCCCTTTTTATATGTTTCATAATATTCTTTGTATGTTCATATATACATTACACATACAATACTTAATATATGAGCTTGACTATTTCTTCCTTATTTGAACTCTGGAAATAAAGTACTTAATATTAATGGTAAAGGACATTTATACCGCACCAGAGTGGTTCTATGGTGTTCATCATAACAAAATAAATACAATAATACAATAATACAAAATGATTTATGTTTCTTTTCTTATAATGATACTAAAGGAATACTTATTGTATTCCAAGTACACAACCATTACCAAATCATGTTCATTAATCATGCTATAGAGGAAAAAAAAACATCCTATTGGAGGAAAACAAACTCTGTTCTTTTATTTTAAATATTTAACATTTAAATCATTACAATCTAGTTTTTGCATCAGAAAATTTGAAAAAGAATTGCCTACAACATCCGTAGTTTACACACCAATAAATGCATTTCACTACAATGCACAGATGTTACAATACTATACAAACATTACTTTATCCTACATGATGACTAATTTACAGATGAATTTATCCAACCTTATCCAGGAAACCAAGACATATAACATAACTATGTCTTCAGTTTTACAAAGAAATAAAAGAAGACCTGCCAACACTGTAATATTATTTTGAGTAGTGATCTTTTTAAACTATAGTCAGACCTATATTATAAATAATAGGTAGACAATACAAACTGTTGTGAATAAACATATTACCACTTAGCAAAACCAACACTAATAACATAACAAATGTTATTTCCATACTTCTTATAAAATCGGTGTGCACCCTTTGGTTGGCCACCTACACACATGAGCAGTTCATAATGACATTTCATATTATATACATCAAATTTTTTAAAAAACTTAAAATTACAAATTGTTATATAAACGTCTGTTAGCACTGATACTGCTACACAGTGTAGAATGCCATTTTTGCTGTATCAAAATGTATTTTAAATTATAAAAATATATTTCTACATTGCCATTTCTTAACTTCTTGCATAATTTGGTGTGCATCCTTTTTTCTGAACACCTGCACACCTTAGAAGCTAATCACAATTATCTTAAACCTACCATACAAAATGAAAGAACATGCATGGTTTAATGACTAAATAGATTGTCCGACATTTCTAAAAACTCCACACTGCACATAAAACATATTTATACATTTAACAAACTAACCTTTTCAGTAAGTTAGTTTGATTTTGTATTTTAATTGCACTACATGTTTATGTATCTACAACCTACTGTTTACTTGTTTCATGTGTAAACAGTCACACGCTTCTACACTCCCTCACACTCAAAATCATGTGCAAGGAACTATTTATGTAACGTCACAAACTTGTACATATTCAAATATACAGTATTTTACACAATAAAACAGAAGTAGAAGATTGCATAATGCTATTTTCTCTTCTAAATTATGTGATCTTCACGATATTGCCTCTACATGTATTTCCTATTTTTCCATTTCAAACTTTTATTTTGCATGTTTATATGAAACTAAATATTAACATGGACCTTGGTTTCAGACAAATTAAATGGTTATTAGTCGTGGGGAATGCGTTGGTTCCAGTTTTTTCCAAAATTGTTAAGCCTGAGCAGTACAGGGCACCCACACTTCATACTAATTCATTGTGGAGGCAATGATTTGGGGAATGTACGAGGTGTGTCCCTCACTTTATTGATAAAACCATACCTGGAAAAACTAACAGAACTATTTCCTCACACCATCTTTATCTTTTCCACTCTCACACAGAGGCAAAAATGGAGATGGATCACCAGATGTAATGGTAAAATTGAGAAAACCCAGAGAAATGTTAATAAAGCAGTTTCAGCATTCATGACAAACCACAACCAATTATGGATGTGAACAACAGCATACAGTTCTACATGGCCAATTTCTATAGACATGATGGAGTACACCTGACCGATGAAGGAAATGCAGTGTTCCTTCATAACATTAAAATAGTACTCCTAATGTGCTGAAGTTCTACACTCATTGTAACCCAAAACAGTCTTTTAAAGACTACTTATCATATTAAAATACACAAATACAATAAATAATAATAAAATGTTTTATTTATTATAACCGTGGCTACAGTTAATTGACTTTTATCATAACCGCGATTACCAAAAGTCAATTGGCAAGTGACTGACTTCAAGCTTTATACTACAATCCAACTTAACAGAACACTACAGAACAACACTACTCATGTACTTATGCAAAGTAAATAAAAAAATAAGAAGCCATAGAAACGTACATAACAGTAAACTAGATAAGCAAACATTACACACCCACAATTGGCCCTCTTCCTGTTCCCACCTGCAAGGCTAAAAGCCTCAGGGTCATCATCAACTCTACACTCTCCTTCTCTCTTCACATCCCTGACGTCTCTAAGAAGTCACACTACCAGCTGCACCTCCTCAGAGGTATTCTTCCTTTCCTCTCCTTCCCCCATAAGCTCACTGTCTCCAGAACTCTGGTTCTCTCTAGGCTGGACTACTGCAACAGCCTCTTTCTAAATCTGCCTGCTTCTATCCTCCCCCCTGCAATTTATCCAGAACAGGACTGCAAGACTTGTCCTTGGCCTCAAGCCCAGGGATCGTATCTCTCCAGGACTGATATCTCTGCACTGGCTCCCAGTGGCTGCAAGGGTTATGTTGTTCATAACTCTCTGCATCCTACACAGGTCCTTCTGGGGCCTGGGGCCTCAATACCTTCAACTCTCTCTTCCTATATACCTTCCTTCTTGAGTTCTTCGCTCTTCTGCCTCCAACTCCCTCAGGGTCAGTCGCTTCTCCAAGCAACAGTTGGTAGTAGATCTGTTTCTTCGGCTGGGGCCTCTCTCTATGACAGCCTCCCTGCACCACTGAAACTTGAGGAGAATTACCTTCAGTTCCGGAAGCTCCTCAAAACCTTTCTCTTTGCTTCTGCTTTTTCTCCTCCTCTCCCTTGCTGACTTCCTGGCTGACATTGAAATTGCACTGGTTACCTGGCTACCCTCTGATCTTGGGCCCTGCCCCCCCCTCCAGTCACACTCCTGCACTGCCTTCCCAGCAACCCCAGCACTTGGGGACTGTTTCTTTATCCCACCAGTCCCACTTCCTGCACTTGACACCTGATGTCTGCACTCACCCTGCACTTGCCACTGGCTGGCTGTACTTTCACTTATTGTTATTTATTCTCATCCTGTGTACTGAACTGTCCTCCCCCATGCACTTCTCCCCTTCCCCTTCCCATGTACTTGCACGATCTGAATGACACCTGGCCTAGTAAGATTGTTGTCTGTTATCCCTATGTCCCCCTCCCTTGCCTCGTTGTGCCTCGAAACACTTGTGAATAGGCGAGTTATAAATGCCATATATCATATCATCATATCATAAGGGAGAATACACAACCTAAAATACATTGTATGTCACATCTGAAACTAGGGTACAATTGCACCTTTTTATATTAATTTTGTTAAACTATGTTCTTCTATCTTTCTCCAAAGTCTCACATGCTCAAAAGTCTGAAAACACATATCCAACATAAAAAAGACTCTCTGATAACTACGAGGTCACTGACCATGGCCTTAGGCTTGGCCAGTGATTTTTCACCCCCAAATCACTATACCTGAACAAAGTACTTTAAAAACATATAAAATACTGACATCAAAAACTACATAGCCACGGATACCGAACCACACATACCCTCGGCTATCTGTAGTTTTTTTGTAGCCTCAGATAGAGCTAAGAATATCAGCAAAACAGCAGAAAAATGAATGATTTCCTGCCACCCCTGCACCTCACCAAGTGCCCCATTCATCTGTGCCAGTACGCCCCACACTCCAGATGGCCTTCTCACCTCGCCTGGCCTCTCCCTTTCCCCCCACAGCACATGTTGCTTTAGTGACGTAGTTTGCTATGAGATGTAGGCTATTCGCAGATATAGCCGAGACTACGGAAAGCTTCATGTTGCAAACTCGGTCCTTGTACCCCCTCCAACTCCCAAATTTCACTGAGTGGCCACAAGCAATCCCCCATCTCTATCCTGATGGCCTTTGTATGTTTTTTGACTTGCAAATAGCTTTTTACTATGTTTCATTTTCCCATAACATCGGCTATAGACACGAAAATCTCTTGCATCAAGAGAAAAACAAGATGGTGGTAGTTTCATTTCTGAAAACCATGATCCTGCAATTCACCATGGGAGACATAGCTATAATATTTGGGGAAGAGGGCACTTTCTTCTCCATCAAATTTTAAAATAACTACAGCACAGAATAACCCCAAACCATGCATGGATCGCAAGTCAATGCTTTGTTCCCAAGTTGTTTCAGACCTGGTCCAAATCCATCCAGCGGTCTGGGCTGTGCGATTTGGAAAAAATTGACATTTTTTGTCTATGGGAAAATGAATGGGAACTAGGCCGTAGTTTTGGAGAAAGAAATGTGTTACACTTAGTAACATTTGTATTTTTTAACTAATCTTTACAAAACTGCAGTGTCGGAGGGTTGAGGGGGCTGCTGGTGCAGGGACTTTAATCACTTCCCGAATTTCAGCCAAATCCGTTACTCGAATCCAAAGTTATTAACAATAGAATTTTGTGGGGTTCCTATGTGTCTCCGACTCACCTTAAGTATAGGGCCGCGGCCGCCACCATATAATATATTATATAGTGGTAGTGGCCATGTAGTTATGGTTAAGTTGCTGTTTCCATAGGAAGAGCACTTTTTGGGTGGCTTATAACTTCGCTCTCCCTGGACGGATCCTCACCAAACTGTGCAAGTATTTGGGTCACTCTGAATTTTTTTGCAAAGTTTGGTGAGGATTCGTCCAGGGAGGGCAAAGTTATAGGGGGGGTCCCAAAACTTGTTTTTTTCCCATAGACTGAATGGGAAAAAATTTTTGCTCGCGCCTACAGCCCAAACCGCTGGACGGATTTCTACCAAATTTGGACCAGGAGCAGCGGCTTGGTCCCGAAAGCGTGCTTTTGCAAATTTGGTGAAAATCCGTCCAGTAGTTTTTTTTTAAATGACCAAAAGTAGGTAAAAAAAAAATTGTGATATCTGTGTTCGGTTCACGGACACACTTCCCTGTTCGCTCCGCGGACAGTGTCCTGATTGGCCAATCGTCTTGCGTGATGTTCGCGGACATGCAACTTGTTCGCTGATTGGACGGCGTGGAGCGTGAAGCGTGTCAGATTTTTCAGTAGCGCCCGCCATCTTGGATTCGCGGACGTCCGCGGACAGCGCGGTGAAACTTTGTTCAAAATGTGTATATTGTAGAGTGTGTTGGTGTGTAGGAGTGTTTGGGGAGGGTGGGAGTGTATGAGATAGGATGAAAGGTGTTTTTTATGTGTTAGACGTTCTTTTTGTGTTCAATTTGTTTGCGGACATCACGGGTGTTCTGAAATTTTCTAAATAACTAGGGGGTGTTCTAAGGACTCAATATGTGTCCGTTTTGTTCGCAAGCAAAGTGAAACTGTTCTAAGAACACTTGCGGTGTCCGGGGAGTGTTCGTAGTGGGTGTCCTGAGGACGCTGTCCGTATTGTTCTCTGTCAAGTTGAATGTGTTCTAAGAACACCCGCGGTGTCCTGAAATGTTCGCAAATAAACAAAATGGGGGTGTTCTGAAGACGCTTCTAAGAACACTCGTGGTGTCCTGAAATGTTCGTAGGGGGTGTCCTGAGGACGCTGTCCGTATTGTTCTCTGTCAAGTTGAAGTGTTCTAAGAACACTCGCGGTGTCCTGAAATGTTCGCAAATAAACAAAATGGGGGTATTCTGAAGACGCTTCTAAGAACACTCACGGTGTCCGGGGAGTGTTCGTAGGGGGTGTCCTGAGGAAGCTGTCCGTATTGTTCTCCGTCAAGTTGAATGTGTCCTAAGAACACTCGGGGTGTCCTGAAATTTTCGCAAATAAACAAAATGGGGGTGTTCTGAAGACGCTTCTAAGAACACTTGCGGTGTCCGGGGAGTGTTCGTAGGGGGTGTCCTGAGGACGCTGTCCGTATTGTTCTCTGTCATGTTGAATGTGTCCTAAGAACACTTGCGGTGTCCTGAAATGTTCGCAAATAAACAAGATGGTGGTGTTCTGAAGACGCTTCTAAGAACACTCGCGGTGTCCGGGGAGTGTTCGTAGGGGGTGTCCTGAGGACGCTGTCTGTATTGTTCTCTGTCAAGTTGAATGTGTCCTAAGAACACTTGCGGTGTCCTGAAATGTTCGCAAATAAACAAAATGGGGGTGTTCTGAAGACGCTTCTAAGAACACTCGTGGTGTCCGGGGAGTGTTCGTAGGGGGTGTCCTGAGGACGCTGTCCGTGTTGTTCTCTGTCAAGTTGAATGTGTCCTAAGAACACTTGCGGTGTCCTGAAATGTTCGCAAATAAACAAGATGGTGGTGTTCTGAAGACGCTTCTAAGAACACTCCCGGTGTCCTGGAATGTTCGTAGGGGGTGTCCTGAGGACGCTGTCCGTATTGTTCTCTGTCAAGTTGAAGTGTTCTAAGAACACTCGCGGTGTCCTGAAATGTTCGCAAATAAACAAAATGGGGGTATTCTGAAGACGCTTCTAAGAACACTCACGGTGTCCGGGGAGTGTTCGTAGGGGGTGTCCTGAGGAAGCTGTCCGTATTGTTCTCCGTCAAGTTGAATGTGTCCTAAGAACACTCGGGGTGTCCTGAAATTTTCGCAAATAAACAAAATGGGGGTGTTCTGAAGACGCTTCTAAGAACACTTGCGGTGTCCGGGGAGTGTTCGTAGGGGGTGTCCTGAGGACGCTGTCCGTATTGTTCTCTGTCAAGTTGAATGTGTCCTAAGAACACTTGCGGTGTCCTGAAATGTTCGCAAATAAACAAGATGGTGGTGTTCTGAAGACGCTTCTAAGAACACTCGCGGTGTCCGGGGAGTGTTCGTAGGGGGTGTCCTGAGGACGCTGTCTGTATTGTTCTCTGTCAAGTTGAATGTGTCCTAAGAACACTTGCGGTGTCCTGAAATGTTCGCAAATAAACAAGATGGTGGTGTTCTGAAGACGCTTCTAAGAACACTCGCGGTGTCCGGGGAGTGTTCGTAGGGGGTGTCCTGAGGAAGCTGTCCGTATTGTTCGCCGTCAAGTTGAATGTGTCCTAAGAACACTCGGGGTGTCCTGAAATTTTCGCAAATAAACAAAATGGGGGTGTTCTGAAGACGCTTCTAAGAACACTTGCGGTGTCCGGGGAGTGTTCGTAGGGGGTGTCCTGAGGACGCTGTCCGTATTGTTCTCTGTCAAGTTGAATGTGTCCTAAGAACACTTGCGGTGTCCTGAAATGTTCGCAAATAAACAAGATGGTGGTGTTCTGAAGACGCTTCTAAGAACACTCGCGGTGTCCGGGGAGTGTTCGTAGGGGGTGTCCTGAGGACGCTGTCTGTATTGTTCTCTGTCAAGTTGAATGTGTCCTAAGAACACTTGCGGTGTCCTGAAATGTTCGCAAATAAACAAAATGGGGGTGTTCTGAAGACGCTTCTAAGAACACTCGTGGTGTCCGGGGAGTGTTCGTAGGGGGTGTCCTGAGGACGCTGTCCGTGTTGTTCTCTGTCAAGTTGAATGTGTCCTAAGAACACTTGCGGTGTCCTGAAATGTTCGCAAATAAACAAGATGGTGGTGTTCTGAAGACGCTTCTAAGAACACTCCCGGTGTCCTGGAATGTTCGTAGGGGGTGTCCTGAGGACGCTGTCCGTATTGTTCTCTGTCAAGTTGAAGTGTTCTAAGAACACTCGCGGTGTCCTGAAATGTTCGCAAATAAACAAAATGGGGGTATTCTGAAGACGCTTCTAAGAACACTCACGGTGTCCGGGGAGTGTTCGTAGGGGGTGTCCTGAGGAAGCTGTCCGTATTGTTCTCCGTCAAGTTGAATGTGTCCTAAGAACACTCGGGGTGTCCTGAAATTTTCGCAAATAAACAAAATGGGGGTGTTCTGAAGACGCTTCTAAGAACACTTGCGGTGTCCGGGGAGTGTTCGTAGGGGGTGTCCTGAGGACGCTGTCCGTATTGTTCTCTGTCAAGTTGAATGTGTCCTAAGAACACTTGCGGTGTCCTGAAATGTTCGCAAATAAACAAGATGGTGGTGTTCTGAAGACGCTTCTAAGAACACTCGCGGTGTCCGGGGAGTGTTCGTAGGGGGTGTCCTGAGGACGCTGTCTGTATTGTTCTCTGTCAAGTTGAATGTGTCCTAAGAACACTTGCGGTGTCCTGAAATGTTCGCAAATAAACAAGATGGTGGTGTTCTGAAGACGCTTCTAAGAACACTCCCGGTGTCCTGGAATGTTCGTAGGGGGTGTCCTGAGGACGCTGTCCGTATTGTTCTCTGTCAAGTTGAATGTGTTCTAAGAAGACCCATGGTGTCCTGAAATGTTCGCAAATAAACAAAATGGGGTGTTCTGAAGACGCTTCTAAGAACACTCGCGGTGTCCGGGGAGTGTTCGTAGGGGGTGTCCTGAGGACACTGTCCGTATTGTTCTCTGTCAAGTTGAATGTGTCCTAAGAACACTCGCGGTGTCCTGAAATGTTCGCAAATAAACAAGATGGTGGTGTTCTGAAGACGCTTCTAAGAACAGTCGCGGTGTCCGGGGAGTGTTTTTAGGGGGTGTCCTGAGGACGCTGTCCGTATTGTTCTCTGTCAAGTTGAATGTGTCCTAAGAACACTCGCGGTGTCCTGAAATGTTCCCAAATAAACAAGATGGTGGTGTTCTGAAGAAGCTTCTAAGAACACTCCCGGTGTCCTGGAATGTTCGTAGGGGGTGTCCTAAGGACGCTGTCCATATTGTTCTCTGTCAAGTTGAATGTGTCATAAGAACACTCTAGGTGTCCTGAAATGTTCGAAAATAAACAAGATGGTGGTGTTCTGAAGACGCTTCTAAGAACACTCGTGGTGTCCGGGGAGTGTTCGTAGGGGGTGTCCTGAGGACGCTGTCTGTATTGTTCTCTGTCAAGTTGAATGTGTTCTAAGAACACCCGCGGTGTCCTGAAATGTTCGCAAATAAACAAAATGGGGGTGTTCTGAAGACGTTTTTGAGAACACTCCCAGTGTCCTGGAATGTTTGTAGGGGGTGTCCTTAGGACGCTGTCCGTATTGTTCGTTGTTAAGTTGAAAGTGTTCTAAGAACTATCGCGTTGTTCTGAAATGTTCGTAGGGGGTGTCCTGAAAACGGTGTCCGTATTGTTCGCTGGCAAGTTCAAAGTGTTCTAAGAACACTCACATTGTTCGCGGACATTAAAAGTTTCCCATAGATCATAGTTGAAATGTTTGACTCTATGGATGTGATATGCTGCGGTGGTTGTTGCCAGGGCATAGAGTCTTGGGTGCATGGCCAAATGGCCATGCACCCAAGACTCTATGCCCTGGCAACAACCACCGCAGCATATCACATTCATATTTGCTTATAACTTTGGGTGAAAAACAAATGTATAAGGAACAAAAGTATTAGATACTATGGATGTGATATGCTGCTATGGTTGTCCTTATTATTGTATACTTACTGTTTGGTCTAGTAATGGGAGTCCATGTTTTTCTTCTTCATTTCTGTGATAAAAGAAAATAGCATGTTTGTATTAGTATTTTATAATGACTTATTACATTGTATAAGCAATATACTTTTTTTTTTTTTACCCTCCTATTTAGTAGAGTACAAATCAGAGTACTGTGCAATTTGCTCAGTTTCTGTATTTGTTGCTAAAATCATTGGGTTTGTGGGAGAAAAAAAAAATCCATGTTGGATTAAAAAAAAAACCTGTTTCTGTTATGCTACAGTTTATTTGTTTGTTTGTTTTCAGTGTTCACTTGTTGTTTCTGGCTAATGCTTTATACTTTGCTTTGTTGTATTTTTTTTGGAGCAGTAACAGATTCTTCATTTGTTTTGATATTATAAAATTTTGGAGCAGTTAGATACCAATTGGCGTATTCTAACTGTCTATTTATCTTTTTGGATATTGTTAAATTTTGGGACAGTTAGATACCAATTGGCGTATTCTAACTGTGTATTTTTTGGCCTAATTTAGTGGTATTCATTCATCTGATTAGTTGTTGTAGAATCTTTGAGCTGTTAGATAGCTTTTGGAGTATTGTAACAGTTTATATTATTTTAACACAAATTTATAATTTTGGGACAGTTAGATACCAATTGGCGTACTCTAACTGTGTATTTTTTGGTCTAATTTAGTGGTATTCATTTATCTGATTAGTTGTTGTAGAATCTTTGAGCAGTTAGATAGCTTTTGGAGTATTCTAACAGTTTATATTTTTTTAACACAAATTTACTTAAAGGTTTAAATACAGTTTATTTATCAAATTTTGGTTTTAAGAACATCAAATAAGCGTTTGCTTTAGAGTAATGGTACTATCATTACATTCAAACCATCCACATTTCTTTTTTATATATGCAGTGTAGTGCCCTGAATTGGTTGTCCCAGGAGGATAGCTCAGCGGCAGCGTGCTCAACTTGGAAACAAGCGACACGGAGCAACACAGGTTCGATCCCTGGGTCCGCGCTTAGAAACCTCTGGGTATTAAGCGCGTTATAAATAACCTATCATATCATATCATATCCTGTGTGGTAGATTATACCTATTGTTGTGAAGGTTTTCTTACCAAGTGATATTTGACCATGTGTGAATCCAGTCAGCTTGCAGTTGTTTTTGGTACCATCTGCATTGTAACGTAGAAGCATTAGTATTACGTATTTACTATGTGTTTGTATTACTAACGTGGAGCGATTATCTGAATTGCAGGTAGAGCATAATCTACCATGGTTTGCATTTTGTACAAGTTGCTGAAATGGAATGGATTCACAATTTGGTATTGATATATATATGAAGCGTTCATTGGGGATTTATTCTTGTGTCACATTGTTGCAGAGAGTGCATGTATGTTTCCACATGTATGAAATCTGAAAGATTTCATTTATAGGTATGTTTTTGTTTTCCAGTACTTGTAGTAAGTACATTAGAAATTCTTGTGGATCTTCCTGTGAGTTTATAGTGAATTTCACCATTCCAGCACAGTAGTCCAATTGTGGTCTTATTCCAAAAACACTATATGTGTTGTCAGGATTGTTTGCTGCATTTCTGTGAAGTACTAACATTTGCAAACACAATGGGTCTGTACTGTGTAAGTAAATGTTGTCAACAATTGGTGGTAATTGAAATAGAATATTCATTGCTACATTTGCATAGCAACTTACACCAACTATATTTGAGAATTTAAATGGTCCAGGTAGTTCTGTATCTAACTCCTTTTTTTGGAGTTTGTCTTCCTTCTTTAAAGAAGTACCTGGTTTACTTTCTCTAATTTATTCTTTTTTGTTTGTGGTACTTGATGAAGTATTAGTTTCTTTTACTCTCTTTGGAGGATTTGCAGTGACGTCCTGTTGCATTTCTGTTTGATTTAGTTTTCTTTTACAACGTTTTAGTTTTTGTGGAACAGAATATGTGTTTAGATGGGGAGTGTATAGTGAGCGAAGTCTATTATATTCTAAAATGCAAGGAATATCAGCGTTTACTTTACTTGCATCAAAGTTGATTAGAAATAGACCGTCAAGTGTACGTAAGCGTGATAGTGCTACGTAGCTCATGCCTTCTTTAAAGACTGTGTTACCAATATCTATCATTGCTTTGTCTATGGAAAGACCTTGTGATTTATCAATCGTGACTGCGTATGCAAGAGTTAGAGAAAATTGTTCTCTGCGTACATACATATCTTTGAAGAGAAGGAATCTAGCTGTTGAGCGTCCTATCCGTTTTACTTCTGAAAGTTTGTCAAAAAGTATATTGACAAACTGAATTTTGTTGTCACGTGGGTATGTTTGAAAGCCAACAACTGTACCCAGTGCTCCATTAACTAGTCCTTGGTCCACGTCAAGGTTACGTTTAAGCATTACTCTGCAATTTAAGGATAATTTTAACATCTTTTCTAAGCCTGCTGTGTTTGAGATTGATTTTTCTAAATTATTTAGTCTTCTTGTGGCTTGCTCACACATGGGTAGTGTCATACCATGTACATCTAGTTTGTCTGTGGAGCTAATTTCCATTATTGTTTGCATTTCTTTACTTAACATTATTTCATTGAATTTGAGACAGCTTGCAAGAGTTGGCATTAAGGCCATACAATTGACATTTTTGTGGGCTAATTGTTCCATAACATCTGTAGCACATGCATTATCGCCATAAAGTGCATTAATGTGCCGGGTTTTCATGTTGCTTCTGCTTCTTTAGAAAGTATACCAACTCTCAAACTTTTTAAAATGTTGGCATCAGTTAGATCTGCAGATTGGCGCATGTTTTCTGTTAATTCTCTGTATTGGAAATGTTGCCAAAGGTTGACATTTCCAATGCTGCCAACATTTTTTCGGCAGAGTTTGTGCCCTAATGTTTTAAAAATAGGTTCACTTTTACTGGTGTTAATTGAAGCAGATCTCCAGAAACTATAATATGTTTTCCTGCAAAGAGCTGTTCATAGTCTGTTTTGAGTACTTCTTATAATCTGAGGTGAATCAAAGCTAACATCAGGTTGGAGACCATGCTCACTTCATCTATAAGTAGCATTTTCATTTGTTTCAATACTCTGCGTAATTCCATTGCAGCTTCTGCAGAAAGTTTGTAATAGTCTAATTTGTTCTGGTGTTCTACTGGTAATAGTAGTAATCAGTGTAATGTAACACCACCTATGTTGTAGGCAGCTAAACCTGTGGGGGCAGTGACAGTTTGTTGTCAATTGTTGAAGGAATTTACTAATGATTTTGATTAGGAATGTTTTGCCAGAACCAGCTTCACCACTGACGTACAGTAGTATAGGTTTATAATTATGGCAGGAACATTCTTTATTTTCATGTTTTACACCATGTGCAATTTGTTTTGTTACTTCTTGAAAAATGCTACTTTGCTCATTGTTTAGTTTTGATTGTAGTATAGTTAAGTCTTCCTTATCTTCATACTGACACGTGGTGTTTTCTACTTCTATCATACCTAATTCTGCCTCATTTGTTATTAGTGGTTCTTGGCTTCCTGTTACAGAAGGTTGACTACTGTCAGGAGTATCTTTATCTAGTTGGGCTTGGAGTTCTTCTTCATGTTGCTGTTCATTGTGCAACATTGTTTTGTACTGTGTAAAGTTTACCTCAGTTATAGTGCTTTCATTTGCTTTGAAAGCATCCTCATATGAGTCATAGTTATCTAGTAATTGTTCTTCTTTTCTCCATAGTTTGAAGAGTTGTAGCAGGGACATGTAATATACTTCTTTATATTGAGGAGTCTTCAATGACAATTTGATATGATTAAATAAATTTGGTTTAGTGAGTTTAACTAAGCTGCCTTCACAGTCTCTCAGTCTATATTTACCTTTTTTTTCATCAGGTTTCATATTATTTTTGTATGTGTAGTTTTGGGCTATTTGGTATAGACACATGTTTTCCAAAGTATTACTTCTGTTTGGGTAGTATGTATCCAATAAATTGTTTTTTAAAATGTCTTCGCTGTTGGGATCATGTTTGGCTATTGTTTCTATATCTTCATATGATTTTAGAACTCTTTTTCTAGATTTAGCTGGACCAAGACTTAGCCATACTATATTTTCAGATTTACAATACAATGAAGTACCAGTTAAACAATCAGCTGCTTCATAAGATCCACATTCTCTATGGGTGAGCATTTTTATGCCCAAGCTGTATAATTTCTGAGATACTGTTTTATCTGATGACAGGTCATTCCAGAGGTCTTGGAGCTCTGTCTTTTCTGCTTTAGTTAAGTATGCTGTGACATATTGTGCAACTGCAGTAGAATTGTCTGCAATGTACTGCAGATCTATGTTTGCATTCCATAAGTGGGCAATGATTGCATTATAATCATTGATATATTTTTCTTCTTCTTTTCTTTTTATGTAATATGTATTTTTAGGTGACTTACCTTTAACACTATGTCTAACTGAAGACATGAGGTTGTTTACTTGACCTGTATTTGTAACTGGTCTAGGGAAACCAAATCAGCATTTGGTGTAGTATTTGCCTTTGTTTTTGTATTTGCGACGACAATATTTTCCACATTTGTGGCTTTGAAATTGTAAAATTTGTATACAAAGATCACTATTTGTGGCTTCTGATGGAATTTCACAAGTGACATATTTTTCAATAAACTGTAAAACAGTGGCATCACTGTGTTGACCAAATTTAGGAGCATCTTTAATCCATAAAAGCATGTGGACATGTGGTGCTCCTCTGGCTTGGTATTCTTTTCTCCAAAAGAAGTGTTGCACTTCTCCAAGGGGAGGAACAGTTTTATTACAAATAAAATGTAGCATAGCAATGAAGCGATGGTGAAAATATCTTGAAACATTAACAGGATCCAAAGAACAAAGTTCTCCAGGTGTTAGAATATCTATGTTTGTTTTGTTTTTATTTGATATGCGTAGGAAATCATGTAAATCTTTCCATGCATATTCTGCACAACTTAATGTAACAAACCAAGTGGGTGGGCCAAGGTTTCTGATCATACAACGTACATCTCCATGACGTCGAAACCAGTACTCTTTAGTACCACGCATATTTGCTAATAGATTTGTAATATTTGATTCTAAAACCTCATCCTTTTGTTGCACTTTCTCTAATAATTGTGTAGCTGTCATATTTTGAGTGATCCTGATTTTAATATGTGTGCAACTCCGTAACATAAAGTTGCTAGTTCACTTTCAAAGAGTAGGTGGAATATGTATTCCACATTTTGTCTAAATCTGGGATCTTCAGAATACATCCGTAATGAGCGGTATTCTGAAGCTGATACTTGAATAGGTCTATCATCATACCTTCCTCCTTTGCCAGTAGGAAAGAGTAGAGGAAAAGCACGTGCTTCTATACTTTTTTCCCATATACTGATTGGCGATCCTTTTTTTTGACGCATTTGTTAAGTTTCCAGTACATCTTGTATGGTGTCATTACAGTGCAAAGGATGAATTGTATAATGGTCTAAAGTATTTGATATTGTAGCAGGATCTAGTAGCTCAAATTGACCAGCTTCTTGTGTTTCTTGAATTATTTCAGTTGTATCTTTCAAGTTTTCTTCAATATTAATTTCTTTGTTATATTCATTATTCTCTTTAAGATATTGGAAGGCTTGTCTAACTTTATATAAATCTACCAGCTGTTGCCATATTTTTTTGTCTTTTGTAGGTACTCCATTTACTAATATAATTAAAGATTGCTGCATTGGACGTTGCACTCCTAGAGTATGCACATTTTCTTTTAGATTTAATGGTAAATAAACTACTTTTCCACGAATGCCTTTTACCAATTCAGAGGGAGGTAATTTTGCTGTTGGTTGAAGGCGTATTATTGCTTGAAATGGGTGTACTGTTTGAATTATGATGCTCTCATATAAATTAAGTTGTTGTAGAGGTTTTGGTACTGGGTATAATTCCAAATTATTTGTGATAGAACGTGAAGGAGTTTGGTTGTTGTCAAGTTTTGTAGTGCAATAACTGCAAAGTATTAGGAGCTCAGTTATTTCATATTTGTTTTTATTTGTTTAGCAAAAGGTTGCCATGTGTAGAATTGTTGCTTAATTGGTTTAAAGCTATTTCATTCTGTAAATGGGTTTCACTTCCAAAATATTTTTTCTGGATGTAGTGAATTTCTTCAAGTAGGTCTTTTGCTGTACCATGTAGAAGGATGTTATTTAACTTTGCTAGTGCTAAAGCATGACTTTTAGCATAGTACAGTTTATAGACTAGATTTCTTATAGTTGAATGATGTGTTGATATCCTTTTGATATCATGGAAATTGGTTTTACAAGTAGGTCCTGTAATGCAGGCCAATGAATGTCCTTGTAGTCCTGTGTACTTGCGCACTGGACAGGTATCTACATTTTGCAGTAATTTAATTTTGATTTTGTCTTTGCTTTTTACATATTTATTGAGGAATTGGCGTAAAGATTTGAAACATTGTTTGGGAATGTTACACATTGACGTGCATGGTCATTTGTACACTAGACGTTCTGATTCACTTGAATGGAGGGGTAAGTTTTCAGGGCTTATTTTTGTAATGAGTACTTCTTGTTCCATTATGGTATTATTCACTTTTTCATAACCTCGACCACTGCTATTTATGGCAAATGCATTTGTTTGCTTTTGTTTGTACGCTTCTTCATTAAAATATGGTTCTGTGCTCGTAGTGTGATTCCATTCACCTCCGCAGATACTTAAGAAGTTCTTTCTGTTGACATTTCGCTTATTGAGAAGTCTTTTTTGTAATTTAGTTATTAGTTTTGTTAGTGGTTTCATTTTGTTTAACAGTAAAATAAATACATTTCTTTTGAGAAGAATTGCACTGTCCATCAATGCTTCTAAGATTAATTTCCTACGATGGGTTTTAAGCTTTGAACCTGATTTCTCTCCTGTTTTTATAAGATTTTGAAGGACTTTGTGACGGTATATTTTGGCTAAAATACTTTTCTTGGTATGCTTACTTTGCACTATATTAAAATTTGAAGAAGTAGTTTTATCTGTACTGATAGCTGATTTTCTGTTAATTGTTTTTTGGTTTGTTTTACATTTTGATAGAGGAAGCGAAGTTGTTGTACTTGAAACTTCTTGTGTTTCACTAAATGATTGTATTAGCTGTTTTGTTTCAACTTTTTTTTACAAATTCTGCTAGAGATGGATGCTTATGTTGGACACCTTTATTTTCATTTGCTCTACTTTTGCGTTGCTTTCTACGGACTTGACTTTTGGTAGGCATTCTTTAGGGTCTGTTGAAAAAAATAAAGAAGATATGGGTTGGGGTGTTCTGGAATGTATGTGTGCTGTGTGCATGAGTGTTTGAGTAAGATGATAAAGATGTATGTAATGGTGTGTGATTGTGCATTGGGAACTAAAACTAGTAGGGATAGGTATTCTTGAATTTATGTGTTACTAAACTGGGGTTCAGATGACAAAAAAAAAGTAAGCTAGTGGTGTGGAAAAGTACAAATAGTAAATCTAATGTATACAATTAAAACAGTTGTTTGTTCTATAATATGAAAATTGTAGTGGTTCAGTTGGGTAATTTGTGTGTCCAAAAATAGAAATTTGTGGGCCATTCTGGCTGTAAATTGCTGTTTAAGACATGGACATTTTTGGACAAAATGGTACAAAATCTCTATTTTTAGAAACCAAAATAGCTCGTATTAATGTTATAGTATATTTGATTAATAATACAAATATTATGGTGATATTTTACTTACTTTTTTTTTTTAAATTAACAGGTAACGTCTTAGTTTTTCTTTCTTCTTCGAATTCGGCAGCTTCTTTTCAGGAAACTGGTCTTCACTGCAATTGTAAAAGCTTGAAATTAGTAACTTTGTTTGTATATAGCACTGTTTTTAATTTAGATATTGATTTTTTTAATTGAAATCCTCAGTGCCTTCTGTAAAACCATTAAACTAATTTATTTACATAAGATACATTGCATCAGTTCAGTACATATGATATGTTCTTAATGAACAAATTGTATTGAATGACTAACTGTAGCAAAAAAAAAATATCTTTACTATGTCTTGTGAAATTTATAATATATTAGTGAATACCACTATTTCTGTAAGTAAACTGTTCTAGGTAATAGCGCCTCAATGTCATGTCTAATTTAAAGTAATTAAGTAAATAAATAAATAAAAACAAAAAATATGAAATTGTATGAGTATTTTTATAAAGGTTTAAACATAGATTGTGTTTGCATGCAATTTTGTTTGAATATATGTAGTCTATATATTTCATTTAAAACATGTTAGTTTAACATGATTTGGGTGTGTGTATAAAGAAAGTAAATAGTATAAAGGTTTATAAGTGATAGTTGATTTTAGGAAATTGAAAAAAGTACAGTAAATTCATTTTACAGATTTTACAAGGTAAAAGTCTGTTTGAAAATGTGTTCATCTACTATACAGAAAATATGCATACCTGAAGTTTGTGTTCATGCATATGGATATGCATGGAGCTGCAAGTAGAAATCTTGAAGACTTGTACAGTATTTCTGGTAGATGGTGCTTGCCAATGATATGACACTTGTACTCAGAGAGATTCAGAGTACATTTGCAGTGCTGATCTATAATGATGCAGTTAGATGTAGAGGTCTTGAATGTGATTGGTGCATGGTCATGTGATTTTTGAGGTACATCCAATGAGGGAATGGCAGAGAGAGTGTAGTGGAAATGGTAGAAGGGCTGTTCATGTTACGATATGTCCGCGGACATGGCGGTAGTTCGCGGACATCGGGAGTTACATCCGGGGATTTTTGGGTTCAGAAGTCATGCAAATGAGAATAAGCACTGAAAGGGATTGGTCAGGAAAGTTTGGTGGGTGTGTTGTGCCAGGAGAGATTTTCTCAGATACTCTTTTTGCTGAGAGAACAAAAGATAGCTATGGCTGTGTGTTTCAGAAAACAGATTGTTTGGATTTTGGGAGATTCGTGGATACATTGGTTGAAGGTGCATGCAGAAAGCTGTGGAGTAGCTGTAGATCTTGGATTCCCACATGTGGAAGTACACTGGCATGGAGTACGTGGAATGAAGTGGTTGGACTTGCTACCTCTCTGTGCTACTTTGGAGACAGAGCAACATCCAGACATAGTTGTAATTCATTGTGGAGGGAACAGTTTAGGACATGTGACTGGAATTTTTTTGCAATTTGCTATGAAAGAAGGACTTAGAAAGGTTATGGACATGTTTCCTAATTCTCAAGTGATATTTTCACGGATTGCGCAGAGACAAATGTGGCTTCGTTCTTCTTTATTTGGTCCACAAATGGAAAAAGCAAGGCGCAATGTTAATAAGGCTGTTTGTGCCTTTCTAAGAGATTTTGGCATGTCTTCTTTTCACAATGAAAATATTATGTTTTGTAGTACATACATTTTTCGCAGAGATGGAGTCAATCTTACTTATGCTGGCAATCAGATTTTTCTGAGAAATGTACAAAATGCATTGCGACCTTTTTTGGAATTACAACAACGATTTTGAAGTAGATGTTAAGCATTTACAATGTTTGACTTACAAACACCACCCAAAGGCTCTTCTCAGAGCCACCACTTCTTTCCAGAGAAAATTACAATGTTTGTGATGGAGTAGCAACCCAATTTTTTTAATGTTCGCGAACTGTCCGTGGACTTCTAAAAAATACAAAGAGCCCTGCTTCATTTATTTTCACTTCTATTTTTTAACTGGGAAAGGCGGCTCTGAAAAGAGCCTTATTTTTTTTTGATTTTTGTAATTTTGTATTTTTTTTGGTTTTTCAGACACGTCACACTAGGAGAGGAGGGTAAAGGAGGGTAAAGGGGGGGACACCAACCACAGGGATAAGAAAGGGCGAGCTGAGAGAGGCAGATGTAGAGTGGGTTTTATTTGGGTAGTGAGCAGGTCTTCTCGTGCTCAGAGACGATAGTCTCAAAAGCACTCCGAAGTTGCTCCCCCTTGCAGAGTACTGTGTCACAGTACATAGATACAACTGTGACCCTCGAAAGGTAAGGGTCATCAGCATTCTGTACGGCCTGTGAGGCAGCTTGAGGAAGACGCTGTCCCACAGAGGTGGTCCTTGTGGTGACAGGATCAGAAACAGAGGATGAAGTAGAGGAAATCAACCTGCTACATTCTTCGCAAGGTACAACCCTGCGAATAGCCCCAGAGTGAAATGACCTCAGGTGTCGCTTCATAGTAGTGGTCCCAAAGCTGTACTTACCGTGCTTCCTGCGACTGAGTATCATTTTGCACTCATTGCAGGTAACACGGTTCGCACGAGCCTTAGGACCATTCCCATGAATGGTAAATAACCGCCACACCCAAGACTCACGCCTAGTGCGGGTAGTAGGGATTTCCTCTACCTCATTCTCATCATCCTCTTCTTCCTCCTCCGCATCCTCACTCCTGTTCCCCTCTTCAGGCCCTTGGGGAGGTGGTGGTGGTGGAGGGGGTGGGGGTGGGGCTGAAGCAGGTGCAGCACCAAGTGGCAGTTCAGCAGCCAAGGATGCCATCTCGATGATGGTGTAGTCTGCAGGTGGCAGCAAAAATCACTGTGTTCTGAAGAATAGCCAGAAACACAATGGGAATAAGCTCTTGGGCGTGGTCTTTTATAGGGGTGCTTGTGCGCGGTCCACGGACATGCGCACTGTCCGCGGACAGATCGAACACAAAAAAAGGATCGGAAAGTTTCAAAAGGTATATAGAAACTCAAGATTGATATGTGGGACTTGTGCCATGGTGAGATTTTATTGAAAAATATTATGGATTAACTGAAAATGTACTTTTAAATTGTTCGGGGACGCGAACAGTGTCCGCATTTCAGGACACATGATGAGCGTGGGCGCGGTCATATGAAGCGTTCGCAAACTAGTCCGCGAAGGAAGCGCCTGTCCGCAGGACACCAAGTGCACGGAGATTGGTTAGCGCATGCGCATTGATGTCCTACGGATACTGTTCGGGTTCTGAAGTAATTAAAAGTGCGTTACATGTGAAACGAACATTTCAGGACACCGCGTGTGTTCTTAGAATAGTTTAAACTTGGTAGCGAACAGTAAGGACAGATAGAGTGTTCTTCAGGACACGTGTAATTTAGTTTATGTACGAACATTTCAGGACACCAATTGTGTTCTTAGAACAGTTTCAATTGGGTAGCGAACATTACGAACAGGTATAGTGTTCTTCAGGACACCTCCATTTTCGTTTACGTACGAAAATTTCAGGACACCAATAGCGTACTTAGAACAGTTTGAACTTGCTAGCGAACAGTACCGGACAGGTATAGTGTTCTTTAGGACACTTTAATTTTTGTTTGTTTACGAACAATTCAGGACACCGCGTGTGTTCTTAGTACAGTTTCACGTTGTTAGCGAACACTACGAACAGTTGTGCTGTTGTTCAGGACACATCATTTTCGTTTATTTACGAACATTTCAGGACACATATTGTGTTCTTAGGACAGTTTTAAGTTGATAGCGAACATTATGGACAGATATAGTGTTCTTTAGAACACTTTAATTTTTGTTTCTTTACGAACATTTCAGGACACCACGTGTGTTCTTAGAACAGTTTCAACTTGCTAGCGAACAGTACAAACAGGTGTGGTGTTCTTCAGGACACCTCCATTTTCGTTTATGTATGAACATTTCAGAACACTCGCACTGTCCGCGGACACTTTTATTGTTTTTAAAAAAAAAACAGAAACTATTCACAATACAATATAAAAATTAAACTTTATTTAACATACATTAATAATTTATGAAAGAGAAGGTGAGGCAGAAACAGAAACAAAAACAGGAGAATTTGGGGTTTCAACATGATTGGTATTAGGTGAAGAAGGGATGGAAATCTCATCAAAACGTTTTGGATTATGGAGAGGGTTTGGGGATAATTGACTGGGATATGGTGAGGAGGGACAAGTACATGTGGGGCAATGGTACGAGGTTTTTGGTTTGAAATGATTTTCTACAAAAGTTTTTAAATTATTAAAATTAGCCAACAATACAGCCATTTTTTCTTCTATATTGTGAAGACTGTTATCCATAACAGGGTTTTCTGAAGTTTTTTCTATTCTGGTATGCTCTGTACAAAAAAATAATATATATGTTAAATGTATATAAAAAAAATAATAAATAAAAGGTTTATATTATAAAGTGTTTACCATTAGTTTCACTATCTTGTGACATTTCTTCATGTGGGAAATTGTCCTCTAGCCATTCCAGAGTACTAGACATTTCTGTGAGAAAAAAAAAGATAATATATTTTTTAATCTAATACAGAAAGTTTTTAAATATATGAGTAAAATGAAGTACACTTACTATTTCTGGTAAGATAAGTCCTATGTATTCAGTGGGTCTGGTCTTGTTCTCAGTTCTGTTGTGTCTGTGAGGTAATTATGTTGGAAGCCAATTTATCTTCTTGTGGTATATTCCATTTCAGAACATATTGTATTTAAATGAATGGTTAGTGTGTTACATGTATGGGTTACATTTCTTATGTATTACTATATATAATGTGTTTGTGTGATGCTTTTTGAATTTGTTAAATGTTCCTATATTATGATATAACAATGAAACATACCCCACCACCCCCTCCCCACAGTTTTTAGGTAGTGGTACTGTTCTCCGAACATGTCCGCGAACATTAAATAACTTCGCGGACATCAAGTTCATAAGAAGAGATCTAGTCAGTTCCATATGACATGTATATAAAGTCAAAGTCATTATTGTTAAGTTGTGCTACTAAAAAACTATGAAATTCAGTGAAAAAACTTTGTTAAAGGGACGTTATGGTTAAGTTGCGCTACTAAAAACCTATGAAATTCAGTGAAAAAACTTTGTTAAAGGGACGTTATGGTTCCAAGTAAAACCGAAAAACCCTTGAAATTCGGCAGTTATGGTAAGCTAAGCAACCATAACTCGCGCCACCACCGTGCACTGCTAAGACTAACACCCAGGACATCAAAGATGACATCACAAATGTCATTGATGACATCACTGATGACATCACATGTGTATGTACTTTTCATGAAATATGTATAGAAGGGATTCTTATTATGTTGCAAAAAAAGTGTCAAGAATCATTGCAAGAAATATACCCTAATAAGTGCATTGAATGATGCATTGATATAAATAGCATCCTATTATGGGGTTCTATCTAGTATACTAAGCTACTCATACAGAAACATAACATTGTGTGCAGCGTACAAGATGAAGGTATGATATTCGTAATGTTAATATGTTGAATAATGAAATGATAATTGTTTTCTTAATAGATTTTTGTGTACTGTGAAATATGTAATAAGTAGCTAATAAAACCCATGTATTACATAATTGCATTACTATAGACAAAACACAAAGACACAAGAACACATACCAATATGGGTATATACAGGGAAAGTGAAGTTAGCAAAAACGCACAAGTAGTAGCAGAAACAATTCATAACTTAACTGATTAGTTTCATGCAAATAAATGATTGCTCTGTTTCAAAGCTGCTATTTACCCTATGTATATGTATCCCTTGATGTGATTGGACCCTAAGGAAAGTAGTGTGAGTACAATGTTTACAAATATGACCATATACAGGGAAAGTACAGCCATAAAAAAAACAACAGAACTATCAGAAAGTGCTCATAAGTCTAGTGATTATCTTTATGCACAAAAAGGATTGCTGTCTTTCAAGCTTGTGTTTTCCCATATGTATATGTTTCATATGATGTGACTGTACTGTAAGGGAATTACTGTAAGAACCTACTAGAAGGATATTTCTACAAATAAAATAAAATTCTTAGTTTCTGACTGTTACTGAAGAAAACCATGTGGCCTAGATATGTCAGCAAAAGAAAAAATAGTGAGCCAGACATGTGATGTCATCAGTGATGTCATCAATGACATTTGTGATGTCATCTTTGATGTCCTGGGTGTTAGTCTTATCAGTGCACGGTGGTGGCGCGAGTTATGGTTGCTTAGCTTACCATAACCAGCGAATTTCAAGGGTTTTTCGGTTTTACTTGGAACCATAACGTCCCTTTAACAAAGTTTTTTCACTGAATTTCATAGGTTTTTAGTAGCGCAACTTAACCATAACGTCCCTTTAACAAAGTTTTGTTCACTGAATTTCATAGGTTTTTAGTAGCGCAACTTAACCATAACGTCCCTTTAACAAAGTTTTTTCACTGAATATATATATATATATGTCTTTGTTTTCATGTTCATAAATGCATTTATATATGAAACTGTATATATTTGTGTACCTATACGTACATGGATATATTTCTATTTTTTTAAATCCCGATTTCGTATTCCGTGGAATTTATACCTGTCCACGGACGAAAAAAAATTAGATGGAAAACATAAATTCCAAATTAAATAAATACTCACACATTTAAATTCATTACCAATACTAGTAACCAAATCTAGAAGCTTGACATCTGTTACTCATATGTAACTATGAAAGATTCAAAGCTCTCTCCCCCATACAATATTATGATGTCTGTGGTCAACAGTCAAGTCCACTAGTGCTGGTTGCATTCCTGAACTGGTGCCAGCATCTGTGGTGCAGTGACACATTTGTAATTAGTTTGCAAACGCCAATGTCGAAACTCAATCATGTTGATTCATCCAGTTTATGTCATAGTGTTTGCACTGAATTTGCAAACGTCATGGGTGGGTTGCAAATGGCTGCGAACATCATAATACAACCAAACACATTTGGTGGGATGATGTAGTTTGCGATCTGTGTCCACAGTGTGTGGACATCTGAAAAGCTATTTAAAGTTATGGTTCAATCAGATCCTTTTGAGAACTGCTCCTACGAGGTCTTTCTTTTCTCTGCTCTTCAACTATTTCAGCATGTTTTCAGCTCCCAAAATACGTGGTAGATGAAAGTGACTGAGGGCAGCACATCCAGGGGAACCCAACCATTTCTTATAGTAATTCTCAATCGGCCACATAAGCAGGAGAGACAACTTTCCGGGAGAGACAACTTGAGGGACCTCAGCATTATTTTGATAACTACATTCAAACATGGCATCCATCAAGACTGTTCCTCCTCCTAAGGGGCCACCACTACCACCACCACCACCTGGAGGACATAGAGGGGTGGAGGGGTAAACAACACGTGTACTGAGTCTAATGATCTGAAGGAAAAACAGTAGGAGAATGATTTGGTGGAAGTTCAAGAGACGTCCACCGGCCGGAAGGAATCGTGGTTGAGGAGTTTTTACAACAGTGGTATGTGTTCCATAGCTCAAGCTAACCACGTGTTCTGCAGTGAGTATAGAACACCACTCAGTCATGGCCAGAAGGGACAATACTCTTTTGGCACACATTCCATGTGCCACCAAACCTGTACTTTCATCCGCCCACCCTGAAAAAGGCAGTTCCTTTCATGGGATGGCACATGGCCTCCACCATATCGCCATCAGCTTCCATCTTTACCCATAGTCGTGACATCTTGGTTAGGTAAATGGTTACTCTGCTACGGAAATATATATATATATATACATATAATATGTATATATATATATTCAGTAAAAAACGTTGTTAAAGGGACGTTATGGTTACGTTGTGCGACTAAAAACCTATCAAATGCAGTGAAAAAACTTTGTTAAAGGGATGTTATGGTTTCAAGTAATACCGATAAACCCTAGAAATTTGCCAGTTATAGTAAGGTAAGCAACCATAACTCGTGCCACCACTGTGCACGGCAATGACTAACACCCAGGACATCAAAGATGACAACACAAATGTCATTGATAACATCACTGATGGCATCACATGTGCATTTTCTTTTCATGAAAAGTCTGTACAATTGATTCTTATTGTAATGTTCATAAAAAAGTGTCAAGGATCATTGGAATAGATATCATGAGGTACGTAGTGCAGTAAGCAATGCATTAATCAAAATAGCATTCTATTATGAAGTTGTTTCCAGTATACTAAGGTACATATGTAGAAACATAGGCAGATATGATGGTGGTGCAATATTAATAATCTTGCTCTGTTAAATACTAAAATTATAAATGCTTTCTTAACAGAGTTTTGCATACTGTAAACATTTAATAAGTACCTAATAAAACCCATTTACTTTGTCTTTCCCTATGTATATGTTTCATATGCTGTGAGGGGACCCTACGGGAATTACTGTAAGAACATATTTGAAGGATAAGTCTACAAATATAGTACGTTTTCAATTTTTAGTTCCTGACTGTTACTGAAGAAAACCATGTGGCCTACGTATGTCAGTATAGTAAAAAAGAGGGAGCCAGACATGTGATGTCATCAGTGATGTCATCAATGATATTTGTGCTGTCATCTTTGATGTCCTGGATGTCTTGGGTGTTAGTATTAGCAGTGCACCGTGGTGGCGCGAGTTATGGTTGCTTAGCTTACCATAACTGGCAAATTTCAGGGTTTTTCGGTTTTACTTGGAACCATAACATATCTTTAACAACGTTTTTTTCACTGAATTTCATAGGTTGTTAGTAGCGCAACTTAACCATAACGTCGCTTTTACAAAGTTTTTTTACTGAATTTCATAGGTTTTTAGTAGAGCAACTTATTCATAACGTCCATTTAACAAAGTTTTTTTTACTGAATTTCATAGGTTTTTAGTAGCTCGACCTTACCATAACACCCCTTTAACAAAGTTGTTTCACTGAATGTAGATATACATAATATAAATCTGATAAATGTTTACTAGGATTCCTTTAGTTTATATACATATAACATAGAAGATACTGAACTCCCTTCCACACGCTAGTGATTTTTGATGTCCCTGGACTGTGCGCATGTCCGCGGACGGACGTGGTCAACATCAGTACTATCCAAAAACTCAGGGGGTATCTTATATTGTTGTATAATGCAATTGAAACACTAAACATGTTCAAAAAGTAACACATAAAGATATTACATTCAATAATAGATAAGAAGTCAAAACTGCATATTTAATACACCAACTGTCCAATTAAATAGCATATGCAACAGAATGGAATATACCAAAACAAAATAAATATGCGTCCAACAGAATTACCTGACAGAAATTGCACAGCAAAAAGCAGCAGCAGACCTATGCAGCAGTAACAGCAAAACCTAGCAAGAAACTAGTAAGTACACTACATTTATTTTATATATTTATAAATTTCTGTATTAGGTGTACTAAAAGTATTTTTTTATTTTTTTTACACAGAAATGTCTAGTACTTTGGAATGGCTGGAAGAAAATTTCCCTCGGGATGAAATGAGTGAAGACAGTGATACTAATGGTAGAGACTACACTTCTCTATATAAGCCATTTAATAGCCATTACTTTATGTGCACTTTTTTTTTACCTGACCATACAGACATTCAAAATAATATACCAAGAGAGACATTAGAAAATCATTTGCAGCCAATGGAGCTAAAAATGGATCTGTTAATGAAAAATGTAATTCTTTTAAGAAACGTTGTTGAGGACCATATAAAAGAAAAAAATATATATCACTGTCCCACATGTACCTGTTGCTCCTCTCCATGTCGCAATCTACTATCCCCCAAAACCTCCCCAGAAAGAAAAAATGTTACAATGAGACGTCCATCCCTTCCTCCCCTACCATCCATCATGTCCCAAACCCTAGTTCCCCTGTATTTTTTCAGTTTCTGCTTCCCCCTCTCTTTCATAATTTTTATACTTTTATACAATAATAAAATATAAAGTGTGTTGTTTGTATATTTCTATGTGTCTTATTTTTTTTTTTAAAAGGCAGTTGGGGTGTCCGCAGACAGACGTATTTAACCAAAATGGGGGTTTCCTAAGGACACTATACCTGTTCGCCCTGTTCGCAAACAAAATGGAGAAGTCCTTAGGACACACAAGATGTCCCCCTGTCCGCAATTAACAAAAATGGGGGTGCCTAAGGACACTATACCTGTTCCCACTGTTCACAATCAAAATGGAGTTGTCCTTAGGACACACAAGATGTCCTCCTGTCTGTAATGAAGCAAAATGGGGGTGTCCTAAGGATACTCTACCTGTTCGCACTGTCTTCAATCAAGATGGAAGTGTCCTTAGGACACACAAGATGTCCACCTGTCCGCAATCAACCAAAATGGGGGTGTCCTAAGGACACTTGACCTGTTTGCACTGTCCACAATCAAGATGGAAGTGTCCTTAGGACACACAAGATGTCTGCCTGTCCGCAATTAACCAAAATGGGGGTATCCTAAGGACACTTTACCAGTTCGTACTGTACATAGTCAAAATGGGGGTGTCCGCAGAACACTTAAGACGTCTGCATGTTTGTAACTATGCAAATTAATGTGTCCTAAGAACATTCCCCCTGTTTGCATTGTCCGCAACAAGAATGAATATGTCCGTAGAACACATCTTCCATCCGCCTGTCCGTAAAGTTGTGACGCACATTTATTTTGTTAGGGGACCTGCTTATGGCACTCTTATGTCCTACGAACATCGCAGCTGTCCAGAAAATGTCCGTCGCACGCATGTCACACTTTTTATTAGTTCTGGGACTGGAATGCTGTCCCATTCGCGAACGTATCCGCAACGTCATCATGTGACCGCACCTGCGCTAAGCGTAATGAACACTGTCCGGGATCCTGGACACATAAAAAGTGATTTTTTGAGCAATCCAAGGTATTTTTCTGGGAAAGTTCACCCGTGCACATGTCCCAGACCATGTCCCTGGTGGTCTGCATACTTTTTGGAACTTTTTTAACCCTTTTTTTGTGTTCAAAGTGTCCGCGGACAGTGCAGGTATCCGCGAAGCACGTCCCAGCACCCCTATAAAATGCCTCACCCCAGAACTGCTCCTCACTCCGTTTTTGGAGTTCCGGGACAGACACTGCTGACTTTTATATTCTGCTTATTGCTGCCTTTGCTGTGCCTCCTGAAACCATTGAAGATGGCAACCATGGCTGCTGCTGCTACCGCTGGTGCTATTTCTGCCTCAGCACCATCCCCACCCCCTCCACCACCAGCTCCCCAAGGGCCTGCAGAGGGGAATAGGTGTGAGGATGCAGAGGAGAGTGATGAAGAGGATGGGCCTCATTATGAGTGTGGCGGTAAGGGGTTAACAGCACTGGTAAGGATTCCGGTGCCGTTAAACCCCTACCACCACATTCCGAGGTCCCTTAGCGGGTCCCACTAAGGCCGGCTGATTATACCAGCCGCCCTTAGCGGCAGCCGCTAAGGGACCAGGTAGCTAATAAGTGGCCCACTATTTGCGGGCCCGTTATTAACTCCTTCCCCATACCCATTGATCCCTATGGGGGCTTGAATGGGAATGAAGAATGATTTTCAGAATGGGGACCTACCAGGTCCTCCAACATCGGAATGACACGGTAAATCCCCATTCTGACTACACAGACCCGGACACAGGTTTGGAGGTAGCCATGGCGCTAATAGCACTATGGCTACCTCCAAACTTGTAATGAGGCCCGATGAAGAGCATGAGGTAGTGGAAGTACCTACTACTAGCACACATCATGAATCTTGGGTGTGGAGGTTATTTACCACTCTTGATTGAGTACCAAAAGCACGTGCAAACAAGGTTCACTGCACTCAGTGCCAGATGGTGCTGAGTCGTGGGAAGCCTGATTTGTATAGTGATAGTACTACATCGATGAAGTGACACCTAAGGTCATTCCACGGTGGGGCTATTTGTAAGGTTGTACCTTGCGATAAACATAGTCGGTTGACTTCCCATGCAGCATCATCCATTTCTGCTCCTGCCACCAGAAAAGACACTCCTGTGGAACAGCGCATCCCTCCAGCTGCCTCGCAGGCCATACATGATGCTGTTGACCCTTACCTTTCGAGGGTCACAGTATTTTGCATGTACTGCGACACAGTACTCTGCAGGGGGGAGAACCTTCGAAGTGCTTTCGGGGCTGTGGTCAAGGAGCATGAGAAGGACTGCCCACTACCTGCATATGGCCCACCCTACATCTTCTTCTCTCCACCTGCCCTTTCTTATCCCTGTGGTTGGTGTCCCTTCCGTACCCTCCTTTCCCCTTGTTTCCTTGTGTGTCGTGTTTAAAAAAACAAAAAATATATAAAACAACAAAAAACAAAAAAAGGCTCTTTTTAGAGCCACCTTTCACAGTTTAAAAATACAAGTGTCAATGAAATGATGCAGGGCCCTGTACATTTTTAGAAATCCGTGGACTGTCCGCGGACCTGTAAGATCTTTGCAGTGCTAACCTGTCAGACCCATTGCACTTTTCTCTGGGAGGAAGTGGTGGCTCTGACAAGAACCTTTTTTTTAGGTTTTTTTGTGTTTCAAAAACTTTAAATCGTCAAAACCAACTGCAAAATGGATTGCTATAATTCCAAAAAAGGGTTGCAATGCTATTTGTATATTTTGCAGAATAGCATAAGTAAGATGTACTCCATCTCTGTGAAAAATGTGTGTGCTATGAAACATAATATTTTCATTGTGAAAAGAGGACACGCCAACATCTCTCAAAAAGGCACAAACAGCCTTGTTCACATTGTGCCTTGATTTCTCCATTTGTGGACCAAGGAATGCAGCCATATTTGTCTCTGCGAAATACGAGAAAAAATTACTCGGGAGTTTAGAAACATGTCCATAACTTTCCCAAGTCCTTCTTTCAGTGCAAATTGCAAAGAAATTCCAGAAACATGTCCTAAAATGTTACCTCCACAATGAATAATAATAATATCTGGATGACACCGTATCACCTAACTAGCACAAAGAGGTACCAAATCCAGCCACTTCATTCCATGCACTCCATACCACTGCACTTCCACATGAGGGAATCCAAGATGTGCAGCCACTCCACAGCGATCTGCATGCACCTCCAACCAACTCATCCATGAGTCTCTCAAAATCCAGACAATCTGTTTTCTGAAACGCACAGCCATAGCTATCTGCTCTCCTCTCAGGAAAAAGACTTTCTGACAAAGTCTCTCCTTACACATCACACCCAGTAAACCATATTGACCAATGCCTTGCTCTGCTAAGTCTCATTTGCATGACTCTCAGCCTCAAAATTCCTGTATGTAATATGCGGTGTCCGCGGATAACCATGGTGTCCGCGGACAAATTGAAAAATGTGAGAGTGGGGAATGAACATTTAAATAGTGTGTCCCATTTCCCTTTGATGTTGGCTCTGAAACAAGCCTTTTTTTGTTTTTTTTAAAATGCTTCAGAAACACCTTTCTATTTTGCATTTTTTGGTTTTTATTTTCCTTATTTTCGGCCAAAAATCTTCACATTAGCTTCTCTAAAGCAATCCATATGTTCCAAAACAGCATGGTATTTCCCATAAAAGATAAAGACATGCCATCTTCTTCAAAATAATCAACATTACCAGACTCAATGTTGTCATTGTTACAAAAGAACATGCCAGGTCTAAGCATAAAAGCAAACATGCCTTGGTTAATTAAAAACCTAGCAATATTTTACTGAGAACAAAACTATTGTCCCATATTGCCCTACGTATCAAACCAGAAAAAAATTACCGTGGCATTTCGAAGTAGTTTCATTACTTTCTCAAACAAGTTTTCAAGATCTTTCAACAAAGTAAGGGCACTAATATAGCTCAAATGCAAAGCATCACAGTGCAGAACAACCATATGTGGACTGTTCTCCCTGCCCATATCTTCACAAAATTGTACAATTGCCTGAGAATTGAAACCAGGCACAGTGCTCCACAACACCTCCACTCCTTTTACATAAAAATTGTTTGCCACATTCCTACATTTTGCATACGGCTCCAAACCATGCACAAAAATATCTCCAAGTACCAACACCCTGACTTTCTTCACCTCTGCCATCTTCACTACACACAACCTCTCTCAATACAAAGCAGAACCTCAACACCTCATTGGCTAATCCCTACACTCCCCTTTCCATGCTGGATTTGCTGAGAAACCCCGGATGTGGCACGCCCTGTCGGGGGACAGATGTGGTGTCCGCGAAGCGCGTAACTCTGGGGCAGCCCTTCTACCCTTTCGACTTCACTCTCTGCACCATTTCCTCATTGGCTGCTGTTAAGCAGTCACACAACCATCCACCAATCACATCCAAGAACTCTATTTATATCTCTATCATCACAATTCAGCACTTTAGATGTACTGTTGATCACTCTGAGTACAATTGGGCTGTGACTGCAAAGCACCTACAGCAACTACTAGTAAACTCTCAAACATTTCTACTTGCAGATTCTGCACAGTACAAGTACAGCTTTTTTATGAATGCATATAAACAGAGTAACTGCCACTTACCCTGTATAACCTGTAAAACAAACTTACTGTCATTTCTCCCATCTGAAATGATCAAGTGCCACTTGCAAACCTGTCTGCTCTCCAAATTTTTATTTACACACACAGCTATCTAAGAAAGTGTCATTTCATATTAGAAAATGAGAGCAATAAATGTATAATTGTGGAAAAAGGCTTTGTAGTGTGTTATAAAATGACACACAGCTAGGATGACTACATGCATCTTTATTAATGCACACCGATAAGCAATATCATTTAAAAGGCTCCCAGCTGAAACAACACCACCCCCTCTACATCAAAATCCTTCTGCTTTATTTCCCACACCTTCACAAATGCATAAATTGCATTATTTTCTGTACAGTTCCTGCCATGTACCCTGTAAAAATAGCACAAATAGAATATGTTTATTTCTTCTATCTCCTAACATCCAATAACACCGCCTAAAGAAGCCAAGTGTGCTCTGTGCGCTCACTATTGTACTAATTTGTGAAGCACGTTCAACTAACAGATTCTATGTAAAATGTACACAATGCACATAGGCAAAGGAAAGTTCATGTACATACTATGCTGAGTTATCAGAAAGCGCTACTACTGCAAAAACAAAGAAATCAATGTCTACATTAACAACAGTGCTATTAACACACATATTTACTAACTTGTTTCTTTTACAATTGCAGTGACGACCACTCTCCTGAAAAGCAGCATGATCTGAAGTACGAACAAGAATTCAGAATAAACATACTGTTTCCATACAAAAAAGTAAGTGCAATACTACCATAATGTTCTAACTGTTACTCAAACACAGTAGAATTCTATTATTGTAGAACAAACAATTGTATTAACCTTGTAACATTAGATTCAATATTAGTGCTTCCCCTCACCACCTGCATACTTTGTATTGTCATCTGAACACCAGTATAGTAACACACAAATACAAGAATAGCCTTCCAAACCTGATGTAGCTGCCCATTGCACAATCACACACCTCCACATCCATCCTAACCATCATACTCAGACACTCATGCACAAAGCACACATAACCTGCACAACAGCCCAACCCACACTTGCTTTTTTCTCCAACAGACCCCAAAGAATGCCTACCAAAAAGCAACTCTGTAGAAAGCACCGTAAAAGTAAACTATATCAAAATAAAACTCTCCAAAATGAGCATCCACCTCTAGCAGAATTTGTACAAAAAGTTCAAACAAAATAGGTAATACAGTCATTAAGCGAAACAAAACAAGCTTCCAGTACAGAAACTTTGCCTTCTCTTTCAAAAGGTAAAACAAAACATAAAGTGATTAACAAGAATTCAGCTACAACTACTGCTAACACTACACCTATAAATCTTGATGAAGTGGCAAGTCAGCATACTAAAAAAAAAATATTTTACAAATAATGTTCCGCCACAGAGTCCTTCAGAACCGTATAAAAACAGGAGAGAAATCATGCACAACCCTTAAAACCTACCGTAGAAAATTAATCCTAGAAGCTCTCATAGACAGTGGAATCCTTCTCAAAAGGAAATTATTTATTTTAGTTTTAAACAGAATGAAAGAGCTAACAAAACTAAGTACTAAACTAAACAATAAACTTCACAATGAAGGGAATATCAACAAAAATAGCTTCTCAAACTTCTCTGAAGGTGAATGGAGTCACACCACAAGCACAGAACCATATTTCAATGAAGAAGCATACAAACACAAGCAAACAATCCCAATTGCCATACATGGCAGTGGACGAGGGTATGAAAAACTTAATAATACCATTATGGAACAAGAAACGCTGCTCACAAAAATATCCCAAGAAAACTCAGTATCACCTCTCATTTCGAATGAACCAATACATCCAGTCTACAAATGGCCGTGCACATCAATGTGTAACATTGCCATAAAATCTTTCAAATCTTTACGCCAGTTCCTCAATCAGTATGTGAAAGGCAAAGACAAATTCAAATTGAAACTACTGCAAAATATGGACGCCTGTCCAGTGCGCAAATACACAGGACTACAAGGACATTCATTAGCCTGCATTTCTGGACCTATTTGCAAAAGCACCTTCCATCTTTTCAAAATGATATCAACACATCATTCAACTTAATAAATCTGGTCCATAAACAGTACTACACCAAAAGTCCTCCTTTAGCACTAGCCAATTTAAATAACAATCTTCTACAAGGTACAGCCAAAGAACTACTCGAAGAAATAGAGCATATCCGAAGAAAATATTGTGGAAGTGAAAGCCATTTACAAAATGCAATGGGGCTGATTCATGGAATTTGTGTGCCGAAAAACAGGGATTTGTGCGCCATTATGCCAGCAAATCCATGTTTAACAAATGGGGATTTACAGGCAGAATTGTACACAAATTCCCTTTTTTCGGTGCACATATTCCATTAATCAGCCCCAATAACTTTACAACAAACTAGCAACAACTGTACAAATGGAAACTTTCTACTACACACATACAAAAAAAAAATACTAACTTTTAAAAGTACATCCGCTGAAGTACCAAACCATGTGTGTGGGTGTTGCTGCAGGACTTTTTATAAAAATAGCACAAAAACTGTAGACATAGGCCCTCATTACGACCCTGGCGGAATCCGAAAAACGATGGCGGAAATGCAATACCGCCATCGAATACCGCTCGGTGCGACTATGACCCGTCACCGCAAAGTACGAAGCCATTAGCGACACCGTAGTGAACGCCAACGCTAACTGCACCAAGTACGCGCGCGCCATGCCAAACCGTAAATACCACCATGGCGCAAGGGTACGCGAATTCCGACCCTAGCGGACATGTACCTAACGCCATCAAGCATGGCGGAAAGCACCAATCCGCCATGGTGAGAAGTACGGCATCGCGAATCAACCGTAAACGGCCCCACTGAGTGCCTGTACACCGCTCCCTGCCCACAAAGTACAACTCCCCGTAGGTGCAATGAAGTCACAATGCAACCAGTGAAATGTACAAGTCACCCATGCATGCCAACGAACAAAAGAAACACAAGAGGGGCCAATGGGAGCTGCAGGGCACAGATGGCACGAATACAGAAGCCATTCCAATGGACATGACCACAGTCCCCCCCCCCGAAACGCACGCAAACACAGGCACCTGTGACCAGCAATATTCAGAAAATCACAACATGCCACCAGTCCACCTGGCTGACCGGCATCTGTTACACAAAACCCATTCCCCCGCCCCTGAGCATGACAACATGCAAACAGTCACATTGGCAGCCCCCATCCCTGACCTCACTGGGCTCCGTAGGCAAACGCGCCCAGCACAGTACCACGCGACTAAACTCCGAAGCTGGAACCCAATGCAGATCTCCTCACAATACATCGCTCCCCAAATAGGAATATGCCACATCACTCGCAAAGAAGAACGCTACACGGCCCATATCAGAATAGAAATTTAATGCACAACTAAATCACCAAGCCCATACAGCCATTAGTCCATGAACTCCAAAACACATATCACCATTGTGGGCTGCATCCGCAAGGAATGACCAGCTACTACTTGTGTGACGCCCTGTTCCATCATGGTACACAGAGCCACATTCACGTACGAAAAGGCAACATGGAAGCGCACAGACCCGCAGGGCCGTCCCAATGGGGAGGCACTAGTCCAGCTGAAAGGCCGAAATGTTGCTCCGAGCCACTAGTACTGCGTAAGGGCATGTGGCCCATTGGCGATCGTCCCATAAGATCGTAATGCTGCTCCACTGATTAACACGAAGCAGCAGGTGTCGGGAGTAAACGCCATCTGCAGGAGTGGCATACAGATGGCAGTGGCAAAAGGGGAGGAGATACCTGTCAACCAAAAGAAAAGAAAAAGAACAGAATGGCCATCAGAACTACATTCGAACAACTCACTTCAATGATCACACTAAATCCACAGTCATATGCATGCTAGCCCACTCCAAAGGATCATCACCACCCCGAAACCACTTGCGACTCATAACTATCTATATCGAGGTGTAAACACCATCACAAACGAGTGTACCTGTGCATGCGTCTGTCAGAACAGATTCCATCAGATGGGAATGTGAACGTGCATGGACACAAGTGTCTGAAGGCGCGTCGAGAGAGGGAGGGCTCAACAAGGCCAGATAGACGATGGTCCCACTATGGCAGCCCTGCATCACATAGCGCAGGGGAGGCGGATAGATTCCAACAAGCCCTGTACATGGCAAACCCTGTATCAAATCACCTGCCCATGCATCCATTCATCATTCCCTCATCCTGTTATAAAAACGCCTGAATATTTACTCACAAAACATTCGAACTTTCCATGGAGTCTGTGCGTTATGCAGCCTGCAAAATCCACAGTGCCCCAGCCCGTAATTCCAGTGTAGTGAAGTTACATGTATTTGGGAACGTCCGGCCTCATCGCCCACGTCACTATTGCGCATCCAAAACTATTCATATCAATCATTGCTTCCTCGCCATGGCCCCTGTCTCAAGGACATCGAACAAAAGAACGTTATATTTGCAGTCAGACCTGTGGGCATCTCCCCGGCGCTAGCTGAAAACCGAAAGCGCCGGCCTTCGAATTCCTCATTTGCAACATCACGTCGAAGAGGCATCTGTGGCCGTTTGAAATCACTAATTAATCCATCGAGTGCGGCTGTGTGTGAAAATGGCAACTGCCTTCACCCACGAATGGGACGCCCCGCCCGTCGTTGCAACTCGGTACAGTGATGCATGAGGGCCCACCGTTACTCGAGTACTACGTCCCACTGACCCATCACAAGTCTGTTCGCGACTGCAAAGATTGTATGTGAAACAATGGGACCATAGCCGAATGTACATATCAACAAATGTTACACGGCCATCGGGTACAAATACATGAATGTAAGAGCAAGATGCCATGCGTCACATTGCAGCGTTGTGTGCGGGACGTGCTCGGCCAAAGGGGAGAGCAGCTTGCACAGGTGGAATGAATCACCACAGGTGGAGGCCATACAGCCTGAAAACACATAAATTGCACACCCAGTCTCCTCCCACAACCACACCCACTCCGAAATGCTACCGGCAGGACTCGCGATGTTGGCCCTGGGGGACCTGATAGCACTGCAAGTGCTCCAACTCCAAGAAGAAGACGAACACCAACTACAACCGGCCGCACGGAGGAGACGCAGGAGGAGGAGGAGGGCAAGGCAGGGCCAGCAAGGGCCGCCAGCACAGCCACTACCACCACGCAGGCAGCCCGCAATCCCACGCCTCCGAGCACATCCGTTCAACCTCACTGATGAGCAGATCCACACCCTCTACCGTCTGGACCGGGACACCATAGCCGCCATCGTGGACATGACACAGGCTGACCTTGTCAGCATGATAGATAGCCCAACCGCCATCCCACCCCTACTGAAGGTGGTGTCTGTACTACACTTCCTGGCCACAGGCACCTACCAGCACACAGTCGGACAGTTGCATGGCATTTCACAGCCACTGTTCTCACGGACACTATTGCAAGTGCTCGATGCCCTCCTGCAGCACGCAGACGACTACATCTCTCTACCACGCTCGGAGCAGGAAATTACCAACACAAAAGTGGGATTCCATGCACTTGCCGGCATACCGGGTTGCATTGGTGCCATCGACTGCACCCATGTGGAATTGGTCGTTCCACATGCCATGGAGGCCCAGTACCGCAACCGAAAACAATTTCATTCCCTGAATGTACAAATGGTGTGTGACTCCAACAGGATCATTACACATTGTTGTGCCCGATTCCCTGGATCAACCCATGATTCTATGGTCTTGAGGAACTCTACTATACCACGCTACATGGAGCGACACGCAGGGAACAGATCCTGGCTACTCGGTGAGTCTCATTCCATGCATGATGATGTGGGGTATGTGATGCGGCAATGAACTGCCAGGAGGGGGGGGGGGTGCGTACGTAGCAATGGCATTCCACATCATACGTTTCTCATCCACATACAGGTGATGCTGGGTATCCACTGAAGAGATGGCTCCTCACACCAGTCCGGAACCCACGGGACCAGCATGAGGAGGACTACAACCATGCCCACTCACGTACCCGTGTAGTCATTGAACAGGCATTCGGCCTACTGAAGACTCGTTTCCGCTGCCTCAGCAGGTCTGGCGGGGCACTCCTGTACCGCCATGAGAAGGTTGCAAAGATGGTGATGGCATGTGTCATGCTCCACAACATGTGCGTGCGTAGAAATGTGCCCATGCCCCCTGACGCTGAACTGCAAGCACCTGATGATGGTCATGAAGAGGGTGGGGATGTGGCAGCACCTCAAGGAGTCTGTGAGGCACCGGAGGGCCGTGACATTCGTCAGCATCTCATTGATGCATGCTTCTAGCACTCACGCCTGGTGGCTGATACATGGACACGGGACTCGTGGCACTGTGTGTGTCTGGTACATGCACAATATGGACTGTACGCCTATGATGGCCTAGTACACGAAGATCATTGTCCACACATCTCATTGGTTGATCGTGCACTGTTTATGGCATATGTGATATCATGTAGAACACCCTATCGACCCGCCACCCAAGTGAGCCCAACACACCCCCTCCACCCTCCTACCTCCCCCCCGAACACCAGTGTCCAAAGAAGCTCATTGTCAGTGGGCTGTCGCTATTGCAAGCCCCCTCTGCGGGTATCAGGGGCACCCCTGCCTGTGGAGCGCAGGTTCCTCCCAGATCTACGTTGGGGGCTGCCCTGGACGGAACTTGCAACGGATGACGTCTCTGCCTGCTCACGTCCATGCATGTCCCTAAGGGTTTGTGAGAGCTCAGTGAGCACACGGCGCACTGCGGCAAGTTCGGCACATACGTCTTTGGACGTCGCATGCAGTTCCCCCCTCAGGCTCTCGGTGCTTCTCTCCATTTGGACTCTCAGGCTCTCGGTGCTACTCTCCATTTGTACTCTCAGGCTCTCAGTGCTACTCTCCATTTGTGCCCTTAGTGTCTCAGTTGATGTTTCTATGTCTGCCTTAGTGCCCCCACATTCATCGGCATGGTCCTTGAGGAGCGTGGCCAGTTGCTGCTGTTGCACGATTAACTGGTCGAGGGACTGTTGCCTCTGCTGGGCCATGGCCATTTGCGGGGGTGTCACAGAGGGGCTGTTGACCTCATGTTGCCTTGCCACAGGGCTTGGGGGGGATGGCCAGTCGTCGTCTTGTGGGTGCCCCTGCGTGGTATCCTCATGTTGTACGGGATGGGACAGACAGGGGGAATGGGACAGGTCATGGATGGATCTGACTTCGACATCCCCGTCTTCTGTGTCGGAGCATGCTGCCATCAATGGGGTGTCACCTATGGTGCTGCTGCCACCAGAGGCAGGGCCTTCTGTGGCATCCGTTGGGGGGACCTGTGGTGGTGGTGTTGTGGGCATGCTGGCTGCTGGGGTGCCTGTTGATGTTCCCCCCTCTGTGCTGCCACCTGATTGTGCTGCTGCCGTGTCTTGATGCGTGCAGCTGAGGTGGAGGGTCTTTGGCCGTTGGTCTTGGCCCTCTTTGCAGGTGTGCTGGTAGGGGTGTCCTGATGCTCGTCGTTTGGATCGGAGCCTGTGGTGGAGTAAAGGAGGGCGAGGGTTATTAATGGGTCTGTGGGTATTGGAATGGCATTGTATCACATGCATTGGGGTGGTACATGAGGGTGATTTGGGTCGGTGCCTTGGAGGTGCTTTTATTTGTGTGTGGGGTGAGGGTGCAGTTGTTTGGCAGCCTGCAGTTAGGGTGTGCCTGCTGGACGTGTGGTGGGTGTTTTAGGGGTTTTTAATTATTTATGTATTTATTGTGGTTTTAAGGTGCACTATCAGGGCGATGTGTGTGGACGTTCTCCTGGACATGTGTTCCTGTTGCACTATGTGGGCACGTGGTACTTCACATGATTGGACATTGTGGATTTAGCATTGTTTTATCTGGGCCACCTACCTGATTCTTCTGATGTCTGCACTCCTTTCTCCATCCCTCCGTCTCCCTCTATGCTCTCCATTCCGATGGTGGAGGCACAGATTTCTTCCCAGGGGGTCAACTTGATGGGTGATTCAGGACCTCAACCGGTGGCTGTGGCAATGTTGCGGTTGGCAGAGAGTATGCTGCGGACGCGTATCCGCAGGTCGTCCCATCGCTTTCTGCATTGCTGTGGGTTGCGGGGTGCGGTCCCCACCGCGCTTACCCGCTGTGCCACCAGAGCCCATATGGCCTTCTTGTTGGCAAGTGCCGTCCTGGTCATTTGCGTGGAGAAGACGGCGGCGGCATTCTCCTGGAGGGTCTCTGTTAGCACGGTGAGTTCCTCACGGGAGAAGTGGACCTGCCGCTTGCGGTCGCACGCTTTCTTCGCTACTTTTCCCATTTTTCTTGGTTTCGCTAGGGTGGATGACGGGTTGGGGTGTGTCTCAGGGTAGTGATTTTAGTGGTTGTGTGGTTTTAGTGGTTTTATGGGTGCACGGCGGGATGTTTCCCGTTCCGGGCCCATGTTTTAACTTCCGTTTCCGTATATTTCCGGTCACCGTACTTTCCGGTAGGCGCACTCTGCGGTGCCCGCTGTGATGGGTGGCGGTATTGCACCTAGGGCGCCGTACGGCGGCGGTGTGGGCCGTTTTGGGTTCATTTCCGCCATCGCGGACTTTGCACTTCCGCCATGCCGTGGTGCTCGTGCCCGATGGGTCGGAATGGGCCGCAATTTGCTCCTTCGTGCAATGGCGGAAACGCTATTTACGCTGTGGCGGTCCGGTCGGTTGATTTCCGCAAGGGTCGTAATGAGGGCCATAGTGTAGAAAATAGAAGACAATGAAGAGCGGAGTCCCAGCTGAGTCCTTACGAGGCCCGAGTGCATTCAGTTACCACGAGGGGTTAAATCATTTCGCATGAAAGGAGAAGGCGGGGCTGCATCTACAAGAAAGCCTACGAGGAGCGGAGCGCAGCGGAGTCCCAGCTGAGTCCTTACGAGGCCCGAGTGCATTCAGTTACCACGAGGGGTTAAATCATTTCGCATGAAAGGAGAAGGCGGGGCTGCATCTACAAGAAAGCCTACGAGGAGCGGAGCGCAGCGGAGTCCCAGCTGAGTCCTTACGAGGCCCGAGTGCATTCAGTTACCACGAGGGGTTAAATCATTTCGCATGAAAGGAGAAGGCGGGGCTGCATCTACAAGAAAGCCTACGAGGAGCGGAGCGCAGCGGAGTCCCAGCTGAGTCCTTACGAGGCCCGAGTGCATTCAGTTACCACGAGGGGTTAAATCATTTCGCATGAAAGGAGAAGGCGGGGCTGCATCTACAAGAAAGCCTACGAGGAGCGGAGCGCAGCGGAGTCCCAGCTGAGTCCTTACGAGGCCCGAGTGCATTCAGTTACCACGAGGGGTTAAATCATTTCGCATGAAAGGAGAAGGCGGGGCTGCATCTACAAGAAAGCCTACGAGGAGCGGAGCGCAGCGGAGTCCCAGCTGAGTCCTTTACGTCCTTCGCGGCAAGAGCGTTAGGACTACGGACTACGACTTCGAGGCGAAAAACTTCCTGATCCCAAGGCCCCCGTGTGTGTGCCTGGCTGCCGCGGGTGCTTAAGAGTGCGTGGAGCCTCGCGAAGGTCTTCCACGACGGTCCTCATCAGCTGCGGACATCTCAGATGCAAGGTACGTCCGGCTTCTGAGCGTACCTGTGGGTTTAAGCCACCCCCCTGGCGTGCAGCTGGAGGGCGGGGGGGGGAGAGACGGACTAAGGCAGCTCCCCTAGCTGTCGGGCGTTCCCCCGCCCTTCTGAATCAGCGGCCTTTCAACGGTCCTGGTTCTTTCTGTTTTCGGGAGGTGGGAGCACACGCCTGGTTGTGCCTTTCGTGTGGCCTATTGGTTTTTTTTTTTTGGGGAGCCATTGATCCTCAAGTCTACAGATTTCTTGTGGGTTGTATCTCTGCCTGACCTTATTAGCAAAAGGCCCATGGGACAAAGAACATTGGACATTGGGCTCCGGATTTTAGGCTGTTAAACCTCACTTTGATTATTTAAATTGCTTTTTAAACTGTTCTCATGCATCAGCTTAATTGCTAATCCATATTTCGGCTACTTGTTGCCGCGACTGTTGCTGTTGCTGCTCTATTAGGAGGGCTTTCGTCGCGGGTTTTTATAATAGGGGGCTATCAATTTTTTTATATACCTTTACACGCTTTTTTTTCCCCTACTTTTTATCTTTTGTTTGTTTTCCATCTGCATTTCAGGAGATTGTGTGGGGGCTGCGAGATTTTCTCTCCCCCCCTTCTCCTGTTCCTGCTGTTTAATCCCCCTATAGAGCTTGAATCTGTTAGGGTGAGTGGTGGTTCTATTCACCCCCCATTCACCAAAAGCTTGTGCGGGTTTGGTGGTATTTAAAACCCCAATATGGGGAAGCGCAAAGCAGGAGAAGGGGGGGCTACAGGAAATGGTGCAAAAAAAACTAAAAAAAATGTAGTTATAACTAAAACGAACAAACCTCCGAAATCTGTTAGACCCTTAACGAACAGAGTTGTTAACCCTTCCCAAAGATCGCTGGACTCTTATATGGATGTTATGGCCAGCAAAATTGTGAATTGTATGAATGCAGCGGAGTGTGTCCCCAGAGTGGCAAGTCCACAGCGCAATGGGAGCGGTTTTTTAGGATCAGAGGAGATGGGAGAGGAAGTTGTAGCCGCGAGTGTAAGACCCGGGTCGACTGGGGCTATAACTCAAGTGGTGGTAGATGGGGCAGGGATACCCCCACTGTTGTTACAACCCCAGTGTTTGAGGGAGGAGGCCCTCGGACCCATTGGCAAAGAGCCTGAGTTTCTGGATTCTGGGTCCCTGGACAGCTCCAGAGCCAGTGAAGGAGATAAAGGTTGGCTAGAGGCCCTTCTGGATGAAAAACTTAAACCTTTACAATTAGTATTGAACTCCCTGAAGGGACTTAAAGAGGGGGTATTAAACACACTGGCCATAATGGATGATTCCATCAGAACTGTTTCCCTTAAGTTGGGCACCCTGGCTATTGCTGTGGAGGAGCTGAGAAAAGTGGATAGGACCTGCCAATGTACATTATTCGCTCCTCCAGCTGCTGTTACTACCTCTAAGGGTGGAAAGGGTTTAGACCCACAGGGGAGGGTCTCTGACGTTATTGTCATAGGGGATGTGGAAGTAGCCACTGAGGTAAAGAGTGGGGCAAGGGAGCCTGAACTAGAAAGAGCAAAGGGCAAACCTGATGCTAGGCCAAAGCCCCATAGTTTGGGGTTAGGGCAGGAGAGTTTAACCATTTTAAATCTCCCCCCAGAAGCAACCCCTCTTGTGGGGATTATTACAGGATTGCCTGGTCTCCCATCCGGAAACTTTGAATCAACTTTTTCATTGATTAATAAAGCATCCCACTGGATCAACACCAACCTGATGGGGCCAAAGATAGATCCCAAACTCATTCGTATGGCTAGGCGTGTGGGTTGGGTGGGGAATAGGCCAAAGAATCTGAATGGGGACTGTGTGGTAATTACTTTATCTGATCCCCAGATTATGGATTATCTTTTGAATTCTAATCTGGCCCGTGGCCTTAAGCCCAATGGTAACCAATTGCATAGCAAATTGCTCCCATTGGATTATTTTTATGCATGCGTAGGGGGGCAATTGGTGTATAACCAACCCACTAGAAGCCTGAGGCGAGGTGGGTCTGTAGGGATCGATAATATCCTGGGTGGGCAACCCCCAATTAATAATCTGGAGGGCAGCTGGAGCACCGTCCGGGCGAATAAGGGACGGTGTATTGCCCTGGGTAGGAAAGTTTTAGCTCCCCTGCCCCTGGAAAACCAATTTGAGGTTCTAACGTCCTGTGAGGATATAGACTGACAATCGGAGGATGTAGCGCGAATTGTAATGGTGCAACCCTTGGCTGTATCCCAGGAGGCTTGCGTTGAGGAAAGACCACTTCTCCGCATACTGTCTTGGAATATAGCAGGCTCATCTGGCAAACTGAAGTTGGTTCCGGTGATGGAGCTTCTGCAAGCTAATTCAGTAGTCCTACTCCAGGAAACATGGGCAATAGAAACCCCGCACCTTGATGGCTTTGTTTCCTTTGATATCCCAGCTAACAAGAAACCGAGAGGAAGACAATACGGTGGTTTATGCATATTGATAAAGACCTCTTTGGAATGCAAGATTGAGCAATTACAGACAGGGCTGGATTTCCTTCAGGTGATATTTCTAACTACCGGCAAGGGAGATGTTGTATGTATTATCAACTTCTACAATAGCCCCCATATCTCCGACCTGGACAGGCTTACTAAAGTTAAAAAGTTCATGGAAGATCTACTGTCCAGGGGCGGGAATAAAAGAACCTTCTATATTTGGGGGGGTGATTTCAACATCAAAATGGGAGAGGGGATAGATTTGGATATCCTTGATCCTTTGGAGGATCAGATTGAGAATATCCCGCCTAGATGTATGCGAGATGGGAGAGTCTGTCCTAAAGGCTTACAGCTAAGTTTATGGCTGCTGGAGTGGGGCTTTCGTATAGTGAATGGCCGACTGGCCCCAGATATACCGGGTGCAGTGACCTTTAATAGCCACCTTGGTAGTTCTACAATCGATTATTTCTGTATCTCAACAAACCTTTGGGAATTAGCTGAAAGCTTTGAAGTATTGGCTGATCCACACAGTGACCACCTACCCATCTGCCTGAAGTTGAAGGGATTGATGGGGGGGGCGGTTTCGCAGGAAATAGCCCCTATTCCTCCTACGGGTATACCCATCGGTACTAGAAGAATTAAATGGGGGAAAATTCAAAGGGGGGAACTACATTATAAAGCTGTCTCCGACAATGTATCCCTTGTGTTGGATGTATTGGATGATTGTTCACCCCCGGGGGTCATCGTAAAGTCATTTGTGGAATTGATGGCTGCCTTCACAAACAAATTTTCATTAACAACCAAACCAAAGGGTAAGGATACTAACAGAGGCTGGTTGGACGATGCTTGTAAAGGGGCTAAAAAAACTCTGTTATTAACCCTCAAGGATCCGTCCAGCAGTAGAACTGTCATTGCCCAAGTCAGGAAGATCTATAAACTAGAACTAAAGAGGAGGAAAAAGGAGTTGGATAGGGCAGCTTGGGAAGGTTTTTTGGACGTTGCTCGAAGAGGGGACCAGAAGGCCTTTTGGGCCTATGTAAAAAGTGGTCCAGAGGGATGCGGCTCTAAGGAAGGTAGTGGTACTTACGTGGAAGAAGGGGCTTGGTTATCCCATTTTGGGAATTTATTCGGGCTAGAGTGTGCACAGGATGTTTTAGACCATGCAGACGTCTGCTTGAAATTTGAGGTGGAGGAGACGATAAAGGCTATAAAGCTTCAAGCTCACAACCGAGCCCCGGGGCCAGATATGATCCCCTCAGACCTGTTTCAGGACCCTATCGCGTTGTGGGCACCGCTCTTAACAGTGGTTTTCAATGCCTGCCTAAAGCTAGGGGAGTATCCCCCGTCCTGGAAAAAGGCCATAATCTTTCCAATTTTCAAAAAGGGAGACTTCTCCAGTCCAAGTGCATATAGGCCTATCTCTTTGTTGGATTCTTCCTTCAAAATCTTTGGGAGAATTTTGTTAGCCCGAATTGAAAATTGGATGGGGGCAAAATCGATCTTGTCAGACATCCAATTTGGATTCCGTCCGGGTGTTGGCACTATTGAACAGAGCCTCAACCTCTATATCTTGGTGGCTAACTCGGTATTTAGTCGGGGTGAGCCAGTTTATCTGGCTTTTATGGACCTAAGCACTGCCTTTGACAAAGTGGATAGAGCTAAGCTATGGGCTGTGCTTGGGTCCTTGGGTTGTCCCGGGGAGATTTTGCAGGTTTTGGTTGACCTTCACACGGATAACGTGGCTTGTGTACGTAGTGGGCCGGGTGGGCATTGCACAGCTTGTTTCCAGGTGGGATGCGGTGTAAGACAGGGGTGTGTGCTTGCTCCCATTTGTTTTTGTCTCTATATCAATGGTCTCTCGCGGGACCTTAACGATGTAAGGGCAGATTTTTTGGTTTTGGGGGGTAGGGGCTTTCCGGTTCTGGCTTATGCGGACGATACAGTCCTAATAGCCAGAACACCAAGGGCCCTACAGGTCCTGATTGATGCTTATGCATCCTTTATGAATAATCTGGGCCTAAAAATTAACTCCAAAAAGTCAGCGGTTATGGCATGTGTTGGAAGGAAACGCCCTGCACCAATGAAACCCATGCTATGTGTTGGGGAAATTATCCCCAGAGTCAAGGTGTTCGACTATATGGGGATTAGTTTCTCTGAAACCCTAAATGGAAGGGCTCATGTGGCAAAGCAATCGGCAAAGATGAGCCAACAGATAGGTGGGCTCTTTAGATTTGCGTCAAGAAGCAGAGCTCAGCCTCTTGACGTGATTCTGAAAATATATGGTGCACAAATTTCGGCAACTACTCTGTATGGCGCAGCCATTTGGGGTTTCCAGAATGCGGCTGTAATCCAGAGTAAAGAAAATAAATTTTTTAAAAACCTGCTGGGGTTACCGACCAGTGCCCCCGGATTAGCTGTTCATAGAGAATTGGGGGCAGAGTTCTGGGAGGATCAGTGGGCGATGGCACCATTACTTTTCTGGATTCGGCTGTGGGCAAATGAACACGCAACGCTGTGCCATTTCATCTTACGTACAGTGTTGTGCACATCAGGTTGGAAAAAAATCCCATGGTTAGCTTATGTGTCGGCAAAATTGGGGGAAGTCAACCTTAGTGCCCTGTTCCCGCCCGAATTTCTAATCACTAAGCCAGAGGGGGCAGCTTATAAGGCTAAACTGGGTGAAATTGTAGTTAGGAGGAAAATTCTCCTGGGATATACCCAGAAATCTGATTCTTTTCACTCCAGTATTAGTAATCTCTCCGGAATTCAACCACATTTGACTAGGAGCACTTTTAAATCAGAAAGGTGGTTGATCACGAGGGCCCGCTTTGACTGCCTCCGGCTACAGGGAAATACATGCAATTGGAAAAGTTTTCCTAGTGATGCCGGCTGTCCGGTCTGTGGTCACAAGCGCGAGGACCTTCCGCACCTATTGTTCTTTTGTATAGGATATGCGGGTATACGCAGAGTGACCTTGGTCCCCGCTCTCAAGAAAACGGAGATCCGTTTACATAAGGCAGCACTCGAGTTTCTTCTGAGTGCTGAGTCAGTTTTTACATCCTGGGCCCTGTTGTCTTTTTTAAAAAGAGCGATGCATTTTAGAATGAATCTATTGAATCTACAAGATGGGGGTAGTTAGCGCCACCAATTCTAATAATGAATTATGTTGGGGGAAAAGTGGTTGAGTCTTGTTTTATGCTTGATTATAATGTATAATTTTAAAATATGCTCTCCTGACTGGCAAGCAAGTGTAAGTTATGATTATCAATGCTGATTGTGTTTTGCAATATTCGGTATCTATTTTTATCCGTCTTTTATTCAATTGGTGCTTTTGTATTATTGGAATTGTGTAAATTATATTTCTTTTTTTGTCGTTTAATGGAAATTTTCTTATTTCCGAATAAACTTGTTTGACCTGAAGATTCCAAATGGTTCCAATTAGCTCCCTGCCTTATACCAGAAAACAAATCCGAAATTACTGACCCCTTAATACTTTGCAGTTACTGCACTGCAAAACTTGACAACAACCAAACACATTCACGTGCTATCACAAATAACTTGGAATTATTTCCACTACCAAAACCCCTGCAACAACTTAACTTATAGGAGACCATCATAATTCAAACAGTGCACCCATGTCAAGCAATAATAGGCCTTCAACCAAAAACAGAAAAATTACCTCCCTCTGAATTAGTGAAAGGCATTTGTGGCAAAGTAGTTTATTTGCCATTAGATCTCAAAGAAAATGTAAACACTCTGGGATTGCAACGTACAATAGATCAATCTTTAATTGTCTTAGTAAATGGTGTAACTACAAAAGACAAACATATTTGGCAACAACTCGTGGATTCACATAAAGTTAGACAAGCCCTGCAATATCTAAATGAGAACAATGAATACTACAAAGAAATTAACATTGAAGAAAACCTGAGGGAAACCACTGAAATAATCAGAAAATGGTCAATTTCAACTTCTAGATCCTGCTACAGAATCCAATATTTTAGACCATTATACAATTCATCCATTACACTCTAAAGACATCATAGATGATGCACTGGAAACTTACCAAATGCGACAAACCAAAGGATATATAATCAATCATCATATGGAAAAAAAAGTATAGAAGCATGTGTATTTCCTTTACTCTTTCCCACTGGAAAAGGAAGAAAGTACAATGATAGACCCACACAAAAAAACAGCATCAGAATACCACTCTTTACAAATGTATTCTGAAGACCCCAGATTCAGCCAAAATGTGGAATACATATTCCACCTTCTCTTTGAAAATGAACTAGCAACTCTATGCTACGGAGTTGCACACACATTAAAATCAGGTACCCATTTTCAAAATATGTCAGCTACGCAATTACTACAAAACGTACAAGAAAAAGATGAGGTTCTACAGTCATGCATTACAAATCTTTTAGCAAACATGCGTGGTACAAAAGAATACTGGTTCCGACATCACATAGATGTACGCTGTATGATAAGAAACCTTGGCCCACTCACTTGGTTTGTGACATTAAGTTGTGCAGAATATGCATGGGAAGATTTACATGATTTCCTATGCATAGCAAACAAAAACAAAACAAACATAGATAAAAACACCAGGAGAAATATGCTCTCTAGATCCTGTAAATGTATGAAGATATTTCCATCATTACTTCATTACACTTCATTTGTAATAAAACTGTTTCTCCCCTCGGAGAAGTGAAACACTTCTTTTGGAGAAAAGAAAACCAAGCCAGAGGAGCACCACACATCCATATGTTTTTGTGGATTAAAGATGCTCCTAAATTTGGTCAGGACAGTGATGCCACTATTTTGCAGTTTATCCAAAAATATGTCCCTTGTGAAATCCCTTCACAAACATCACATAGTGACCTTCATGCACACATTTTACAATTTCAAAGACACAAAGGTGGGAAATATTGTCGTCGCAAATATAAAAACAAATGGAAATACTACACCAAATGCCACTTTGGTTTCCCTAGGCCAGTTTCAACAACAGGTCAATAAACCAATTTCATGTCTTCAGTTAGACATAGTGTCAAAGGTAAATCACCTAAGAACACATATTACATAAAAAGAACAGAAGATTCAAAATACATCAATGATTACAATGCAATCATTGCCCTCCAATGGAATACAAACATAGATGTGCAGCACATTGCAGACAATTCCACTGTAGTTGCACGATATTTCACAGCCTACTTAACCAAAGCAGAGAAAACAGACCTTCAAGACCTCTGGGATGACATATCATCTGGCAAAATACTGTCACATAAATTGTACAGCTTAAGCATAAAAATGCTCTCTCATAGAGAATGTGGCTGCTATGAAGCTGCAGACCGTTTAACTGGTACTGCCTTGTATGGAAAATCTGAAAATATAGTATGGCTAATTCTTGGTCCTGCTAAATCTAGAAAAAGAGTTCTCAAATCATATGAGGACATAGAAACAATAGCCAAAAATGATCCCAACAGCCAAGACATATTGAAAAACAACTGACAAGACACATACTACCCATACAGGAGTACCACTTTGGAAATCATGTGTCTATACCACATAGCCCCAAACTTCACATACAAAGATAATATTAAACCAGATGAAAAGAAAGGTAGATACAGAGTGGCAGATTGTGAAGGCAGCTTAGAGAAACTTACCAAACACAGCTTAATTAATCACATCAAATTGTCATTAAAAACTCCTCAACATAAAGAACCCTATTACATGTCCCTGCTAAAACTTTTTAAAACCATGGAGAAAAGAAGAGGAGTTACTGAATACCTATAACTCCTATGAAGACGCTTTCAAAGCAAATGAAAGCACTATAAAAGACGTAAAGTTTACACAGTACCAAACAATGTTGCACAATGAACAGCAACACGAAGAAGAACTCCAGGCGCACCTAGATGTGGACACTCCTGCCAGTAGTCAAAATTCTGTAACATTAAGCCAAGAACCACTTGGACAGCCACTGATAGCAAATGAGGCAGAATTAGCCATGACAGAAGTAGAAAACACCATGGGCCTCATTACGACCCTGGCGGTCCCGTAATGAACGGTGCCGGTACGGGACCGGCACCATTCATTACGGGATGCCTGATTACGAGGTCCCCTAGCGGGACCCGGAACAGACGTCTGCTAAAACCAAACATCATTTCAGGGTCCCACGAGGGGACCAAGGAGCCAATAACGGGTCCGTTGTTAGCGGGCCCGTTATTAGCTCCATCCCCATTACCATTGAGCCCTATGTGGGCTCACATGGGAATGGGGAATGGTTTTGTGCATGAGGAATTACTGGGTCCTCCAAGGTAGCAATGACAAGGTAATTCCTCATTCACAGAACCCGGAACCAGACACGATTTTGGAGGTAGCCATGGTGCTAATAGCACCATAGCTACCTCCAAATTCATAATGAGGCGCCATGTGTCAGTATGAGCAATCTACAGAAGACTTTGCTGTACTGAAATCACAACTAAACAATGAGTAGCGTAGCATTTTCCAAGAAGTAACAAAACAAATTGAATATGATGTGCAGCATTAAAGTAAAAACTGTATCTGCCAATACTACAAACCTATACTACTATATGTGAGTGGCCAAGCTGGCTCAGGCAAAACATTCTTAATCAAAATCATCAGCAAGTTCCTCCAACAATTGACAAACAACAAACTGTCAGCTGTTGTAACTGCTCCCACAAGTTTAGCTTCCCCCAACATAGGCGGTATCACTTTACACTGATTACTACTCCTTCCAGAAGAACACCAAAACAAATTAGACTACTACAAACTTTCTTCAGAAGCTGCAATGGAACTATGCACAGTTTTCAAACAAATGAAATTGCTGCTAATATATGAGGTGAGCATGGTCTCCAACCTAATGTTAGCTTTGATTTACCTCAGATTAGAAAACTACTGGACAGATTTTCAACAAATTTACAAAAGCACGCTTTGGAGACCAGGCCGCCGCTCCTTCTGTAAATTTGGTGAAAATCCGTCCGGCGGTTTGGGCTGTAGGCATGACAGATATGTTTTCTCCATTCAGTCTATGGGAAAACAAGAAATTTTGGGACCCCCATATATAAACTTTGCCCCCCGGACCAAACCTCACCAAACTTTACAAATAAATTCAGAATGGGACATATACTTTTTTTGCAAAGTTTGGTGAGAATTCATCCATGTTGAATGAAGTTATAAGCCACCCAAAAAGTGTTCTTTCTATGGTTTTAGCAACTTAACCATAACTACATGGCCGCTACTGCACTGCAGGCTGTGTAATATATATATATAATATATATATATATATATATATCAGTGAAAAAACTTTGTTAAAGGGACATTATGGTTAAGTTGTGCTACTAAAAACCTATGAAATTCAGTGAAAAAACTTTGTTAAATTTGTGATGTCATCTTTTATGTCCTGGGTGTTAGTCTTAGCAGTGCACGGTGGTGGTGCGAGTTATCGATTCTTAGCTTACCGTAACTGGCGAATTTCAAGGTTTTTTCGGTTTTACTTGGAACCATAGCGTCCCTTTAACAAAGTTTTTTCACTGAATTTCATAGTTTTTTTAGTAGCAAAACTTAACAATAATGACTTTGACTTTATATACATGTCATATGGAACGGACTAGATCTCTTCTTATGAACGTGATGTCCGTGAACTTATTTAATGTACGCGGACATGTTCGGAGAACAGTACCACTACCTAAAAACTGTGGGGGGGGTGGTGGGGTATGTTTGATTGTTATATCATAATATAGGAACATTTAACAAATTCAAAAAGCAGCACACAAACACATTATATATAGTAATACATAAGAAATATAACCCATATATGTAACACACTAACCATTCATTTAAATACAATATGTTCTGAAATGGAATATACCACAAGAAGATAAATTGGCTTCCAACATAATTACCTCACAGACACAACAGAACTGAGAACAAGACCAGACCCACTGAATACATAGGACTTATGTTACCAGAAAAAGTAAGTGTACTTCATTTTACTCATATATTTATAAACTTTCTGTATTAGATTAAAAAATATATTATCTTTTTTTTTCTCACAGAAATGTCTAGTACTCTGGAATGGCTAGAGGACAATTTCCCACATGAAGAAATGTCACAAGATAGTGAAACTAATGGTAAACACTTTATAATATAAACCATTTAAATATTATTATTTTGCATACATTTAACATATATATATTTTTTGTACAGAGCATAACAAAATAGAAACTACCTCTGAAGAAGCTGTTATGGAAAACACGCTTGAGAACATAAAAGAAAAAATTGATTTACTGTTGACCAATTTTAATAATTTGAAAACTTTTGTTGAATATCATTTTAAAACAAAAACGTCATACCATTGCCCCACATGTACTTGTCCCTCCTCACCATATCCCAGTCAATTATCCCCAAACCCTCTCCATAATCCAAAACGTTTTGATGAGATTTCCATCCCTTCTTCACCTAATACCAATCATGTTGAAACCCCAAATTCTCCTGTTTTTGTTTCTGTTTCTGCCTCACCTTCTCTGTCATAAATTATTAATATATGTTAAATAAAGTTTAATTTTTATATAGTATTGTGAATAGTTTCAGTTTTTTTTTAAAAACAATAAAAGTGTCCGCGGACAGTGCGAGTGTTCTGAAATGTTCGTGCATAAACGAAAATGGAGGTGTCCTGAAGAACACCACACCTGTTCGTACTGTTCGCTAGCAAGTTGAAACGGTCCTAAGAACACAATTGGTGTCCTGAAATGTTCGTAAAGAAACAAAAATTAAAGTGTTCTAAAGAACACTATATCTGTCCGTAATGTTCGCTATCAACTTAAAACTGTCCTAAGAACACAATTGGTGTCCTGAAATGTTCGTAAATAAACGAAAATGATGTGTCCTGAACAACAGTACAACTGTTTGTAGTGTTCGCTAGCAACATGAAACTGTACTAAGAACACAGGCGGTGTCCTGAATTGTTCGTAAACAAACAAAAATTAAAGTGTCCTAAAGAACACTATACCTGTCCGGTACTGTTCGCTAGCAAGTTCAAACTGTTCTAAGAACGCTATTGGTGTCCTGAAATGTTTGTACATAAACGAAAATGGAGGTGTCCTGAAGAACACTATACCTGTTTGTAGTGTTCGCTACCCAATTGAAACTGTTCTAAGAACACAATTGGTGTCCTGAAATGTTCGTACATAAACTAAATTACACGTGTCCTGAAGAACACTATATCTGTCCTTACTGTTCGCTACCAAGTTTAAACTGTTCTAAGAACACACGCGGTGTCCTGAAATGTTCGTTTCACGTGTGACGCACTTTTAATTACTTCAGAACCCGAACAGTGTCCGTAGGACATCAACGCGCATGCGCTAACCAATCTCCGTGCACTTGGTGTCCTGCGGACAGGCGCTTCCTTCGCGGACTAGTTCGCAAACGGATCATATGACCGCGCCCACGCTCATCGTGTGTCCTGAAATGCGGACACGAACAATTTAAAATTACATTTTCAGTTAATCCATAATATTTTTCAATAAAATCTCACCATGCCACAAGTCCCACATAGCAATCTTGAGTTTCTATATACCTTTTGAAACTTTCCGATCCTCTTTTTGTGTTCGATCTGTCCGCGCACAGTGCGCATGTCCGCGGACCGCGCACAAGCACCCCTATAAAAGACCACGCCCAAGAGCTTATTCCCATTGTGTTTCTGGCTATTCTTCAGAACACAGTGATTTTTGCTGCCACCTGCAGACTACACCATCATCGAGATGGCATCCTTGGCTGCTGAACTGCCACTTGGTGCTGCACCTGCTTCAGCACCACCACCACCCCCTCCACCACCACCACGTCCCCAAGGGCCTGAAGAGGGGATCAGGACTGAGGATGCGGAGGAGGAAGAAGAGGATGATGAGAATGAGGCAGAGGAAATCCCTACTACCCGCACTAGGCGTGAGTCTTGGGTGTGGCGGTTATTTACCATTCATGGGATAAGATGATCTCATAACCTGATGCCCTTTGCGTGGTTAGGGTGGACTTAGGTTTATTCAATATGGCAAATAGTGCATGTTCCACAAACAGTGTAGTTGGGCACCCCATGGTTATTGCTGATGCTTTCTCTACCGCAAAAGCAGCTGCGGCGAGACCTTGTTCGCAAGGGAAATGACCTAACATCACAGGATCTAAGTGGCCGCTGTAGAATGCTACTGGCTTGTAGCCCATGCTTGTTTTTTGGGCCAACACTGCTTTCATTACTGCTGAGTCGCAATGTGAAAATATAAAAAATTGTCGCTCATAGTCTGGGGATGCCAATACCGGAGTAGTTGATAGCGCATCTTTCAACTCATCAAAAGCCTCTTTCATTTCCATTGTCCACCTCAGCTTTTTCTCCCCTTTATTAGCTTCCTTTAACGCCTCAAGCAGGGGCCCTATGTATGAACTGTAATCAAATAGCCATGCTCTACAGTAGTTGCATAGACCAAGGAACTGCTGCAGTTCCCTCACTGTTTGTGGCACTGGTGTGTTTGAAATGGCCTGTGCTCTTTGTGGTGCAATCTTTCTTCCATGTTGGGATATGAGCTGACCAATGTAAAGTACCTGTTCTTGACAGTACTGTAACTTTTCCATGTCTACCTTGTAACCTTTCTCAGCCAATATTGTCAACATCTTTAGTGAGTCCTCTCTGCATGTTCTTTTGTTTGTACTGCAAATTATTATATCATCGACATACTGCAACACTGTGCTTTCCACTTCAATGGTACCCAAATCCATCTGTATTACTCTGTTGAAAATTGAGGGTGATTCGCAATACCCTTGTGGCAATCTGGTGTGTTTCCACTTTGTGTTTCTGTAAGTGAAGCTTGTCAGATCTTGTGAGTCTGGGTGCAATGGTATTGAGAAGAATCCATTTTTAAGGTCGATCACTGTAAATCGTGATGCTTCTGCTGGAATGCCACACAATATTGTGGCCGGGTTTGCTGTTATGGGATACTCTGCTTCTACTATGTTGTTCAAGGGCCTGAGATCCTGTATGAAGCGCCAAGAACCCCCTTTAGCCTTGCGCACTGGGTATACAGCCGTGTTACATGGTGATTCTGAGGGGACCAATATGCCATTATTTATAAGGGCCGTTATGGTTTCATATATGCCCTCATCTGCCTCTTTTGATAGTGGGTACTGTTTCACTCTGGGGAGTATTGCACCTTTTTTCAATTTTATCCTTACTCCCCCTATACTTTTTATGCACCCCACGTCATAGGGGCTAGTAGTCCACAGTGATGTGGGTACCTTTGTCATATCCTCCTTAAAGAAGGGGACTGGGGTGCATGCGGGTGCCTCAAGCGCCATTGAAATTTTATGTGCTACTTGTTTGTACGCCACTCTTAGCCATATTTCCACACTCATCATAAACACCATTTCACCTTCCTCCTTTTCATCTAAGAACAGCTCCTCATCTGACACCTGGGTGAGTCTACATCCTTCCACTAGTGCTATCACTGCCCTCCATGCCCTTCCTTCTCTGTCTTGGGCATGTACAGCAATGTAATCAGCTGTTGCTATAATGCTCTCAATGTCCACTGGAACCACCTTTCCTTCTGGCTCATTGACTGGTGTTTCTGGTCTGAACAGATAGGCTGCTGGCCTGCTCCACATTTTTCCCTCTATCCCTGGCATCCATGCAAATGCCATGTCTGTCCCGTACTGGAAGAGCTCGCCATCTACTGGCTATGCCCTAATCGCTGTATGTCCGCAGTATGCTTGCATAATCTGTCGTGCCGTGAGCATGTTAATCCCTGGAGTGGAGCAAATTATGCCGTCCTCAGTAAATGAGATCGTCATATTCAACCTGTTCATTATGTCTCTCCCCAGTATATTTACTGGTGAGGCACTTTAATATAGAAGTGGGACTGACAGGTCATAATCTCCTATAGATAAGGGAATGTTATCAGTAAAAGGAACCAACCCTTTAGCCCCAGAGAATCCTTGGGTGTTCATGGCTTCGCCTGACATCTTAAATTTACCCTCCCTTAAGCAAGACCGGGTCGCCCCGGTGTCAACAAGGAATGATAACTTTTTGTCACCTATCGTTACCTCTATGCGTGGTTCCTCCGCACTATTAGGTGTTACTGACAGGATGGGACACACCAAGGCCGTCTGTGGGCTGTCCTATTGAGGGTACAACGATTGACCGTTTCCTGTGTAAGGGTTGTGTCCCAGCACCGTCACCCTACCCAGTTGTGTTTGTTGTATTTGGGGTTGTTGTGTTGTCGCTACCTGTTGTTGTGTCAGTGAATGTGTCTGTGGCTGTTGTTGTGTTATTAGTTGTTGCTGTTCATTTCCCTGTTGCAACGTCTGCTGTTGCTGTATGCCCTGCTGTTCCTGTGTGGGCCTTGGTTGTCCCTGTTCACTCCATGATGGTGTTCCTGGTCTTACTCTACACGTGCGTGACATGTGCCCTAATAGTCCACAACTCCAACACACCGGTGGTTCCCTACTCTGCCATGGAAAGCTCCCTGTGTTGTCCTGGTATACTGGTTGCCCTCTGGGATAGGAACTTCTAAGTCCTCCTGCCTGCTGTTGGGTATTATATCCGTATCCTCTCCCTCTCATAATTCCTCCTCTCCCCCTGTTGTAATTATAATACCCAGCTCCTTGCATTGGGTATCCTCCTCCCATGTTGGTCGTGTATGGTTGTAGTGGCGGCACCTGTTGTGTTATAGTCTGTGAAGGTGGTATTTGGGAGGGATCTTGTGCAGCCACTACTTGTGTGGGGCTTTGGGTCATTGTTGTAGGCGTAGTTATTAGTGCCCCTTCCATTGTGTATTTAGTAAGCTTTTTCTGTACTAGTTTAGCCTCTTCCGTTTTCCTGTCCTCTTCCTTTTGTTTCATTTTTCCTTGCCATGTCCTGCAATGATGCACTATAGTCAGTTGTATTTCTGGCGATGCTTTTGCTTCAATTCCCACTACTTTCTTCAGTTGTTTCTGAACTCCTTCCGGGAGCCCTTGTACTAGTATATGATAAAATATTGCGGGTGTTTTGTCCCATTGTTCTCTAGTTTCCATGCGCCACTTCTCTTGTATTTCCTGGATATAATCAACAGGATCATCGTTCTCACGCATCTTGCGGGAGGTAATTGCTCCTATGTCTGATGTGTCTGGGTACTGTACCCTCAGTGCCTGCCATAGTGCATGTCTGCAGTTTGCGAATGGTGCCCCATCATGCGATGTGTTTGTAATTGTTACTCCAGGGAATCCCGCTCTCTTCCAAATGTCATCCGCTGCATCCCCTAATATCGATATTAGAAGGCCCTTCACATCTCCTACTGCCAGTTTCTGTCCTGCGGTGTGTTTTTCTATTTCATATATCCACTTACCCGCACCTCCACTTAATGATGGGAGCCTGCATTTTATATTTTCTTTGTCTGTATGCTTCCAAGGGACATACTGTGGCCTAACCCCTCCCCTCTCCAGAAGTGGCATTAAGTTATGTCTCATTTTACCCTTTGTGTTCCATAAAATCGAGTCCTCACACCCTTCTTCTTCTTCCCTTTCTTCTACGTCATCAATTTCATCCGTATTTCCCCTACTCGTAACTCTTTCTTCTCCATATTTTCCCCTTCTTCCATCATTTCCTGTATTTAATGTGGGCATGTGTATTCGCCTTTCCTGCCTGCGTCTAGGGAGGTCCCTAAGCCGACATGCATAGGGTGTTAGTTCGTCTGTGAAGGGCGCAAGTTTTATTGTGCGTAACGAGCGTGAGGTGGTTGAGCATGTAGGGTGCGATGGGAGAGGGCGTGATGGGGACGGTGCGGTCTCATGTGTCTGTCTTTCCGCTATTCCTTGCTCATCCTCCTCACTTCTCTCCAGCTCATCCTTTCTCCTACGGATCCATGGTGAGTCTGTGTTGGTCCGGGTGATGTATAGTTTATCTAGGCTTTCCCTTTCACTGTTTCTTCCTTCCTTCTCCACTCCGTCTTCTTCCTCACTACAAAAGTCAATCATAAACGGCACCCCCCACTCGGTCTTTTTCCCCTTTATTGTTACTGTTTGTAAGTCTATTAGGTCCAGTTCTCCTTTTTCTCCTTTATCAACCGCTCCCCTTTGCGCTGATGTTGTTGCTACTTCTGTGTCTTTATATACATCCCCCCATATTTCACTCTCCCTTCTCCTATCTTCTCTTTCTCCTTCATTTCTCTCCTCCGTCTCCCTACCATTTTCCTCCCTTTTCCTTTTTAATTCCTCCATTACTTCACTACTCATCTGTTCCAATATTCTTTCATCCTCTTTCTTCCTTTCCCATTTCACCCTTTCCCTTTCCAATATGCTCTCTATCACCCTCCCTTCTTTGTATTTCTTAGTCGTTTCTGATAGTAATCTCCTCTTCCACATTGCCATTTCTTTTTCTTTCTCTTCTTCTTCCCTTTTCTTTTCTCGCAGCACTGCTCTTGATACCCTTTCTGCTGCTGCTTTTACCCTTTCAGCTTCTCTCCTTTGCTCCTCAGTTCGTTCCCTTATTTTTTCCAATTCGTTCTTACCTTCTTTCCTTTTCCTCGCTCTCTCTTTTTCCTCCCTCTCGAGCTGTTTGATCAATTCATTCTGCTCATCCCTTAATTCTGCTAGTCGTTCCTCCAAAATCTCTTCCTTTTGCCGTAACAGCTCTTCCCCTCTCATTTCACTCTCCCTGGTATTATCCTCGTCTGTTTTCCTTACTACCTCCTTCTCTTCCCCTGTTAGTGAACCTCGTAGTTTTAATAGTATCTGTGCAGCTACCCACTCATCATTTCCTATTTCCACAGTTTGTTCTTCTCCAGTCCTCCCCTGCTGGCATCTTCCTATGAGCCACATATGGTGGAGGGCTGTATGCCGGGTTCGAGTACCCCTCAGCTGCCCTTAACTGACCTCTTTCTATTTCTCCTAACTCCCTTAAAGGGTACAATCCCCCTCCCTCTGTTTTCACTCCCTTCTCTAGGGGTATATCGTTGCTCTGTTCCTTTTTCATTTCATTTGATGTATTATTCTTTTCTCCTACCTCTTGTCCGTTCCCCGTGTTCTTTGGGTCTTCACTCCCCTTTTTCCCATCCTCTCCTTCCTCCTTAATCTCTTTTTCTTCCGGTATTTCCCCCACGGTGAACATTCCATTTGGTCCTGGTCGGGACCCTTGGAACATCCTCCATAAGTTAAACACCTCCACGTGGTTTGTCAACTTCTTCCCTTTGTATGTATTATGCAGATGGTTTAGTAGTGAATGTTGGGCATATGGATCGAAGCTACCATTAGGCGGCCACGGTGTTATCATTTTGTTGTCCGTCCCCTGGGTCCATTCTATGCTATACTTAATCAGTTTCTCCCTATGGGGTGACAGTGTTGTACATATGTGTTGTAGTGGGGTAGTGAGGGTGTTCCCCCACCCTCCCGATCCTGTCCCGTATGACATAGTCACGCTCCACTTGTTACCCTTCCCCTATTTGGTAGCGGTTATCTCACTAGCAGTTTACAATATGCAGCCTTATATCGTTACCTGGCCCCGAAAGTTTGCGGACTTGCGATAGTCCGCTAAGGAAAATTATAAAAATATAGTATTTACATTTGTATATTTTCTTCTGTCTTTCTTCCTTTACACGATACCCTTACGGCCCCCTGCGGCCGAGGCGCACGTAGCCCCCTGTGGCTGCGTACCCCTTATGACGTTCTTATACAGTCGTCCTATTTTCACTTGCTCCTCCTCTTTCTTCTACACTTGCCATGGCCGGCGTTCTCCGTGCACAGCCACGTCCCCCGTTTCACCTTTCCCCGATCAACTCATTACCGTTTATCTCCGTTTCCACTCCCTTACCACAGTTCTCTTCCCCACCACTCTCAGAAAGAAAGATGCCTTGTGCTCGGGATATCCTATGGAAGCCCTACTGGTGACGTCACCGATCTCTTCGAGCTACTGGTAGTTTCTTCATATATTCTTTAAGTTCAAAATACACTTGCAATCTACCCCCGTTAACCTCACAGCTGTCTTCCTGTCACTCCTGGAACAAGGTAATCAATAATATAATCGGACTGCGCACGCTGCGTCGCCTCGCGTGTGATACGCCCCTCGACAGGAGGGCTTAACCAGCCAATTATCTTCCGTATTAGGCAACTAACTAGCTACCGCCTACAGGGAAACGTCATCTACCTATCGAGTTTCTTGCTCGAACAATAGGGATCCTCATCTACTCATTGATCAATAAATGCCAAATCGTAGGAAACCACACACACACACCCTTACACGTAGTCGCGACCTAGGCCAATCAGTGTCTACGAGCGGCCGCACGTGATGTTTTCGTGCTCCGCCCTCCGCCCCTTCGCGTAACGTAGCCGACTGCTCTCACACTCGTTCGGCTACCATTCATTCCATTGCCATTACTAAATTGTCAAACCTTCGCCGCGCACCTGTGCAACACCTCCCACCTCCCGTATTTAATTCCTCCCCCCTCCCTCACAATTTCACATTGCTTGTTGTGCGTGGCATGCTCACCAAGTTCTCTTGATGCGGGGCCACTCGACTGCGTGCACCCCTCCAAGCGGCTCGCCACCTCCCCTCGTCTGGACCACGTCTGGACACTCGCCAACCGCGGGCGGGATACTTCTCAACCGGCTCCCGAGGGCCAATATCCGGATTGCGCTGTCCGGTCTTCTCGCAGCTCCGCGATGGTCCTGTAGTCCTCAGAAGGGGGCAACGGCAGAGGGGGCCGCGCCGCCGGGCCTCCTCGCAACGCGATTACCTGGAAAAAATAAAAATAAAAAAGCAGATCTTAAACAGATCTCAGCAGTGCCTCCAACTTGTCGGGGGGGAAATTCTGCCGGGGTCGGCCGGGCCCTCCGCAGACCTCCGGGCAGGGGGGCCCCAACTCCTCCCGTATATCCCAAAAGAGATAGAGTATGAGACACACGCAAGAAGCAAGGTGACTCTGCTGTTTATTAGACAAAACGGCAGGGATGGGTCAAGGAGCGTACGCGTCCGTCCTGACACACACACAATCGTGGGGCTCGCAGGCCCTTTTTACCTTAGTATGACGTGCTACTTGCGTCACTTGGAAAGTTTTAGCAAAAAACCTATCTCCACTCTGGATTGGTTACTCGAGTGGTAGGGTTAGTATAGCGCACATATAGAGAACGGTGTTATTGGCTGAGAGTTAGTCAGGTGGTATACCTGGGCTGTCCCTTCAATTTGATACATGAAAATTGTTACATGAAGACCTCTGAGGATTGGTCAATGTGAATGGCGTCAGTGATAAGAACCCCAAGTTCTAATTGGTCCGCTCGCGAGCCTCCCAGTCTGGGACTATCGCTGTTCCCAGCTCGCGGTGCACCTGTCATTTGCAACAATGTTTTAATATGGGTAGCTGTAAACAATGTGAGGATTTATTCATATGTTGGGAGGTCGAATACTCCCACTGCTGCAGATGTCCAAATGAGTCTTTTAATTGTATCTGCCTGTGTCTCGAAACGTGGGATTCAGGCGTCTCCTTCCTCCTGGGCTTGGCATCTTGTCAGGTTTGACTTTGTCACGTGAGGTGGGACCGTGTTTGAGGCAAAATTCAACACAATTAATATTGTTTTTCCTACTGTGTGCCTGGTTTATCTTGCAGGTGCGACCTTGGCGTTGGCTTGCAGCGTGCGAGATTGCAACATCGTGCCCTTGGCGTTGTGCTTTCGCCGGGCTCATTTTGCAGGGTCAGCAACCCAGTTCTTGCTCATTCAATGTTCATGGAAGCTTTTGCTTGCGGCCTACTTGGGCCTGGTGCATAGGTGGGACCGTTTGATGCAGAGCGCTTTAGGTTACGGTATCATATTGCTTTGTCCTCACTATCGTGTCCCCGTTATATTCTTCATTATGGTACATGGCTCTTTAGAAGAAGCGTGAGCAAGCCTTTTTTATGTAAGTTCATGATGCGTCTTTCGTTTCTGCATTTTGAAAGCCTATGTGGAAAATAATAAAGATGTACGTCCGTGAGTATGTCTTTCGCCTACGTCATAGCACTGAGTATATTCTTCGTGTAGATTGGAGCGGGAGTGTCCGGTGTGTATATTTGCACAGGTGTGCTGACCGTTTGCTAAGTCGCCATGGCATCTCTAACGACGTGTAGGTTTAGTCGAGTTGGTCCGTGCCGCAGGTGTCGGCATGGACAGGGCGGGCTGTTGGGCAGGTAGATAGGCACATCCGTATGTTCCTGTACCAGGGTATTTGGTCGTCCGGTAGATAGGCAAACTCCTCTCGTGGCGGGTGTCTGGGCCGTGATCCTCTAGGCCAAGCGCGAGAGGGGAAGGGCGGGAGCCTGTTCTATTATTCTCCCACTTCAACATACAAAAAAGAAATACTAAAATTTAAAAGTACATCAGCTGAAGTACCAAACCATGTATGTGTATGTTGCCGTAGAATTTTTTATAAAAGTAACACAAAAACTGTGGACCTATCATACCAAATAGAATACAATGAAGGTTCTAAATGGTTTGAATTAGCTCTCTACCTTCTAGCAGAAAACAAATATGAAATAACTGAGCCCTTAATACTTTGCAGTTATTGCACTACAAAACTTGACAACAACCAAACTCCTTCACGTTCTATCACAAATAATTTGGAATTATACCCAGTACCAAAACCTCTACAACAACTTAATTTATATGAGAGCATCATAATTCAAACAGTACACCCATTTCAAGCAATAATACGCCTTCAACCAAAAACAGCAAAATAACCTCCCTCTGAATTGGTAAAAGGCATTCGTGGAAAAGTAGTTTATTTACCATTAAATCTAAAAGAAAATGTGCATACTCTAGGAGTGCAACGTCCAATGCACCAATCTTTAATTATATTAGTAAATGGAGTACCTACAAAAGACAAAAAAATATGGCAACAGCTGGTAGATTTATATAAAGTTAGACAAGCCTTCCAATATCTTAAAGAGAATAATGAATATTACAAAGAAATTAATATTGAAGAAAACTTGAAAGATACAACTGAAATAATTCAAGAAACGCAAGAAGCTGGTCAATTTGAGCTACTAGATCCTGCTACAATATCAAATACTTTAGACCATTATACAATTCATCCTTTGCACTGTAATGACACCATACAAGATGTACTGGAAACTTAACAAATGCGTCAAACAAAAGGATCGCCAATCTGTATATGGGAAAAAAGTATAGAAGCACGTGCTTTTCCTCTTCTCTTTCCTACTGGCAAAGAAGGAAGGTATGATGATAGACCTATTCAAATATCAGCTTCAGAATACCGCTCATTACGGATGTATTCTGAAGATCCCAGATTTAGACAAAATGTGGAATACATATTCCACCTACTCTTTGAAAGTGAACTAGCAACTTTATGTTACGGAGTTGCACACATATTAAAATCAGGATCACACTTTCAAAATATGACAGCTACACAATTATTAGAGAAAGTGCAACAAAAGGATGAGATTTTACAATCAAATATTACAATCTATTAGCAAATATGCGTGGTACTAAAGAGTACTGGTTTCGACGTCATGGAGATGTACGTTGTATGATCAGAAACCTTGGCCCACCCATTTGGTTTGTTACATTAAGTTGTGCAGAATATGCGTGGGAAGATTTACATGATTTCCTACGCATATCAAATAAAAACAAAACAAACATAGATATTCTAACACCTGGAGAACTTTGTTCTTTGGATCCTGTTAATGTTTCAAGATATTTTCACCATCGCTTCATTGCTATGCTACATTTTATTTGTAATAAAACTGTTCCTCCCCTTGGAGAGTGCAACACTTCTCTTGGAGAAAAGAATACCATACCAGAGGAGCACCAGATATCCACATGCTTTTATGGATTAAAGATGCTCCTAAAAATGCCACTGTTTTACACTTTATTGAAAAATATGTCACTTGTGAAATTCCATCAGAAGCCACAAATAGTGATCTTCGTGCACAAATTTTACAATTTCAAAGACACAAATGTGGAAAATATTGTCGTCGCAAATACAAAACAAAGGCAAATACTACACGAAATGGCGATTTGGTTTCCCTAGACCAGTTACAAATACAGGTCAAGTAACCAGCCTCATGTCTTCAGTTAGACATAGTGTTAAAGGTAAGTCACCTAAAAATACATATTACATAAAAAGAAAAGAAGAAGAAAAATATATCAATGATTATAATGCAATCATTGCCCACTTATGGAATGCAAACATAGGTCTGCAGTACATTGCAGACAATTCTACTGCAGTTGCACGATATGTCACAGCATACTTAACTAAAGGAGAAAAGACAGAGCTCCAAGACCTCTGGAATGACCTGTCATCAGATAAAACAGTATCTCAGAAATTATACAGCTTGGGCATAAAAATGCTCACCCATAGAGAATGTGGATCTTATGAAGCAGCTGATCGTTTAACTGGTACTTCATTGTATGGTAAATCTGAAAATATAGTATGGCTAAGTCTTGGTCCAGCTAAATCTAGAAAAAGAGTTCTAAAATCATATGAAGATATAGAAACAATAGCCAAACATGATCCCAACAGCCAAGACATTTTAAAAAACAATTTATTGGACACATACTACCCAAACAGAAGTAATACTTTGGAAAACATGTGTCTATACCAAATAGCCCAACACTACACATACACAAATAATATGAAACCTGATGAAAAAAAAGGTAAATATAGAGTGACAGACTGTGAAGGCAGCTTAGTTAAACTCACTAAACCAAATTTAATTAATCACATCAAATTGTCATTGAAGACTCCTCAACATAAAGAAGTATATTACATGTCCCTGCTACAACTCTTCAAACCATGGAGAAAAGAAGAACAATTACTAGATAACTATGACTCATATGAGGATGCTTTCAAAGCAAATGAAAGCACTATAACTGAGGTAAACTTTACACAGTACAAAACAATGTTGCACAATGAACAGCAACATGAAGAAGAACTCCAAGCCCAACTAGATAAAGATACTCCTGACAGTAGTCAACCTTCTGTAACAGGAAGCCAAGAACCACTGGGAGAACCACTAATAACAAATGAGGCAGAATTAGGTATGATAGAAGTAGAAAACACCACGTGTCAGTATGAAGATAAGGAAGACTTAACTATACTACAATCAAAACTAAACAATGAGCAAAGTAACATTTTTCAAGAAGTAACAAAACAAATTGCACATGGTGTAAAACATGAAAATAAAGAATGTTCCTGCCATAATTATAAACCTATACTACTGTACGTCAGTGGTGAAGCCGGTTCTGGCAAAACATTCCTAATCAAAATCATTAGTAAGTTCCTTCAACAATTGACAAACAACAAACTGTCAGCTTTTGTCACTGCCCCCACAGGTTTAGTTGCCTACAACATAGGTGGTGTTACATTACACCGATTACTACTATTACCAGTACAACACCAGAACAAATTAGACTATTACAAACTTTCTGCAGAAGCTGCAATGGAATTACGCAGAGTATTGAAACAAATGAAAATGCTACTAATAGATGAAGTGAGCATGGTCTCCAACCTGATGTTAGCTTTGATTCACCTCAGATTACAAGAAGTACTCAAAACAGACTATGAAGAGCTCTTTGCAGGAAAACACATTATTGTTTTTGGAGATCTGCTTCAATTAACACCAGTAAAAGGTGAACCTATTTTTAAAACATTAGGGCACAAACTCTGCCGTAAAACTGTTGGCAGCATTGGAAATGTCAACCTTTGGCAACATTTCCAATACAGAGAATTAACAGAAAACATGCGCCAATCTGCAGATCTAACTTATGCCAACATTTTAAAAAGTTTGAGAGTTGGTATACTTTCTAAAGAAGCAGAAGCAACATTGAAAACCCGGCACATTAATGCACTTTATGGCGATAATGCATGTGCTACAGATGTTATGGAACAATTAGCCTACAAAAATGTCAATTGTATGGCCTTAATGCCAACTCTTGCAAGCTGTTTCAAATTCAATGAAATCATGCTAAGTAAAGAAATGCAACCAATAATGGAAACTAGCGCCACAGACAAACTAGATGTACATGGTATGACACTACCCATGTGTGACCAAGCCACAACAAGACTAAATAATTTAGAAAAATCAATCTCAAACACAGCAGGCTTAGAAAAGATGTTAAAATTATCCTTAAATTGCAGAGTAATGCTTAAACGTAACCTTGACGTGGACCAAGGACTAGTTAATGGAGCACTGGGTACAGTTGTTGGCTTTCAAACATACCCACATGACAACAAAATTCAGTTTGTCAATATATTCTTTGACAAACTTTCAGAAGTAAAACGGATAGGACGCTCAACAGCTAGATTCCTTCTGTTCAAAGATATGTATGTACGCAGAGAACAATTTTCTCTAACTCTTGCATACGCAGTCACGATTCATAAATCACAAGGTCTTACCCTAGACAAAGCAGTGATAGATATTGGTAACACAGTCTTTAAAGAAGGCATGAGCTACGTAGCACTATCACGCTTACGTACACTTGACGGTCTATTTCTAATCAACTTTGATACAAGTAAAGTAAACGCTGATATTCCTTGCATTTTAGAACATAGTAGACTTCGCTAGCTATACACTCCCCATCTAAACACATATTCTGTTCCACAAAAACTAAAACGTTGTAAAAGAAAACTAAATCAAACAGAAATGCAACAAGACGTCACTGCAAATCCTCCAAAGAGAGTAAAAGAAACTAATACTTCATCAAGTACCACAAACAAAAAATGAATCAATTAGAGAAAGTAAACCAGGTACTTCTTTAAAGAAGGAAGACAAACTCCAAAAAAAGCAGTTAGACACAGAACTACCTGGACCATTTAAATTCTCAAATATAGTTGGTGTAAGTTGCTATGCAAATGTAGCAATGAATATTCTATTTCAATTACCACCAATTGTTGACAACATTTACTTACACAGTACAGACCCATTGTCATGCACCCAAGACTCTATGCCCTGGCAACAACCACCGCAGCATATCACATCCATAGAGTCAAACATTTCAACTATGATCTATGGGAAACTTTTAATGTCCACGAACAATGTGACTGTTCTTGGAACACTTTGAACTTGCCAGCGAACAATACGGACACCGTTTTCAGGACACCCCCTACGAACATTTCAGAACAACGCAATAGTTCTTAGAACACTTTGAACTTAACAACGAACAATACGGACAGCGTCCTCAGGACACCCCCTACGAACACTCCCCAGGACACCGGGAGTGTTCTTAGAAGCGTCTTCAGAACACCACCATCTTGTTTATTTGCGCACATTTCAGGACACCACGAGTGTTCTTAGGACACATTCAACTTGACAAAGAACAATACGGACAGCGTCCTCAGGACACCGCCTACGAACACTCCCCGGACACCGCGAGTGTTCTTAGAAGCGTCTTCAGAACACCCCCATTTTGTTTATTTGCGAACATTTCAGGACACTGCAATTGTTCTTAGGACACATTCAACTTCACAGAGAACAATACGGACAGCGTCCTCAGGACACCCCCTACGAACACTCCCCGGACACCGCGAGAGTTCTTAGAAGCGTCTTCAGAACACCACCATCTTGTTTATTTGCGAACATTTCAGTACACCGTGAGTGTTTTTAGGACACATTCAACTTGACAGAGAACAATACGGACAGCGTCCTCAGGACACCCCCTACGAACACTCCCCGGACACCGCGAGTGTTCTTAGAAGCGTCTTCAGAACACCCCGATTTTGTTTATTTGCAAACATTTCAGGACACCGCGAGTGTTCTTAGGACACATTCAACTTGACAGAGAACAATACGGACAGCGTCCTCAGGACACCCCCTACGAACACTCCCCGGACACCGCGAGTGTTCTTAGAACAGTTTCACTTTGCTTGCAAACAAAACGGACACATTTTGACTCCTTAGAACACCCCCTAGTCAGTTTATTTAGAACATTCCAGAACACCCGTGATGGCCGCAAACAAATTGAACACAAAAAGAACGTCTAACACATAAAAAACACAACTTTCATCCTATCTCATACACTCCCACCCTCCCCAAACACTTCTACACACCAACACACTCTACAAAATACACATTTTGAACAAAGTTTCACCGCGCTTTCCGGGGACGTCTGCGAATCCAAGATGGCGGGCGCTACCGAAAAATCTGACGCGCTTCACGCTCCACGCCGTCCAATCAGCGAAGACGATTGGCCAATCAGGACACTTTCCACGGAACGAACAGGGAAGTGTGTCCGCAAACCCAACACAGATATCACTCATTTTTTTTTACCTACTTTTTGGTCATTTTTAAAAAAACTACTGGACGGATTTTCACCAAATTTGCAAAAGCACGCTTTCGGGACCAAGCCGCTGCTCCTGGTCCAAATTTGGTGGAAATCCATCCAGCGGTTTGGGCTGTAGGCGCGAGCAAAACATTTTTCCCATTCACTATATGGATAGTGAGTATAATGTATACAAATATGAGCATATAGAGGGATGGTAGAGTAATAAAAATGAAACTATGAGAAAGTGCTGGTAACCATAATGATTATCTTCATGCACAGAAAGGATTGCTCTCTTTCAAGCCTGTATCTTCCGCTATGTATATGTTTCATATTATGTGACTGGACCCTAAGTGTACAAATATAGTACCTTTTCAATTTTTACTTCCTGACTGTTACTGAAGAAAACTATGTGGCTTCGATATGTCAGTAAAGGATAAAAAGGGAAAGCCAGCCATGTGATGTCATCAGTGATGTCATCAATGACATTTGTGATGTCATCTTTGATGTCCTGGGTGTTAGTGTTAGCAGTGCACGGTGGCGCGAGTTATGGTTGCTTATGTTACCATAACTGCCGAATTTCAGGAGTTTTTCGGTTTTACTTTGAGCCATAACGTCCCTTTAACAAAGTTTTTTCACTGAATATCATAGGTTTTTAGTAGCGCAATTTAACCATAACGTCCCTTTAACAAAGTTTTTTCACTGAATTTCATAGGTTTTTAGTGCACAACTTAACCATAATATCCCTGACTTCATATACATGTAACATAGAACATACTAACCCCCTCGTAGTGATTTTCATGTCCGCGGGCTACCGCCATGTCCGCAGACACATAGAAAATCTGAGCGTGGTGAATGTAAATTTAAATAGTGTGCCCCATTTCCCCTTTGAAGTTGGCTCTGAAAAGAGCCGTTTTTTTTTTTTACAGATGCTTGACAGACACCTGTTATTTTGTATTTTTTTTCTTGTTTTTTTTTCTTACTTTACTCCTAAAATCTTCACATAACCTTCTCCAAAGCAACCCTTACATTCCAAAATAGAAAGGCATTTCCCGTAAAAGATAAAGAAATGCCATCTTCTTTAAAATTAACAGCATTACTGGCATCAATATTCTCATTGTTACAGAAAAACATACCAGCTCTAAGCATGAAGGCACACATGCCTCGGTTGATGACACACCTAGCAATATTTTGCTGAGGACAAAAAACGGAACTATTGTCCCATATTGCCCTAGGTAGTAATCCAGAAAAAATGACTTTTCCATTTGGAAGGATCTTCATTACTGCTTGAACCAAGCGTTCCAAATCAGCCAACAAAGTAGGGGCACTGACGTTGCCCAAATGGAAAGCACCATAGTACAAAACTACCACATGCGGACTGTTCATCGTGGCCCTATCCTCACAACTTGTACAATTCCCTGTACATTGCAATCAGGCACACTGCTCCACACCACCTCCACTCCTTTCACATCAAAGTTCTTTGCAACATGCCTGCATTCAGCGTACTGCTGTAAACCATGCACAAACATATCTCCGAGCACCAACACCCTGACTTTCTCCACTTCTGCCATCTTCACCACACACAGTCTCTTTCAACACAAATCCACAACCTCGACATCTGATTGGCTGATCCGTACAGTCTTCTTTCCATGTTGGATTTCCTGGAAAAACCCGTATGTAGCACGCCCTGTCCACGATCAGCCGCGGTGTCCGCGGACGGCGTCCACTTTACTCTCTGTGCCATTCCCTCATTGCATACAGCTAAGCAATCACACAATACGAATAACGTCCTCAGAACAACCCCATATTATGAATTTTCGAACATTTCAGGACAATTATTATTTCATTATTCAACATATTAACATTACACATATTATACTTTCATCTTGTACTCTGCACACAATGCTATGTTTCTCCATTAGTAGCTCAGTATACTAGATAGAATCCCATAATACAATGCTATTTATATCAATGCATCGTTCAAAGCACTAATAACGGTATGATATTTATTGCAATATCCTTGACACTTTTTTCGCAACATTATAATAAAAATCCCTAGTACACAAATTCCATGAAAAGTACATACACACGTGATGTCATCAGTGATTTCATCAATGACATTTGCGATGTCATCTTTAATGTCCTGGGTGTTAGTCTTAGCAGTGCAAGGTGGTGGCGCCAGTTATTTTTCAAAGCTTACCATGACTTGCGATTTTCAGGGGTCTTTCGGCTGTACTTAGAACCATAACGTCCTTTAAACAAACTTTTTTTAATATCACGCAAAGAATATACAAACATGGCGTGCAAAAACCAACTTCTACAGATGGCTTTACACAGAATGTTCCAAAGTAAGAATTTATGCTCGTTCACAGTGAAGGTCAGCTGCTTCCACAACTTCTACAGATGGCTTTACACAGAATGTTGCAAAGTAAGAATTTATGCTCGTTCACAGTGAAGGTCAGCTGCTTCCATTTTTTTCTCGGGCTGCGGAGAGGCTCACGAAGCGGACTATAAGGTTGTATTGTGTTTTGACCTTGACAGACAGAGATTGTGATGGAAGACTTCTCTTGAAGGAGTGTTGCTAAAACGTAAGAGAAGACAAAGATAAAATTTCTGAAACGAAACCACTTATATATATTATATCACTATGCGAAAGATCGTTGGCACACGCGGAGTCGTATTTTGGGACTGCACCACTCGTAGACAATGGAAATTGCAATTGTACTGTAAGTTACCCTTTAGATTACTTCATACCAAATATAATTACAATAGCGTAGCATTAAAGACCGCTCAAGTTGAACTTGTTAGTTGAAAGTGGCATAATGTTTTCTACCGCGCACTTTCACCGCCAAATTGATCCCCTGCCGTTTAGAGGGCTCTGAAAAAGGCAGACGACACAGGGTGGGTTAATAGAAATAATTTAACCGATCTATAGGCGGTCAATCGCTCTACTCGCTGTGCCACTTCACTGTAGCCTGTCAAGTGGCACAGCGAGTACAGCGCTCGCTTTGACATCCGTGCACAGCTTGCTAACGCAAGTTTGAATCCCGGCAAGGCCAAACCCAGCCTTTCATCCTTCCGTGGTCGATAAATGAGCACCACGCACCGTGGTTAATTATAAGCACCGCTTAGATAACTCACGGTTCTTAGCGCTATATGAATGGGAAAATATTATTATTTTATTATTAACATACTCTGTTGCACTATCTTCGATAGCAAATATTTTCACGCCCTAATAAATAAAATGATGATTTTTAATGAAGATCGGCTGGTGATACTAATTTATGTTTTTTAAAACAGGTATGTGGCTCCATTTTGCCTATGTCACGATTTACAGACTCCAGCGGATGGAGTCTTCAACTGCCAGGTGCAGGTCCAAATATGCAACTTCATGACCCTCACCATTTTATGGGACAATCGCCAAGGACCAATATGCCCTTACGCAGTACTTGCTGCTACAAACAACATACCAACCAATAGGCTGGTCTAATGGCTCGTTGTTGGGGCAACCTTCCGATTATCAGAGCGACCATTTACTGCTTTTATCATGAACCAACAGCCTATCTACCGCAAAGGAACAACGCGTGGCTCCAAATAAACTTTTGCTGATCGACAGCAGAGACAATAGCAAATCGCTGAATATTCACTAAACATTTCATGTGAAATAAATGTACTTTACCAAATGTACAATCCTGCTGTTTACTTTTAAACCACAGTTTCATATTCCGAATTGTGGCGCACTGAGTTGTAAGCTGATCTAACACTCTCTGTACCGCAAAGGAACATTGCGTGTCTCAACATGAACTTTTGCGGATAGACAACAAAGACAAATGCAAATTGCTGAATATTCTCTAAACATTTGATGTCAAATAAATGTACTTTACAACATTTACAATCTTGCTGTTTGCTTTTAAATCACAGTTTCATATTCCGAATTGTGGCGCGCTGTGTTGTGACATAATGTGTGTTGTCTTCCGGGTTCTGTGTAAAGTCGCGTAGTACTGGAGACGACTGGGCGCGTTTGATTACGCACCCTGTAACGTCACGGAGAGAGGCGGGGAATATGAATGCTTTGATAATATCACGCTTAGGGGTGGGAGATATGATTTAGTGTCGCAAAAGCAAGTCAGCCAGGTCAATAGCGCCAGTCATAGGATTATCACATAATGTCGGCGCACACCAGCCGGATTTATCGTTTCTTTAGTGGACAAAAAGTCGGTTGACGCCCCTAGGAAATTGTACTATTAGCGGACAAAAGGAGTGCTCTTAAAACACTTTCACCCTGACAACGAACAATACAAACAATGTTCTCAGAACACCCCCATTTTGTGTAATTGCAACCATTTCGGGACACTGCGAGTGTTCTTAGAACACATTCAACTAGACAGATTACAATACGGACAGCGTCCTGAGGACACCCCCAGTTTGTGTATTTACGAACAATTAAGTACACCGCGAGTGTTCATAGCTCATTTTTACCTTCCTTGCGAACAAAAATGACACATACTCCGTCCTCTAAACACCCCACCATTTAGTTTATTTACAAAATGTCAGAACAGCCGTGTTCTCCGTGGACAAATCGAACGCAACAAAAGCGTCTAGCACATAAAAAAACAAAACATTGAACCTATCTCATACTCCCCCACCCTCCCCAAACACTCTTACACACCAACACATGGCACTAAATACAATTTTTTATCCACATTTCACTACGCTGTATGCGGTCGACTGCGAATACAAGATGGCGGGCGCCACAGAAAATCTGACGCGCTCCACGCCCCTCGCCGTCCAATCAGCAAACACGTTGCATGTCCGCAGACATGACGCAAGGCCATGGGCCAATCGGGGCGCTGTCCGCGGAGCGAACAGGGAAGTCCGTCCGCAAAGCAAACACAGATATCACTAATTTTTTTGCCTTACATTTTGGTCATTTTTAAAAAAACTACTGGACAGATTTACACCAAATTTACAAAAGCACGCTTTTGGGACCAGGCCGCCGCTCCGGCCGCAAATTTGGTGTAAATCCATCCAGCGGTTCGGGCTGTAGCCGTGTGCAAAGTTTTTTCCCATTCAGTCTATGGGAAAAAAAAAGTTTTGGGACCCCCCCTATAACTTTTCCCCCCCTTGACGAATCCTCACCAAACTTTGCAAAAAAATTTAGAGTGACCCAACTACTTTTTTTGCAAAGTTTGGTGAGGATCCGTCCAGGGAGAGCGAAGTTATAAGCCGCCCAAAAAGTGCTCTTCCTATGGAAACAGCAACTTAACCATAACTACATGGCCACTACCGTGGCCATGTAATATATATATATATATATATATATATATATATATATATATATATATATATATATATATATATATATATATATATACATAACTTTGTTAAAGGATCGTTATGGTTAAGTTGCGCTACTAAAAACCTATGAAATTCAGTAAAAAAACTTTGTTAAAGGGACGTTATGGTTAAGTTGCGCTACTAAAAACCTATGAAATTCAGTGAAAAAACTTTGTTAAAGGGACGTTATGGTTCCAAGTAAAACCGAAAAACCCTTGAAATTCGCCAGTTATGGTAAGCTAAGCAACCATAACTCGCGCCACCACCGTGCACTGCTAAGACTAACACCCACAACATCAAAGATGACATCACAAATGTCATTGATGACATCACGGATGACATCACATGTCTGGCTCACTCTTTTTTCTTATGCTGACATATCTAGGCCACATGGTTTTCTTCAGTAACAGTCAGAAACTAAAAATTGTATTTTATTTGTAGACGTATCCTAAAAGTAGGTTCTTATAGTAATTCCCTTAGAGTCCAGTCACATCATGTGAAACATATACATAGGGGAAGACACAAGATTTAAAGACAGCATTATTTTCATGCAAATAAATGATTGCTCTGTTTCAAAGCTGCTATTTACCCTATGTATATGTATATTGGTATGTGTTCTTGTCTCTTTGTGTTTTGTCTATAGTAATGCAATTATGTAATATATGGGTTTTATTAGCTACTTATTACATATTTCACAGTACAAAAAAATCTATTAAGAAAACAATTATCATTTCATTATTCAACATATTAACATTACGAACATTATACCTTCATCTTGTACGCTGCACACAATGCTATGTTTCTGCATTAGTAGCTTAGTATACTAGATAGAACCCCATAATAGAATGCTATTTATAACAATGCATCGTTCAATGCACTAATTAGGGTATGATATTTATTGCAATGATCCTTGACACTTTTTTTGCAACAGTATAATAAGAATCCCTTGTACACATATTTCATGAAAAGTACATACACATGTGATGTCATCAATGACATTTGTGATGTCATCTTTGATGTTGTGGGTGTTAGTCTTAGCAGTGCATGGTGGTGGCGCGCCACCATGGTGGTGGTTGCTTAGCTTACCATAACTGGAGATTTTCAAGGGTTTTTCAGTTTTACTTGGAACCATAACATCCCTTTAACAAAGTTTTTTCACTGAATTTCATAGGTTTTTATTAGCGCAACTTAACCATAACGTCCCTTTAACAAACATTTTTTACTGAATTTCATAGGTTTTTATTAGTGCAACTTAACCATAAAGTCACTTTAACACATTTTTTTAAACTGAATTTCATAGTTTTTTAGTAGCGCAACTTAACCATAACGTCCCTTTAACAAAGTTTTTTTACTGAATTTCATAGGTTTTTAGTAGCACAACTTATCCATAACGTCCCTTTAACAAAGTTTTTTTACTGAATTTCATAGGTTTTTATTAGTGCAACTTAACCATAAAGTCACTTTAACACATTTTTTTAAACTGAATTTCATAGTTTTTTATTAGTGCAACGTAACCATAACGTCCTTTTCAATGGAGGAAGACCACTAGCATCCTAGGTTCTCAAAGTGGGAACCCAGGGTGGTAAAAAAAAGATTTTTCTTCCCAAACTGGGACGCCGCAGGCAGGCGTCCCGGTGTAGGAAGGAAAATCTTTTACCAAGATGGACACCAGGGAAAGGGAAGGCAGGGTGTATAAAGAGAACACAACAGGGCATCGGCGGGGGTCGGGAAGACCAGGAGAGAGACACGGGGCATGAGCAGGGGGTGGAAAGAAGGGAGACACAGGGCATGAGCGGGAAAGAAGGGAGACACAGGGCATGAGCGGGGGTGGGGGGAAGAAGGGAGACATGGGGCATGAGCGGGAAAGAAGGGAGACACGGGGCATAAGTGGGGGGTGGGGGGAAGAAGGGAGACACGGGGTATGAGCGGGGGGGAAGAAGGGAGACACGGGGCATGACCGGGGGCTGGGGGTGAACAGGGGAGACACGGGCCATGAGCGGGGGGAAAAGGAGGGAGACAGACACGGAGCATGAGCGGGGGTGGGGGTGAACAGGAGAGACAAAGGGCATGAGCGGGGGTAGGGCAAGGTGGGGCCCCCACCCCGCTCATTCCCCGTGTCTGCCCTGTTCCAACAGTGCAGACACAGGGCATGAGCAGGGCGTGTGGGGGGAAAGAAGGGAGACACAGGGCATGAGCGGGGAATGGGGGGGGGAAGACACTGGGCATGAGCGGCGGGTGGGGGGGAAGAAGGGAGACACGGGCCATGAGCGGGGGTGGGTAGAACAAGAGGGCAACAAGGGGCATCATAGGAGGGGGGACAAGAGGAAGACACGGGGCATGAGCAGGGGGTGGGAGGGAACAGGAGGAAGACACAGGGCATCAGCGAGGAGTGGGGGGGACAGGAGGAAGACACACGGCATGAGCGGGGGGTGGGGGAACAAGAGGTCAACAAGGGGCATCATAGGAGGTGGGAACAAGAGGAAGACACGGGGCATGAGCGGTGGTGGGGGGCAATAGGAGAGAGACACGGGGCATGAGCGGGGTGTGGGGGGTACAGGAGACAGACACGGGGCATGAGCGGGGGGTGGAGGCAACAGGAGAGAGACAAGATGCATGAGCGGGGAGTGGGGGAACAGGAGACAGACACGGGGCATGAGCAGGGGCTGGGGGGAACAACAGAGAGACACAGGGCTGAGCGGGGGGTGGGGAGACTGACACGGGGCATGAGCGCGGGGTGGGGGGCAACAGGAGAGAGACACGGGGCATGAGCGGGGGGTGGGGGGTACAGGAGATAGACACGGGGCATGAGCGGGGGATGGGGGGCAACAGGAGAGAGACATGGGGCATGAGCGGGTGAGGGGAACAGAAGTCAGACATGGGGCATGAGCGGGGGCAACAGGAGAGAGACACGGGGCATGAGCGGGTGGGGGAACAGGAGACAGACACGGGGCATGAGCGGGGGTACAGGAGACTGACACGGGGCATGAGAGCGGGGTGGGGGGCAACAGGAGAGAGACACGGGGGGTGCGGGGAACAGGAGACAGACACGGGCATGAGCGGGGTGGGGGAACAACAGAGACAGACACGGGGCATGAGCGGGGTGTGGGGGGCAACAGGAGACAGACACAGGGCATGAGCAGGGGGTGGGGGGCAACAGGAGAGAGACACGGGGCATGAGCGTTGGTGGGGGGGTACAGGAGAGAGACACGAGGCATGAGCGTTGGTGGGGGGTACAGGAGACAGACACAGGGCATGAGCGGTGGTGGGGGGCAACAGGAGAGAGACACGGGGCATGAGCGGGTGGTGTGGGGCAACAGGAGAGAGACGCGGGGGGTGGGGGGAACAGGAGACAGACATGGGGCATGAGCAGGGGGTAGGGGGAACAACAGAGACAGACACGGGGCATGAGCGGGGGTGGGGGGGTACAGGAGACAGACAAGGGGCATGAGCAGGGGGTTGGGGCAACAGGAGAGAGACACGGGGCATGAGCGGGGTTGGGTGGATACAGGAGACAGACACGGAGCATGAGCAGGGGTGGGGGGCAACAGGAAAGAGACACAGGGCATGAGCGGGTGGGGGGAACAGAAGACAGCCACGGGGCATGAGCGGGTGGGGGGGTACAGGAGACAGACACGGGGCATGAGCAGGGGGTGGGGGGCAACAGGAGAGAGACGCGGGGGGTGGGGGGAACAGGAAACAGACACGGGGCATGAGCAGGGGGTGGGGGGCAACAGGAGACAGACATGGGGCATGAGCGGGGGTGGGGGGCAACAGTAGACAGACACGGGGCATGAGCGGGGGGTGGGGGAACAGGAGACAGACACAGGGCATGAGCGGGGGGTGGGGGGAACAGGAGACAGACACGGGGCATGAGTGTGGGGTGGGGGGCAACAGGAGACAGACAGGGGGAATGAACAGGGGGTGGGGGGCAACAGGAGAGACACAGGGCATGAGCGTGGGGTGGGGGGAACAGGAGACAGACACAGGGCATGAGCGGGGGGTGGGGGGAACAGGAGACAGACACGGGGCATGAGCGGGGCACGGGGGGAACAACAGTCACGGGGCATGAGCGGCGGGTGGGGAGAAAAGGAGACAGACACGGGGCATGAGCGGGGGGTGGGGAGAACTAGAGACAGACACGGGCATGAGCGGAGGATGGGGGGCAACAAGAGAGAGACAAGGGGCATGAGCGGGTGGGGGGAACAGGAGACAGACACGGGGCATGAGCGGGTGGGGGGAACAGGAGACAGACACGGGGCATGAGCGGGAGGGGTGGGGGGCAACATGAGAGAGACACGGGGCATGAGCGGGGGCTAGGGGGAACAGGAGACAGGGAAAGGGAAGGCAGGGTGTATAAAGAGAACACAACAGGGCATCGGCGGGGGTCGGGAAGACCAGGAGAGAGACACGGGGCATGAGCAGGGGGTGGAAAGAAGGGAGACACAGGGCATGAGCGGGAAAGAAGGGAGACACAGGGCATGAGCGGGGGTGGGGGGAAGAAGGGAGACATGGGACATGAGCAGGAAAGAAGGGAGACACGGGGCATAAGTGGGGGGTGGGGGGAAGAAGGGAGACACGGGGCATGAGCGGGGGGCGGGGGGGAAGAAGGGAGACACGGGGCATGAGCGGGGGGTGGGGTGAACAGGGGAGACACGGGCCATGAGCGGGGGGAAAAGGAGGGAGACAGACACGGAGAATGAGCGGGGGTGGGGGTGAACAGGAGAGACAAAGGGCATGAGCGGGGGTAGGGCAAGGTGGGGCCCCCACCCCGCTCATTCCCCGTGTCTGCCCTGTTCCAACAGTGCAGACACAGGGCATGAGCAGGGCGTGTGGGGGGAAAGAAGGGAGACACAGGGCATGAGCGGAGAGTGGGGGGGGGAAGACACTGGGCATGAGCGGCGGGTGGGGGGGAAGAAGGGAGACACGGGCCATGAGCGGGGGTGGGTAGAACAAGAGGTCAACAAGGGGCATCATAGGAGGTGGGGGCAAGAGGAAGACACGGGGCATGAGCGGTGGTGGGGGGCAATAGGAGAGAGACACGGGGCATGAGCGGGGTGTGGGGGGTACAGGAGACAGACACGGGGCATGAGCGGGGGGTGGAGGCAACAGGAGAGAGACAAGATGCATGAGCGGGGAGTGGGGGAACAGGAGACAGACACGGGGCATGAGCAGGGGCTGGGGGGAACAACAGAGAGACACAGGGCTGAGCGGGGGGTGGGGAGAGCAGGAGACAGACACGGGGCATGAGCGGGGGGGTGGGGAGAACAGGAGACAGACACGGGGCATGAGCGAGGGGTGGGGGGTGGGGACAACAGGAGACACATATGGGGCATGAGTGGGGGGTGGGGAGAACAGAAGACAGACACGGGGCATGAGCGAGGGGATGGGGGCAACAGGAGACAGACACGGGGCATGAGCGGGGGGTGGGGGGTACAGGAGATAGACACGGGGCATGAGCGGGGTATGGGGGCAACAGGCGAGAGACATGGGGCATGAGCGGGTGAGGGGAACAGAAGTCAGACATGGGGCATGAGCGGGGGGCAACAGGAGAGAGACACGGGGCATGAGCGGGTGGGGGAACAGGAGACAGACACGGGGCATGAGCGGGGGGTACAGGAGACTGACACGGGGCATGAGCGCGGGGTGGGGGGCAACAGGAGAGAGACACGGGGGGTGGGGGGAACAGGAGACAGACACGGGCATGAGCGGGAGTGGGGGAACAACAGAGACAGACACGGGGCATGAGCGGGGTGTGGGGGGGCAACAGGAGACAGACACGGGCCATGAGCAGGGGGTGGGGGGCAACAGGAGAGAGACACGGGGCATGAGCGTTGGTGGGGGGTACAGGAGAGAGACACGGGGCATGAGCGTTGGTGGGGGGGTACAGGAGACAGACACAGGGCATGGGCGGGGGTGGGGGGCAACAGGAGAGAGACACGGGGCATGAGCGGGTGGTGTGGGGCAACTAGAGAGAGATGCGGGGGGTGGGGGGAACAGGAGACAGACACGGGGCATGAGCAGGGGGTAGGGGGAACAACAGAGACAGACACGGGGCATGAGCGGGGAGTGGGGGAACAGGAGACAGACACGGGGCATGAGCAGGGGCTGGGGGGAACAACAGAGAGACATAGGGCTGAGCGGGGGGTAGGGAGAGCAGGAGACAGACACGGGGCATGAGCGGGGGGGTGGGGAGAACAGGAGACAGACACAGGGCATGAGCGAGGGGTGGGGGGTGGGGGGAACAGGAGACAGATATGGGGCATGAGTGGGGGGTGGGGAGAACAGAAGACAGACACGGGGCATGAGCGAGGGGATGGGGGCAACAGGAGACAGACACGGGGCATGAGCGGGGGTGGGGGGTACAGGAGATAGACACGGGGCATGAGCGGGGGTACAGGAGACTGACACGGGGCATGAGAGCGGGGTGGGGGGCAACAGGAGAGAGACACGGGGGGTGCGGGGAACAGGAGACAGACACGGGCATGAGCGGGGGTGGGGGAACAACAGAGACAGACACGGGGCATGAGCGGGGTGTGGGGGGCAACAGGAGACAGACACAGGGCATGAGCAGGGGGTGGGGGGCAACAGGAGAGAGACACGGGGCATGAGCGTTGGTGGGGGGGTACAGGAGAGAGACACGAGGCATGAGCGTTGGTGGGGGGTACAGGAGACAGACACAGGGCATGAGCGGGGGTGGGGGGAACAGGAGACAGACACGGGCATGAGCGGGGGTGGGGGAACAACAGAGACAGACACGGGGCATGAGCGGGGTGTGGGGGGCAACAGGAGACAGACACGGGCCATGAGCAGGGGGTGGGGGGCAACAGGAGAGAGACACGGGGCATGAGCGTTGGTGGGGGGTACAGGAGAGAGACACGGGGCATGAGCGTTGGTGGGGGGGTACAGGAGACAGACACAGGGCATGAGCGGGGGTGGGGGGCAACAGGAGAGAGACACGGGGCATGAGCGGGTGGTGTGGGGCAACAGGAGAGAGATGCGGGGGGTGGGGGGAACAGGAGACAGACACGGGGCATGAGCAGGGGGTAGGGGGAACAACAGAGACAGACACGGGGCATGAGCGGGGAGTGGGGGAACAGGAGACAGACACGGGGCATGAGCAGGGGCTGGGGGGAACAACAGAGAGACACAGGGCTGAGCGGGGGGTAGGGAGAGCAGGAGACAGACACGGGGCATGAGCGGGGGTGTGGGGAGAACAGGAGACAGACACGGGGCATGAGCGAGGGGTGGGGGGTGGGGGGAACAGGAGACAGATATGGGGCATGAGTGGGGGGTGGGGAGAACAGAAGACAGACACGGGGCATGAGCGAGGGGATGGGGGCAACAGGAGACAGACACGGGGCATGAGCGGGGGGTGGGGGGTACAGGAGATAGACACGGGGCATGAGCGGGGGATGGGGGGCAACAGGAGAGAGACATGGGGCATGAGCGGGTGAGGGGAACAGAAGTCAGACATGGGGCATGAGCGGGGGGCAACAGGAGAGAGACACGGGGCATGAGCGGGTGGGGGAACAGGAGACAGACACGGGGCATGAGCGGGGGTACAGGAGACTGACACGGGGCATGAGAGCGGGGTGGGGGGCAACAGGAGAGAGACACGGGGGGTGCGGGGAACAGGAGACAGACACGGGCATGAGCGGGGTGGGGGAACAACAGAGACAGACACGGGGCATGAGCGGGGTGTGGGGGGCAACAGGAGACAGACACAGGGCATGAGCAGGGGGTGGGGGGCAACAGGAGAGAGACACGGGGCATGAGCGTTGGTGGGGGGTACAGGAGACAGACACAGGGCATGAGCGGTGGTGGGGGGCAACAGGAGAGAGACACGGGGCATGAGCGGGTGGTGTGGGGCAACAGGAGAGAGACGCGGGGGTGGGGGGAACAGGAGAGAGACACGGGGCATGAGCAGGGGGTAGGGGGAACAACAGAGACAGACACGGGGCATGAGCGGGGGTGGGGGGGTACAGGAGACAGACAAGGGGCATGAGCAGGGGGTTGGGGCAACAGGAGAGAGACACGGGGCATGAGCGGGGTTGGGTGGATACAGGAGACAGACACGGAGCATGAGCAGGGGTGGGGGGCAACAGGAAAGAGACACAGGGCATGAGCGGGTGGGGGGAACAGAAGACAGCCACGGGGCATGAGCGGGTGGGGGGGTACAGGAGACAGACACGGGGCATGAGCGGGGGGTGGGGGGCAACAGGAGAGAGGCGCGGGGGGTGGGGGGAACAGGAAACAGACACGGGGCATGAGCGGGGGGTGGGGGGCAACAGGAGACAGACATGGGGCATGAGCGGGGGTGGGGGGCAACAGTAGACAGACACGGGGCATGAGCGGGGGGTGGGGGAACAGGAGACAGACACAGGGCATGAGCGGGGGGTGGGGGGAACAGGAGACAGACACGGGGCATGAGTGTGGGGTGGGGGGCAACAGGAGACAGACAGGGGGAATGAACAGGGGGTGGGGGGCAACAGGAGAGACACAGGGCATGAGCGTGGGGTGGGGGGAACAGGAGACAGACACGGGGCATGAGCGGGGCACGGGGGAACAACAGTCACGGGGCATGAGCGGCGGGTGGGGAGAAAAGGAGACAGACACGGGGCATGAGCGGGGGGTGGGGAGAACTAGAGACAGACACAGGCATGAGTGGGGGATGGGGGGCAACAAGAGAGAGACAAGGGGCATGAGCGGGTGGGGGGAACAGGAGACAGACACGGGGCATGAGCGGGTGGGGGGAACAGGAGACAGACACGGGGCATGAGCGGGAGGGGTGGGGGGCAACATGAGAGAGACACGGGGCATGAGCGGGGGCTAGGGGGAACAGGAGACAGACACGGGGCATGAGCGGTGGGTGGGGAGAATAGGAGACAGACACGGGGCATGAGCGGGGGGTGGGGAGAACAGGAGACAGACACGGGGCATGAGTGCGGGGTGTGGGGGCAACAGGAGACAGACACGGGGCATGAGCGGGGGGTGGGGGGAAGAGGAGACAGATACGGGGCATGAGCGGCGGGTGGGGAGAACAGGAGACAGACATGGGGCATGAGCAGGGGGAACAGAAGACAGACATGGGACATGAGCGGGGGAACAGAAGACAGACACGGGGCATGAGCGGGGGGTGGGGAGACAGACACGGGCATGAGCGGGGGGTGGGGGGCAACAGGAGACAAACACGGGGCATGAGCGGAGGGCAACAGGAGAGACACGGGGCATGAGCGGGGGGTGGGGGGAACAGGAGACAGACACAGTGCATGAGCGGGGCGTGGGGGAAACAGGAGACAGACACGGGGCATGAGCGGGGGGTGGGGGAACAGCAGCGACAGACACGGGGCATGAGCAGGGGTGGGGGCAACAGGAGACAGACAAGGGGCATGGGGTGGGCGGGAGGGGAGAGACACACGGGGCATGAGCGGGGGGTGGGGGGAAGCTGAGAGACACAGGGGGCATGAAAGGGGGGTGGGGGGAAGGGGAGAGACACACTGGGCATGAGCGGGGGGTGGGGGCAGGGGAGAGACACACGGGGCATGAGCGGGGGTGGGGTGAGGGTAGAGACACACGGGGCATGAGCGTGGGGTGGGGGGGAGAGGAGAGACACATGGGGCATGAGCGGGGGTGGGGGGCAACAGGAGAGAGACACGGGGCATGAGCGGGGGCTGGGGGGAACAGGAGAGAGACACAGGGCATGAGCGGTGGGCAACAGGACAGACACGGGGCATGAGCGGGTGGTGGGGGGAACAGGAGAGAGACACAGGGCATGAGCGGGGGTGGGGGGCAACAGGAGAGAGACACGGGGCATGAGCGGGGGGTGGGGAGAACAACAGAGAGACACGGGGCATGAGCGGGGGGTGGGGCCAAGAGGAGACAGATACGGGGCATGAGCGGGGGGTGGGGAGAACAGGAGACAGAAACAGGGCATGAACGGGGGGTGGAGGGGCAACAGGAGACAGACACGGGGCATGAGCAGCAGGTGGGGGCAACAGGAGACAGACACGGGGCATGAGCGGGGGGTGGAGGGGTACAGGAGACAGACACGGGGCATGAGCAGGGCGTGGGGGGCAACAGGAGAGAGACACGGGGCATGAGCAGGGGGCATATCACACCCATATTGGCTTATAACATTGTTCCTAATAAAATTTGTTTTTGACCCAAAGTTATAAGCCACTATGAGTGTGATATGCTGCAGTGCTTGTGGCCAGGGCATAGACTCTTGGGTGCATGGCATATGAGTGTGATATGCTGCGGTGTTTGCGGTGCTTGTGGCCAGGGCATAGACTCTTGGGTGCATGGCATATGAGTGTGATATGCTGCGGTGTTTGTGGCCAGGGCATAGAGTCTTGGGTGCATGGCCAAATGGCCATGCACCCAACATTCTATACCCTGGCCACAACCACTGCAGCATATCACACCCATAGATTCAAGCATTTCAACCATTTTAATGTCCGCGGACACAAGGAAGTTCCTAGAACACATTCAACTTGCCAGAGGACGATACGGACAGCGTCATCAGGACACCCCCATTTTCTTTATGTACGAACATTTCAGGACACCGCAAGTGTTCTTAGAACACTTTCAGCTTGACAACGAACAATACAGACAACGTCTTCAGGACACCCCCTGCGAACATTCCAGGACCCCACGCGTCTTCTTAGAACACTTTCAACTTGACACCGAATCCATTCTGTTTATTTACGAACATTTCAGAACAGCCGTGTTGTCCGCAGACAAATCGAACACAACAAAAGTGTCTAGCACATAAAAAAAATACAACATTGCACCTATCTCATACTCCCCCACCCTCCCCAAACACTCTTACACACCAACACACTCCACTAAATACAATTTTTAAACCAAGTTTCACCTCGCTGTCCGCGGTCGTCCACGAATGCAAGATGGCGGGCGCCACCAAAAATCTGACACGCTCCACGCCCCACGCCGTCCAATCAACAAACACGTCAGATGTCCACAGACATCCCGCAAGCCGCTCGGCCAATCAGGGCACTGTCCGCAGAGCGGACAGGGAAGTCCGTCGGCTAAGCGAACAGAGATATCACTCATTTTTTTGCCTTACATTTTGGTCATTTTAAAAAAACCTACTGGACGGATTTACACCAAATTTGCAAAAGCACGCTTTCGGGACCAAGCCCCCGCATTTGTGATGTCATCTTTGATGTCCTGGGTGTTAGGCTTAGCAGTGCACGGGTGTGGCACGCGTTATGGTTGCTTAGCTTACCATAACTGGCGAATTTCTGGGTTTTTCGGTTTTACTTGGAACCATAACGTCCCTTTAACAAAGTTTTTTCACTGAATTTCATATGTTTTTAGTAGTGCAACTTAACCATAACGTCCCGTTAACAAAGTTTTTTTACTGAATTTCATAGGTTTTTAGTAGCGCAAGTTAACCATAAACTCCCTTTACCAAACTTTTTTCATTAGCACACAGACAATATACAAAGATGGAGTGTAAAAAGCAATTTCTCAGGGATGGCTTTACACAGAATGTTGCAAAGTAAGAATGTATGCTCGTTCACAGTGAAGGTCAGCTGCTTCCATTTTTTGCTCGCGGGCCGGAGTGGCCCATGGCTCGCACTATAAGGTTCTATTGTTTTTTGACCTTGACAGACAGGGATCGTGCCAAAAGACTTCTTTTGAAGGAGAGGTGCAAAAACGTAAGAGACGATAAGGATGACATTTCTGAAACTAAACCTCTTTTATATATTATATCACTATGAGAAAGATCGTTGGCACAGACGGAGTCGTATTTAGGGACTGCATTACGCGTAGACAATGGAAAATGCCATTATAATGTAAGTAACCCTTTAGATTATTTTATACCGGAATATAATAACAAAAGCGTGGCGTTAAAGCCCGGTTAAGTTGTACTTGTTTGTTCAATGTGGCATATTGTTTTGTACCGCACACTATCACAGCCGAAGTGGTCCCCTGGCGCTCAGACGGCTCTGATAAAGTCAGAGGAGAGAGGGTGGGTTAGTGGGAATAAGTTAACATACTCTGTTGCACTATCCTTGCTAGCAAATAGCTTCACGCCCTAATAAATAAAATGAATATTTTTAATGAAGATCGGCTCGTGAGACTAATTTATGTTTTTAAAACAGATACATCCTTCCCTACTGTCAATGCCACGATTTTCAGACCCCGGCAGACGGATTCTTCAACTGCCAGGTGCAGCTACTTCTAAACAACTTCATGACCCTCACCATCTTATGGGACAATCGCCAAGTACCAATATGCCCTTAGGCAGTACTAGCGGCTAGAAGCAACATACCAACCATTATGCTGGTCTAATGCCTCGTTGTTTGAACAGCCTTCCGATTATCATTGCGACCATAGTGCTTCTTTTATCATAAACCACCACCCTGTGTACCGCAAAGGAACAGCGCGTGACTCAAGATGAACTTTTGTGGATCGACAGCAAAGACAAATGCAAATCGCTGAATATTCTCTAAATATTTGATGTCAAATAAAAGTACTTTAGGAAATGTACAATCTTGCTGTTTGCTTTTAAATCACAGTTTCATATTCTGAATTGTGGCACGCTGTGTTGTGAGATGATCTGTGTTGTTTTCCGGGTTCTGTATAAAGTCGCGTAGGACTGGAGACGACTGGGCCTTACGCAGTACTAGCGGCTAGAAGCAACATACCAACCATTATTGTGGTCTAATGCCTCGTTGCTGGAACAGCCTTCCGATTATCAGTGCGACCATAGTGCTTCTTTTATCATAAACCAACACCCTGTGTACTGCAAAGGAACAGCGCGTGACTCAAGATGAACTTTTGCGGATCGACAGCAAAGACAAATGCAAATCGCTGAATATTCTCTAAACATTTGATGTCAAATACAAGTACTTTGCGAAATGTACAATCTTGCTGTTTGCTTTTAAATCACAGTTTCATATTCCGAATTGTGGTGCGCTGTGTTGTGAGATGATCTGTGTTGTTTTCCGGATTCTGTGTAAAGTTGCGTAGGACTGGAGACGATTGGGCACGTTTGGCCACGCACCCTGTAATGTCACGGAGAGAGACGGGGAATATGAATGATTTGATAATGTCAGGCTTAGGGGCGGGAGATGTGATTTAGTGTCGCAAAAGCAGGTCAGCCAGGTCGATGATAGGATGCAAGTGATAGGATTATCACATAATGTCAGCGCACAGCAGCCTGATTTATCGTTTGTTTAGTGGACAAAAAGTCGGGTAAGGGCCATAGGAAATTGTAATGTCAACGGACATAAGGAGGGTTCTTATAACACTTTCAACCTGACAACGAACAATACGAACAGTGTTCTCAGACCACCCCCATTTTGTTTAATCGCAAACATTACCTCCACATCCACTCTTCCTCGTCCCAGTACTTACTTCATGAGGCACCTGCCTCTGGCACAGGACCTTCTTCTATTTCTTTAAATTCCTATAACTCCTCCCCCACATCCACATCACTCGGTTTCATATTACCAAGCCGGAGCATGGGACCTTCCCCGCAGGGAGGGTGAGGAGGGTCGTCAGTACTGTGACGAGGAAGAGTCGGACTAGGAGTAGTGAAGATTACCGGTAAGTAATCAGAGCCTTTCTGGACACAGCGAGTGTTCTTAGAACACATTCAACTTGCCAGAGTACAATACGGACAGCGTCCTCAGGACACCCCCATTTTGTTTATGTACGAACATTTAAGGACACTGCGAGTGTTCTTAGCTCAATTTTAGCTTGCTTGCAAACAAAACAGACACATACTCTATCCTCAGAACACCCCACCATTTAGTTTATATAGAACATTTCAGAACAGCCGTTTTGTCCGCAGACAAATCGAACACAACAAAAGTGTCCAGCACATAAAAAAAACAGAACATTGAACCTATCTCAGACTCCCCCACCCTCCCCAAACACTCTTACAAACCAACACACTCCACTAAATGCAATTTTTAATCCTAGTTTCACCACGCTGTCCGCAGTCATCCGCAAATTCAAGATGGCAGGCGCCACAGAAAATCTGACGCGCTTCACGCACCACGCCGTCCAATCCACGAACACGTCGCATGTCCGCGGACATCACGCAAGCCGCTCGGCCAATCAGGGTACTGTCAGCGGAGTGAACCGGGAAGTCCGTCCCCGAAGCGAACAGAGATATCACTATTTTTTGTTGCCTTACATTTTGGTCATTTTAAAAAAAACTACTGGACAGTTTTACACCAAATTTGCAAAAGCACGCTTTCGGGACCAAGGCCCGTTCCTGCCGCAAATTTGGTGTCAATCCGTCCAGCGGTTTGGGCTGTAGGCGTGCGCAAAGTTTTTTCCCATTATGTCTATGGGAAAAAACAAAAGTTTTGAGACCCCCCCTATAACTTTGCCCCCCCTGGACCAAACCTCTCCAAACATTGCAAAAAAATTCAGAGTGGGACTTTTTTTGCAAAGTTTGGTGAAGATTCGTCCAGATGGAGCGAAGTTATAAGCCACCCAAAAAATGCTCTTCCTATGGAAACACCAACTTAACCATAACTACATGGACGTTACCACGTTTTATTCGTATTTATATAGCGCACAACAGCCCGAGGACATTGTGGCACTTGTTACAGTACAAAGCTTAGTTACTTACTTACATGGTCATTACATTACATGGTCATTAGCAATATATATACAGGTTGCAATATAAAAATTGATATTTTGGAATACGCCTCATTTGCATTACCAATAGCAGGTAATCATTGTTCAGAGCTTTTGAACTTATTTGGGAATGGTAATGTTGTGGACCATGTCCTTACTGTCATTTTACACTGTTATTTAGTTTAAGTGTAGGTGACTGCATTGGTTGTGTCTACTATGTATCGAAAACACTTAGGATCCCTTTTTGTGTTTTATGTTGCTTCAGACAAGACCCTTTCTACACAGTGTTGAAGAAAACAACTGCTTTTTAATGAAGTGTTCCCCTGAAGAATGTTCATCTTAATAGGGATTTGAAGAACAGAAACATGTTAAAGAATGTTCAGAACAGAAACATGTTGGTATTTTTGTTTTTAAGACACATTTAGGTTTTTTGTATGTGATGAGTGTCCTCATTTGTGTCCTGTGTATTTATATGTTATGTTTAGTTAAATGTCATACAATGTTTTATTAACTTACTTGAATCACTGTGTTTGTTGTGGCACAGGTCTATATTTGTTTTAATGAAATTGATTGGTTTTGAATAAATGTTTTTGATTTTGATTTTGATGCGTTGCATACAGTCTATTTTTTCAAGACTAGTGTATGCTGGTAAACTTGTGAAACCTGTGATCCTTCATACAGATAATGATGTGTTAGGAATTGATCTATCATGTTAAATGTTTGCATTTTCAAAATCTTGAAGAAAGGCACTTCTAAATTCTTCATCCTCGTGCCAATACCAAATGGTAATCCATGTCACTACCTGTATATCCCTCTTCCTCGCTGCCCCACCACACAATAGTAATCCATATAATCATTCCTACACCCCTCTACCTCATCCCAGTAGCCCAATGGTAATATATGACGCTATCCATCATTCATAAACATTATCAATACTACTACATCCCTCTTCCTTCTCCCAGTACCCAATGGTAATTGAATGACAGTAACACAACTTCATTCTTCTTCATCCCATAAACCAATATTAATAATTTGCATTATTCTCATATACCTCTTCCTCGTACTGGTATACAATATTAATCTATATCATTACCCCCATATCCCTCTTCCCCATCACAGTACCTGTTAGCTAACCATACCACTAGACCCACATCTCTCTTCCACATCCCAGTACTCAATAGTAATCCATATTATTGCACCCACACCTCTCTTTTTCATTCCAATACCCCAATATTGGCACATGCCATTACCCACATGCCCACCTTCCCCTTACCAAATAGCAATGTATATCATTACCCCCACACTCCTCTTTCTCATCGCAGTACCCAAATGTAATCCATGTCATTACCCCTATATCAGTCTTTCTTGTCCCAGTACCCAATAGTGATCAATTTTTGGACCCCCACATTCCACATCCTCATCCCATTACAGAATCAGAGCTATTATCATTACCTTCACATCCCACGTCCTTGTCCAGATACTCAATGTAATCTATGCCATTACCTATATACACCTCTTCCTCGGGCCGGCACCCAATAGTAATCCATATCATCATCCCTACACCCTTCTTCCTCATTACAGTACTCTAATAGTAAAACATGTCAGTATCCCTCAATCATAATAATTATCATTAATTCTACATCCCTCTTCCTCTATCAGTTTCCAATGTTAATCCTTGTCATTACCCTATATTACTCTTCCATGTCTCATTACCCCAAATTAATCAGTATCATTACCCAGAAATCCTACTTCCTTATCCCAGTACACACTATTAATTCATACATTACCCCAACATCCCTCTTTTTCATCCTTGACCACAATATTAATCATAGGTATTACTCCCACATCAGTCTTCCTTATCCCATTACCCCATAGTAATCAATATCTTTACCACAAATCCCACGTTTACATCCTAGTAACCAATAATAGTCATTAATTACACCCACAGCCCTCTTCCTCATATCAGCACCCAAAAGTAAACTATGTCATTAACCCAACTTGGATACATTAAACTCTGTGACCAACATGCAAATCCACCAGGGGTTAGAGTCCTGTACCCCCTTAGTCAGCGGAGGATACAAAGAGAATAAAATAAAGTACTCAATATGTAAACAAAATAAAGCATATGTCTGCCCCTCTGTGTGCAAGTAAACATTACATGACCCATGCTGGGCTATACAAAAGGGGGACTACCCATGAGGCAAGGAAGAATAACAAGCTATTAACTAGAAACGTGGTTATGCCTGATGCAGCATGCCATGTTGAAGGGCTAAGGCATTCAGTGACAAGTATAGCACAAAAGTGTGCGAATAATATATATTAACAAAGACACCTGGAAATGTGTGAGTGCACCTAAATAATACAATTCAAGGCAAAATGCCCAGACTAAGAGTATCTATGGCTCCAAAATTCTGATAAGTTACTGTTAAAGTTAGCCCATGTGAGTCTGAGAAATAAGCAAGTAAAACATTAAGAAAAAAATAGAAGTGCATTAATACAGAGAGTTGTGTATGGGTTGAAGCAAAATGCAAACAAAAGTGCAAATGCCAGGTCACTGCCACCTTACCAAAGCTAATTCTGTTGAATGATGTGCAGCTGCTGAAATTCAACATGCAGACCTGGTGGCATTTGGCAAAGGTTCAAGTGCTGGATATGTATAAAGAGAATATGCTGTGGTGAAAAGTAATAAATAAGAAAGAAGAATTATGGACACATTCCATAAGCGTGCTTCCAGTTGGTCCAGAATGGTAGAATACCCATGGAAGGTTATAGAATTCACTCTTCCCATACTCCTCTTATTAGGGCAGCTAGTAACAAACAAAGTTCGTCGTGTGAGCCTGTCAGTGAAGATGCACATTAGAGACTCCGTAGGTCATAGAGAAAGAGCGCTGAAACAAGACGAATGGTCAGAAATTGACTGGATAGCCACAAGTGGTAAAAGTGGTTGGAATCTAGCAGGCGAAAAAAATGGTTTGAGGAAAATTGTCTTATACAATACTGCGTCAGGCACATGCTGTGGCAGCCTTTCTGCATTGATCCGTTGTTCATACTGAGTACCGAAGACTCCAAGCTAAAATATGCTTGAGCCATGAAATGTCATGTGATGCATAGGTGTGTGAATTTGGGATGCACAGAGCTGTCAAGAAGCTCAGAAAGCATGGGTCAGTGGGCGCAGCCATCTTTAAGGGGTGAAATATATTGGATACACATATTAAGAGGGAAAGTATAACATACAAACAATTGAACTACTATGGTGAAAGAAATGTTATTCCCAAATAAGTTAAGGGATATACATGGCAGTACCTATTTTTTGGAAAACACCATGCTAATGTGCATTTACTAGAGGCACCAACGCTATATGTGTCACCTAACTAGGAATGTTTGAGATACACAGATTTATCAAAAAACACATGCCGTCATATGTGGGTGATCTGATAACCGTTCAAAAAATAAATATTGGATGAAATTGAAGAACAGTAAACCGAGGCAGGTTCTAAAGTACTGACAGTTATTATAACTATGGTATATCCTTGTTATCTGGTAGGAAGTACCTAGTGAAGGACTGGGTGGGTGTAGTTAAAACCAGTTATTTTGCAGAACAAGAGCTCAGGAAAAGATAATGTAACACTAAAAAAGTTGGTGCCACCTGACCCGGTTCTCAAATGTCAGATAGGACTAGTTCCCAGCAGAATAGTTATACTAGTCATAAAAATGTAGAATTACACAATAGCATAATGCCACTGCTGTGGCTACAACATTCACCATCAAAAAACCAACACTTCCTAAAGATAAGATTAATTGTGCTTGTTGTGGTGCTACATCTAGTAGGCAATGCATGTTAATATCTTAACAATTTGGCAAGTTACGCATGCATAAGATACCCACAAGGGGTTATCAGGATCAAACATAAAATACTTGCTCCAACATAGGTATTGATGAGAGTTGAACAGTGTGCTTGTGTTCAAACTCAAATTGAATCAGACAAGGCCAGTAGGGCATCATATTAAAAAGGGACATGAACTCCCAAAAACACAGTATTCATGATCTGACATGAGTCCATGTAGAACAGTTTTGCATTTGCATATCAGTCGGGCTTCACAAGTTGGGAGGTGTGTGTAAAATGCAGCAGTATTACCATATACTGCCACATTACCGAACCACTCAACTATAACTTTGGCTGAAAGTCGGAGAATTCACCTGCATCTAACAGTTTTCTGCAGAATCTTAGAAGAATTACCACAACAGATTCACCCCAGCAGCAATTCCACCAATAATTCCCCATGCAGTCCAATGCACTCCAATTAATGGGGACTAACACCACCACTTTGATATCCAGCGGTAATACAACCAGACCAAGTGCCAGTAACAGTAACAGTAATACAGTTTGCTGGTATCTCGGTGGATTCACAACCAAGATATACCAAATATATGATGAGACCCAATGTCCCTAATATATTACTTTTAATACACTGTTCCTCACGAGGTAGGTGATCCAGTAATAAAGTGGCAGTAGCACTGTGTACCGGCACTATTACCAGACTGGCCCATCCAGAGCCACATTGCCAGAAAAACTGGCACCGGTAACACTACACACTGTGACGATTACATAGGCAACCATAGTAGCAGCACCCCCCCCAGACACCTGTTGGGAAAACCGGCATCACAGGACCGCAGGCACATTATGAGCTTGGACAATACGGTACTAATGGTAGAAAAATGCCAGTAGTACCAGAAAATAAATGCCAGAAACACTGCTACTGTAGACCAGGTGGTAAATGGGCCCAGGTGGGTCTAATGAGGCCACAGGTGCACCAATTCCCCCCAGGTGTACCCTTCACAACCTGGAACAGTAGAACAAGCCCCCACCAACACCCAAAACACTCCCCCAACACAACCATGCTGCATCTCTGAGTAGTAGCAATGGACATGGAGGCTCTGCATGCTGCAGTGCAGCTGAATGAGCTGGAACAGCACCAATGGTGACAGAATGCCAGGTAGTGGAGGAGGAGGAGTATGGGCTGGATGATGGCCAGGATGTAACTGGTGAGACAGAGGCAAGCTTTCATACCCAACACAAGGGCCAAACCCTGGACCCTGACAGATGGACAGAAACATACCTTGTACCGGCTAAAAAGGGAGACAATACTTCAACTCCTGAACATAATCCTGGGCGACATAGGGAGCAGGATCATCATCTGGACAGCCATACCACCTCTGTTGAAGCTACTGTTCGTCCTGCTCTTCTTCGCCACAAGCATGTTCCAGCACTCTGTGGGCCAGCTACATGGAATTTTGCAGCCTGACTTCTCCAGAGTGCTGTTGCAGGTACTGGATGCCCTCCTGCGCCATATGGGCCATATCATCACCCTCGCAACCACTCTGGCACAGGTAAATTCCATCAAGGCCCACTTCTATGCACTTGCAGGCATGCCAAAAGTGCTCAGTGCATTGGACAGCACACATGTAGAGCTGGTGCCCTCCCATGCCACAGAGGAGGTGTATAGGAACTGGAAGCAGTACCATTCCCTCAATGTCCAGGTGACCCGTGACGCCAACCCGAGCATCATGCACTGCTGCACACTGTTCCCAGGGTCATCCCACGACTGGGTGACTACATGGACAAGTACACACACATTGCTGCATGGGTTACTGGCCAAAGGGGGGAATGACATAAATGCATGTCTCACAACCACCATGCATTAGCAGGAACAAGCAGTGCATGCCCAATTGTCAGGCCACAATACACTGGTATATAACCATTCTGCTGTAGTATCAGTCAGTGACAAATCCATACCTAAACCATGATGAAGAAAACAGGCAACACACTAAAGGTACCAGAATGCAACACTGACACTCTACCAAATCAGATCCTGCCATACACTGTCCCACCAAGGCCCAAAAGAGCACGTCCTTGCAAGGTGTATGCATTCATGCATACAATGATTGTGTAGAGCCCTCAGTCACAGGCAATACCACTGCCGTGCACCATCTGCCATGCATGTCCATTGTCAATGCGAACGTCAAAGGGCCTCATGTAGTGCACTATTGCCACTTGCATGAACGCTCAGTGCTCAAGTGTGACTGCAATCTGACAAGCATAGGCGTGGTATGTCAGTGGGATTGCATGGGAGATGGACAAAACATCCATGTATTGCCAGCTACTGTGATGCCAAACTTGTCAAGGGTTGATCGGGCCTATGGTGCATGTCAGCCATCATTCTGCATTGATGCATGTCAATGAATGTCCACACTGCAGTGCAGGCATCATGTGGTGTGTGCAGACACGGTTGGGGCAGTGGCATGGCAATTACCAAACCATACCATGGAGATACGCATGCAGGGCCTGTCGCTGAGTAGTGTAGTGCCACCCACTGCAATCCATCCCAGCGAGTAAAACACAGTGCGATATGGATGACACACATTGGCCATCACAGGGTGCAGCACAGAGCATTACACACATACATACCACGGTCCAAGATGCATGATGAAGCAAAACATACACAAACCTGCTCTGAGAGCGACAGTCCTGCAACATACATACCATGGCTCACCATGTGTTCCCTCCTTGCAGATGATTCTGGATATCCACTAATGCTGTGGTTAATGACTCCCCTGAGGGATCCTCAGATGCTGGAGGGGTTGGCATACAATTGTGCCCATGTGCGAACCAGGTCAACCATTGAGCAGACCTTTGGATTATTGAAGGCACATTTCAGATGCCTACACCAGTCAGGGGGTGCACTCATGTACAGGCTACAGAAGGTGAGGCACATAGTCCTGGCCTGTGAAATGTTGCATAACCTCTGCATCAGAAAAAAAACATACCCCTGCCCCCAAACCTGACCATGCCACCACCAGAGGGCAGAGATAATGATGACTATGATGATGCTGAGGCAGCACCAGCCAGACACAGGCATGTGCACATGGAAGCCAAGGATGGGCGCATTATCTGACAGGAACTCATAGACAACTTCTTCTGAAGCCCTCACATTGTGCACTACCCATGCTGCATTACTGCATTCAATGTGCTCACTTAATAAATTCAAACACATCAATAAGGACTCTCCACTCATTGTTACAAGTGATGAATGAAATGTATTGAAATAAACTATAAACTAGAGATAACACCCCATGCCCACCTCCCCCTCCCCACACACCCACAACCCCCTCCCCACACATCCCAACACCAAATCGTCTAATGTGCTTGTCCACAATGTCACTCCCTATGACTTTTCATGGCATGGCCCTTGCAATTTGTCCGATGTGCCCGTTAGTCGCTGGGAGCAGTGCCTAGGACTGCTCTGGAATGAGCGAGCAGGGTTATTTGCAATGGAGGGGTGTCTGATCCCTGAGCCCCCATGTGCACCTGGTTGGCCTACAGGGTGAGCGTTACAGACTCTGCAAGAGCAGAAACATTGCAGTTGCTCTCTGGACCCTCTGTGAGGACTGATGTAGTGCAGCCCTGGGCAGGGCACAGTGCCGGCTGCTTGCTTGAACACACTCCTGTATCAGCCAGGATTCAGTCAGTTGCTGGCCTACAATATCTGCCATTTCATCATGACGGCCTAAATCGAACAGATTCTTTCATCTATTTCCCATATACTGGACATTGGTGGTCGTGGAGGGCTGTGTAAGGTTGAGGAACTGAAAATGGGGGAGGGATATGTGGTGCGGTCTGGTGTGGCATTGGTGCCTTCCACCATCCACTGCCTCGGCCTGTGGTGGTGCTGTGATAGGTGGGGGGCTGATGTATTATGGGCGCATTGTATGTGCACCTTGGCCGTGCCACTGCCTGGGTTGGTGGTGTTGGCTGTTCAGCTTGTGCCACTGTCGAGGCTGGTGGTGTTGGCTGTTCAGTCTATGTTGCTGCCTGTCTTGTTGGTGTTGGATGTTCAGCCTGTGCTGCTGGCTGGGTTGCTTGACTCAGCTGTTCATCCTGGGCTGCTACCTGGGTTGGTGGGGCAGGCATTGTCATGGCTGTAGTGGGGTGTGCCGTTCGGCAATCCTGCCTGATCTTGCATGGGCTGTGGATGACCCAGCACTGTCACTGTCATTGGATGTGCCTGTTGGGGTTAGATGAGGAAGAGGTTAGATGCCTGTGTGTCACATTGATGCACTTGCATTACACAAATACCACAGTGTATGTTCCCTGGCCTGGGCAAGATCTATGGGGGTGAATTGTGCACTGATGCGTGCATGCATACATGTGTGGTGTGAGTCCATTTCGGTGGTACTTATGGCACTGTGGCTTGTTGTTGTCTGTGCATTGGAGATGTGCTATTTGTCCAGCCATGCCATTGTGCACATGGCCAGATGCTCATGTGCATGAATGCTTTTGGTGTTTGATGCATTTACATGGCTTACTTTGACTCCGACCCAAGTCATCTATGTGTTGTAAGGAAGTCCTAAATCTAAGACGGAAGCAAGCTACGACAGTCAAATCATAATAATACCGTCCAAGTGGAGTCTAGTCAAATAAAAAGGGCCAATACTAAAAAGAAACTATTGCCAATCCTTACCGCTATGCTACAAAATAGTGTGGGATAATGTTCACAAGGAAAGTAGGAACTGTTCACAAAATGATAGGTCAGGATGTCTCCCTTCTCCACATTTTCTAGCACAGAACAAGGTGAGACTCTTGAGCACAGCACACTCCTGGCTTTCTCTGGTACAAGCTTATAGTTCATTCTCTCGATATCAGGGCCTTCTGTACCTCTCTTGTCTCAGAGGGCCTGATAAGTCAAAACAACAAAACAAAAGTTCATTTGATAAAACTTCATGCCAAGTGGTTATCGTTCACCCTAGGAGCCCCCTCAGCCGTGTTCTGATCCTTCTCTCATTGATAGCCTCCGTTAGTGGGGCTCAGACCAACCACTCACTGTGGACATCCCTCGGTCAGGTTCACTCTTGTCGTTACAATGTTCACGGAAGTATTACTGTTCAGCTTACTTCCCAGGCATCCCTCAGTTGGGTTCGCATTTGCCACAGTAACAATATGTCATAATCTTATCAGAAAGTGGGGTTCCCTTCCTCTAGATTTATCTCGGCAACCCTCCATCGAGGTCACATTTTCCTTGATTAACAGTTCAACAAAAAGACATTCTAGACCCCTTAGGTTCTTCCTTTTCCCTAAATCGGAGTCTAGGCCCTGAGTCAGGCCTTCTCTCAAAAACCCCCAGTCAGGCTTTACCTAAAGACCCCAGTGAAGCTTAAAACAGTTCATTCACCACAATGTTCTAGGGTATGTTAGGTTTCACCCTAATTCACAGGCATCCCTGAGTCCATTTCATGTTTGCCTCCACACCTTATCAAAGACTTTTGACGGTACAGGGGGTTAGGTTTCACCCTTGTATGACCACCTTGACACCTCACACTGGCCTCCCCTAAGGATTCTTGGTACTTGTTGTTTCTCCTGGTTCAGGGGAGGGGCACAAGCTTGAGACCTTCGAATGAGCACCTATGTGGCACCACACTATCCCTGGTGCAAGTTTCTATCACAAAAAGTTCGCAGGGGTCTGTCTCTCGCTGCCTGTGGGCTTGGATTCATCTCACAAAGTTCACAGGGGTCTCCCTCTGCCGAACTCAGACCCATCTCACAAAGTTCACCAGGGGCCTCCCTCTGCTGGGCTCAGACCCGTCTTACAAAGTTCACAGGGATCTCCCTTTGCCGTGCTTGGACCCGTTGTTAGGCAGAATTATATGCAGTACCCTTTGGGAACACTCCACACAATTAAGACTACTGGTGTAAGCACAATCTCACCTTTGGTACAAGCCTGTACTACACGGTTATGTGGTAGCAGTGGCTGGGCAGCCAGATGTATCTCAAGAGTAATGTGAGAAGTACAAGAGGTTACACAAAGGACTTGCAATCACAGTAGGTCCAACAAACACTATTCAAGGTTTCTTGGTAAAAGAATATACATTTATTTACACAATCAGTTGAAAAACATTCCACTAGAAAAAAGAAGCTCAATATCACTATCGTAATACACTACAATACACAACCAATACGTTTCTGAACAAAAATGGCACTCCAGTAACTTTTAAAAAGGGTAAAAAGACAAAGGTTAAAAAGAATTAAAGCACAATTACTTTCATAGGCAGGGCAAATAGATTCAGTTCCCTACAAGTTGCAATTCAATTGAATAGGCCTAGGCCAAAGTCAGTGGTTCAGAGTCTTGGATAGGATAGCACAGTTCTGGTAATAATGTTCAAGGAAGTAGTTTGCCAGAAAAAGAGTTATATGTCATTTAAGGAGCGAACACGACTCCAAAGTTGGGAAAGTTTCACAAACTTTCACTGCGGCAGAAAGGATTTCCACACCGTGTTTGCACAGTACCTTGTTGATGAAGAAAAGCTGTAGTTGAGGCAGTTGTTCTTGCAGATCTCGCTGTTCCTGAGCTTCAGTCATGGGGACAAGAAGGAGGACGTCGGGAGGATCCTGCTCTGCCCATGGTAGAGGCCACAAGCTTGGCTAAGTGTTGGTTTAAGGTGAGAGTGCCTTAAAGTCCAAAAACTGGTATCCTTCTCACTGGCTATATGGTTTTCAACAGCACTTTGATGAAAATTCAACCAGTATGGAGACGGTGTCCAGGTGGCTTACGAGTTGATTGTTCCAACCAGCTCAAGGGAAGAAGTCGTCCCTGAAGGAGATTTTCCATGTCGATGGAGGTTCAGGCAATTCGGACCTGCAGCAGGGATTCACTGGGAAAACCAATTGGTCCAGGAGTTGCAGTAGTTGTCTTCCTTCAGCTCATCTTCGGTTCTTTCATTCCAGTGGTCAACTCTGCCTTCCAAGTCTCATAGACCTGCTTTTAAACAGTTTTCTACCATTCATTCCAGCCTAACTCTCATGCACCCATCAGGGTGGCTGTCCTTGCCGGACAATCAGCCAGCCAATCTCGCCAGAGTGCATTCAGGTCTCCTAGGAGACTAAGCGCAGGGAGTTCCGGGCACCTCCCTCACATCCTGTCCAACCCAGACACTCAGGTGCCAGAGGAGGGCTTCTGCACTGAAGCCTGCCAAAGGGCATCGAACAAAGGGACCAAACCTTGTTTGGCGCGCAAAGTTAAACACAAGAACGACCTTTCCTAAAAGAAACAGTGAAGAAAGATGACCAGAGTCTGTTTTTACAGAGGGGTCTTGAGCGCCATATTGAAAAACATGGCTGACCTGATTTTTAGCAACCGGTGTTCGCAGTCGGGAAAGACCATGGTAGTTTGTTCTAAAAGCACTGCCACCAGCCATTTCAAGAGGAAAGGGTAACATTTGACTGTTACTCTATAGCAATATAGTGTGTGCTGGGTCTATGAATTTAAAAGGACTAGTAAAGTCAATTTAACTTCACATGCTCTTGGAGATAGTAGTCAGTCCCAGAGAAGGTATTCAAACCTTGGGGAGTCTGAAAGACACCCCTGTGCCACTGCAATGAAGGTGCTGTGTGACACACAAGAAAAAGATGATGCCTATGGAGTTTGTCTAAAAACTCCATATCCAAAGAACACAAAAGTAAAACACACATCAAAATACATGAAAGAGTGGGAAAAAAGGCTCACACTCTTCCCAGGTACAAATTTAAATCCTAGAAATCCAGAAAAGTTGCTGGGGGTCTCAAAAGGTAAGCGACATTAGCACATTCTCGAGAATTCTCCCAAACACCTGTCTCACAAAATTCACAGACGTCTCCCTCTGCCAGGCTCATACCCTTCTCACAAAGTTCACAATCTTATAAACTATGTTTTTGGACTACCAGTCCCAGAATGTACTTGTGAGAATTTCGCTCCCATTTCACAGCTCCCCAAAATGGGATTTTGGGAGCTGTAATAGCCACAAGGGGCATGGTTCAATGAGGTCAGGGTCTTACCTCCTGCCCCTCATGGACCTGGGTTCACCTGTTTGGCCCCAGGGAAGGAGCCCTGCTTTAGGTACCGCCAGGCAACCCCAGGTGCCCCTGGTCTTGCCTTCTGGAAGTACAGCTCCCTCCTCCACACTGCAGTTTCCTCTCAAATAGCAGGACCAGTGTTTGGGCGGCATTCTCCTTCTCCATGTCTTCCAGGGCTTCTGTAGCTCACTAGGGCTCTCTCATTCTCTCTGGCACCTTCCAGCATCCTCGAGTCGCTCAAAGTGTGCTTTCCTGATCCACCTTTTATGCTGCCTGGGAGAGACAAGGGGAGTCAGGCGCGAGTAATTAAAGATGGAGGCCTGACTTAGCCTGGCATCATTAATGGGACAGTCTGCTGTACAAAGAAAAGAGTCTGTTTTCTGTGTCTGTGGTTCCCTGTTGGTAATCTTCATCCTCCCAATCTCTCTCCTCCGTGTCTAAGTGACCTTAGAAAAGAACAGAGGGGAGGAATCATGGGGATTGTAGTTTTTACTAGTAAGTTCAGGAAAATCCGGAAAATTACTGTCAAGAAAGGGGGGGTAGTACTGTTGTCGCGCACAGTGAGTTTTCCATGAGAAAGTGTCCATGTTGGGAAGGGGGGTGTTGTGTTCCTAATTATCCTGCTATGCAAGATGGGGAAAAAGGTGCCACAAGGAAGCAGATACCGCTTCTCACCTGGGGTATTCCACCAAGCGTAACCCTGGGTTTCCCTTCCCAGATGATCTTCCCTTGGTCGTCCATCCCCATGGTTAGGATCTGAGAGTGCCAGCCCTTCCCTGGTCACATGAATAAGGGATTATTGGGGTCTACTTGGGAGAAAACCCTTAGGTTTCTCAAAGTATGTACAGTGACATTTGATTTTGACATCACACTTAGTACCCCTTTCCTTGAACACATTTCCCTGATCTGTGGGGTGTGTTCAAAATGTGTGCACTGCTGGGCATTCAGGTGTGGCTTGCTGTACTCACTGTTGGCCCCTTGGGTTCCTGCTGTGGCCTCAGCAGATCCAATGCTCTCGATACCCTCGCAATGCATGAACAAACTTTATCAGTCTTCACAAGGCATTAGCTTGAGAAGAGAGACCGTCCCACCTCCTGTGGCCATGGATTCATGATGGTGTGTTGCCAATAGGATGCACACTCACAGGCGCAGTTCATCCCACCTTTTGTGGCAGTCTTTCAACATTTGGGTGATGGGCCCCACTGCAGTAACTTTGCGGGCCACCTCCTCCCATATGGGCGACTTGCAGTTTTCCCGGCCAAACAGTGATTCTGCATTTCCCAAAATGTCGTTTGTTAGGGTGGTAAGTTCTGCCTCCGTGAAGCGGGGCTTGCGGAGCTGAACCTCAGACAGCATTGATTTGGACCCTCCAGACATCTTGGTAGTGTCACCATAGATGAATGGCAACAGGAAATGCCAGATATGAAAAGGATTCCGTTTTCCAAAATGACAACCAGTGAACTTCCAGTTCCTGTGATGACGCTGTTTCCAGTGCCGGTGTTACCGTTGCCAGAATTTCCAGCATTGTAAGCAACACTGCCAGTATTTCTGTCACTATGGGAGCTGGAATGGCTGTTACTGGCATGTTTATCCCAGTAGCGCCGACATTTTCTAATGCTGCCGGTGTTGCTGTCAAGCCAGTAACAACATTTCCATAATCGCAGGGTGCACGTGCCCACGGAGTCAGAATGTGCCGGTGATTCTGTCACTCAAGTAGCCAGAAACGGAAATACCGGATTGATGGTATTACCAGCATTGTTTAAGGAAACTTGTAATGAGGGCTACTGTCTTTACAATTTGATTGATTTATAGCTTCTAACACTTATGAAGGTCTACCGACCGAAACAGCTCAAGTATTTAGGATCCATATTGGTTTACCTCCTGATGCTACTGATTAATTCTTTTTTTTTAATTGTTCTACAATGGACAGCTTGTCCTATTCCTGCTGACTCTGCTGATTGATATTGTATACATATATTCTTGTGACTATGCACTTTTGTTTTATTCGATGTAGTGGTTTATTTAAATACTTATATCACTGTGTACACATCAACATCTACATATTGTATATATACATTTAAGTTGAGCATAGATGGTCTCACAGTACATCTGCAAGCCTGTGTATGATACGGTAGTGTAATTACTATTGGACCTAAAAAGAATTGAAAGGTAGGAGTAGGGTAAACGGTACATCAGTCTTCAATTGTGCTGGTTAATGGTGTACTAACAAGAGACAAAAATAATTTATTTGGCAACAACTTGTTTGCACACAACAATAAAGACCCCCTAGAATATCTGAAACACAACAATGAATACTAACTACACAGATATAATCATAGAAAACAATATAAAATAAACAACAGAAATATATAAAAATACAACACAACTGGTCAACATTTGTGGCCACTACACAATCCACCCATTACATTCAAGAAACACCATGGAATATGAATTAGAAGCATACCAAATGATCAAACCAAAGGGTCTTCAGCAAGTGTGTGGGGGGAAAGTCTTCTAAACATGCTATTGTCCAATAATCTTCCTAACAGGAAAAGGAGGAAGCATAAGGAGATACCAATACAAATAAGTGCATGAAAGTATTGCTGTCTTAGACTGTATTCTAATGATCCAAGATGCCAACAAAATATGCAATACATGTGCCTTCACTTTTTTAAAGTGAACTACCAAATCTATTCTATGGAGTTGCACACACACTCAACACTGGAACCCAGTTTACAAACATGTCAGCTAGTGAACTACTTAAAATGATAAATCCCTCATATTATTACCCAGTGTATTTACTTGATGTGTGAGGAAAGATATATGCGAGAGCGCTATTAAGCCACTTAGAAGAGTGGCTCTGGGAAAAGGACCACAATAACCATTTACAGGCAGGTTTTCAAACGGGGATTAGCACGGTCTATTAGTGCTTTCATCTCCAGCTGCTTGTTGACAAATATATAGGTCTCAAGAAAGGATTCCTGTATATCATATATGTCGATTTGCAGACTGCTTTCAATAGCATTTACTGTGCCATTTTATGTATACCCTTAAAGATCTAGGGATACCTGTGGCATTACTTTCAGCCCTGCTTATACTGTATTCCAACAACCAACCTACCGTAAAAAGGAATCCAAATGGGGAGATATACAGACTATTTCCAGTCCAAAGGGAGTCACACAGCATTGTGTCTAGGCCCCAAAACTATTCTATATATTTATCAATGGAGTAATAAACAAAATCTTGGCCACCCAACAATGGGGGTGGGAAAGTCCAATTGCAGATGACGCATCATTGATCTCTTTAACACTGATGGGTTTAAATAAGCAATGTATGCATTTTGTTGGAAAAATGGACTGAAGATGAATACCAAAAAGACAAAAACGATGGTATTTGGCGGCAAGAGAAGGAAGAACCCAATGTTGAATCTTGCTCACACTAATAAACCAAACGTGCAAGTTAAATCGCATGATTATCTAAGACTGCAATTTACTGAAAGGGGGAATTGTGGGATCCAAATTGAGAAGGCAGCCACCATGGTGACAGGATATAGTAACGCTGTTGTGGGATTTGGGAGGACAAATACTGGGGGGGGTGGCGATGGTTGCGACAGAAATATACAGGAAATAAGCGCAACAAGTTGTTTTATATGGGTCAGAACTTTGGGAAAGTGCAACTCGCATAGTTTATTACCCATTGAAAATAGGTTTCTAAACAGTGATTTGGGACTTCCAGTATCCACACTGACACATAGAAACAGGACTGCAGGCCATAGAAGATTGATTAAAATGGAACCTGCTCCTATATTGGACGAAAATCTGGAGTTCCCGAGCTTTATCAGTATACAGGAATGCACTGAAGGATCTCATATCTAAGGAGGGTGGACAGAGAGGCAAATGGTGCAGTCACATAAACACTGAATTTAGTGATATTGGCGGATCTATGCTACAGACCAGAAACTCTGAACAAAACCCCGTGGGGGATAATAAAAAGGAATTATAAACTGGCTCAAGTAGAGAGAACAATGCCCATGCAAACTAGCTCAAAAGCATTTAGCTTATAATGGAGCAGGAAATTAAAATGGGTTGCTGAGTTGTATTTGGATGTTTTAAGATCAAAATATGCATGTGCACTTTATATAAAATTCAGGTTGGGAACATTACCCCTGGCTGTATTGAAAAAATCATTTGGATCCCAACATAACTAGCAAATGTCATTGTGACAGCAATTGAGAATACGTTATAGTTTCATTTATTCTTAGGATCATATTCAAACATTAGGACGTCATACTTGAAACTGATTGTTCTCAAGTATGCAATCCGAACGTGCAGAGAGGCACTGGATTGTTGCTATAAAATGGGAGATGAATTTATAGTATCTGCTGTGACTAAGGGGCCGATTCACAGACAGTTTTTCAATGGTATCGGGCCATTATAAAATGTTTCCGTGAATAAGGCCCTACATTTGTATTTGGGGTACTGACTTTAGCAACATGATATAATTAATTTGGACTGAAAGTTATTTTTAATGAATGACCCATTGTACATATTGTTACCTGAACTAAACTTTAAGTGAGCGTGGTTTGGATAATTTTGGTTAATTTTTGATCTAAGCCTCATGATGCAATTCATTTGGATTGAAACAGGCATAACACAAGGATGCACTGGTTTCTTTTATGAATGATTCATTTAAAATCTTTTATTGGTGCATCTAGTACTTTCTCATGTTTAGCTATTCATGTACTTGTTGCCTGAATCATATTGGATATACCCGCCGTTTTGTAGATTATGAGTGTATTTATTTATTACTGTGCATCTTTGATGGCTCCAGCCAATTAAAGATAGATTGATGATGATGAAAACAATATTCGTTCCGACATATGTTGATGTTCACTACATGCTAAGAAATGTAGGTCCCCACACATGATATGCTATGCTCAGTTGTGCAGAATATGTATGGGATGACACACATGACTTCCAACCCACTGAAAATCAAAATAAATAAGGAATAGGCATAAAAAGCAGAGGATGACTCAGTTCTCCACAACCAATAAATGTTTTGTGATAATTTCACCATAGTTTTATTGTCATGGTACATCTGTTTATCTGCAACAAACAATGTCCTCCACCTGGAGAAGTAGAACACTTCTATTGGAGGAAGGAATACCAGTCTAGAAGAGCACCACATATTCATATTCTTTAGGGGATAAGAAATTCTCCCACAATTTGTCCATGACACTGATGACACTGTTTTACAATTTATTGAAAAGTACATTACTTGTCACATCCCTGAAGAAGACATACATAATGACCTATGCAATAAAATCTTACGTTTCCAAATACCTCTGTGGCAAATATTACCATCGTTGATACTGAAACAAAGGGAAATACTTCAACAAATGTCAATTTGGATACCCTAGACCAGTTTGCACAAAAGGACAAGCACATTTTGTCATGCCTTCTGTTAGACACAGTGTGAAAGTAAAATCCCCAAAAAATAAATATATCATTAAAATAGATGAAGCCACCAAGTACATCAATGATTACAATCCTAACATTGCACTATTCTGGGATGCCAAAATAGACATTTTCAGGGTAATTCATTGAATTAATGTTCGCTGAAAAGGGGAGGGCAAGCATGAAAATCGCAGTGCAAGCATGCAAAAGGCGCACACGCAGCTATTTGTCGATTCATGGAATGCGCTGCGCGTGGCTTACCTGTGATGTGCGCTGAATCTGCGTGTGGCGCACACATCATTGCGACATCCCTAAGGCTGTGTGCGAGATGGCCAGTGAAGGCGCACAGAGTGCAGCACACACACCTAAAAAGGGGTCGGAACTGGCGGAATGGGGAACAACACGTGAAAATGTGGGCGTTACGGGGAAGTACCGCTGCTAAATCCTCGCAATGCCCACACGCGCGCTAACAACACATACTCATGGAATCGAACAGGGGAAACCTGCGCACCACAAACGACACGCTAATCTGGAAACACGTACGCCAGTCGGAAGCAGGTGTAAGCGGCCCTGCACAGCATAAAAGAGCGCAGAAACAACAAACAAGCTCATACACTACGATGAATATACTGTTCCTCTCAGCAGTGGTCGTGGGACACTGCAGGAGGAGGAGGATAGCCAGGCCCTGCATTTATTTGCCCAGGACCATCCTTTTTGGGATGCCTGAGGACCAGGTCTATGGCAGGTATAAGTTTCCACTCAAAATCATCCTAGAACTGGTTGCTGAGTGGGAAGATGACCTCACATCACCCACCCTGTGCTCCCTGGAAAAGGGGCTCAATGTACTACATTTCTTGGCTACTGGGTCATTTCAGCAGACAAGTGCCATAGTTGGGGGCATCTCACAGGCCAGGCAGTCATGCTGCCTACACCAGGTGTTGGCGATCTTGACTGCATGCCCCTCAGTCCGCAGGCACATATACATTCCCAGAACACCCGCAGAAAGGCAGGCTGCGGTCCAGGACTTTCACAGGGTTGCACCCTTCCCTAAAGTGCTAGGTACCATTGATTGCACCCATGTGGCTCTATGTCCTCTTAGGGCCACTGAGCATATCTATCGAAACCGCAAGCACTGGCATTCCTCAACGTGCAGGTTATATGTGATGTCAAGGGAATCATCACCTCTATATATGCCAACTATCCTGGGTCCAGTCATGATAATTTCATATTCAGAATGTCACCCCTAAACCGGGACCTGGAAGCTGGGAGGCATGATGACACATGGCTCATTGGTGAGTAGAAATGCCTCTGCACATGCATGCATGTCAGACACTGACAAATGGCAAAACCCACCTAATGACAACCATTATCGCCTACCCTCTGAGCACCTACATTATGACACCAATACGGAACCCCGCCACACCCCCCAGGTAAGATCCAATGCAGCCCATATTGCAACCCGGGGAATAGTTGAGTGTATATTCGGAGTGCTGAAGTCATGTTTCTGCTCCCTTGACCGCTCTGGTGGGCAGCGTGCCGTTGGACATGGTGGTGCCCCCACATCCCCAACCACATGCACGCCTGCTGCGCATGGGAGGGGAAAGGGCACGTGGTGAGGCAGCCCATACCCAGCTTGTGGCATCTTTTTTCACCTAAAATCCCACCCCTGTGCAGTGCACACAGGCCTGGCACATACCAGCTGGCAATTGATGATGACAAAAGGGACAGTCAACTGTCATAACCATACCACCCTGAGATTGTTTTCCTGGGAGCGATACATTGTGTGCATCCCTAGCTACTTAAACAGACCCAATGCTGTGTCAGTAAAAGGCACACATTCATGCTGCATGAAGGACTACCCCCTTGCAAAACCGCACACCCAAATAGTGGTATGTCACCCAACCCCTCCCAAACCCCATCTCAGCCGCCCAAGACACCATGGCATGGCATGCAATGTCAAAGCAACCAAATGAATGCACACCACATCACAGAAGTGTCACAAAGTGCACCGTCACAAATGGAAACAGGCCACAGACAATTCCCTCTCACCTATGAAAAAGAAACAGCACACATAAACAAATACTTGCCAGCAAGACAAAACATTAATACAGGACCCAACAGTGGCAATGTATGACAGTAACCAATCACAGTAGTGCAAGTTTCACAGCCTGACAAAGGCAGCACATCGACCCCTTCCATCTCCAGTGTGTTGCTGGTAGGTAAATGTGGCAGGGTACTGCATACAACATGAACTGCATCTGCAATGGAGACAGGAGAGTTAAGACATGAAGAAGCAACATGGAAATATGCATAATGGGCAATATGGAATACAATATATAAATGACCCATGTAGTGGAGAAATCATCAGCAATCCCCACTAGGGGTATATACACAGTTTTGACTACAGACTGGCCACACAACTGATGGAACCCAATGCCTCTGTGTAAGTTGCTGACACACAGTGACACCCTTGCAAGCCCATGGAAAGGGGAAGCATGAGTGGCATATGTGTTTGGATCCCAAGCTTCAAGCTTCGAGGCCATTGAACAGGCCCACCTCCGGAACATCGACATGGAGTTCAATGATGCCCTGGCCCGGGACATCAATGAGTGAGCCGTGGAATTTGCCCACCGCCTTTGTATATAGTTATTTAGGTTTAGGTTTCAGTTGGTTTTTATTATGATTAATAGATCACAGACTTTGCTCCACTTTTTGTATATAGTTGTATTTTAGATAGGGTTTTAGGTAGATTTCCTTTTGTTTTGGGATAATGTACCCTTCAGACTTTCATTTACAATTTTACCGGACATGTACATACTTTCTTTTTTTGACGTTCACATGGATCAATGTTTTTTATGCTTTTCAATTCATGATTTGTTCTATGGACTTTAGCTTTGGACCACTTATATTTTTTCATGTTTTGGATTTGTTTTTTTCCTTGAATTTGACTTTCTTTTTCTTATTGCACTAATTATTTCTTAATTTGCATGTGTGGTTTTCATTTTGCCATTTGTTTTACTTTTTAATACATTGCATTATTCAACATTATTGGTGTGGTGTACTATGATTTATTTTGTGCATGTCTCCATGAGCATTGGCTCAGTCATGTGTTGCCACTGTGTAGCTCTGTAGGACATTTGTCGATGGGCATGTTGGTTCTTTTCAGACTATCATGGAATGGGTAATTTACTAGGGAGTGGGTGCAGTGGATCGTTGGGTGTTTGCACTGGGGGTGGGGGTGTGGGATTTGGGTTGGCATTAGGGCCATGGGTCAGTATAGGTGTTTGGGGGGACATGAGTCAGGGCCTGCTGGCAGGTGCCTGTTAATTGGGGTGGGGTTGGGGGGCATATGTTTGGGCTCCCAAGTGCATGGCGCCATGTGGCCTGCCTGCGGGGCATGGTCAGGGTTGGATGGGCTACCAGCGGAGCATGCGGAGGGGTTGTATTTGTGTCCCCTGTGGTGTGGGCTGCCTGCGGGGCATGGGGAGAGGCACACCCGGGAGGGCCCACACTGCCAAATCGCATGTCAAATTCCCTGCGCACCACCCGGAATACGCGTACCCCGCTCGCGCCAGGCAAATCACGTGTCATACTCCCTGCGCACACCCAGAATACACGTACCCTGCGTGCGCCAGTCCGATTGCATGCAGAACTCCCAATGCACCCCCGCAATACGTGTACCCTGCTCATGCCAGGCCGTTCGCATGTAGAACTCCCTGCGCACCCCCAGAATACGTGTACCCCGCTCGTGCCAGGCAGTTCGCGTGTAGAAATCCCTGCACACCCCCAGAAAACACGTACCCCGCTATTGCCAGGCGAATCGCATGTCCTACTCCCTGTGCACCCCGGAATACGTGTACCCTGCACCACCAGGTTAATCGCGTGTCATACTCCCCACGCACCCCTGGAATACGCGTACCCCACTGATGCCAGGCCGATCACATGCAGAACTCCCCACGCACAACCAGAATATGCGTACCCCGCTCACGCCATGCCGATCGCATGTAGAACACCCCGCGCACCCCAGGAATATGCGTATCCCGCTCACGCCAGCAGAATTGCATTTCATACTCCCCGCGCACCCCCAGAATACGCGTACCCTGCTTGCACCAGGCCGATCACGTGTAGAACTCCCCGCGGACCCCGGGAATACGCGTACCTGCTTGCGCCAGGCGAATAGCATGTAAAACTCCCTGCGCACACCCGCAATATGCGTACCCCACTCGCGCCAGGTGAATCGCATGTCATACTCCCCATGCACCCCCGGAATATGCATACCACGCTTGCGCCATGCGAATTGTGTGTAAAACTCCACGCGCACCCCCGGAATATGCATAGGCAGCCCATCCACCCTCCCCATGCCCAGCAGGCAGCCCATCACCCCTGACTATGACCCGCAGGCAGCCCATCACCCCCATCACGCACCAGACGAATCACATGTCAAATTCCCTGCGCACCCCCCAGAATACGCATACCCCGCTCGCGTCAGGCGAATCAAATTCCATAATCCCCGCACACCCCCGGAATACACGTACGCCACTCGCGCCAGGCTGATCGCATGTAGAACTCTGCGCGCAACCCCAGAATACGCATACTCCGCTCGTGCCAGGCGAATCGCGTGTCATACTCCCCCCACACTCCCGGAATATGCATACCCCGTTCACGCCAGGCCGATCACGTGTAGGTCTCCCTGCGCACCCCCAGAATATGTGTACCCTGCTCATGCCAGGTGAATTGCATTTAAATCTACCCGCACACCCCCGGAATACTTGTACCCTGCTCACGCCAGGAAAATTGCGTTTCATAGTCCCCGCACACCCCCAGAATACATGTACCCGCCCGCGCCAGGTGAATTGCATGTAAAACTCTGCGCGCACCCCTGGAATAGACGCAGGCAGCCCATCCACCCTCCCCATGCACTGCAGGCAGCCCATCCCCACTGACCACAACCCACAGGCAGCCCATCACCCATGGGCATGCCTCACAGGCAGCCCATCACCCCTGGGCATACCCTTCAGGCAGCCCATCACCCCAGACCATGACCCGCAGGCAGCCCATCACCCTTGGGCATGCCCCGCAGGCAACCCATCACCCCAGACCATGACCCACAGCCAGCCCACACCAGAGGGGAGCACCCTACACCTCTGGGGATGCCCCGCAGGCAGCCCATCACCCTAGACCATAACACGCAGGCAGCCCATCACCCCTGACCATGACCCACAGGGAGCCCACACCACAGGGGAATACCCTACACCCCTGGGCAAGCCCTGCAGGCAGCCCATCACCCCAGACCATGACCTGCAGGCAGCCCATCACCCCAGACCATGCCCCGCAGGCAGCCCATCACCCCAGACCATGACCCGCAGCCAGCCCATCACCCCTGACCATGACCCGCGGGCAGCCCATCACCCCTGGGAATGCCCCGCAGGCAGCCCATCACCCCAGACAATGACCCACAGCCAGCCCATCACCCCTGACCATGACCCGCATGGAGCCCACACCACAGGGACCACGCTACACCCCTAGGCATGCCCGCAGGCAGCCAATCACCCCAGACCATGCCCCACAGGCAGCCCATCAGCCCTGGGCATGCCCCGCAGGAAGCCCATCAACCCTGACCATGCCTCACAGGCAGCCCATCACCCCTGGGCATACCCTTCAGGCAGCCCATCACACCAGACCATGACCCGCGGCCAGCCCATCACCCTTGGGCATGCCCCGCAGGCAACCCATCACCCCAGACAATGACCCACAGCCAGCCCACACCAGAGGGGACACCCTACACCTCTGGGGATGCCCCGCAGGCAGCCCATCACCCCAGACCATAACACGCAGGCAGCCCATCACCCCTGACCATGACCCACAGGGAGCCCACACCACAGGGGAATACCCTACACCCCTGGGCAAGCCCTGCAGGCAGCCCATCACCCCAGACCATGACCTGCAGGCAGCCCATCACCCCAGACCATGCCCCGCAGGCAGCCCATCACCCCAGACCATGACCCGCAGCCAGCCCATCACCCCTGACCATGACCCGCGGGCAGCCCATCACCCCTGGGAATGCCCCGCAGGCAGCCCATCACCCCAGACAATGACCCACAGCCAGCCCATCACCCCTGACCATGACCCGCATGCAGCCCACACCACAGGGACCACGCTACACCCCTGGGCATGCCCGCAGGCAGCCAATCACCCCAGACCATGCCCCACAGGCAGCCCATCAGCCCTGGGCATGCCCCGCAGGAAGCCCATCAACCCTGACCATGACCAGCAGGCAGCCCATCACCCCTGGGCATGCCCCGCAGGCAGCCCATCACCCCAGACCATGACCCACAGCCAGCCCATCACCCCTGACCATGACCTGCAAGCAGCCCACACCACAGTGGGTTCATTTTCCATGCAATTTGCCTGGCGCAGGCGCAGGCGCAGTACGTGTATTCAAGGGGGTGCGCAAGTTCATTTCCACACGTTTTGGCTGCCACGAGCGGGGTACGCGTAGTTTTTCAGACGATTACAGTGTAGCGGGCCTGTAAGCAGGTCCAGGATTAGCATCTCCCTTTGCACCAATTTGGGGATTTCGATGGCTTTTCCTTGCTTTTCCTTGCGTAAGGGGCGTTCTTGGGGGCATAACTGGTGCTCCGGGATGTTTGCTGCGCCACTGCTCCAAATGGCTTGGGAAATACATAAATACGCTGTGCGCCAGAATGCTGTTTAGCGCACACGGCTAACACTGAATTAAACATTAGAGATTGGATGAAAATTGTTCGTTATCTTTTGGTTTTAGCCCAGTTTTTTGGTAGTGGTTTTACTACTGCGTGTTTGAGTTTGGATGGGAAATGACCAGTTGGTAGTGACACATATCTATGTAAATTGATGCCAGGGGTAGTCACTGTGAGAGGGCTTTACACATTCTAGCAGGGCCTAGGTCCAATAGGGAAACTGAGCATTTACTTAAACTGCTGATTCCTGAGATGGATTCTGAGACTGTAGTCTAACACATGAAAAAATAATGTTTTGCTTATGCTTCTACCAGAGCGCATGGAGATTGCTTCTGTGGTGGTAACGGTTAATGGTATGAGTCAACATAACATTGTGGTACAGTCTGAGTTTCCTGACTTTTACCATTCGTGTATAGTCTGTGTTTCCTGAGTCAAGAGGATCTATGCTCTCTTTTTTTCTTGTCATCAGTAGCACCTCTTCCATAATTGGTGAGGGGGTGCTGACGGGCCGGTACCCCGCCCATTATGTAGAAGCCGAGCGAGTCCAGTGTAAACACTGAGCAATCCCGCAGCTTCTTTCTCAAGCTGAGGGAGTGTTCCTGGCACATGGTTTGCCTTTGATAGTTTATGTTTATGTTCCGCAGTGAGCATGTCCACTGGACCATGCAAGGCCAAGGGTGTTTGCTTCACCAGCCTTGCATGACACATAGAGGATGCAGGCTGGACAACTGCACATCTGAATGAATGTATGTGGGGGTTATCCCGCAACTCCCCACACATTAAAGGGGCCTGGGGCATTGGCATGGTAGCGCTCCAGCTCCCGCATGTATGTGCCAGAACCAGGAACCATACTATTTTTTGTTCATTTGGTGTGGGAGCCAAAGGGTTTCTGTGATGTGAGAGAGGACACCACATGGAGATGTTCAGACTCTGTACCAGGGATGGATGTAATAATCTGTATTATGTATGAATGTTTGAATGATGCATGGGTGGTTTCTGGGTGTGCATATGAATGAGCAAGTGGGTGTATGCGAGTATGCAAGTATGTGTGTGTGTGAGTCAATGTTGTATGACATTGAATGTGGTGAGAATGTGTGTGCTGATGTGAGCTTGTGTGTTTATGCCAGAATGGGACACTGATTTGGGAGGGGGGGGGGTTCAATCCAAGATTCTCAGTAAAAGTGGATGCTGTGTTGGCATCATTTATTCCTGGACATCTTTGATAAAGCATGATAACTGTTATTACATGGCTAGATTGGCATTTTGTTGCAGCCAGCATAGCCATTTTTTTTTTACTATGGCAAGACATTTTTTACTAGACATCTATAATAAAGCAAGCATGAAAATCGTTATCACGAGGCTAGGATGCCATTTTGGTGCAGCCATTCTAGCTATTTCTTTGGCAAGGTATGTTTTGCTGGGCACCTATAATAATACAAAAGGTACCAATTCCAAAGGACATGTACTGACTCTCTTTGCATTTAATTGTTTAAATATAAGTGAGATACAATATCTTCAAAGAAATTTAATTTGAAGAACTTTTGATTTTTCATACCATGTTTGTTTTACTGATTATTTTAGTATAATTGTATTCTTTGTTCTTCATATGAACATTGTTATCACAAAAACAGCAATACAAAAATACAAAAATACACAGTTAATAATCACCCATTAGTATTGCATGAAAAACCTGATTGAAGAAAAATTGAACCTAAAATCTAATCTGGTACAATTTCATTCTCTAAAAACACCTCGCCATACTGTGAGCACATCCATGCAGCACTCATCACAATCACTAACAACCTCATTCATACATGTGCAAAAAAATGCAATCATCACTTTTTGGTTAAAACAAGCCCATGGGCCTAACCTTTAAACCCTTGATGTTAGACATAATTCATTGCCACAAAAAAATACATCACTCTTATTTTGTGTTGTTGGCATACATTACAATTGTTCTAATGCAGTAAATTGCCACATCTATGTATGTAGTGCACAGAAAAACTGCACATTTTTCTTCCTGTAAAATATCAGGGCATGTATAATAAATCAGGTATAAGTATTATTACATGGCTAGACTGACATTTTGCTGCAGCCAGCCTAGCCGTTTCACTGTAGCATGACATTTTTTACTGGCCATCTTTGGTAAAGCAAGAATGATAGGTGTCATTATTTGTGCTCAGAAGGATAGCTCTGGGTCGATGTGTTTGTCAAGACAATGCAGAGCAACACAGGTTACAAATCCATGTCTCACACTTAGGGACTGGTCTTTGGTATTGAGTGTGTAATAAAAGATTAATTTAATAGCCAGTCTAGCTATTTCTTTTCCATGACATTTTTTATTAAGCATCTATGATAATGCAAGCATGATGTGTTATTACGTGGGTAGACTCACAATTTGGTCTACTTGGTTGCTTTGGGATCCCTCTATACACTCGGTTGCTCTGGCATATTTGGGGGAAATATTTACACCCCTTCAGTTAAAAAAAAACAACAGCTGCCACTGTTTGTTATGCAAGTCTTTGTGAATAAGGTGTATTTACCCAATAAAGAAGTTAATTCTACTGGTTCGGAGATGTGGTTATTGCGTTGGTCAACGATGCAGGATTCGTTGATTCAGGAACTATTTTGAAGAGCTCTGAATGGAAGTTAGAGGCAGAATTATTACGATTGGTGGAATACTGAAATCTTGTATTTTATATGTTTTCAAATATGCCACAGATAGACTTAAGTTCTCAGCTCTGGGTTTGGTTCTGTTGAGCATTTGTTTTTTAGATGATGGTATCAGTTGTGTACATGCTGTATTTCATAATTCACTGGATAGCTCAGAGAGCAGTGGTTGTAATATGTTTATTTGATCGATTTTGATTTCTAAATTTTATTTTTTTTAAAATACCCATGACAGTTTCTTTAGCAGTGCAAGTGCTTCAAAGGAGCAACGTGTTTCCAAATTGTAATATCGTTCATAATTTGAAGAAGTGCAAAGCTCAGAATTCCTATCTGCTATAAGAAAGATGAAAAAAGGACTGGTTATAGTAATGAAGCTAAAAGAGTAATGTGACCACAGGCACTGTTTTGAGAACACAAAGTCCAAGGTGAGACCTGGCTGATGTGGACAGTCATCAAACACATGGATGAAAAAACCTAATTGCTTTAAGAATGGCTAAAGGCTTCTACTGGGTTCTCCAACCATTTGGTAAAGTCTCCCATAGCTGCAATTAGATTACAGTCAATGCAAAATAATCAGATGGTCAGATAACCTCTATGAGAAGGCACTGAAAGAGCCAAACTGATAGATGATATGATATGATATTATATGACATTTATAACGCGCCTGTACACAAGTGTTTCTAGGTGTGAAAAGACAGGGGGGGCAGAGGGAGGACAAAACAACGATCTTACTAAGCCTTGTGTTATTCACATCGCGCAAGTCTGGGGAAGTGGGAGGGGATAAGTGCCCTACCGGGCGAAGGGGGGCTAGGAAAAGAGTGCAGCTAGTCAAAAGGTGCAGCCAACGGGAGCAATAAGTGCAGAGAAAATGGACTGTAGTGTTACAGATACAGCCCACAAGTGACCAGTGTGTGGAGCAGACGGGTCATCAGCAGGGGAGAGGAAGAGAGAAAGCGGGAGCGAAGAGGAAGGTCTTGAGTTGCTGAGATGCAACTTAAAAACAAATATATGTGATTTACAAGCTAGAAGAGTGGATGGTCAGTAACACACTTGTTAGCCTTGGTGTTAATGAGAATGTTTTACAGTATATTGCTATTGTGCCAGCTGTTTTAGAAAGTGTAATTACATAAAGAAGGTTTGAGTGGATTATAGATTGGTGTTGTGGTGCCAAATGCGAGCAATGATTCTAAGTACAAACTAGCCGGTTGGATGGTTTCTAAAATCGTTTCAATTTGAGTATTATCACCCAGGGGATGTTTTTAAAGATGACTTTATCGGCTACTGTGGTGGTTACTCCTTATTGTGTGCAGAGGAAGGCAACATTGATAGGGAAGCATGCAAGCATGGGACTCCATGGATCAAAACAGGGACCACAGTTGGAAAAATACTAGAGGAATGGACACAGACAGCAGGTGCTTGGAAGAGGGAGAACGTTGTTGTTTGGTGCGTGTTGGGACGGCTGACAGTGGCCTGATGTTTGAAAGCATAATAGAAGTGCATTCATGAGCTGCTGCTGTTTGCACTGTTCGCAAAAAAGACTTAGAAGGTATAATTTAACAATACCTAAGATACTCATAAACGTTGTATGGGTTAATGTTTTATTGAGGCAAGAATGAAGTTTAAAATACCTTCATTAAACATATTGCATTTGCGTCTTGAAGCGGACAATATCAAATTCCAAGCAATAAAAGGTGTTTTAGTTGATTTGTCTGAATGGTGGCAAAGTCAACTCTGGTCCTACACCTGCACTGGGCAGTGTTAAATGAATGGACTCAATACTTCATCCACAAATGCTTTCATTCCGCATGAAATACTGCAAGTCATACTGCTAGCCACAGTACTATTCATTGTGCCTGATGCAGGCCATACAAAGATTATATTCCCAACCAACTTTAAAAAAAGGACTCATAAGGGTTGACAATAGACATCGACAAACGATCGGACAGCATCTCTCCTACCTTCATCGTTGTGTTTGGTCATTATACTTCTGACAGAGTGTGAGTGACACTGTGGGCCTTTTGCTGCTGCTGAGGAGTAGCAGACAACGCCAATTGTAGAGTGAGGCTCTGAGATTGAGTCAAGGGTGGCAAATGACGCTGTTAGTGACAGGCCTTGTTCCAGCACTCAGATATAGTCAAGATTCTAACAGGTGCGTGATCTCGAAGGGCACATTAGAGCACTGTGTATATTCCGACATCTGTACCTGACATCCAAGTGTTGCATATCAGAGAGTTATTTGGCAGTGGGTACTCGAGTATATTATCACAACAACAGTTCTATTGCAGAAGCATTGCCTTAGTGCACAGGCAATTTGGTACTGAATTAGCACAAGGACAGAAAAATGGCCTTGTGCACATTATCACTGTTTCAATAATTTTTGCACAAAGGAAATGGTTCCCATGGAGGAAATTCCGTGCAAATGCACAGGCACCACGATTGTGCAAGGGTTTTTCAATACGAGCCGAATAATCCATATACTAAACCAAGTAACACATCTGCATAAGGTTGCTGTTTTCTTCTGGTAAAAATCATTTAAATAATGTATAAAGTCTGCATTGCTCATCAGTCAAGCCTCCCCTTGATGATCCGGAATCGAGCAGAAGATTATTATCTGCAGGCAGATATATTTGATAGCCTCATGCCTTGAAAGCTAGCCAAGGTGAAAGGTTGCTTCATTGTGTGGTAAGATGTTCATAAAAGTGAATGCTCTTCCTGACCTGTGTCAACGCTAGAAACCTTTGCTTGGACTTGGCAATTATTTTACCTTGTCCCTGGGGGAGTGCGTATCTGTTTCCCCTCTCATCTAGTCTTTTATTCTTTTTATGGGTGACCTTTTTATGTCCATCCATATTGTGTGTTTGGATTTATAGCTCCCTATAACTTTTGGGCTTAGGCTGGGTTGCCCCTTTGGGCATCCCTTTGTAATTTAGCTTATTATATCTTGGGTGAACTACGGTTCCCAAGTGGTAAAGTGGGATTCTCATACTGTTTACATTTATTTTATTGAGCCAGCACACCCCACTGTATGTGGAGCGCTGGGGGGAAACCATGTTTTCCCTTTCTTACCTGGTAAACATGTTTTTACAATTGCAAGTGTACTTGAGTGGTTGGTGGCAGTAAAACTACTTTTATGACTTTTAGTCATTATTGCTCGCAGGCTGTCAAATCAGCTGCGGTAATGCACAGGAGGGCCACCATTCAGCTAGAATGATGAGCTCCTTTTTTCACCATTTATCATTTGCTTCCTGTTTCTCAGGTCTTCTTCTGCTCTTCTAGGTGGAAACAACCTTGTTTCAAGTTTTTTCTTTGGAGTGGATCCTTTGTACACCCTGCAAAGGCTCCAGAATGCCTGAGAAGGAAGGATGCAAGGGAGGAGTCCAAAACTCTGCAGCCGTTTGTATTTCACCTTGCCTGAAAGGAACCACTTTTCACTGGGGGGCTGGCTGTCCGGTTTGGCCAGCCTTTCTGTAAACTACAGAGTGAGTTTGCAGAAGTTGTGCTGTAGTTCCTGATAAATACTCTGTACCTGCAAACTGCTCACAAGTATACCACTGGAACAAAATCCAAAGAGGAAGATTAAGAAACTAAAGCTGTATCCATTTCCAGCGACCGCTGAGCCTGCTGTGTAACAAGGGCCTGATGTAACCCTTCCTTCTTCAGCAATTTGGGGGTTCCTAATGTGATGATGTCTTTTCAGAGGCTGGTGGGATGCACTAGCCTTGAGGATACCTGTAAAACAAGCCATCCCACAACATGTTGTGACCTTGCTGAGCTGCAAAACCCCAATACGAGGGGATCTCCAACCTGTGTGCAGTGCATGGTCTTCTGAAGTCCAATTTTGTTTGAAACATTAGTGGACTAAAACTGGACCTTCAGAGACACAATTAAAATCCCTGAAGTCCCCTCATCAGAGTGCAGGACAGAGAGAGTGAAGAGAATCCTACCAGAGGTATTCATCCTTCATCTTGCTCCTGTAAAAAGGAAATTCTTTGTTGGAAGCCTCCCCCATTGATGACTGCTGCCAATGTTCCTTCAGTGTCCATTTCCTCAGTCTCCAGACCAAGAAACCAAGGAATGGATACTGTGCTTCTGCATCCTGAAGGCATTAACCCAGAAGCCCGTCATTTTTCTCCTAAGGTACTGTGTTGGCTTGGGCAATACTTTCCTTAAGTCTGGTGTGCATCCTGTCAGGCTGAGTGGGTGATTTGTGTGGTTGGGAGTTTGCCCATATCATTTGCCCAGGTCTAATGCTGGAACACATATAAGATGTCTTCTGTGAAGTCCCTAACCACTGTTCAGCTAACTCTAAAGGGATACATAGTTGTCTGAAGAGAAGTCCTCTGGAACTCTTACTTTCCTGCAACTGAACCCTATCCTGATTTATCTACAGCTGGCTCCTAGACCACTATTGTCCCACTTCTGCCACTGAGAAGACTCATGCTGAAGAATTAGGGAAGGACTTTGATGAGAAGGTTTCTGCCTTGAAATATATAACAGTGGTACCCAGGGTACATGCATCCACGGGATACACTTAACGTGATTGGCTCGTTTCCGAGCCACACCACGGTGTAATCTTGTGGATGCATGTACATGCCTGCGTCTGTTCCCGGTGACAGGGAGCGTGGCAACCCTTTAGCCAATGAGGAGGCTCAAAACGGGGCAATCCCCGCTCTGAGCCTCCCATCGGCTGGAGGCTGCCTTCGTCCCCAGCTGGGGACTCAGGTATGTTTTTTCTTTCCTCCACCCCTCTCCCGTGCAAACTACCCCCTCCCAACCCTCCCAACCCCACTTACTTTCTTTTTTCTTCTTTTCCTGGGAGCAAACGTGCTGGGAACACTTCTGTTCCCAGCGTGTCCGTTCCCGATTGTCGCCATGGAAAGGGAAAGCGGACTCCGTTTTCCCTTTCCTGGCTGCCATTTTATTTGACTTCTTTGTAACTATGGGCCCCGGGGGCATTTCCTGGGGCGGTATTGGTCCGCCATCTCGGTGTTTATTGCCACAATGAGTTACACAGTGTCTAAAAGTTGATACTAACCTTTAATGTGCTTGTTGCTCCTTTAGAAAGTATAGAAGTTAACTTACTAGCATTGAATTGGGCTTCACATTCTAAAAAGTACTATTGTTGGTAGAGTGTTATTATTTCTAAAGTGAAGAAGTGTAAAAGCTGACCAGTAGGATTTATCCACCTTGAAATACCTTGTGTCTTTTAAAATGTGTGTTGTTGTGTTTTGCTTTGCCTGATCTGCTGTAGGGCATTTCTAAAACAGTTTTAGCTTTAATACATGTTTTTGAGTTGCTTGTAGCCTCTCCTAAAAGTATATGGGTCTTCACTGACCTTGAATAGCTGATGCTCTTCTAAACTTCAAACACTGGGATGCGCTGTCCCTGAATTGATTTGGTGCTCTTCTAAAATAGTTCCACAAGGTTCTTACTGGTCCTGGAATTGCTTTTAGCCCATTTGAAAAGTATAATAGGTTACTTCCTTACCTATAATAGCTTCTGCTCTTCTTAAACTGTAAATATTGCTTTAATTCAAATAAGTGCTCTTACTGGCCAGACTGAAGTCAGTCGGTGTGTGGTTAGAAGATTACACATTTTGGGTTGTGCTCTCCCTGAATTGCCTCTGGGAACTTCTACTAAAATAGTTTACTCTATCCATACTTATCCTTCAGAATCTTAAGGCCTCTAGGTAGTATGCAAGTTAAGTTGCTTCCTCTGAACTGTATTCTAAGAAGTAACATTGGTGTGTAACTGTATCCATTCATACTAAAGAAAGTGACATATGTCTGAACTGAATATCACTGTGTATATTCTGACCAATAGGGCCTGCTAATGGGCCTACTATCCTTGAATTACTTATTGTATTCTGAAAGTATACCGAACCGGGTTTTACTCACTAAGACTAGCCTAAGGCCATTCTGAATGTGTTATAGGTTTGACTCACCTTGACTGCTGATTGTAATCTAAATAAGGTTATACCTTCATTTGTAGATGAGATATATTGAGTTATTTTTTTTTATTTAATTGTGATGAAATGATATGTAATAGTACTTACTTCCCAAAGATTTATCTTGGCCTACTGTCTATAAAATGAACCATCATTTCTGTAATACTGAGTGTATCAGTGTTTCTTTGAACAATATGCATTCTACCATTTCTTTGTGCTGACCTAAAGCCCTCTCTCCATCCTAAGATAAACATGATTGCTCTGTCCATGCTACCTCCATCTCAGATGATACAGACTTATACTAAGAGTTGGAGATTCAGTATTGCCTAAGTTGTATGGTTTTATGAAGCCCTTATATGGACTTTAGAAAAACTGCCCCTAACACCCATCCTACAAAATGTAATAAGTATAACACATTATTCAGAGAAAATGAAACAAATGGAGACTGTTGATGATGAATTCTCTAATATTGTTCCCTTTGTTACACTATGAAAGATGTATGGAACACTTCTGCTATTCATTTAATCAAAACTGCCATAGCATTCTTATTCCAACAAAAACGATGTGTCTACATATTTATATTCTGAGCAGAGGAGTGATTTTCTTGCAGCATTGAACTTTAAATCAACAGTTACACACCCAAATACTCTCTTGTAAGCAGACACAAGACATGTTGAAAGTTCCCTTGTGATCAGGATTTGTTATCCCTAATGCAGCCCTTAAAACTTTATTTTGCAGGAGTTGCAGTTTAGTGAGGTTGGTGTTGGAGGTACCTAATAATAACACATTGCAGTAATGTGTGTGGGTAAAAATATGTTTTCTTAGTGGTTCACATGGTTCACATGTTTTAATAAAGGGACTGGAGAGTAGATGTAGCATTTAATATAGTTGCATGACTATCCACATTGTCAATGTGAAGTCATTCCACATGACAATGGCATGTACACATGTCATTTATGTATCTATCTATCGGTGTATGCGATTATGAAATACAAGACTTGTACATTAGCAATAAAGCAGTGTACACGTGGGAACTACACAACAGCCCATTTAACTTTTCTGCAGAATACATAACACTGATAATTTGTGTAGGATACAGTGGAAAGTTGTAGCACCAGTGGAAGGAGTATGTGTGATTCAAGTGCAACAGCCACTTTATGATGCATTACAGCACTAAAGGCCCAATTCACAGAACATTTTGCAATGGGGTATTGCCATTATAGAATGCTTCTGTGAATTAGGCCCTAAGACTATGGGCCTCATTCCGAGTATGGCGTTAAGGGATAGCGGCCACCGCTAACGAGAGCGGTGGCGGTAATCCCTTACCGCCATACTCCGAGTTCCCTTAGCGCCATGGTGCTTTTAACACCTGCTTTTAGCAGGCGTTAAATACCATGGCGCTAAGGGACCTTGATGTTAATTACGCCACCGTAATTTACGGTGGCGTAATTGACGCCTTCCCCACTCCCATTATGCCCTATGGGGCGAGAATGGGAATGGGGAAGGGTAAATGGGGATTGGGGAATTACCGCCCCGCCAACCTTGGAATGGGGCGGTAATTCCGCCAACCACCAAGGCGCTGCCGGTCCGGGTACGGCGTCAACCAAGGCGTTAATAGCGCCATTGGTTAGCGCCGTACTCGGAATGAGGCCCTATATATGTACATGCCTGGAAGTGTATGGATGCCAGACATGCATAATGTCCCGCTCTGTGCCTGAAGAATTAGCAAGAGTATCAGGAAATGAGACATATGCATAGAAGCACCTAACTCATGATGTAGGTGTGGGAATAGCTCATGTGATGAGCATGTGCTAGTACTGTACTGGTGACTCTCACATACCTCTTATGCCATCCACAACAGAGTGAGAGACGTACTTGTCTATCATTTTCCTAAATGACTTACAGCAGTATGTGATCATGCTTCTTGTGTAGCCTTGATATAGGTCCATGACACATGTATTGAAGTCATGGGATTGTGACTTGCACCAATGTTTACATCAATTTAAACATGTCACCCCCAAATCTGTGTACCTGACCATATGTCACAGATATCCACAGAGCTGTTACTATATGTCTTTACAGCAATGAGTGTGGGTAGATGTTTTTTTTTTTTTAATGCAGTGACAAGATTAACGGAAGAGGGACCAAGATCTGAGGAGCAGCAACAAACCATTGATAAATTCTCCAGAAGGGTACATAGTCCCCAGCCACTCTCTATTATATTGGGCTCCAGAGGCACGTATGTGGCTGGGATTGGAGGCACATTTTAGGGTGAGAATGTGGAGGCAGTTGTCATTGAGGACACCTTGGTAGCAAAGGGACAGACATTGTTCCCTACGACACATAGAAACGGGAGTCTGGAGACCTCAACAGAGGTTGCAAAGGAGAGGATTAAAAGGGGGGAGTGGGAGGTCTTTGAAGAGGTGTGTGTCTGGTGGAGGATCTGAGGGGGGATGCTTGTGCAGTAGGGAATGAAGGAATTATGCACACTCTGGAACCACACTCTTCACTTGCCTGGCACATCCCTGTTCAGATGCTTTCACCAGGACACACCTGGCTCATCCACAGCTGAGACCCTGTGGACAACAAATTTGCTAACACTGGTGAGAGGTATTATGATGCTATAGTCACCAGACAACATCAGGCTGCCAAGCGTCACACAGAAATGGATATGCATTTCTGCAACCTGGGAGTGAACTTGACAGGGGTGAATTATTTGGCAGCCTTCTTCGATGCCTTATTCCTTTTCCTATACCTCTATGTTTCACACAACTCCAGGTTAGGCGCCCATGATTGACATCATGACCAGCTCCTCCTATTCTGTCCTGCCATCTACTCTTTTGATGTGCCATTGTCCCTGGTGGAGAGGAAGAGCCATACCGAGGTGAAGAAGCCACAAACAGAAAGGCAGTGATGAAAAAAAGCCTCACCGGTAGGAGATATGGGGGAGATGCATGTTTATACCCCTGTATTTGGAGCTTCTGAAGAACAGGCTGTGGTGGTGAGTGATTCAAGCATGGAATTCTACTTTCAGTCTGTGAACAGGCTGTGGTGAGTGATTCTACTCTCTGTCCTCTGCAACTCATCCAGAACAGGACTGCAAGACTTGTTGTTGGCCTCAATCACAGGGATCATATCTCTCCAGCACAGAAATCTCTCCATTGGCTCTCAGTGGCTGCAAGGATCAAGTTCAAGACCCCTTGCATTGTCCACAAGGCCGTCTAGGGCCTGGGACCCAAATATCTCCAGCTTTCTCTTCTGAAGTATCCTCCTTCTCAAGCTTGTCATTCCTCCACCACCAACTCATTGAGGGTCAGTTGCTTTTCCAAGCAATGAGTTGGGTGCAGATCTCTCTCTTCAGCTGGTGCCTCCCTCTGGAACAGTCTCCCTGCCTCTCTGAAATTTGAGCAGAACCATCTCTGGTTCCAGAAGCAGGTCAAGACCTTCATCTTTGCTTCTGCCTTCTCTGCTGATCTCCTGTCTGATACTGCACTAATTTACCTGGCTACCCTCTAAACCACTGGCCCAGGTCCCTGCCCTCCCAGTTGCACACCTTCACTGCCTCCTGGCAACCCTGCACTTGCTGCTCTAATTGCAACCATGCAACACCTCTACCTGCACTTATCTTACACTTGTTTTCTGCACTTAACCATGCACTGCAACCTGCTGCCCACACTTCTTGTTTTCCATGTTTGATCCTATGTCTTGCACTTGCTCCAATTCCCTTTCCCCTGGCACTTCTCCCCTTCGCTTTCCTAAGTACTTGCGTGGTCTCAATGTCACTGGGCCTAGTAAGATCATTGTCTTGTGCCCCCTTGTTCCCCTCCCCTGCCTCATCGCACCTTGAAACACTTGTGTATAGGCAAGCTATAAATAAAATGTCTTATCAGGAAAGTGCCAGGATGGATGACTCTCTCGGCAGTAGGTAATTTGGCAGGAGGTCTGTCAGAAGCTGTGCAAACAAGTTATGGAGATTTTTGCACACATGAGGCAGCTGAAAGAAGAACATTAGGCACAAGGTCAGCAGCACATGCTAGGGCCATTGGCAGTTCCCAGGAAGAGTCTGAGAAAGCAATAGCTTGTGCTATGGGGGTCCAAAGAGAAAGAGGCCTATAGAGTATTCATACATACTGAGGCCCAGAGAAGATAGGCCCTTAATGACCTCAATAAAGAGATAGAGGCAAGCCAATGGTGGGTGTGGTTGAAGCCCATTTGCCTATTATTATCATTACTATTATTATTGTATTTATTAAGTGCAGACTTAGCTTTAATAAGCAATGGAGTGCTTTACAAAGGTATACAGCAATACAGGAGATAAGCAACAGTACAGATGCATAACAGAGCATTTTTCAGAGGTATAAACAGAACAAATATGCAGCGGGGATAGGATGCAGAGGGGCACAGTTGTGCAAGGTGGTGGGGAAGAGAGGGGCAGTCAGCGTCTAGCGAGTCAGGTGGCCTAGGTGTTGAGGAGGAGAGACTCCTTGAAGAGGTGGGTCTGCAGTTCTTTTCTGAATTATAGGAGAGTGGGAGCGAGTCTGATGCTGATTTAGGGAGGTTCCACAGTCTTTGGGCGTAGGCAGAGAAGGCTTGTTTTCTGGTACTTTCCTTTTTGAAGGGGAGTATTTCAAGTCTGCACATGTCCTGGCTTCTGGTGGTGCGCTGTCTGCAGGAGATGCTGAGTTTATCTGCAAGGTAGTTGGGCGACTTGAGGGCGACTGCCTTATAGAAAATGCAGCAAGACTTGAAGTTGATTTGTGCATGCAGTGGGAGCCAGTGAAGGCCGATGAGGGCCGGAGTGATGCAGTCATATCTACGTAGACCCTTGATGAGGTGTGCAGCTGTGTGTGGGACACTTCTCAGGGGCACAAGGGAGGATGATGGGGGGCCTTCGAGGAGGGCCTAGCCCCATCCAGTTGGGACAGGACCAGTGTTTGAACGGTAGATCTAAACCTGTCCGGAGGGAGGAAGGGCTTGAATTTATGCAGGAGAGAGAGCTGATACCAAGCTGTCCGAATTTTCTTAGGTATGTGTGTCTTGAAGTAGAGGTGTTTGTCGATCTGGAACCCAAGGGACTTGGCGCAGGAGGTGAGTTCAGGTGTGAAGGTTTTAGGGATCATGGTTGATAGCCAGGTCTGTATGTCTGGGTGTTGTTGGTGAGGAGTAGGAATTTGGTCTTGGAGGGCTGAGCTTCAGGTATGCAGTGGACATCCAAGACTGGATCAGCGAGAGGCAGGTTTTGAGCCTGTGGATGTCCCTGATTGAGTCGATCTTGAAGTATAGCTGTGTGTCAACAGTGTGTTGGTATTTGTGGATGTGTGGCTAGGATGGACATTCGAAGTTGTATAAGGAGGGTTTCAATGTTTTGAGACAGGGACAGGTTTTAGTTGATGTAATATCCATGGTTTCATATTTGTCGAGAGAAGTTTCCATATTTAAATGTCAATTTGACATTTTGTGTACAGCCTTGCAAGCAAAATGGTAAATGACTTGGGTACCCACATTAAGACCAGGCATTCACTGCAAGCTGGGTTGTTCTAAGATTTGTGACATATGTCAACACGTAGAGAGTGCTGTAGTCGAGAGAAAGGCTCTGAGTTCCACCTGGGATAGGCAGATGGAGAGAAAGGAGGTTAACTACGCCAGAGCCTGACCTGTGATTCCAAGGGTGTCACAGAGACGTTCTGTTGCCATGCTAGTAGTTAATTCCGCATATGGATCACCATGGCTTTGGCTCTGGGTTTCATTCACACTCATTTACACAAGAGAAGACATTGCATTGATTTGTTTCACACTTACACACTGTAGCTTGCAGTTTATAGCAGGCATTGTACCTTCTTTACATTGTTACACCCTTTCCGTGGGTGTGAGCTTCATGTATGATGCACATACCCGTGCTGACAAATGAGGTTGTTATTAGGACAATCATAATGCTGTCAGTACATTGTCTTGCCAGTGTTGTCGTCAGGAATTTACCAATTGTTCAATATGGGCAACGCTGAGGGTTAGTGTGTGCACTTCAAGATGAGATCCTTTGAGTATGTGTTGAGTCGCATGAGACTAGCTTATAAATCAAGGTTCATCATTACATTCTTGGAGGATGTGGGGGCTCTGGGAGCAATACAAATAGTATGGTATGTTCCATACATCATGAAGTGTTTCCAAGATATGATGATAGCTGCATGTGCCAAATAGTACATGAAACCATGACCTCAGCAGTTCTGCACAGCACATCTTTGGGGACATTTGATTATGATTCATGAGAGTAGACAGAGATATCTTGCATAAGAGACTGCAGTGCTAACATTTAGGATGAGAATGAAAACTGGATGTTGGGCAGGAGGTTGTACTGCTGTAATGCTTTGTGTAAATGTATTGTGGTCTTGTATAGGTGAATTGTTGGACAATAGAGGATTATGTGTATGAAGGGCTTAGCAAGAAGAGGTCACTTATGCACTACAATGCAACATCACTTGGCATGACGTTTATGCCCTACTCACAATTTCCTGTGAAGGAGCCACAGACGAATATGTTTGTTGAATATGTGTACTTTGCACATCTTCCAATACATGCATTGAAGTGGTCTTCTACCTAATTGCTTCAATGGATTATGCTTTTCTTGTGCATATGTGTTTCACAGATATTTGGTTGGAAAAACTCGGAACAACCAGTGATGTATGATGCCAGGTATTACACATTTGTGTGAGTTGTATAGTTTCTGTGATAGATAGGTAATGGATGCGTGCAAGGTCAGTTTTAGTTTTCTGAGCAAGTCACATTGAGGAAGGGATAGCCTGTCCAAGTTGTTCACTGTCACACTGCTCCTATTGTAGTTGAGATGCGATTAGTACAAATCAAGGGACATTTATAAACTTACCTTGATATTTGTATATATTTTTTGCTGTGGCCTATGTGATGCTTTACATCACTTCGCTGCTCATAGTTAATAAGATGGTCCATTATCATTGAGCTGCATAGCATTGCAGTAAGAGAAGCCAGGAAAGACAGACGAGCAGTACAGGAACAATATGTGACAAGTAGGTGGTTGCAGCAGTGCAGTAGAAAGGGGCAGAACTGCAGAGGGGCAATTCATCTCGAAATACTGTTTAACATGGATTGATAGGTGGCTACCTCCATGGATGTAACAGGCAAGGAGGCATTGTGGGGGCTGGCAGATAAGTGGACACGAGCAAAGTTTGAATCCATAGAAGTCAGTTCCGTTTTTTAGTGCAATTATTATTATTATTATTATTATTATTATTATTATTATTATTATTATTATTATTATGGTATTCATTGAGCACTGACCTAGCTTCGGGGAGCAATGGAGCTCTTAACAACCATTGGAGGAAGAACACAGTGAATGAATCAGATGAACAAGGAACCAGGCTCTAACATCAGGGGAGGGGAAGGGGCGGCCAATGTGGCAGCGAGGGATCCACAAGAAACCACGGGAGGAAACAGTGGGGAGCAGGTAGGGTCGGGAATGAAGGGTCTGTTCACTTAGGTGTGGGTCCTGGGACGTAGATGTACTCCTAAGTGTACTCATTGAGATTGCTGTTTACAAACGAATTTCCATGACAATACATGTGTTTGCCTTCGGTAACTGACCCACCAGGCATTTCCTCATTCTGGGGTGACCTGTGAGTGTGTTGTGGAGTTCAAGATGGAATATGGGTTTGCAACACGTACACGCTATGGTGTTGAGCTGCTCCACTGTGCTAAGCCACAATGATTGGCCTTTTTTCATGTGTTAAGATTTTCAGGGTAATTCATAGATTTTGCACAAAAGTGGCGCACACGGCTGGCGCACAGTGTCCCCGTGCGATACATTGCGACAGCCGCGTGCGATAAAATCCTTTTCATCGCACAGCGTATTCATGGATTTTAGGCTCCAAAACCAGCCGTGGCGCAGAGTGGTGCAGCGACCCTGCAGCAGCGCCAGTTACTTCCCCAAGAACGCCCTCACGCAAGACAAAGCCACAAAATTCCAAAATCATCGCAAAGGGCTGCGCTAAGCCTGGACCAGTTCACAGGGCTGCCAAACAGCAAACGCCAAGCAGGGAATGTGTATTTCAGTGGTTCTCGGGAAGTTTCACACGCAAAAGCAGCAGGGTACGTGTATTCCAGGGGTGCGCAGGAAGTATCACACGCAAAAGCAGCAGGGTACGTGATTTCGGGGTGCGCGGGAAGTATCACATGCGATTCCATCAGTGTACGTGTATTCCAGGGGTGCGCGGGAAGTATCACACGCAAAAGCAGCAGGGTATGTGTATTCCAGGGGTGCGCGGGAAGTATCACACGCAAAAGCAGCAGGGTACGTGTATTTCAGGGGTGCGCGGGAAGTATCACACCATGCACATGCCTCCCAGCCAACCCACATGTCACCTTGCACTATTTCCCACCAACGCATGTCCCCCTGCACCCCCACCCCCCCAGCAGTCAGGGGCACCCTCCACCAGGCCCCCACTCATGTCCAACTCATGTCTCCCAGCACCCACACCCCCCAGCAGTCAGGGGCACCCTCCACCAGGCCCCCACTCATGTCCCCTTGCACCCCTATCCACCAGCAGCCAGGGGCACCCTCCACCAGGCCCCCACTCATGTCCAACTCATGTCTCCCAGCACCCCCACCCCCGAGCAGTGCAGGGGACACTCCACCAGGCCCCCACTCATGTCCACCTGCACTCCCACCCCCAAGCAGTGCAGGGCACCCTCCAACAGGCCCCCACTCATGTCCATCCAACTCATGTCTCCCAGCACCCCCACCCCCCAGCAGTGCGGGGCACCCTCCACCAGGCCCCCACTCATGTCCCCCTGCACCCACACCCCCCAGCAGTCAGGGGCAACCTCCACCAGGCCCCCACTCACGTCCAACTCATGTCTCCCAACATCCCCACCCCCCAGCAGTGCAGGGCACCCTCCACCAGGCCCCCACTCATGTCCCCCTGCACCCCTATCCACCATCAGCCAGGGGCACCCTCCACCAGGCCCCCACTCATGTCCAACTCATGTCTCCCAGCACCCACACCCCCCAGCAGTCAGGGGCACCCTCCACCAGGCCCCCACTCATGTCCAACACATGTCCCCCTGCAGCCCCACCCCCCCAGCACTGTAGGGCACCCTCCACCAGGCCCCCACTCATGTCCCATGTCCAACTCATGTCTCCCAGCACCCCCACCCCCCAGCAGTGCAGGGCACCCTCCACCAGGCCCCCACTCATGTCCCCCTGCACCCCCACCCCCCAGCAGCCAGGGGCACCCTCCACCAGGCCCCCACTCATGTCCCCCTGCACCCCTATCCACCAGCAGCCAGGGGCACCCTCCACCAGGCCCCCACTCATGTCCAACTCATGTCTCCCAGCACCCACACCCCCCAGCAGTCAGGGGCACCCTCCACCAGGCCCCCACTCATGTCCAACACATGTCCCCCTGCAGCCCCACCCCCCAGCACTGTAGGGCACCCTCCACCAGGCCCCCACTCATGTCCCATGTCCAACTCATGTCCCCCTGCACCCACACCCCCCAGCAGTCAGGGGCACCCTCCACCAGGCCCCCACTCATGTCCCCCTGCGCCCCTATCCACCAGCAGCCAGGGGCACCCTCCACCAGGCCCCCACTCATGTCCAACTCATGTCTTCCAGCACCCCCACCCCCCAGCAGTGCAGGGCACCCTCCACCAGGCCCCCACTCATGTCACCCTGCACTCCCACCCCCCAGCAGTGCAGGGCACCCTCCACCAGGCCCCCACTCATGTCCAACTCATGTCTCCCAGCACCCCCACCCCCCAGCAGTGCAGGGCACCCTCCACCAGGCCCCCACTCATGTCCCCCTGCACTCCTATCCACCAGCAGCCAGGGGCACCCTCCACCAGGCCCCCACTCATGTCCCCCTGCACTCCCACTCCCCAGCAGTGCAGGGCACTCTCCACCAGGCCCCCACTCATGTCCAACTCATGTCTCCCAGCACCCACACACCCCAGCAGTCAGGGGCACTCTCCACCAGGCCCCCAACCATGTCCCCTGCACCCCTATCCACCAGCAGCCAGGGGCACCCTCCACCAGGCCCCCACTCATGTCCAACTCATGTCTCCCAGCACCCCCACCCCCCAGCAGTGCAGGGCACCCTCCACCAGGCCCCCACTCATGTTCATCTCATGTTCCCCTGCAGCCCCACCCCCCAGCACTGTAGGGCACCCTCCACCAGGCCCCCACTCATGTCCAACTCATGTCTCCCAGCACCCCCATCGCCCAGCAGTGCAGGGCACACTCCACCAGGCCCCCACTCATGTCCCCATGCACCCCTATCCACCAGCAGCCAGGGGCACCCTCCACCAGGTCCCCACTCATGTCCAACTCATGTCTCCCAGCACCCCCACCCCCCAGCAGTGCAGGGCACCCTCGACCAGGCCCCATGCATGTCCCCCTGCACCCCTATCCACCAGCAGCCAGGGGCACCCTCCACCAGGCCCCCACTCATGTCCCCCTTAACTCCCACCCCCCAGCAGTGCAGGGCACCCTCCACCAGGCCCCCACTCATGTCCAACTCATGTCTCCCAGCACCCCCACCCCCCAGCAGTGCAGGGCACCCTCCACCAGGCCCCCACTCATGTCTCCCTGCACCCCCACCCCCCAGCAGCCAGGGGCACCCTCCACCAGGCCCCCAATCATGTCCCCCTGCACCCACACCCCCCAGCAGTCAGGGGCACCCTCCTCCAGACCCCCACTCATGTCCCCCTGCACCCCTATCCACCAGCAGCCAGGGGCACCCTCCACCAGGCCCCCACTCATGTCCAACTCATGTCTCCCAGCACCCCCACCCCCCAGCAGTGCAGGGCACCCTCCACCAGGCCCCCACTCATGTCCCCCTGCACTCCCACCCCCCAGCAGTGCAGGGCACCCTCCACCAGGCCCCCACTCATGTCCAACTCATGTCTCCCAGCACCCCCACCCCCCAGCAGTGCAGGGCACCCTCCACCAGGCCCTCACTCATGTCCCCCTGCACCCACACCCCCCAGCAGTCAGGGGCACCCTCCACCAGGCCCCCACTCATGTCCAACTCATGTATCCCAGCACCCCCACCCCCCAGCAGTGCAGGGCACCCTCCACCAGGCCCCCACTCATGTCCCCCTGCACCCCTATCCACCAGCAGCCAGGGGCACCCTCCACCAGGCCCCCACTCATGTCCAACTCATGTCTCCCAGCACCCACACCCCCCAGCAGTCAGGGGCACCCTCCACCAGGCCCCCACTCATGTCCAACTCATGTCCCCCTGCAGCCCCACCCCCCAGCACTGTAGGGCACCCTCCACCAGGTCCCCACTCATGTCCAACACATGTCTCGCAGCTCCCCCACCCCCCAGCAGTGCAGGGCACCCTCCACCAGGCCCCCACTCATGTCCCCCTGCACCCACACCCCCTTGCAGCCAGGGGCATCCTCCACCAGGCCCCCACTCATGTTCCCCTGTACTCCCACCCCCCAGCAGTGCAGGGCACCCTCCACCAGGCCCCCACTCATGTCCAACTCATGTCTCCCAGCACCCCCACCCCCCAGCAGTGCAGGGCACCCTCCACCAGGCCCCCACTCATGTCCCCCTGCACCCCCACCCCCCAGCAGCCAGGGGCACCCTCCACCAGGCCCCCACTCATGTCCCCCTTCACCCACACCCCCCAGCAGTCAGGGGCACCCTCCACCAGACCCCCACTCATGTCCCCCTGCACCCCTATCCACCAGCAGCCAGGGGCACCCTCCACCAGGCCCCCACTCATGTCCAACTCATGTCTCCCAGCACCCCCAACCCCCAGCAGTGCAGGGCACCTGCCAGCAGGCCCCCACACATGTCCCACAGTCAACACGTTATCACAATCCAGATCCCAGGCTCCTATGCCCACCCAAATCACTCCCCACGCCACCTCAGTCCAAACACCCAACCAAGCTTTACATCCATTCAAAATTGAAATACCCATTACATGATAGATAACAAATAAGCAGTATGCGCATGAGTACAAGTCCGTCAGACCCACACAATGGCAACACATGACTGTGAAAACCCACATTGTGGCAGGCATGAAATCAATGAAAGAAGTCCACACATTGAAGTAAGAAACAAACATGTATAACAGTGTAAATTAAGTGAATGAAATCAAAAGAAACAATATTGGCAACAAATATCAAAATGCAGCATGTCCACCAAAATAATAAATAATGAAAATGGGATTCCAAAATAACCGTAATGAAATTGTGTCCAAAGTCACCGTCCAAAAAAGCAAATCAAAAGGGAAAGTAAAGTGAAAATGCATTGCTCCATGGTGAAAAAATAATAAAAGATGAAGGCCACAAATCCACTGTCAAACTATGTACAAAGAGCAAATCCAGGGTCCATGATCCCAATGATGTAAATGAAACCTACAATAAAACCCACCTAACTAATAACTATATACAAAAAAGTGGGGCATAGTCCAAGCGCCCCAATTTAAAAAAAAGAAATAAAACCTAACACTAATTAACTATATACAATGGCAGCCGGCTAGTTCAACGGCTCACTTCTGGATGCTGTGGGCCAGGGCATCATCAAACTCCTGCTCAATGTCCCGGAGGCGGTCCTGTTCCATGGCCCCGAGGGTCCGCAGGGACGACGACATGTTCTCCTCCAACTCCCTGCGGATTACCTCGAGGCACTCGGCCCGCCTCAGGGCCCTCCGCATGGAGTTCTCCGCCCTGACCATCGTGCCTCTTCTGCCCGTTGCCGCTCCGCATCTATGGCGTGGCCCAACCGATGCCACACTGAAGACAATTCTCGTCCTGGATCCTCCTCCCCTCCGGCCGATGCCTGCCCCTCCGATGTCGAAGACCCCGAGCCATCATGGCTCCCACCTACAGCCTCCTGCTGCTGCTGCTGCTGTCCATGTGCCCTGTCTGATGGTGCCTGCACATCCTCCTCCAGCTGGGGTGCAGTTGTTGATGTGGCCACCCAAGCTGGACGTCCGACTCCCGACTGTGGCAGGGATCTGTTGTCCACCAGCCTGGCCGCACGGTCACAGGCAGCTCCACAGGGCACCCAGGTGATACATGGGTGGGAAGATGGCATGGAGGACGACTGGGGCATAGGGGGTTCCGTTGAGGAGGGGGTCAGAACAAGGTCCAGGAAACGGAGGAATCCAGCCATGGTGAGCTGTCCCGGTGGGTCAATGCGGTCAACGAGCCATGCAAGAAGACGTGCAGTCTCATCATGGAAAGACTGCAGGTCAGTTCGCATGGCCCGTTGACGCAACGCCACCCCACCCTGGACAGGCTAAACCTGTTGCAGGATAGCCACATCCGCAGGGAGAGGAAGGCCAGTTGGTGTAAGCCAATCCCCTCCCTGAGAACGGGTCTGGAGATAGGCATCCCTGCTGGTGCAAGATGATGCAGTGACAGGAGCAGGGACAGGATTGCACACAGGCACCTCCGCGGCGGCCTCTGCTGCCAACTGTCCCTGGTCCTGCACTACACCACTATCACCAGTGGAATCCCCACCTACAGACCCCGCCTCTGTTGCTTGCATGGCCTCCTCCTCCACCAAACCCCCCACCAACCTGGATGACTCTGTGCCATCTTCCTCCGTTGGGCCCTGTGGGGTCCCAGCTGCCCCTTCTGCTGCCGAGGAGTCCAACTCCAACCTCCGCCTCCTGGATCTCCCCACGGCAGCTGCGGCCTTGGACGCGGCACCGGACTCCTCACTCCCTGACGAGATCACAACCTGGGAGGGGAGCCGGGCCTTGCGTCTCCGGCTGGTGGTGCGACCCCTGCCGCTGTGCTCCACAGCACCTTCTCCGCCCCCTCTTCATCAGTTGACGCTGCAGACAGGGAGAAATAAAACACAGGCATCATGGCACTGTATAATGGACTCATAAACACATGACAGTTGTACATGAGTGGCATTGGCAAACCTCAGACATGGCATCACAATCCCCAACACACATGTCATTTCAACTTGCACACATGAGCTATACCACAGCCATATCGCAACAGCCAGCACCATCCATACACATACAACAGCATGAGCAGGCAAAGGTGAGCCAGACATCACATGCGACACAGGGAGTGCACTACACATGCACACACACCACCACACTTGCATGCATGTGTACACCTCCGCCAACTGTCGCAGTGTACAGATCGGCATCGATGTCACACCTGCCAATCATTCTTCCACATCCTTTGCCATGCAAGCTTACACACACAAGCACCATCCATGTGTCACACATGAGAGCCCTCGCATGTGTCAGCCTCACGGCCCTGTACCCCCCCATACTTGGCCACAAAAAACCACATGTGCAACCTGCACACTCCTGCCACACCACCACACGCACAGCTTACAATCAGTATGCATGTACACTTACCGCTCGACTCCAGACGGGTCTGCCTCTCAAGGACCTGGACATGGAGCGCTGGGGATATGCGTTCCAGAACCCTCATCTGATCTTCCGACAAGTGGCCCCAGCGCCCCTTAGCATCTGCTGCTTTCAGGAGGCGCCGGGCCTTCTTGAGGGCCCTGACCTGAAGTCCTCCCAGCGCTTCTTCACATGAAGGAATAGTCAGACTGCCACCCCCTCCGCGTTGATGGCAGTCATGATGTCCGTCCAGATCCGAGTCCGTCCTTCCTTGTCGGCGCGCAACCTTCCAAAGAGGGCATCATACTGCCCCAGGAAATGCTCCACCAGGACACCAACTTCGGTGGCAGTGAAGCTGATGCCCCTCTGCCTCTCTGGCCGGGGGTTGCCACTGGTGCCAGATGTTGCAGTGCCCGACATGGCAACCCTAGAGGCAGGAGTGGGTGGGCAACTGGGTCCTGGGGCTGGGCTGTGGAGCGATGGTATCCCAGTCGGGAGTCTTCGGTTCCAGCAGGGGTGGTCACAGCAACAGCACCCCTGGCTGACGTGCAGGCAGCAAATGGCAGGACACGTGAGCAGCAGGCAGTCAGGCAGCAGCAGATGGCAGGTGGGAGCATGCTCAGGGCTCTGGGGGGCAGTAATTCGGCCTTCTGGGCAGGAGCGTGGTCATCCGTGTGCTTACGCGTGGCCAGCTTGATATGGAGTGATTTGGCACGTGAAAATCCAGCACGTCTGCGTGTAATTCGAGGAAAGGCCCTTAGCGCGTAAGCGCGTCAGCACACGTACGTTAATTCATTGGCCCAAAGGCCCCCAGGCGCGTCTATGATGTCACGTGCATGGCCGTTGAGAATGGCGCGTGTTAAAAAAAAATACACGTCTGAGTGTCAAACCGTGTAATTGGTGGAAATGGCCTCAGCGCGTATGCGCATCTGTGACGTGTGTATAAAAGGTACGTGTAGAACCACATTTCCTTGTACGTGCTTTTCGTGGAGAGCGAGTGGGTGAAATCTGTACTTCTTGTCAGTTCACACGCGATTTACTTCACGGCGTTTCAAGTTCGTACTCCCTGTTACCTCTGACAGCTTTTTCTCTTTTCCTCTTTTTCCTGGGCCTGTTTCCTCAAACAGCGTTCCCTTCTACTGTGGTCCTGTCTCCTCACGCTTTTTTCCTGGCAGACGGTGAGTCGCGCACGTATTTAACATCTGTGCTTGCCCCGTGTGTCGCGTACCCCTTCAGAGGTCATTCTAGGCTGCGTGTGACACGCATACGTTCATTCTTGTGTTTCTGGGTGCCACAGCGTAGTGCAGGATTATTTTTCCACACACGTGGTCTAGGAGGGGTTGAATGCATCTTACTTCCCTTTTTTGGGGTGCCTGTGCATTGCGTGACCCGTCATCTTTCCCCAGGGGTAACATACAGCCTTGCTAGAGCACTAGGGTACGATTACCATCTGGTACCCAACCCCTTTGACCCCCAATTGCCCAGGACAATAGTTCACAGCGACTCCCATACGCACAATAACATCAGTGCCATGGCTGGGTGGCGAACAAGCCGTAAGGTTGGCAAAGCTGGCCGAGCCCCAAGTGGTGGCCGTGGTGGATCCGGTAGGGGACGTGGCCGTGACTTGCAGGGTGCCCCTAGCCCCCCATGTGTGGAGGACCAGTCAGGGACACCCATGCCCCCCCGGTTGAGGGTAAAGTGGCTGACACCATCCATGCTCAGCCCTTGTTGGACCAGCCCACTGCGGCACCAGACCTGGCACAGGGTGACTCCATGGCTGACTTCCAGGTCAGCAGGTCTAGGCCACGTGCGCCGGTGCACGTTGGTGTCATCAGGCCACATGGATCAGGGCCAGCTAGGTCATCTGCTGCCCCGAGTAGGCAGGGTGGGGAGGCTGCAGGGGCAGCTGTGGCTCCATCCACCCCACCTCTCACACAACCAGCCAGGACAGTGTTGGTCCAAGTCCATCCTGCTGACCTTCCCCCTGAAACCATCACACTTGAGCTAATGCCTGCACCAACTCCCATGCTGAGTGTGCAATCCCACACTCCTAGTACAGAGTCCACCGGGGCTCCTGCCCCTAGTGTCCAGAGCAGCGTAGGACACTCAGATCCCCACCACCTTCCAAGCGGAAGAGGAAGAGTGCTCGTCCAGTAGAGGCTGATGCCCCAGACACAGCTACACAGTCCGGCCCGTCAAGGAAGCCCAGCTTCAATGAGGCCGAACTGAATGCACTTGTAGAGTATGTGTCCACACATGACCGCGAAATGGTGATTGTTGCAGGATCCAAAACCACACCTGCACAACGTCTGGCACACTGGCAGACCATCGCGGACATCATAAGTGCCCTTGGAATCGTGAGGTGCACAGCTACTGAATGCTACAAGCGCTGGAATGACCTGAAGCGCAGGGCAAAGAATAAGCTGGCCTCAAGTCATGCCGCTACTCTAGTGACTGGAGGTGGGTCTCCAGCAGAGGACATAGAACTCACTCCACATGAGCATGTTGCTGTGACCTACGTCATGGAGGAACAGATCCAAGGCGTGGGAGAACTGGCAGATTACGAGGCATTGTCGTTGAGTGCACATGCATGTGTGTGTCATCCATGTGCATGGTGTGTGTGTGAGGGCTTCTGTTTGGGTGCCAGGTGAGGGTGTGTGTGCTTGAGTGGTTTTGGTCACCCATGTGCCTTATCCAATACACTCTGCGCACCAGCATTTGGGTATAGCAGTATCCCTTCTGCCAACAGTAGACATCCAGCCCAACACCACGCCAGTTGCCCTTGAAGTGTCATCTTGCCACAACATTGTTGCTTATTTTTCTCTGTTTATTCAGGCAGATTGTTTGCATTCCACCACTTTTACTAGGCATTTCTCAGTCCTATTGTCACATGTCTGACATGGCTATGGTACAGTGGACTGACTTTGTTTCCTGGATATCATTTGTTTAGACATGTCCCTGTGCTATAGGACCATTTTGGACTGCCAGCTCCAGGTTAAACATTTGAACCATTCCAATTAAAAAAGCAATTTCATGAGCAAATTAGACTGAATGAACAATTGGTGCCCTCCTCTCCCTCTTCACTTTATGGCTAGGGCACATGCCATCTGTGTGATGGCATGTGTATTTGACCTGCCAATCACAGGCCAATGTGTGATGTCACTGCTAGGCAGCATACAGCAAATGTGTTCATCTCCCATCTTGGTGTCATCAATGTGTGCCATCTGTCTCCCCTTCGTACGCAGTGACGGTGCATGCATGGGAGGGTTTTAGTCATGTGGGACATGTGTCAATCAAGTACTGGTTCTGTAGCTTCTCAGCCCTAATTGTGTGCCATAGTGCTAATGCCTGTTTCCATTTCTTTTCTTATGTCTTTGCAGGGGATGACGCACTTGATACTGCTGGGGTTGTGGAGATGGTGCAGACCCAGAAGGGGTCTCAGTGCCGACCGACCACCAGTGAGGGACATGGTGTGGTGGTGGGTGAGAACCCACAACTGCTGCAGGTCGTGCTCTCAAGGGGTGTCTCTGGGTGCACCTCCCCCGAGCTGTATTCAGGTGTCGATTCGGATGATGAGACCTATGTGCCGTCGCAGGTGAGTGTTCCTGGGAGGGATTCTGTGCTGTCCGACCCACCTGTCCCAGGGGTAGAACCCTCAATGGGGATGTCAGTGTTGGCAGGTACGCCTTTGGTGGTTACGGATGCAGGGTCACACTCCGCAACATCTGATCCTGTTCCTGGGCCAGCAGATCAGAGGGGGAATGCAGTCCTGCAGCCTCAGGCAGTGCCGGCACAGGAAGGCGCAGTTCGCCTTGCCCCAGACAGGTGTGGTGCCTGCCGACGTGGTGGCCGTACGCCACCTGGAAATACCGCATGGGAGCAATCCATATATGGTATGGCAACCCAACAGGCAGCATCATCAGAGATGATGGCTCAGGCCATGGATAGGGTGGCCACTTCCATTGTCCCCCCAGAAAGGCTGATGGAGCGACTACAGCAGGCAACAGACTCCATCTGCCAGTCACACAGAGAGGACATGTTGGCGTCCAACAGGGACAGGCGGGCGGCACTGGAGACTCTGCGGGAAGCCATTTCTATTGAGTCCCAGGGCCACAGGGAAGCCCTGAGCGTGGAACTCCGTCAGCTCAGGGCAACTCTGGTTGGGCTTGAGGCTTCAGCTAACACGAGGACAGAACAGCAGCTGGAGCATCTCACACGTACGCTCTCAGCTGTGATGCAGGCAACTAGGGCAGAGGTCCAGGCATCCCGTGAGTTGTTGCATGGGGACCTACGCACAATTATCCTCCAGAACGAGACCTTCCACACCCGCATGCTTGCTGCCATGGAGGACCAGACTAGGGCTTTGCGTGGGCTGCCTCCCATAGTGCCACCACCTCCTGATGCAGCTGCAGAGGGTGAGGAGAGCGACAGCAGCAATTCTCCCACAATAGGGTAGCCGTGCAGGCCATGAGCCCATTGAGGTGTTTTTTTTCGCAAGATCGACACTTGTGGGTTTTGGTGTGCACCCTGTCCTCGGACCTCCTGGGTGGCCTCCCGCTCCCCCCCCGGGCCCATTAATGGCCATTTTTGATTTTTATTTATTTATTTTTTTCATTTTTGATTTTTTAGACAGTGTGTTGTCTTGTGTGGCTCCTGTGGGCATATGCTGTATTGTGGATGGGCACATGCAGGCTTGTCATGAATTTGGGTCAGATGCTTGGGTTTGTGTGACACACACCCCTCCTGCTTCCCGTTTCCATGGGTTTGCAAAGGGTGTGCCCAAGTGACATTGACGTACATGGTGACGTTGGACTCCCATTTGATGTGTTGGCAGTCTGTAGTCAATACTGTGTATACATTCCTAGTGCATATTGTTGTTGTATTGTACACTGCATGGTGTATTGATATGTGCCTCTGCATCCATCTCATCCTCCTAATTTGCAGGTCCATTTCTCATGTCTTCACAAGGCGGTCTACCTTGGAACTGGAGTCCATGTTGTAAGTAGTGCACCTACATTCTTGCGTGGCGCTAACACTGTATACTTGGAAGTGTTCGAAGTGCTGGCATTATCGGGTAGTGAGGCTACCAATTTTTTAAGTCTGTACCGTCATGTTTAAGGTAGGTTGGAGGTTGTGTAGGTGATTGGTATTCTTGGTAAGTATTTGGTAATGTGTGTTGTAGGTCCTGCATTACTGTGAACATTTCATGTGTGGCCAGTTTCCATTAGGGACACTGTAGTTGGTGACACTTGGGGCATGTTGTGGGGATTAATTTGTTTGCGCTCACATTGCATGACATGCCATGGTGTGTTGTGTGGCCGTGCTGGGGAGGGGTTGGGTGGCATGGCACTGTTCTCATGTAGTATTTTGCAAGTGGGTATTCATTTCTGCTGCATGGAAGTGTGTCTTTTGATGACACTGCATTGGTGGTGTTTGTGTAGGTAGGGATGCACACATTGTGGCACTTCCACATGAACAATCTCAGGCTGCTATGGTTCTGACAGTTGACTGTCCCTTTGTTCATCATAATTCTCAGGTCGAGTTATCATTGCTTATCAGATGGTATGTGCCAGAGCTGTGTGCACTCCACAGGGTTGTGATTTCTATGTGAAGTAATTAGCTACCGGCTGCGTACGGGCTGCCTCACCCCGTGTCCTTTCCCCTCCCATGCGCAGCGGGCGTGCATTTGGTTGGGGATGTGGGGGCACCACCATGACCACAGCCAGGCCCCGGGGTGTTGCAACATTGTGCAGGACACATGCTGCCACTATGATCCTGCACACTACTGGGGGCGCATATAACAGCTGCCCGCCAGAACGGTCAAGGGAGCGAAAGCGTGACTTGAGCACTCCGAATGTGCGCTCCACTATGCCCTGGGTTGCAATATGGGCTGTGTTGTATCTTACCTCGGGAGGCGTGATGGGGTTCCGAATTGGCGTCATCATGTGGGTGCTCAGAGGGTAGGCACTGTCCCCTGGGGAGGAGGTGATGGGTATCATTAGTGGCGTAGTGACATAACTCTGCATCTGACATGCATGCATGTGCAGTGGCATTCATACTCACCAAGCAGCCATGTATCGCCATTCCGCCCAGCTTCTAGGTCCCGTCTTAGGGTAGACATTCGGTAAATTAAGCTGTCGTGGGTGGACCCTGGATAGTTGGCATATACTGAGGTGATGATTCCCTTGGCATTACGTACTACCTGCACGTTGATGGAATGCCAGTGCTTGCGGTTCCTATAGATGTGCTCAGATGCCCTGGGGGGACGTAGTGCCACATGGGTGCAGTCAATGGCACCTAGCACTTTTGGGAATTGCGCCACACCGTAGAAACCCAGGGCGGCAGCCTGCCTTTCTGCAGGTGTCCTGGGCAGGTATATGTGCCTGCGAACTGATGGGCGTGCAGTGATGATGTTCAAGACCTTGTGTAGGCAACGTGACTGCGTGGCCTGTGACACCCCACCCACTATGGCACTTGACCGCTGAAATGATCCAGTGGCCAAGAAGTGCAGTACATTAAGGACCTTCTCCAGGGGGCTGAGTGCTTGGGAGCACAGGGTGGGTGATGTGAGGTCATCCTCCCACTCTCTCACCAGGTCCAGTATTATGTGAGGTGGAAACCTGTACCTCCCATACACCTGGTCATCAGGCATCCCAAAAAGGCTGGTTCTGGGAGTGAAAATTCGGGCCCTCACTATCCTCCTCCTCCTCCTTTGGTAACCCACGGCCACTGCTGCTAGGAACGGTATGTTCATCCTGGCGTCTGAGCTTGTTTGTTGTTTGCGCGCACTTTTATGCTGCGCGGGTCGACGTACGCCTGCTTCCTGCTGGCGTACGTGTTTCTGGATTAGCACTTTTTTTGTGCGCATGCCTTAGCCCCGTTCAATTCCATGGATACGTGTTGTTGGCGAGCGTGTAAAACTTCCCGCGCACCCCTGTAATACACGTACCCAAGCAAATCGCGTGTGAGAATTCCCGCGCACCCCTGCAATACACGTACCTAGGCCAATTGCGTGTACGCGCACTTTCATCCAATTACACGCAATGATACTCTGATGTGCAGTGTTTCCACGTGTGCTCTGTCATCACGTGCTATGAGGGAAACACCCGCGCGCGTCACGTCACAGACGCGCTTACCGCTGAGGGCCTTATGTCCAATGGAATCGCGTATGCGTGCTGACGCGCTTACGCGCTAAGGCCCTTTCCTCGAATTTCACGTTGACGTGCAGGATTTTCACGTGCCAATTCACTCCGTATCAAGCTGGCCACGCATAAGCACACGGAAGACCACGCTCCTGCCCAGAAGGCCGAATTACTGCCCCCCAGAGCTCCGAGCAGCCTCCCACGAGCAATCTGCTGCTGCCTGCCTGCCTGCTGCCACCGTGCCCTGCCATTTTGTGCTTGCACATCTGCCATCTGCAGGGGTCCAGTTGCTGTGTCCACCCCTGCTGGAACAGAAGACTCCCGATTGGTATACCATCGCTCCACAGCCCAGCCCCAGGACCCAGTTGCCCACCCACTCCTGCCTCTGGGGTTGCCATGTTGCGCATTACAACATCTGGCACCAGTGACAACCCCCGGCCAGAGAGGCAGAGGGGCACCAGCTTCACTGCCACCGAAGTTGGTGTCCTGGTGGAGCAAGTCCTATAGCAGTATGATGCCCTCTTCGGATCGTCACGCGCCAACAAGGAAGGACGGGCCAGGATCTGGGATGACTTGGTGGTTGCCATCAACGCGGAGGGGGTGGCAACCCGCAACATCCAGAAAGTCAAGAAGAGCTGGGAGGAATTGAGGTCCAGGACCCTCTTGAAGGCCCGGCGCCTCGTGGAGGGGGGCCGGGGCCGCATGAGTACCATCCAGCTGAGGGTCCTGGAACGTGTAGACCCAGCGCTCCACGCCCAGATCCTTGCGAGGCAGACCCCTCTGGAGTTGAGCGGTAAGTGGGCAAGCATTGCTGTGTGAGACAGGGCATGTTGCAGTGTGCTGGTTGCATGATGCTTGCCTATATGTGTGACATAGGCCATGTACGCATGTATGTGTGCAGGGACATTCTGGTCATGCATGTGAGACCAGTAATGTGTGAACCACACAGTCGGTGCATGTGTTTAAATGCAACATGGGGAGCCCTATGCGGATGGACACATGAGAGCATGCCAGTCTTTGTTCCTGGACATGGGTGGGGGTGAGGGATGGGTGCTGATGCCATGTACATGTATGGTATCCATGTCTGTGTGTCTGACCTGACCTGCAACCCTATGGGATTCTTCCCATTGTTGGAGATTGATACCTTTCCTCGTTAATCTCTAACATACCACCGGTTTACTTATCTTAAATAAGTCTATCGGATGGTATTTTCTGCCAGAACTCGGTTTTTAAAATGGCGTCTATGTTCATCTCTGTGACTCCTAAACCAAAGGTTGAGCCCTTTGTTCCACTTTTGGCGGGCTTCTGTACAGAGACCCTCCAAAGTGGTGCCATTCTGTCTGGGTTACCACAGGGGTGTGGGAGGGGGTTTAGGCACCCTGGACTGAGTTGCCTTGCCAACTCCAGTCGCACTCTGGTGTGATTGGCCCAAGTGGTGAGCCACCCCGCTCACCACTTAGCGTGTTTTGATTGACAGCTAGGCTGAAAGAATGGGGGTTTTCGGCATAAAAGCAGGGTTTTTGGACTGGATCTTCAGAAGTCGCCACAGGACCTAAGAATCCGACGAGGGTAAAGCTGAGCTGACCTGCAACAACGACACCTCCGGTGGAGCCCTGCGGAACCGACTCACCACTTCCCGACAACAGAGGAGATCTCCCTGCCGGAGAGTCTCTTCCCCTGACTGGTGGGAACAACCAGTCCCCTTTGCTTTTTCTTCGCTGCAGGACGCAGTGGTCGAATTGCCCATGCAGAGCACCTCGGCAACCGGATAGCCACTACCCCTGTACCACGACCAAAAGGTGGTACCTTGTGACGGAGCACTCAGCAGCTGGTCTCTTCCCTGGTGGTGCACCGGACTTCACTTTTCTTCGACAACGAGATCATCTCTACTCTTGGCAAAGACCCGACGTGCATCCACCACCAGGAACAACTGCCCCCGCCGGAGCTGTCTCTCCACAAACAAGGTACTGTGTCCGCCTGGCTTCCCTTTCTGCCGGATAGAGTGAGGTGTCTTAATCCTCGCCTTTCCATTGGGTCGCCTCCAAGCTTTCTTTAACGTGTTGTTCTGAACTGGTCCAATCTTTCCATAACAATTTTGCGATAAAGACTCGAAGCGCATTTCCACTGGGACACTTTTTGGGACATATCGCCTTGCCTCTCTCCGAGTGCGCCTGGCCTCTGAACTTTGTGATCTGCAGTAGACCCTGCCTTACTTGCCTTGCATTTGTCCGTAAAGTATTGGTACCGATTTGACTTCATAACCTGCCTTATTTTTTTTCTCTCCCGTCCTAACGAATACTAGAGTGCCATCTAGGTTAAAGCATACACCTCTGTCTGCAAATAAGTGATGCCGGTGAACCTAGACTTGTCGAACTATTGTTAGGGGGATTGATCTTTTTCTTCGTTATAGTAATTGTGATTGAAGTTGTTTGCCGTATTAGTGCCAGAGTGTTTTCTATAGATGTGTCGTTATAAACAAATACCTTTATATCTTTACACCAAAGCCTTGTTCCGTGTTTGCTTGTTCTACTGTGTAGATTGCCCTATATTGTATACTCCACATACTGCCTAACTCTTCTTGAGGGAAGTCTGACTGCTCAGCCACAGCTACCAAGTGAATCTGCGTGGTACAGACTGCTACCAAGTGGGTTTACTGCCAAACACCTGTAGTCCTAAACCTTTTGCAGTGGTCCCAGAGGGAACTGCACAGGTTTCCGCCTAACACTGGTGTACAGCAGTGGGATTTGTATCGAGTATACAGTTTAGAGTGCTTTTCGACACTTTAGGATAACTAACCACAAAGCTTAGCACAAAAAAAGCAACTTTCAAAAACATGTCTACTATGGAAGCTTACAATCGAGAATCCTTGTCAGGTGAAAATACTGAGAGTTTACGAGCTCTCTGTAGGCAAGAGAATCTTTCTGTAAGAGGCAAGAAGTTAGAACTGATAGGGAGATTACTGGAAAACCAAAGTCTGGGTACTGGTTCAGAGGAACCAACTTCTCCAGCAGATGTAGATAACAGTGATGGTGTTGATCTAAATCGTAATTCTGACGATAGTGATGAAGAGGCTGAAGAGGAAGGAGAGGCTAACTAAACTGTCTCCCCTGCTCCTCTACCTGCCTTACCAGCTGTACCTACGGGGCCCATACCAGGTCCCACATGTAACCCTGCTTATTTTGAACTTGAAAAAATGAAGCTCGAATTAGAATACAAACGGTTCTTGGCTCAATCTGAAAGAAACCAAGAGCTCGAGTTCAGACGGATGAATGCCCAGGCTGAACAGAAGCAAGCTAAGTTAAGGCTCAGGGAAATGGAACTTAATCACGAATTAGAGATGAAAAAGTTGTCTGTGGAAAATGCTTCTCTCTCCTCTGGTTCCTCTAGGAGCTCCAGTCCGAAAAGACCCCAGATGCCGAAGGAATTAGTGGGTATGTATGAACCGAGATTGGATGTATTGGATTGGTTAAAACTGTTTGAGTACAATCATGGGCTCCAGGACATCACCGGGAATGATTTACTTCCCTGGTTGTTCTCTAGGCTCCCCCCTGTTGCGACTGATGTGGTAATGGAGTTGGGGGAGGCGGATAAGACGGATTACGAAAGTGTGAAACTAGCTTTGATAGCTAGATTCGGGAAGACCCCTTCCCAGTGTCTTAAGAGGTTTAGAACCCTCAAAAAGCATGATGGTACCCCTTGGGCTACCTGGGTGAGTGAAGGGTTGAAAAACATAGAGGGATGGATTAAGGGTTACAAAGTGAACACTTATGAGGGTATGAAGAATCTTTTTATGTTGGAGTCTATTTATGATGCCTGTTCTCCTGAGCTCAGACAGCACTTGGCTGATTTGAAGGAATTGGATTCCCGGAAGCTGGCTAAGGCTGCTGACTTAAGGGTTGCCAACAGGGCTATTCATAAGGATTCCGGGGCAACTCAGAAGAAGGAGGAGGGAAAACAACCTAACAAAGACTCAAAAGAGAAATCGAATAACTCAAATTCCAAAGAAAGCCCCAAACAAAACCAGAAGGGTAAGCCACAAGGAAAACCGCAGCAGAATAGTGTGTCTTCTTGTGCCAAACCGGAAGGGGGCCAGAACAAGCCACCATTCCAGAAAGCATTCGGTAAATGCTTTGTTTGTGGCTCGACTGACCACGTGAAAGGAGATCCCAGATGTAAGGGTAAACCTTCAGGGGTCCAGCTTGTCTACTTAGCCTTCGCTCCAGAGGAGGAAGTCCAAATGGCAAGTGGAAACTTTCTACTGCTAGCTGATGAACCCATTGGAGTCTCAGCCAGCGTTTCTTTAGTATCTCTGAGGTTGTGGGAACAACAGAATTTAGATATCTATAATTCTATCCCCGATAATATTAAAGAGTATTATAAGGACAGTGTCCAAGTGAATGGTCAGGAGACTCCTGCCATTAGGGACACTGGGGCCAGCATAACTGTGGTGGATAAATCATTTTTTCAGGCTGAGGATGTTGCTAAGGCACCCAAACGCCTCACCAAGATAGGTGATGCTTCCCCAATTACCAGTTCTCATCCAGTGTAACGACATGACTGTGAAGATACCTGTCAGCATACAGAGTGAGGTACCAGAACGCGTACTGTTGGGTAACGATTTGAAAACTCTCTGAGTTGTATCGCATACTCCCAGACCTCCTAGTAAACGGTTACAGGAGCTAACCAGACCTGCAAGAGAGAGGACCATGCGCGGTACTCTCCAGGAGATGATGAAGAAAGAAATCACTCCTGCTCCACTGGAATTGTCGGCCGCTGTCTCGAAGAAAGCAGAAGCAAAAGGGAAACCTAAGACTTCTACCCCAAAACCAGCAGCCAGCATTTCAGTACAGCCAACAAGGACTTCCCCGCGGTTGTCCAAAGTTACACCCGTAACTCCACCTCCAGCTGAGGCTGAGAGGGAGGTACAACCCTGTGTTGTAGAATTAGACTGTGAGGAAGAGCTAATGGAAGGCCAGGAACTCATTGGAGATCTGGATCCTGTTGACCATCCTGAGCTGCAGTCTTTACTGGCAGAAGGTGGACCCAGCAGGGCAGACTTCAGTAAGGGACAGAGAGAATGTCCCACTCTGGAAGGTCTTCACCACCAGGCCGAAGCTCAGGCTGAAGGGCAAGAGCCTGGGAAATACAGGTTGCACTGGGAAGATGGCCTCTTGTACAGTGAACCGACCAAGTCTGCACCTGGAGACTACAAGCGGCTTGTAGTACCCCAAGAGAACAGACCACAGTTCTTGCAGTTAGCCCACGAGATTCCTTTGGCTGGTCACTTGAGTTTCAAGAAGACTAAGGAAAGGCTCTCTCTCTAATTCTATTGGCCAAAGATGGGGGCTGAAGTAGAAAAACACTGCCGGAGCTGCCACACCTGCCAGACCTCTGGTAAGGTTGGCTCCAAGAATGTGGCACCTTTAGTGCCTCTCCCAGTTGTGGGAGTCCCGTTTGAGAGAGTAGGGATTGACATTGTTGGTTCCCTTGATCCTCCAACCTCCTCAGGCAACAGGTTTATACTTGTTGTAGTAAACCATGCTACTAGGTATCCTGAGGCAATTCCTATGAGGACTGTTACAGCTCCGGCTGTGGCTAAGGCCCTCCTTGGTATCTTTACTAGGGTCGGGTTTCCTAAGGAAGTAATCTCTGACAGGGGGTCAAACTTTATGACCCACTACATGAAAGCCATGTGGAAAACCTGTGGAGTTACTTACAAGTTCTCAACAGCTTACCACCCACAAACCAATGGGTTGGTAGAACGGTTCAACCGAACCATGAAGAGCATGATAGGTGCTTTAGAGGAACCCTTTAAGCGTAAGTGGGACCTTCTACTGCCATGCCTTCTCTTTGCTTATAGAGAAGTCCCTCAGGAGGGAGTAGGTTATTCTCCCTTCAAACTTCTCTATGGTCATCCCGTCAGAGGTCCATTGGCCCTGATTAAGGAGGGGTTGGAGAGTGCTCCTTCCCCCAAGCCAGTCAGAGTGACTGACTACGTGATAGGTCTCCGGAGGAGAATGTCGCACATGATGACAGAAGCAAGCGATAACTTGAAAGCTGGACAAGCATTGGTCAAGCACTGGCACGATCAAAAGGCTAACATGGTTGAGTTCGCTCAAAACCAACTCGTTCTCGTTATGATCCCAACAAGGCAGAGGGCCTTGCAAGACAAATGGATGGGACCCTTCAGAGTTGTGGGTAAACTCGGAGAGGTTAACTATCTGGTAGACTTGGGCAATCCCAAGGAGGCTCCGACCGTCTTCCACACCAACCGACTCAAAGCGTATGTCTCGTGACCTGATGTAGGAGCGTTGCTTCTAGCATCATCCGAGGAAGAAGAAGAGAGTGAAGCTCTTCCGGATCTCCTCAGAGGCTTGCCTTTGGACGAAAAAATTGAAGGAGTAAATCTCTCTTCCAATCTGACACCCGAGCAACAAGAAGAGTGCAAATCCATGTTGAATCAGTTTGCCTCTCTGTTCTCGCTTTCACCAGGCTTGACCCCTTGGGGCCAGCATGACATACTCACTGGTGACTGTCTGCCAGTCAAAAGCAGAGGATACCGAATGTCAGAAAACGTACAAACCCACATCAAAGGTGAGGTCAACAAGATGCTTGATCTCGGGGTAATAGAGCCCTCTACTAGTCCATGGTCTAGCCCAGTTGTGTTAGTACCAAAGGCAGGATCTAAAGAGGTTAGATTCTGTGTGGATTATAGAGCTCTTAATGCAGTCACCAAGACTGATGCCCACCCTTTGCCAAGAACAGATGAGTTGGTGGATAAACTTGGCGCCGACATGTTCCTCAGCACATTTGACTTGACGTCAGGCTATTGGCAAATAGCCCTGACAGACCATGCCAAGGAGAAAACTGCATTTTCTACCCCGTTGGCTTATACCAGTTTAAGGTAGTGCCTTTCGGACTGAAGAATGCACCTGCTACGTTTCAACGGATGGTAAACCAGGTTCTGAATGGGATGGAGGACTTCTGCATGGCATACTTGGATGACATAGCAGTGTTCAGCAATTCCTGGGAAGAACATGTAACCCACCTGAGAGATGTTTTGCAGGCTCTTGGACGAGCCAATCTGACCATAAAGGCGAGTAAATGCCAAATTGGACAGAGTAAGGTAGTCTATCTTGGACATGAGGTAGGAGGTGGGAAAATAAGGCCTTTGCTCAGTAAGATTGAATCTGTGCAAAATTGGACAACACCTACTACTCAAACCCAAGTGAGAGCCTTCGTAGGCCTCACTGGGTATTACAGGCATTTCATAGAGAACTATGTGACCATAGCTTCTCCACTGAATGTCATCTCCTCGCCCAAATTTCCAAAGAAGGTTAGATGGAACGAGGAGTGCAATCAGGCTTTTGAAAACCTGAAAAAGGCTCTTTGCCAAGCCCCAGTACTCAGAGCTCCTGATTACCGCCAACACTTCATTGTGCAGACAGATGCTTCAAATGTAGGAATAGGTGCCGTACTCAGTCAACTGGATGGGAAAGGTAGGGAGCACCCGGTTTGCTTCATCAGCCGCAAGCTGAAGGATCCTGAAACAAGGTGGGCAACAATCGAAAGAGAGTGCTTTGCTATCGTGTGGGCTCTGAAGAAGTTTAGGCCGTACTTGTATGGTTCTACTTTTGTCATTCAGACTGACCACCAACCCTTGAGATGGTTAATGCAAATGAAAGGGGAAAACCCGAAATTATTGAGATGGTCGATCTGCCTGCAAGGGTTTGATTTCACCATTGAGCACAGGTCAGGGTGTCACCAGCAAAATGCTGATGGTCTCTCTAGGATGTATGTCATCCACTAGAGGTATGAGATTCATCCAGGAGTGGATTAAATCCTCCTGTCCCTTAGTCTGGGGGGGCGAGTGTTAGGGAGAATTCTCTGTTTAGGCTGAATTTCCTAACCTAGTGAGTCCCCCAGCAGCTTTGCTGGATTTCTGGAGTTTGTTTTGTTCCATTCTGCCAAGAGTGAGACTCTTTTTCTCCCACTCTTGGACGTGAATGTGTGTAATTCCTTTGAATGTCAATGTGTTCTATGGGCTATGGGGTCTTTTACTCCATAGAGTCTCATATGGTTTACTATGTGTGTTACAACGCACCCTCCATGCCGTAGCATTGGGGCGTCCTAGCGGACCTCCATCATAGACTCCATACCCGGGGACTGACTACTGTCTCCCCGGGCATGTAAAGTCACCATTGGCTTTACTAGACCTAAATTTACTAACAGAACTAGTACAAACCATCCTATTGTGGACGTACTAGTAGGGGTAATTCGATTACTCCTGGGTCTGTTATTCGAGTTTTGGCTGGTGGCAGTGGAAACTACTTGTTATGTTCGACCCCGAATATAACCCTATGCGATTCTTCCCATTGTTGGAGATTGATACTTTTCCTCTTTAATCTCTAACATACCACCGGTTTACTTATCTTAAATAAGTCTATCGGATGGTATTTTCTGCCAGAACTCGGTTTTTAAAATGGCGTCTGTTTTAGTCTCTGTGACTCCTAAACCAAAGGTTGAGCCCTTTGTTCCACTTTTGGCGGGCTTCTGTACAGAGACCCTCCAAAGTGGTGCCATTCTGTCTGGGTTAGCACAGGGGTCTGGGAGGGGGTTTAGGTACCCTGGACTGAGTTGCCTTGCCAACTCCAGTCGCACTCTGGTGTGATTGGCCCAAGTGGTGAGCCACCCCGCTCACCACTTAGCGTGTTTTGATTGACAGCTAGGCTGAAAGAATGGGGGTTTTCGGCATAAAAGCAGGGCTTTTGGGACTGGATCTTCAGAAGTCGCCGCAGGACCTAAGAATCAGATGAGGGTAAATCTGAGCCGACCTGAAATGACGACACCTCCGGTGGAGCCCTGCGGAACCGACTCACCACTTCCCGACGACAGAGGAGATCTCCCTGCCGGAGAGTCTCTTCCCCTGACTGGAGGGAACAACCAGTCCCCTTTGCTTTTTCTTCGCTCCAGGACGCAGTGGTTGAATTGCCCGTGCAGAGCACCTCGGCAACCAGATAGCCACTACCCCTGTGCCACGACCAAAAGGTGGTGCCTTGTGACGGAGCACTCCGCGGCTGGTCTCTTCCCTGGTGGTGCACCAGACTTCACTTTTCTTCGACGACGAGATCATCTCTACTCTTGGCAAAGACCCGACGTGCATCCACCACCAGGAACAACTGCCCCCGCCGGAGCTGTCTCTCCACAAACAAGGTACAGTGTCCGCCTGGCTTCCCTTTCTGCCGGACAGAGTGAGGTGTCTTAATCCTCGCCTTTCCATTGGGTCGCCTCCAAGCTTTCTTTAACGTGTTGTTCTGAACTGGTCCAATCTTTCCATAACAATGTTGCGATAAAGACTCGAAGCGCATTTCCACTGAGAAGCTTTTTGGGACATATCGCCTTGCCTCTCTCCGAGTGGGCCTGGCCTCTGAACTTTGTGATCTGCAGTAGACCCTGCCTTACTTGCCTTGCATTTGTCCGTAAAGTATTGGTACCGAGTTGACTTCATAACCTGCCTTATTTTTATTCTCTCCCGTCCTAACGAATACTAGAGTGCCATCTAGGTTAAAGCATACACCTCTGTCTGCAAATAAGTGATGCCGGTGAACCTAGACTTGTCGAACTATTGTTAGGGGGATTGATCTTTTTCTTCGTTATAGTAATTGTGATTGAAGTTGTTTGCCGTATTAGTGCCAGAGTGTTTTCTATAGATGTGTTGTTATAAATAAATACCTTTATATCTTTACACCGAAGCCTTGTTCCGTGTTTGCTTGTTCTACTGTGTAGATTGCCCTATATTTTATACTCCACATACTGCCTAACTCTTCTTGAGGAAAGTCTGACTGCTCAGCCACAGCTACCAAGTGAATCTGTGTGGTACAGACTGCTACCAAGTGGGTTTACTGCCAAACACCTGTAGTCCTAAACCTTTTGCAGTGGTCCCAGAGGGAACTGCACAGGTTTCTGCCTAACAGGTGGATTCCATCAGCCTGGATGCCATCGTGCTGGCAGAGGCAGTTGCGTCGTAGGCAGCAGCGGAGTCAATGTGGGAGGCATCATGGCTCGGGGCAATCTACATCGGAGGGGCAGGCATCGGCCGGAGGGCAGGAGGACCCAGCACGGGAAGTATCTTCCGTGTGGCAGCGGTTGGGCCAGCAGATAGGTGCGGAGCGGCGGCGGGCGGAAGAGCCGTGGCTCACGATGGTCAGGGTGGAGAACTCCATGCGGAGGGCCCTGAGGCGGGCCGAGTCCCTCGAGGGAATCCGCAGGGAGTTGGAGGAGGACATGTCGGCGTCCCTGCGGACCCTCGGGGCCATGGAACAGGACCGCATCCGAGACATCAAACAGGAGTTCGATGATGCCCTGGCCCGGGACACCACGGAGTGAGCCGCTGGACTAGCCCGCCGCCTTTGTATATGGTTAATTAGTGTAAGGTTTTATTTCTTTTTTTTAATTTGGGGCGCTTGGACTATGCCCCACTTTTTTGTATATAGTTATTAGTTAGGTAGGTTTTATTGTAGGTTTCATTGACATCGTTGGGATCATGGACCATGGATTTGCTCTTTGTACATAGTTTGACAGTGGATTTGTGGCCTTCATCTTTTATTATTTTTTTCACCATGGAGCAATGGATTTTCACTTTACTTTCCCTTTGGATTTGCTTTGTTGGACAGTGACTTTGGAAAAAATTTCTTTACGGTTATTTTGGAGTCCCATTTTCGTTATTTATTATTTTTGTGGACATGCTGCATTTTAATATTTGTTGCCAATATTGTTTGTTTACATTTAATTCACTTCATTTACACTGTAATACATTTTTGTTTCTTACTTCAATGTGTGGACTTCCCTCATTGGTTTCATGCCTGTCGGAATGTGGGTTTTCACAGTCATGTGTTGCCATTGTGTGGGTCTGACAGACTTGTACTCATGCGCATACTGCTTGTTTGGTATCTATCATGTAATGGGTATTTCCATTTTGAATGGATGTAAAGCTTGGTTGGGTGTTTGGACTGGAGTGGCGTGGGGTGGGATTTGGCTGGGCATAGGAGCCTGGGATCTGGATTGTGATGATGTGTTGTGCTGGGAGACATGAGTGGGGGCCTGATGAAGGGTGCCCCTGACTGCTGGGGGGTGGGGGTGCAGGGGGACATGAGTGGGGCCTGGTGGAGGGTGCCCCTGACTGCTGGGGGGTGGGGGTGCTGGGAGACATGAGTGGGGGCCTGGTAGAGGGTGCCCCTGACTGCTGGGGGGTGGGGGTGCTGGGAGACATGAGTGGGGGCCTGGTGGAGGGTGCCCCTGACTGCTGGGGGTTGGGGGTGCAGGGGGACATGTGTTTGGGCCAGCTGGCAGGTGCCCCTGACTGCTGGGGGGTGGAGGTGCTGGGAGACATGAGTTGGACATGAGGGTGCCCCTGGCTGTTGGGGGGTGGGGGTGCAGGGAGACATGAGTTGCACATGAGTGGGGGCCTGGTGGAGGGTGCCCCTGGCTGCTGGGGGGGTGGGGGTGCAGGCAGACATGAGTTGGACATGAGTGGGGACCTGGTGGAGGGTGCCCTGCACTGCTGGGGGGTGGGAGTGCAGGGGGACATGAGTGGGGGCCTGGTGGAGGGTGCCCTGCACTGCTGGGGGGTGGGGGTGCTGGGAGACATGAGTTGGACATGAGTGGGGGCCTGGTGGACGGTGCCCCTGACTGCTGGGGGGTGGGGGTGCAGGGGGGCATGAGTTGGATATGAGTGGGGGCCTGGTGGAGGGTGCCCCTGACTGCTGGGGGTGGGGGTGCAGGGAGACATGAGTTGGACATGAGTGGGGGCCTGGTGGAGGGTGCCCTGCACTGCTGGGGGGTGGGAGTGCAGGGGGACATGAGTGGGAGCCTGGTGGAGGGTGCCCTGCACTGCTGGGGGGTGGGGGTGCTGGGAGACATGAGTTGGACATGAGTGGGGGCCTGGTGGAGGGTGCTGTAAGCGATATTCAATCAACACTACAGCCAAGTCAATGCCTAGTCTGGGATGCTGAGGAAAACCCTTATTAATGTATTTTTATGTCTAGTTCAGTACTCTGGATGACCACCCTTGTATAACACCCCCCTCTTAGAATCCCCCTAACCCCACTGAGCCAAGAAGTAGGTTTGTTTTGCCAATTAAAAGGTTTATTTGAGAATTTAAACAATATATATATATATATATATATATATCACACTTTATAATAAATTAATATCTGATAGTACACTTAGACATATGATGTTGATCAACAATGGGTAATCTGGCACTAGCACACTTCTTTACAATCAATGAGGAGTTAGTATAGGATGGATAAAGTAGCAAAAATACTTTTATGATTTCAAGGGAAAAGCAATGAGGAATAAAATGCAGTACAGAAATACTTGATATGATTTAAGCAAAAGATAAGATAATCACTTTTTCCCTGGCAATTCACCCCCCTCCCCTATGCAATGTAAGAAATGGAAGGAGATGGAAAGAGGAGCACACAGTTCTCAGGAATGCAATCAAATACAATACGAAATTCAGTTCCCCCCCCAGCAAGCTTAGAGGAAACAGGTAGGAGTTTGAAACACAGGCCCAAAATGCTTTTTTAAATGTGATGGCAATGGATGGGAAAATGTGCCAACTGATTTTAATTCCCTCTAGAGATTCAGGGTGAGTGGGAGATGCGTGTTGGTATTAGTTCAGGCTCACTTTAGCAATGCTCTATGAGTTATTACCAGGTTGCAAACGGATTTTAACAAAAGAAACAATGGAGCTGCTATTTTGACAAGTGGAGAAATTGAGCCAAAATCGCAAATCCTGGTAAATTTTGTGAGTGCGTGTCTCGGAAGTATAAGGAAAGCTTAGATTCTAAGCTTGCAGAGGAAAGTTAAATCTCGTTCCTAGCCCAAACGGTTCCAGAGATACGGACGATTTAATAAAGGTAGATTTTCGGATTTAAAGTAAAACTCAAAATGACAGTTGACAGCTTGCAGCTGCAGAATTGACAGGTGACAGTTGTGCAGCTTTACAAATGACAGATGACACGATTTCTAGGAGGCTGTTCTACTTAGGTTAAAATAGTTTGGATTAGATTATTTTAACTAAGAGATTGGTTCTGCACAGTTCTGCTAGGTACTCACAATATAATTTGAACTAGGCCTCGTCACGGATCTGGTCAACACGTCCCGCTGCGGTTCTGTCTGCTCAGCGGGTCAATCAGGCACGGGTTCTGCTCACAGCGATCTGGGTCAGCTCTGCTCTGCTGGTCTAGCCTCTCTGGATTCAGCGGCCTCTGGTTCTGGATACTGCTCTGCTTTCCGGTCCGGATCAAGTGGATTCTGGATGTAGCACTGCTTTCTGGGTACTGGCAAGAGTTCTTGGCAAAAGAATTCAGACAGCTCGCCCGGCTGTGGAATAGTTTGCAAATGATTTTGATGCCTGCTGACAAATACTTTTGCTTGCAGTGGGCCTTCTTGGTTCAAAGTTCTGTAGTCTCTGTTTAGCTTGGAAATCTAAGTGTTGGATCTCTGGATGTGAAGTCGTCGGTCAGCATGCTCCGCAGCAAATGGAATTGAATGTCTCTACATGTCCCAGCAGTCTCTTTTTATGTGTTTTGAAAATGGGTGTGTGCCTGGGCCTAGCTAAGCCTGCCCCTCTCTACTTGTCATTGGCCCAATTCTCCCCTTTCCCATGATTGGGGGAAGGAAATGGATTGTCATCATGATGAGGTCTGTTTATGGGTCAGAGGATCCTCCCCTGGTCAGTTTGCCCACAAATCTATATTTGATTCAAATACATCTTTCCCTGATATACAATTTGTTGAAATTACATGTGCACACTATATATTCCTTATGGTCCATGCTTGTGCGCCTCTGATCTTCCTGGGGACTTGCATTCAAAAATGACAACATTTTGCGCTTTTTAACTGGTTTTGCAATATCGGACATTTACCCAAAATTACACACATGTGCGCAAGGAGTATGGACATTAATTGATGAAGTGTCAGATTTTTAACATGCAGACATTTGGAGTGAGACCCTATTTTCCGCTAGCAACCCCCCAGAATACACCACAGGGTCCTAACGCCTCTCAAAATGTTCACAGAAAAATCACAAACATAATGATATTACTTATATAATTCTGACAAGTCTGCACTATGAGTTGTCTATCTTTTTAAAATTATGCCCTGGTCAAAAAGGGGTGTGGCTTCCCACATCACAGGGTGGAATAACTGGTTTATCCACTTCCCCCAAGCTCAGCTGCTAGCAGAGGCACTGCCCCTCCCAGTTTCCCCTAAGAGGAAGCCACTTTACGATGCCCCCAATATAACATTTGCCTGAGTCAAGGGAGTTTCATTGTTCTGTTCCTTCCAGTTCCCATGTGCTCCACCCCTAATCTAATCAGAGAGGTGACAACTCCTTTTGGCAAGGGGCAGCAGGATGCAGCTAGGCCTGGGAAGAGTGGCTGAACAGGTTTCTCCTGTCGGGGGTAGTTGTCAGGCAGAATCCAGTTTCATTAAGCCAGGTTTCAGCTAAACGTCACTTTTTGTTCCCAGTTTTCTACATTCAAATCAAACTGACAATTTTTACCTATACATTAAATAATTACTTCCTTCAAGTCATTTCAGAATATAGTTTTACATTGTATCTTTCCTTGGTCTGGTTTTGTTTCATTTGTTCAGTTTTACACAAAAGTCTGGTGGTTTTAAAACGCCGGCTTTCTGATAGTGGTGAGTACTGGTAATGCAACCATTTTTGGGATTAAGAAAATGAATTCGCCACAGTTCTGAGTTGCTTTTTGGCAATCAGCATTGCCATTCCCAATGGTTTCAGGCTACTGTGTGTGTAGCCCAATGGTGGTTTTAGGCAGTGCCCTCCTGTGCTCACAACATAGGCAAAAATGGGTGGCAGCCTATTCTTCATGTTTTCCCTGTGCACTCTCTGGGGAGTTCTGGCCATCATGATGTTTTCCATGCCGGTACTGGACAGTTTTATGGTAGGGCTTGGATGCATGGGTAAAAACATCCCACAAGCCCCCCCTCTTGCGATGGCCATTCTGTCCTTTCGCTGATGGAACTCGCAAGATCTGGGATGTTCGCCTCCTCTTCTTCCAATTCCATAGATGGCACAGTTCAGCATCTTTTCCTCCCTCCGGTTGGATCGATCGGTTCTCCTCGCCGGTCCTGATGGGAATATTGGGCGGTACCCCGGGCCCCTTGGGTCTCTGCTCCGGGTCTCCGGATCGTCCTCCTTGGCCAGTCTCCAGGTTTTCTTTCTCCTAGGACGACAAAGGAAAAGCGGCAATACCTATTCGTAGACATTTTTCCATCACTACTAATGGTGTGGCAGACATATACATTTTATACTTTAACATACCTAACATTTTACTTTTGAGATACAAGTTATCATTCAAAGACAGTGGCTTACAAGAGTATAATATTTTAGAGACTATATGTGGGATATTTTAGGGTTGGAACTGAATTAATCTGGAGCGGTCCTCTCTGGTATTGCAGAGGACGCATCCAGTTGCTGCAAAGTGTGCCTGGGATGGCAACACTTTAGCTGGTTAATATGGACTCACTTGTCTTCCCCTTCCACCAGACTGCCTTTGGGGATGCAGATCTTATAGGCAACAGGGGAGATCTTGTCTATAATTTCAAACGGTCCCTTCCATGCAGGCAAGAATTTTCGCTGTTTGGCCTGGTTCCTTTGGAAATTGTATAGATAGACCCGATCACCCACCTTATATTCCTTTCGGGTAGTTTTTAAATCATAGTGGGTCTTCATGCTCTCGGCTGATCTTTCTAGATTCCGCTGAGCATAGGCAAAAGCATGCTGAAGGTGTTTCCTTAAATTCTCCACATACTCATGAGTTGTGGGGGCATTTATCAACGCTTGCTCTTGGGTTCTGTAGAGCAAATGCTGGGGAAGCACCATCTTGCCTCCAGTCATCAACTCAAATAGTGACATTTTGGTTGCAGGTGAAGGGGTAGATCTGATGGCCATTAGGACCAGAGGTAATCGGATATCCCAACTTGGCCCAGAATCTGCCACAAACTTTTTTAAGATGCTCACAATGGTTCGGTTGTATCTCTCTACTGCCCCAGAAGAAGCTGGCCGGTAAGCAATATGTAGCTTTCTTTTGACCCCCAGTATCTCCCACATCTTTGTCATTACTTCACTGGTGAAGTGGCTACCTCTGTCTGACTCAATCCTTTGAGGTAGACCAAAACGGGAAAAGATGTGGTTAATCATCAGGGCAGCTGCTGTTTCTGCCTTGCAGTTTGGTGCTGGGAGACATTCCACCCACTTGGTAAACAAGCATGTAACGGTCAACATGTACTTGTTTCCTCTAGATGAGCGAATCACAGGGCCTACAAAGTCGATTTGCAAATCTGACCATGGCAGTGTCATCCCCCTCTTTTGGAGAGGCGCACGGTGTGTGAGGGATGATGGCTAAAATTGTGCACACACAAGACACCCGTTCTAGTATTAGTCGAGGTCCTGCCCCATGTGTGGCCAGTATGCAACCTCTCTTAAGATTTCCAGTGTTGTGTGAAACCCCCTATGGTCGGCGGTGGCCGCATCATGGGCGTGACTTAACATTAGGCTTCGGAATGAGGTAGGAACCACCCACTGATCATGGCCAGCTTTGGATTTCCTTACAAGCAAACCGTCTTGGATTCGGAACATTTTTGGACATTTCATCAACACTCTTAGGTCCTCTTTCCCAATGTAATCGGTATCCGTCAGGGGAAAGTTCTCAGGGTCCTCAATGTGTTGTTAAAACTTACCAATGATTGGATCCCCCTTCTGAGCTGTAATCAAATCAGCATCAGGGGTCTCCTTGCTCCATTGGGCAGTTGAAAGATCATTGTGAGCATTTGTCTGGGACCTAGTGATCGCAGTGACCTAGATTTCCCCCAACAGGAACTCTATTTCTATGAGATGCCCTTGGATGGCCCCAGTTTTGGCCAGCTGATCAGCTAAGTCATTTCCAGTTTTGTCTGGTCCCTCTACTTTGGAATGACCCTTGATCTTTTTCCAGTAGATGGTCATCCCATTCGATGTGACCAGATCATCAATGTTTTGAATTAACCTCCCATGTTTCAAGGGTTTGTTATTAGCACATAACATGCCTCTGGTTTTCCAGTTAACCAGGTGCTCCACGAACCCGTTCCGTACATAATCCGAATCTGTGATTATGACCAGTTCGTGGAGTTGATGCTGGAAAGCATTGAGGATGGCCTGATGCACAGCCATTACTGCCACCTGACTACTTTTGGGACCAATTTTGTATCCAGCGGAGGGTTCTGGGAACTCCTTCACCCATGCATTCCCTACGCCAGCCACCAGTTCTTTCTCCCCGTTGTTGTCAACATGGTACGAGCATCCATCCACATAGACAGTGGGCATTCCCTCACACTTGTCCTCTTCAAAGACTTTGTGTGGGGAATTAAGGTATGCCTCCATGTTGTCCTTGATTTTTAGACTTTCGTCCTCGTGACAGTTTTCTCTGGCACAATCATGCAAGTCAGCCAGACCTTGCGCGAGGGGACTCTTCTTGTTTTGGCCATATCTGACCTCCACAGGAAAGCCTTGCATTGACAGAATCCAGGAAGTAATTCGGGAATTACTCACATTTCCGGCCCGGATTCTGTCACTTTGGAGATATTGCAGAGGCTGGTGTGGAGTTTCCACTATGATGTGTTCCCCCTGGATAAACGGGCGGTAATTCTTCAATGCCCACACCGTTGCCAGGAGTGCCTTCTCACAATCGCTGAATTTTTCCTCCACAGAGGATAAAGTTTTGCTCGCATAGGAGATTACTTTATTGACCTTGTCATGCTTTTGGTATAATACTGCCGTCAAGCACGTATTAGAGAACCCTGTCTCCAGGAAGAACTCCTTGTTTCTGACAGGGTAAGTTAGGCAAGGCGCTTGTGAGAGGCTTCTCTTGAGTTGTCTTACTGCCTCGGATTGTTCTGGACCCCATTCCCACTTGACCCCCCCCTTCAAGAGATGAATCAGGGGTCTAGTGATCTCTGTGTAGCCTTCAATGAACTTTCTGCTGTAATTAGTCAGTCCAAAGAGGCTCCTTAGCTCCCGCAGAGTTGTGGGGTCTTTCAGTTTCTGAAGTGCTTCCACTTTCTTTTCCTGGGGACAGAGACCCTGAGGAGTAATCTCATGCCCCAAGAAATTAACACGGGTTCTACACCACTGTGCTTTCTGAAAGGAAAGTTTTGCTCCGGCGGCCCTCAACTGTGTCAGAACATAGCGGATCTCCGCTATGTGTTCCTCCACAGATGAACTTTTGATGAGGACATCATCTACATAAGCCAGGTTACCCCTCGCACCCAGGTCGGGCATTGCCTTATGTAGGAAAATGTTGAATTCATTGCCGGAGTTGAGGTATCCGAAATCAGTCCGGGTCCATGTGTACTGCTGGCCCCCAAAGGTAAAAGCCAGTTTGTATTGGTCCTCCCTACTGACAGGCACGGTCCAGTATCCATTGGTCAGGTCTATTGCTGTGAATACCTGTGACCACTGAATCTGGGCCAGCCCTTGGTCAATGTAGGGCAGAGGCCATCGGGAAGTATGGACCCGTTTGTTGAGCTCCATAAGGTCGGTGCAGAGTCTCCACTGGCCGTTTGGCTTCAATATTCCCAGCACCGGATTATTGAAAGTGCTGTGGACTGGACGGATTATTCCCCGGGACTCAAGGTTCTTAATTATTTCAGTAAGGGACTCCATGGATGCGAGAGGCAAGCGATATTGCTTCACAAACACTCGAGTCATTCCAGGGTCCGTGGGAATTGTTGTGGTGTGGATGTCGGTGCGACCACAGTCATATGAGTCTACCGCAAAGAGATCTTGGAAATCCAAGAAAACTTGTTTCAACTTTCGCTTCTGTTCCAGAGTCACACAGGCATCAGCTAGGTTGACTCTCTCTTCCACCATCTGCCTGAAGCCTGGAAAGACTACTGGTTTGGCTATCTCAGCGGCCTCCTCCAGCTGGGTGGAGAAGTCCCTGGTCAGAGTGCTGATTTGGACTGGAGGCTTCGGGTGGGAAAGGCAGCCCTCATGGACCTGGAAAATCACCTCATCCCTTCTGAAGTCACAAGTCACATCTTCCTTACCATAAGGGCAAGAAGTGTACACCAGGAAGTTCCCCCCATGCCGGGTGAAAATCCTGTCTGGTGTTGTATTGTCCTCACTGTCACTGTCAAAACAGTCCTTGGGGATTGGTCCTAACAGTTAATTTCCTAAATCAATGGAGAAATGTCGGTCATCAATCGCCATTCCAATAATGGTGCCTGCGGCTAGAGTAATACTCTTTAAGTCGCTGTTATCCACCTCTATTGGAATGGTGTCATGTTCTATGTTGACTAATGGTGTTGGGTTTACCCCTAACCCTTGCTGTTGGAGAGAAGCATTTAGATGGATATAAGCATCAGGGTTTTGCAATTTTTGTCCTCTTTTAACTTTCACTTCCAGGGAGAATTGTCGGGTCCTTTCTGGGATGGTGACTTCCTCTTTGAGCTGAATTTCAACTGCATAAGGTAGCAATTGAGCTGACCTAAATGCTTTTTCTGGATCATCAAAGCCCATGGGACTATCCGCTAATCGGGACCAAGCTTTGAAGTTTATTAGGTCCAAACTAATGGCAAAGCGATTGAGAATGTCACTGCCTAAGTAAAAGGCGGCAGTGACGTCTCGCACGACCCAACAATTATGGACTATGCTCTTGTTGCCAATGGAGATTTTGAGCATACACCTGCTTGGCAGGAGATCTTTGGAATTAGGTGCTTCCAGGTCCATTTCCCATTTGTCTATCAGTTTGAATGTGGGAATGGCTGGATCTTTTGGGAATTGGCGGAACATGGCTTCGCTGATGAAGCTCTTACCGTTGTTCACACACACTCGAGCGAGAACAGAGTCCTTCCCATCATTTAACTGAACAGGGATGAACAACTGCTCTCCAATTTGCTGAATATCAGCCAGGCTCTGAGCTGATTTCACATCTTTCTGGACTATAGGAGTGGGAGTTTCTGATTGTGGATTAGTAAAGAATTTCAGGGTGTTTCCTTCCAGTGTGGAATACCACCTTAAACTGGAAGGAAGGTTGATTTTCAGAAATAGAGAGGACCCCCCACCACCAGTCTGTTGTCCTGCTGCTATTACTGTCACTTCTGGAATTTGGCTATTCTGGAAGTGAAATTCTACTTGGTCAGATTTTTGTTCAACCATGTGGCATGTGCCGTTTAAACTAACATGGGTGACACTCTGTTTTAATTGTATTGGTCGGCTAGTCTGGGTCCAGAGGACCTTGTTTACGCAATCTATTAGGTGTGACAAACTTCTCAGGAGTTCATTCCCTATTAAACAAGGGGTGCCCTCTGGGGTCACTACTATGATCGAGTGTTTCACCTGGTGTCGCCCAATTTTGATGTCCAAATCTGCAGTCCCCTCGACAGGAATTTCCTTCCCGTCAAAGTTATGCAGTTGTCCAGGAAGAGAGGTGAGAGGAATTCGGTAATTCTCCCCCTTCCTGCATTTAGTTCCTCAAAGGCCCTTTTGGACAGAAGGGTAGCTTGGGATCCAGTGTCCACCAGTGCCAAAATTGTACCCTGCCCCTGTACTTGTACCGGGGCATAGTATCTTCCCTCCTTCTCCTCAAGGGGGCACAGATAATGCACATTTTTGGACAACTAGTGGGCTAACTTTCTGGTTTTGGACATTGCTAGCGACGAGATTTGGGCAGAATTCTGTGGAGAGTCTTGGGAATCTGAAAGAAAAAGTTGCCAACTGGAAATCAGTCATTGTGGGTTCCCCTGGTTCCGGTTCTGGGCCACCCCCCCTTTTTGGAGGCAGTCATCAGGATGGGTTTGACCCTTGGGATTTTGGTATTGTCGGTTCTCAGATGAGATGATGGGCGGCGGTAGCTCAGTCTCCACATCTCCCCAGTCTGGATTGGAATCCCTTGGGACCCATTTTTTCTTGGAAGGAGTTCCCCCATCTCTGAAGGAGAAGATCCTTTTCCCAGGATCTTCTGAGGATCCCCCTCCCTCAAATTGGAAGACCTGTACCTCCTCCACAAAGTGGGTCTGTTTGGGTCCTTTGTTTCTCCTACCTCCTCTCTGCTCCTTGGGTGGCAGACTTTCAGGGGTAGGAGATTTTGTTTCCGGTTCCTGGTTTTCCAGGGGCTGTTTACAAGTTGGGAAGGAGGCTTCCTCCAAGGCTTTACACCCCCCTTCCCCTTGTGCCTCCTCCCTGGGAACCGGTGGGTTATCGGGGTGCTGCCCCCGTCATTGTTCTGGAGCACCAACTCCAGAGTTTGGGGCATTTTGCGGTGGCATGCTCATCTGAGGGTTCTGTTGAGGCCTCAGTATGTGACCCAGATCTCGTGCCATATTTTGGACCTGGCGCTCAAGTTGTGAAACCCGCTCAGGCTGATACGGGGCTCTATTTTCTCCCCTGGGCTGATCCCGGTAAGGGTAGCTATCCCTTCTCTGGTAGTACCCCTGGTTGGGAAGATTTTGGTACCCCTCCACCCTTGGCCTCCCCTCTCCCGGATTAGGTTGTCTGGGCTCAGGGAATTGGGGAAAGAAGGATGGATGATTTTGGGGCTGGAAATTGGGTGGATACCTGGGGAAAAAGTTCTGCCCAGGATTTGGAGAATTTCTGCCCTACTGTGGGAAGTTGGGAGGGACGTCCCCTGGGTTAGGTGCTTGCCTGGATCCCCCCCCTCGGGCTGGAGGAGTCCACACATAACCCAGGATGGGTCGGTTTCCCTTGTAGCGGGGACTTACATAATCAGGGGAGCGAGGGACCCCATTTGCCTCGACTCCCTGTCTGTGACTGGCCCGAGGGCCTTCTGGGCTGTGAATTATTTGGCGCAGGCAGGTTTTTAGGCCCCCCATCTCCAAATCTAAAACGGGGGCAACTTTTACTCTGCCACCTTGGCAGCAGCGGGGGTGCTGTTGGTTTTGGGGTTTTTCTGTGCATTACTTTTATTTTCGCTGGGTTTCTGCACCTCACAGATCCGGGTAGCCTGTTCAATGACCCAGTCTAAAGATCTTTTCTCATGAAAATCTCTCACGAGCTGGGTCATTATGTATTTGGGTAAGGCATGGAAAAACGTACTGATAAATTCTCTGCTATCTGTGCGCACCCTTCTGGTGGTCTGCGCAAAAGCACGCTTTAATTCTTGCACAAACTCTTGTGGGGCCTGATCCTCCCCAGATTGCAAATTGTAGGCTGCCTTGTGAGCCTCTTGAGGATTTCTGTGCACAGAAAAATGTTTCAAGATGGCTGCCCTGTATGTGGACCACCTTGAATGGTTTTGATCCTCCAGCCCCGCAAAGAAACTGGATTATTCTGGTGAGAAGGTCCACTTTACATATTGAATACAGCTTTGGCTGTCCTTCAAATGGAAAGTCTCCATCATTTGCTCATAGAGCTCCAAGTGTTCCCAAACAGAATACTTGGCGTTCTTATGATAAGGCGTGATGACACCCCTTATTGCCTTTATTTGTTTCAATGGGTCCTTAAGCAAGGCCCTTTTTGCCTTATTGGCCTTTTTGGTTCGGGTAACCCTGGTCCATTCATCCTCCGACTCAGAAGCGCTGCTCCCAGAGGTGCCCATCTGATCTTCCAGGTTTTCCCGGATTTTGAGGGCCTGGGAATGGCTGGCAGAATGTGGGGACCTGGTCTCCTGTGTCCTGTGACACTCTGAGGAGTCTTCAGATCCCTCCTTGCTACCAGGATTTGCTGGGTATCCCCCCCACTGACCTAACTGGGCAGAGGTTTTCAGGATGCCCTTAATGGGCCTACTCTCCTGGGGTTCCCCACTAAATTGCACTGTGCTTGGGTGCCCATACCCGGATACCCGCCCATCCATTCCTGGGAGGCACTGGCCTATGAGCCCCATACTTCTAGCTGGATAGTAATCTGCCATCCCCGTGGCCCTGGGCTCATGTGCGCGAGGGGACATGGGGGTGGCAGAGTCCAGGGACTGGGAGAGATGAAGGCCTCTGGTACTAGGGCTCCTGAGGTTATGCTCAGGAGTTTCTCTTTCCCAGCGAACCTCATCTCTATCCGCCCCTGCTTCCTGTTGCAATGCAAGAGCCTGCGCTTTCAGTTCCTCAGTTAAGGCCTTACTAGACTCTATCAGTCTCTCCTGCATCGCCACCTGTTGCTGGAGCCTATCATTGTGCTGACAGAGAGCCTCATTTACTCTCTGTGCCTCCTGATTGGTCCTGGAGTACTGGGCCAGTCTCTGCTGCAGGAGGGTTACCTCCTGAGCTGTGTCCCTATTGGCCTGCTCCTTTCTTGCCAGAGCATCCTCCACCCTCCTGGTGTGCTCTAACAAGTTCTGGTGTTCTTTTTGGAGGTCACCCAGTCCCTGGAGGGCCAGGTGATTTTCTTCCATTTTCCTTTTTAAGTGGCAGACTTCCTGGCCTAAGGTATCCCTTTCCTGACTAAGAGCCTGCATCTGTGCCGCTAGGTCGTCCCTTTGCCTTTGGAAGGCACCAGCTTTCTGGCGCTCCTGATCAAACTCTGCCTGGGTATCCAGGTCTTTCGGAATCAATTTATTGCTTTCCTCTTTCTCTCTGTCTAATCAAATTTGCAGGGTGGCTACCTGCTCTGTGCATGCCCTGTTGAAGTCCAGTTGTTGCTCCAGCTTATTTTTCTGGCTCTGCAGTAGGGAGTCCAAACCTTCTTGGTACTCCTTCTGCAAGGCCAGAAATCTGGTATCCTGGTCCGTCTTTTCCTGTTGCAGTCTATCCATGTCCTCTTTTATTTTAATGATATACTGCCTACTATAATTTTCTGACTCCTGGCTCCTGAGCAGCCTATGCTCAGAAGAGTCCAGATCAGATTGGGCCTTTTCTAACGCCATCTGTTGCCTATTTGCCAGGTCTTGGCCTTCAGCACATTTGTCCTGCATGGCTCCCATATATAGATACAAATATGCCGCTATCCTAACCATCTTGTCGTGTTCATCTTTAACTTTAGGAGCCATGTATAATTCACTCAGGGCCACATGTAATGGACCCTGATCTCTTCATTTATCTGATCCTGTTTCAGTGACCTGTTGCGCGATTGCCTACAGCGAGACCGTTTGGTCCTGATGAGTCCACTCACCTCTCACAAATAGCTTATGTAAGAAGTGTTCTCTGGCTATTTTCATTTCTACCAAGGTCGTCATTCTGGAATTTGAGTTCCTTCCTGACTTACAGAAGTTTGTATTTTATTTTGCAAAACAGACCGTTTCCTTAGAGCGTTCCTTTGAGGGGTGCTTTCACAGTGTAAAACAGCGTGGTGATCTAACCGGATATGTGTATCTGGTCAGTTGACACACTGTATTAATCTGCACAAATGGTAAATCTAACCCAGAATATCCCGGCTCCGAGCCCCCATTTTTGTAAGCAATATTCAATCAACACTACAGCCAAGTCAATGCCTAGTCTGGGATGCTGAGGAAAACCCGTATTAATGTATTTTTATGTCTAGTTCAGTACTCTGGATGACCACCCTTGTATAACACCCCCCTCTTAGAATCCCCCTGACCCCACTGAGCCAAGAAGTAGGTTTGTTTTGCAAATTAAAAGGTTTATTTGAGAATGTAAACAATATATATATATATATCACACTTTATAATAAATTAATATCTGATAGTACACTTAGACATATGATGTTGATCAACAATGGGTAATCTGGCACAAGCACACTTCTTTACAATCAATGAGGAGTTAGTATAGGATGGATAAAGTAGCAAAAATACTTTTATGATTTCAAGGGAAAAGCAATGAGGAATAAAATGCAGTACAGAAATACTTGATATGATTTTAGCAAAAGATAAGATAATCACTTTTATCTCTGGCAATTCACCCCCCTCCCCTATGCAATGTAAGAAATGGAAGGAGATGAAAAGAGGAGCACACAGTTCTCAGGAATGCAATCAAATACAATACGAAATTCAGTTCCCCCCGAGCAAGCTTAGAGGAAACAGGTAGGAGTTTGAAACACAGGCCCAAAATGCTTTTTTAAATGTGATGGCAATGGATGGGAAAATGTGCCAACTGATTTTAATTCCCTCTAGAGATTCAGGGTGACTGGGAGATGCGTGTTGTTATTAGTTCAGGCTCCTTTTAGCAATGCTCTATGAGTTATTACCAGGTTGCAAACGGATTTTAACAAAAGAAACAATGGAGCTGCTATTTTGACAAGTGGAGAAATTGAGCGAAAATCGCAAATCGTGGTAAATTTCGCAAGTGCGTGTCTCGCGATTGCGGTAAAAGTATAAGGAGTAGGAAGTCGGTTCTAGACTTGTTTCTAAGATTCTAAGCTTTCAGAGGAAAGTTAAATCTCGTTCCTAGCCCAAACAGTTCCAGAGATACGGACGATTTAATAAAGGTAGATTTTCGGATTTAAAGTAAAACTCAAAATGACAGGTGACAGCTTGCAGCTGCAGAATTGACAGGTGACAGTTGTGCAGCTTTACAAATGACAGGAACACGATTTCTAGGAGGCTGTTCTACTTAGGTTAAAATAGTTTGGATTAGATTATTTTAACCAAGAGATTGGTTCTGCACAGTTCTGCTAGGTACTCACAATATAATTTGAAATAGGCCTCGTCACGGATCTGGTCAACACGTCTGGCTGCGGTTCTGTCTGCTCAGCGGGTCAATCAGGCACCGGTTCTGCTCACAGCGATCTGGGTCAGCTCTGCTCTGCTGGTCTAGCCTCTCTGGATTCAGCGGCCTCTGGTTCTGGATACTGCTCTGCTTTCCGGTCCGGATCAAGTGGATTCTGGATGTAACACTGCTTTCTGGGTACTGGCAAGAGTTCTTGGCGAAAAGAATTCAGACAGCTCGCCCGGCTGTGGAATAGTTTGCAAATGATTTTGAGGCCTGCTGACAAATACCTTTGCTTGCAGTGGGCCTTCTTGGTTCAAAGTTCTGTAGTATCTGTTTAGCTTGGAAGTCTAAGTGTTGGATCTCTGGATGTGAAGTCGTCGGTCTGCATGCTCCGCAGCAAATGGAATTGAATGTCTCTACCTGTCCCAGCAGTCTCTTTTTATGTGTTTTGAAAATGGGTGTGTGCCTGGGCCTAGCTAAGCCTGCCCCTCTCTACTTGTCATTGGCCCAATTCTCCCCTCTCCCATGGTTGGGGGAAGGAAATGGATTGTCATCATGATGAGGTCTGTTTATGGGTCAGAGGATCCTCCCCTGGTCAGTTAGCCCACAAATCTATATTTGATTCAAATACATCTTTCCCAGATATGCAATTTGTTGAAATTACATGTGCACATTATATATTCCTTATGGTCCATGCTTGTCCGCCTCTGATCTTCGTGGGGACTTGCATTCAAAAATAACAACATTTTGCACCTTTTAACTGGTTTTGCAATATCGGACATTTACCCAAAATTACACACATGTGCGCAAGGAGTATGGACATTAATTGATGAAGTGTCAGATTTTTAACATGCAGACATTTGGAGTGAGACCCTATTTTCCGCTAGCAACCCCCCAGAATACACCACAGGATCCTAACGCCTCTCAAAATGTTCACAGAAAAATCACAAAAATAATGATATTACTTATATAATTCTGAAAAGTCCGCACTATGAGTTGTCTATCTTTTTAAAATTATGCCCTGGTCAAAAAGGGGTGTGGCTTCCCACATCACAGGGTGGAATAACTGGTTTATCCACTTCCCCCAAGCTCAGCTGCTAGCAGAGGCACTGCCCCTCCCAGTTTCCCCTAAGAGGAAGCCACTTTACGACGCCCCCAATGTAACATTTGCCTGAGTCAAGGGAGTTGCATTGTTCTGTTCCTTCCAGTTCCGAGGTGCTCCACCCCTAATCTAATCAGAGAGGTGACAACTCCTTTTGGCAAGGGGCAGCAGGATGCAACTAGGCCTGGGAAGAGTGGCTGAACAGGTTTCTCCTGTCGGGGGTAGTTGTCAGGCAGAATCCAGTTTCATTAAGCCAGGATTCAGCTAAATGTCACTTTTTGTTCCCAGTTTTCTACATTCAAATCAAACTGACAATTTTTACCTATACATTAAATAATTACTTCCTTCAAGTCATTTCAGAATATAGTTTTACATTGTATCCACCTCTTAGCAAGTCTTCCCTTGGTCTGGTTTTGTTTCATTTGTTCAGTTTTACACAAAAGTCTGGTGGTTTTAAAACGCCGGCTTTTTGATAGTGGTGAGTACTGGTAATGCAACCATTTTTGGGATTAAGAAAATGAATTCCCCACAGTTCTGAGTTGCTTTTTGGCAATCAGCATTGCCATTCCCAATGGTTTCAGGCTACTGTGTGTGTAGCCCAATGGTGGTTTTAGGCAGTGCCCTCCTGTGCTCACAAAATAGGCAAAAATGTGTGGCAGCCTATTCTTCATGTTTTCCCTGTGCACTCTCTGGGGAGTTCTGGCCATCATGATGTTTTCCATGCCAGTACTGGACAGTTTTATGGTAGGGCTTGGATGCATGGGTAAAAACATCCCACAGTGCCCCTGGCTGCTGGTGGATAGGGGTGCAGGGGGACATGAGTGGGGGCCTGGTGGAGGGTGCCCCTGACTGCTGGGGGGTAGGGGTGTAGGGGGACATGAGTGGGGGCCTGGTGGAGGGTGTCCCTGACTGCTGGGGGGTGGGGGTTCAGGGGGACATGAGTGGGGGCCTGGTGGAGGGTGCCCCTGACTGCTGGGGGGTGGGGGTGGTGGAAGACATGTATGGGGGCCTGGCGGAGAGTGCCCCTGGATGCTGGTGGGTGGGGGTGCTGGGAGACATGCGTTGGTGATCAGTAGTGCAAGGTGACATGTGGGTTGGCTGGGGGCATGGCCATGGTGGATGCGGGACATGAGCAGGGGTGCAGGGTAGTCCCCTGTGGTGTGGGCTGCCTGCAGGGGCCGTGGAGGGTGTAGAGGGAACACCTGGGAGGACCCACACCGTCAATTCACGGGCAATTCGGGCAACCCCGAAATACACATACCCTGATGAAATCGCGTGTGGAACTTCCCGCGCACCCCAGAATACACGTACCCTGCAGAATTAGCATGTGGGAATTCACACGCACCCCGGAATCCACTTACCCTGCTGATATCTCGTGTGGAACTTCCCACACACCCCGGAATACACGTACCCTGCAGAACTAGCGTGTGGAACTTCACGTGCACCCCGGAATCCGCATACCCTGCTGAAATCACGTGTGGAACTTCCCGCGCACCCCGGAACACACATACCCAGGCCAATCGCGTGTGGGACTTCCCGCGCACCCCGGAATACACGGACCCAGGCAATTCGCGTGTGGGACTTCCTGCGCACCCCAGAATACACGGACCCAGGCAATTTGCGTGTGAAACTTCCCGCGCAGCCCGGAATACACATACCCAGGCCAATCGCGTGTGGAACTTCCCACGCACCCCGGAATACACGTACCCTGCAGAATTAGCGTGTGGAACTTCACGTGCACCCCGGAATCCAGGTACCGTGCTGAAATCGCGTGTGGAACTTCCCGCGCACCCCGGAATACACGTACCCTGCAGAATTAGCATGTGTAACTTCACACGCACCCCGGAATCCACGTACCCTGCTGAAATCACGTGTGGAACTTCCCGCGCACCCCGGAATACACGTACCCAGGCAAATCGCATGTGGGACTTTCCGCGCAGCACAGAATACACGCACACGCTATTTTTCACGCAGCGGCTGTCCGTGTTTGTCGTGTACCCCTTTGCACGTCATTTGTCTTAGAGGGCCACAGTATGTGACATTCATCATAGCTGTATATAGATGCTTTTTGTTGGCGCACATTTTGGCGCACATTTATTTCAGGGGCAGGGACACTACCGCCTGCTTTCTTGTGGCGGACGTATTTGGGCCTGTGCGTTGGTTTGACCGTGCGCTGGTTTGCCCTATTGGATTCCATGAATACGTGTTGTAGGCTTGCGTGTGGGCCTTCCGCGCACTTGCCTCCTGTACTTCCCCTGTGACGCCCACATTTTGACGAGTTGTTCCCCATTCCGAGTGTTACGCCCCGTGTTCCGCCTACTTTTGTTGTGTGCGCAGCGCTATGTGCGATTTCGCTGTGGCCGTGGCGCACGCCGTTAGATATCCTGTGCGCCGGCGTGCGCCGCGCACTTTTTCAGCGCACATCCGATATTTTTCTCACGCACGGCCTTCCATGAATCGATGTGCGCTGGTTTCCCTGCGATTTTCACACTTGCACTGCGATTTTCGCACTTTTACTGCGATTCGCACGTTTTGGCACCTCTGCGCAGGAATTTTCGGCGCACATTAATTCCATGAATCGACACCTTAAATGGTGCAATCTTAGGATGCGGGAAATGAGTTTGCGCCAAAACAGCGCTTTTTTCTGATGTGGTCCATATATGTGTCATTTGTATAGACTTAAATGCACCAATGCACAGACGAAATAGAAGGACACCGCGCGCACCTGGGTCGGATTCATCATAGTTCAGTCAAATATGGGCACTTTATTTTTACGTTTTGTGAATCATATGCGTTTAAATATAGTGTAAATGACCGATTTACTGTGAGTGTAGTACTTTTTACGAATCAGCAACTTGTATTACAGAGTGAATAGTGCATTAGGCTGGTTTCCACACTGTGCCATTTAGATGTATTTGAGAAAAGACTGAGCGCTATTCCTGTGTATAAGCGCACGTTCAAGTGTGTTTGCAATGGCACTAATGTTGCAGCGCACATGGAAACAGTGCTAGCCTGTGTGCAAACACCATACTTACATATGCAAAAATGTACCATCATACAGCTAAAGAAAACACGTTATGTCATCGTTAAGGCTAAAAACAATCTATATGCACTAAATAAATTAATACATGTAATTTAAACCACTGACTTGATATTCCCTTCCTCAAATGAAAGGTTGGTGCACCCTCTGAACGTAAATGACTGGGCACATATCTTGGATGTAGTGTGTTCACCTAGCAGCATACATCCATTTTACGTCTCTGCAGGAAGCCTAGCAAGGTTAATTTGAAAGTGAAAATATTAGCGGAACATGTTCCACTGTCGGTCTGCATTTCTTCGGGTTGTTACGAAGGGTCAAGATAGGAGGGTTCACATTTTATGTGTATCGCCCCTGGTCACAATCACAGACTGTCTGTTTGAGCCAGACTCATGAGGCAGGCAGGGGAAGGATTGGATTACATGCAAACTGCTTCACCCATTCCTAAAACATTCATCACACAGAAAATCCTAATATGATCACTTTATACTGTGAAATATTCCAGTCACTTCTCAATTTCATTTTTTACTGCTCGAGGGAGCAATTTATAATTTTATCATGTGATTCCCTTATTCACAATATATGGCTGAATTTTTCATTACAGGGAAACTGTCTTAAAATAACTCTAATCCATTGGCCGGTGGCTGGGATCACCGAGTGTTAAGTGCTAATGTATTTAGCATCGGTAAAATCATGGCTCCTGGCGCCGTGGAGTGAAGACTGCGAGGCTCAAAAAGTAGAAAGTGCACTGCTAAGAGCACCACACACTCTCTTGCCTCAGCAACATCCTGACATCCTAGCATGTTAGTAATATATGGAGGAAAAGTTATTGAATTGGGTGAAACGACACAGGAAACTTAGGCTGTTAGCCCCACGCCTTTGCACATGCTCGAAATCTACTGAGAATTCTCCCTTCAGACATCAGCCTGGGTAATGCTGTATGATTGATTGATTTTCGCAGCTATTCTAGTACAGAAAAATAATCATAAAAGTGCATTGCAGAAAAAAAATACATTCAGCATAATACACTTTAATGGCATAGCAATTCCATTTCTTTTTGAAAAATTATACCAAGGCTGTAAAAGTAGCTGATGTTAAAGGCAACTCGATGTTTGTTTTTGTTTTGCAAATTCGGCGACAAATGTTAGACTGCTAATGACAACGATTGTAAAGACATTTTATTGATATGAATGCTAATCTGTAGGACCCACTGCTGCATTAGTGAAAATGAGTCACACGCTACAACCTGTATATTTTGCACAGCTTGATGTGCAAAATTCGATCCAACACCACAGGAATTTACTGGGCTCAGTTACAGGGACGTCATCTCACCAAAATGCCTGGGGTAGAGGAAGTGACATCACACGACCCTTTACCTCTGATGACAGCACAGGAAGTGTTGTTACTTGACCCCGCCCCAAGTGACATCACAGGAAGTGATGGCACATGACCTTCAGATGTGTCTAATACCCATGCTTCCAATCACACTCATACACCTTCTCTCGCATCCACTCACACTGCATCCGCCATATAGGCACGCACCCACCCACCCAGAACATTCAAACACACACTATTACATTCATACTCAATCACCCACCAGTCACTCACACATAAACCTTCTCTTACATCCACACTCACTGCAATCTCAACACAGGCACACCAGAACATTTAAACACACACTAACACATTTCTTCTCATTCACCTACAGTCACACTCACTCATACACCTTCTCTCATGTCCACTCACACTGCATTCTCCACGCAGGAAAGCACCCACCCACCCAGAACAAAAACTCACTATCACATTCCTACTCATTCACCCACCTGTCACTCACTCATACAACATCTTTTAGGTCCACTCACACAGCATTCTCTACACAGGCATGCGCCCACCCACACACCCAGAACAAACACACACTATCACATTCCTACTCATTGAGCCACCAGTTATGCATGTATGTGCCTTCTCTTACATCTACGCTCACTGCATTATCTACATAGGCACACACCCAGAACATTCAAAAACAAACTATGAAATTTCTGGACATTCACCCACCAGTCGCTCACTCATACACCTCTTACATCCACTCTCAGCACATTATCTGCACAGACACACACACCCACTCAGAACATTAAAAAACGTGCACATTCCTACTCATTCATGCAACAGTCACTCACTCATAAACCTTCTCTTACATCCACTCTCACTGCATTATCTGAACAGGCACAAACCCAACCAGAACATTCCAACACACACACTTTCACATTTCTTCTTATTCACTCACCACTCACTGACCCATAGCACATACATACACCTGACATGCACTTCACACATGAAAAATACACTTCACATTTAAACAAAAACAACAAAAAATCGCATTTTTACCTATTTTTCCACCTTCAGTCTGTCACCCCAGGACACACCCATCTCCTCTGTGCTGCTCACAAACAGGAACCAGGAAGCTCGGAGAGATTCCTGGTTCCTTTATATGAGTCACGAGGAGAAGCCGGAGAAGGGGTTGGAGCTGAATGTGGCATGTGACATGTGCCACATGTCACGGTCACCTGAAACCCCTACTGAGCACTTCCTTCTCACACTGCAAGCCCCAGCCTAGCCTTCGCCCTGATGGATGAGGACTGGGCCTGGCACCCCCAGACCTGGTGTGGTGAGGCCACCCTGCATCGTAGGAGCTGCTCGGGGGCACCTGCTATGCCAGTTGTATCTATACTGAAGTCCACAAATGCCAATTCAATGAAGTTCTCAGGAGGTGGAGAGATAGGTTGAGGGGAGGGAAAGTCCTAACTTTGGTAGGTTGTGGGCTACACAGCCAGGTTGGACTTTTCATTTTGTGATTTGTTAAGGAGAGCCAGGGAGTGTGTAGCAGGAACAGAGACAGAAAAGTGTGGTCATAAGGTGGGGGTGAACAGAGGGGCAGAAAAATCATGGGAGGAGAGGAAGAAGGGACTGAACTGTGGATCAGCTTGTTACGGTTGATGACCAGATATCCACTTATGATACATTATATTTGGTACCTCGAATTGGCCGTGCAACTCCTGACTAGCAATATCATTTTTAGGTATGGTAGTTGGGTATTTTATTTCTTATGATACATGGCCATTTCCTGTCATCCCATTTTAATACTGGCCTCTTGCTTAATCTAATTCATGAGACCTTTCAGTTGCTGATACCTATTATCTGTTTGGATTACAAGAAACAGATATGTAGTTTCTAGTGTGTTGCAGAACAATTGTTGTAGCAGGTTACTAAAGTTATTACCTGTAAGTTTATGTTCTTGTAATCTTGTACCTCTGGGTCTGGGTGCTACCAACAAATACAATAAATAAAATAATTAAATAAATAAATACATACAAATGAATCTAAACGCTTTCCTTTTGTGCTGTACAATAAGTAATACAAAGCAGAGAAAGGCTCACTCCTGTGTGTTTAACTCCCACAGTGAACAAACTGAGTATACTACCATAACTAGCTCACTATTAGTTAATAACTGTAATGTGCCACAGAACAAGAAAGGGATGTGTACAGCTTGTCAGTGATGCAGTGACACCTGGAGTTCTGCTCAGTGCTCGCTCAAGTATCAGGAATTGTGACATCCCAACTGAAGTGTAATAACTGATTACAGAGCAGTTGTGATGCCATTTTCTTTTGAACAGGTCAGTAGTGATGTCACAAGTAGCCTAGCCTAGGGCATTATTTGCATGCTTTTATAGGGTTATTGTAGTCTGCCATGTATTATAAGCATATACACGTATAGCCAGCAATATGAATGTGTATTGGTGAACTTGCTGTTGGAATTGTTGCTTTCAATATCACAACTCACTTCAATGCCCAAACAAATGATATATAGAAAAATGTGCCGCCACAATACCTTTTCAGTTGCATTGCCCTATTCAAGAAGATAATGGGGCCGATTCATGGAACAAATGTGCGCCTAAAATCTTGGCGCAAGCCGGCGCAAGCCTGAAAAAGCAAGCGCAAGCGCACGCGTGCGATTCAAGGAAGGGCCTGCGTGTTCACTGCGGGATGTGATCATATTAGGATTGTCTGTGTGATTAATGTATGAGGAATGGGTGAAGCAGTTTGCATGTAATCCAATCCTTCCCCTGCCTGCCTCATGATTCTGACTTAAATAGAAAGTCTGTGATTGTGACCAGGGGCGATACACATAAAATATGAACCCTCCTATCTTGACCCTTCGTAACAACCCGAAGAAATGCAGACCGACAGTTGAACATGTTCTGCTAATATTTTCACTTTCAGGCAGAAGCGTCCCCGCGCGCAGTATAAAAGTGCGCGCAACAACAAAAACGTATATACAGCTACGATGAATGCTCCATTTGTTGCAGCACTGATCGTGGGACACCGCAGGAGGAGGAGAATAGCCAGGGCCCACATTTTTTTGCCCCGGACCAGCTATTTTGGGATATCTGATGACCATGTCTATGGCAGGCATAGGTTTCCACCTAGTATCATCCTAGACCTGGTCAGGGAGTGGGAAGATGACCTTATATCACCCACCTTGTGCTTCCAAGCATTGAGCCCCTTGGAGAAGGTGCTCAATGTCCTGCATTTTTTGGCCACTGGGTCATTTCAGCAGACAACTGCCATAGTGCGGGAGTCTCACAGGCCATGCAGTCACGCTGCCTACGCCAGGTGTTGGCAATCATGACTGTGCCCCCCTCAGTCTGCAGGCACATATACATGCCCAGAACACCCGCAGAAAGGCAGGCCGTGGTCCAGGACTTCTACAGGGTGGCACACTTCCCCAAAGTGCTCGGTGCCATAGATTGCACCCATGTGGCCCTACGTCCACCTAGGGCCACTGAGCAAATCTATCAAAACCGCAAGCACTGGCATTCCTTCAACGTGCAGGTTGTATGTGATGCAAAGGGAATCATCACCTCTGTCTATGCAAACTACCCTGGCTCAACCCATGACAGTTTCATATACAGAATGTCTGCCCTGAGCCGGGCCCTGGAAGCTGGGAAGCATGGCGACATATGGCTCCTAGGTGAGTAAACACACAGACAAGTACACAAACCCAACCCCCCCTCCTGCTTCCCCCTTCTCCTCCCTATTCTTTCCCCTAACTATCCCCCCAACATCCCCGCCTCTCACCATCCCCTTCCCTCCTCCTACCATTCTTCACCACTCCCCTCCTATCCACTCCCTCTCCCCTTCCCAACCTAACTCCCTCAGTTAATTGCTCTTTTCATTGTTTTGTCGATTGATTCATAATGTATTTACTTCAACTGTTATTGTTTGTTTATGTAATATGTTGTTCAATTGTACAGCGCTTTGGCGTAAGGCGCTTAATAAATCAATAAATACAAATGATCACCTCCCCAGGGGACAGTGCCTAGCCTCTGAGCAACCACATGATGACGCCAATCCAGAACCCCACCACATAAATACAGGTAAGATACAATGGTGCCCATATTGCAACCAGGGCCATAGTGGAGTGCACATTCGGAGTGCTCAAGTCACGCTTCCGCTCCCTTGACCCCTCTGGCGGACAGCTACTATATGCATCCTTAGCAGTGTGCAGGATCATTGTGGAAGAATGTGTCCTGCACAATGTTGCAACACGGCGGGACGTACCGGTGGACATGGTGGTGCCCCCACATCCCCAACCACTGGCACAGGCGCTGCCCATGGGAGGGGAAAGGGCATGTGGGGAGGCAGCCCAAACCCAGCTTGTGGCCACATTTTTCACCTAAACTCACACCCCTGCGGAGTGCACACAGGCCTGGCACATACCAGGTGACAATCGATGATGACAAAGAGACAGCCAACTGTCACAACCTTACCACCCTGAGAATGTTGCCACAGAAGTGCTACATTGTGTGCATCTCTAGCTACTTAAACATAACCAATCCTGTGTGACCAAAAGGAACACATGCAAGGTGTGTATCACACCACCCCCTGCAAAACAGGCCATGACAATCACTGGTATGTCACCCAAACCCTGCCAACCCACATCACCCTTGTCTGCCACACCTTGACATGGCATGCAACAGCAAAAGCCCAACACATGACCAATTACATAAGAAGTGACGTGATAAATGGGAAGTGGCCCGACACAATGACACCTGACATGGAATCCGGTGAAATCACTGACCAACAACCTCCCACACATACCAAGTCATACACAAATGCTTTCCACCAGTGTTAGCATGAACAAAAGACTGAATGCCAGCTCACATGCACATTGGTCAAGGCAAAATGGCTAAGCCCTAACCTGTGTGCTGTTTGTGTCTCCTGCAACACACTGCTCAGCATACAGCACAGTGAACAGCCATTGTGTTGGGGATACACCTTGAGCATCACATCAAAAGAAAGAACAAAATAAACAACCCATTGACGCATGTACACGATTCCCAAATGGCAATTGATCATGCGCTGCAGGGACACAGCGTGCCCGAGAAGGCATTCTGTGTGCACATGTGGGCATGGAAGGGTGGTTGTATGTGTGGTGGAGCATTGTGTAACTGTGTGTTTCAGTAGGGACATGCACTCAATATATGCATGTGGAATCAAGTGACCCTCAGTGTCCTGTACACATCACATGCGAACATTGCCCATGTGTACACCCCAGCATGTCAAACCACAACAATACCCTGACAACTGAACAGTAAATACAACACAGGAATAGCCATTGACCAGCAGAACACATCATGTACATAGTACCCCACAATGACACTGTCAGACAGTGCCCAAACACTGTAGCCCAGGCTTATTGTCCAACAACAAAAAGGCTCTCCCTCATTTACACATCACCATGACCTTCCGAACAACTGTGTTTGGGGTGTGTAACCTTCTCCCTTTTAGTTAACCGGGCTACAGGATCCCCCTACCCCTTGGTCTTCATGTTCCACCTTGCATGTAAATAGGTTCCAGCCCCCTCAGAGGCCTCCTTGACTGGTAAAAATACCAAATCGCAGAGAACTCCAAGGAGCCAAACCCCCAAACCAGGGAAAAAGCCTCTAGGCACAAAAAACCCTGGAAGAGTCTCCAGTAGATTACCTCAAGTGGAAAAAAAAGTCCAGGCACATGTAACAGCAGAATGATAGAACTACCAAGGTAGCACAGTTCCACAATGCTTCAGCAGGATGGGTATCTTTTTCAGGACACAACATACAAGGATGATGAAACCACTGAAGGGGGTGTGACAGCTCTGGTCTCCAGGCGCAACCACCCCCTTCATGGTCTGGGCGCCTGTAAGGTAAAACTTACACAGGCCTCCGAGACCCGGCGGGGAAAGAGGGTCAGGGATCTTTTGTTTGGACATGCATTGGTATTCAGGATAACCGGAAGGAGTGGCAGGGGAAGGGAGTTGGATTGGCAAAGGAAAGTAGGCAAAATACAAAATACAACTATTGACAATAACACATACTCAATCAAAGAAACCATGTTCTACATGCACATTGTACTAAATGAGTCAAATACAAGACAAAGAGAGACTTATCTCTGGGGTTAGTGCTGGCCTCCTGCCTGCGCACTCTCAGGTCTGGTAACAGGATCAGTTCAACGCTGCAAAGAGAGCGTGAGTTACTAATCTGTGTGTGTTTACAAAACACACACAACACCATTCATGCCCCAAAGTAAGTGACTTCTCTACCAACAAACACTCTTGTCTGCTGCTATGTACGTATACGTTAGCTTGCCCCTGTGATGGTTCATACAATGTCAATGCAGTAAAGCAGGCGCACGTGGGCGCGCGGGAAATGGAAGTCCAATGCGTCAAGAATCACAGATGATAGAAGGGTCCCTGGGTGAGTTGCTAGACGCGTATAGCGAGGTGCGACTTCAGTACAAGTCGTGTTCTGGCAGCTGTGGATTACAATAGGTAGTGCAAGAGGCAATTTGCACATGCACATGATATGCACTGCACATGAGTCTTTGCCTCGCTGGGTGTCCCTGTGCGCTGTATACATTTCTGGCTAGGAGCGCTACTGCGCTAATAACTCAGCTTCTATGGAGCAGGGGGGGGCTGGAGGATATGTGCGATGGCCCCTGCGTGTGCCCCTGACAACTTATAAAGCTACTTGTCTTTTGTCCCTTAACGCATTTTAGCTGTACTGTGCGCTTCTATAACAATGCCTGGCCAAGCTCCCCAGCACTGGCGCTACTTAGCATGCATGTGCAAGTGGCCTGGTGGAAGGTTGGCTGCGGTGTGGCCCCTTGTGCTGCTCACCTTTCTTGGAGCTTCTAGAAACAAGTCTGCTTCTATCGGACGTCTGAGCACAAGCCCTGTGCTTCTGCTTGCGCACACATGCGCACATCTGCACCACCGAACGTGGCTAGGTTTCAGTAGTACTTGGCCCTGTGTCTGCTGGCAAAGGTAGTCTGGTGGCTCATTTCCCTGCAGAAAGGGCATAAAATATATTAATAATGCTAGAAGTTTCCCTGTGTGTGTGTCTTCATGCTGGTTGTCACTGGGCCATGTTAGAGACCTACATCCAAACTCCTCCCACATCAGTGTGACTTTGACAGGCAAAGGGTGGAGGCTACTGTCTACAGCATGAAGTGCATCAAGCGCATATACAGGCAAGAAAATAACATACATTGCAATCCACATCAATGAATGGACACATCAATCATGTACTCACCCAAATTGATTACAGACATGCCGTGCATAAAAGCTACTCAATCCCCACTAGGGGTGTTAACACAAGTAGTGCAGCAGCAGACAGGCCACAGATATAACAAAAGTCCAAAGCCATTGTGCAAATGGTTGTTACACCAAACCATCCTCGCGAGCCCATGGATAAGGGAAGCAGGATTGGCCTATGTGAGTCAGGACCCCAAGCTGCAAACACATACGCGAGACAAGCTTGAAGGGCCCAGCTGGAACAGACAGTGGATGCTTTCAAAAGCCACAAAGCACCACACCGTCACATGAATGCACAATAGACAAGCAATTTTAAACTATATTAACTAATTAAACTAACTATAAAAAACCTATGTTACCTAATTAAACTAACTATCAAAAACCATATTAACTAACTAAACTAACAATAAAAAATCAAAAATGGCCCCATACGACCTGGGGGGAAGGCACCCAGGAGGGGGGAGGTACAGGGTGCACCTCAACACCCACATGCAATGATGTTGAGACCTGTGTGGGCGATAACTTGTTGTCCTCATCACCCTCTGGCTGAAAAGGTTGACGTGGCACAGTACCCTGACCACGCCTATGCGCAGCTTGCCCCTCATTGGCAGCAAGTCTGCGGCACGGGTGAGCCTGGTTCTGTGCGGCGATGACACGTAGGGCAGCATGTAGAACCTTGCGTGATACGCGTGCTTCCTCTTGCAAGGTAACACGTGTAACACAGAGTTCTTCCTGAATGGCCTGGCTGGACAACTCGTACACCTCCCGGCAAGCACGTAGCTCAGCCGAGATGGTATTCTCTAGCTGCTCCAACCTCTCCTCTGACCGCCTCCTCTGGGACATCATGAGCACAGCCAGAGTAGATTTGAGGGATTCATAGTCAACCCTCATGGCCTCCATGTGTGCCTCTGTGTGAGCAGCAATTGCTTGAACCAAAGACAACGTTTCAGCCCGGTGTGCCCTGTCTGAGGCCGCCATGCCCAGCCTGAGCGAGTGGGCCATGGGCTGTGCCACCCGCTGCTGGAGGTCCACGTGCCTAGCAGGGGGTAGCATGGATTGGGCCACACGTTCCATGCTCTCAGCGATGTTATCAATTGCTGCCCCCTGGTGTTCTGAATTGGCAACCATGGCTTGCTCCCACTCAGTATACCCCAGTGGCACGTGGCCACCGTGTTGCTGGGCTTGACACCTGCGGCGCCCAAGGAGCCGACATCCTTGTTGGGTTGGCACCGGCTGCAGGACTACATTCCTCTGTTGACCTGATGCCCCAGGCACATCAGCAACTGGAGTGGAGGGTGACCCTGCATCCCAATCCACCACAGGCAGAGGTCCCACCACCGTCTGGCCCCTCAGTGCAGGTGTCACGGACAGAGGAGCGTCCACATCAGAATCACTCACCCCTGACAAATGGACCTGATGCACATCCAACTCGACATTGTCGTCAGAGTGATCATCCGAGCTAGACTCATTGCCAGCCCTAGACAAGATGGTCTGTAACACAAGTGGGTTCACATGGCCTACCACCCCATGAGCCCCACTTGTGCTGGGTTGCTGGTGTGATAGCAACCCTGTGTCTGGCATGACAACACCATCCTCTGGCTCCATTGAGTCATCATCTGAAAAGTTGACAAAAGATAAACATTAGTACACATGTCAGAAGCACATAACACAAACACACACATAGACATCACATAGACAGCCAACACATGAAGCAGACATGTCACACACAAATGAGAACCTGGCATGCATCTAATGGCCTTGATATGCAAACACATCCTAGAAGCAGAAATAGCAAAGCCTACACAAGTACAAAATGTAGTATATGAAGTCCATCAGACACCACCTCTGTCAGGCACATGTCAGAGGCAGAAAAGACAGATGGCAACTAAGAGATGCTACACACCATAAGCATTACTGAACTGCAAATTCATCACTGCTGCAAGTGAATCCAAACAACACAATGACACAAGTACCATGCATGTAGACATGCATCACTAAAGCATCATCATCAGTATAGCTACATCCATCTGCAGCTCGGTCTGTACCGGGTGGCATGGGCCATGTAGATATAGTGAATGTCCCAAGCAAAGCAAGGGCCTGCAACCAGGCATGAGGGACCATAACGCCCAGCACCGTCCGAGCTACAGGACATGAGGCCTCCCCAACACCCCTCAGGGCCTGATTGAGCACATTGGGCTATGAATGTGCCCGATTACATCATTCCTTGTGGAAATCCCAACGGCCAGGACCCACCATAGTAGCTAAATGGGCATGGGCATACACATACTGCACAAAAGTGAACCTTTGGGATCATACCAGTTCCACATGATGTGCGCAATGCTGAAATCTATCAACTAAGTATTAGTCAGTTAACAATAAAGCTGCAGAAGACACATGTGTAAATGGACACTTTCACAAACACACAAGTGAGTATTCGCAATGTTGCACCACACAATGTTGAAGCTGCTTGCATATGTAAATGTGAAAGGGTTCAAAAACACCCATTTCCCCATACACCTGTATTGTGAACATGACCAGCATCCAATACACCAAAGCAAGCAGCTATAATGCTGCTTTCTTTGATGTATGTGGAAGTGCACACATACACACATGAAGGATGCTCCACAGTCATTACTACCCGATTGGCAGGCTACATCCAATCAGTGCCCTATGCCAGTTGGTATAGGCCGCACATTGATCAATCAACTCATCTAAACAACCACTAGGGAGTTACAATACTGAGTACATGTGTCACAGGATGCGCCTGTGCCCGTTGCATACATGACAGAGAAGGGATGAAAAACTGTCCATACATGCCATGTGACTTTGACATTGCATCAGTAAGTAGGCATGTAGAAGGGTGTAACACGGCTCAGAAGTGGGTTGATGCAGTGGAGAACATGTGTATGTTACCCACTATCTACATTAACAAGTACATTATGTCTATCAATAAACGTGAAGGCAGTGCAAGGGCAATTTCAGGCATCACGTGCAATGTGCATGCAATGGGTTGCATGGCTTCAAGCAAACCCCCCACCCCCTCCCGAAGTGAAAATGCAGGGAGGCATTGCATGGCAGTGAAAGGGTGACCAGAGACAGTGGCAGACAGTGTTGACTAGTGTCAATTGCATCATCTGAGTCAACTGACAGCACAGCAGATGATGATGGGACAGTAAGCAGGACACATGATGAACCCTCAGTAGTACATCCATGTGTGCAGAAGCCACTACACCAGTTGAACAGAGTCAGTGGGCCTGAAACAGGGTGAGGCCTGTGCCCGACACAGACTGTGACACCCTAAACCTGTGTTTTTATGCTGGACTGAGCCAGAGTGGGCATGGAATGGATGATCAAATGCCATGAAATGTAGGTCATCCTGGAAACGTACTACAATGATCATCCTATCAAGGACACATAGGGGCATGAATTAAATGCACATGGAGCATGAATGGGCACTCATGTCCCTGCGGGGCATCTGCCATCTGCACAGTCCAAGTGAGATACCCTGCATCAAGGACAGAGTATGTGCCCCACTGCATGTGTCTGGCAGGTTGGCTGGTGGAAGTTTGCATGTACATAGAACCCTTGAACAGGCCATTGCAGTACACCAACATGATGCACACCAGTGCCATGGTGAAATTGTGTTGTAGGGGGGGTGGAGGGGCAAGGGAGCATGCCTACGTGGAGTACCTGCATGCAGGCAGAAGACACATGCACGTCAGTCATGCAATGACATAGTCCCAGTGCTGAGAGAAAAGACACCCCAGGCTACATGCAGAAGGGCCAGTGAGCTGGAACATGGACTGGAGGGGCAGCCGGTTGAGTAGCATGTGAGTAGGGTGCAAGTGTGGCCATGGGTACATTCCCCATCTGCTCTACATGTCCAGCATCCTGCACAGCAGGCAAGCATCAGTGAAGCATTGCATGACTTGCACATGAGAAGCATGTACACATGAAATGTAGTGGCAGTCAAGGACAACACATCACACAAGCAAACCACACATGGCCTCGACAAACACGCAACAACACTCACTAGACGGGGCATCAAAGTCCAGCATCTCTCCCACTCTTTCGACCATTCCTGCTGGTATTTACTCCGCAGCGACTGACTCATGCGAATTGAGGTCTTCCTCCTCAGGTGGTGACCCAGTCACCAGAGTCATGTTGTAATTAGAGGCACGCTTCGCCTTAGTACTGCGTTTGAGGTCATCCCAACACTTTTTGCACTCTTGTGCTGTGCTCACCTCAAGGCAGAATGCACTCACACGATCCGCAATTGGCTTCCAGTGGGACATACGATAGGCAGCCGTAGTTTGACAATTCGGCCCCACTAGCATATCACGGTTGTGGTTCCGCACATGGTCTATAAGGAAGTCCAGTTCCTGCATGCAGAAAGTCTTCTTCCTCGACGTGCCGGAGGCCAGGGCTGTGTGTGGGGTCCCAGCATCTACTGCAGGTTCAACCTTCCTCCTCTTGGACAGTGGTCCGGACCCTGGCTGGCAAATGCCGCCCTGATCAGTATGGGCTGTCGCGCTGGTAGGTTGAACCAAGGGAGTGGCAGGTGGAACAAGGACAGAAGCCCTGACTTGCGTCAGTGGCTGCTGGGTGCCCTGGAATGGACCCTGCGCAGCAACATCCGCTGTGCCAGGGTCATTGACCAGGACTGTCCTGGATGGTAGACTCACAACCGGGGTGGTGTTGGCTGCATCTGCCCATGCACTTGCCAACACCCGGCTGGTCGGGGCACCATATGGCATTACTGCCCCAGGAACATGTGCCTCGGTCAGGGCAGCCCTGCGTGCACCTATGGTGTGCCTTCTGGAAATCTTCCTGGGACTCTTCAGGTGCCAATGCAGCCTGCGCTGGCAGACCTTGAGCCTGGGTGGTGGTGTCCACAGCTGCACCTGCAGCTACCACTCCCCTTGGGCCCATGGCAGTCGATGAAACGGACTGCTGGGTCACATGGGCACCAGTGCCAGATGCAAGAACCACATCTCCCGGAGCCGCAGGGGGTGGTGGGATGACTGCACCAACACGTGGCACAACATCGTGCCAAAGTGGCACACCCCTGCCTCTTCCTCCTCTGCAGCCACCCTGGACACCCTGGAGTCCCCCTTCTCCTTGGTTACCCCGGCCACATCCCTGTCCACGCCCGTCACATGGAGTACACCCAGCTGAGGCACCCCTCACCTTTCGTGGTCTCCCAACCATGGCACAGATGTAGTAGTGCCGGCACAGATGTAGTAGTGCCAATGGGAGGTGTACACGACAATTGTCCTGAGAAATTGAGGTGAAGGGGGTGGGATACAAGATGTTAACAGCACCCCTGCACCTGCAAGGCTGTATGTGACCCCGGTGATAAAATGATGGGTCACACAATGTTCAGGCACCCCAAAACTGCAGTAAAACCGTGCATACAACCACCGGCAGCCCACGTGTGTGGAATTAACCTCCCGCAGTACGCAGTGGCACCCAGGGACACGAAAAACACATACGCGTGGGACACGCAGGCTACTATGAGGGGCACCCGCAGTGGAAAAAATAGTGTACGCGACTCAACATCAGACTAGCATGATAATGAAAGACACACGTAGCCAATACCCCTGCCAAAAGAAGAGATACGTTCTTGATCCGCTGTGAAGTTGTGATGGCGTGCGAAACAACACGAAGTAGCAACACACAAGTCAGTCTCCACGAAAGGCACATACAGCGAACTGCTGGCCCCACTGACCTTTAACCCGTGCTGAGGGAAACGCCAATGCACGTCACTTCTCTCAGCACTAGGCCCTTTCCTCGGATTACACGCATTAACACACGTACGTGATTTTTTTCCACATGTGGATGCACCCGTGCTGAGGGAAACACCCACGCATATCACGTCATATATGCGCTTACGCGCTAAGGGCCTTTCCTAAATTAAACACTGACATGCAGTTTTTTCACGTATCAAATCACTCCGTATCAAGCTGGCCACGCGACAACACAAGGAAGACCACAATCCTGCCCAGAAGGCCATTTTCCTGCCCCCCAGAACCCCGAGCACACTCCCACCTGCCATCTGATGCTGCCTGCCTACCAGCTGGTCATGTGCCCTGCTGTTTGGTGCCTGCACATCAGCCATCTGCAGTGGTCCAGTTGCTGTGACCACCCCTGCTGGAACAGAAGACTCCCAACTGCCATTTCATCGCTCCACAGCCCAGCCCCAGGACCCAGTTGCCCACCCACACCTGCCTCAGGGGTTGCCATGTCCGACACAACACCATCTGGCACCAGTGGCAACCCCCCAGCAGCGAGGCAAAGGGCTGCCAGCTTCAGTGCCAATGAAGTTGGCATCCTGGTGGAGCAAGTCCTGGGGCATTGTGATGTCCTCTTTGGAAGTTCATGCACCGACAATGAAGGACGGAAGAGGATCTGGAAGGACATTGTGGCTGCCATCAATGTGGAGGGGGTGGCAGCCGCTACATGCAACACGTCCCGAAGCGCTGGGAGGACTTCAGATACAGGACCCTCAGCAATGCCTGGCACCTCTTGAAGGCAAAGCATGCAGAGGGGTGCCGGGTCCGCCTTACGAACATCCAGATGAGGGTCCTCAAACGCATACACCCAACGCTCCACCTCCAGATCCTTCAGAGGCAGACCCGTCTGGTGTCAAGCGGTAAGTGTCTATGCACACTGATTGGACGCTGTGCATGTTGAGGTGTGGCAGGAGTGTGCAGGTTGCACATATATCTTAGAAGGGCCATGTATGGATGTGTATGTATAGGGAAATGAGCCTGACACATGCGAGTCCAGTCTTGTGTGAGGCACATCAATGGTTTATGTGTTCAAAAGCATGGTGCCCAGGTGCATGTGTCGGTGCACACATGTGTATAATTATGTGTATGTACTGTGGCATGGTTGTGGTGTGACACATGGATGCTGGTTCCACCTTCATGTATGTGCACAATATACATGTGCGTGTGTGTGTATTTGACTTGTGTGCCACTGTGATACACCATGGATGCATGTGACACCGACATGTAGGAGGCTGATTGGCAGATGTGACATTGATGCCGATGATTTAACTGTGACAGGTGGTGGAGATGTACAGATGCATGTATGTCTGGTGGCGTGTGTGCATGTGTTTGGCACTCCCCGTGTTGCATGTGACATCAGGCTAACCTTCAGATGCTCATGCTGTTGTATGTGTATGGATGGTGCTGCCTGCTGCAACATTCCTGTTCATTTGTGCATGTGTGTGGGTTCAAATGATAGGTGTGTTGGGGATTGTGATGACATGTGTGAAGTTTGATACTGCCACTCATGTGCAACTGTGATGTGTGTATCAGACCATTCTACAGTGCCCTGATGGCTGTGTTCTGTGTCTCCCTGTCTGCAGCGTCAACTGATGAAGAGGGCGGAGACGGTGCTGTGGAGCACAGCGGCAGGGATCCCACCACCAGCCAGAGATGCAAGGCCCAGCTCCCCTCCCAGGTAGTCATCTCGTTGGGGAGTGAGGGGTCTGGTGCTCCGTCCGCGGCCGCAGCTGCCGAGGGTAGGTCCAAGAGGCCAAGGTCGGAGGTGGACTCCTCGGCAGCAGAAGGGGCAGCTGAGACCCCACAGGGGCCTATGGAGGAAGGTGGCACCGACTCATCCAGGTTGGTGGAGGGTTTGGTTGAGGAGGAGTCCGTGAAAGGGCCACACACAGGGTCTGGAGGGGGGATTCCACTGGTGCTAGTGGTGCAGTCCAGGGGCCGGGACAGGAAGCAGCACAGGCGGCCGCGGAGGTGCCTGTGTGTAATCCTGTCCCCGATCCTGTGACTGCATCATCCCACACCAGCACGGATGCCTTCGTCCAGACCCGTTTTCAGGGAGGGGATCCGCTAACAACAACTGGCCTTCCTCTCCCTGTGGATGTGGCAATCCGGGACCGTGTTGAGCCTGTCCTGGCTGGGGTGGCATTGCATCAACTTGGCATCCGGGATAACGTGCAGGGTTTTCGTGAGGATGCTGCACGTTATTTCAAATGCCTCATTTACGGCATCGACTGGCTAGGAGGGATCACAGTTTCGGGGTTCCTCCGTGTGCTGGACCTCATGCCGACCTCCTCCTCAACTGAACCCCCTATGCGCCAGTCGTCCTCTGTGCCATCTTCCATCCCAAGTATCACCTGGGCACCCTGTGGAGCTGCCTCTGGCCCAGCGGCCAGGCTGGTGGAGGACACAACCCTGCCACAGTCGTGAGTCGGAGGTCCAGCAGGGGTGGCCACCCCAACAACTGGACCCCAACAGGAGGAGGACGTGCAGGCATCAACAGGCAGGGCACATGCACGCAGCAGCAGACTTAAGGTGGGAGCGATGATGGCTCGGAGCCATCAACATCAGAGGGGCAGGCATCGGCCGGAGGGCAGGAGGACCCTGGATAGGGAGTGTCTTCTGTGTGGCAGCAGTTGGGCCAGCAAATAGATGCGGAGCGGCGGCAGACGGAAGAGGCACGGCTCACTATGGTCAGGGCGGAGAACTCCATGGGCAGGGCGCTGAGGCGGGCTGAGTGCCTCGAGGAAATTTGCAGGGAGTTGGAGGTGGACATGGCATCATCCCTGCGAGACCTCGGGGTCAGGGAATAGGCCTGCCTCCAGGACATTGAACAGGAGTTTGATGATGCCCTGGCCCGGGAAATCAACAAGTGAGCCGAAGGACTTGCCCGCCGCCATTGTATATAGTTTATTAGTATTAGGTTTCCTTTCTATTTTTCTTTAATTTGGGGCACATGGACGATGCCCCACCTTTTTGTATATAGTTATTTATTAGGTAGGGTTTTTTGTAGGTTTCCTTTGGATTGTTGGGCTCATGGACCCTGGATTTTTACATTGTATATAGTTCAGGACTGGGGTTGAATGCATTGATATTTTTTTTCCCATTGAGCAATGATTTTCTTTTTTTTGGATTTGGTTTGATGGACGAATCCTTTGGAGCCATTTTTATTTGGATTTATTTGGATTAAGCATTCATATATTTTTCATTCATGTTGGACATCCAGCCTTTTGTTTATTATTTTTTTTCTTGTGTGATTTTCTTTCATTCCGTTGATTTTGTATTTAATACATTTTGATTTCATACTTCATTTGTGTGGTATTCTCTCATTGGTTTCGTGCATGTCACGATGTGGGTTTTCTCATTCAACTGCCCCCATTGTGTGTGTCTGACGGACATGTATTGATGTGCATATTTGTCATTTGGGATCTATCATGACATGGGGATTTCAATGTGGAGTGGATGGAATACTTGGTTGGGTGTTTGGACTGGGGTGGTGTGGGGTGGGATTTGGGTGGCCATAAGGGCCATGAGTATGGATCGTGATGACTTGTTGGGGGGGACATGAGTCAGGGCCTGCTGGCAGGTGCCCGTCAATGCTGGGTGGGTGGGGGTGCAGGGGAACATGAGTGGGGTCCTGCTGGCAGGTGTCTGTCACTGCTGGGTGGGTAGGGATGCAGGGGGACATGAGTCAGGGCCTGCTGGCAGGTGCCCGTCACTGCTGGGTGGGTGAGGGTGCAGGGGGACATGAGTCGGGCCTGCTGGCAGGTGCCCGTCACTGCTGGGTGGGTAGGGGTGCAGGGGGATGTTGGGTGTCTTGACCCACGTTCAAGTTATTATGCTACAACATTTGGTGCTGTGGGCTTAGAAAATCCAAGATGGTGGAAAATCCCACATTTGTGCCAAAATCCAGGAAAACCGCGCAGTTTGTGCGCACACCAAAACGGTCTCCTGACCTGCCACCCACCAGTGTGAGCGTGAGGGGCCAGAAGCATGATGAGCGAAATCAGTGCTAAGGAATATGGTGCTGTTCAAAATCTGTTGTTATTAATGTCAAAAATGGGTGCAATACTGGTGCTCACCATTGCCAGAAAGCCGGCGTTTTAAAACCACCAGAAACTTGTGTAAAACTGAACAAATGAACCCCAACCAGGCCAAAGAAAGACTTGCTAAGAGGTGGATACAATGTAAAACTATATTCTGAAATGACGGGAAGGAAGAAATTGTCTAATGTATGCATTGAAAATAGCTGGGGATGTCAGCAGTTTTAAGTGAATTTGGGTTTAAAGCCACTAAAATCGAAATGTTTAGAATAAATGAGTGACCTACTTTTGAGTGTCACATAGGTTGCAATTGTTTAAATGTCATAGTTTTGAACTTAGAATCAGTGTTCTAGCTGCATGTGTAAAAATTGCAAGTTTGGTTTGAATGTAGAAAACTGGGAACCAAAGTGACATTTAGCTGAAGCCTCGCTTAAAGAGATTGAATTCTGCCTGACAACTACCCCCGACAGGAGTTGAAACTTGATCAGCAGCTGTGTTCCCAGGCCTAGCTGCATTCTGCTGCCCCTGCCAAAAGGAGATGACACCTCTCTGATTGAATTAGGGGAGTGGCACCTGGGGACAGCAGGAAACTGAACAATGAGCCTTCCTTGGCCCAGGCAAATGTTAAATTAGGGGGGCCGTAAATGGCTTCCTCTTGGAAGGAAATGGGAGAGGCGCTGCATCTGTGAGCAACTTGAGTTGGAGGAAGTGGACAAACCAGAAATTCCACCATGTGCTTTGGAAAACCACACCCCCCTGGGCAAGAGCATAATTTTAAAAAGATGGATAACTCATAGTACGGACTTGTCAAAATTATATAATTAATATCATTATTCTTGTGATTTTTCTGTGCACATTTTAAGAGGTGTTACAACTCTGTACCATGTTCTGAGGCAAAGCCCCATGAATTATGGAGATTGCAGACACGGGGTTCACGCTAGAAAAATGAAAATTTACTGGAATATGTGTAGAAAGGCAGTGTACACTTGTGCCATTTTTGGTAAACGTCCGATATTGGTAAACCAACTAAAAACGAAAATAAGTTGTCATTTTTTAATGCAAGCTCTTAAGAAGATCAGAGTTGAACAAGAATGTACCTTAAGTCATCTGCAATCTGTACATGTAATGTCAACCACTTGTGTATCTGGGAAATATGTTTAGTTATGAAAAGGATTTTCTAAGGTAAAAGCAAAGGGGCGTTTCTTCAATAGACTGTAAGACTCTGACTCACTCTGACTCACTGCTCCCTTCTCAAATCAGGTCAAAGAGAAATCCTTGACCTATCAAATCGTGAGTGGGTTGGGCAAAGAAAGTTAGCATCCACACCCATTTTCAAAAGACATAAAAAGAGCCACTGGAAGCCAGACAGGGAGATTCATTTTCCAACCTTCAACTGAATTCCTGCGCAGCACGCTGACAGAGAACTCCAGAACTTCACTCCAGAACTTAAAGCAGAGAGGCCTGGACCACCAGCTAAATCCTTTTTCAGCAGGCCTTCAGAATCCAGCAATCCAACCAAACTATTCTACAGCCGGGCGAGCTGTTGAATACTTTGCCAAGAACTTTTGCCAGAACCGGTAGCAGACCCAGAAAGAAGTGCCAACAGCAGAACCACAGACCAGGTCAGAAGCAGAGAGACCAGAACCAGAGATCCAGACCACGGTGAAGTGCAGAGCAGAGCTGAACCAGTGAGCTGTGACTTCAGAACCACCCGCCCAGAGTCCAGTCTAACCTGCTGAACAGACCCTGACGGCCTATTTCAAATTCATAGTTTGAGTACTTAGCCAGAACTGTGCAAAACCAATCTCTTAGCTTAAAACCATCTGATTCAAAACATTTGAACCTGTCCAGAACTGCATCATAGGAATCGTGTGTTCCTTCTCCGATTTTAAACCTGTAAAAGTGTCGTTTTGCCATTTTGAATCATTATTTCATTTCTGAAAATCTATCTTCATGAAATTGTCTGTATCTCTTGAACTGTTTGTGCTAGAAGATTCTAGGCTTTCCAACGAACCCAGAACCGACTTTCTATTCATTTTATTTTTCCGTAATAGCGCTCGACGCACTCGGAAAAAGTGCAGCGATTTGCGATTTGGCTCATATTTCTTCACTTGTCAAAATAGCAGCTTCTTGCTTTCCTTTGCTGAAATTCGTTTGCAACCTGACAATCTTTCATAGAGCATTGCTAAAGTGATCCTGAACTAATTTGAAGTAGCTATCACCCACCCTGAATCTCTTATAGGGAATTAAAATAATTTTAATCATATTTTTCCCTTCTTTCCATACCACCTTTAAAGTACTTTGCCTGTGATTAAAATCATCCCTGTTTCTCTAAGCTCGCTAGGGGGGAACTGAATTTGTATTGTACTGTGATTGTATTCCTGAAGGCTGTGTGTGTTACTTCCATCTCCTTACATCGCATAGGGGGGAGTGAATTGTCAGAGAAAAAGTGATCATATTATCTTTTGCTGAAATCATGTCAAGTTTATTTCTGTACTGCCTTTTATTCATCTTTGCATCTCCTTGAAACCATAAAGCATTCCCATTTCCGTACCAACTCCTAAGTAATAAAATAAGTGTGCTAGTATAACATTATCCATTGTTGATCGACATTATACTCATAAGTGTGATATCAAATTTTAATTTATTATAAAAGTGTGATATATATCTATTGTTTAATTTTTCAAATAAACCTTTTCAATTTGCAAAACAAACCTACTTCTTGGCTCAGTGGGGTCAGGAGGATTCTAAGAGAGGGGCGTTAATCAAGGGTTCATCATCCAGATTATAACTTGTCATGAAAATATATAAATAAGGGTTTCCATCAGCATCCCAGACTGGGCATTGACTTAGCTGTAGTGGAATTGAAGCCGTTAACAGGGACATGAGTCGGGGCCTGCTGGCAGGTACCCGTCACTGCTGGCTGGATGGGGGTGCAGGGGGACATGTGCCGGGGCCTGCTAAAAGGTGCCCATCAATGGTTGTTGGGTGGTGGGACATGAGTCGGGGCCTGCTGACAGGTGCCAGTCACTGCTGGGTGGGTGGAGGTGCATGGGGACATGAGTCAGGGCATGCTGGCAGGTGCCTGTCATGCTGGGTGGGTGGGTGCCCAGGGGGACATGAGTCGGGGCCTGCTGGCAGGTGCCCATCAATGCGGGTGGGTGGATGGGTGGGGGACATAAGTCGGGGCTCACAAGTGTGCTTACAAGTGCATGGTGCCATGTGGGCTGCCTGCAGGGCATGGTGAGGTTTGTAGGGTAGTCCTCTGTGATGTGGGCTGCCTGCAGGGCATGGGGAGGGGGGAACCGCACACCCGGGAGGGCCCATGATGCCAAATCGCGTGTGAAACTCCCCACGTACCCCCCAAATTCATGTACCCCACTCTTGCATGGAGTATCGCATGTAAAACTTCCCGCACTCCCCTGAAATACATGTACCACGCTCGCCCAAGGCCTATCGCATATGAAACTCCCCTCTTACCCCCCAAATACACGTACCCCGCTCGCACAGGGCCCATCGTGTGTGAAACTCCCCGCGTACCCCCCAAATACACGTATCCCACTCGCACAGGGCCTATCGCGTGTGAAACTCCCCACGTCCCCCCCAAATACACGTACCCTGCTCGCACATGGACTATCACGTGTGAAACTCCCCACGTACCACCCAAATACACGTATCATGCTCACACAGGGCCTATCGCATGTGAAACACCCTGCGTACCCCCCAAATACACGTACCCTGCTCGCACAGGGCCTATCGCATGTTAAACTCCCCACGTACCCCCCAAATACATGTATCCCGCTCGCACAAGGCCTATCATGTGTGAAACTCCCAGCGTACCCCCCAAATACACGTACCCTGCTTGCACATGGACTATCGCGTGTGAAACTCCCCGCGTACCCCCAAATACATGTATTCCACTCGCACAGGGCCTATCGCGTGTAAAACTTCCAGCATACCCCCCAAATACATGTACCCCATTCGCACATGGACTATCACGTGTGAAACTCCACACGTACCCCCAAATACACGTACCCCGCTCGCACAGGGCCTATCGCACGTGAAACTCCCTGCGTACCCCCCAAATACACATACCCCGCTCTCGCATGGAGTATCGCGTGTGAAACTTCCCACGCACCCCTGAAATACACGTACCACGCTCGCCCAAGGCCTGTCACATGTGAAACTCCCCGCTTACCCCCCAAATACACATACCCTGCTCGCACAGGGCCTATCGCGTGTGAAACTCCCCGCGTACCCCCAAATACATGTATCCTGCTCGCACAGGGCCTATCGTGTGTGAAACTCCCGCGTACCCCCCAAATACACGTACCCTGCTCACACTTGGACTATCGCGTTTGAAACTCCCCGCGCACTCCCCAAATACACGTATCCTGCTCGCACAGGGACTATCGCGTGTGAAACTCCCCGCGTACCCCCAAATTACACGTATCCCGCTCGCACAGGGCCTATCGCGTGTGAAACTCCCCACATACCCCCCAAATACACGTACCCCGCTCGCACAGGCCCTATCGCGTGTGAAACTCCCTGCGTACCCCCAAATACACGTACCCTGCTCGCACAGGGCCTATCGCTTGTGAAACTTCCCGCGCACCCCTGAAATTCACACAGGCTGCCCATCCACCCTCCCCATGCCCCACAGGCAGCCCATCCACCCTGACCATGCCCCACAGGTAGCCCACACCACAGGGGGGACTTTTTCCATGCAATTTACCTAGTGCGAGTGGGGTATGTGTATTCTGAGGGGTGCGCGCAGAGTTTTACAAACATTTTCGGTAGCGCAAGAGGGGTACGTGTATTCTGGGGCGTGCGTGGGGAGTTTTACATGTGTTTTTGCTGGTGTGAGCAGGGTACATGTATTCCGAGGGGTGCGTGGGGAGTTTTACACCCGTTTTCGCTGGTGCAAGCAGGGTTCGTGTATTCTGGGGCGTGCACGGGGAGTTTTACATGCATTTTCATGGTTGGGGGGCTGTATGCTGGTCCACTGGCCTTTGCGACAGGTACTGGATTTGTGCGATTTCTTTGGCGCATGGGGCGGGGTTGGGGGCGTGACTGCTGCTGCTGCAGGGTCGCTGCGCCAATCTGCGCCATGGCTGCTTATGGATGTTTTAATCCATGAATACGCTGTGCGCCTAAATGGGTTTTGGAACACGCAGCTGCGTAGACTGTCAGACGCGCACACTGTGCACCAGCCGCGTGCACCACTTGTGTACCGATTTCTATGAATTACCCCCAATATGCATAGGTTTTATCTAGTGGGTAATAATGCTGTTGATTTGATTCTTAGTGCTCCCAGTGTTGACACTTAAGAAAACAAAACAACTTAGATATGTGCCCACAATTACACAGTTTGGTCATGTTTATACAACATTAGGTATCAGGTCCCTAATTAAACCACTCGATCATGTGTTGCCACAATGCTGAAAAGATGCTCATCTCGGCTGAAATGCCTCAGTACTGCTCAACACTGCTATTGATCAGAGGATGGTAGAGTGAAATGCAGAAAGCTCAATTCTTGAAATCCAGATGGTCTCTCTAGCTCCCTGCTAATATCCTTGGTGCCAAGTATGCTGAAAAACAGACAGTTGATCCCAAATCTTCCTGGATGGTTCAAAAATATCTCAAGACCACAGTCAACTGTCAACATTATAGACAGTAAATTGTTTTTATTTTGGATTTTCTATCTGCACAAACACACTTGGCATGAACTAGAACCTAGAATTTTGTCCCCAAAATGTGGGGTTGCCTGGGTTGGACCTGGTTGATAACGCAATACAGAATGAAGCACATACCTCTGTGGCTGATGGGAGGTGGGAACCTCAGCAGTGTGAATCTGGGCATGCTTCTTTGGCTGCCGTTTGGCCAGCTGTGGATGAGCAGCTCCTGAAGTACATGCAGCAGTAGCAATGGCTGCCGTAAGTGATTTATTTTAAAGCACAATACACTAATCTTGGTTTCCTCGCTATTCGCACTCAGCCGTGTGATGGACGTCATCACGTGGAGGAGTGTTTTCGTTGTTTCTGCCAGCCTTGATAAGAGCGACAGTTGTGAATGGCTCAGCCGGGCTGGACGCATGGTGATTAAGTATTCAGGAGGTGTCTTTACCACATGACTAAGAGGAAGCCCACTCGACTGAAAAGATACAAGTTTTAAATAGTACAACAAGCCATCCTTGCATCTTTGACATGCAGCATTCTTTGTTGTCTTGTTGGTGCTTTACCACAAATGTTTCTGACATCAAAGTAAAGTCCACAGCTTTTCAAGGAATGAGTAAAGCTCCAGCCCTCTTGCAAAGCTCCCAGAGCTTCTGTTTAAACAAACAAAAACAAATGAAATACAGGGGGCGCAAAGGAAGCCACAGGGGTAGCACCTGTGGCCATAGGGGTCGTGGCTGCGACCCCTAGCAACCCCCAATTGACGTCCATGCTTCACTAGTCAGCCAGATTGTGTTTTTTCACTTCAGACCTCTTTCTAATAACATATTGAAAGGTACCTATAAGGGTATGTTTTTTTTTTTAGTTCTGATTAACTGGAAATTTATATTTTTTATTTTCAGTTATAAAGTGATGTTTCAACATGCCATGAATATTACATGATTAATATTGTTGTCTTTGCAAGGAAGGGCTCAAGGTTGGTGTAGCAATAACACTATGGGTCTGATTTGCAGAAGCCTTTTATAATGACACAATCCCATTGAAAAATGTTCAGTGAATCAGATCCTTTGCATCATATGTGTTGATGAAACAATGCCTCATATGTCGCTTTGCGGTGGATACTAAAATGTTATATTTATAAAACATTCTTAATTCGCTAGCAGTTTATGAAATCTTGTCATATTTATAGCACCTTGACATACATATTTCTGAACTGGACTAAAGGGTAATGAATACGAAGCACAGAGGGACTTGGATGGATGTACATATGGCATTTTAGCCAAACTGTGTACTCTATAATCTAGATGCTACCCTGATGTGCCCTGTGCCCATAACTACATTAGCCTATTTATATTCAGCATTGACTAGCCTAGAGGTGCCCTGCGCCCAGAATTGCATTTAGCCCATCTGTGATTGCATTGAATAGCCTAGAGATGCCCTGCGCCCAGAATTGCATTTAGCCCATCTGTGATTGCATTGACTAGCCTAGAGGTGCCCTGCGCCCAGAATTGCATTTAGCCCATCTCTGATTGCATTGACTAGCCTAGAGGTGCCCTGCGCCCAGAATTGCATTTAGCCCATCTGTGATTGCATTGAATAGCCTAGAGGTGCCCTGCGCCCAGAATTGCATTTAGCCCATCTGTGATTGCATTGACTAGCCTAGAGGTGCCCTGCGCCCAGAATTGCATTTAGCCCATCTGTGATTGCATTGAATAGCCTAGAGGTGCCCTGCACCCAGAATTGCATTTAGCCCATCTGTGATCGCATTGAATAGCCTAGAGTAGCCCTGTGCCCAGAATTGCATTTAGCCCATCTGTGATTGCAGTCCTCCCCCTACTCATAAAAGCGAATCTAGATCCCTCTACTCCCACAAATTACCGCCCTATCACTACAGTACCATTCCTTCTTAAACTCCTCGTCAAAATAGCATACCAACAAATCCAACATTACCTTGAGCACTTCCATCTCTTAGGAGTCAGACAATCGGGCTTCAGGCCTCAACAGGGCACCGAAACCGCACTCATAGATCTTAAGGCACAGATAGATGAGCTGAGAGATCAGGGTAAGATGGCACTACTGCTACTTCTTGATCTCTCGGCTGCCTTCGACCTGGTCGACCACGAGATCCTATGCGACCACCTTCAAAAAGCCGCCCACTTCTCTCAAGAGGCAACTGACTGGATCCAATCCTTTCTAAATAGCCACACGATGAGAGTCCTTTCCCTACTAGCAGCAGCCGACCCAACACCCATCACCTGTGGTGTGCCTCAGGGATCTTGCGTCTCCCCGACACTGTACAACATCTTCACAAAGCCCCCTTTTGATGATCTAGATGGTCTGGGTATCACCTACACTAATTATGCCGATGATACCCAGATCCTCATCCCGTTGACGGGGGATTATGACAAGGATTTGGCCTTCGTCAACAAAGTGTACCTCATCATCCAGGCATGGATGGCCTCACACGGTCTATGCCTGAATGATGACAAAACAGAACTCCTCATTCTACGGTCCGCACATAACCTTAACAAACTAGACCAAAACTACTCCTCCTTCGTAATTGACAACAATAAGATCACGGTAGCCAAGGAGGTCAAAACCCGTGGCTTCTACCTAGACTCCACTCTCACCTTTAAAAAACAAGTTAATGCTATGGCATCCGTCACATCTTATACATGCAAACTCATCAGAGCAGCCAAACCTTTTCTCTCTCCGTCTAAATGTATCACCCTAGCCGGGGCTCTGATCTTGTCCAAGGTAGACTACTGCAACGCACTATATGTAGGATGCAACAAATATATCATGAACAAAATTCAGATCCTTCAAAATAATGCCCTAAGAGCGGCCCTCAGTATCCCAAAGAAAGCCCACATTTCTGATTCTATCTGTCAACTGGCTTTCTACCAAAGACAAAATATTCCTCAAATCGGTTTCCCTGACCCACAAATGCCTCCACCAAGCGGCCCCTCAATACCTTATCACTAGATTCACCAGACCTACCTCATCTCGCCCCTCTAGAATGACCAACTCCAATCTCCTCCTGGTGCCCAGGTTTAAACGCTCTATGTCGGGTGGGAATAGCTTTTCTGTTAAAGCAGCACAATACTGGAACTCCCTTCCACCTCCTTGCAGGGAGGACCTCCCCTACCGCCTATTCAGAACTAAGACCATCCACTGGCTCAAGATTCACAACACATAACAACCTCATGCTCTCTTGCTGCCCTGATGCTCCACCACTATGATTGTAAATATGTATATTTAGGTTGTCAACTGTTCAGTGTAGATACCTTCCATGAGACAACCAATGTATTGTATATAGTGTTGCCTATATTGTATATGTCTGTAACCTATGCCTCATCGGCGTGCATTGTTTCTTTTTGACTAGTCCAGCATTGTAACCACGGCTGGACTTCATTCCCCTGCATGTAACCAAGCTTTGCAATCCTCTTGTTGCCTCTGCGCCTTGCTACCCCTTCAGGGGTTAGGTGCGCAATATAAATAAATAAAATAAATAAAATTAAAATAAATATGACATACTTGGTAAAGTTGGTATGCCAGCAAAGGGGCAGATTTATTGGATGGGTGCGTTAAATGCTCTGTCATGTGAATGATTTTATAAATTAACATTCCCCACCCATTGAACATGATGTGCACTGCATAACTAACCACACACTATAAAGAGACCAAATGGGTACCACCCTTCTCTCAACAACCTACCGACAGTTATGTAACACACAATAGAGTCCTTTGAATTAACAGAGTGCTTAAAAAAGTCACTATATTTCCCTATAGGAAAGCTTCTAACTGGCCCTTGCGAGTGCACCCTGTCCCTAGGAAACTGTTATAAGACGCCTATCTAAGGGAAGGGATAGTCGAAGAAATTGATCATAATGTTATACGCACTCTAATTGGAGGCCTTCTGAGAGCACACTGAGTGATCTCCTGGCCACCAAAGGTATTGTACAAAAACTAGATTACAGGTGGAGACTCAAACTTTATTCTTCCTTCATCTCTCTCCGACAATTTACAAAAACAACATCCCAATCACTAGCAATGTCTCTCCCAGGTACTGCTGGATTGTCAGAATCTAATCAAACTATCTGCAGTAGCTAAAGATGATTCTGTAGTAATGGGCTAACGAATACGAGTGGTTTCTGGAGATGCCAGCTCCTGTAAAGGCACCCACAATCTCCTACCAGCGTGATGCAGCTACACGTAGCATTATGTTCATGCAAGTCTCACACCTGGCTGAGCTCTGTGCCACAGACGGGAAGAGATTCACTGCACCAGAACCTGGGGGCTGCTATGATGATAAGGAAGCCCGTAGCTGGAGGTCTGGGTAGAACAAATAGGGTGCCGGAGAAGCTCACTATAAATGGTGGGTGCAGGACTGCTGCATGGGAGAGCCAGCTCTTCCACTGACGTTAGAAGGTAAGTGTGCAGCGATTCCAGATTCAGCACTGGTTAAACAGACGGGGAGTATAGCTGAAAGTCATTTTCAGTGAGCTGCAGCTCAACGGAACTCTCCAGACATTTGTATTTGTTCGTTCAGGAGAGCAGGGTACCCATGATTGGTTGCGCCTGACGGGGATGGAGCAAAACGATGCTGTGGACAGCTGCTCAAACATGAAATGCGATTGTGTGCTGATCCGAACAGCTATTTTATGATGGTATGCCCTAAAACAGCAATAGCAAAATGCTGTAACCACAAGAAAGTAGTTTACTTGCCACGCGCTCGTCTTGCCCTGGGGAGAAACAGAACCTGAATTAATTGCGTGCACTGCACTGCTTAAGATCCCAGTGAGGTGCAGAAGGTATCCTCCATTGGATGTTTACAGCCTGCCCGCAAGAAAGCCAAGTAACTCCAGGGGTTCATTGCAGGACACCTAGTTCAACACAGTGGATAACCGTCTGACAAGATGAGTGGGGAACAATCCAGGACCTTGGGGAGAAAGGATATCACAGTGCTGGGGAAAAGACACTTGCCTAGACCCCCAAAATATTCACCTGACCCTGTTATCAGTAGGATCTAAGGGGTCTTAAACAATGTGTGGTGCTGACTAATGCCAGGTTGACAAATATTAATGATAACCATTGCATCTATGACACCTGGAAGACAGAAATGGGAGAAATGTTTAGCACTGTTTACGCCTCTGCAGAGGACATCAGCAAACTATGAAAAGAAGTCTACCTAATTATGCAACCGTGTGTTTTTGACTGTGACTGTCAGCCTACACGCCCCAGTGAGCCCGGAGCTTGCCTGCAAGAATTTTTGGTGTTACCCTCAATTTCAGTGGGCTGGGCTGAAAAGCCCCAACTCACGTGTAGCTCGCGGTGTGCACTGTGTGTTTTTGACTGTGACTGCCATCCTACGCTTCCCAGTGAGCCCGTAGCCTGCCTGCAAGTTTTTTTTCTGTTTCCCTACATTTCAGTGGCATAGCCTTAGAAGCCCAAACTCACGCAGAGGGCGCGGTGTGCGCCTTGTGTTTTTGGCTGTGACTACCAGCCTACGCTTCGCAGTGACCCCGGAGCCTGCTTGCAAGTCTTTTGCTGCTTCCCTCAATTTCAGTGGGCTGTGCATAAAAGCCCCAACTCACACAGAGAGCACTGTGTGTGGCGTGTGTTTTTGACTGTGACTGCCAGACTGCGTTTCACAGTGAGCCCGGAGCCTGCCGGCAAGTCTTTTTGCTGTTTCCCTCAATTTCCGTGGGCTGGGCTTAAAAGCCCCAACTCACAGGGAGCGTGCGGTGTGCGCCGTGTGTTTTTGTGTTCTTGTTTGCTGGTGCGCAGGGGTGCCGGGGACACTGTTAGAAATTGTTAATTTAGTATAATTTCCTCTCTTCATGTTTAATCACTTCAGCGACTGACCAGATATGTCCATTGAAACGCTGTGGCTTCAAACTGTGTAATTACAATGTATGACTTTGCATTTCACTCTTTGTTTGTGATATGCCGGGAGTGTGACAGCGATGCTGCCATAGCCAGGCATTCTTTGCTGATCAGGAAGCCTCATTGAAGACTGGCTGTTACGTTTTTACTGTGAAATTGATCCTATAGAATAATAACGGAGGTACGCCGTGAGTGTGAAAGTAATCCAGACATAGCCCGACATAAATTATAACCATACTTAGAAACTTGGGAGTGTGATGAGGAGTTTTCCCTCATCATAGCCCTGTGAATTAGAAAAGAGGACATTGTTGCGGACAGTGATTGCAGATTGACATAAATGCAATATTCTAATGCCTTACCCCAGTAAAAAACGGAAGCCACGTTATAATCTGAGGAAGGGAGAGGGGAAAAATAAGCCCTTGCCACAATGGTAACTTTGGGAACTAATACATCTAAAAGGAATCCAAAAGAAGCTTCACTGGTGCAAAAAGTCACCATACCAGCATTCTTTCAGCATGAGAAAGCGGCAGCAAAATGGCCTGCGGTCCAGGAGGCGGCTGATTGTTCACAGCAGGAAGGAGGCATGTTGCAGGGCTCTCTCAACTTTGATGACATTGATAATAACTCACGACTTGATTTATGTCTATCTATACAAAAGTCTATGCTACCTGCAGTAGAGAACCATCAAGCAAGCACCTTCAATGGCCTCTGGACATTCATCAGCACCGCCTAATTTAGTAATTGACTCAGAGGGAGCGGTACAAATTGAGGCTACAATCTCTATGGAAGTCTCTTGTAATAATCCTATGATATTTACTGAATTACAGTCATCAATGACTTCAGTCCAGTTTGCTATGAAGATCCTACTTAAATTATGTGGACGTATCCACGAGAACATTCAACTGTCCTTGAATGGAGTTAATCCTTCTCTCCCAAAAGATCAAGAACTCTTAGGAATTTCATCTATTATAACTGAGCAGAATGCATTGGTTGCTTCTTCTATCCGGGTAGTAAATGAAGTTAACACTGATATATCAGTAATGTACTTCTCCAGGAAGCGGCGCCACCTAGCAAGACGAGCTGAGGCATGGAATGTACAATGTGAATTGGGCCTGATGCTCCCGAATACCAACCCTCCTGGGAACAAAACCAAAAAAGCGCGCAAAAGGGCAGTGCGTGCTAAAAAACTGTTAAGTAAAAGGATAGGTAGTTTGACAAGGTGGATAAATCCTGATAAAGTGGGAGACACTACTAATGTTAGTATAGATCTTCAAGAACCCAACATATCACAAAATCCTGGCCAGCTAGTGACCATTTACTCTACCCTCAATAGACGTTTAAAGAGAACAATATCAAATCCACTGGGCCATCTGGATACAACTTTGAGAGTTTTTGCTCCTCCTAGCAGCAATTTGGAAAGTAAGATTTGTATCATAAAAAACCTTAACCAAAAATCCCAGAATAAATGGTTAGCTTAATCTACTTTCTTAGCTCCACTCCATTCAATACCTCAGCTGCGAGTCGTAATTACTGAGGATTTCTAGTTCTTTGAGCCATTGAAAGGAAAGAACCCTAATGTTTCAGCAATTCACTGCAGATATTTGGCTACAGCGCAGCTACACATTGAGATTAACTGTCATCAGTTGATGTGGAACTATATGTTGACTCTGAGCAGTTGGATCCATCATTACCACTTAAGACCAATGGCCCAGTGACTAACACTGCAATAAAACCTCTTCTTCCGCCTAAAGATACATTTCAGATGGCAGATATACAAACTATGCAAAAGTGGCTGGCAGCGTCTCTTCCTTCAGCTTTACACAAACAATGAGATTGGACATTGATGTCCTGGAACACTAGGAGTTTTATCCACTTCCTTTCTCCCTCTGGCTCATTACCCTATATTACGAACCACATGTTATTTCTTCTCCAAGAAACATGGTTAACCATGCCTATTATTGTAGCTGGTTATACAAACCACCAGGTTTTTGGTAAGAAACGCCTTTTGGGTAGACCGTACGGGGGGGGGGGGGTTATATTTGGGGTGCCTCATGCATTGAAATCTAGTAAGATTGTTACAAGCTTGGTAGAAGGTTTGTTAGCTGTAGCAATTATAATCCCTGTAAATGATCAGTGGGAGACATTACTCTTGGTCAATATTTATAATCCTCCTGGGGCCTCACAGAGACAACAGTTACAAGAGGAGCTACAAGATCTATTTGTTAGCTGGGCTGATGTTTCTACTAATGAAAACCTTATAATCTGTGGGGATTGCAATTGTCATATTGCAGAAGGGGGTCAGGGGTTGTAATTTCCAACCCTGCTTTTTTACCCAAAAGCATCATGAAACAGAGCAATGTAGACTGAGAGGGATCCAATTGGTTACATTTTCTCAATGGTTGGGAACTTGAGCTATTGAACAGGCACACTTAAAGTGATACTCTGTGTAATTTTACTTGGAGAAGGGGTAATTCACATGCTACTCTGGACTATCTGTTTGTAAGTAATAAAGTAGCTTTGAAGGTGAAATATCTATCGATTAGCCAAAATGCCTGTAGTGATCATGGGGCTCTAATTCTTAGCTTCAGCGCCCCTACTGCCGAGCCTTCTGCCAAATTGCTAGGAGATCTAGGAAGCAAGCAAACATTCAGCAAATCTATAATTTGGTCTGAGAGTAACATTCTAAATGCTAATCAAGAAATTAGCCATCTGATTGCCTTACATTTTTAGACCTTGGAAGAAATGTCCACAAACGAGATTGAGAAGTGGATAACATCTTTCTCCGGGTCTCATGCAACATCTGCAGTCAAAATGGCATTAAGAGAATATAAGGCAGGGCTTGTATATGACAAAACTATTAAGTACGCCAAACGTAAATTAAGAGGTGACCTTCAGAAAACCAAGTCGGCAACTCATTCCCTTTCCTCTTACTAACAGCAAGCTAGGAAAGCTAAAAATCAATACAGTAGATGGCCCAAACAGTGGAGATGATCTGGTAAAGATGCCTCATGGCAACGGATGGTAACGACATTGCGCAGTGGAAATACTCGTGGTATCTGGTTATTACTGGGTGAGGCAAAAGGTAGCAGGGAGCAGTCCTTAATTAACCCCATTAGTGCACATATATGGGAGTCATTTCTGATCAAACATAATGTTTCTGAGCCTTCCCATGTAATTATACCTACTGATCTCAAACCCGTCTGCCCTCCCTTTATAGTTAATGCTGAAGATTTAGCAACAACAATTAAGAATCTCAAATCCTCAAGGGCTTCAGGGCCTAATGGATTAGCTAATGTAGTTCTTAAGAGCAACCACAGGTTTTGGTCCTGTTTGCTCAAAATCCTCTTTGATAAGGTACTTGAGGATGGGAAGATTCCATTGTCATGGGAAACAGTAATTTTAATTCTGGTATTTAAGAAGGGCAGTGAGACCGAGTCTGGTAATTACTGGCTTCTTTCCATGTTGGATTGTTCAGGGATGCTCTTTGCTTCACTTCTTCTGTGAGAATTGCAGATTTGGGTGGATCAAGAAGGTATTCCCGACAGATTCCAAAGTGGATTCCGGTCAGATTGCTCCACTGCACACAATTTGCTCCTCTTGGAAGCCACATTTGACATGGTCCGTAGGAAGCTTTTTTGGCACAAATTAGAACTCAGGACTTTGTCAAAGAACAAAAAGTTGATCCCATTTTAGTCCTATTATATTCCCGTTTGCTAGATACAGAGCAACATTCTCTGACTGAGGAGGACTGCAAAGGGAAATAAGAACTGGGATGGGGGTGTTTTCTCTCCTCCTGGCAGAAGCACATTTAGTGGTATTCACTACATGTATATTTCATTGGCTTCTGTCTGGACAAAAGAGCAGGATGTGGATTACTTTCAGATACCAGATGCTTGGCTGGGGGTGCATTCTCTCCTCTTGGCATACACACATTAAGTGGTATTCACTACATTTATATTTCATTCACTTCTGCTTGGACAAAAGAGCAGGATGTGGAATAATTCAGATACCACCGTATCCCTTGCCTGAAAGACCCATGGATCATTGGCACTTTAGGAAGTCCCAGGCAAAAGAACTACTACTAAATATGGTCACACTCACGTTGAAGAACCACCTTGTAGGAAAAATGTTTGAGACAGGACCACTGTCTTGGATTATAGAAAGGAAAGGGACCCCTAGGCAACCCATGCTGTACAGCTATCTCTACTCCCTAAAATGTATCAACATTATACTTTTAACCAAAGGTCCACCTCAAAATGTGGCAGGTCATGTTACTCATTTGAGGAATTGTACATATTCCCCATACTTCCTTCCTCCTAGTAGTCGGCAAAGAAGAACAAAGCTGAAATCAGCATGGAGGCGGTCTTAATCAGTTAAAGGAAAACATCAGACAAGCCACAAGGATGGAAGTACAGAGTCACAGCTTAGGTTGTTTGGCATGGCAGTGCTTCGGGCTGCCCTGTCAATGTTACCTGATTTCTAAACTGCAAACACTGCTAGCATGAGTTTGTGTGACAGAATAATATATTTATGGGTTAAGGTAGGCCTATGATGTTTGCAATACGCCTATTTAGGGGGCAGCCTTACATTATTAATTCAAAGTGCATAACTTTATTAAATTTTGTTTTGGTATATTTTCTTAAGTACATTGTATGCACAATTTAATAAATATTGTTTCCTCTGTGTACTGGCATCTTGGTTGAGTATGAGAAAGCCTTCCCATCCAGGTCAGAGACAGATGTTTTCAATGGGTTCAATTTATGAAGGATCAAAGGAGCATTTACAACCATGATGATCAGCATAGATCTGTCAGGACAAGAGATATTGGTTAGCACATGGATACATATTTAATTTACAGGTATCTGAGCAAGCAAATCCCATAAACCAAGGACTCAGAGATGTGCAGGCTTCCCAATTTTGTTACCATGGTGAGCCCCATCCAGTAATCATTTAAGTCATAAGCTTTCAAGCGCAATAACACAATAACACACATTCTACCTGTACCTCTCACTAGCCCCTTCAAAGGGTCACTGGGAGCTTTGTTTCCCATGACTTCATGCCGATTTGGACCGATCCCCACATATGTACTCGGGCCTTTCTCTTGCACCTCATCTAAATCCCACCTTCTATTACTGCCATTGATGGAGCGGACACACCACCAGTCTAGCTTTCTGCAATCCATATCACCTTTGAATCTCATCCACCATGTCTTCCGAATAGTGGTGAAGTAGGTGCTTTAGTAGCTAGATGGTTTCCAAGCTGTTTAACAGATTCAGACTGTAGCTACAGTGCAGCTCGATCCCACATAGCAGGATTTCACTCTCAAACTACCCCATACTTGATGTACTGACATACAAAAAGATGCTCCAACAGTCTTGTCAGGACCTATTTTGCATTCCTGAAAATGTTTCACTTCCTTCATGGCCACTGCCATTACATTTCTGCCCACAACCTGGACCAGGGTCCATTTTCTATTGCTTGACACTGTGTCAAATACCCACTTTACCCTCACAAGGCCAAATTCAGAAGCCACTGGCTATGGTCTCTGGCCAGGCATATTGCCTCTTTAGCACCACTGCATGTCTGTGTCCACATTTCCCCTATTCACTACTCGAAGTTGTTGCAGGACCAGGCTAACAGTCATGTCTAGTAGCTACTTTACCCCCAACGTGTATAATTGATCCGTGGCAACTGAGCACATTGACATTGTTAAGATGGCCAAAAACAGTCGCTAATAAACCAGAGGAACTGGAGACAATCCAAACTTGAAGGATGGCATAACAGTAGGGACTCTGATAGGTTGGATTTCTGTTAACCAACCTTGGACAATTGACAGGTGATCAAGACAAGAGTCAGATGGAGAGTAGGGGGAGAGAGGTCCATGGATTGATTTTCTTAAAATTACAAAGGTTACCACCCCTTATTCCTAGGCCATGAGCCAGAGTGATCTCTTTGTACTTAGCCTTGTGTGGTTACTTGTGCCTGTGTGTACAAGTAGGGAGTATGCCAGGTTTCCTATCTGTGTTTGCTTCAAATGGATAAACAATGCTTTCCAGTTGTGAATGACGTGTGATGGGACCATGTTTGGGATAGATGAATCCTGTTTATTGAGAATGTAGCTAATATTAATGTAAGTGTTGTCTTTTCTGTTGTCACTGGAGACACTCTTGAGTTATTCTTCATGGAGTCTTTTGGGCTAATAGTTTGACTGCACCTGGCTAACAAAGACTGGTCGTGCTCTTTATTTATCTGGGAGTATATTGCTTGAGACCTGGGAATTGCAATCTCATACCTTCTCTCTGCCGTTCCTATCCTTTTTTTCAGTGTAACCTGGGCTTGGGTTGCTAACTACTGCCTGAGCTCTGCACAGATCAGTATTTCTGTGAATTTATCATTTTGAGTTCTCCAAAAATCTTCAGGACCTGCATTTATTTTAGAGTGTGCTGCAGCTTCCATTCTGGAGACGATGGCTGCCCCTTTATACCAGATATATTAGTGAGCAGTGTTTATGTGTCTTTCATGTTACATTCAGCATATAAATCAGTTATATTAGCGTTCTTCATGTCTAGTGTATGCTATATTAATATTCTTCATCTATTAATGCATATATTACGTATTATATGTGTTCTTCATGTTGACCGCACATTTGCTTTGTGTCTAATGAATGCACATGTAAGGTTAAAATGTTATTTTGACTACTTTTTCCATCTTCAACTGAAATTGTCCCTATGTCCTGCTGCACCTGCCTGGGATAAGTGTGGTACGATTGTCTTAGTGAGTAACATTTCTCACCTATGAGCTATTCGGCTGGGGACGGGACAGCAGCTATGTTAGTATCCTTCATGTATAAAGGCATATATTACATATTGTAGGTGTTCTTCATGTTGAGTGCACAATTGCGCTGTGTCTAATGAATGCACATGTAAGGTTATAATGTTATTGTGACTACTTTTGCCATATTCAGCTGAAATTGTCCCTATGTTCTCCTGCACCTGCCTGGGATAAGTGCAGTACAATTGTCTTAGGGAGAAACATGTTTCACCTGTGTGTTATTGGGCCTGGCTGGGATAAGTGCAGTACGATGTTCTTAGTGAGTGACATTTCCCACCTCTGCGCTATTGGGCCGGGGAAGGGGAAGAAGCTATGTACGATATATTTGTCTGCCTCTCAACAAAATAGTATAGTTCCCATTGGCCACTGCCTGTGCCCCAACATGCCAGTAGAAGCAATCACTGGACATGTCCTGTATATTTACCCATTAGACACTTTCCCCACTTTGTGGATCAGTGGAACACTGCCCATGGACTGCAGCCATAGCTTGTGACCAATGTATCCCATTATGCCTGCCAAAGTAGTCAAAGGTCCTGTTTGAAGACTAGGACCAGTGGCTACTTTACCCCATTGTGGGTCCATGGGTTATTTATTTCAGGATCATGAACATTACCTTGTTAGAGGGGACCAAGGAACCCTGGCTCCTACCAGGGCATTGTCTTAGTTGGTCCTACCCCAGAGGTGGGATGCAGGAGTTGAGGGGCACTTCTGTTAGTGGCTACCCTGAGTGCCTGCTCTGTGAAACTGTGTATCTCTTTCCATCCACAATGCTGTTCAGCCTCGTCCTAGCCAGGTATCTTTTGTGTCTTTTCCAGAACTACATGTCCTAGAAGTCTCCAGGCTGCCACAGTGAAAACAAGGACAAAAGCCAGAAGACCATATGGTGTGGCACGCAGCACTCTCTGTCCCCAATTTTCAACACATCTTTTTTTTAATCCCAACTCTTTGCTGCTGTAGAAAAGAACCACTTCATAACAAAGACAATCTAACCTGACATGGGGAAACAATACCATGAAAATTAACTGCTTTGCTCGAGGACCACCGAGAACACACCAGTGACCAGAAAGGGTGTGGAGCTTACAAGGGATGTAGAAACATGTGACCTGAAAACCTAACTCTTTGGAAAAAAGTTAGGCAGTGTGAACAGTATTTCCACCTCTCCCATATTTGACTCTCTGTGCAACTTTCTCACTTTGAATCTAAACAATTTGAGTTCTAGTTGCCTATCTGTGACAGAGGTTTTTTTTGTGTATAAAATATAGACTGAGACCAATACCGAAGTTGTTTTTTTCTTAAGTCTGTTTAAACCTTGAGATTTGTTGTTATTACTTCTATATTACAATTTTGTCTCAACTCCCCTTTCTTTCCACCAGTGTGAGTTCTCTTATTCTCCCCCTCTTTTCCCACTCCAATGCTCTCTCACACCTTCCTCCTCTCTCTCTTCTTTCTATTCTAACCCCCCTGCTATCTCTCTTTTCCTCCCCCATTTGATCTTACTGGTCTTCCACTCTCATATCTCATTCCCTCTACCTTTCTCATCTCTCTCACTCTACGTTCTGATCTTCAGTTCTTCTCACAATGTGCTCTCCACTTGCTCCTCCTCTGTCTACTCCCCCTGTTTCTACCTCCTCTCTCTGCATGCGCTCTGTCCTTGCCAACTACTCCTACTTCCCCTCTACCACCACCCCCTTTCACTCTCTGCCCACTCTTTCACTTTGAATCAAAACTTTTGAGTACCAGTTGCATGTGACAGATGGACTTTTCTATGTAAAAGAAATGAATTGAGACCAAGACAGAAGTTGGGTATTTTTTATTCCAGACTGAGGTGGATAGAGAAGGCTACTGTTTTTAGGCCCTGTAGACATAGACTAGCTTATATAGAATGGGTTATCTTGAAGAAGTCCCAATCTTGGGATTTCCTGTGGGGAGTTGAGACACCTGGGCTAAGGAGGAAGGAGCCCACTTGGAGATTGATAAAGTGCTAGGGTATTGCTTAATCCAGACCGACCACAACCTCTCCTGGAATGCTTTTCAAATCTTAACAAATCTTAAAAAATGTAACTATCCTTGTCTGTAGATTTGTGTAGGAAAAATTTTGGGGCAATAATCCTTTTTTTTGTTGACGGGGGACCTGGTTCTAAAGGGTATGTGTATATTGAAGAAGGATAAAAAGGAACAGGCTACCCCTCCCTTCAAAGCCCAAAGGGGTGTTTTACAGAGAACCTACTTTAAACTAGTACTTGTTTGAGCCAGCTATAGGAGATCACACTGGTAGTACACATGACATACAGATAAAACAAAGTTTAATTAAGACAACACAGCATGTTAAAAAAGTAGAAGAACAAGGTTGTACTTATATAAAAAAAACAGCATATATATACTTATAATGTCATCAGTGCTGAATACATGGTGAGTAAATGTGTTATAACAAATTCCAGACACATCTTTACTGTCATAACATATATGTACTAACAATGTCAAAGGTGCTGAATACATGGTGAGTAAATGTGTTGTACCAAATTCCAAACACATCTTTACACATTGGTGTTTCAAATGCAGATCTTGATATTGCAATTGTCAAAGTCGTTTGTTGAAAAAATGGCTTTCAGGTGCTACGAACTTTCTTCAGGACAACATTAAGGTTGCAGATGAATTTACCACTGAGGTTGAATTATGGAAATTCTTTAGAGTCATTCGGTTAAAATATTTTTGCCGCGATAAAGCAGAACGAGCACCACCTAAGTCAACTGGATTGAAGCCACCTTCATTTTTTACACCACTCTCCTCCATGGTATGCCCTGAAATATTGGCTTTCGAAAACAAAATCTTAACAGAAGTCAATAAGATGTTTACAAACAAGGCACGTTTTGTGGATAACCTGACTAAAGATGAAAGACAAGCCCTGAAGACCTTAGAAGGCAACCATGATTTTATAATCAAACTCGCTGATAAGGGAGGCAGCATTGTCCTTTGGGGAAGACAACTTTATGAAGACGAGATCAGTAGACAACTCCGAGACACTACATTTTATAAGAAGATTGACATTGATCCAACGCAGCGACTCCTATCTGCGATAGAGAGCCTCATGATACATGCACAAACTGAAGGATGGATGGATGACGACAAAAAATCTTTTTTGATCAGAAGGCACCCGACTCTACCTGCAATACATTTATTGCCAAAAATTCATAAAAACTCAGCAGTACCACCTGGTAGACCGATTGTGGCAGGGATAGGTTCCATTTTGGAACCCTTATCAATTCATCTTGACATCTTCCTCCGTCCTTTTGTGGGTAAGATGAAGTCATTCATACACGATACAATAGCAATGATTGATACCCTAAGCACAATCTCGATCAAGAAAGAAGACCTTCTCGTAACTCTCGATGTTGAATCACTTTATACAAGCCTTCCCCAAATCGAATGTATCAATGTACTGAACATTTATTTAGACAAAAGAAGCAATACCAAGCCATCCACTGCATTCCTTCTCGAATGCACCAGACTGGTGCTTATGGAAAATGTCTTTATCTGTAAAGACATTTTTTACCAGCAATGCCATGGCACTATCATGGGGGCAAATGTTGCCCCCGATGTACCTAACTTGTACATGGACTCCTTTGAAGACCTTTCCATCTACCATCCTGACAACGAGTTCAAAAATAACCTAATTTGTTGGCAAATTTACATATATGATGTCTTTATGGTATGGTGAGGTACAATAGACCGAATGAATGAATTTTTCTCATGGCTCAATTTGCAAAATCCCTGCATCAAGTTTAGAAAACAACAAGATATATTCAGTATACCATATATGTACCTAGAAATATACAAAATCAGTGATACATGCGTGTGGGAGTGAGGGGTCGTTTGAGCCCCCCGCCATACATTCAGTACAGCTTGGACCACTTGTTCTTCCAATGGTGGGGGACGCCTCCATTGCCCTTATGTTAACACCAGCCTTATGCTGGCATTGGCATAGATGGGGCTGTTGCGAGAGACACTTGGCATCCATTTTGTACACCCTTGACTCCATCTTTTTGGACTAGGCCTCACTGCGATAATACAAAAAGGATTCTCTCCCCTGTGCAGTGCCGCGTGTACCGCACACATGGCCCCCACCCTTTATCACTGTGTCTGAAAGCTTTGCAGCTCCATTCTCATGCTCGAGCCGGAGGCAATTACAACAAAAACAAATGTAACATCTCGCTCTTCCTCTGAGATCACTGTCCAGTGCGTGAACCGCCCTGAACCAGGCCTTGTAGCTCATCCGTCTCCACAAACCTGCCCATGCCCTCTCACCCTCGCTGTTGGAAAATTACTGCCAGTATAACCTTGTGTCCCTGTAAGGTATTCTCTTGATGTACCAGATACGTGACCCTGCCATGAAGTCCACCCCAGCGTGCCCTTAGCTAAAATCAGACCTCTGTCACAGTATATTACATTCTTCAACTAACAAATGTCAACATGCCCCCAGTCTCTTTGGTGAGTCCAGACCCACCCCGCGATTGATGCTATCATACTCGTCAGGACCCTTAACCTGATACCCCATATAAATCCCAATAAGTAATGGTGTGATTACATGTATGCAACTTATAGGTTTATGATGATTTGCTCAAAGGAGCTGTAATGACTTTTGTTTAGTGCATGTTCAATGGTAGTATCTCATGTTAGCTTAGTTAGCGGCCACCCTGCCTCGCAGCGACCTGACCCTCACCCCGCTTGGACACAGACAGATGGACCTCATGACGCTCGCCCTCCCGCCAAACCCAGCAGTCAACCACGGAGGAGCAGCACCTATATGCGCCTATACAACGCAAGCTTGTGTCCAATCGTAATGAACTTTGCAACATTCATGTCTGACATCATTAGGACGCTTTCTGCCCTTATAATCAATTGTAAGTGTATTGTTTGCCTGATCGCTCTGGGGCAGCAGAGTTCTATGGATGCCAATTTTTTTGGGGTTTGTCTCATTTATTGGTATTGCACGTGCACATGCTAAGACGAGGATGGGCCTTTAGAAGTGCTTGGGAACTACATTATACAGGAAACCTACTTGAAAAAAACACTCATCCAGCCAAAAAGAAAATTTGCCCTATGGTCAGTTTTTGCACCTGCGACATAACTGTACCACTGTGTCTGATTTTGACAGTATTAGTAAAGCCTTGACTATTTATCTGAAAGAACAAGTTTACCCAGCGTACATCATCAGAAGAGCACGAAAAAGAGCAAGAAATGCCAACCGACAATCATGTCTCACTCCAACACAGAGAGAGTCACAAGATAAGATAACCTGTGTAACTACTTTTACACCTATTAGCAACCTTCTAAGAAAGACAGTACTGCGCCATTGAGATATCCCCAACACCAAAACCTTTAAGTTGAATAAACCACGGTTTGGTATCAAACACAACACTTGTGCACACTTATGAAGAACACAAGCCTGGAATCCACGGCCAAAGCACATTGTGGAATCTACCTCCTGTGATTGGCCATTTTAGATGTGGTACATGTACTGCCTGTGCCTACACCAAAGATCTAAAAGAAATAGACCTCAATGGCAAAATCTGAAAATTGAATTAATTCACAAATTGTAAAACAAAATGGTCAGTATATGGCATAAAGTGCCCCTGCGGTTTAATATACATTCGGAAATGTAAAAGACAGATTCGACAACGTATCTACGAACACAAATAATGTATAAAAAATGAGGTGGAAGTCAAACCAATGGTTGCACACTTTAAAACCAAGAAACATTGACATATTGATCTTTTTGGTTTATAATCCAAACAGTAAGAAATCCCTTTAGAGAGGGAGACAGCGATTTGATGTTGCAACGCCTGGAACAAACATGGATTTATCGCTTAGATACTGTGAGAAAGGGCCTTAATGTCTCAATTGAGTGGAATCTGTTTTTCAACTAAATTGAACTTGAGATATGAGGCTACACAGATCAACAACCATATGTAACAGACACCTAGGCAAAATGACCAGATTGCCCTGGTGTACGACATAGTTTTCTTGTGATGTGCGATCATAATTACTTGTATCTGACATGAATATTGTTTATCAGGAATTCTATGGTGTAAATTGCAGTAGGACTATATGGATACATTTCCATATGTATGATCCCCTTTTTTTCTATTCAGAATTAGCAATTTGTATTCTTAGCAATGTTGTCATGTGGGATGTTTTTACCCATGCATCCGAGCCCTACCACAAAAACTGTGCAGTACTGGCATGGAAAACATCATGATGGCCAGAACTTCCCAGAAAATGTACAGGGAAATGCATGAAGAATAGGCTGCCACCCATTTTTGCCTATGTTGTGAGCACAGAAGGGCACAGAGCCTAAAACCATTGTAAATGGGGCAATGCTGATTGCCAAAAGCAACCCATGACTGGTGGGAATTCGTTTTCTTCAGGTCAAACATGGCTAATTTATGGGCAAAAAATTATTTTACTGCAGAACTACACCAATGCCATTTGTTGAACCTGGACAATATACTTCCATTTAATATCCCTTGTTTGAAATGCTTGAATTCAAGACTGATCCAAAAAAATTGCATGCAGTACCCGCTTTTGACTGAGGGCGGCGCTAGCGGTCTAAACTCTGACAGGGAAACTGCATGTCAGGAGTTGCAGGAGAGGCCTTTACATCAAAGGCTGGGAGTTAATTAAAATCTTAACCACATGCTGTTCCCAGAAGACAATCTGATTTAATTAACAGGCCAAAGGCTGGGAAACCTCTCACCTCCAGAGATTCACACCAGGAGTTAGAATCTCACATGACCTCTTGATTGATAGAAGGCAGACTGGCTGGGAGCCTCTTGGAGACCACACAATAGGCTCTCGCACTTGAATAGAATATGTTGATTTTGACTGTTTCCTGTCAACAAAGGCCTGCCTGCCAGAAGACACATGTGATCACTGACCCACCCAAGTCTTGGAGGCGGACTCCAACACTCTGAGAACTGAATTGAAAGCAAAATATACCCAGAGAAAGCAGAGCAGTATCCAGAACCAGAGGCCAGAGATCCAGAGTGACCCAGACCGCTGTTAGCAGAACCAGAGAGCTGACCCAGATCACTGTGAAGTGCTGAGACCAGAACCGGAGTCCAGTCCAAAACCTGACAAGATCCGTGGGGAGGCCTATTTCAAAATATATTGTGAGTACCTAGCAGAACTGTGCAAAACCAATCTCTTAGTTAAAATAATATAATTCAATCTATTTTAATCTAACCAGAACTGCCTCCTAACTGTCACCTGTCATTTTCTAGCTGCAAGCTGCAACCTGTCAATTTGAACTTTTAAAATTTCAAGTCAAAAAAACAACCTTCACAAAATCGTTCATAACTCCATAACCGTTTGTGCTAGGAACTTTCCTCTGAAAGCTTAGAATCTCGGCTTTTCGACAAGCTTGGAACCGACTTGCTACTCCTCATACTTTTGCCGTAATCGTGATTCACGCATTCGCGAATTTTGCCGCGATTCGCGATTTGGTTAAAAATCCAGCCACGTGTGAAAACAGCAGCTTCCTTGCTTTCCTTTGCCAAAAATTTGTTTAACCTGCTAGTTACTCCTAGATCCTTGCTAAAGTGAGCCTGAACTCATCCCAAGTATATTTCACTCACCCTGAACCGCCTAAAGGGAATTAAATGCATTTTCAGCATATTTCTCACTGCATTGTCACCATATTCAAAGCATTTTTCCTGTGTTTCAAAACTCCTATCTGTTGTATAAGCTGCTGGGGGGGGAATTGTCCAAGAAAGTGATTACATTGTCTTTTGCTGAAACCCTATCAAGTTATTTTCTGTACTGCATTTTCATTCCACCTTGCATCCATTTGAAACCATAAAAGTATTGTTGCTATCTTATCCATCCTATAACCACTCATCATTGATTATAAAGAAGTGTGCTAGTGCCAGACTATCCATTATTGATTACTGCTCAGATTAAGTGTGATATTCAATTATTAATTTATTATAAAGTGTGATATATATAGATATATATATATATATATATATACATATATATATATATATATATATATATATATATATATATATATATATATTGTTTAAATTCTCAAATAAACCGTTTAAACTTGCAAAACAGAACTACTTCTTGGCTCAGTGGGGTCAGGGGGATTCCAAGAGAGGGGTGTTATATAGGGGTAGTCATCCAGAACTCATGAACTGGACATAAAGATATATCAATAAGGGTTTCCATTCAGTATCCCAGACTAGGCATTGACTTAGCTGTAGTATTGAATTGAATCCTCTTCCAAAGTGGGGGCTCGAGCCGGACGTTTGGGTTAGATCTATCACTTGTGCAGATTAATACAGTGTGCCAGCTGACCAGATACACATATCCGGTCGGATCACCATGCTGTGTTACGCTGTAAAGCACTCCTCAAAGGAACGCTCTTAGGAAAAGGTCTGTTTTGCAAAAATAAAATACAAACTTCTGTAAGTCAGGAAGGAACTCAAATTCCAGAATGACGACCTTGGTAGATATGAAAATAGCCAGAGAACACTTCTTACATAAGCTATTTGTGAGAGGTGAGTGGACTCATCAGGACCAAACGGTCTGGTTGCAGGCAATCGCGCAACAGGTCACTGAAACAGGGTCAGATATATGGGGAGATCTGGGTCCCCTACATGTGGCCCTGAGTGAACTATATATGGCCCCTAAGGCCAAGGATGAGCACCACAAGATTGCCAGGGTAGCGGCATATTTATATTTACATATGGGAGCCATGCAGGACAAATGTGCTGAAGACCAAGATCTGGCGAGTAGGCAACTGCTGGCACTACAGAAGGCCCAATCTGATCTGGACTCTTCTGAGCAGAGGCTACTCAGGAGCCAGGAGTCAGACAATGACAGCAGACGGTACATCACTAAAATAAAGGTGGATATGGATGTGCTGCAACAGGTAAAGGAGGACCAGGATACCAGATTTCTGGCCTTGCAGAAGGAGTACCAAGACGGTTTGGACTCCCTACTGCAGAGCCAGAAAAAGCTGGAGCAACAGTTAGACTTCAATAGGGCATGTGCTGAGCAGGTAGTCACCCTGCAAAGCCACCTAGATAGGGAGAAGGCAGAGAGCAATAAACTGATTTTGAAAGACCTGGATACCCAGGCAGAGTTTGGCCAGGAGCGCCAGAAAACTGGTGCCTTCCAAAGGCAAGGGGACGACCTGGCGGCACAGATGCAGGCTCTTAGTCAGGAAAGGGATACCTTAGGCCAGGAAGTCTGCCACTTAAAAAGGAAAATGGAAGAAAATCACCTGGCCCTCCAGGGACTGGGTGACCTCCAAAAAGAACACCAGAACTTGTTAGAGCACACCAGGAGGGTGGAGGATGCTCTGGCAAGAAAGGAGCAGGCCAATAGGGACACAGCTCAGGAGGTAACCCTCCTGCAGCAGAGACTGGCCCAGTACTCCAGGACCAATCAGGAGGCACAGAGAGAAAATGAGGCTCTCTGTCAGCACAATGATAGGCTCCAACAACAGGTAGCGACTGATAGAGTCTAGTAAGGCCTTAACTGAGGAACTGAAAGCGCAGGCTCTTGCATTGCAACAGGGAGCAGAGGCGGATAGAGACCAGGTTCGCTGGGAAAGGGAAACTCCTGAGCATAACCTCAGGAGCCCTAGTACCAGAGGCCTTTATCTCTCTCAGTCCCTGGACTCTGCCACCCCCATGTCCCCTGGCGCACATGAGCACCGGGCCACAGGGATGGCAGATTACTATCCAGCCAGAAGCATGGGGCTCATAGGCCAGTACCACCCAGGTATGGAGGGGTGGGCATCTGGGTATGGGCACCCAAGCACAGTGCAATTTAGTGGGGAACCACAGGAGAGTAGGCCCATTAAGGGCATCCTGAAAACCTCTGCCCAGTTAGGTCAGTGGGGGGGTACCCATCAAATCCTGGCAGCGAGGAGGGATCTGAAGACTCCTCTGAGCGGTACAGGACACAGGAGACCAGGTCCCCACATTCTGCCAGCCACTCCCAGGCTTGCAGAATCTGGGAAAACCTGGAAGATCAGACAGGAACCTCTGGGAGCAGTGCCTCTGAGTCAGAGGATGAATGGACCAGGGTTACCCGAACCAAAAAGGCCAATAACGCAAAAAGGGCCTTGCTTAAGGACCCATTGAAACAGATTAAGGCAATCAGTAGTGTCATCACGCCTTATCATAAGAACGCCAAGTACTCTGTTTGGGAAACCCTTGGAGCTCTGTGAGCAAATGATGGAGACTTTTCATTTGAAGGACAGCCAAAGCTGTATCCAATATAAAGTGGACATTCTCCCCAGAGTACTCCAGTTTCTTTGCGGGGCTGGAGGACCAAAATCATGCAAGGTGGTCCACCTATAGGGCGGCCATATTAAAACATTTTTCTGTTCACAGAAATCCCCAAGAGGCTCGCAAGGCAGTCTATAATTTGCAATGTGGGGAGGATCAGGCCCCACAAGAATTTGTGCAAGAACTGAAAGGTGCCTTTGCGCAGACCACCAGAAGGGTGCGCACAGACAGCAGAGAATTTGTCAATACATTTTTCCATGCCTTGCCCAAATACATCATGACCCAGCTCGTGAGAGATTTTCACGAGAAAAGATCTTTAGACTGGGTCATTGAACAGGCTACCCGGATCTATGAGGTGCAGAAGCCCATAGAAAATAAAAATAATGCGCCCAAAAACCCCAAAACCAACAGCACCCCTGCTGCTGCCAAGGTGGCAGAGGTAAAGGTTGCCCCCGTTTTAGACTTGGAGATGGGGGGGGCCTAAAAACCTACCTGCACCTAATAATCCTAAACCCAGAAATCCCTCGGGCCAGTCACCGACAGGGAGTCGAGGAGGTAGTCCCACAAATGGGGTCCCCCCCTCCCCTGACTATGTAAGTCCCCGCTACAAGGGAAACCGACCAATCCTGGGTTATGTGTGGACTCCTCCAGCCCAAGGGGGGGGATCCAGCCAAGCACCTGACCCGGGGAACTTCCCTCCTAACTTCCCCCGGGAGGGCAGAAATTCTCCAAATCCTGGGCAGAACTTTTTCCCCAGGTATCCACCCAATTTCCAGCCCCAAAATCATCCATCCTTCTTTCCCCAATTCCCTGAGCTCAGACAACCTAATCCGGGAGAGGGGAGGCCAAGGGTGGAGGGGTACCAAAATCTTCCCAACCAGGGGTACTACCAGAGAAGGGATAGCTACCCTTACCGGGATCAGCCCAGGGGAGAAAATAGAGCCCCGTATCAGCCTGAGCGGGTTTCCCAGTTAGAGCACCAGGTCCAAAATATGGCACGGGATCTGGGTCACATACTGAGGGCTCAACAGAACCCTCAGATGAGCGTGCCACCGCAGAATGCCCCAAACTCTGGACCTGGTACTCCAGAACAATGACGGGGGCAACACCCCGATAACACACCGGTTCCCAGGGAGGAGGCACAAGGGGAAGGGGGGTGTAAAGCCTTGAAGGAAGCTTCCTTCCCAACTTGTAAACAGCCCCTGGAAAACCAGGAACCGGAAACAAAATCTCCTACCCCTGAAAGCCTGCCTCCCAAGGAGCAGAGGGGGGGTAGGAGAAACAAAGGACCCAAACAGACCCACTTTGTGGAGGAGGTACAGGACTTCCAATTTGAGGGAGAGGGACCCTCAGAAAATCCTGGGAAAAGGATCTTCTCCTTCAGAAATGGGGGAACTCCTCCCAAGGAAAAATGGGTCCCAAAGGATGTGAATTCAGACTGGGGAGATATGGAGACTGAGCTACCGCCGCCCATCATCTCATCCCAGAACCCACAATACCGAAATCCCCTGGTTCAAACCCATCCTGGTGACTGCCTCCAAAAAGGGGGGTGCGGCCCAGAACCGGAAACAGGGGAACCCACAATGGCTCTGATCTCCAGTTGCCAACTTTTTCTTTCAGATTCCCAAGACTCTCCACAGAATTCTGCCCAAATCTCTTCTCTCGCCATGTCCAAAACCAGAAAGTTAGCCCACTAGTTGTCCAAAAATGTGCATTATCTGTGCCCCCTTGAGGAGAAGGAGGGAAGATACTATGCCCCGGTACAAGTACAGGGGCAGGGTACAATGTTGGCACTGGTGGACACTGGATCCCAAGCTACCCTTCTGTCCAAAAGGGCCTTTGATGAACTAAATGCAGGAAGGGGGGAGAATTACCGTATTCCTCTCACCTCTCTTCCTGGACAACTGCAGAACTTTGACGGGAAGGAAATTCCCGTTGAGGGGACTGCAGACTTGGACATTAAAATTGGGCGACACAAGGTGAAACACCCGGTCATAGTAGTGACTCCAGAGGGCACCCCTTGTTTACTAGGGAATGACCTCCTGAGAAGGTTGTCACCCCTAATAGATTGTGTAAACAAGGTCCTCTGGACCCAGACTAGCCGACCAATAAAATTAAAACAGAGTGTCAACCATGTTAGTTTAAACGGCACCTGCCACATGGTTGAACAAAAATCTGACCAAGTAGAATTTCACTTCCAGAACAACTAGATTCCAGACGTGACAGTAATCGCAGTAGGACAACAGACTGGTGATGGGGGGTCATCTCTATTTCTGAAAATCAACCTTCCTTCCAGTTTAAAGTGGTACTCCACGCTAGAAGGAAACACTTTGAAATTCTTTACTAATCCACAATCAGAAACTCCCACTCCTATAGTTCAGAAAGATGTGAAATCAGCTCAGAGCCTGGCTGATATTCAGCAAATTGGAGAGCAGTTGTTCATCCCTGTTCAGTTAAATGATGGGAAGGACTCTGTTCTCGCTCGAGTGTGTGTGAACAACGGTAAGAGCTTCATCAGCGAAGCCATGTTCCGCCAACTCCCAAAAGATCCAGCCATTCCCACATTCAAACTGATAAACAAATGGGAAATGGACCTGGAAGCACCCAATTCCAAACATCTCCTGCCAAGCATGTGTATGCTCAAATTCTCCATTGGCAACCAGAGCATAGTCCACAATTGTTGGGTTGTGCGAGACGTCACTGCCGCTTTTTACTTAGGCAGTGACATTCTCAATCGCTTTGCCATTAGTTTGGACCTAATAAACTTCAAAGCTTGGTCCCGATTAGTGGATAATCCCATGGGCTTTGATAATCCAGAAAAAGCATTTAGGTCAGCTCAATTGTTACCTTATGCAGTTGAAATTCAGATTAAAGAGGAAGTCACCATCCCAGAAAGGACCCGACAATTCTCCCTGGAAGTGAAAGTTAAAAGAGGACAATATTTGCAAAACCCTGATGCTTATATACATCTAAATGCTTCTCTCCAACAGCAAGGGTTGGGGGTAAACCCAACGCCATTAGTCAACATAGAACATGACACCATTCCAATGGAGGTGGATAACAGCGACTTAAATAGTATTACTCTAGCCGCAGGCACCATTATTGGAATGGCGGTTGATGACCGACATTTTTCCATTGATCTAGGAAATGAACTGTTAGGACCAATCCCCAAGGACTGTTTTGACAGTGACAGTGAGGACAATACAACACCAGACAGGATTTTTACCTGGCATGGGGGGAACTTCCTGGTGTACACTTCCTGCCCCTATGGTAAGGAAGATGTGACTTGTGACTTCAGGAGGGATGAGGTGATTTTCCAGGTCCATGAGGGTTGCCTTTCCCACCTGAGGCCTCCAGTCCAAATCAGCACTCTGACCAGGGACTTCTCCACCCAGCTGGAGGAGGCCGCTGAGATAGCCATACCAGAAGTCTTTCCAGGCTTCAGGCAGATGGTGGAAGAGAGAGTCAACCTAGCTGATGCCTGTGTGATTCTGGAACAGAAGCAAAAGTTGAAACAAGTTTTCTTGGATTTCCAAGATCTCTTTGCGGTAGACTCATATGACTGTGGCCGCACCGACATCCACACAACAACAATCCCCATGGACCCTGGCATGACTCCAGTGTTTGTGAAGCAATATCGCTTGCCTCTCGCATCAATGGAGTCCCTTACTGAAATAATTAAGAACCTTGAATCCCGGGGAATAATCCGTCCAACACACAGCACATTCAATAATCCGGTGCTGGGAATATTGAAGCCAAACGGCCAGTGGAGACTCTGCGCTGACCTTAGGGAGCTCAACAAACGGGTCCATACTTCGCGATGGCCTCTGCCCTACATTGACCAAGGGCTGGCCCAGATCCAGGGGTCACAGGTATTTACTGCAATAAACCTGACCAATGGATACTGGACCGTGCCTGTCAGTAGGGAGGACCAATACAAACTGGCTTTTACCTTTGGGGGCCAGCAGTACACATGGACCCGGACTACCTTTGGATACCTCAACTCCGGCAATGAATTCAACATTTTCCTACACAAGGCCATGTCCGTCCTGGGTGCAAGGGGTAACCTGGCTTATGTAGATGATGTCCTCATCAAAAGTTCATCTGTGGAGGAACACATAGCGGAGATCCGTTATGTTCTGACCCAGTTGAGGGCCGCCGGAGCACAACTTTCCTTTCAGAAAGCACAGTGGTGTAGAACCCGTGTCAATTTCTTGGGGCATGAGATTACTCCTCGGGGTCTCTGTCCCCAGGAAAAGAAAGTGGAAGCACTTCAGAAACTGAAAGACCCCAAAACTCTGAGGGAACTAAGGAGCCTCCTTGGACTGACTAATTACAGCAGAAAGTTCATTGAGGGCTACGCAGAGATCACCAGACCCCTGATTCATCTCCTGAAGGCGGGGGTCAAGTGGGAATGGGGTCCAGAACAAGCCGAGGCGGTAAAACAACTCAAGAGAAGCCTCTCACAAGCGCCTTGCCTAGCTTACCCTGTCAGAAACAAGGAGTTCTTCTTGGAGACGGGGTTCTCTAATACGTGCTTGACGGCAGTATTATACCAAAAGCATGACAAGGTCAATAAAGTAATCTCCTATGCGAGCAAAACTTTATCCTCTGTGGAGGAAAAATTCAACGATTATGAGAAGGCACTCCTGGCAACGGTGTGGGCATTGAAGAATTACCGCCTGTTTATCCAGGGGGAACACATCATAGTGGAGACTCCACACCAGCCTCTGCAATATCTCCAAAGTTATAGAATCCGGGCCGGAAATGTGAGTAATTCCCGAACTACTTCCTGGATTCTTTCAATGCAAGGCTTTCCTGTGGAGGTCAGATATGGCCAAAACAAGAAGAGTCCCCTCGCGCAAGTTCTGGCTGACTTGCATGATTGTGCCAGAGAAAACTGTCTCGAGGACGAAAGTCTAAAAATCAAGGACAACACGGAGGCATACCTTAATTCCCCACACAAAGTCTTTGAAGAGGACAAGTGTGAGGGAATGCCCACTGTCTATGTGGATGGATGCTCTTACCATGTTGACAACAACGGGGAGAAAGAACTGGTGGCCGGCGTAGGGAATGCATGGGTGAATGAGTCCCCAGAACCCTCCGCTGGATACAAATTGGTCCTCGAAGTAGTCAGGTGGCAGAATTGATGGCTGTGCATCATGCCATCCTCAGTGCTGTCCAGCATCAACTCCACGAACTGGTCATAATCACAGATTCGGATTATGTACAGAACGGGTTCGTGGAGCACCTGGTTAATTGGAAAACCAGAGGCATGTTATGTGCTAACAACAAACCCTTGAAACATGGGAAGTTGATCCAAAACATTGATGATCTGGTCACATCGAATGGGATGACCATCTACTGGAAAAAGATCAAGGGTCTTTCCAAAGTAGAGGGACCAGACAAAACTGGAAATGACCGGGGCCATCCAAGGGGATCTAATTGAGATTGAGTCCCTGTTGGGGGAAATCCAGGTCACTGCTATCACTAAGTCCCAGACAAATGCTCACAATGATCTTTCAACTGCCCAATGGAGCAAGGAGACCCCTGATGCTGATTTGATTACAGCTCAGAAGGGGGATCCAATTATCGGTAAGTTTTACTAACACCTTGAGGACCCTGAGAACATTCCCCTGACGGATACCGATTACATTGGGAAATAGGACCTAAGAGTGTTGATGAAATGTCCAAAAATGTTCAGAATCCAAGACGGTTTGCTGGTAAGGAAATCCAAAGCTGGCCACGATCAGTGGGTGGTTCCTACCTCATTCCGAAGCCTGATGTTAAGTCACGCCCATGATGCGGCCACCCCCGGTCATAGGGGGTTTCACACAACACTGGAAATCTTAAGAGAGGTTGCATACTGGCCAACATGGGGCAGGACCTTGACCAATACTTGAAGGGGTGCCTTGTGTGTGCACAATTTCAGCCATCATCCCTCACGCACCGTGCACCCCTCCAAAAGAGGGGGATGACACTGCCATGGTCAGATTTGCAAATCGACTTTGTAGGCCCTGTAATCCGCTCGTCTAGAGGAAACAAGTACATGTTGACCGTTACATGCTTGTTTACCAAGTGGGTGGAATGTCTCCCAGCCCCAAATTGCAAGGCAGAAACAGCAGCTGCCCTGATGATTAACCGCATCTTTTCCCGTTTTGGTCTACCTCAAAGGATTGAGTCAGACAGGGGTAGCCACTTCACCAGTGAAGTAATGACAAAGATGTGGGAGATACTGGGGGTCAAAAGGAAGTTGCATATTGCTTACCGGCCAGCTTCTTCTGGGGCAGTAGAGAGATATAACCGAACCATTGTGAGCATATTAAAGAAGTTTGTGGCAGATTCTGGGCCAAGTTGGGATATCCGATTACCTCTGGTCCTAATGGCCATCAGATCTACCCCTTCATCTGCAACCAAAATGTCACCATTCGAGTTGATGACTGGACGCAAGATGGTGCTTCCTCAGCATTTGCTCTACAGGACCCAAGAGCAGACCTTAATAAATGCCTCCACTACTCGTGAGTATGTGGAGAATTTAAGGAAACACCTTCAACATGCTTTTGCCTATGCTCAGCGGAATTTAGAAAGATCAGCTGAGAGTATGAAGACCCACCATGACCTGAAAACTTCCAGGAAGGAATATCAGGTGGGGGACCGGGTCTATTTATACAATTTCCAAATGAACCAGGCCAAACAGCGAAAATCTTTGCCTACATGGAAGGGACCGTTTGAGATTATAGACAAGATCTCCCCTGTGGTCTACAAGATCCACATCCCCAAAGGCGGTTTGGGAGAGGGGATAGACAAGTGGGTCCACATAAACCAGTTGAAGTGTTGCCATCCCAGGCACACTCTGCAACAACTGGAGGAGTCCTCTGCAATCCCAGAGGGTACCGCTCCAGAGTAATTCAATTCCAACCCTAAAATATCCTACATATAACCTATCAAATTCTGTGTTTCTCAAGTTTATGTGTTCCTGTCGCTTAACTTAAAAAAATGTGCATGTTCATATCTGTTGAGTTCTAAAATATATATGCCACCCCACTATATCAATGGTGGGGGAGAAATGTCCATGAATAGGTATTGCCGCTCTTCCTTTGTCGTCCTAGGAGAAAGAAAACCTGGAGACTGGCCAAGGAGGACGATCCGGAGACCGGGAGCAGAGAAGCAAGGGGCCCGGGGTACCGCCCAATATTCCTATCAGGACCGGCGAGGAGAACCGATCGATCAGTACCGGATGGAGGAAAAGATGCTGAACTGTGCCATCTACCGGAAGAAGATGAGGAGAACATCCCAGATCTTGCGAGTTCCATCCGTGAAACAGAATGGCCATCGCAAGAGGGGGGCTTGTGGGATGTTTTTACCCATGCATCCGTGCCCTACCACAAAAACTGTGCAGTACTGGCATGGAAAACATCATGATGGCCAGAACTTCCCAGAAAATGCACAGGGAAATGCATGAAGAATAGGCTGCCACCCATTTTTGCTATGTTGTGAGCACAGACGGGGACAGAGCCTAAAACCATTGTAAAAGGGGCAATGCTGATTGCCAAAAGCAACCCATGACTGGTGGGAATTCGTTTTCTTCAGGTCAAATATGGCTAATTTATGGGCACAAAATTATTTTACTGCAGAACTACACCAATGCCATTTGTTGAACCTGGACAATATACTTCCATGTAATATCCTTTGTTTGAAATGCTTGAATTCAAGACTGATCCAAAAAAATTGCATGCAGTACCCGCTTTTGACTGAGGGCGGCGCTAGCGGTCTAAACTCTGACAGGAAAACTGCATGTCAGGAGTTGCAGGAGAGGCCTTTACATCAAAGGCTGGGAGTTAATTAAAATCTTAACCACATGCTGGTCCCACAAGACAATCTGATTTAATTAACAGGCCAAAGGCTGGGAAACCTCTCACCTCCAGAGATTCACACCAGGAGTTAGAATCTCACATGACCTCTTGATTGATAGAAGGCAGACTGGCTGGGAGCCTCCTGGAGACCACACAATAGGCTCTCGCACTTGAATAGAATATGTTGATTTTGACTGTTTCCTGTCAACAAAGGCCTGCCTGCCAGAAGACTCATGTGATCACTGACCCACCCAAGTCTTGGAGGCGGACTCCAACACTCTGAGAACTGATTTGAAAGAAAATATATATTTTACAGAAACACTGATAAGTCTTTGTAATCAAATGACAGGAATGTATAACTTTGAGAGCCTTCATTAAAAAAATGTACCTTCGATTCAAGCCCAAACTCCAATTTGTGTGATGTTCTGGGGCAAAACCCTGCTATTTATGTATACTACAGACTCTGTGTTTAAGCTAGAGACATGGGAATTTACTGGAGTATGTATGGACAGCCTGTGTATATATGTATAACTTTTAATGAAGAATCAAGGTTGCATAACCCACTAAATTCGAAAATAAGTTGCCATTTTTGAATGCAAGCCCTTAGGAAGAGCAGAGTTTGAACAGAGTATACCTCATGCGATAGGTAATATGTACATGCAATGACAAACCACTATGTATTTGAGAAATGTGTATTTTGATCAAATATAGATGTGTGTGCAATTTCACAGGAGAGTGTCCTTTTTGCAAGCAATTAAATGACATCATTCTGACACACAATCCTGCTCTCCAGTGAGAACGCAAAGAATTCTCCAACCTATCAGAACTCTGAAGGGGTTGGGCCTAGAAAGCTAGCCTCTCCACCCACTTTCAAAACACATAAAAAGAGACTGCTGGGACAGGTAGGGACATTCTATTCCATTTGCTGCGGAGCATGCTGACCGACGAATTCACATACAGAGATCCTACACTTAGACTTCCAAGCTAAACAGTGACTACAGAACTTTGAACCAAGAAGGCTCACTGCAAGCAAAAGTATTTGTCAGCAGGCCCAAAAATCGTTTGCAGACTATTCACAGCCGGACCCAGGTGTTGATTCTGGCTTAAAACCCTTCGCCAGAAAGATCCAGAATCAGTGCTGTACCCAGAGAAAGCAGAGCAGTATCCAGAACCAGAGGCCAGAGATCCAGAGTGACACAGACCACTGTTAGCAGAACCAGAGAGCTGACCCAGATCACTGTGAAGTGCCGAGACCAGAACCGGAGTCCAGTCCAAAACCTGACCAGATCCGTGGGGAGGCCTATTTCAAAATATATTGTGAATACCTAGTAGAACTGCGCAGAACCAATCTCTTAGTTAAAATAATATAATTCAATCTATTTTAATCTAACCAGAACTGCCTCCTGTGACCTGTCATTTTCTAGCTGCAAGCTGTAACCTGTCGCTTTGAACTTTTAAAATTTCAAGTCAAAAAAACAACCTTCACAAAATCGTTCATAACTCCATAACCGTTTGTGCTAGGAACTTGACTTAACTTTCCTCTGAAAGCTTAGAATCTCGGCTTTTCAACAAGCTTGGAACCGACTTGCTACAACTCATACTTTTGCCGTAATCATGATTCACGCATTCGCGAATTTTGCCGCGATTCGCGTTTTGGTTAAAAATCCAGCCACGTGTGAAAACAGCAGCTTCCTTGCTTTCCTTTGCCAAAAATGTGTTTAACCTGCTAGTTACTCCTAGATCCTTGCTAAAGTGAGCCTGAACTCATCCCAAGTATATTTCACTCACCCTGAACCGCCTAAAGGGAATTAAATGCATTTTCAGCATATTTCTCACTGCATTGTCACCATATTCAAAGCATTTTTCCTGTGTTTCAAAACTCCTATCTGTTGTATAAGCTGCTGGGGGGGGAATTGTCCAAGAAAGTGATTACATTGTCTTTTGCTGAAACCCTATCAAGTTATTTTCTGTACTGCATTTTCATTCCACCTTGCATCCATTTGAAACCATAAAAGTATTGTTGCTATCTTATCCATCCTATAACCACTCATCATTGATTATAAAGAAGTGTGCTAGTGCCAGACTATCCATTATTGATTACTGCTCAGATTAAGTGTGATATTCAATTATTAATTTATTATTAAGTGTGATATATATATATATATATATATATATATATATATATATATATATATATATATATATATTGTTTAAATTCTCAAATAAACCTTTTAACTTGCAAAACAGAACTACTTCTTGGCTCAGTGGGGTCAGGGGGATTCCAAGAGAGGGGTGTTATATAGGGGTAGTCATCCAGAACTCATGGACTGGACATAAAGATATATCAATAAGGGTTTCCATTCAGTATCCCAGACTAGGCATTGACTTAGCTGTAGTATTTAATTGAATCCTCTTACAGTCACCTCCCATTGTTAGTCTTTCAGATTGCAACTAGCAAATCCACTAGATGTTACATCTGTGACCTTGCCCGATATGTACCTAGGCATGTTGTTTATTTTGATTTGTACTCATTTACTCGAAGGTTAATACCCACTATCCAAAGATGAAGTTCAATGCCTCTTCCAAGTCATAAATAATTGTTTTTTTTCTCCACAACATGTTTGTTCACCATTGCAGCATTATTTACCTAGACAACCAAAAATATGTCTACCTGTTTGCTGTAATGGGTATGGCCATTTCCTGCAACACACTAGTTGTTCTAATTATTGACAATAGTAGTAAAACCTTTGAAAGATATCTACCTATATTACCCTCCGTATACTCAGTACCAGGTTTCCTAATTTTTACAACTGAGGTCAAGAATGAAGGCACTTTAATCACCCTCTTTACACGTTCAGAGTACGAATGTTACATTCATGTGTGCGTTATATTCAGCACAACACGACAATGACCCTACAGCTTGCACAGTCGTTTTGTCATTTTACAACGCAGGCCTTTCACATTTGCTTTACAACTTTTTGTTGGTTGTTGGAATGCACCAAGAGCATGCTTCCATTGTTTCTAGTAGATACAGCTCTGTTGCAAACACACAAGAGCAAATAAAGTTGCTTACTTTTCAATATCACAGTTCTCCGCATGTGTGCGCATGCACGAAGACTGTGACACTGCCTGACTATCCACACAATATTACAAGGAGAGAAGGTAACCGTATGCAATTCTCCACCCCTGATGATCGATTTATACATTTATTTTCTAAGAATTACTCAGCGCTTAGATATTTTTTGCTAACCTGACAACAGTAGTCCCGCTATTTCTTTTTTCGCGTATGAACACTATCATCATACGCCCGTTTGGCATTTACAGCAAACATTTGAGATAGATGTCAGGCATGGGTGACATATATTATTTACACCTAATCTCTCTGCACGGCCACGGCCATACGACATAATTAATTCACCTCTAACTTCTTGTATTTACTACATCTTTTATGCATTTTACTATTCAGCAAGCCATTAACCCACCTTGGGGCTTTTAGGCTAAAATAGTGCTTTTACCTACTAATTCATTCACGGCAATCTCGTCTAGAGGTAATTGCACATTCAAATTCATTCACTGCAAAAGAATTGCCTGAGCATTCTAGTAATTATATGCTCTATTCATAGGACTCCATACAGAAACATCCGCCGGCCATCTTTCTAGCCTGGACTCTGGCGAATCGGATATAATTATCCAGTCACTTGGCTATGAACCACTTTTCCTACAGGTATTTAGCTAACCCAGTTTTGTTAAAAACAAATACCTCCATACCAGCATTCTAAGAGCAGTTGTCATCTCTATGCTCTGTTTTTAGGACTTGAATCAGTAGTAAGCCTTGGCCACACCTCTCTACCTGGAACACGAAGACCATGTGAGCCCACGTGTTCGTAATCCTATTATCAAGTAACCAACAGTTGATTCTGTTAAGTAGCCAACCAGCATGTACAAATTACAGCTTGAGTATAATTATTCATCTCTACCCATTTCTCAAAGCCATCGTGCACTGGAGACCATCAGACTTGTATGTGCGACAGTCAAATATCTTCATTTATTCCTTCCAAAATGCCACAAATTGTTGATAGGTAAGGTGTTGACCTACTTTATTTTGTCCTATAACCCCTTTCAGTAGACGTCTGATCACACTTTTTAACTCGGCTACATGTTTTCACATTTTAGACTCATTCATTACACATACATGCAGCAACCTTAATGTTGTCCTGAAGAAAGTTTGGAGCACCTGAAAGCCATTTTTTCACCAAAAGACTTTGACAGTTGCAATATCAAGTTCCGAATTTAAAACACCAATGTGTCGACAGTAAAGATGTGTTTGGAATTCGTTACAACACATTTACCCACCATGTATTCAGCACCTTTGACATTATAAGTACATATATGTTGTGACAGTAAAGATGTGTCTGGAATTTGTTATAAGACATTTACTCACCATGTATTCAACACCGATGACATTATACGTATATATACCTTTTTTTTGTATATGACTATATCCTTGTTCTTGTACTGTTTTAGCATGTTGTGTTTTCTTAATTAAACTTTGTTTTATCTGTCCTGTGTACTACCAGTGTGATCTCCCATAGCTAGCTCAAACAAGTACTAGCTTTAAGTAGGTTCTCTGTCAAACACCTCCTTGGGCTTTGAAGGGAGGGGTAGCCTGTTCTTTTTTCTCCTTCTTGTAGATTTGTGTAGCCATCTGCGACACAGTGAACTGTGAACATGGCCATTAGGGACTGCACTCAAGGGCTTTGCCTCTGGCTATGTTGCTGGAATTACACCGCCACATGAAGTTGCCTTTTTCACTTATTTACCCCCTTTACCAGCCGCTGTGGTGCAGCCACTTACCTCATGGTCTCCATTTCACTCTCTCATCCTCCTGTGTTGTCTAGAACACTAGCATCTTACGAAGGCAACAACAGTCTGTGTGGTTCCAGGCTTTGACTCTCCTGAAATGTTCTTGTTGGAAAGAGATAGGGAAATAACACTCTTCCTCTGCCATGCTGGAGCTATTCCCTTCCTCCACCACATCTTTCTACTCCACACTGAGGGACTTTCCAGCTCTGCAGCTATTGCCCGATGTATTTACTCTGCCAATAATTTTCCAATTTGTAACCCATCCTAAAAAACAGTGACAGCCAAAACTTTTTTCAGCAGCATACCTATATGTCTTACACCTTCATTATCCTGCACTCACAGCAGTCTATAGACCACACCATCACCGGCACTTGCTGGGGCAAAAAATGGGCTGCTGACACAGAAAGTGCAACTTTTTCGCAGTCTCTTTCATTTTATGCACACTCGATACCTGAATGTTTGCCTACTTTTCATACATGCCAATTCTTTATTTGCATTCTTAAATCATCAAAATATGCTCAGAAGTATCATATATATTCTTGCATGTGTGTCTGCTGTTCTATAATACAGTGTATGGATTCTCATCCGGGGCTCTAAAATAGAAACTAAGAAACAGAAACTAGGAACCATGCTACCCCTCCCTTTTCTACACTTTTAATGACCTTGAGCTGTGCTCAGTGCTATAATAGAATAAATCCTCTGCACTCTCACCAGAAATCTGTTAAAAAACAATGTAATAATGCACAATGTTTATGAAAAACAATGTGCATTACAACAAACATTATGGCTGTCGTCGCTTTACCACTTTCCATTGACTCCCAGCACATATTTAAAAACTGATCGCAATGTTGGGTTACAAAATTGGGGAAAAAAATAATTTTGTGCTTATTTTTTGTACCACAAAAAATCAAGACAAAGCAGAAAAGCTTCTAATGAATTTACAAACTAGAAACAACCACACGTTCCACCTCTCAAGTACCACTCGATTTTATACAGATCAGTGTCTCTAAATGATAAAACTAATTCTTGTTGTTTCTCTATTTTATATCTTGTCCAGAGAGTTAGCACATTGTCGGATGACCAAATCAACTGGATAGGACAACTGACTGATCTATTTACTGATCATATTGTGGGTCGACAAGCTGTGTTTCGGCCCTAGTATGAAATATGTCTGTCGAAGAAACAATTTCATCTGATCACCAGCGACTGGTCAAACCAGGCTTGCTTACCGGGTCCCGCGAGGGGAAGAGGCCCGTTGTTTGCTTCCTCTCCTATTCCCATTCAGCCCTATGGGGGCTGAAATGGGAATGTGGAAGGACCGGGTACCGGTCCTTGGAGGGAGGAATTCCCGGGCCTTCCGAACTCGGAACGGCCCGGTAATTCCTCATTCTGAGGACCCGGACGCAATTTCGGCGGCAGCCATGCCGCCAATAGCTACCGCCGAGGTGGTAATGAGGCCCATAGGATTGTTTAGAATGAGTGTGGATTCTTATCATTTTCCAAAAAACCCTTTTCTTAATGTAGGAAACTTTTTTTATGTACGCGCGATTAGGGCTCACTTTTAAGTGAAGTGAATATAGCTTCATCTTTTATGGGCAAATAAAACCACAACAACAATGATTTCTTCCTCCAAGTCAAAATAGATGTGTCAAAACAGAGTACGTTGTTTTCTTTCTTCCCTTCCGTTTCTTGCTTCTTGGCTGTTGCCAGCACAGGTGGTGCCTCCGAGCCTGGCAACATTTCATCCTCTTTCAGTCAACACAAGGCAAAACCGCTATCACCTGCACTGACATCCTCTGGGCACACACAAACCATTGTAGTTTGGCAATGGCATGCATTCACATGCATGATCCCTGGAAGCCCCAATTTTGCTAGGTGAATGTTTTGTCTGTCCAATAACATGATGACCCCCCAATACTAGACCCGCCATTTTTCAACTTATATTTGGAAAAAGATCCCAGTTGGAGCACACCCTTAAATTCACCATACATTTTGTAAATGATTATTTTTCTTCTAATCATTTGGATATCACTTTTTTGTCTTTGACTTTCCTCATAACAGTTCCACACAAGCACAGGGAAAAGTGTTAAACAAATACTATAATAGGCCATATCTCCTCGCACCATTTTCACATTCAAAATAAAAAAGAAGCCAGGGCTTCTGCACCCTTGGCAAAAAGCAAACATGAAAGTTTGCCTTCCAAAACAATTTCAGACTCATACACACCCACAAACACACACAAATACACACTCACATACAGAGACACACGCATACACACATACCACCTTATAAATGTGACACTCACAAGTGTAATATGAATGCTTGCTGTTTTCTATTACAAGACATGCACTGATAATGAGGCTGGTAATTCAAACTAATGTGCTTGCCTAGGTGGAAAAGTCCATCACCGAAATATCATGAACACTCCTAATTATACAAAACCCTGAAGTTAAAAAAGCATGTGTACAAATCACTACTCCCACTGCACTAAAACATGCACATCATCAACAGTATATGGTCTAGAATAATACTCATGAAGTACATAAAAAATAAATAGAATGACAAAGTATCAAAACAAATCAAAAAGCACACTAAATCACCAGTTAGTCAAAGACAGGGAATCTTCATAGCCTCACCACAGCACTCACTCACACCCCAGCAAAATACACTACCATTTAAACAAATCGGATCTTAACGTTTGACATCATAAAATACATATGGTAGAGTTGCAGCACACATAACAAAGCTAATTAAAACGTCCCATATATATATATATATATATATATATAGCCACCCCAGTACTCCACCCAAACCTACATAGCAGAATTACAAATCAAATCAAAGAGTTATTACTTTGTCTCAAACTGGTCTTGTGGTAAACTGATTGCCCGGCAGCAAGTGGTTATGTGGGATATATTGACCCACTCAATGGCATTGCCTCACATCACTGAGCTGCTTGTGCACAAGAAACAGTAACCTGGCTGTGCTAGCTCCTGTGCGCACCAGGACCTCAAATCTGCTTTTTGGCAGCAGCAACAGAAAAATGGCTGCGCCATTTTGCCTCATACACTTCAGGCAAAATGGATAAGGGGACACACTGAAAAATAGGCCAGTGTGTTCTGAAACATATATGGAATCAAGGGAAAAGGAAAGCCTGCCATTGCTGCAAAAGCCAAAATCCCCTTCAAATTGAAACCGTTTTCACTCTTTGAAAATGCTGCTTTGATGCCAATTTCATCTGTCATTCAGAAACCACTGTGAGTAAAAAGACCAAGTTAACACCAACTCTCACAGAAATCAAAAGCAACTTGGTTTTCACTCGCACAGGAAACATGTATTTATTTCTTGACAAAATGTATCCAGGCGCAGCAGTTCAAAGAGACTTTATACCCTCTGAGCCAGGTGAAGGAGAATTGTATATATACTTTAGATAAGAGTCCTGCTGCAAGGAAAATGACAACAGCTGCCAAGTCAGTGGCAATCTGAGGAGCTGCAAACCGAATTAAAGTAAGAAATTAAACAATTTGAAACACATCGGCTGGAGTTGCAAGCTCTCAGAAACCTGTAATTCCAGTTGCCAGCTATGAAACTCCTCTTAGGAAGGGAGATACACCCTAAATCCAGGACACTTAGGTGTGAAGTACCAGTTTGAAAAACTTTGAATGGGATAGGACAATGACAGTTCACATGCTCATCAGACATTTGTCTTTGCTCCAGGCTGGGACAATAGCAGTCCTGGGAGACTCACCTGTCAAGTGTGAAGGGCAATAAAACCTTCAATTAAGAGAGAGGCATCCCCCATCCTTCTTAAAAGAAACTGCCAGTTGGTGTTAGCTGGGAAATAATAAAATAACAGACAATGACGCCCATTTGTCATAAGACTATTTTAGAAAGAACTTTAAAAAGACTTGTATCTCAGCTATCAAAATAGGTAAACATGTGGAATTTTCATAGCGTAAAAGTGGAATTGTGGGCTGTGTTTGAAAACTTGGTAGAATGTCGTGACACACTCTGGACAGAAACTGTGATATATGTTGTATTACCAGAAAGGCATCCATGTTGCAAATGTCAAATGTTGTACATACATCCCTGGGGACAATTTGCATCTGTGTATAAAATTGGGGAATTGTGGGCCAAATCTTTAATGTGTGAATTTCCAGAAGGTGTCAGAAAGGCAAAACAAGGTTGCACAGATGAGAGGTTTGGATTAATGTGTGCTGCACAAAATATGTACCCTGGGTATCTGATTTACTAAGAGGTGGCAACTGCATAAATATCTGTTTTTGGCAAAATCGGATTTTCAGTAAAGGAAATGTGGGCGTTTCTAGATAAAGTGAAAATCACCTCATGAACATGACATCACTTTTCTGATATCCAACCAATTGTGAGCTAGGCAGAGACTATGCCCTTGCCCAATCCTATTGATAGGGGCGTGGGTAGTGAATCCTGCCCCTGTCATATACTGTAATGATGTAATTTGGCTTTATAAATAAGGGACCCTGACTAGCACTCAGGACACACACTGATTCCTGATTCCTACTCTGGCGTCCTGTTCCTGTCTGTTCCTGTCTGTTACTGTGTTCATCTTGCATCTATCCATCTAGACTCCAGATCCCAACCACAAGGCCAAGCAATTGCTGATCCTGCTTCAGCTAGGCCTCAGTTCTAAAGTAATACCCATAACCAAGGGAAGAACTGTAGTGTTTTGGGGAAGCATCCTAAATTTACCTGGCTTGCTGCCACTCGCTGTTATCCTGCTATCCTGATACCCTATAGGATCCAGTAACCAGAACTGCCAGTCCAGAAGACCTATCCTTTGGTATCCAGTCCCTGCCCAACGGATTATATCCCGCTGAATTTCTCTGGCTACCCTGTGTTAGACCAGACCCGTGTGGCGACCAGAACCGCTGACTGTCCAACACCCAAACTAAAATTGGACTGTGAGTATCAATAGGAACCATAGAAACATAGTAAACTTTGCCTTACTTTTTTCCATCCCAATCTCTAAGTCATCCTATCTTTATTCTGATAATTGTAATATTGTCATAATCACTCTTGCTACCCTGCTTTTATTCCTTGTGCTAGCACCAATATCTTTAATAATTTTGTCTTGTGAAATCCTAAGGCCTTAGTCCTCCCTTAGGTGATTGGACTGGGTCCGCCAGGGCAGGCGAAGAGGTGCTAGTGTTGATTCCACGGATCAACTGCGGAGCTTACTGTGTCTCAAGTTGGTCGCCTAGCCTGAATGCCCTAGCGTAAAGTAAAACTGTTCTTGTCAAAATAGATTTCTGTTCCTTTTTCGTGCCTTTATTTTTCCAAAAGTGCACCTCGTTCTATCTGGCATAACTCACTCCATTTAAAAGCTAGAGACCTCATTTCACTTTCATATTGTAGCTAGAATCCATAGCTACCCCCAACCCAAAGACCGCATCCAGATTTACAATATTTCACCCGTTTTCTTATTAAAAACTGTTTTGGTAAATTCAGACGGGAGTTGCAAAAGTGTGTAATTTTACAACGTGTCATTTTGGTTAAAAACGGTTTTCAATCTTCCATTCAATTTCAAATTGTATGATTTTGCTCAATCCATTGCTTGTGATTGCTAGTATCTTTCCAGTGTTGCTCCAGTAAAGAATAGTTTTTATTTCAAGAGTTTTAGACACATTCATTGTTTATCCATCCATTTCCGAGTGTCATTTTAGCATTGCCAGGGTTTAAATCTCTTTTTCTCTCTTGTTTGGGGTGGGCAGGTTGGATTGAAATTCTGTTTCTTGTCTGTTATTCCTGAGTGCTTGCTGCTTCTGTTCATCCACTTAGAATTGATTTGTGAAAACAAAAATAAGATATCGAGGCTGAGTACCCCAAAAGGAAATACACCAAACGCGGGTTACATAGGACAATACAAAGATCTATATTTTATACTGAACAATTTCAAAGGTTAAAGCAACAGATAGCTATCAGCCCGCAGTACAACACTGCGAACTCCAGTGTGGTTCAGTGTGCTCAGTGAGTGCGACTGTACATTAGAATAGTCGCACTTTATATACTATTGAAAACATGATGTTCAGCCCTCCTTCAAGTTAATATAAGTTAATACATCACAGATCTAGGGTTTGTGCCGAGTTCATACCTCTATACGTTTAGGGTTTACCTTTAATACATTTGCCAACAAGTCACAATGATAATTGCATGTCTTAGGAATTCTCGTAGAGCCTTCTCGAACAGGTTTATATAATGCAGTCAAACAAGTGTTCGTATTTCAGTATTCGAGTACATTGTTTTTAACATATGTTCTCAGATTAGCTTTGTTGGCACAGGTAATCCTCTACAAACAGGTCAACGAAGGACAAGATCTCAGTTCATGACCCTAACAAGTGGCCTGCAGGCAAGTTACATATTAGTTTATACACAGAGGTCAAGACGGCCATGTTACATTCAGAATGACACTGTCCACCATCTTAGAACACAGGGTGACTTCCAAAGAGGGAATCTAAAATGGCGGATAGACCTAAAATGGCAGCTTTCACTGATCTAAGGTCAAGACCTTGTAACACGGATTTCTTCGCAAACGGTTTTATAAGCAGCTTGGCATAGGCCAATATACATATATTCATACAGTATAGGAGGCACAATACGATTTCCCGTTCGACAAAACCTCCTTTTGGCCTATGCCAAGTGCTAAAACTACTTCTGATCACCTCACGAACAACTCCATGTCGCAATGTCTATACAACCTGAGTCGTTGTCGGAAATATCAATTGCCATGAGATAAGTTATCAGGATTTCCTTCAACACATATCCTTTGGAGTTCTTGTCTGGGGCGTATACCTTATGTCCTAACGTACCTATCGCCTGTGCGCAACATCCCCCTAACATCGAACATATTCTAGGTAGACACTGTATACAGCAACAAAGAAACAACAGAATTCCCAAAATGATCAGTAAGACCGAAAGTACCTTCCAAGCCCAAGATCGCAGGAATTCCCAGAACCAAGCGCTAAGATCCCAGTTTCCCCCGGGAACATGCACTTCTGAACTAAGGACATTTAGATTTTGTATTGCCTTGAAGATAGTTGGGGAGGAATCTGGCACGAAAACACAACAAGCGGACCCCACTAATTTACACACTCCACCACGTTCAGCCAGAATGACATCTAATGCCATCCGGTTCTGAAGTGCTACTAATCGTATTGCTTTCTGCTCTAATGTCATGTTATAGAGTATATCCGTGGTCCGATTGATGGTTCTCTCCAGTACTCTCGCTAGTCTTCTGATGTCTTCAGAGTTTGCTATTTGTCCCCAAAATGGCACAAAGGATTTCGCTACGTCCCCCAGAACTTGTGCTGGAGTGTCACTATTCTCATCTCGCCATGGACGAGTCTTTGAAACCTCCACAGTACTGGCTATGAATACCCCGGGTAACAGGATCCCTAAATAACAAGTTCCCTGCCAATCCCTGGGTAACCATGGAAATGCTACATTTCTGAAAACAAAGTAGACAGGTTCGTCCTACATACAAAAAAGGTCTGTCTTGCCCAGTCAAATTTGCAACGTTGGCACAACCTTTAAAATCTCCCATTGACTGAGTTCCATTCCATTCCATTATAATTATAATTCCTCTGTATGCAGAAAGAAACTGAATCGGGCTATGGTTGACAGTGTAAGAAGGAGGCATGGCATCCTTATTGCCTATCGGAGCCATTTTGAAATAGATCAAAGATTGGAAAGGCCGAGACAATATATCAGAAGGCCTAATAGAAGCAACATTGAGCTTGCTCCTATTCGCAAAGAGCGAGCATCCCAGGGGCATAAGAACACGTTTCTCAAAACTATTCAAATTAGTACCATCAGAGTTCCCCGAGATGCTATCATTCCATTGGCCAAAGAACAGTGCTCTAAGAGAAGCATAACAAGCAGTTGTCAAAGGTAAAGGATGAATATACCAACCCAGGCCCTTATCCCCGTGTTGCGGTAAATATGAACAGACCCAACAGTTGGATTTATTAAAAATGGCATGTGTAGCATTCATGATAAGTAACAATGTATTGTTGTAATATCTTTGTCTATGCTGGGAATCTCTAGGAGATAAAGTGTGCAGATGCACGAAAGGGGTAGAAACAGTGGGTACATTTTCAGTTGGTAACAGGGTCTCAAATGGATGCACTTCTTCCAGATACCAAAACCCAATCGACATTATAAAAAGACAACAGTATGTTTTTGGGGCCCAAACAGTTTGTCCATTCTCATAGCTGGTCACACGATCATTTATCAGTCCTGTACGAGCGGTAGCGGTTGCAGGCATTGCAGTCTTCAAACGGAAAGAAAATCCCAGTGTTATGACTGGCGACCTCCTGGCCGAGCGACTTCTTAGTCCTTCCACAACCCTAGCCAACAGAATCCCCTTTTTTAAACAATTACTTGGGCAAAAAGCAAGCTCCTGATGAATTTTCTTCTTCGAACGCACAGCCGAACAGTGCCGTAAGTCTATTTCCTTGGACGAAAATTGTACCTTGTTGTCCCTGGTACTGATTGATCCAAGAATAACGCGTCGTCACTTCCTGTTGGACGCAATGTATCGAGAGCAAGTGAAGATGCAAGATCCGGAACAACAGTTTCCGGAAGCGAAACATTTGGAGAGTGTGGAGACAGAATGGTTGTTTCCCGAGGCCTCACGGGCTCAGAGAGAATCTCCGATGCACTCTCAATGCTGCTTACTGCTTCGGGATCGTTGATTGCAGTATCAGTGAGGGGTTCTGTTTCTTCTGTATCATATGGCACTGGGCATGGAATTCTCTTGACATGTGTCGCGTGGATCCAGTTTTTCCTGCCTGCGACACGCACCGCCGTCTGTGTGACCATCAGGACCTGGAATGGGCCCGCCACCGAGGTGCAAGGCAAGAGGATCGCTCAAATGCCTTTGTCAACACCCAGTCTCTGGGTTGAATGCTATGAGCTGGGCCCTCGTATCGTAGAGGTAAAGCCTCTCGCACCTGGTGATAAATCAAATACAGGTTTTTAGGCAACTGGCTACAGTAATCTGAAAGAAGTACATTTTCGATATTTTTCAATAAACATTTCGGAAGGTTCCAGATATTCGCAGGTCTCCCCATTACCACCTCAAAGGGAGAGAGACAGTCTTAGTTTGAAGGGTTGTACGCATGGCTAGTAATACAATCGGTAAGGAGTCCGGCCATTTTAGTTTGGTGCCGGCACACGTGTTAGTGAGCTTGTTCTTGATGATGCCGTTGTGTCTTTCTATTAGTCCGGCACTCTGAGGGTGTCTGGCCGAATGAAACTGTTTGTCGATTTGTAATCCTGCGCATATCTGCAGAATTATAGCGGCGACAAAATGTGGACCATTGTCCGACCAAATGACTCTTGGTAGACTAAACCTAGGAAAATACTCCTTTAACATAGTTTTTGCAGTAATCATGGCTGTAGCGTCTTTTACAGGGAAAGCCTCAACCCATTTACTGAAAGCACAAATGACAACTAACACATATTTCAAATTGTTGCACCGTTCCATTTCAATAAAATCAAAGTGTATAACTTCAAATGGGACAGAAGGTGGACCAAAACTTCCCCTATAAGTCGATGTTCCCTTTCCTACATTGTGCTGTAAACAGATCATGCAGTTCTGAACATATCGCTGAGCTATTTTTGAGATTTTGTCATTCGCCCAAACTTTCTCCAACATTTTTGTAAGCTTCCGGGCACCTATATGTGTAGGGCCATGAGCCATTACAACCATCATCATTACGTATGAGTCAGGAAGTAGCCATTTCTCTTCAACCATATCCACCCAACACCCATCAGCATCGAGTTTCCCCAAGCCTTCAGCCCATTTCTTGGACTCCTCTAGTATGGCATCGGCTTGGATTTCCCTTACAGATTCAACACCCTCATCCATTGCATAGGCATTCACGGTCTCCCTTGAATTGTACACATTTACAGAGAAATCAGTGGCAGTCTGTTTACACATCCTGGGTGCCAGAGAGTCTAGTGTGTCTTGGATGCCTGGGACCACCGTGGTCCGTGATAGGTCCACGTATGGTGTGAGTGTTTTGTGAGCAGATCTCCCATTGGGTCCTCTCCGTTTTGGCGCGAAGGGAACTCTGGATAAGAGGAGGCTGGAAACACCACTACCATGTCAATCTCCTGAGTTCTCATGAACGAAGGATAAGGAACCAAGTATCCTGCAACTAAGAAGCTGAGCCGAGGAATCGCTGTTGACCCGCTGAAGGTTTGGCACCCTGCACTGCTGTCGTCCTGTGAGAACCCTCTGCCTCTGATCGAACGAGAAGGCCTGTAGTGGCGCTTCGACCCTTTAGAATAGTGGGAACAACTATTCTCGGCATCTTCACCAAATCCTGTACGTAAGCCTTTGGAAGGGTCCCTGGGCCATCCAGTGGACTGGCCAGTCTACACAGGAACCTTGCTCTGTCACCGCCATCTGGCTTACTGCTAATCCCGTGTCCTCGGCACTCTCACACGATTCATACACTTGGAATTCCCAGGTCTGAAATGAGACGTGTGCTTTGGGACCGGAATACCTGTGGTTGCCGAGTTGCCCTGCTGTGGTAACAAACCTGTGCATGTTCGCTGCATTTTGGGACACCCTCGGCCCTGACTCCTGCTGTCGCGGAATCTACATGGTGTTGAGACATCCTGCTGATCGCATCTGAACCTGCCAGTACCGAAACGGATCCGGAGAAGCCTGGGTCTGCCTGCATCGGGGACCGGTGAGTAGTCAATACCCTAACTGGTCGTCCTGCCGCAGGACCTGTGGCTCTCCACCGCTGTCGTAAACAGCAACCCTTTTCCGCACTCGCGCCCTGCTTCTGCCCACAAGTGGAGGCCGCGCTTGAGTAGCGGGGAACTGTTCATCATCATTTTGTTCACCTCTCTGAACTGCGTGATCTCCCTGAAGAGACTCTCCTTTGCCCGTTGGCACCTGCGTGTGCAGGTACTTTTGAGCACAAGGCTCCACTCTTCGTAGGGCTCGGACTTCCTTCTAGTTAGGTGGCCTCTGATGTCGAACTGGGTCTAATGATTACTTGCACTGCCTGTTTTCCTCCCCATCTAGGTGGTCTGCATATTTCGTGCTTCTAACTCTTTAGACCCCTTGGTCTTGTATATATATTGTATTGCTTGTGATGTGTTGGTTTATTGGAGTTTTACCGTGATTCTTTACCATGGTCGATGTTACAAAGGCCTTGTAATAAATGTGTCTATATTTTTAATATAACACCTGTCTGGAGTAATTTGTAAGCGTCCTTGCTTGGTGTGCTCATTGCGGGCTTTCAGTCACCCTCACCCCTCTTGAGACTTAGTCTTGACCGCCGCCATCGCTACCCTGATTGGTCTGGCTTGTCCAGAGGTTACCTTGTTCCAAGAAACTAGGCTGGCCTTCTGAACCTCTGCCCCTCCAAAGGACAGAGTTCAGAAATCCATCTTAACACTGTGTGAAGTTAGGAACCCTCTTTCTGACCAAAGTCGACCGAAGTTGTGAACCACCCCAAAAGCATACTGACAGTCAGTGTATATGTTCACTGTAAGCCCTTCAGAAAGTTCACAAGCTCGGGTCAATGCTATAATCTCTGCAGCCTGCGCCGAGTTATGCATGATTCTCTTGGCTTCCATGACCGTGCTTAGTGTGGTGATTGCATAAGCAGCTGTGGATGTACCATCTGGAAGTTTAAAGCAGGAGCCATCGCAAAACAGCTCCCCTATTGGATTATTCAAAGAAGTGTCTTTTAGATCAATTCTACCCTTTGTCTCTTGTTCGGTAGTGTACAGACAGTCATGTGACTCTTCATCACTGCAAGCAGTACCTTGCGGGAAAGGTAAGAGTTCAGCTGAATTAAGAACACAACACCTCTTAATTTGTATGTGAGGAGCAAACAAGATCAATTCATATCTCGTCAACCGTTGCGAAAGTGAGGTGTTGTGTTTGAGTTCTGTTTAATAGAACATCTACAGAGTGAGGCACCATCAGGGTTAGAGGATGGCCTAGGACCATTCCCTCACTCTGCTTTACAGACGCAGCAGCAGCAGCGCCAGCTTGCAAACATCTTGGCAAAGCACATGCTACAGGATCAAGAACGGAAGAAAAGTAACCGCATGGCCTATTCTTCCCTCCATGTTCCTGCGTTAATACAGCCAAAGCACATTCATCACATTCATGCACAAACAACACAAAGGTCTATTCATTGTTTGGTGTGCCCAAAACCGGTGCTGAGCACAATGCAGTCTTGAGCAGATCAAATGCTTGCTGGTGCTCCATGTTCCACAGCAATGGTGAAGAAATGCCATTTTTCGTCAAAGCCAACATCGGCTTAATCACTAGTGAAAAACTGGGGATACACAACCTACAGTAGGAAGCCATACCTATCAAGGCTCTGACTTCACTCTGTGTATTTGGGACAGACATGCTAGGAATGAGTTTTATCTGTTCAGTCGTCAATCTTCTTCCCTCCTTTGACAGGAGATAGCCGAAATAGGCGACCTCCTGACAATAATATTGAAACTTTCTAAGCAAAGCTTTGTGTCCATGTTTAGCCAAGTGCATAAGTGATAACACAGTGCCTTCCTTACAAGCGCTCTCTGAGTCGGCAGCCAAGAGTAAGTCATCAACATACTGAAGCAGAGTACTACAAGTAGAGGGCAATTCAAGGGTATCAAGCTGTTCTTTCAAAGCCCTACTATAGATGCTAGGACTTTCTGTGTAACCTTGTGGTGCACCGGTAAAGGTGAACAAGCGTCCCCCTAAGGTGAACGCGAACAAGTATCTACTGTCCTTATGTATAGGGATACTAAAGAAAGCATTCTTCAGATCCACAACACTAAAGAAAGTAGCTGAAGCCGGAATCATAGTTAATATTGTCGTCACATCAGGCACAATTGGAAATTGCAGACCGACAACCTTATTGATAGCACGTAAATCAATTATGAAATTATGTGCCCCTGTATCTATCAAGAACAGATGTTTCCTATTTCCCACTATCATTTCAACGTAGGGACCTTTCTGATTAACGGGAATAGGTGTATGTTCCGAACCCTGCTTCGGGTGATCCTAGCGAAACAGAATATCGTCAAAAGGAAGTTCTTCAGAGAGGTAAGCGGCAGAAGGATGATCGAATATGTTTCTAGTATCCACACTTGGTGCATGATTATCCTGCGAAAAAGGTTTCTCTGGATCCTGTGCAAACTGACCTCTACCAGGGCCCCCTACACCCGGGCAACCTCTGGATCATCTACCCATATTTCCAAATGTGTTATTTGACCTTTGTCGAAGGACTGTACATTGTGCACGCCAATGACCCTCTTGCCGACAATAGGCACACTGGTTAATGTTCACAGGACCCAAGGGCGCATTTCCTTGTGGAACATACTGACCTCTAATCTGCGAACTACCCCCTCTAGGGCCTCTAACAATTTTCTGTAACAATACTTTAGTCTTCAAATCGCCTTTTCTTTTTTCGACTCTTTCCTTTTGAGCCATGTGCAGTACTTCTGACTGAGACTTCGCTTGCCAAGCGCTCTCAGATGACATCATTTGCATCTGGATGTCAGGCAGCAATCCACGCACAAATGTGTCTACGAATAATCTTTTCCCAGACTCTGTGCCTAAGTCTTGTCCACTGAAATCCGAGAATACCTGTTCGAACCAATTAAAGAACCTGGTAGCACCCTCAGACTTCCCTTGGACACAGGCTGTAAACTTGTCCTAAATAATTCTCTTTTCAGGAATTATGGTTTTCAATTTCGCAATTATTCTATCAGGTAAAGTTAGTATCACCTGAGGCGGTCTCTTACCCGCTGGTCTTTCTCCATCGAGTCTGATTATGTTAGCCCATGTATCTCCTAACCCTGGTACGTCGTTTATAGTCCAAACCTGTTTCCACAAATCTACGGGCAGGAGTACATGAAACAACAAGTCAATATCACTTAAGGTGAATACTGAGGATTGCAAGACAGACTCTATTTCTTTACAGAATTCTGTCAGATTTTTCCTAATCTCAGGAATAGATTGTCTAATAGTGTTCACTTCCTGTCTCGAGAACGGGACGTGAACAAACTGTGGCACATAATGTGCGGATATTTCCACAGCAGCTGTACCCGCTACAGCATCATCGGAGATCTCAACTTTTGGGGCAAGTGTCGGTGGAACCTCTCTTATAGGCAACTGAGAAGTAGGCAACTCCGAACGCTTACTAAGCAACAGAGCCAAATCGAGCGCTAGTGCAGCCGAAGAGGTGTAAAATGAAAAAGCTCTCTTATAAATACTCAATAACTCTGTGGGACAACAAATCGTTCTTTTTACACATTCATCCTGCAGGTACTCTACCATTACCTGTATCGCTTTCCTCTGCATTTCTGGCATATACTGACTATATGTGTCATATACTTCAACTGGAGTTATCGACATGTCTGAGATCCATCTAATCGCATCTTTCGTACAAATTTATGTTTCCTCGGATATCGATTTACGACAAGGAAGGAACCGCTTCTGTACGTACATACTATCCTCATCGTCATCCTCATTATGTAACCTTTCCAACTCCTTTCTATACTCAAATATCCTCTCAACATGCTCTTGTACTTTCTCCACAGTGTCTCTAGAGAATGCTAAGGTATTCAGATCCCTCAACCCTTGTGGGAGACCTATATTGTTTAGTCTGTCCAACATTACACATGAGTGAATCCCTAATCCTTCGATAAAAACATTTTTCTCAGGAAAATTGTCCATATTAGAAAGTGTGGCGAAAACATTAGCTCGATCATCTCTCTCCATACAATGTTTAGCCCATGTAATCAAGTTACGTTTCTTCTCTGGAGGTATAGTATTGTGAGTGACAACCCTCGATCCCGCTCCCTGATCGACTACAAGCGGTGCAGGACCACTTGGAGGAGGGAGACCAGGCAAATATAATGAAGCTACTGTTACTGGTGCAATAGGAAGAGGCGGAGGAGCAGGTAGAGGAGCAACAACAAAAGGAGGAACAACGACTGCAGGAAGAGGAACAACAGGAGGAGCAGGAACAGCAGGCAGAGGAGGAGGAACAGGAATAACAGCAGGAAGAGGCAAAGCAGCAGGAAGAGGAACATACGGAGGTGGTGCAGTGGCACCAGGCCTTCGTTCATTTAAAAATTTATCAATAAATTTGTCAGAAACATGAAGGTCTTTAGAAGGATACATTTTCTGAATGCCAAGTGAGAAAGACCTATCCATATTCCTGGCTGACTCAGACTGTTTATCTTGGTCATATAACAACACTTTTTCGGCGTTTGTCCTATGACGGCGCGCATGTTTTTCCTACTCTTAAGTTGTAGCAAAGCTTCTTTTTTCCAATTCTTTAAAACATCGAATGCTGCAGGTCTAGCCTTTTTCTTCAATAAAATTGACTCTAAATACTCAATACGAGGGATTTCAAAACTACCATTGATTGGCCACTGAAGTTCGGAAGCATGTCTAGTTTGTCTGTGCCAAATATCATTAAACACTATACTACCAATGCCATGCTCACAGTACATGGTACAAGCCGGCGACCCATCCTTTGGTGCCATGTGGCTAAATTCCAAAGATTGTCTATCACTGCGGAAAACCGCCCTCAAGCAGGTAGACAATTTCCCAGGCATATCAAAACACTGCTGTTACCTGGTCAATAATTGTATTTGCAGATACAATGCGCCAAAACAAATTATCAGGATACTTAAGAATTGGGTCACGACTCACCTGATCAAGCCTAAGGAGGTCCGATCAGATTTCAAAGATTCTTTTCTAACTAATCTTACCTCGTGTTTGGTGATTTCGGCAAATCTGCCCGCCTCGATAAGTGGACCCTCGTCAAAATGCCGACTCGGACCACAAGCTCACCGTCCAGGGATCGGGTTGTGCAGCGCTGCTGAGGTGTCGCGTCTCTTTCAGAAAGGGGCCCCTTTTCTTTCTGTTACACCGTCCAATCCTGGTCCGATGGCCTGAGTCAACCTTCAACGAGCTGGCATCAATCTTGAGGGTCCCTATTCGGGCGCCATCTGTGAAAACAAAAATAAGATATTGAGGCTGAGTACCCCAAAAGGAAATACACCAAACGCGGGTTACAAAGGACAATACAAAGATCTTTATTTTATACTGAACAGTTTCAAAGGTTAAAGCAACAGATAGCTATCGGCCCTCAGTACAACACAGCAAACTCCAGCGTGGTTCAGTGTGCTTAGTGAGTGCGACTGTACATTACAATAGTCGCACTTTATATACTATCTAAAACATGATGTTCAGCCCTCTTTCAAGTTAATATGAGTTAATACATCACGGATCTAGGGTTCGTGCCGAGTTCATACCTCTATACGTTTAGGGTTTCCCTTTAATACATTCGCCAACAAGTCACAATGATAATTGCATGTCTTAGGATTTCTCGTAGAGCCTTCTCGAACAGGTTTATATAATGCAGTCAAACAAGTGTTCGCATTTCAGTATTAGAGTACATTGTGTTTAACATATGTTCTCGGATTAGCTTCATTGGCGCAGGTAACCCTCTACACACAGGTCAACGAAGGACAAGGTCTCAGTTCATGACCCTAACAGGTGGCCTGCAGGGAAGTTACATATTTGTTTATACACAGAGGTCAAGACGGCCATGTTACATTTGGAATGACACTGTCCACCATCTTAGAACACAGGGTGACTTCCAAAGAGAGAATCTAAAATGGTGGATAGACCTAAAATGGCGGCTTACACTGATCTAAGGTCAAGACCTTGTAACGCAGATTTCTTCACAAGCGGTTTTATAAGCAGCTTGGCGTAGGCCAATATACATATATTCATACAGTGTAGGAGGCACAATTTGATTTCCCGTTCGACAGATTATTTGTGGGTTGAGGGAACATTGCAGGGGTAAATTCTAACTCCAGTGGTATCTTACCTAAAATCAAAAGTGCTCCTATTCCCTGGTGTTTTGTAGTTGTGTTAATAGAAGGTTAAACTAAGTGCATTGCTTACATTCATATTGTTCTTATCGCCCCATTGGTGATTGCTGCCCCATATATTAAAAAGTGTGTGATTTTCTTGAATTTCCAAATAAATAAATAAATATTACCTTTAGCTACTAGCCTGGTTCCTTGTCCATTGTGACCTGGGGTATTTGAAAAGGGTGTGTGATATGAGTGGTGTATCTCTCAAATATTGAACCTATACATAACAAAATAAGCATTTCAGTTGCGCGCTGCATACTAGGCTGAGACCAGGGTGTATCACCTGATTGAAATCCTTAACAGTTAATGTAATTGTATATGCTTTTTCAACAAGTAAAGACGTTATTTCTTTGTTTTAATGGTGGCTGCAACTAGAGATATACATGTGAAGGTTAAATATTTGCTATGCTCAGTTCATAACATTGTTTCTAATTTATTTGCAACAGACATCTGTGTTGCAACAAGTTAAATCATTTGATTGAGTTTACATTTTCGTATGTGCAACTCTTAGTTATAAGTTTCAAGATATAGTACAGGTATATGAATTCATAAAAAATCCAAATCATATATTTTACAATAATTCTAAATCAAGAAGTAACATTGTGTTTCATTACTTGTATTATTGTGATTTGTTTTTTAGAGGACAACAATCCTATATAATGTTTACTTAAATAGAGTGTTGGAGAAAAGCTACTATATATATTATGTTAATTTGAAAGTAGAATGAACACAATTTAGTTGAATTTATTCTGCATGACTTGAATTTCTTTATGTTCATATTTTCTTTGAAAATGAAAGTTATTTCATGAGAAATCCCTCTAACAGAAAAAATATATATATCTGAAGTAGTCAACAGTAATATCAAAGTAATGTCTCTGTATTTATGCAAATATAGCTTTATTCCCATTTCTTGGGGCAGCTCATCCCATCATTCTAATTTTCAAGCCTTGGGCAATGCTAAATGCATGAACACCAGGTTATTCCAATGGTGCCATTTTTCTCCTTTCACTTTCACCAGCAGATACCATTTAGGTTCCAAATAAGGGGTAGAGGATGCATTGTCGTGTACCTCTGATGTTATGCATCAATGCCACCCCTAACCAATGTTCTCAATCCAGAAAACTGTGTGTGCCTTGCATTCCTTCTTCGTAATTACTAGAAGGTGTTCAACAATGGGCCCATGATTATCTGGAAGAGATAGGAATCTTAATGCCGCCACATAGTATGGGCTTCCCATTATGCAGACTCGGCTCTATTCACCCATGCTAGATACCCCAAAACAAGCCTTGAAATGGTGCCATGAAACCCGAATGGCAGGCCTTTCTGGAAAAAAAGGACTGGAGAACTCCTTTGCCGTTGGTGTTGGTGACTGTCCATGAAACCAGATGCAATAGATTATGTACTGAATTGTGCCTTACATGTTAAAGAGAAACATCTAAAAGCAAGAACTAAGCCCTAGTTGATGGGTAAAATGGACTTTATTGTTGAGCTCACTGCAATGAATAGCATGAAAACTATTTGGGTTGGGGGCTACACAGTACTACATAGTTCTTGACATTGTGTAGGTATTCAGTCTGCACCCCAAAATGCTGCCTATGGGTATTACTGGCACTTCCACAATAACATTTCATACAAGGAAAACAGACTATATTATTTTAGTTTTATATATACATATATGATGGTGTAAAAATGGCTTATTTATAAACCCATAGACATATTATCAAACATCAACCATATCTGGTATAAAAATACATATTTTATTTTGAAGATATACAATTTCATACAAAAATGTATTTAATAAAAAATTCAAAACCCTAAAACCAGGTCAGAAAAGACGATCAGACAAAACATATAAATGCATAATACAAGATACACACTATAAATTTAATTGAAAATACCAACAACACTGAACATCCAAAAATTCATAAAAAAAACGTTTGTTGTGTTCTATATACAACCCAACATGTTTCTGACCAGTGACTTATTAATGTCTGACGTTCATCAGGGGATTCTCTTTATACGGTCTCAAATCTATGAAGAACCGACCACTTGTATCCTGGTAGGGGTGAGTCTTGATTGAGATTCTTTATGAAACTCTATAAAAAACACATAAACAAAGTATAAAAAAACATATTCCGACACCATCACATAATTCTCATCCTGCTTTTTGTCAATCTTACAGGGTATGTCTTTGATAATAAAACATCTTTTATCTTGTCCGAAAAAGGACATATTTGCACCAAAAACCTGCAGACAAGTAGCTTCAAAGGACCATGTTCCAAAGCTCCATAAATGGAATATGCACTATCAAATCCCTTCAATTCGGATTTTAACAACTTTTCGCACACCCTTCACATGGGCACCGGGTAAATACACTGTATGAAAAAACCACAGATAGACCAACCACAATCTATATTATTGTTTCATTTGTTAAACTTGTACACACCCACAATCATCATTCACTAGTGGAATACTAATGGCACATACCTCTTTAGGTACATAAAGTATTACGTGCTTCAATCATAAATGGCAGCGTAAAGAAACATATCTTCTTTGAGGTCCCACGGTCTTAACAGAGGTTTTCTTCTGCTTTCCAGGGAAATCTAAACAAAGCAGTTAACAAATTTTTCCCGCAAACTGTCTATCTTTCTCCAAAATGTTTAAAAACAATCTCCGAAAGAAAGCTGCATTATAGCTTTCAACATCAACACCTTCAATTTAATTTATCCTTATTTAAGAAACTGTGTAGCCCAAAAAAGTACACAAACCTTTAATAACGTTTATGACCAGCACACATGGGTAAACAAGAACGTAAAACAGATATGCTCATCACACGATCAAGAACTTTAGGTTATAAGTTTATAAAAGCAATCGCTAATGCTTACCAGCGTGATCAAATCTCAGTGTCCATATGCAAAACTTCTAACTACCAGGCAAAGAATGCTAACCTCCGTAAACATTTCCGTAAGTTAAATACAACCCAGAATTTGGCCACTGGCCACATCCACCACAATACAATTAACTATATATCAAGTACGCACCATAGTCCACAACCATCACAATACAATTAACTATATAAGAAGTACGTACCATACACTGTCAACTAATAAAACTTGCTCGGACCCCCTACAATCAAAACAAGACACCAAAATTGGTGGACTAGGTGGCATTTCCAAACCCTTTTTTCACCTGTAAAACTGCTCCACATTACATTCACAGCGCTGTCTGCGGACCACCATGGTGTCCGTGGAACGCTATGACACCTGCCTGACCTTTTTCCAGCAAACAAAAATAGCCCAATATCATCTTTTTTCCACTCCCCCACCCTTCCCAGCCCCTCCTTCGGCCATCAAAGAAACCAAGCTGTGTTTTCCAGACTTTTCCCCCAGCACCCTTTCCGTGGACACCGGCGACTGTCAGCGAATTCAACATGGTGGGCTTTTCCAAAAATATGATGCACCTCATGCTTTTCACCATCCAATCAGCGGGTGTCCGATGTCCGAAGACATCATGCCACCCTCTGGGCCAATCTGAATCCCGTCTGCAGACTGAACAGGGAAGCAAGTCCACGGACTGAACCTAGATAACACTATTTTGTTTTCACCTACTTTGTGGTCGTTTTAAAAAAAACAACTTGACAAATTTGCACCAAATTTACAACAGCTCCCTTTCGGGACCAAGCTGCCACTGCCGCAAATTTGGTTAAAATCCATTCAGCATTTTGGGCTGTAGACATGAGCTACATTTATTTTTACATTGAAACTATGGGAAAACCCACATATTTTTGGACCGCCTTATAACTTTGGCCCCCTTAAAAAAACTTTGCAGAATCAATCTGACAGCACCATATAATATTTTTTCAAAGCTTCGTGAAGATTCATCCACTGGGTGTGAAGTTATAAGCCACCCAAAAAGTTTCTTCCGATGGGTTTAGCAACTTAACCATAACTAGAGGGCTACTACCGCAGGCCCTGTAATATATATAATTCCCCTTTTTCATCTATATGTCATTCAACAACTGGCCAATCAACCATAGGCATTCTGTCTCTTGTAAATCACCTATTGCAGAGCGGCGCCTGTTATTGTGATCAAAGAACAAATTGGCAGAAAAAGTCACGATCCACAGCGTTCTAAGTATAAATTAGACAAAGAGGGTCAAGGCTGCAGGTATCTGGGTAGTGTGGATATACTGCCAGTATAATTCCACTGAGGTAAGTACAATTGTAACACAAACAAGTCCCAGTTTCACTGCGCCAATTATAGCAAAATAAAAATCGGGAGTCCAAGTGATTTGTATGAAAGAACAGCCTTTAACGTCCAAGGTTTAGTACAAGCAACAACTTGGACTTTAAACGCTGTTCTTTCATACAAATCACTTGGACTCCTGATTTTTATTTTGCTATACTTGGCGCAGTGAAACTGGGACTTGTTTGTGTTGCAATTGTAGTTACTCCAGTTATTGTGATCCTATTGTACATTGTACTGAATCTCGATGGAGCACATTGCTCCATAAATAAATAAATGCAAACACATATATAGTATATCTTTTATATATTTTCCTCCAGATTCAGAATTGCACACGTCTCTGCATATCACATACTTTACCATTCTTAGCCAAATCATCTTTATCACTATCAAAAGGGACCATATGCAACAAGAAACAAGCATTGTCAAAGCCAACCGTTTTGGTGTTTACTGCTGTTCTTTGCTTTGTGCGTTTATAGAATAAAGGGGAGAGTGAGAGCATGCAATAAGTGGCACGGGTTGCAAGAGAATGAGAAGGAAAGAGAATAGAGTAAGGGAGGAAACAATTGAGAGAGGGAGTGATAATGAGCAAGAAGACATATGTGCGAGAAGTGTTGAGAGTGAGAGAGAAAAAATAAAGTGAGAATCTGAGGGGAAGGATGAGAGGGGGTACAGAGTAGGGATGGAGTGGGTGGGTGGGTTGTAGGGAGAGCTGGGTGGGTTGGAGTAGAGAGAAGTGAGTTTAGAGAGAGTGGGGTTAGGGTGGATGGGGTTAGAGAGAGTGGGGGTATGGTGGTTGGGGTAGAGCACATGGGGTGGCATGGGTGGGATTGGAGAGAGTGGTGGTAGGGTGGGTGGGGGTAGAGAGAGAGTGGTGGTAAGGTGGGTGGATGGGGGTGGTGGGTGTGGGGTTAGAGTGGGTGATTTGGGGTAGAGAGTGGGGTTAGGATGGGTGTTTATATGGTAGGTGGTGGGGGTAGAGAGAGTAGGGATAATATGGGTGGGTGGGGGTAGAAAGAGTGGGGGTAGGGAGGGTGTGTGGGTGTAGGGATTATGAATTACAGTGGGTGGGTGAGTGTAGAGAGAGGGGCTAGGTTCAGTGGGGGTAGAGAGTGTGGCGTTATGATGGGGGTTTTGGGTAAATTGAGTGGGATTTGGATGGGCGGGTAGAGTGGGGGTAGGGTGGTTGGTAGTAGAGAGAGTCGGGTAGGGTGGGTGGTTGGGGAAATAGAGTGGGGGCAGGGTGGTTGGGCTAGAGATTGAGGGTATGGTGTAGGTGGAAAGAGCAGAGGTAGGGTGGATGGGTGGGGGTAGACAGTGGAGGTAGGGTGGGTGTGTGGGGGTAGAGAGAGTGGAGGTAGGGTGGGTACAATGGGGGGAGTGTGGGTGGGTGTAGAGAGAATGGGGGTATGTTGGGTGGGTGTGCTTAGAGAGAGTGGGGTAGGGTGGGTGGGTGTCAGTAGAGAGAGTGGCGGTAGAGTGGTTGGTGGGGGTAGAGAAAGTGGATGTATGGTGGGTGAGTGGAGATAGGGTGGATGAGTGATGTTAGGCGGTGGGTATCACGGTGGTATAGAGAGTGAGGGTAGAGAGGGTGGGTGTAGAAAGAGTGGTTGTAGGGTCGGTGGGGGTAGAGAGAGTGGGGTTATGGTGGGTGGTTTGGGGTAGAGCAAGTGGGAGTTGGGGCCATGGGGGTATAGAGAGTGGGGGTATGGTGCATGGGAGTAGAGACAGTGTGGCCAGGGTGGGTGAGTGGGGTTAGAGGGAGTGGGGGTAGGGTCAGTGATTGTGGATAGAGAGAGTGGGGTTAGGGTAGTTCGGGATAGAGAGAGTGGAGGTACAGTGGTGGATGGGGGATAGAGCGAGTGGAAATAGGGTGGGTGGGGGCATAGAGAGTGGGGTAAGGTTGGTGAGGGTAGAGCGAGTGGGAGTTGTGTGTGGGTGTAGGGCAGGAGGGTGAGTGGGGGCCGGGTGTGAGGTGGTAGGGTGGGTTGGTTGGGGTATTGTGGAACGGTTGTGGTAGGGTAGGTGGGTTAGGGTAGAGAGTGTGGTGGTAGGGTGGGTGGGTGATAGAGACAGTGGTGGTACAGTGGGTGGGGTAGAGAGAGCTGGGGTACAATGGGTAGTTTGGGGTAGATAGAGTGGGGGTAGGGTGGGTGGGGTAGAGAGAGTGGGGGAGGGTAGGTGGGACTAGAACAAGTGGGGGCTGGGTGGGTTTGTGGGAGAAGAGAGAGTCTGTCTAGGGGTAGATGGATAGTGGGTGTAGTGTGGGGGTTGAGGATGGATAGAGTGGAGGTAGGTTTGGTGCATGGGGGTAGAGGGAGTGGGGGTTGGGTGGGTGGGGTAGAAATAATGGAGGTAGGGTGGGTGGAGGTCGATAGAGTGGGGGTAGGTTGGGGCAGGTAGAGAGCGATTTGGGGTTCGGGGTATGGTGGGTGTGTAAGTGGGGTTGGGTTTGTGTAGAGAAAGTGGGGGTACGGTAGAGAGAGTGGGGTAGGGTAGGTGGTTGGGGGTATAGAGAATAGGGCGTGGTGAGTGATGTTAGACTGGGTTGGGCAGGTGGGTTATTGTAGACACAGTGAAGAATGGGGTGGTAGAGAGGGTAGGGATCAGGTGGCTGGTGTTAGAGAGAGAAGGGTAGGGTGGGTGAGTGATGGTAGTTAGTTGGCACAGAATATATGAAAATCAGCCGCAGGAAGACTTGTCAAAGGTAGCCCAAAGTAGCCCAAATAAAACCCAACCATTGCATGTAATGGGGATGGGGTGCATGGGTGTGTGTAGAACAAGTGAGAGTGGGGTGGGTAGAGAGAGAGTGAGAGTTGGGGTATAGAGAGTGAGAGTGGGGTGGGTAGATGGGTTTTGAAAGGCAGCCTCAGGAGGACAAAATAACATCGGCAGTCAAAAGTATGTATGCTTTTTTTATTTAGGTAGCGCCAAGACAGGCATGCCCGTGAGGCACCAGAGCACTCACAACAACATACAAGATGTAAAAAAAAAATCCATCGTTAACAACCTAACTCTATCTCAAGAATTCAAAGGCGAGTGTATCAAGTTATTATGTAGGCAAATATATGTGTTTTCAAATTGCATGTTAATGTAGTTAAGAGCCACAACCCCACAAGTCTGGCAGGAGCGTATTCCAGACTTTGGGCGCAGCACCAAAGAAAGCACCCTGACTCATAACTGTCAGTTTGGCTCGCGGGACTGTCAACAGGTTGGCATGATTAGAAAGAAGCATTTGTGGTTTATTGTCAGGAATCGAAAAGAGATACAAACTTTCGCACGCAGCCAATGCAACCCCCTTTTGGCTTGCAGAACATGTTCCCTTCTTCTTAGGCCCTCAATCGTATGCACTGCACTGTTTTCAATCACTTGTAATTTTCCGATTTCTCCCTTGTTGATCACGAGAAGCAGACTACTGCAATAGTCTAACTTAGTGTCATATAAGTCCGGCTTTCGTGCCGTTCATTGTTATCCCATTAATCACCATTCAGTGTTGAATGAGGGAGTATACTGTATTGACAAGTACAGTGTCCTTCTCGTAGTCCCCTGAAATCAGAATGAGACACTTTGTGTTATCAACGTATTTGGTGTAGATTATTCCTCTCTCATCCAATAGCTCGATTAAAGGCATGGTAAAAATATTGGACATGGTGGGAGATAGGCCTGACCCCACAGTTAGACCATAAGGCAATTTAAGCACATCTGCAGCTGCAGTGCCACTGAAAACCCTAGCAGATCTGTCGGATAGGAGAGACTTTACCCAGTTTGTTGCCAATGGTGAAAAAATACGTAGTTTGCAACAATCTTTACTCTAGTGTCTCTGTTTGACTAGGTGGAAGAGCGCTGACAGATCCAGAATCATCAGTAGCACAATATTGCCTTGGTCCATTGTTGTGATATATTAGCCTTCGGATCTAACAGCGCCGTCTCAGTAGCTGATCCTGATTGACATATATAATGAATGTTGTCCTTCATGAAGTGTTCTTCTATCTGCAAGTAAGCTGCTCCGTGTAAGACTTTCAGCAGGAAAGGCACGTTTGTGATGGGCCTATAATCGGTTGCAATATTGGGATCCAAAGATGGCTCAAAGTAGTCTAAAACAACCCCATTGTAAGTGAACTATAGCTCAAAATAGCCCAATGTGAAATCACTGTGCAGCTAGAAAATGAAAAGCCAGGCCCCCGACTTGCCTCTGACCAAGCTGCTAATTAGAGAAAATATTGTTAGGGAACTTCTCATTGGGTAGGATTGCAAATGAGTTTAGAAAAATAGGTGTTAGTGATTTTGGATGTTTCGTGCCATGGCAGTGCCAGTTTCTATGCCAACCAGATATTCTCAATTAAGAACCCCCATTCAATCTCTCTCTCTTCTGTAACAATGACTTTGGCAATGAATTCACCAAACATCACACATTCTCTGAAATGTGTGTTTTGCCTTGGACTGCAAGGTTTTTCAGTAGATTAAAGCATCTGTTGTGCTGAACTACATGAATCTTGACGTTTCCAAATTCCAATCGCGCCCCAATGACATCAGCCTCCTATCCTTTAGAATTTGAAACAATGGGGACGGCATTGTTTGCTTACTGTAGCATCTTTCATTGTGAGCACTTGGCTGCATAGTTGGTTCGAACCAGGATTTAAACACAATTGCAATGTGACATATCAAGAATAGATGATACACCGTGATGCCCCAAATGCGGCTCTTAAAAGGCATGTTTTCCTAACAGATGCTGTCGCAATCACTTACTTTTTCGCGAATCTACCTGGCTTGCTTTTATCTCATTTTCACATGAATGCCATTCACTTCAACTGGTGATGTCATTTAATCAGTTTTTCTATGTCTATACATAGCAGCAGTAAGAGTCTTTGGACAACTCTTGCGTTATATGCATTGTATGCAAGAGATTGTGGCACACTATTACAGAACTTGCTAATTGCAATCAGTATACGTTTCATACCGAACGCTAATTATTGCCTTTCTGGTATAAACAGCTAACTAAAGACACCATATTCTCAGTTGCATGTTAATTTACCATTTTTTCAATAGAAGGAAAATGTGTTTTTCTTAGTTTTGCGAAATGAAAACAGCATCAAACTTGCCAAACCAATGAAAGCTTCCAGTAATATTGACAATTCATACTATATTGGGAAGAATCCTAACATTTCAAGTACAGTTTAAAGGCCACATGCACTGTGAGGCGAATAGCAGTTATGTCATAGGAATTTAACCAGATCCAGTATTTAATATGAACATTAAACTTCTAACATAGCCTATATCCAATTGTGTGTCTTTTTTTTTTTATAAATGATGTTTGATGCCATTGTACTTTTTTAGTTTCATCCAGAGCACCGATACCTAAAATCTAAAAACTGTTTGTTTCAAATAATATCCCATTTGTTACGATCGAATATCTTTTTATGTTATGTTATGTGACTTTTGTGTAGCCCGGTGGGCTCTAACATGCACTCATACTGGCAGCATTCCTTGACAATTATAAGAACCCCTGTCCTGACTGAAGAAACCACCCTCTGCTTCTCAGCCAGGCACTATCCAGCAGATAGCTACACGTATACAGCTCCTTACAAAGGCTAGATGGGCCTTGATATGGTAGAGTATGAAGCCCAGGGGACATGCTGAGGAGCAACCCATGAACGAGTTTATGTCCGGACACGGGGTGCTGGGATATACATGTCATGGTTCTTAACACAGTTTCGGTATTCCCACAGATCATGTCTTCCTTCAAAGTAACACTCCTTTGGTAATCTGATAGTTACCTCTGCATTCCAGAAAGCACCCCACCGAAGCCTGCCCAACCCCTGTGCCCTATAAATAACTCAGTAGTCCAGCAATGTATTATGCTCCAAATAATTAAGGAAACATTATATCGGACACAGCGTTAAAGCGCCGCTAATATATATAATTTCTTTTGCTCAAGTTAACGATAGGTCAGGTAGATAGGCGTTATTGCTAACACTGTCATTCATATGTTGAAGCATGCCATGTGAAATATCAGTTAGATCATTCTACTAAGCAACGGGTGGGACACATAATGCGAAAAGGCACGGATGCAGTTTCTTTAGGACAGTGCGTTAACGTTTAACAATATCTAAAAAATAAATCAGGCACCTAGCTTTGTAAAAGTTGAGTTGCTGAGAAGAGGGATTGAGGAAGTAAGTGTTAGCATGTACTCTATCCTCATATACCCTAGCAGGGTGAGGTGCAATCAAGACACACACATGGTCGTTCTCAGCAAACGGCCCCTCCCATACTCACAGGAGAATATATGGGGTAAAGGAGTAATGTAGGAGCAATGCCATGCTCCAAGGTTGTAACGGGTACCTTGTTTGAGATTAGAGGCCACATGAAAACAAGCAAATTAATATATTTCACAGTATTGGTGCCTGGGGGGTGCACGGACAGAGCATGCTGTAGAGACATAGGGCCTCATTATAAGGCTGGTGCTCCCTTAATGAAAGGGGCTGGTACGGGACCTGCCCCCTTCATTCCGGGAGCGAGGGGAAGAGGGAGGCAATGACGGGCCAGATGCAATCTGCCCGTTATTACCTCCCTCCCTATGGGGGCTCAAATGGGAATGGGGATGGGGTCCTGCAAGGGGGAATTACCGGGTCCTCCTATGTCGGAGTAACCCGGTAAGTCCCCATTGCAGGAACCCAGTAATGGAGCCCGGAACGGAGGCAGCCATGGAGCTAATAGCTCCATGGCTACCTCCATTCTCGTAATGAGGCCCACAGTCTTGCAAGAGCATTAACAATAGTCATCTCATGAGACTTCCAGTGGGCTCAGGCACGAGAGAGAGAGCGTGCGTGAGAGATGGAGCACAGAGGTGCAGGGAGATGTCGCACCCTGGCGCTCCTCTTGAGAAGGGACACAAGGGCCTCCAGCACAGAAACCTGCCCGGGAGGCAGTGATCGAAAGAGATATTTAAGAACATTGTGGACAGAGAAGTAACTAGTCCTGGCAGTAATAAGTATACTCAGAGGAGTGATTAAAGTAATATTCATCAATATAAGGTGTTGGGTCATATGTTGAGACCACAACATAATTGGCAACGAGGATGGGATTGAACCAACCCTGGCTGAAATGCAAGGAGCAACGCCACCTCCAGCCTTTTTGCAGACACCCAGGTAAGCTAGCAATCCTATGGCCCCAATGGGAACCACTATTCATGACATATTTAGATGCCCTTGAGGGGGGCAGCGTTTGCCCAAGGCAGGAAGAGGCCATGTTAAAGAACACCATGGAGGTGGAAGTACAGAGGATCTTCGCAGGGTTAATGACTAGTTGCATGGGAAGATGATGATGTGTTAAAGGAAGCCATCAGAAGGGTAGTCAAGAGATTCTCCAACAAAGGAAACACGGTACTGCACAGAGTACGATTCTGCACTAGATGGCCTCGCTGTGTGAAGTTGGGGACAATACAGAAAATTTGATTTGTGATATGCTAACAGTGAACACCTACAGCAGGAACGTGCAAGACAAGTTAATTCTTGAAAAGAAACTGCAGTTAGACAAAGCCATTGCCAGGGCGGCAAAAGAGACCACGCTGCGATTCAAGGGACTATCAGGACACCCACAAAGTGCAGAGGTGAATGCCATCCAATACAAAGAAAATAGAGAGAGGCCCAGGAGTGAGGCAAGAATTGAGAGAGGGAAGCAAAAGGAAGTTCTAAAATGTCACAGATGTACAAGGACTCATCACCTGGCGAATGACAAAGTATGCCCGGCCCAAAATTAAGAATGCACAAACTGTAAAAGACTTGGGCATATCATCATAGCATGTCACTGACGAGGGAAGAAAGTGGCATCCATAGAAGTGACTGGAGATAATGGAGGTGAAGAGTCCAAAGAATGAAGACAGGCCAAATATCATCATGGTGAACAGCTCGACGGGCAGAAGGGAGAAACCAGATTGTGTGATCAAAATAGATGTGAATGAGACCAAAGTAATGGCAAATTCAGGATCAGGCCTGACTATATTGCCCATTTGCACATACAAGGAAATGATGGGGCTCAGCGAAGTGGAACGACAAAGTACCAACCCACGGTGTTCGGTGGGGCCTCAGTATGTCTACAGGGCTTCATCAACGGAATTGTAGAATTCAAGAGCAGGCAGACAAAAACAAGAGTGTACTTTTTGGAGGAGTGTCCAGCAGTGCTGGGTTGGAATGATCAGGTGAAGTTAAACATCAAGCTGGATACCAGCACAAAAGACCAAGTAAACTCCATAACAGCAGGAGGAGCATAAGTATCAAGGTGTGAGTTCCCAAAGATGATTTCAAAGGGTCTGGACAAAATAATGAATTATCTATACAACATTTGGCTAAAGCATGATGCAGTACCTGTCAAGCATAAAGTTAGACCAGTTCCTGTGACAGTGAGGAGTGCATTGCAAGAGCAGCTCAGGAGGATGGTCAAAGTTGGAATGATCGAAACAGTGAAGTCCTCAAAATGGTTAACGCAGTTGGTACTTATTAAAAAGCAGCAGTCCAATGACATTAGAATCTGCATCGATCTGTGCAGTCTAAATTTGGAAGTCATAACAGACAGATACACTCTGCCAAGTATTAAAGAACTAATCCTACTGATGGAGGACGCTAAGTACTTCTCTACATTTGGTATGAGAGATGCATAGCAGCAAAATTAGTTTTCACAAAGAATCAAAGCCAATGAGGGCATTCATCACCCCGTTTGGCACATGTCAATTCACCAGAATGTGATTTGGCTTGTCCTCCGCGGCTACGGTATTTCAAAGGATGATGGACTTGCTACTTTGCAAAATCGGCAATGTGTCGTATTTCCAGAACAAAATCCTCATCTATGCAGAAGGTGAGGAGACTCATGATGTGGTGTTGAGGAAAATGCAGGAGTGAGGTTGTGGTATCAGAAGAGCATGAGTAAGGCTAGAGAAGTTGAATATTTGGGATACAAGATCTCACAAGAAGGAATCAGTCCCCAGAAAAACCTGCTGCAAGCAATTGTGAAAGCTGGCTCCAACCATTAAGAGGAACTAAGATCGTTATTAGGGGTAGCAAAGTATTATACATAATGAGTACCCCAATCCTCAGAAATGACTGCACCCTGAGAGAGTCACTAAAGAAGGGGGCAGAATATGAATGGTGGGTGGAACAGAAGAGAGCGTTCGAAGAAGTAAAAATTATGATTGTGGAAGCTCCATGCCTATGACCGTTCAACCCAATGTGGAAAACATATATAACCACTAATGCAAATGCATATAGGCTGGGGGCAACTCTCACGCAGAAAAGAGGGGACACAGAACATGTTGTGCCTTTTGCGTCCAAGACACTGTCGGGGGCTGAGAAGAAATACTCCACTGTGGAGAAGGAGATGTTAAAATGTGCCTGGGCATTGGAGTACTTTAAGACGTATGTGGGGGGTACAAAATTCCATGTAGTTATGGTCCACTAGCCATTGGGGCACATGTTGAGCCAGGGAGTACACATATGAAATCGCACACATACCAAAATGGAGGAATGTGCAAGCAGATTGCATGTCACGCCTACCAGAGTAGGGATGTCATGCAACAACATTCTTGAAGGACAAATGTGCAGTGGCATCAGTGGGGGGCTTGAGGAGTCAACAATGTATGGAGATGAGTGAGAGCCAATGGCCAGAAGAATCAGCAAAGGAAGAAGCTATGTGCAAATAATCGGTCAGGGATGGATGGCCATGCGAATGGGCCTTCCCAGAAAGTCTAAGGCGGTACTGGAAAGTGGCCAAAGAGATCTATAATGAAAAATGATTACTAATCAGGGGTGATCAAATGATACCTCCTGTGGCCATGAGGAAGCTCATACTGTGCAGAGCTCATGCCGGACATTTAGGGAGCAACATGGCAAGGTGCAGGGTAAGGGAGACAAGAAAGAGAAGAGAGCCACCCAGTGCCAGGGCAGCCAGAGAGAGAGAGAAGGAGGCCTGTGATGTACCCAAATTCTGTGATGGAGTAAGACCTTGCTGTTCATGAAAGGGAGGTATGTAGAGCCATAGTCTCACAGGAGTGGTGCCAGCCCTCATCTCCTGAAACTTCTAGTTGGCACAAGTGCAAAAGAGAGTGTATGCCATTGATGCTCCACAGAGGTGCTGGGAGAAGTTGCACCCCAGTTTTCCTCTGGAGAGGGGACCGAAGGAACACAAGGACCCCCAGCACAGCACCCTGCCTGAGAGGCAGTGATAGAAAGAGACATATGAGAACACTGTGGACAGTGAAGTAACCAGTTCTGGCAGTGACACTGTATGCTTGGAGGAGTGATTAAAGGACTACTACCAATATAAGGTGTTGGGTCATTTGTTAGGCCACGACACACACACACACAACCTGCATTGTGCCCCTTAAAGTCTAGCAGACACATCATAAGACTGCCTGGGATAGCATACAATGTGACAAAAATAGACACCAATAGCCTATGGCATGCAGCAGTTACATAGAGCAACACATACAATCACCTGTAATGAGGAAGGGACAGGGTAGGCACATCAAGTGTCAATACAAATACATAAACCGTTATATTAAAAGTAAATGCGAGCACACACAGCCAAAAACTGTTTTCAACTTTAAGTCCCTAAACTGCCCACTAGTTGTCTAAAGCTCTGTGCGTCCAATAACAGATGGTAACAGCCAGTAAGGCCTAATCTGTATGAGGTTGCTGTTGGTACTCTTGTTCAAAGGCGGTTTGCCTGGCATTTTAGTGCTGGACTACCTTTGTGGGCGGGACAAGCACTGATAGGCAAATGGATATTCCTCCTTTGTGAAAAGTACAGTGAGCTAAAAGCGATGGCTGCAGACTCTCACAGTGGGTAAAAACTACCAAACAGGTTATCATGCCATGTTCTTTTGAGAGGAAGGCGCCTGCTACCTTTTTTACATTTTAGTAAGGAACTTGGGGTTGGTCACCCTAAGTTATCTGGGGGAACCCAGGCTTGGAATCCTTGCTCACTGTGCTGAGAAAGGCAGAGCTCCACCTCACTGATGAGGCCCAAACAAGGCCGAAACACGTGTATGGGGTTGCTGTTGGTACTCTTGTTCAAAGGAGGTTTGCCTGGCATTTCAGTGCTCGACTGCCCTTGTGGGCGGGACATGACTGGTAGGTAAATGGATATTCCTCCTTTCTGAAATGTACAGTGAGCTAAAAGTGATGGCTGCAGATTCTCACAGTGGGTAAAACCACAGAACATGTTATCATGCCATGTTCTTTCGAGAGAGGGGCACCTGCTACCTTTTTTACATTTTTATAAAGAACTTGGGGTTGGTCACCCTAAATTACCCAGACGTGGATCCCTTGCTCACTGTGCCCAGAGAGGCACAGCTCCACCTCACTGACGAGGGCCCAACAATGGTGAAACACGTGAATGGGGTTGCTGTTGGTACTCTGGTTCAAAGGAGTTTTGCCCAGCATTTCAGTGCTGTACTACCCTTGTGTGCGCGACAAAGACTGATAGGCAAATGGATATTCTTCCTTTGTGAAAAGTACAGTGAGCTAAAAGCAATGACTGCGGACTCTCACAGTGGGTAAAAACCACAGAACAGGTTATCATGCCATGTTCTTTTGAGAGAGGGGCGCCTGCTACATTTTGTACATTTTTGGAAGGAACTTGTGGTTGGTCACTCTAAGCTACCTGGGGGAACCCAGACATGGACCCCTTACTCACTTTGCTCAGAGAGGCACAACTCCACCTCACTGATGAGGCCCAACAAGGCTGAAACACGTGGTGTTGGTACCCTTGTTCAAAGGAGGTTTGTCTGCCATTTCAGTGCTGGACTGCCATTGTGGGCGGGACTACGACTGATATGCAAATGGATATTCCTCCTTTGTGAAAAGTACAGTGAGCTAAAAGTGATGGCTGCAGACTCTGAGTGGGTAAAAACCACAGAACAGGTTATCATGCCCTGTTTTTTCGAGAGAGGGGCGCCTGCTACCTTTTTTATATTGCTCACGGCATGCACTAAGATGCTAGGAACTGATTTTAAGAAATACCTCCAGGGAACCCCTTAACACTGCGTGTCCAGACAACAACTGGATGCATCCCCCCAGCTCTCACTGCCAATGGAAAAAGCTGATCACAAGGGTTCACACGCACCTGATTATCGGACCACATAGTGCCCCCATCTGCATCGCAAAGTCTGCAATGCCCTGATCCACCCATATTCCCCACACAGGCCCCTGCTGCAGCAGATGTCTGCTGACAGGTCCTCCAAGTGCACCCCTGGCCCCAAAAACTGCATTGGCTCCCACCGTGCCAGTGAAAAGCTGCAGTAGGTTCAATCCCCTCAGAGTGCCAATGCCTCAACATGCCAGTGCTGCACTCCAAAACCCTCCTCTTCATGCATGGTTCCCCTTTCCAGCCTCTCCACCACAGACTACCTCTGCCAGGGCTCCACCCCGCCCCACACAAGGTGATCCCCCGAGAATCCATCATAACTCAAAAATGGGTCAGCATCCCCTACTGAGCCAAAGACCACCTGCCCATTGCTATAGTTCTGGAAAATCTGCTGACCCACATCAACGCGGTGAACACCCCGATCATTCAAAGTCTGAGGCCCCAAGAGCATGCATTGCATTTGCTGGGGATCAAGAAGAATCAGTGACAAAAAGCAGGAAGCCAGAAGTATAAATCTTGCCATCATGAGCCTACCCTTTACCCTGACACGACAGAGTTCAGAGTGTACAAATGTACCAAATAAGCTAAGGGATACGGAATCCAAAAGACTAAGGCCGAATCGGTCTATAGAGAAATGGTGATTTGCAGGAGTGCAAGAACCAGGCAAAAACACATAATTATAAATGGTTGTTTATAACGCGCTTATTACCCAGAGGTTTCTAAGCGCGGGCCTGGGGCTGGAACTTGTGTTGCATAGCATCATCTTGTTTCCAAGGCAAGCGTCTTGTCTCTGAGCTATCCTGTCACCCAGCTGCAGATCAGATAACTAAGAGAGAGGTGCGCAAACAGTAAAGTTAAATATAATAAAATAGAGAACAGATAATCCTACCATCTACAAAAGACTGCCCAATAGAACAAGTGAATATGGTAGGATGGCTATGAATGGGAAAGAAAATGGATGGGTGGGCTTAATTTACCTTGTTGGATTTGGCACATTTGGCTGCTCTAGCCACCTGTGTGGCAAAGCACTACTAACAAAAAAGAGAATCAGGGAATCTGAGACTCGGGATATCTGGTTGGCTTGTTAACTGGCAGTACAAGGAATGAAATAGCTTCATCATAAATTAGCACCCGGCACATGCGGCGCAACGGGAACACTGCGTGGTGATTGGCTCATTTGCGAGCCATACCACACGGTATTCCCTTTTACGCCGTGTGTGCCGGCTACTCTGTTCCCGGCGAGGGGCGTAGCAGCCCCTCAGCCAATGAGGAGGCTTGAAATGGGGCAATCCCCGCTCCAAGTCTCCCCATGGCTGGAGGCTTCCTTCGTCCCCCGCCGGGGACTCAAATAAGAATTATTTTTTTGTCTCCCTCCTCCCCCTCACAGCCCACCCGACTCACCTTCTATCCTGCGATCTCTGGCGGGGGACAATGGAAACCTCCAGCCATGTGGAGACTCGGAGCGGGGCCATCCCCGCTCCAAGCCTCCACACGGCTGCAGGCTTCCATCATCCCCTGCCGGAGACCGCAGTACTTTTTTTTTTCTTTCCGAACCGTCCCCCTCCCTTTGACCCTCCCCTCCCAACCCCACTTACCTTCTTTTTTCTTCTGGTCTTGGGAGCAAACGCGCTGGGAAAACTTGTGTTCCCAGCGCGTCCGCTCCCGATGGCCGACATGGAAAGGGAAAACGGACTACGTTTTCCCTTTCCCGGCGGCCTTTTTTTTCATTAATTAAAAAAAAAAAAAAATCTGTTACGAAACAAGCGAAACAGAAAAAAAATGCCATTAGCACCCCGTTCTAACGCCCCGAGTTACGAACCCCCGGGGGCATTACCGTGGGCGCTATTGGCCTACCGCCGAGGGTCTTATTGCCATTAGCGCCCCGGCCCGTTAGACATTACTGTAAACTGTAATGTTTTATCATTTCTTTGGGCCTGGTTACTTTGATGAATATATGTTTTCTTTTTTAATTACATTTGTGATGTATTTGATGAGTGTATTTTCTAAAGTAATGGCAATGCGCATTGTCTTATTTTTAATGAATGAATTAGTTGCCACAGTAAAGACGATAGAAAAATGTGCGCGAGAAAATCAGACTGAGCTGAAAGAAATGCAGGAAACATTGGGGAAACTGGAAAATTATTTTGAAACATTTTTGAGTTAAGTGCACTTATAAGAAATGTGTCAGATACGAGCTGAGACACGGGGAGCAGATACCCCTCTGGACAACATTTAACATTCCCCTGGGGGCCAGCAGCCAAGAGCCAAGATACTACTCAGTGGGCATCTGCCGTGATGAGCAGTATTTGGCCCCCTGTAAAGGAAATCCAGAACTCAGGGAGAAGATTTATCCTGCCCACGGGGCCACTGGATGAGCAGACATGAATCCTGCTGTGATTGAAAATGCTGACAAAGTGAAAGAGTTGAATGTCCTCAAATAAAGAAAGGGGCATATCTAGGAATATTACCCAGATGGTGTTCAATCAGAGATGCTGTGCAGTATTCTGCATGTCATTTTCTTGCTGCCATCCAGATATTATAACGTCTCAACAGGGCTTTTCAATGTCACAAGAGGCATCATTAAATTTTGAATGGCAGAGATAGCACAAGGCCTAACACCTTTCCCTTCTTCAGATTTGGTTTCTGATTCAGTTTTGGTATGTTGTTATATGTTGAGGTAGCTTCATTCACTGCATGGGACCCAAATAAGTCATGTGAACTGTAGATGTTATGGGATTCCTTTCAATTGACTACAAATTCAAAGATGGACCTGCTTTTGAGAGCGTACAGTTGCAATGGACAAAGGTAGTACGCTGACTCACCATTGAAATATCGCAACTCTTAACATGCAGAATTGGACAAATGTGGCAATGATCAACCCGATAAACTCTATTTAACGGCCATGCCTTCTAGAAAACGCAATGGCATCACAGCACCTAACCATTTCTTTGGTGCTACTCAGGAACGGCTTTCCCTTTATGTTGAGTGAAGTCACTGGTTGTTTGTCAGCATTACACATGTGCAAGATATCTCATTCGCATTGTTTAATCCTGTTTTAAGCATCTAGTCAGCATTAGCATGCAGTCAAGTGTGTTGTATTTTTTTAGTGCATAGTTGACTAACTCCTGCTCAGGATGAAGAAGTCAATGAAACCTGGGACCTGATGACTTGATAGGCTCTGAGCGGGATGGTGGGCACGCTCTCTGCTTCGAGCACACCCTCTCTCTTCACCCGTTTTATATGAGTCTGTTGTATTTTTAAGTTTCTTGCTTTTCAAAACTGCTGGAATTAAATGTGGCTCCACGCCAATTTCCATATATGAATCACAATATGATTGCATTGTATATGCTAAGTGTTGCATTTACTTCTGGTTACTAAGTTTGAAAATGCCTTCGCAGATAAACATTTGCTTTTCCAGTGAAACAACTGTTGTTTTTTAACCTTGTATTTTGTTGCTCATGTTATGCTTGTCAGTTCTACATCTGAAACATACGCTGATCAGCACAGTGTGCAGTAACATAGGCCGTTAACGTAGCCTAAAATCTGCCTACACTGGGGTTAACACATTTGAGAGGCTCTCTACCACTGCCTTAGACTGCGGATAATGCCTGTGTATTCTTTTTAGACGATCCACACCACAGGCATGTTAGCACGTTTAGGTTTCTACGCATGTCAGTGCGATACACCCATATTAACATAACAATGCTGTTCCTGGTATTCATCTTGCATACGTGCTGTGTACTGTTTAATCTTCTATCCACTGCTAACCTGCTTCAATGATAGTCATACATTGTATCCCACAACACCGGCGTTGTGTCTACAGGTGGGGCTATTAAACATGATCCATTTTCGACTTCCAATTTCCAAGACATGAACTCGCATTAAACAGGGAAGTTCATGACACATTTCCCAGTATACTATCTACTTCATGGGAAACTAGTGTTACCTTGTGGTGGGCCAGGCTTAAGTAGAAACCTTCAGACACTTTACTTTGTTGTACCCCTGGTGACACATGCACCAGCGATGACACACAACACCGGCGTTGTGTCTACAGGTGGGGCTATTAAACATGATCCATTTTCGACTTCCAATTTCCAAGACATGAACTCGCATTAAACAGGGAAGTTCATGACACATTTCCCAGTATACTATCTACTTCATGGGAAACTAGTGTTACCTTGTGGTGGGCCAGGCTTAAGTAGAAACCTTCAGACACTTTACTTTGTTGTACCCCTGGTGACACATGCACCAGCGATGACACACAACACCGGCGTTGTGTCTACAGGTGGGGCTATTAAACATGATCCATTTTCGACTTCCAATTTCCAAGACATGAACTCGCATTAAACAGGGAAGTTCATGACACATTTCCCAGTATACTATCTACTTCATGGGAAACTAGTGTTACCTTGTGGTGGGCCAGGCTTAAGTAGAAACCTTCAGACACTTTACTTTGTTGTACCCCTGGTGACACATGCACCAGCGATGACACACATAAAAAAAACGGTATCAATCGCTGGTTCTACATCTTTTTGTCCATTGGTTTGAAAGACATGTAAAAGAACCCTGTTGCTTCTGAGGAAACCTTTCAAAGCCTCTCATGGCATTATCTGGTGTCATTGGATATTTCTCATCAGTCAACTGATGCAAAAATACTGTAAAGTAGATGATAGAATTGGGGAATTTAAAGGTAAAGGGAACACGAGTTGGTTAGGTACTCAGGGATAGGGGCAAGACCGAATGGGAGTGCACTTCTGAGATTTATTGGTGGCACGAGACTCAGGAAGGCAAGTGCCATTCTGAGCATGTACAGTGGCATGCTAGCATATGTGTGGGCATATCTACGATGAGAACGTATTTTTAAGTGCCAGGCCATCATACATTTGCGCATAACCACTAGGTGAAAGTGATTCACAGGTCATTGAGATGTATGTTAGGGCAGGCTCAGTATCAGCAAATGATTAACATCATCATGCTGGTGTATAGTGAGGACCAAGTCATAATGTGTATGCACATTATAGAGACATGATGGCCTATATTTGGGAATAGTCAATATGAGTATTTTCTTTACAGGAACATGTTGACAAATATTTAATCACATACAGTATGGACACGTGTTTAACTGCTCATCCTAATTACAGGGCCCGCAGTAGCACGCCTATAGTTATGGTTAAGTTGCTCAACCCATAGGAATAGCACTTTTTGGGTGGCTTATAGCTTCACCCCCCCAACAAATCCTCCAAAAAGTTTGCAGAAAAGGTATATGGCCTGTCAGATTGATTCTACAAAGTTTGGTGAGGTTTCATCCGGGGGGGGTGCGAAATCATACGTGGGGGACCCAAACTATGTGTTTTTTTCCATAGACACTCACACCTGCAGCCCAAACCGCTGTACAAATTTTCACCAAACGTGTGGCATGAGCAGGGGTTTGGTCCTGAAAGTGTGCTTTATTGTAAATTAGGAGTAAATCTGTCCAGTAGTTTTTTTTCAAATGATCAAAAAGTAGGTCAACATATATTAGTGATATCTGATTTTGGTCTGCAGACTCACTTCCCTGTTCAGTCCGCGGACGGGCATCCGATTGGTTCAGGGGCCGACGTGAGGTCTGAGGACATCAGACACACCTGATGATTGGATGGTGAAAAGCGTGAAGTGCGTCAGATTTTTGGAAACACCTGCCACGTTGGATTCAAGGACAGGTGCCGATGTCCACGAACATCGCAATAAAAACCTATTGAAAAACACAACATTGCACTTATCAAACTTATCAAACAATCTGTGGGGATATGAGGGGTGATGAGGATGGGATGGTATATGGCCTTAAAAAGGCATGTTTCATCTCTGATGTCCACAAACAGTCCGAGACAGTCCTGTGAAGTACGCAAACATCTTAAATGTTCGGCGGCATCTATGATTATTTTTGCATTACAGGGTTTGTGAAAAGCAGTTTTTGGATGGCTTATAACTTTGTTGCCACTCAATAAAACTACATGACATTGTGGAATTTCTTTCTAGACTGATTCTGAATCGTTTTGGAAAGTGTGGTGCTGTTTTGTCAAGAGAAAACAAAATTAGAGGGGATCCCAAGATATTGTAAAGGCTTATAAATGTAATGCCATTTGACGGATCTGCACACAAGTTTGCAACCAGATGTTAGATCTAGATATAAATGTTTTTGCAAAGTTTAATGGGATTTTGTCAAGAGGGGGCAAAATTAGAGGGGAGTCTCAACATATTGTAAAGGCTTATAAATGTGGTGCCATTTGACAAATCTGCACAAAAAGTTTGCAAAAAGATCTAGATATACATATTTTTGCAATGTTTGGTCGATATCTGTCAAGAGGGGGCTAAATTAGAGAGGGGGGTCTCAACATTTTTATATGGCTTATAACTTTGTTTCCGTTTGACCAATGTGGACAAAGGTTTTCAGAAACATTACAAATCCAACCTTGAATGTTTGGGCAAAGTCTGAATGGATTATGTCAAGTGGGGGCTAAGTTATATGAATATTGTATGTACGTACATTTTGACACTTTTGCAAAATAAAAAATGAGCAGATTTCCATCAAACTCAGGTAAGGAGCATTGGCAAGGACCTGAAAACATGGTTTTGCAAATGTGTCAGTGCTTTATATTGTGTGTCATAATGTAGGTACAAAAAATAGTGATATACCTTTGGTGACTGAGGTAAAGCCTGTGGCTATGTGCAGTGGCCAGATTGTCCGGGTCATGGCATACAGTCATGACCGGGACAATCTGGCTACTGGCCATGACCATGAGGGACTACCAATGGGGATAAAGTGGCCATGTCCACTATGTGGTAACATTTTTCGAAATTGGGATAGATTTGAAAGAGAAAATACATCTATTTGTGGTAATATGGTAATAATAGGGTTCTCTCTTTGCCTTCTGCAGGTCACCATGGGACAGGAAGAAGGGCACTGTACAGAGCCCCGCCTTCCCTTTCCATGGTGGCCATCTTGGAAAAGGATTATCCTTCCCAAAAGTGAGATGCTGCACACGTCCCGGTGCAGGAAGAAAAGTGTTCTGGCAACCCGTGGTGCTAATGGCCTTCATCCCCCATTGCAGGGGTTGGAATGGGGGATAATGGTCCAGAACCCTTGTTATCTGCCATTGCTTCGCTTGGGCTAATAACTATGGCTGGCGGGCCGTTATACCCCATTCCATTCCCTAGAACGGGGACTGAACACCACATTATTCCCATTAGCATAACAGAAAATGCTAATGGAAATGCTGGAACATCTTATTGAGTCTATGTACTTCACTGAGAAATGCAAAGAAGATGGAGACTATAAGATTTTTTTTTCTTAGTTTTATTTTTTAACTGTGAAAGGTTGTTTCTAAAGGAACCTTTTTTTGTTGTTAATTAATTTATTTTTTATTTTTCTTGCAGCAGAGGTTAGAACGTAAGGTGGGGAGGGAAATGAGGGAAGAGGCACAAAGCACTAATATGGAGGGGCAGGTGGACATGGAAAGTTGTTGTGTGTGTGTTACATCTAAGGTAGGGGGCAGTGTTTCTCATGCTACTTAATTACAGCTTCAAAAGCATGTGTTGCAGTATATACAGAGGATTTTTGTCTTTGAAAGATATGGATCAACAGCCTATTTTATTGCTTGCAAGGTAGCTAGTGGGATTGTGTGTCCCACATAAGTAGGCTGCGTGGTTCCTTCAGGAATCACCTTTCACAGTTAGAAAAATCGAAGAAAAAAAAATCTTAATGTCTCCATCTACTTTACATTTCTCAGTAAAGTACATAGACTCAATAAGATTTTCCAACATTCCCTTTAGCATTTTGTGTTATTTTATTGTGCAAATTTAGTTTAAACATAAACCTTTAGCAAAACATAACAATTTCAGACAAGATATCTTTTCCTCCAGCCTTCAAACCATATTTCCCGACTCTTTTGCGCATAAACAGGAGCCCAGAGTCTGAGATGCGTATCACTGTAATTTGGCATCCAGACAGGTTCTTTTTTTTTACCATTCCTATTGTCAAAGTGTTTTATATCCCCTCTTAACAGTTGATGCCACAAATCATCTGGTGATATAACTCTGTATCTTCGAGGTACTTTCCTGAGTTTAGGCCATTCAAGTAATGTATAGATGGGGCAGAGTTTCCATTGAAGTTTCGTCCCCACAGAATCTGCTGTTTATTCCCCCATTTTCCGATTTTGTTCTTGGGAATGTCACTTCCCTGTTTCTGCAGAGATTAAATCGGAGCCTCATGAATTGAGATCTCAAGACCGGTTCTGGGCATTTTCTGAGATAGAGTTGGATATCTCCTTGCTTTCTTATCTCTTGTGCTTGGGATTTATGGAACGTGTATTTGCTGACATCTTCCATTGTGTTAATCCAGATTGTTGCCCATAACTTTTTATTTACGTTGTCAGGGTTTGTCAGGAGGTCCTCCACCATTCTATCAGCCGATAGTAATAAGCTTCTGCATTCTTAGTCCCATTTAATAAATGCAGCATTCTCATTCCTCTTGACTTCAATTTGTATCCAATTGATCATCGGGGGGGCATCATCGTTCATGTATTTTCCAAACAGACTTAATATTTTCCATTGTGCGGTCATCTTCATCGATATCAAGCCCAATTCCTTCCAAATAATCTGTATTGGAGGGATCTAGGCAAGTTGAGCGCTCTCTTCCAAAAAACGTCTTCCAGAATTGCCCAGTGCCTCCATGGGATTGCGAATAGAACATACGCACTGTAGGTAAGTGTAGGTAGTACTTTAACTTTGTAGAACTCAATATAAGGTAGCAATAAGAATTTACAAAATGTCCTTTGTAGGATCATGGCTTGATCCACTAAAGCCATGGCTTTTCCCTTAAAACGTCAATTGAGTGCTATTCTAATATGCTTAATATGCTTTTCACGATCTGGATCCCTAGGTATTTAAAATAATCAACTGATTCGATTTCCGTTTGGTTTAATCACCATTTAAATGTCTTCTTTCTTGGCATTGGGGCCCTTTTAGGGTAAGAATCTTTGTTTTATTGGTATTGATTTCCAGGTTATTCTCTGCTGCATATTCCACCAACCTGTTCAGTTGGCTTTGTAGGCCGATTGCAGTAAGGTCCATTAAGACCAAACTGTCTGCATATAGCAAGTTAGTGATATTAGTTTTACAATTTTTTTGTGGAAAGTTTCTGATATTATCCATATATTTGACAAAGTCCGAGATATACAAGTTGAACAGAGCTGGGGCGAGGGGGCAGCCTTGTTTTATGCCCCTGCCTGTCAGGATCTTTTCACTCAGAAGCCCTCTTGCATTAAGGCGGATTATGATCAAGGTGTTTATGTGGAGCCTGTGCAGTTGTTCAAGCAGATCTGGAGGGCAGTTTCATTTCTTGAGCTTCTTCCATAGGCAATGTCTATTAATGCTGTCGAATGCTTTTGAGAAGTCTACAAAAGCCAAGTGAATCTTGCTCTTTGATTTCAGGGTGTTTGCTTTTAATACAGTTATTAAAGATGCCTGGGGGAGGTTCCTAGCCCCTTTACAAAACCTGCCTGAGATGTGTTGTTAGGCCATTTGATAGAGACCATTCATTCCATCTTTTAAAAAGCAATGATGCATACATTTTTCCCACTACGTCCAACAGGGCAATTGGGCGGTAGTCTTTAGGATCACTCCTATTTTGTTTTTTTTAAAGTCGAAATTACGAGTGCTGCTTTCCATGATGGTGGTATTGATTTAGATGCCAATACATTCTTTAATCCCATGTCCAGCAGACTCGCTTATTGCTCTGGATTTTCCTTCAGCAACACATTTGATAGCCCGTCAGGACCCGGAGCACATGATGGATTTAGGCATTTAATTTTGTTCAGTAGGTCCTCCCAGTCACATCGCAATGCCCAGTTTGTATTGTTTCTTTTGGGAGGATTCCAAGTAGGGGCCAGGTCTTTAAATAGGTATCCAAAAAAGGAGACCCAGTTTGCAGGGGTCACCCCATTTAATTGATGGTACTGTTAGGGCTGGATCAGTGTTCTAATCATAGCCCACATTTCCACAGTTGATTTCTTGGACACTGCTCTTAGCATCCTTTCCACATCTTGTTGAATCAGGGCATGTTTGTGATTAGTGAGCCAATGTCTGTATTTGTTTTCAGCTAATTTGATTGCATTCCTTATACTTTCTTGCCAGAGTTTCTTTAAGGCTTGGATTGTGTGCCTAATCTTCAATCTTTTTTTCACCAGCATTTGGTCATATATATAGTGAAGGTTTCTTTATTAGGTTGAGGGACTTATCTTTTGTGCGGAATAGGTCAATGGAAGGGGCGCAGTCCACGATTTCAGAGGGCCCACCTATTTTTGCCTTTTTCAGTCTCAAAGAATAAATTGTAATTGTTTGTTCTATTGCAGATGTATTCTCAGCCTACCTCTGTTGTTTGCCACTTCAACCTCGAACTCCTGTCTTAGAATAGGTCACTTTAAATTTTGAGTTCATGTCGGTTTTAACCAGTTATCGTGACTTTCTTTGGAGTTGAAGACCTCGAAGGAGACTATGGGCTTCATTACAAGCTTGGAGGTAGCCTTGCCGGTAAAACCGTCAAGTCTTCCTCCAAACTTGCTACAGGGTCAGTAATTGCCCTTTCTTGGGTGCCAGAATCGGGTGATTCCCATTCCCATTGAGCCCCATACGGCTCAATGGGAATGGGGATGCCTGTAGCACCGGCACAGTTCATTACCATGCCGGTGCTACAGTCAAGCTGTGCACGTGGGTGCCTTTCATTGCACCAGGTGAGACCTGGCAGAATGAAAGGCACCCGCGAGCACAACTTGGAGTTTGCCAGTCCGGATACAACGGTACTTCTAAGCTTACCGGTACCGTTGTATCCAGACTGGCAAACTCGTAATGAGGCCCGGGCTTTTCATCAGTCACAGCTTTTCATCAGTTCTTCCCACTCAAGACCTTTTTGTGCAGGATGATTTCTTAATTTCAAGTTTCCATTCTCCATGTCTCTTATCCAAAGCGGGTATGGTAAGTTGAAGTCTCTGCATAGAATAATAGATGGTTTCTCCATAGATTAAGCTTCATCATTTGCTTCAGCCATTGGGTCCTGTAAATCTTTGTTGTTCGTAACGGACAGACTCTAGTAGATATTGATTAATGTCAAATGACATTCCGAGGACTCTCATTATTTGAGACTTTTCTTTTCGTTTCGCAAAGTTGTTTGTTGTATGTATGGTCCTCTATTCTTATCATTTATTATTTCGTATCCAGCTTCAGTATTAATCATAGTCAGAAGGCCTGCCATAGGTCTACCAGAATTCCCAGTATTGCCAGGTTGTGCAAGGTAGGGAATCCATCTAAGGAAGGCTCAGATCTTAACCATGTTTCTTGGAGGCAGACAAAATCAAAATTGCACTAGTGTAGATTTCCAACCCTCAGTAAATGTGAGAAACTTCTTCTGTTCCATGAGGTGAGTCGTAACTGTTTTCTTTTAGTTGTCCGGGCGAGGTCCCTGCTCTTTGGTATATTTAGTCCCTGAAGCAGCTACAAGCCAAGCCCAGGAGTCTGCATGTACTTTGACACTCTTGAGGTATTGATTATAGCATTTTTTGTGTTATGCTAGTGGGAAAAATGTGGCGTTCATCCACCGTTCTAGGCACTGGAATGGGGGATAACAGCCTGCAAACCCAAGTTATCGGCCCAAGCGAAGTGAGAGCAGGGGTTCTGACCGTTATCCCTGTTTCAGCCCCTGCAATGGGGGATGAAGGCCATTAGCACCACAGGTTGCCAAAGCGGTAACCCGGGGTGCTAAGAACAAAAGGACTTTTTTTCCTACAACAATACACATGCAATATCTTGCTGTTGGGAGGAAAAACCTTTTCCAAGATGGCCACCATGGAAAGGGAAAGTGAGGCTCCATACAGAGACCCTCTTCCATGGTGGCCTGCAGACGGCAAAGAGAGAACCCTATGACCAAATTGCCACAAGTACATTTTGTTTTCTCTTTCAAATCTATCCCAATTTCAAAAAGCTTTAGCACATGGCCGGTCCCTGGTGTACATGGACACTTTATCCCCATTGGTCATCCCTCGTGGTCATGGACAGTAGCCAGATTGTCTGGGTCATGACCCTATGCCATGACCCAGACAATCTGGCCAAAGCCCATAGCCACAGGCTATACCTCGATCACCAAAGGTGTATCACGATTTTTTGTACCTACATTGTGAAACTTTCTAAAAAATAAAACACCGGCATATTTGCAAAACCATGCTTTCAGGTCCTTGCCAATGCTCCTTACACAAGTTTGCTGGAAATCCAGCCAGTTTTATTTTCAAAATATACATACATGCAATAGTCATATAATTTAGCCCCCACTTGACAAAATTGATTCAGACTTTGCGCAAACATTCAAAGTTGGGTCTCTAATCTTTCTGAAAACTGTTGTCCACATTCGTGAAATGGCAACAAAGTTATAAGCCATCTAAACATCTTTAGACCCACTCTAATTTATCCCCCTCTTGACAAAACTCCACCAAACTTTGCAATAACATTTGTATGTAGATCTAAACTGCTTTTGCAAACATTTTTCATCAAATGGCACCACATTTATAATCCTTTATAATATTTTGGGACCCGCCTCAAATTGTGTTTCCTCTTGACAAAACAGCACCATACTTTCCAAAACCATTTTTAATCAGGTCTAGAATGAAACCCCCTATTTCATGCAGTTTTATTTGTGGTACCAAAGTTATAAGTAATCCAAAAACTGCTTTTTACCAATCCTGTAATGCAGAAATATGCATAGATGCCCCCAAACATCTAAGATGTTCGCACATCACAGGACTGCCCTGGAATGTTTGCGGACATCGGAGAAGAAACATGCCAATATTTTGGATTTCTAAGGCCATATCCCATCCCATCCTCATCACCCATCACCTCCCCAGAGATTGTTTGATGAGGTTTGACAACTTCAATGTTGTGTTCGATATATTTTTCTGCGTTATTTGCAGCCACTGGCATCTGTCCGTGAATCCAACATAGTAGGCGTTTCCAAAAATCTGATGCATATTTCCTTTCTTCTCCTGCTGTCCACTCTCCCCCCCACAGCTTCCTCGCCGCCCCTGCTTCCTCCACCATGGCTACCGTGCCCTCTCTTTCTTCCCTTTCTGCCGCCCCCTCAGGCTTCTTCTACACCTCTGCAAGGCATACCTCTGATTTGTACCCCTCCCCGGAAGTCTTTCAAGGACGGCAACCTTCTCCATATTGCCACTCTTAACTCTCGCTCAGCTGCCAAACACTACTCTGACATCTGCCACCTTCTGGAAGAACTTAACCTCAATGTCCTCAGTCTCACCGAGACATGGTTCACAGCTAGCTCTGTCACAAGCTTTGACATTCTCCTCCCTGACGGCTACAAGATCCTCTCCGCGCCCAGGTCCAACCGATCCAGAGGGGGTGTAGCCCTGAACTTCCACAAGTGGATTCCTGTCTCTGTCATTTCTACCCAGACCTACTCCTCTTTCAAATGCCTTGTCTGCAGGCTCTCTCTCTCTCCTAGCCATTCCCTTATTGTGGCAACTATCTACTGGCCACCTGGTCAGATCTCCTCCTTCCTCTCTGAGTGGGCGGACCTCTCCTCCTCCCTCCTGGTCTCGACCACTCAACTCCTCCTTCTTGGAGACTTCAACATCCACCTGGATGCATCCTGTCCTTCCTCTGTACTCTTTCGTGACCTTTGTGACTCTCTCTCACTCTCTCTTCTCCCCTCTGGCCTGACTCACTCTGCATGGCATGCTCTGGACGTTCTGATCTCCTCCGACCTTCCTCTTTCTATCCCTCTCACCACTCCTCTCTCCTGGAGTGGTCACTTTCTCCTTTCCTCCCAGCTCACCCTCTCGCATGTCAGTTTAGACTTTTGCCGCCAATTTCTCACCCCCTCCCCCTTTGGCTGACTCACACCCTGACACAGCCCTGTTAGGCAGATTCACCTGCAGTACCCTTTGAGAACACTACAGGCAATTAGGACTACAAGTGTAAGGACAATTTCACCTTTAGTACAAGCCCGTACTACACAGTAAAGTGGTAGCGATGGCTGAGCAGCCAGACTGTAAGAGGATTCAATCCAGCACTACAGCTAAGTCAATGCCTAGTCTGGGATACTGAATGGAAACCCTTATTGATATATCTTTATGTCCAGTTCATGAGTTCTGGATGACTACCCCTATATAACACCCCTCTCTTGGAATCCCCCTGACCCCACTGAGCCAAGAAGTAGTTCTGTTTTGCAAGTTTAAACAGTTTATTTGAGAATTTAAACAATATATATATATATATCACACTTTTATAATGAATTAATAATTGAATATCACACTTAATCTGAGCAGTAATCAATAATGGATAGTCTGGCACTAGCACACTTGTGAATAGGAACAGAAGAATAAGGTGGTAGAGAATGCTTTATATAAGTTCGGATGGATGCAATGTTGAATGAAAATGCAATACAGAAAATACTCGATATGATTTCAACAAAACAATGTAATCACTTTTCTCTGGCAATCCACTCCCCCCCCTTATGCAATGTAAGGAAATGAAGAGTAGCACACAGTTCTCAGACATGCAATCAAATGTAATTCAGTTCACCCTAGTAAGCTTAGACTACGGATAGAAGTTGAAACACAGGCAAAATGCTTTGAATATGGTGACAATGCAGCGAGAATATGCTGAAAATACTTTTAATTCCCTTCAGGAGGTTCAGGGTGAGTGGTATCTAGTTAATATGATTTCAGGCTCACTCTAGCAATGATTCAGGGATGGTTCTTAAGAGGCAAACGAAATTTAACAGTTCAGGCAAAAGCAGCTATCTTTTTACAAGTAAAGAAATCGGGCCAAATCGCAAATCGCGGCAGAATCGTGATTATGGCAAAAGAGTAGTTAAACCAAGTTCCTAGCACAAACGGATCCAGAGTTACGGACGATTAAATAAAGGTAGTTTTTCGGATTTGAAATTTTAAAAGTTCAAAGCGACAGGTTACAGCTTGCAGCTAGAAAATGACAGGTGACAGCTTTGCAAATGACAGGTCACAGTTAGGAGGCAGTTCTGGTTAGATTAAAATAGATTGAATTATATTATTTTAACTAAGAGATTGGTTCTGCACAGTTCTGCTAGGTACTCACAATACATTTTTTAATTAGGCCTCGCCACGGATCTGGTCAGGTTTTGGACTGGACTCCGGTTCTGGTCTCGGCACTTCACAGTGATCTGGGCCAGCTCTCTGGTTCTGCTAACAGCGGTCTGGGTCACTCTGGATCTCTGGCCCCTGGTTCTGGATCCTGGAGGTAACACTGCTTTCTGGGTACTGCTACAGGTTCTGGAGATTGATGGATTTGAAGTCTGGACCGCTGGATGTGAAGTTGTCGGTCAGCATGCTCCACGGCAAATGGAATTGAATGTCCTCTCTAGCTTCCAGTGGCTCTTTTTATGTCTTTTGAAAGTGGGTGTGTGTCTGGGCCTAGCTAAGCCTGCCCCTTTCTACTTGTCATTGGCCCAATTCTCCCCTCTCCCATGATTGGGGGAAAGAAATGTGAGTCAGAGTGATGCTGTAGGTTTTATGGGTCAGAGGATCCTCCCCTGGTCAGTTTGTCCACAATCTATAGTTGACCTAAAGACATATTTGCAAAGGTACACATTTGTTTAAAATTACATGCACCCATCACATATCACATGAGGTGTACTCTGTTCAAACTCTGATGTTTCTAAGAGCTTGCATTCAGAAACGGCAACATTTTGCGTTTTTTAACTGGTTTTGCAACATTGGTTTTTCATTAAAAATTATACACATATACATGGCCTGTCCAGACATACTCCAGTAAATTCCCATGTCTCTAGCTTAAACACAGAGTCTGTGGTGTCCATAAATAGCGGGGTTTTGCCCCAGAACATCACACAAATTCCCAACGCGTCTTAAAACGTGCACCGAAAAATCACAAGAATTAGGGTATCATTTAAATAATTTTGACAAGTCCGCACTGTGAGTTATACATCTTTCTTAGAATCATATTCTGGCCAACAGGGGTGTGTCTTCCCAGGTCACATGGTGGAGAAACCAGTTTATCCAATTTCTGCCAAGCTCAGAGACCCTGCCCCTCCCAGCTTCTGCCAAGAGGAAGATGTTTTACGTTCCCCCAATAAACCATCTGCCTGAGTCATGGAAGGCCCATTGTTCAAGAGGAAGCCATCTATGGCCTCCCCCCAATAAACCCTCTGCCTGGGTCCTTTGTTTAGTCTCTAGCAGTCCCTTGGTAATTCAATCAGAGAGGGGTAGCCTCCCCTCAGAATGCAGCTAGGCCTGAGAACTGCTGTGGATCCAGTTTCACTCCAATTGGGGGGAAGTTGTCCGGCAGAATCCAGTTCCTTAAGCCAGGCCCCAGCTAATGTCACTTCTAGTTACCCAGTTTTCTGCATTCAAATAAAACCAACAATTTTTACACATGCAGCTAGAATGCTGATTCTAAGTTCAAAACTATGACATGACATTTTAACAGTTACAAACTATGTGGCAGTCACAAGTCTGTCCCTCAGTTTATTTACACATTTCGATTTTTGGTAATTTTAATCCAGTTTCAGTTTAAGCCACTGCAGACCTGAAGAGCTCAGCCAGTCTTGTTATAAACCTTCAAGTCACTTCAGAATATAACTTTACATTGTATCCACCTCTCAGTAAGTCTTTCTTTGGCCTGCTTTGGGTTCATTTATTCAGTTTTACACAAATGTATGTTGTTGGTTTAAAACGCCGGCTTTCTGATAGTGGTGAGTACTGGTAATGCAACCATTTTTGGGATTAAAGAAAATGAATTCCCCACAGTTCTAGGTTGCTTTTGGCAATCAGCATTGCCATTCCCAATGGTTTCAGGCTACTGTGTGGGTAGTCCAATGGTGGTTTTAGGCAGTGCCCTTCTGTGCCCATAACATCGGCAAAAATGGGTGGCAGCCTATTCTTCATGCATTTCCCTGGGCATTTTCTGGGAAGCTCTGGCCATCATGATGTTTTCAATGCCAGTACTGCACAGTTTTTGTGGTAGGGCTCGGATGCATGGGTAAAAACATCCCACAAGACTTATCTCAAGAGTTTAAGTGAGCAGTACAACAAGTTACACAAAGGACCAACCAATACAGTGATTCAAGTAAACACTTACTGAAGATTTCTTGGTAAAAGAATATACATTTATTTACTCAGTTAGTTGGGAAACATTACACTAGCATAAGCAGCTCAATATCATTCCCTAATAAACCACAACAATACAACCGGTAAGTAAATGAACAAGTTTAGCTCCAAATGATGTGGGAGCAAAATGGCAGTTCAGATACTTAATAAAGGGGTAAAAAGGGTAAAAGAATAGACAGCCCAAATAAGTTCATAGGCAGGGCAAAGGGTTTCAGTTAAATACAACCAGCAATTCTTCTCAATAGGCCTGGGCCAAAGTCAATGGTTCAGAGTCTTTTGTATAAGATAGCACAGGTCTGGTAGATAACGGTTAAGTCTTTGCCATGGAAATTAGAAGAATTTGGGTAGGCGAAAAGTTTGACGAATGTTAAGGGAAGGACAAGCCTTCGTAGTTGATGAAAGTTTCATGCACTTTCCTGATGGCCGAAAAGATTTCCAGACTGCGTTTGCACAGTATGTTGTTAATGAAGAAAGCTGTAGCTGAGGCAGTTGTTCCTGGCAGTTCGAGCAGATCTCGCTGTTCCTGGGCTTCAGTCGTGGGGACTAAAAGTAGGACGTCAGGAGGTTCCTGCACTGCCCGGGGATGAGGCCAAAAGCTTTAGCAAGACGTTGGTTTAAGGTGTGAGTGCCTTAAAGTCCACAAGCTGGTTTCCTTCCCTCTGGCTATCCGGTTTTCAACAGCACTCTGATGAAAGTTCGACCAGATGCGGACGGTGTCCAGGTGGCTTACGAGTTGGTTGTTCCCACCAAACTCAAGGGAAGAAATTAACCTTGAAGGGCTTCTCTGTCAATGGAGTTTTAGGCAATTTTGACCTGCAGCAGGGCTTTGCCGGTCATCCAGGAGTTGCAGCTGTCCTCTTTTTTCAGCTCTGCGTTCGGTTCTTTCGTTCCAGTGGTCGACTCTGCTTTTCAAGTCTCCGAGACCTGCTTTTAAACAGTTTTCCCCCATTAATTCCAGCCTGGCTGTCACTCACACAGCAGGGTGGCTGTCCTTGCCAGACAGCCAGCCGGCCAATCACACCAGAGTGCATTCAGGTCTCCTAGGAGACTAAGCACAGGGAGTTTCCGGCATCTCCCTCACATCCTGTCCACTCCAGACCCTCGGGTGCCAGCGGAGGGCTTCAGCACTGAAGCCCGCCAAAGTCCAACAAACAAAGGGACCAAACCTGGTTTGGCGCACAGAGACAAACACAAGAAGGACCTTTCCTAAAAGAAATGGCGAAAAAAGATGACCAGCGTCTGTTTTTACAGGTAGGTCTTGGGCGCCCTATTGAAAAACATGGCTGACCCGATTTTTAGCTACCGTTGTTAAAGGTCAGGAAAAATCCTGGTAGTTTGATCTAAACCACTGCCACCAGCCATTTAAAGTATGAAAGGGTAACATTTTACTGTTACATGAGTATTTTGACTCAGGGGAAGCTAGGCAACCCCTCCAGCACTCTACAGGAAGATAGTGTGTGCTCGGTCAGTAAATTTAAAGAAACTAGTAAAGTCAGTTTAACTTTACATGCTCTGGGAGACGGTAGTCAGTCCCAGAGAAGGTATTTAAACCTTGGGAAGTCTCAAGAACACCCTGTGCCACTGCACTGAAGGTGCTGTGTGACACACAGAAAAAGATGATGACTATGGAGTTGTTTTAAGACTCCATAACCAAAGAACACAAAAGTAAAATACATTCAAAATGAAAAGTTCAAAGCCCCAAAATATAGCAAAAGAGCTGGAGGGCTCTAAAGTAGAGGGAATTTAGCACTTGTGTGAGAAATCTCCCTAACAAGCTCTCTCCATTCTCCACTCTACTATATCTGATACTCTCAATCTTCTTGCCACTGTCATGATGATCCGCCTGAAGCCCAAAGCCAAATGCAACTCCTGGTACGACTCAGACCTCATCACCCTTAAATACAAGTGCATGGTGGCTGAGAGGAAATGGTGTGCTTCATGTACATCCTCTGACAAACTGTCCTTCCGCCTGCTCCAAAGGCAATACTGGCTCTCTGTCCGCACCAAGAAGAAAGCTCACATGCAAGCCTGTGTCTCTGCAGCATATAACAAGTCAGCTTAACTCTTTAAAATCTGCAAGGAACTGGCCAATCCTACCACGGTCTCTACCTCTCCTGTCCCTTCCTAGGCCCTCGGCACGGCACTGGCTTCTCATTTCATTTCCAAAACTCAGGACATCCTGTCCTCTCTCTCCTCATCTCCCCTTCCTCCCTCTACTCCCTGCTCTTCCTCTGGCCCTTCCTCTGCCACCTCTCCTCCCTCCTTCTCTGCCTTTCTCCTTTTCTCCCCAGACAAGTTTTCTAGACAAGTCCGATCTATGAAAGTCTCGTCAAAACAGGTTCATCCCTGTTACTCCCAAACCATCAAGGACCACATTGATTCCCTTGCTCCTGCCCTGGCCAACTTTTGCAACCGCTCCTTCGCCACTGGAGTCTTCCATTCCCCCCTGAAGCACTCCCTTGTGCACACTCTTCTTAAGAAGCCCTCCGCCGACCCGTCCTGTCCGGCTAATTATCGCCCAATCTCCATCACTCCTTTCCTGGGCAAACTCTTGGAAAAGCTGGCCATCTCCCAGATCAATCTTCACACTGGATCTGTAGGTTGTCTCCATGATCATCAGTCTGGCTTCAGAGCTGCCATAAGCACAGAAACTGCTCTCCTGTCCATCCGTGAAGACCTGATTTCCAACCTCGATTCCAACACCCAATGTGTCCTCATCTTACTTGATCTCTCTTCTGCCTTTGACACGGTCAACTATGCCATCCTGCTCAACCATCTGCATGATAACCTGGGGATCACCAGTCAGGTACTAGCGTGGCTGACTTCTTTCCTCTCTGATCGACCCTCCGAGGTTCAACTTGGGTCCTTCCTCTTCTTTATCTCCATCTCTACCTGTGGTGTTCCCCAGGGGTCTTACCTCTCTCCCTGGCACTTCTTGCCCACCACATTGCTGCTCTCTGCCCCAATTTCCAGTGCTACGCGGATGACACTCAGCTCATTTTCAGGCTACCCTCAGCCACCTCCTCTCCCTCTCTCATCTCTGACTGTCTGTCCGCCATCCAGGAGTGGTGTGCTACCAACGATCTCTGCCTTAATGCCAGTTAGACTGAGATTCTCCTCATCAGCACACCCACACCCTCCTTGCCTGTCAATCTCTGGCCGGCCTCTCTTGGCCCTCTTCCTTCTCCCACCTGTGAGGCTAAAAACCACGGGAACATCACGACTCCACTTTCTCCTTCGCTCCTGACATCTTTGATGTCTCTAAGAAGTCACACTACCAGATGCACCTACTCAGAGGTATTCTTCCTTTCCTCGCCTTCCCCCAGAAGCTCACTGTCTCCAGAGCTCTGGTTCTCTCTAGGCTGGAATATTGCAACAGCCTCTTTCTAAATCTACCTGCTTCTACTCTCTGCCTTCTGCAACTCATCCAGAACAGGACTGCAAGACTTGTCCTTGGCCTCAAGCCCAGGGATCGCATCTCTCCAGGACTGAAATCTCTGCATTGGCTCCCAGTTGCTGCAAGGATTAAGTTGAAAACCCTCTGCATTCTGCATTGTCCACAAGGCCTTCTGGGGCTTGGGGCCTCAATACCTTTAACTCTCTCTTCCTAAATATCTTCCTTCTCGTGCTCTTCGCTCATCATCCTCCAACTCCCTCAGGGTCAGTCGCTTCTCCAAGCAATGAGTTGGTGATAGATCTCTTTCTTCGGCTGGGGCCTCCCTCTGAAACGCCTCCCTGCCACCCTGAAACTTGAAGAGAATCATCTCCAGTTCCGGAGCACCTCAAAACCTTTCTCTTTGCTTCTGCTTTTTCTACTCCTCTCCCCTGCTGAATTCCTGGCCGAAACTGAAACCGCAATGCTTACCTGGCCACTCTCTGATCACGGGCCCAGGTCCCTTCCCCCGCCAGTCACTCTCCTGCACTGCCTCCTGGAAACCCCTGCACTTCAGTATCCCTACAGCCCCTCCTCCAATCTTGACACCTGATGTCTGCACTTACCCTTGCACTTGCAACCTGCTGGCCTTACTTTTACCTATTGTTATTTATTCTATTATCTCATGTACTGCACTGTCCCCTCCTCCTGTCCCCCCCATTTGCCCCCTTCCCCCTTCCATTGCACTTGTGCGATCTGAATGACACCTGGCCTAGTAGGATCGGTGTCTGTCTTCCCTCTGTTTCCCCCTCCCTGGCCTTGTCGCACCTTGAAGCACTTGTGTATAGGTGTGTTATAAATGCAATATCATATCAAATCATATCACTTCATGCTTTTCACCATCCAATCAGTGGCCGCGTCCGATGTCTGCAGACCTCACGTTGGCCCCTGGACCAATAGGATGCCTGTTCGCAGACCGAACAGGGAAGTGAGTCCACGTACCAAACCCAGATATCACTAATTTATTTTACCTACTTTTTGGTCATTTAAAAAAAACGACTTGACAGATTTGCACCAAATTTACAAAAGCACGCTTCTGGGCCCAAGCCACTGCTCCTGCCACAAATTTTGATGAAAATCCATCCAGCGATTTGTGCTGTAGGCGTGATCAAGAAATGTTTCATTGCGTCCATGGGAAAGACCACACATTTTGTCAACCCCCTGTAATTTTGCCCCCGTGATAAAACCTCACCAACCTTCGGAGGAGCAATTTGTCGGGGCCATATACTTTTTTTGTAAAGCTTCATGAGGATTCATTCAATGGGGGTGAAGTTATAAGCCACTCAAAATGTGCTCTTCCTATTGTTGGAGCAACTTAACCGTAACTATAGTGACGCTATTGCAGGCCCTGTAATATTGTTGACAGAGAACAGAGACATCCTGATCAAGCACTTTGCTATGCTGCTTGAGATGTGTCAATGGCTTCAGAGTAAGTAGTCTTGGGGCTCAGGTAAAAGGCTAATTTGACACTAACTGCTGATATTAAGGACACCAGAGTTGCCGAGTCACAGAAATATTTTAAAATGACAAATATGAGTGATATTTGAGCTACCGGCATAAACAAAGTTATTGATTTTGGCAAAGCTTGACAATATTGTGTAAATGTACTTTACATTGTCATGCTGACATGCATTTGGCCAAATAAGGTATAGGTATGCATGTGTTTTACAGGACCATCCTAGAATATATGGAGGGGTGAGGCGTCATGTGCAGGCACTTTACTTTGGCATAAAGACGAGAGCGGAATCATAAGCAGAATCAGCATGACTCTAGGAGGGAATATTGAGGGGAGTACTGCAAGAAATACTACAACTGGTATATTTTCCTTTTCCTGATCATATAGTGAGGGGCAGATGATAAAATGAAAGTGGTGGCTGCAGCTGGCTAAACAAACTTTCAAATCATCATGAAGGCAAGGGTTTTCAAGCGTTTGATATTAATTGTGTGGCGTATTTTTGGAAGCAGAACGGTATTATTTATAGGAATCAAGTATCATTACTTCAACTTTCTTACTTTAACAACATACGGTTATATTATAGTTTGACGTTCACCTGTACCCATCTGCACAATGAAACAACTTTTGGTGACAAGAGCACAGGGACGTCATTTGAGCATATGCCAGGTGTAGCGGAAGTGACATCACACGACTCTTGACCCCCTGTTGACATCACGTGAAGTAATGTCATTTGACCCCACCCCAAAGTGATATCGCAGGAAGTGATGGAACACAACCTTTCAGCCTTTGACAAAACAGGAAGTGGCATCACATTGCATTGTACACTACGAAAAATATCGTTACGATATCACTATAATGTGATATACATTTCATACAATAATGGATCGCCATATGCATCGTGAAGATCAGTGTGTATAGGCCGATATTACCAAATTATTGTGAATGCAAGCAGACGTCCATGGGCAAATGATAATGATGTGTTATTATATAGCACTTACGCTTAAGTGCTTTATATAGAAAAAATATACACCCAATATCACCCAACCTGTGTTGGTACTCATTTATAGACCTCAGAAGGATGAAAGACTGAGTTGAGGCGTTTAAGAACAGACTAAATCAGTGACTCACCCCCTGAAGTGTGCCTGAAATAAACCTTTAATGAGTGTAGCAATTATTGTATAGAATTCCAGAAAGACACATTATTTGGTATTTCTATTCTTTCTTATTTAGGATCAGTGCTGAAAGTGTCTTATTTTTCTTTAAGGGGCCTGAATGAGAAAGCCAGCCACTCCAGAAGTAAAGAGCCACATGGTGCTGGCCACAGCCCAGGAGCTTGCACTACAAAAATAAAAATGTTTTACATTATTTTTTTTAGAGGTCCAAGGGAGACCACAGAGGTCGCAAGGGAGACCCCAGAGGTCGCAGCTGCGATCTCTGATGACCCCTAAATGACGTCCCTGCAAGAGTACTGCCTTATACCTTCCTGTATGGCTAGGTCTCAGCAAGCTGTCTAGGGCATATTGCTGGGATATCCACTTGCCCAGTTTTGTTCAGTTTGTCCCTACCCAAACTACCCATCGTAGAGCTTTTATGGCATCAAGAGCTCCTTCGTGAACCTCTCTATGTGGACGGATTATTTTGAAGTCTATAAGGTTATTTCTCTTCCATGTCTAATGTACCGGAACCCATCAAATCCAGGTCTTCACATGAGGAAAAAGAAAAAACGTGGAACTTCCTTTTCCATGAATGATTTCTTTTCATTCATAACATCAAAGGTGTCATCACTTAAAACATTAAATGAACATGCAGTAGTAGAAGAGGTGAAAGAAGATCAACACATTTGACACTCAGTGAAATAATAGCTGAAGTGATATTACAGTGCAAGTTTAATGCCACAAAACCCCAGAACTGCAGCAGATCCTGAACTCTGAGCCCACTGTTGCAAGCCCCGTGAGCGCACGGATGCCATTAAAGATAACATTACTTTATGACATAGTTTATTAGAACACCATCATCAATGACATTACTGGAAACTAGAGAAAACTGATGGTATGCCAGATGTCAACAATGGTGACACAGCATACAACTTTGTGTAGGCATTATCACAATGAATTATCAGTGGGGTGTGAAAGTATATATATTGGGAAAAGATTTTCTTTTTGCTAACTTTCCTGCTATAGTTTCCTATGGAAACCCATTCTTGTTGCTCTGTTTTTATTTTGTTCTAAATTTTTGAAGGGAAGTAAACCATTCAGCCTCACTTCCATTGCATGTTGCTAATTGTTATGGGGAAAATTATTAATGCTTCAGACTAACAGAACTGGGAAACTATGTTTTCCTGTTTAATTCTTGTACTTTCTAAATATTGCACACAGCACCTTGAGGCAGAGTGCAGCGTGGATACATTTTTCTGACCATAACCGTTTAAACAAGCTCAAGTTTTTTGCTTGCTCTATGACCATATTGTAGTTTGGCCTGCTTCCTGCCTTTTCAGGTCATGAAATTCTTTGTTCATACACTTGTGCAGGAAAGCTGCTGCTTTTGCAGGCTAGTTTGCGTGTGTGTAGCCCAGGAAGAGGGTGGGACAGTCGTGTCCCACTCCACATCCTTGGTGTCGTAGAGTCTAGGTGTGTGGCAAATGTGAAACCAGTAGTTGTCTTTGATTGGACAATTACTGGCTGTTTGAATGGCGCAGATTCTTTCCATTGGTTGGCTTGGGCTTGCTTCCAGCTCATACTTTGGAAAAAGGAGGACCTCTGCAGCCATTTATTCAGGTCACTTTTTAGCCAAGAATCTCTCAAAGAAGAGCAGTCTGCTGAAGATCCAGAAATGACCCCTGTCGTGGACCAGCCATCCCTTTCAGTGTCTCTGAAGACCCTGAGTGGTGGTTCAGAACTTAGACTAGTGGGACCAACTAGTATCAATGCCTTCTCGAGGATCTTGCTCTTCTGAGCCTTTTGGAAGTGTCATTGAACTGCCTGGTGGACTGACCAGATCTCTCATGGGCTACCTCCCCAAAAGCGCTGCCATTCCGTGTTCCAGAAATTTGCCAGCATGTTCCACTAGTAGCCTTTTTCCTGAACTTCAGCTTTCAATCTTCATGGGAACCTGTACTCGAGCAGTTTCTGTGACTACAACTGTAAGCACATCTTTCACCACCTGTGTGTGGAGAGTGTTGCTAGAACTCACCTTCCTCCAACCTGCAAAGTGTCCTAGAGGGGTCTGTATCAGTGGATTCAGCATGTTCTCTCTGAAAATGGTCGCATCTTGCTTTTCCTTTCAATCAGAAGAATCCTCAAACCTGCAACTACTGTGCACCCCTCACTTGAAAACAGCAGAATATTGAGCCCCTAGCTACACCCAGATGATCCACAAAGTCTTCTGGAAAACGAGAGTCAGGTGGGTAAGTAAATGAGGTGTGCCTGTATCCCCTGTCCTTCATAGGATAACTTTGGGATTAATTCACTTTGTCTCCTTATTCCTCTCCACTCACTTTTTGTTTGTTGCACCTGGGTCGAGTATCCTGCCCCTGGGTTAGCCTTGGATCTGGAAGAAAGGAAAATACATACTTACCTCTGTTAAAATCGGCATAGAACTTTTAAATTATCACCAACAAAAGCTTTTTGAAACCTTCCTAAAGAGAGTTATTTCTGGTAGGAGACATTGTGGCACTTGTGACTTCTGGACCCAGGGCTCATTCATCTTAGGGTTTGGACTCCTTAGGCTATGTTATTATATTGTGATCTGATTTATTTACTGCATCTAGCCTACTTACCCACTTTGCTGAATAAGTTATTTGATGTATATTTGAACCTATGTAGGCTGTATACATTTGTTTCATCAAGTGTTTTGCGATGATGCTATCTGCCAGATTAATTTATTTTCCAGTGCATTTAGAAAGCTTGTAGAAAATAAAAAAGTATTTTTATACTTGAGTGTCAACATGTATGCCATAGTGTGTGGTTTCATTGAGGGACCCTGACCCCACTCACACTCTCCTGAGAATAAACCATGACTTTGCATCCACATACCTTGATTTTGTTTTGGCAAACCTCTCAGAGTTCCCTGTACACTCAGGGACGTCATTTGGGGGTTACCAGGGGTTGTTGTTGTGACCCACGAGGTCTCCCTTGCTACCCCTGTAGCCTCTCTTGATACCCCTAAAAAGAAATATATATATTTTTTTTTATCGTAAGCGCCTGGGCTATGGCCAGCACCGTTTGTGGCTCTTAATTTTTGGAGTGTCTGCTTTCTTGTTCAGGAATCTTAAAAAACAGGGGGTTCAACAAGTGTAACAATTTGAGCAGTGACCCTAAATAAGAAAGAAAAGGAATAACAAATAATGTGTCTTTCTGGAATTCTATACAATCATTGCTAGACTTATTAAAGGTTTAATTCAGGCACACTTCAGGGGGTGAGTCACTGATTTAGTCTGTTCTTAAACACCTAAACTCAGCCTTTCATCCTTCTGAGGCCGATACATTATCACCCAACCTTTGTTGGTACTCATTTATGTATATTTGTTCCATATAAAGCGCTTAAGCATGAGTGCTATATAACAACACATCATTATCATTTGGCCTTGGAGGTCTGCTTGCATTCACAGTAATTTAGCAATATGGGCCTATACACACTGATATTAACTATACATATGGTGATCCATTCTTGTATGAAATGTATATCACATTATAGTGATGTTGTAACCATATTTTTAGTAGTGTACTTGCTATGTGATGCCACTTCCTGTTTAGTCAAGGGGTGAAAGGTCATGTTCCATCACTTCCCATGATGTTACTCCGGGGTGGTGGGTCAAAAGTGTTCACTCCCTGTAATGTCATCTGAGGTCAAAAGTCAGGTGAGGTTCCCTCTCTGTAATGTCATCAGAGGTCAAAGGTCAGGTGAGGTCACATCCGCTACCCCTGGCATTTTGGTGAAACTACGTCCCTGTGTTCACTATAACTAGGGTGGCCTCCTAAAATCTATCCACCTGGTTAGATTCTACAAATCCATCTTAACGATAGTGCACACTGTACCAGTACAAATGGTAATTGTTTAACTTTAGGATGATGTAGTAGCAGACAGCATTTTACTTTAGGGCCATGGGCGTACATGAGCCTCAGACAGAGCAGAACTGCAGCCATTACTCTGTCAAGACACAAGAAACACAGCCAGGGGGATGGTGAAGAGCAAGTGTTAATTGATGACAAACACACAAGTGCCTATAAGGCTGTACAGGCATGATGTATGCTTCTGTCGGAGGCACACTCACATCACATTGCACCCTCTGCAGCATGTCATGAAGGCATGTTCTGCTGCTTGAGAACTGGAATAGCGATCACATGTGTGCTGAGTATGCTGTTAAGTCCCTTTACAGTTAAAGGAAATATCCACCAGAGGAGACTGTCTGTGTCATGTGGGAGAAAAGAATGGGATTGTACCAGGCTCAGATGGTGCTATGAAGTCAATTCGAAAAAAAGGTATCATTAAGAAGTCTATTTTTAATGTAACTGATAAAATGAAACATTCTAACTTTCTATGTAAATCATTATAAATGAGCTCATGGGGCTCGATTTTAGGATGGGAAAACTATGCCCATGTCCATACCCATTTCTGTACAGCTGAATGGAAATAAACCGTCTCTGTACCTTTGCTTAGCTTACAGTCTCCCTATTGGAATGTGTGGTGTTAAGTTTTGGGTTTCGATAATGTTCACAGTAATGCAGCGAAATAAACATCTGAGAATGTAAACTGTTCTCCAGTGGTGAAAGAATCTTGGAATGTGGAGAAATGATTGTATTTGCGTCACTAACTACATTTTGTAAGTGGTATCTTCTTACTCTACGTATGTCTAGCTCTGTGTTAAAGGGGTGCCATTGGTGTCCTCCCCACAGACTGAGATCATCCAATGTCTGGTTGTTTCCTATGAACTATGGGTGCTGAGCATTGAGAGCACGGCTCACGCATGTCAAACGGAAGAATGCTTCTGTTGGGATCAATAGTGAGATATGTAAATTTGAATTCATGTGTCATGGCCCATGATATGATTTGTTAATGAATGCATTATATCTGTGGTATGTGCTGAAGAATCCAACTATTTAACATATGGCGTTAGAGCCTCCAACAGCACTTTCGTATAAGGAAATGCTTAAAGGCACATATATTCTCACATTGTCTCTCTTTTTTCACAACTGAATTCTCTAGTCCTTACACATAGTGCAGTGAAGATGTTCTCTACAAGAATTCTATAACGTAAAACATTCAAGGACTCACACAAGGTATGCAACTCTTTGGAGCTTTTCTATAAATGCCATTCTCAAAGAATGCATGCCTTGTGGGCTGGGAAGGTAAGCAGACTGGATACTCTACTCAGACTCTCCTCTTTTGAAATTATGGCTCAAATGGCTTCTTGCCGCCCCAATGGTCTCTATATCTACACATGGAAAGCCCGCAGCTGTCCGAAGGTGGCTACATGATTCATGGTTACAAAAATGTAAGGCAAGGGTGAGAGAAAAACTGAATGAGTGTTAAACCCAGTTTGGATCATGAATTTAGATCACATATTCTTTCCTCCTATACCAAAACAAAGCCTCTGCGATTCACTGATTTCAGATGCATGGACCACGTGGTATTCCTTTTTTGATTAATTTGGAACTTTCCAGCATCCCCACTAGTCAGAATACAACCAACTTGGATGGACGGATGTTGAGTAAGCTGTCGGATATTGCAATTCTACCCATTACGGGGCTGGGTGTGGATCATCATATTAGTGCTTTGGCACAGAACATTATTAATGGAAAATTGAATCTGGTGAATATATCAGTACCCCTTAAATCACTTTGTCTCAAACATAACTTTATTAGTAGGAAATAATAGTTTACAACAGAAATTAATACACTATATCATGCTTTACATAAAAGGATATTAAATTGCATACTAAACATGATGTAAAAGATATATTAGAGTTTAGTATACTGCTAGTGCTTACAAGGCTTTTAATGCCAAAGCAGACTTTTCGAATAGGTTAGATATCTCTAAAGAGAGTTTTACCATTTGCGCTTGTGGTTACTGAAGAACTGGAGACTACGGAAATGTTTTCTGCCCTACCGCCATCAACTTTCCTGATATATTTGAATCTGCCTTCGCTGAGCGGATAACATCACACCAGTGCCACATGAAATGTTCTGGCTCACGTTATGACATTTTGCCTCTCTAGAATGATGTGGAATAGCCTCTGTTTGGAAAAAAAGCGGCGCCCAATTCCTAAGAAACCATATTTCAGTATTAAGGTTGTTAATCATTTTTGCCCTATTTTTAAAACTCCTTTCTTGGCCAAACAAATGGAAATCATGGTTCCGCCGAGCTCAAGCCCTTTTTACTAGATGCTCAAATATTATGCTCCTTACAGGTAGTCTTTAAACAAAATTATAGCAAAGAAATTGCCAGCATGACCATGCTTGACACCTTGTGGGAAGAAGTACATGGTAGTGATGCTGACATTCTGATCCTGGTTGATTTATTAGTGACGTTTGAAATGGTAGACCTTCTCATTCGTTTAGTACAGGTGAAATCTTTGGTGTGATTTTTAACTTATTTATGTCCTTTCCTCAGAGGCCTACTCAGGAACCAGATACTGATTCTTTCATTTTAGGAGTCTCGGGATAGCCCTACCTCTCTTTACATTCAGCCAGAAAATGACTATCACTAATGGTTTTGTCTCGTCAAAAGTAGACTTTGGTGGCAGTGCCTGTATTGGTCTTAGTCGTTCAAATATTGCTAGATTGTTGCATGTGCAAAATGTTGTCATTCTCATTGGAGTAACTGCTGGAAATGTGAGGTAGACATGATTTTTAAATGAAAGTTGCCCCTGCCAAATGTGTGTGGCAAAATGGTGTGTCACAAAAGTTAGGTGGGAACAAACACCCTTTCTCCCCTAAAATGATGGCCATGGCCAGACTCCGGCTTCAAGTAGAGACATTCAATCACACATGTCACGGCCTTCGTGCCTTGCACTGTTTACCAATAAAACAGATACTATTGATGAAATTAATGTGCCTTAATCATAAAAGGATACATGGTTACCACAGCAATCCTCTTGTACACAATCTACAGATCAATCATCCATCAAGACCACTAACATTGCAAGATAATTATCTATTGACTAGGCAAAGAATTTCACAGACTGAAAATGGGCAGTATTACCTGTATTTTACAGTGTCCAAATCTTTGAACAATCTGCCTTTCTCCATCGGGAGTACTAGCAATCTTCTTACCTTTTGGACATCTCTCAAACATGCCTCTTTCACAATTCAAGAGATTTTCTGATCACACATTTGCTCTCGCTCTCTCAATCTCTCACTCTCTCTCTCATGTGGCTTACTCATTTTCAGACACATTATCATTAGCACCAAGATGCATTTGGGTGAACGTGTGTACTTTCTAAAACCACCACAGATACATGCATACATACATACATACATTCATGCATAGTAGTCTTTCAAGCTTTCATCTTTTTGGCACAGATATATTTGTCCAAGATAAAGGTCTGCAAGTCTTATTTAAATTTGATTTGATAGCATGCAAAGTACCACTATTTATGTTATTTGTCCCTTTACCTTTCCCATAGAAGAATTTCTAAAGAGTGCATTTTAGGTTTTGATTGTATGCTTTGCTCAATAAGACACTAACCATTTGCTTTAGATCGTCAGGGGCCTGATTAAAGAAACCTTTCACCCGTGAAAGTGCAAAGTTGCACGGTATTAGCACTATGGCACAGTTTGCCCTATTTGGAAAACACTGGGACATTTTAGAAAACCATTGGACCATGACATCTGCAGTTTGGCATGACGTAAGCCCCAGGACCAAAATTGCACTAATGCAAACATTATCCATTTTTGCACCACTGCAAAGTTTGCCTTTGGACAAATACAATTCCGTATTAGCCCTAAGGCAAACGTTGCCCTTGTGCAAAAATGCAGTGAAACTGTATTTTTTTACACAAGGGCAATATTTGGTCAGGTGCTTATACCATCCCAAACAGCACGTGTCATGATTCAATAGTTTTCTAATATGTTCCAGTGTTTTTAGAAATAGGGCAAACTTCGCCCTAGTGCTGATCCCGTGCAACTTTGCACTTGCACCCGTGCAAAGTTTCAATAATCTGGCCCCAGAAGCCCTAACAATATTCCCACCTTCAGTATGTCTCTCAAACATGTCTTTTTTACACTCAATGGGATTTTTATGATCACCCATGTGCTGTCACTGGGGGTAATTCATAGAATTTAGCGCAGAAGCAGCGCACGCGGGCAGCAGAGAGAGGGAGCGTGTGCCAGCATGTGCCAGCCACGTGCGCCAAAACCCATTTTCATGCACAGCATATTCATGGATACTTACATCCATAACCAGCCGTGGTGCAGAGTGGTGCAGCGACCATGCATTAGTGCCAGTTATGCCCCCAAACCCCGCCCTGTGCACCAAAAACATTGCACAAATCCCCTACATGGCGCAAAGGCCAGTGGACCAGCATACAGCCACCACAAAAATGCGCTAAAAATGCCACTCAGCCCTCATGCCCCAGCAAAATCGTGTAAAACTCCACACGCACCCCCTGGAATACGCGCACCCAGCTGGCACCAGCGAAATTGCGTGTAAAACTCCCCGCGCACCCCTCTGACTATGCGTACCACGCTCGCACCAGCGAAATCGCGTGTAAAACTCCCTGCGCACCCCTGAAATATGCATACCCCGCTCGCGCCAGTGAAATCGCGTGTAAAATTCCCCGCGCACCCCTGGAATACGCGTACCCCGCTCGCACCAGCCAAATCGTGTATGAAACTCCCTGTGCACCCCTGGAATACGTGTACCCCACTCGCGCCTGTGAAATCGCGTGTAAACCTCCCCATGCACCCCTTGAATACGCGTACCCGCTGTCAATCTGGAAAAGTGAATACCCTTCATTTGAATGACAGACGTAACTTGATGGCCGAAGGCCAACCGTCTTATGCACCGAATTATAGAAATACAGACTGCTATGCTTGACCAACAAGCAGCCATTTTAAACGTAGCAAGAATCGCCATTTTGCTTGTTAACCATTGCTCATTGCTTTCTGTCTAAAACTGCTTTGCAGCTTGCAATTCTTGGGAATTCTGCTTACTCTGCTCAACTGTTAACATTGTTGTCTGAATATGAAAGGGCAAGGTCGCGGGACTGAGGAGTTTGTTGAAACTCCTCATGAGTAGCCCAGAAAGGAATGCCCACGCTCCCTCTCTGTAGCCTTGAGGGAGAGCTGCAGGGCATTTAATCATTTCACAGCTGCCAGCCAGTCTCGTACTGTGGTAGAATATGTTAGAATAAAGCAGCTAAAGGCTTGAATTATGCTCTTGTTACGGCCCCCCTTCGCAAAACCCTTCAGAGAATGTCGGCTCCCAGGACACGAATAGTACCTCATAGATAGCAAAGCTTGGAATGTGACTCTTCCCCCGTGTGCAGCTTGCTTCCAAGAACAGAACCACTTTGTTCTGTTCAACAACTAAAAGATGCCTCTGCACTTTCTAATTGCACATTGTTACTAGAATAGACATCGAAAGTGTCATAATTGTCATACCCGTCGGAAATGTCCATCGTCATCCCGAGTTCAAAGAAACTTAATAAAGGGGGGTGTTAAACATGACATAGCTGATTGTATGATATGCATTTTGTATATATGTAACTGATGTATGTAATTCGCTCTCTTGTGTCCCTCGGGGTCTAGGAAACTCATGTCGCGGGGCGTGAGACCACAGTTGGCCAATTGGGACTATTTTTTGCTTGCAATAAACCCTAGCATTGGGAATTTGAACCTTGTGTCTGGCACATCTTTTCGTGTATGGTTTTTGCCTTATTTCCATATCACGAGGGACCCCTAGGGGCCCCCTTCAAGATGGCACCCGAATAGGGACCCTCCCCCACTTGCCCCATCGTATACGTTGTAACAGAGTAAAGGTGGAAGAACGGCGAGGACGGGACGATCGAGGCGGGATCAAGAGGTGTAGGGGGCACCCTGTAGAAGTGAGGAGAGATTCCTACGCAGATCTGCACACATCTGATCCCTGATCGACGTACCGGGCCAGAGGGCAAAGGAGGCGAGGGTCTCGAGACGAGGCAGAAGCCAGAGAAGCGCAGACACGACATTGGGAGAGGTTGCGTCAGGACAGGCGACTTGATTTATCAGGTGAGTCATTCCCCGATTGAAACGAAAACCTGATTTTTGATAGAGTGTTGATTTTGCAAATTCAAACGTCCAGGTAAAGTTTAGCTAACCAAAGGGGAATGTTAAAACATGTCTGGAGTACTGTCCACTTTAGCAGGTTTTTCCGCTGCGGTAGACAGTCCTTGGAATATTGCCAAAGTGCACCGCCTGTGGGAACGCCGGCTTATGACATGTATGCAAAATATGGTGTGGGTGCGATAATATTTTGTGAAATTTGGCAGAGGCAAACTAGAAAGCAACAGGACCATCAGTGGCCGATTAATGGTAGCTTTGAGATTGTGAGGATAGATAACCTAGAAAGGGTGTTGATTAGGAAAAAAACGCGACCCGCAGCTTTTGAGACTGTCAAAGATTGGAGGAGGGAAGCAATGCTCCGACTTAGGAGTAGAGAGAAGCATGCGCGTAGGCACAAATCGAAGCTTGAGGTAGCAGAAGAAAAGGAGGAGGAGGAGTGGACGGCAAGTCTAAGACGGGAAGGGAGACGTGAGCAAATGAACATAGAAGGAATATACCCGCAGCGGGAACTACACATAGCAGACGAATTAATGGAACATTTGCTAACTAATACGGGTCGAGGCCCAAAACCAGAATCGAAACCAAACACGCCAGTAGTGTCTGCGCAGGCCCAACCAGTAGCTCTCATACCCCCTTCCAAAGCCCAAGCACTTCCCCTCATGCAAGCCACAGCTCGAGCCCTCCCACAAGCGCAGACCGCAGACACACAATTTCCCAGCACTCAGGAAGGCCCTTCACAGATGCCACCTATGTCACTTGTCCCATCCGCACCTCCCGCTCCAGAGACAAATTCAGCACCATCCTCCCCTTCCGAAGTCAAAATTGAGACCAGGGAGGCGAGAGGCGGGGCTGAAGGAACAGGATTTGGACGGGTAACACGCAGCGCGATCAGCAAAGAAAGAAAGATTGAATTACAGCAAGAGGCAGAAATGGACATAGAAGGAAATGATGGGACGGCAGCATTGGCCTTATTGTATGGGTACCGAAGAAGCAACAAGAGACAGGTAGTGTTGGAATGCATGGGGACATTTTTGGTGGGAGAATGGAAAAAGTTACTTGAGAAAATACCACCACAAAAATTGTTATATTTGAACCAATTAGCATGTTGTAGAATAAAAGATGAAGAAGTAAAGGAACATGTGAATGGACTTTTTGATCTTAAAAATGAGTTGGATAATGAGTATGCCGAAATGTTTGCTGCACCTGGATACAGGGCTTGGGATATTGGAAGAGATGGGAGAGGGACGATAGAACCATGCATACAGCGGAGACATTCAATGTCATCTGTACAGAGGGGCGACAAGCTGAAAGTTTGTATAGGGGAAGCGATAAAGTGGGTGTCGAATCCTAGTATCCCAACAATGGTCATACATGATATATTTGACGAATATTCCATGCCAATGAAAAGAAAGGCACTGCAATCGATGGCTGAACATTTGATAGAAAAGGATATAAAAAACAATAAGGCTAGCCCACCTGAGATACTAGCGGTATACAAGAGAGCATTCGAGCGAAGTACAGGAGAAACAGGCCTATCACTGGACCTAGGAATACTATTGAACCTAAGAGAAGGGGGAGGGATCGTGAGTGGGGCATTTCCAATGAGAGAGGTTCCGCCCACGTTTGTACCAAAAGTAGAGATCCCTGGGACGTGTACAGTAGGAGCGCAGGTAACACCAGCCCATTTCACCACCCAGTATGTGCATGTCCCCTTTTCCAGGCAAGAGGTGAATACTATAAAACAGACGATTCCCGATATAAGAAAGAATCCAGCAGGTTTCTACAAGGAAGTAGAGTCAACCCTGAGATCAGCAGTGCTTACTATGAGCGATATAGATTTGATTTTCCCAGTCATTTTGCCAGCAGATATATGGAAACAGATGAGGACGGTAGATGACGTGGGGGCTTTTGGCGCCACATGGGCAGAGTTACTATTGGAGGACAAAAATAAAAAAGTATTGGAAAATCCGGGAACCCGAATGGCAGATCTACCAGAACGGATAATGCATAGAGATTGAGGGAAATAATTCCAGAAAAAAGGATTCAGTGGGACAAATTAACTACATGTGTACAGGGCAAGGATGAGCCAGTAACAGATTATTTCAATAGATTTGAAGGAGTATTCACAGATTTCAGTGGGCAGGATGTGAGCACAGAATCGGGGAAAAGGCTATTTGTTGATAAATATGTGAGGGGACTAATATTCCCAATTCAAGATATGTTAATGGCATCGCAAAGTGCCTGGGCAGCAAAACCGGTGAGTGAGATATTACACATAGCCCAATATTACGAGAACAGGGTAAATGTGGGGAAAGAAAGAGTGGTGAAGGACAGAGTAAATTTAAAAACGAGAGTGTTACTGCAGTAGGTCATTGGATACAATAGAGGTAGAGGAAATGCACAAGGCAGGGGAAATTTGAATAATATGCACGGGGTGTCATTGGGAGTAAATCAATGTGCGTACTATAAGGAGGAAGGAAACTGGCGAGCGCAATGCCCGCACCTACAGAATAGAGGTGGGTTTGGCCAGAGAAGGCCTCATAGAGGACATCAGGGGTCAAATGGCCCAAGCAGAAACAGCATGCAGCAGCAACAGGGATATACCAATGGAGGTAATCAAAACCAATCCTATGGTCAAAACCAAGCGCAACAGAACCAGGCATTGAACCAAAGTGTTCCGAACCAAAATCAGGGCGGGCAGGGCCAACAGAGAAATGATCAGAGTGGAGGACACCGAGGGGGAAATGGGAATATTTTTGATACACAGCCAAACACGTATTATAGCATCAGCGGTGACTACACATCGGACATCAGCGGTGACTACACATCGGACAATGTGTTATTACTACTTGTAATTTATATTCCCTTTCTTTTCCATTTATTGCACTTTGGGTGTCTTTTGGTGTATCTTAGGCTGGTGGTTCTAGATCATGGCAGAAATAGATACTATTTCCTTTACGGAAGCTCAAATCTCAGAACTCATAGAAGGACCTTCCTTTTTTGAAAATCTACAACTTCCCATACAGAGTCAAGAAGCTACAGGTGAAGCACTTTTAAGGTTAAAAAAGAAACAGTTCCGCACTGAAATGCATGGGCATATACTAAAAGAATATTTAAGATCTAACATCATCCCTCAGGGATTGCAAGTGAAAATTATCCCCTGCCTCTTTTTAGACGATAAAGACTATAAAATAGCATTTAGTCAAGTGGCCACAAAGTGTAGCCGCGATCTACTAGTTCTAACTATCACAACTGCCCAAAGAGTCAGCTCTATGATTTTGGAAACATTATCTGAAAAAGAAAAAATCTTTCTGACAAACAGTTTAATTACTGAGGCTAAACAAAAATTGGAACAGATAGAAAAATCCTTCCAAGAGTTTAGAACTTTTACCATTGAAAAAAAGACTGCAAAATTAAAGAAAGATGTCTCCCTCTTTAAGAAAGAACAGGTCTATCCATACCTGGTGGATGATTTTAATCCCCAAACTGCATGGAAGAGTAATGCCAACTGGAATGGGGGAGGACCAAATGTGAATGATAATAATAAAAAAGATGGGTGACTTTCTCAGATACATCTTCGAGCAATTCAAGCAATGATGATTTCAACAACCAATCCCTGGGTGAAAACCCTTTTCGAGGAAGGGGCGGCCGAAGAGGCCGCAGAAATGCCCCCCGAGGCCGAATGAATCACAAAATGTCCCTGCAGAATACCCCAGGACAGGGTATGATGCACCGCGATTTTCAGACTCGCAACCGTGCATACAGGTGGTAAATCAAAATCAACCACAGAGTATCGCTAGTCATATTCTACCCATTTTCAATCTCTCTTCGCGGGTTTTAACACCGGCAGAGATCTCGCTCCTAGAACGTGGGCTTTCCTTTGTTCCAACTCAGAACCCTAGTGCCATGTCTATAATTAATGAAATAAAAGGCTTCTTAAGAAAGCTGAGACTGCGCTTCTATTTCTTGAACAATGATATTCCTAGAGAACCTAATATTTCTGGTCTGTCTAGACCCTCTACCTTCACCCCTAATTCTAATGATCTTCCCCCAGAGGTGATTATTTTTGAAAAAATGGTTCTTAAAGAAATTGAACAAGTAATTCGTCACTCAAGGACCCAATTTGGTCCCAATCTGAAATTACAGGAATTTCAGGCAATTCAGACATTAGCTGAGGATCGCTCGATAGTGATAAAAGCTGCTGACAAGGGAGGGGGTATAGTGGTCTGGGATGCCTTTAAATATGACCAAGAAGTGCTTAGACATTTGTCCATCCCAGGACACTATACCAAAATCACTAACGATCCATCTAAACTAGTGAAGGCTAAGATGTTGGCCCTTACTGAAGAAGGCAATCATGCAGGGTTCCTTTCAAAAAAGGAAACTGAGTACATCAATTTCTCAGAAGCAAGAATGCCCCTCTTTTACATAATGCCAAAAATACATAAAAATATGGAAAATCCACCAGGCCGACCAATAGTTTCTGGGTGTGGTTCGTTATTGGAGCCTATATCTAAATATATTGATTTTTTCATAAAACCATTGGCCATGGCAACCCCGACTTTTCTATTGGACTCACGGGATGTGATTAATCTTGTTGAATTAAAACCATTTAATCCATCCACACAAATACTGGTTTCCTTGGATATAGAGGCTCTATATACCAATATACCACAAGACAGGGCCATTGTAAGTCTGAGGACGTTTTTGGATAAGCGACCACCTCCACATTCTGTCCCCACAGAATTCTTATGTAAAGCAGCTCAATTGGTTCTTAATAACAGCTTCTTTAAATTTAAGGAAGATTACTTTCTACAAAGCAAGGGAACGGCTATGGGCTGTACTTTTGCCCCCAATTTGGCTATACTTTTTATGGCACTGCTTGAGGAAGAGAAAATTCTACATGTTACCAACCCATATAGAGAAAAAATCATGATATATCGGCGATATATCGACGATATATTTATGATTTGGGAAGGATCATTGCAGTAACTGCTGTCCTTTGTAGAATGGCTAAATCAAGTAGATGTTGATATTCACTTTACTTTTGAATATTCTACCTCGAGATTAGCCTTTCTCGATTTGTCTATCTTTGTGGAAGAGGGGATTCTCCATACGGAATTATATAGAAAGGCAACAGAAAGAAACACTACTCTAAAATATGAGAGCCAACATCCGGCTAGTCTTCTGCGGAACCTACCGTACGGCATGTTTTTGCGGCTTCGTCGTAATTGTACTGATATTAACAACTACACCAAACATGCTCTGATTTTAGAAAAAAGACTTTTGGAACGAGGATATCCAAGAAGGCTCATAAAGCAATCTAGAAAAAGAGCTCGTTTCACAAACCGAGAGGCATTATTGCAACCTAAAACCCAAGTAAAGAAAAAAGAGGAACTAGTTTGTGTATCAACCTTTTGTCAACACAGTGAAAGCATTAAAGGTATTATACTAAAAAATTGGCGCATCTTAAATGTATCGGGCATTGCACTGAAAAAACCTCTTTTTGCATTCAAAAAGAGTAAGAATCTTAAACAGCAAATTACCCGGGCCAGCAGAGATCACGCGAAACTATCAAACGTGCGCGATTTGAATCAAAATCCAGTCATTGGTCATTTTCCATGCACCACTTGTATAGCGTGCAAATTTTCAAAAAAGACTACTCACTTTTTTAAGGAAAATAAAAATTGGGATCTTCGTACCTTCACAACATGTAAAAGTAAAAACGTAATTTATGCAATTACCTGTCCGTGTAAAAAAATGTACATAGGAAAAACTGCTCGAGAAGTGAGTACCCGCATCAATGAACATCGTTCCAAGATAAAAACACGTAACTTAAATGCCCCGATGGTCATCCATTATGTGGAAATGGGCCATAAAGCAGACCAGATGGAATGGTTCTGTATAGAAAAGGTATTTGGTCAAAATTCGATACAGCTTGCGAAAAATCTAACTTATAAAGAACAATTATGGATTTTCAATTTAAAAACACTGACAGAGGGGCTAAACACTATAGAACCCTGGCATTCAGACAATTAATATTCGCATATTTCAGGTTAAACAAGAATGTCGTGGCATTCAATATTAACTTCCTGAACTTTAGGTAATGGTCTTTGTGTTTATAGTTACTTACTTAACTTTGTGGGTTGGTTGAGGTGTACTGCTAATCCTTACAAATACTCTAATGATTACATTTGGAGCGTTTTTCCCGCCGTCTCTCCTGTTCTTTTTGACACGCTGTACATTGCGTGCAAGCACGTAACCACGTATTCATGTAACGGATAATACGATCACGTGAGGAGTTCAAACTGATTATTTAAACGCCCAACGAGCGCCGCCTCCCAGATGCGATTCCACGGTTTGCATTGAAAGTCGGGGAAGTGAGCGTGCGAGATCTGAACTGAGAATAGGTTCAGCATTACGTGGGCTGCCAGCTTCAGGTAAACTAGATCCACACTTCCGTTTTAATGCGGGATTTTGTTTACCTGGTTCTAACTGGAATTTATCTTTAGGTAATAGTCTTTGTGGCTATAGTTATTTATTTACTTAACTTTGTGGGTTGGTTGAGGTGTACTGCTAATTCTTCCAAATACTCTAATGATCGCATTTAGAGCGTTTTTCCCGCTGTCTCTCCCGTTCTTTTTTGACACGCTGTACATTGCGTGCAAGCACCTAACCACGTAATCACGTAACGGATAATACGATCACGTGAGGAGTTAAAACTGATTATTTAAACGCCCAACGAGCGCCGCCTCCCAGATGCGACTCTACGGTTTGCATTGAAGGTCGGGAAAAGTGAGCGTGCGAGACCTGAACTGAGAACAGGTTCAGCATTACGTGGGCTGCCAGTTTCAGGTAAACTAGATCCACACTTCCGTTTTAATGCGGGATTTTGTTTACCTAGTTCTAACTAGCATTTATTAGTCAACCCAACTGCATACTTTATTGTTGGTTTTATAAGTTTACTTGCTTTTAGCTGCTCACACTATATATCCATTAGTAGGATATAATTACGTGACCTAAATTGATGACTCTAAATTATGTTAAGAGTCTGTCAGCTGAAGAAAAAATAGGTAGACAGTGTAATTATGATATCACATAATTATTAACATCTTTCCTTCTGCTTATATATCATATTTTAGGTTTCAATCTCCTGGTAACTGCAGCAGCTCCTTTTGAATAAATATCTAGCTAGAGGCATTACTAGCACCACCAATAGGTCTACTGCGATCTGACCCGTTGGGGTAAGAATAATAATATATTGACCACTGTTTGGGTCCAGGTACCTCCGCCTTTTGCTAGAGGGCTTGCCTGATTCTCTCAATCTATTCTAATCCCTTAGATGGAAGTTCTAAGTACACTATTTCAAAATCAACGGGATCCTCGCTCTGATGGTTGAAAAATCTTAGTTACAGCGATAATACATCACAGATTTACTCTGGATTATGGTCTTAAGGTTAGTAGCTGGGTTACTTTATACCTAAACATTCTTAAATGGGAAGCCTTTTTTGCATGCCTTTCTGAATACCGTCTCTCTCCTTTGCATGCCGTAATTCATGTATCACTTCTAGTGTGTTTTGAGTCCTGATCTAGTCCTGCTGAGCCTGGGGACACTGATTCTGTTTGGTGGCACTCCTTACATGACGCCTTCTGTTTACCCTTTATGTATACTCACATTTAGGGGTATTAGCAGGACAGGAGTAGATTTCTCCTCTTTTAACTTGAGCACGGTGTATTCACATATTAGCGCCTTCTTATTATGTATATATATTTGTTTAGGGAAACTAATTATGACTCTCATTTTTTAGAATATATCAATATCTCCTGATGAAGACGTAACACAAAAAATGTTAACACGTCGAAACCGGTAGAGAAAGTGTGGATAAGGCTATTTGAGAAGATCCTCTATTCTTTTCCTATCCGAACCATTGACCACTCTCAAGAATTATTGTGGCTATTTTGTTTGTTGTTGTTTCTTACAACATATAAACATTTTTTTGTATAAATAATCGGATTGTGAATGAATTTTGATGTTTTACATGTGTTTTTTACTTGTACTTATTGATGTTGTGTATGAATGAGTTACTGTATGGTGTATGGCTGAAAATAAATGTGTGAATGAGTTTAGAGTATGAATTTCATGAAATTATGATAAGTTTTTAAACAAAAGTGTTCTGCTACCATGTTTAATTAAATAAAAAAATTTTTTGAGTGCAAAATAAATTTGTGATTAAATTCATATAACAAGTAATGTATTAGGTTTAATTAAATCCTTAATACGAGAGATTTAAATGATATTCTCTGGATGTTTTTTCCGAGACTAGTCTTTATCACTAATACCCTCTTCCAGAGAGTGGGGTTTCCTGTACCTTTCAGAGAAATAGTAGGAGTTATTTTTGCAACAGGACAGCCCACGGCAGGGGTCGGACCAGTGTCTATTCCCATGAATGAGAGAGGACCCTACATAGAAATGAGAGTCAGGTATAAGGAGCACCGTTTCCTTGTAGATACAGGGGCGCAGAAGTGTTTGATAGACCACCACTTGGTTCCGGAGATCCCACTGTCGGGGCAAAAGAATGTTTCTGTAGGGTTCGCAAGTACGCCAGTAATTAACCCCATGTCCGAAGCTGTCCCGATTACAATAGGACCATTTACGGAACAGTGTCCATTTCTTCTGACAGAAAATTGTGGGGAGAACTTGCTAGGATTAAATCTGTTGAGAAAATTGGGGGCAGTTATACATTGTACGGCAGATGGAGCGTCCCTCACGATTTGGCCTCACGATGCACCGGTGACGGAATTTATGTCAAAAGCGTTACCAGAAGAGCTAAGTAGAGTACCAACCTGTCTGTGGGCAATGCATGATAACGATGTAGGATGCTTGAAAATAGAGCCAGCAAAAATAACTTTGAAAGAAGGTGTTACATTACCACGAATTCTTCAGTATAAAATTTCTGTTGAAGGTGAGAAGGGATTAAAGAGTATTGTTACTGACCTAGTGAGATTGGGGGTGGTTGAAGAAATTGCAGGTAGCACGTGCAACAGCCCGATTCTTCCAGTTTACAAGAAAGGAGGCAATGAAGTACCATATCATTTCATAATTGATCTGCGCGCATTGAACAAAGTGGTAGACCCACAATTCCCTTTGGTCCCAGATGTCACAACAATACTGACAATGATACCGGCCACTGCAGAATACTTTAGTGTAGTTAATTTGAAGAACGCATTCTTTAGCATTCCAGTGGATAAAAGCAGTAGATATCTGTTCGCATTCACTCTAGGAGGTCGATCATTCACATTCACACGCATTCCACAAGGATACACAGAAAGCCTGAGTATTTACAGCAGAGCGCTAAAAGAGCAGCTAGACATGTTAGAATTACCCGAAGGTTGCGTGCTCTTGCAGTACATAGATGACTTATTACTAGCTGCTGACACAAAAGAGATCTGCAAAGAAAGTACTATATTACTATTGACACACCTAGCGAGCCATGGTCACAAGGCAAGTTTGAAGAAATTCCAGTATAATCAAAAGGAGGTGTCTTATTTGGGTTACCTACTTTCGAAAGAAGGGAGAAGATTAACACCAGAACGCATAGAAAGTATTTCTAGTATGCCTATTCCAAAAACTCAAAAAGGAGTGAGAGCTGTAATAGGCATGGCCTCTTATTGTCGGCAGTGGATCAGTAATTTTGCGTTGATTGTGAAACCGATGATAAAGTTAACTAAAAAGGATGCAGTGATGCCTTTACAGTGGTATGAGGAATGTCAGAAAGTGTTTGAGCAATTGAAAGCTGCATTGTGTGCTGCGCTAGTTTTAGGCACTCCTAACTATAAAAAGATTTTTAGACTATTTGTGAGCGAAAGTGAAGGATGTGCATTGGCGGTTTTGACACAGGAACAAGGTGGAAGAAATAGGCCGTGCGGCTATTATTCTTCCGTGCTGGACCCTGTAGCGCACGCACTACGACGATGTTTGCGATCCGTTGAAGCGGCTGCTGCGTCAGTGAAACAAACGGAAGGAATGGTATTGGTGCACATTTTAATTCTGATGGTGCCACATGCCATAGACATTTCTATTAAACAGAACACAGACGCAACACCTCACCTCTGCTAGACTAACAAGATATGAGCTCATCTTGTTTGCACCCCAAATCCAAATTATGAGGTGTAGCGCATTGAATCCCGCAGAATTAATGCCATTGCCATAGCAGAAATTGGTGACAACGAATCACCACCCCATGATTGTTTAATGGTCACTGAAGAAGAAACAAAGGGAAGAGTTGACTTGAGCGACATCCCACAGAAAGAGCCAGATGGGGAGTTGTTTTGTGACGGCTCTTGTTTTAAATTACCTGATGGCACATCAACGGCCGCATATGCAATTACTACACTAGAGAGTGTTGTAGAGAGCAGAAGAATCCCCTACAATTCGGCACAAGCTGCAGAAATAATAGCACTGACCCGAGCCTGTGAACTCTCTAAGAATTTGAACGTGAATATTTATACTGAAAGCCAGTACGCCTTTGGCGTGGTTCATAATTTTGGCCGACTCTGGGCTGAGAGGGGTTTCTTGACATCACATGGGGCCAGGATTCAGCATGGGCCTTTGATTGTGCAATTGTTGTCTGCACTCACGTTTCCAAAGCGCCTAGCTATAGTGAAATGCGAGGCGCATAAAAAAGTAACATGTACAGTGGGAGAGGGAAACGCATTTGCAGACAGGATTGCAAAACAAACAGCCACAGATTTGGGAAATAAAATTATGACAGTACAGACTGAGGAAGTACCTTGTATGATAGAGAATGGAGTTGCCACAGTCAAATAAATGCAGGCTGAGGCCCGACCGAAGAGATTCAGGGGTGGGCTGAGGGCTCTGCTGAGTTAGATTTGGAAGGATGTTGGGTGGACAAAGAGACCAAGAACTGGATGTTGCCAAATTGTTAGGTAACTGCAATGGTTACAATGGTGCATAGCCCTACCCACATTTGCGCGAAGAAGATGGTACAGCATTTATCCACAGTATGGAAAAATGAGCACATAAAAAAGAATGCAGAAAGGCTAGTGCAGAATTGTATTACGTGCCTGCAACACAATGTAGGGAAGGGAACCGTGACTCCAGTAGGTAGTTTTGGCCCACCCTCTATGCCATTTGAGGTGATCCATTTTGATTTCATAGAAATGGAAAGGTGCCAGAACTACAAATATGTGTTAGTAGTGATTTGTGCATTTAGCAAGTGGGTGGAGGCATATCCTTTAAAAGACTGCACTGCCATGTCAACGTCAAAAGTAATGTTGAAAGAGTATTTCTCCCGGTTCGGGTTGCCCCGTGTCCTGTGGTCAGTCAACGGCCCACACTTTGTGGGCACAGTGGTACTACAGATCTGTGCAGGTCTACAGATAGAGAAACGATTCCACAGTTCCAGGCATCCCAGTTCCCCCGGGCTTGTTGAGAGACATAACGGTATCTTAAAGTCAAAGATAGCTAAAATCTGTGCTGGGAGCAAGTTGAGTTGGGTGGATGCATTACCCCTAGCGCTATTGTGTATGCGCACGTCTGTGCAGGCTAAAACTGGGCTCTCCCCCTATGAAATTATAATGGGGAGACCGGCAAATGTATGGTGTGCACCGCAGCCCAAAAGATTATGTGAGGTCGAGCATCCTATGTTAAGCACGTACTGTGGCCTTTTAATGCAGAAGTTGCGTTTAATTCATCAGCAGGTGCAGGAGGCGTTACCAGTGCGATACACCGGACCGGGGCACTCGCTGGAGCCTGGAAGCTGGGTCCTGATTAAGAACTTTGCGTGGAAGACAGCATTAGCACCTAGGTGGCGCAGCCCCTACCAAGTACTTTTGGCGACGCAAACGGTCATTCGAGTGGACGGACGGAAGGCATGGATCCATGCAACACATGCCAAAAGATTCCCAGGACTGCTGACAACTTCCGACGACCAGAGAAAAGAAACGGTCTCGGAAACGAAAGAAACTGTTGCAAGTCCATTGCCACAGCATCAGCCTGAGCGAGAAGTGAAAGTTGAAACAAAGCCCAAGCGAGAAGTGAAACTCGAAACAGAGCCTGAGGAGGCTGCCAGTAAGGGGAAAGGGCGAACAATGCCCCAACGTTCCTCAGCAGAAACAACATCACTGCCGAGCGACACAAACCCTGCATTGCAAACACATGCAGATACAACGCGTGTACCCCTTTGGTGCCCTCCAGTCTCTGCAAACGCACCAAAGCCAAAGAAAGAAACTACATCATTGCCACAGCGCTCATCGCTACCCATCATTGTGCCGCAGGCTGACACTGAGCCTAATACTGAAAGTGCAATGGCACTATTCACGGATCATAAAATACCAGGAGTGAAACGGTATAATTTGCGGCCTCGACAGACAAAGTGATCCACAGATCTTTGGTGCTTTTCTTTTGCCTTTGGTTCCACTCACGGACGGAGTAGGAGCCAGGGGCGTAGAGGAGAGAAGTGTGAGAGGTGTACAAGTCGGACAATTCAAGACTCACGGCTCCTCGGTGCGCTTATAAAAAGTACATGTGTCAGGAGCCAGAGCAGGACAAGCTGGATGCACATAAGTACTAATGCTGATAGAGTACATGTGTCCTAAGCCAGAGCGGGACAAGCTGGATGCACATAGTACTCTATCAATAAAGAACTGTTCAGAAATCGTCTGAGCAGTGGGAGAAAGAACAACTAATCTTGCTCAGAGTGGATAAGTGATCTAGGCTGTGAAAGGGCTGGCAGAATTGAACTGTGACATTTTCGTTGAACTTTTCTGGCATCAAGAACGAGAAACATTTGCGACGAACTTTGCCAGCAAGAAGAAGGACGATGAAGAAGAAGTCAAGACCGGTTTCAGCCTCCTCCTGCACCCCTGCTGAAAAGATGATAGATTTAGAGACTGTAAATTTAGGGAAAAAGCATGGTAAAAGGAATAAGGTACTGATTTGGACATTGGTCCTGTGTTCCCTAAGTATGGTAGTACCAACAATAATAGCTATTACACTATGGTTCCTGGAGTCTGCGCACCCATTAGAAACACTTTTGCCAAAAGCAGCTACTGAAAGTCCCCAATGGAAGAAAGACATACAGAAGGATATGGCAACAATACATTGTTGCTCATCATGAACATGACCCATGAGGTTTTAAAGAGAAAAGATTGCTGGGTTTTTGCCCATTTACCACAGCACGGTGGGAAAGGGATAGGCTGGTATGTACAACCGTTACCATTGGTTTATTCATGTGAAATATCGTTGAGTGCAATGTTCTTTGGGAAATGGAACAAGAGTAATACGGGTCAGCTAGACGAGACCAATATGAATGAATTTGAGGAAGTGATCATGAGACCTATGGGTTGTTCCATATTCCACAAAGCTCGCGTGTTTTCACCAGATCCCATGAGGAAGAATACACGAAAGACAACAAGACTAGATAGATTACATAGGCAGAATAGACCGACCCCACCAGCAGAAGAAACATCAGTAATGACATTTTGAATGAGGATGAATGGAATAAAGATGCTGTGCCCCCTGCCTATACAGTAGATCACAGCCCCGAAACTGCTCCCTTATGTTTACAGAAAAAAGGTTCCTATAAAGTAGGAACGTTTAGCAGCTGCCTGAACACAGTGGTGTTTTAAAACACGAAATAGAACCCGTGTACGTAGGGGACCCTGTCTACTTTATATGTGGGAAAAAAGCATATCCATGGTTACCTAGGAACTGGGGAGGTACATGCTACCTAGGTCTACTGTTTCCAGGATTGTTCCTCTTGGAGACAGCAGAAGTATCCAGATGAACAAAAGGTAGAACTCAAAGGAGTAGCGAGGATGGAATGATAGCAATAGATATAGCCAAATAATTTATATCATTCTTGGCCCAAATAAAAAATTCCTATAATATAAGAAAACTGTCTAGAATATTAAAAAATACAATAGATTCAACAACGGATATTTTATTGAATATGACGTTAGAAGAGAAAGGAATAAGACTAATGGCACTACAAAACAGGATGGCTCTCGATATAATATTAGTTGATCGTGGGGGAGTTTGCAAACTCGTAAAAACTGCATGCTGTGTGTATATAGATGATTACTCCCCTACGATATTTAAAGCAATCCGGAAATTACATGTCCTAAGTTCCACACTCTCTACTGAAGAAGGGGGTTGGGGGATAGGATCCTGGTTGTGGGGACTATTGCGGTCCTGGGGATGGAAGTTAATTTCGATACTAATAGTGGTACTTGGTATATTCATATCCTGTTGCTGTTGCATACAATGCCTACCAATAGTTTGCACTGAGACAACTGAGGGATGTACTAAGGGATGTATGCACATGGTGTCGAGAGGAAAACAAATGCATGGCCGGAATAACAGAGACACTGATGAAACAAAAACAGTTAAACAATTCATGGCTATAGACATTAATGATGAAGATGATGCTCATGATAGCATGAGAGGTTCAGACATAGATACCCTAGACTTATCCTCATCGGAGGAGGATACAAGGAATGAATAAGACGTTTGGCATACGGCCAAAAGGAGGGTTTGTCAATCTGGAAAAGTGAATACCCCTCATTTGAACGACAGACGTAACTTGATGGCCGAAGGCCAACCGTCTTATGCACCGAATTATAGAAATACAGACTGCTATGCTTGACCAACAAGCGGCCATTTTAAACGTAGCAAGAATCGCCATTTTGCTTGTTAATCATTGCTCATTGCTTTCTGTCTAAAACTGCTTTGCAGCTTGCAATTCTTGCGAATTCTGCTTACTCTGCTCAACTGTTAACATTGTTGTTTGAATATGAAAGTGCAAGGTCGCGGGACTGAGGAGTTTGTTGAAACTCCTCATGAGTAGCCCATAAAGGAATGCCCACACTCCCTCTCTGTAGCCTTGAGGGAGAGCTGCAGGGCATTTAATCATTTCACAGCTGCCAGCCAGTCTTGTACTGTGGTAGAATATGTTAGAATAAAGCAGCTAAAGGCTTGAATGATGCTCTTCTTACAGCCCCCCTTCGCAAAACCCTTTAGAGCGTGTCGGCTCCCAGGACACAAATAGTACCTCATAGATAGCAAAGCTTGGAATGTGACTCTTCCACCGTGTGCAGCTTGCTTCCAAGAACAGAACCACCGTGTTCTGTTCAACAACTAAAAGATGCCTCTGCACTTTCTAATTGCACATTGTTACTAGAATAGACATCGAAAGTGTCATAATTGTCATACCCGTCGGAAATGTCCATCGTCATCCCGAGTTCAAAGAAACTTAATAAAGGGGGGTGTTAAACATGACATAGCTGATTGTATGATATGCATTTTGTATATATGTAACTGATGTACGTAATTCACTCTTGCGTCCCTCGAGGTCTAGGAAACTCACGTCGCGGGGCGTGAGACCACAGTTGGCCAATTGGGACTATTTTTTGCTTGCAATAAACCCTAGCATTGGGAATTTGAACCTCGTGTCTGGCACATCTTTTCGTGTATGGTTATTGCCTTGTTTCCATATCGCAAGGGACCCCTAGGGGCCGGCGAAATCGCATGTAAAACTCCCTGCACACCCCTCGGATTACGTGTATCCCGCTCGCCCCAGCGAAATCGCATGTAAAACTCCCTGCGCACCCCTGGAGTACGCGTATCCTGCTCGTGCCAGCGAAATTGCGTGTAAAACTCCCCAATCACCCCTGGAATACACGTACCACGCTCGCGCCAGCCCAATTGCGTGTAATTCTCACTCCTGTACCGCCAGATTCACACATGAGAGTGGTAAGAAGACACATGCACCCCTTGCAGCCAGACCACACCACAGGGGTCCACCCTACACCCCTCCCCATGCCCCGCAGGCAGCCCATCCACCATGACCATGCCTGCAGGCAGCCCATCCACCCTGACCATGCCCCGCAGGCAGCCCATCCACCCAGACCATGCCCCGCAGGCAGGCCACATGCACCATGTACTTGGGAGCCCTGACACATGTCCCCTAACCCATTGACGAGCACCTGCTAGCAGGCCCGACTCATGTCCCCCCTACACGCCCCCCATTGATGGGCACCTGCCAGCAGACCCTGACTCATATCCCCCCCACCCCCTATTGACAGGCACCTGCCAGCAGGCCACTACTCATGTCCCCCCAAACACCACGTCATAACTATACAGACCCATGGCCCTAATGCCAACCCAAATCCCACACACCCACCCCCAGTACAAACTCCCAACAATCCACTACACCCACTCCCTTGTAAATTACCCATTCCATGATAGTCAGAAAAGAACCAGCATGCCCATCAACAAATGTCCTACAGAGCCACACAGTGGCAACACATAACTGAGCCAATGCCCATGGAGACATGCACAAAATAAATAATAGTAGGCCACACCAATAATGAAGATTAATGAAATGTATTAAAAAGAAAACCAAATGACAAAATGAACACCACACATGCAAATGAAGAAATAATGATTGCAATATGAAAAATGAAGTAAAATCTGAGGAAAAATAAAAATCCAAAACATGAAAAAAGAAAAGTGGTCCATCCCCAAAGTCCATAAAAAGAAATCCTAAGTTGAAAAGCATAAAAAATATTACTCCATGTGAAGATATAAAAAAGAAAGTATGTACATGTCTCCAAAAATAGTAAATGAAAGTCTGAAGGGTCCACTATCCCAAAAAAAAAGGAAACCTACAAAAAACCCTGTCAAAAATACAACTATATACACAAAGGTGAGCAAAGTCTGTGGACTCCAAATCATAATAAAAACCAAATGAAACCTAAACCTAAATAACTATATACAAATTTGGTGGGCTAGTGCGACGGCTCACTTTTTGATGTCCAGGGCATCATCGAACTCCAAGTCGATGTTCTGGAGGCGGGCCTTGAGGTCTTGCATGGATGCAGCCATGGCCTCCTCCAACTCCCTGCAAGTTGCCTTGAGGCACTCAGCCCCCCTCGAAGCCTGGTGCATGGAGTTCTCTGCCTTGATCATTGTGAGCCGTGGCCTCTCCGCCCGCTGTCGCTCTGCACCTATTTGCTGGCCCAACCACTGCCAAACGGAAGAGACTCCCAATCCTGGGTCCTCCTGCCCGCCGGCCAATGCCTGCCCTGATGATGTAGAGGGCCCCGAGGCCACATGCCTCCTATGCCGAGCCTGCCGTCGCCTTTCTGCTGCCTGCCACCACCACCACGACTGCCTCCGGGTAGATGGCAACACCCGGGGCCATTGTGCAGGTGCCCTGCTTGTATGTGCCTGCACATCATCTGTTGCCAGGGTTCCAGGTGCTGGGTTGACCACCTGTGCTGGAGCTCCGACTCCTGACTGTGGCAGGGATGGGATCTCCACCGGGCTGGCTGCGTAGGTTGGGACAGGTCCACAGGGGGCCCTGGTGACATCTGGGCCGTAAGACGGCACGGAGAACGACTGGCATATAGTGTGCACAGAGGACGAGAGGACCGCAGACAGAGCGACACATTGTTATGATTCCTACCCCCGGGCATCCGGACCAGCTCCATCTGTCCCGGGAGCAGGCATCCAGATACTTGGGGAAAACCCAGCAGCCCAGGCTAGGGGCTATCTGGGTACAGTCCTGGTGCCGTAGGTGCCAGGCTCATAGAAGGGGTCCGTCCTGGCACCGTAGGTGCCAGGCTCATTTGCTTTCACTTACCTCATGCAGAACATGCTGCTCAGCATTCAAACCAATGTGAAGTCTGAAGGGGGACTACTTTATTTCAGGGACTATTTTCTTACTCGGGTGTGGTCTTGGGAACTTCTTAACTGTGACTACTCCCCTCCGCGGTGACCTGTGCTGCCTCCTGCCCCTGCCCCTGGACTGCACCACCCCCACCAGGCCCCATGTGCGGCTCTGAAGCGGCCTCGTCCTCCTCTGTACACACCACCAACTTGGATGGCTCTGCACCGTCGTTTGCTGTCGCCAGCCCCTGTGGGGGCTCACCGCCCCTTCCGCTACAGACGCGACACCAGTCCCCTCGCTCGCAGATGATGGAATTTCCTGGGGGGTGACTGGGCCTTGCGTCGCCAGCCGGTAAAGGCATCCCTGCCACTTTCCTCCACAGCGCCGTCACCGCCCTCTTTTTCACTCGCCGCTGTGTAAAGGGAGACGTTGAACACAAGCATCAGGGTACTGTACAATAGTCCCCTAGACACAAAGCAATAGCACATGATTGGCACTGTCAAATGTCACTTCCATCATGTCCCTCCACAGCACATAGGTCAGTTAAGGCAACACACATGCAGGAACAGGCATGGCACATGCAACAAACATTTGCATCCATGTCCAAGGCACCGTAGAAACATCCAATGGTGGGCTGAAATTCACATGCATCATGGGACATATTGATCACATGCACACACATCACCGGAGAGTCATGCATCGTGCTCTGTATACCTCCAGACACAAAGGATACAAGGATGACTAGGCTGTATCAGTGAATCAACACATTGTCACGGATATGTATCATGCATGCATGGAATTTACCAGTCACTCACACACTACTCAGACACACAGACATGTACACCATGCATGTCCATGACAGCAGCACCCATCTGTCACACCCCAAACATGTCCAAGTACAGACACAGGCATGCATACATGTGTGCATTCCGCATGCTGCTCCGCATGATGCATTGTAACAGTGGGTCACGCCTGACTGGACTCACATGCAGCACCATCATGTCCCTGCACACACACATCCATACATGACCCATGTCCCACATACAGCCAAGTAGCTAACTGCCACCATACTGCAACATGCACTGTTTTAAACGGGAATGCATGAGCACTTAAAGCTCGACTCCACCAGACGGGACTGCATCCTGAGGATCTGGTGGTGAAGCACTGGGCAAATGTGCTCGAGGACCCTCATCTGCTGGGTGGTAAGGAGGCCCTGGCGCCCCACTGCATCCGCTGCGTTCAAGAGGTGCTGGGCCTTCTTGAGGGTCCTGGACTTGTAGTCCTCCCAGCGCTTCTGGACGTGTTTGATGTTGCTGGGTGCCACCCCCTCACGTTGATGGCACCCACTATGTCCGCCCAGATCTTCTTCCACCTTCCTTGTCGGCGCGCAATGGTGTAAAGAGGGCATCATTATTCCCCAGGACTTGCTCCACCAGGATGCCAACTTCATTTGCACTGAAGCTGACAGCCTCTGCCTCTCTGCTGGGGGTTTGCCACTGGTGCTGGATGGTGTTGCGTCGGACATGGAAACCCCCGAGGCAGGTGTCGGTGAGCAATTGGGTCCTGGGCTGTGGAGCGATGGAACACCAGTCGGGAGTCTTCTGTTCCAGCCGGGGTGGTCAGAGCAACTGGACCCCTGCAGATGGCTGATGTGCAGGCACCAAATGGCAGGACACTGTTGGCAGCAGGCAGTCAGGCAGGCAGGCAGCAGCAGATGGCTTGTAGGAGGCTCCCCCGGGCTCTGGGGGGCAGGAAAATGGCCTTCTGGGCAAGAGCGTGGACTTCAGTGTGTTGTCGCCTGGCCAGCTTGATGCAGAGTCAATTGGCACATGATAAAACAGCACATCAGTGTGTAATTTGAGGAATGGGCCTGAGCGCCTAAGCGCGTAAGTGACGTGATGCACACAGGCTTTTCCCTCGTACGGGTGCATAGTGAATCCACACGTCCAAAAACAGCACGTCCGTGTGTGAATGCGTATAATGCGAGGAAAGGGCCTTAGCGCATAAGCGCGCCAGTAACGTTACACGCGCAGGCATTGCCATCAGCATGAGTTAAAGGTGAGCGCAGGCCAGCAGTCCACTGTACATGCTGTCCGTGGAGACTGATGCGTGTGTTTACTCTTCTGGATTCACACGTGATTACTTCCCAGCGTTTGAGGTTCGTACCTCTTCTTTTGGCGGGGGTATTGCCTATGCGCACAAGCACATGTGTTTTTCTTTTTCTTTTCCACTCAAGGCAGACGGTGAGTCGCGCATGCTATTTTTCCCACTGTGGTTCCTCCTGTGCATAGCATACTGTTTTCGAGGTCAAAGTAGCCAACGTGTTCCATGCGTATATGTTTTTTGTGTCCCTGGGTGCCACACCATACTGCTGGAGGTAAAATCCTCGCCCGTGGTCTACCAGGGTCGCATGCAGGTTTTTCTTTTGAAATTGTAGTATTTTTTTAATTATTCTTTTTTCCATTTTTTATTTAAATGTTATTAAGTTTTTTTTGGGGGGGGGCTGAGCGTTGTGTGACCCATCATTTTTCCCCAGGGGTCACAGACAGCCTTGCAGGAGCACAGGGGTACCTATTCCATCCAGTACCCTGCCCCCTTCAACCGAATTGCCCAGGACAATTGTTGAGTTCACCTCACCTCGGCTATTTACCACCTGTGCATTGGTTGGGAGGCCACCAAAGTCTAAGGACGGCAAAGTTGGGTGTCCTCCCAGGGCTGGGCATGTTAGGGCACGTGGGCGCGGAGACCAGGGGGGACAGGTAGTCCAGGGTGGCCAGGGTGGCGAAAGAGGGGGAAGAGGCAGGGGTGCCCCAATGAGGCAGGATGTCCAGCCACATGCTGCTGCAGACATGCCACACCACCCTGTGGCTCCTGGAGATGCAGCTGTTGCATCACAACCTGGTGCCCATACGACCCAACAGCAGCTTACATCTACTGTCACGGGCCCACCGGTGGTGGTAGCTGCAAGTGCTCGGGGTTGTGCAGCGCATGCTGCGTAGCGTGACGAGGACTCCCAGGACAATTTCCATCTTGTCCGGAGGTGCGGGTCTTGTCTTTCCAGTGTAGCTGTGACTGGGGCACACGTATCTGGGGCAGTTATGACATCTGCTGCCCCAAACAGCCAGGTGGTTTTAACTGCATGGGCAGATGCAGCCAATACCACCCCGGCAGTGAGTACGGCCCAAGCCAGACCTTCAGTCCTCATTCTAACACCCATTCCCTTGGTCCAGTCCACCAGTGCCACTGCTCCCACTGATCAGGGCCCCCTTCAACCCAATTGCCCAGGACAATAGTTGAGTTCACCTCACCTCGGCAATTTACCACCTGTGCCATGGTTGGGAGGCCACCAAAGTCTAAGGACGGCAAAGTTAGGCGTCCTCCCAGGGCGGGGCATGTTAGGGCACATGGGCGCGGAGACCAGGGGGGACAGGTAGTCCAGGGTGGGCAGGTTGGCTAAAGAGGGGGAAGAGGCAGGGGTGCCCCAATGGGGCAGGATGCCCAGCCACATGCTGCTGCAGACATGCCACACCACCCTTGTGGCTCCTGGAGATGCAGCTGTTGCATCACAACCTGGTGCCCATACGACCCAACAGCAACTTACATCTGCTGTCACGGGCCCACCGTTGGTGGTAGCTGCAAGTGCTCGGGGTTGTGCTGTGGATGTTGCATAGCGTGACGAGGACTCCCAGGACGATTTCCATCTTGTCTGGAGGTGCGGGTCTTGTGTGTCCAGTGTAGCTGTGACTGGGGCACATGTATGTGGCGCAGTTATGACATCTGCTGCCCCAAACAGCCGGGTGGTTTTAACTGCATGGGCAGATGCAGCCAATACCACCCCGGCAGTGAGTACGGCCCAAGCCAGACCTTCTGTCCTCATTCCAACACCCATTCCCTTGGTCCAGTCCACCAGCGCCACTGCCCCCACTGATCAGGGCCCCATTGGCCACGCAGGGTCAGTACCACTGCCCAAAAGGAGGAAGTGTGCTCCTGCGCAAGAGGCTGAGACCCCAGACACGGCTCCGGCATGTCGAGGAAGAAGCCTTTTGGCAAGCAGGAACTGAACTTCCTTGTGGACTACGTGTCGGCACACCAACGTGATATGCTTGTGGGCCCACAGTGCCATACAATGCATCACCAGTGTTGGGTCCACTGGCAGCATTTTGTGGATGGTGTGGCATCGATGGGATTCCAGGTGCGCAGGGTTCAGGACTGCTACAAGTGTTGGAATGACCTCCGACGCAGTGCAAAACAAAAGCGTGCCTCCAATTATTCCATGTCTCTGGTGACTGGTGGTGGGCCAGCACCAGAGGAGGTTGAACTCACTCAGCACGAGGAGATTGCTGCAGAGTTCATCCCGGAAGAACAAATCCGTTGAGTGGGAGAGAGGATGGATTATGATGCATCGTCTGGTGAGTATTGATGTGTGTTACTCAATGACATGTGTGTTTGGAGTGTGTGACCCTTTTAGCTACAACTTGGGTCCTTCCTTTCATCAATCTTCCTCTCTACCTGTGGTGTTCAACAGGGGCCTGACCTCTCGGCCTGGCTTTCCAAACAGAACCTGGCAGCTCTCCCCTACTGCATTTTCATTTTCTGCTACAATTTCCAGTGCTATGGTGATGACACTCAACTCATTTCCAGGCTGCCCTTGTCCTCCTCTTTTCCCTCCCTCATTTCTGATTGCCTCATTGACATTTGAAATTGGTGTACTGCCAACAGTCTTTGTCTAAATGCCAGCAAGACTGACATCCTCCTCACCGGTACACCTTCACCATCCTTTCCCCTCACTCTCTGGCTGGCCCCCTTTGGCCCTCCACCTACCCTCACCTGGAAGGCCAACAACCTCGGGGTCACCTTTGACTCCACACATTCCTTTTCTTCACACATTTCTGATGTTTCTTGAGATATATCAACTTCTTGCTTAACCTCCTCAGGGGTACAGTGCCTTTCCTCTCGTTCACCTACAAGCTCAGTCTCTCAAGCTCTGGTTGTCACAAGGTTGGACTACTGTGACAGTCTCTTTCAAAATTCTACCTGCCTCCACACTCCGCCATCTACCACTAATCCAGTACAGGACTGCGAGACTTGTCCTTGGCCTCAAGCCCTGGAATCCTATCTTTCCAGCTCTGAAATCCCTTCATTGGCTACCAGTGGATTCAAGGATGCAACTTTAGACCCTCTGCATTGTGCACAAGGATTTTTGGGGCCTGGGTCCAAAAGAATTTCTTCAACTATCCCTCTGCCAATACCTCCCCTCTCGAGTCCTTTGCTCCTCTACCTCACACCCCCTCTGGCTCAGTCGTTTATCAAAGAAAGAAGCTGTGGGTAGATCTGTGTCTACGGCTGGGACGTCCCTTTGGAACAGCCTACTTGCCATGTTGAAACTTGAGTAGAAAGGGCTCTACTTCCGGAAGCACCTCAAAACCTCCCTATTTGCTCCTGCTTTAGCCCCTGTTCTCCCCAGCTGAACAGTTTCCTCTCTTGGCACTATGCACCTGGACACCCTCTGTCTTTCGGGCCCAGGTCCAGGTACCTGTTCACCCTACCTCCCTGCTGCACTGCCTCCAGACCTCCCATTGCAATGGGTCCTGTACGTGTACCCATGCAGTCCCCAACTTTTCTTCTGCACTCATCAGATTTGCCCTATCCAAATTATCTTGCACTTGACACTTTCTGGCTGTACTACCAACTTTTGAATGCCTATTCTATCATTGAACTTCATTTTTATTCTTTGCTCTCCTCTGTTTGGCACGTTCCACTTCTCCCCCTTCCAGGGTCTTCCACCCTTTATCCCTTCTCCATGCACTTGCATGTTCTCAATGTCACTGTGCCCAGTATGATCGTTGTTTTCATGTCATTTTTTCCCTTGTTCCCCTCCCTTTGCTTGGTTGCGCTCTGAGCCACTTGTGTACGAGGGCAATCTTGATCAGATGTCATATCATGTCATATACATCCTTTGTCCTTGGTCAGTGTGTCTCACTCTGATTGTGCTGATGGCAGTGGCTCCCCGTGCACATGTGTGCACATTCATGTTCCATGTGCATTCCATGTATGCCCCTAGGTGTCCTTGACTGCCTGCTCATTGTAGTATGTCTCCATGATGACAGCCATTGCATGCTCACTGTGGGTCTGTGTATCATCACGCATGGCTTTAGGGTATACACATCTGTGTTGTGCACATGACTCCCCCTGTTACAGGACCACTGCCTCTTTTCAACTGGTGTTGTGTCTTCTGCATGCATGGGTGTACTACTGATGGTTCCTCATCTGTCCTGCATCATGTCCACTTCTCATCGGCTGTAGTGACATTTGACTGACGACATGCAATAGATGCTTGCCAACACTGTCTGACAATGCACAGTTCTGTGGTGAACCTTTCATTGCCATGCAGTGCCTCCCTTCTATTGTCCAGAGGGTGGGTGTTTCACGGTATCCATGCTACATGGTGCATGCCATTTGCACATGATGGCTGCAATTGCCCTTACACTGCCGTATTGTTTAGAGATTGACATCACTTCATACGTGTTGATGTTGGAAGTCGAGAGGGTACACATGCACTGCACCGCACACACCAACTCCTGTGCCAAGTTCAGCCCCTCAGCATGCCAACACAATGCTGATGTGTGATAGTGACCTGACATGTATGTATCCATGTCCCTCCTTTCACTGTATCGAAATGCAGTAGCGTAGGTGCCTCCTGTGACACATGTACTGTGCATAGTCAATGGTTGTTGAGTGCTGCACGTGAACATGCATGTTACATGTGTCATGGTGTGTTTGGTGTCATTGTCAGTGGTGGCTATTTGTATATTTCTGCCATCTCTTTGTTGCCATCTCTCATTTCTGCCTTGGATATGTGCCTGCTAGAGGCTGCGTGCGATGCAGGTGATGGGCAACATGCAAAACTTGTGTTGGTTTCACATTTTGCACACATCCTTTTCTGCTTTCGGCATACCCTTGCATTGCAATGCCACTGGATGCATGTTGGGTTTTGAGTTGCATGTGACAAGTCTGCTTCATGTGTTGGCTGTCAGTGTTGTGATCGGTATGTGTGTGGTATGTGCTACTGACATATGTGTCCTTGTTTCTTTTGTTTATGTTGCAGGTGATGAAGCACTGGAGGCAGAAGATGAACATGTCATCCCAGACACAGTGGTCAGTCGACATGACCATCCAGGAACCAGTGGTGGTTGTGGGGTGGCAGCCCACGAGAATCCACTGGTGCTCCAGGCCATCGTGTCCAGAGCAAACTCTGAGTCAGACTCTGATGTATCCTCTGACCACTATGTTGAGCTTGATCTGCATCATGACGTGTCATCGCCGGTAAGTGATCCTGTGTTGGATGATCTTCTGTCTGCGACACCTGCAGTAGGGGGCCAGGCGGAGTTGGAATGTCCACCTGTGGTGGTTTCAGGCGCACGGTCACACTCAACACCAGTTGGCCATGTTCCTGGGGCATCAGGTTGACGGAGAGATGCAATCCTGCAACATCGGGCAGCACCAACCCAGCAAGGACCACGGCTCCTTGGGCTCAGCAGGTGTTGTGTCTGGCAACACGGTGGCCGTGCGCTACCGGGGTCAACTGAGTGGGAGCATGCCATTATTGCTATAGTACAGCAATAGAGGGGGGCAGTTGACATGATGGCTCTTGGTAAGGAAAGTGTGGCACATTCCATCCTCCCCCCTGAAAGGCAAGTGCAGCTCCAGTAGCAGGCTACGCAGTCCACGTGCCGTTCACTCAGGCTGGGCATGGTGGCCTCTGACAGGGCACGCCAGGCTGAAATGGTGGCTCTGCGTCAAGGCATGAGGCACACTGTGAGGCCCTGAGGGTAGAACAGCAAACCCTGCGATCTACTCTGGCTGCTCTCACGATGGACGACAGTAAGCGGGCAGAAGAGAGGATGGAGCTGCTTGAAATAACCATCTTAGCTGAACTCCATGCAAGCCTGGAGGTACTCCGTATGTCATGTGAGGCTATGCAGGCTGAACTCCATTTTACACGTGAGTCCTTGCAGGAGGAAGCACGTGTGATACGTGAGATAATTCATGCAGACCTACGTGTCATTGCCATGTAGGACCTGGCTTACCAGACCGGCATGCTTGCTGCTGCTGATGGGCAAGGTGCGGATAGGCGTGGTGAGGCAACTGTGCCACGTCCACCTTCTGATTTCCATCCAGATTGTGATGACAGAAACCTCCCAGGCCGGCGCTGAGCCCAGTGAATTTTTTTTTAAATCTCAATATCTACACATGTGGGTGTTGAGGTACACCCTGTACCTCCCCCCTCCTCGGTGCCCCCTACCCCCTGGGTCATATGTATGTGGCCATTTTTGATTTTTTTTGTTTTCTGCAAGTAGTTATTTTTTTTGTCTATTGTGCATTCATGTGACAGTGTGGAGCTTTGTGACTTTTGAAGGCATCCACTGTGTGTTCCAGCAGGGCCCATCAGGCTTGTCACATGGATGTGTCTTGCTTGGGGTCCTGACATATATGCTACTTCCCCTTTCCATTGGCTCGCAAGGATGGCTCGGTGTGGCAGCATCTCACACAGGGGCATTGGGCTTCCGTCATATCTGTGGCCAGCATGCAGTCCTTCTTGTGTGTACATCCCTAGTGGGTATTCCAGATGGCTTCTCCAATGCATGTCTGCACTTCATTTTGGGGAGTATTCTGTTGACTGTGCATTTCATCATGTTGCTTATGATTTTGTTATGAATTGACTGTCTATGTTAATGCACTTCCTGATATAGGCGGCGCCATGCACCCTTTGGCTGTGTAACACACACTGATTGTGGGAGGGGTCCGTGTGCTGACAATGTTGCATTGGGACACGGCCTACAGTAATTTTGATATGCCACATGAACGATGCACGCTGAGTTATCCTTGTCACCATGCATTTCAACTACCCCCATTTCCTTGCTTCCCCTGCTTTGGCCATCTCGCAGCCCTGCCTGTTGTTTTGTTGTGCCATTGGAAATATGGCCGCATTGCTTATGACTTGACTGTCATGTTTGTGGCCTGGACCTGCTCCCCCATCCCATTGGTTGCACTTGGCCCTTGTGACAATCCGGCCAACCAGGAGGCTGAAGCCTGCCACCACTACCAAAGGCCCACAATGGATGCCCTTTCTACCCCTGTCCACCCCTGCCAACCACACTTCTGGGTCCCTGGATTGTCCCCCTGTCTCCCCTGGCCCCCCACCTGTCTCCACCTGCCCCCTGCCAGTATCCCCTGTCTCCCTGCCTCCGCCTGTCTCCACCTGCCCCTTGCCAGTCTCCCCCTGTCTACCCTGCCCCCTGCCTGTCTCCACATGCCCGATGCCAGTCTCCCCCTGTCTCCCCATTCACTGTCACACCCCCTCCCCTTCTGTACCATCTTCTTTACCTCTACCCCCTGTGTGTGCTTTCTTTCCCCCCTCCCCTTCCTGCCTTTACACATTGACCCCCTCCTCACTTCTGTCCTCCCTCTCCACCACCCTTTCCCCTCCTTCTTGTCCTCTGTCTGTCTTTTTCCAGCACTACCCCAATTGCCTTCAGGCATGGTGATACGTAGCCGCTTGTTCTTTGCAGACACTTGCCCCTCTGCCTCCGTCCATCCACCCCACACCTTCACCTTTTTGAGTTTTATTTTGGCACTTTTATCATCAGTCCCTCCACCACTGATTACAGGTTGTCTGTTCCCCTTTCCCTTATGTGTTTCTTCTCCCCCTCCCCAGCACTATCTTGATTTTTCATCGACCTTCCATAGTTTGTCACTTGTTTTGTTACTCTCATCACCTCTTCCCTCCTCTTCCCTCACCCCCTCCTTATTTGACTCCTGCACTGCAACTATTGCCGGCAGGCATAGCAATGATGATGCTAGATGTGTTTTCCCATATTCCCTCCCTAGACTCTCCCTTATTGTTACAGGCACCACTTATATTATGTACTTTGATTTGATAGTTCATTTTCACATTCTGGACTGTTTGAAGGGCTTGTAGGAATATACTGTTATTCCCCCTTGTTCCCTCCCTCCTTGAGGCGCTTTGTTGCACTTTGTATGTAGGTCCTATAAGGATTTTCAATGAATCAGTGATTGCTCACTGTCTGCCGTTGTCGATGTGGGGTACTCTGTACATAATATGTTCTGCTCGTCAATGGCTGATCTTATTTTGGGTTTGATTTTGAGGTGTCAGGTGATTGGTGTGAGTTAACACACAGGGGGATCCTTGAGTGCAATGTTCACATGTGCTGTGTACAGGACACTGGGGCTCACTTCATTTCACATGCATTTATTTGATGCATGTCCCTACTGACACAAACACGTAGGCAACGCCCACCCACACCGACACCATGCAGACACGTGCACCCAGATTGCCTTATCAGGCATGCTGTGTCCCGACAATCAATGTTCACTTCCGATTCATTGATTGTGTACATGCATGACAGGGTACTATTTGGTTGATTGTACTTATTTTTCATGACGCTCAAGGGGTTTCCCCAATGCAATGCACACTCACTGTACTGTCCGGTGAGCGGTGTGTTGCAGGACACACACACACACACACACACGGCACACAGTGATTGTAATGCCAATTTGCTAAAGTCCAATGTGCATGGCAACAGATATTCTGACTTGTGTTGCTTGCACCACTGGTGGCATGCATTTGTGCCACCGTTTTCAGGGTGTGAGGTTTTGGTCAATCATTTCTTCAGATTCCATGTCAGATGTAATTGTCTGGTGCCTATTTACATTTCTCACGTGGCACTTCATGACTATTGTGTCATGTGTTGTGCATATGGTTTGATGTTTTGCCATTGCATACCATGGTTATGGGTGGCAGATGGGGGTCTTGGGGGTTGGGAGGGTTTGGGTGGCATACCAGTACTTTCATGACCTGTTTTGGAGGTGGGGGGATGCACCTTTCATGTGTTCCTTTCCATCACGTGGGATTGGTTGTGTTTAAGTAGCTAGGGATGCACACAATGTGGCACTTTGTGGAAACATTCTCAGGATGGTAAGGTTGTGACAGTTAACTGTCCCTTTCTCATCATCGATTGTCACCTGGTATATGCCAGGCCTGTGTGCACACGCAGGGGTTGGAGTTTAGGTGAAAAATGTGGCCACAAGCTGGGTACGGGCTGCCTCACCACATGCCCTTTCCCCTCCCATGCGCAGCGGCCGTGCGCGTGGTTGGGGATGTGGGGGCACCACCATGTCCACTGGTACACCCGCTGTGTTGAAACGTTGTGCAGGACACATGCTGCCACAATGACCCTGCACACTACTGAGGTTGCACATAGTGGCTGTCCGCCAGAGCGGTCAAGGGAGCGGAAGCATGACTTGAGCACTCCGATTGTGCACTCCACTATGGCCCTCATTGCAATATGGGCTGCGTTGTATCTTACCTGGGGTGGTGTGGTGTGGTTCCGTATTGGCGTCATCATGTGGGTGATCAGAGGGTCGGCACTGTCCCCTGGTAAGGTGATAATGGTTGTCATTAGTTGGGCTTGTGTATTTGTCTGTGTGTGACAGGCATTTGTACTCACCTATGAGCCATGTGTCGCCATGCTTCCCAGCTTCCAGGGCCCGGCTCAGGGTGGACATTCTGTATATGAAACTGTCATGGGTGGACCCTGGATAGTTTGCATAGACAGAGGTGATGATTCCCTTGACATCGCATACAACCTGCACGTTGATGGAATGCCAGTGCTTGCGGTTGCAGTAGATGTTTTCAGTGGCCCTAGGTGGACGTAGGGCCACATGGGTGCAATTTATGGCACCACGCACTTTGTGGAAGTGTGCCACCCGTAGAAATCCAGGACCACAACCTGCCTTTCGGCGCATGTTCTGGGCATGTATATGTGCCAGCGGACTGTTGGGCACGCAGTGATGATTGCCAACATTTGGTGTAGGCAGCGTGACTTTGTGGGCTGTGAGACGCCCCCCACTATGGCAGTTGGCCACTTAAATGATCAGTGGCCAAAAAATGCAGTACATTGATCACCTTCTCCAAGGGGCGCAATACTTGGGAGCACAGGGTGGGTAATGTGAGTTCATCCTCCCATTCAGTGACCAGCTCCAGGATGATATGAGGTGGAAACCTATATCTGCCATAGACCTGGTCATCAGGCATCCCAAAAAGGCTGGTCCTGTGCAAATAAATGCTGGACCTGGCTATTCTCCTCCTCCTGCGGTGTCCCATGATCACTGCTGCGAGAAATGGGACATTCATCGTAGCTGTATCTGCTTGTTTTTTGTTTGCGTGCACTCTTATGCTGCGCGGGGACGCTTATGCCTGCTTTCTTGTGGCGGACGTATTTGTGCGTGTATGTGTGTTTTGACGTGCGCGGGTTTTCCCTATTCGGTTCCATGAATACGTGTTGTTCACTAGCGTGTGGGTGTTGCGTGTGTTTCCCAGCGGTAATTCCCACGTTGCACCTACATTTTCACACGTTCTCCCCATTCCCCGTGTTCTGCCCCCGTTTTAGGTGTGTGCGTGAGAAGTTGTGCGCTTTCCCAGTTCCTGTCACACACACGTTCGGAAAGTCGCAATGACGTGTAAGGTAAGCACGGATTTGGTGCACATCCCGGGAAAAACACACGCAGGGCCTTCCATGAATCACACGAATGCGATTCACACGCATGCGCTAGATTTTCACGCTTGCGCCAGCTTGCGCCACAAATTTCGGCGCACATTTATTCCATGAATTACCCCCACTGTCTCTCATTTGGCGTGCATATGTTAATCCACTTTGGGGCTCATTACAAGTTTCCCGGTATCCCACTGATAATTCACAAGCAAATGCACAAAACATAATTAAAACATATCTCATTTTATCAAACGTCAAACGACTGTGTCCAATCATCCTATTTGTGTTATTTGTCCTCTTTACCCTTCTCATATAGGAGGTATTTCTAAAGAGTGCATTATGAGTGTAGAAGTTTGTCCATATGGGAATAGTAACCTTCTATGAGAAACATGCTTGTATGTTATATTAAGTATTGATTATGTCTTTTACTCAAAAAGACACGTTTAACCTTCTTTAATGACAGTGATATATACTGGAAATGTTCACTAGAAATGGACATAGTAACATTTTATTAAGAGCCAGTTCACAAAGTTAGTGCAATGACATAGTTTCTTTTATTATAGCTCTTTTGCCGAAAATACACTGCATTTTGTCTCTCGAAATGTACAGGCTTATTAGAAAAGGTTCACTCTGAGATTGAATCCAATGATTTGCTTCTTCTGTGAGCACAAAGGCAATGTTTAATAAGGTGTGCTGGTTGCTGATTGCACAAACGCTTAATTAACAAATGATAGTTATTCACACCAGGGGAAGGGCGCTAGTTACTGCAAAATAGAGTGACAACACACTGTGTAACACCTAATTTTCCCAGCCATCAGAGGCCTTTCCCTGGGTGTAGCCATCTTGATTGTGGAGCCAAAAGGAAACCTCTCTCTATTGCCTCCCCACACCCCCAACCCAAAGACATCCAGCACCCTTCTGCCACCTGCTCTTTCCCTCCCCACTTGTCATCTTGAATGAAGTGATGTGCTCTGGTCCTGGCACTCATTCACGCCTGCGGCTGCCATGGAAATAAAAAGGGGACAATGTCCTTTTCTATTTATTATTGCGGTGGCCATTTTGTTTTTTTAACTGGAGATTGGGCTTAGAGTATAAATTCAATAACAGCAATCGCCCACTTGCCAACAAGGCGGTAGAGCGAAAGCACCAGAGAGAAAGAGAAGAGAGAGAGAACAAGTTCAGAGGGAGAGAGAGCGACACACACACAGAAGTAGATAGAGAGAAAGTGGGCTAGTTCAGCGTACCAGCTGCTAGGTCCACCTAGTATTATATTAATCAACAAAGTGCTAAAATCCAATCAATGTGCTGCACCGACATGTTGTTCATACCGAGTTTATTGCAATTGTTGCTGATTTAATTATACATTCAACTTTTTTAAATGAATATCACTGGTTTTCCTTCAAAATCATCTAATAAAACAAAACAGCACGGTTAAAGTAATTGCAGAGGAGGGAAAACTATATGAGCAAGCACTTTTACTGAAGTCAGAAAGACATAGAAACACTTCTTAAAAATGTTGACATCTGTTTTTCTAGTCCTCCCTATTTTTTCACACAAGATCTGTTTCCAAAATGTGGACAGTAACATATTTGAAAAATTAGTCTTCAAACGATTTGAAAGGGGGCATTTTTCCAATTACAAAACAAATGATCGCTGACAGCCTAAGACGTATGACTTAATCATATTTCTCTTTTAGGGAGGATGACAATTTGGAGCGATGCATTAGAACACAATTTTTCCCATGGAGTGTTGGAAATCGAGCACGTAACAAACTCTGTAACAAAATAAAATACTGCCATGCTGACCAAACACTAGAGAGCTGCAAGTGCACGAACGTATGAGAAATCGTAAGAGGTACCTCTAAATGCGTTGCACTCATAACTGCGGCCCCAATGCCCTATATTCTCAGATAGTCGGGTTTTTGGGTGTAAATTGATGATTAAATCTGTTGGACTATGAAAGGTCAGGAAGCTATACATTGGGTTCCATAATTATGGAGAGCCTTATATTTTCTGAACGTTTCAATGACGTCGAATGCTGCATTACTGGAATTATCTTCTCTGCTTGTCTGGTTTGTTTATAGGATGCGTTTGTTTATTATGTTCTCTAACACAGAGAGAGGGTACTAGGACCCTTGTTTTCAGGGTGAATTTCCTCTGTACATAAATAACTATGGTGGGTGGGGGCTGTGTAGTTTACTAATATTTTTCAGGAAAATAATTGTGGGCTGTACAAATTGCACATTGTTTTTAAGAGCGCACTATTATTCCTTTTAGATACAATGGGCCTCATTATAAGCATGGTGGTCCGGGAACTACGGTACCAGTAAGCATGCCAGTACCGTAGTTCTCGGACCGCCATAATACGAGCTGTGCTCACGGGTGCCAGTCAGCCCGCCAGGTCTGGCCTGGCAGGCACAGCGGCATACGTGAGCACAGCATGTCGGATGCACCGGCACCGTCGCTGATGGTTCCGGTGCATCCGACATCCCCATTCCCATTGGCCCTATGGGGCTCTGTGGGAATGGGAACTGACAGACACTGGCACCTGGCAATGTCGGAATTACCCGGTAATTCCTCATTGACGGGTGCCGGAAAAATTGCAGCTCCGATAGCAGCCGTGCCTGCCGCCAGGGTTGTAATGAGGCCCAACATGGAGAGCAGCACATTTCCTTTTCTTCCACTCGCCTATCCAATTTTAGTCCTATGATATCTGATGAAAATAAATGGCTTAATTGCCGCTAAACTTGTTCTGCAGCTGTAATAAAAATGTCTCAATCAAGTGTGTTTTCACGCACTTCATTTATATCTCTGCCTTGCCCTGAAGTCATGTTAAAAACAAGCATTGCCCAACCCAACCATGTTGTCACGTGTAGAGGGACTGCTCTCACATGACCAGGTATTGCCATATGTTTGTAGATGCTGACATAAGATAGCCACTTGGTGCCAATTTGTGCCAATATGGCAGTGCCTGGCAAATGTCTATCCCATGCTTACACAAAAGTCCAATCTATGGGATTTGGAAATGTATGTCTTGAGATTGTGACTTTTCATTCAAGGTCCATGCATGCTTCTTGCCTGAGGCCCATCTATGTTCTATACTCAGCTGTGCTCAATATCCAAGCCTGCTCCCAAGGTACTTTAAACCCATCCCTGTTTCAAGAAGACATATCCTCTTCCCACTACCCACCCCACCACTCCAGATCTCCAGATCTCACAACCCATATCCACCTCAAATCCAATCCCCGACTTGATGCACATCCCTGCTACAGGAACCCTCACCTCTTCATGTCACATTCACATTCCAAAGTAAATCCCTGCTTTTAGGCCAACCCATCCCAAGGTGCATCCCTACTGCAGAGTTCACCCCCACACCGCACTATGGTGAGAATTTGGGAGTACAATTCTGCATTGTCAAATGTATTCAATTTATTTTGAATAAGTACCACTAGAAAACACATTTAACATTCAAATTGTATTTGTTCTGGTATTATAAAGAGTAACATACCTCTAAAGACTATACAAGTTGAACCTTTGTACAAACATTGGGTCTCATTATGAGGCTGGCGGTAGCTGTGCCTGTAATTCAGGCACGGCTGCTGGCGGTATTTTGTTTTTTCCATCTCCCAGGAATGGGCAATTACCGGGTCATAATGGCCTTGCCGGACCCGGTAATTGCCCATTCCTGGGCACCGGAAAATATTCTTCCCCATTCCCATTTGAGCCCAATAGGGCTCAATGGGAATGTAAAAGCCGGATGCACCGGCACTGTGAAGGATTCCAATCGGGCATCACACACGAGACCAGGACCTACGCCCTCAGCCTTAGATGTAGCGTGCAATCAGAATACTTTTTCTTTAATTTTCAACAAATTCAAATTGAGCCGATACCCGACCCATCTCACACCCCCTTTGACAAATACCCATGGTCACAATGGACCAAGAACCAGGCCTGTGGTGGTGACACGATATTCATTTATTTTAATTTCAAAGAAAATCACACAATTTTTATATTGGGCAGCAATCACCACGGGGTGATAATTACAATGAAAACTACTGAAATACTCTTGGGTAACCTTCTGCAAGAAACATATCCAAAGCACAATTGAATAGGAACACTTTTTCAATTAGGATAGATAGCACCAAAGTTAAGATTTCCCCTGCAATGTTCCCTCAACCCACAATTGATCTAATTCTGAGGGGATAGAAGGAAGGAGCAGATAGCCAGGGATATGAGGCAGTAAACAGAATCAAAATCTGACCTTCCCTCACAAAATAAGAGGCAAACATTTTTTAAACCCTGTTCAATGGTCTAAAATGGCACAAGGATTTTAACAAATAATTAATTATATGTATAATTAAATAATGATATACGTATGTTTTATCAGAGTCTCAGGGCTATCATATCACTAGCAACTATAAGGTAATGTATCACACAAGGCATACAGTACACAAAACAGGTTTAAATTGAAAACACAGTGCAGTCAAATCACACATGGAAAAGTTGAATTTGTTTTAGTTTGCAGTTTTAAATGTCAAAAAGGTTTTTTCAGAAAAACAGGTGAAATACTCTGAATTGGAATGCATTTTTTGGGTTGGGGGATAGATGCACCTCGCAGGGACAATACAGAAGTGAAAGAAGGGCTATAGTGGAAGAACTGGATGAGATTTGCAAGATAAAAGGAGGTTCAGTTTTGGTAAAATAAAGCCGATAAAGGGAGGAAATCAGTTTGGAAAGAAAAAGGACAGGTTTTACTTAAACTAGAATATTCAGACTAAATTGTTAAATAAAGACACGGTTTTACCCCGCGTTCAGATCTATGTGGGAATGAATTTAAATTATTCCAAATATTGCTAAGGAGTTACAAGATGAGGTAAATGAAAGAATTGCGCTAACACTAAAAAACTAGGACAGGGTGCACAGAGAATTAGAAGAGTTTAGACAAGTTATCAGGGTAAGGATAGGATTACTTAGAAAATAAGGTAAAGACAAAGGGGTCAAGATGGGGTGTGCTATGTGTTACTATGGGAGGGAGAAATGCTCACAATCAGCACTTGAGTTTGGAATTTAGGAGAGCCAACAAGGTTCTGGGCTCAAAAGGTTCTTGTCACTGGATAGTGGGCTCTCCTGGCAAAAGGCAGTTGGGCAAAGATCTGGTCACGACACATCAACACCTCAGCTGGCTGGAGCGGGTAAGCAGGGCAAGCAGGCGGCACTGGAGAATCCCAAAGCGGGCCCGCCACCTTTCCCCTTCCTCCCTGAAGCTAGTGGGATTGTGTAATGGGGATTTAGTAGCTAGTTCTGCTTGGATAGGAAGGTCTGGGCCAACTATGCCTTTTCTCTCAGTGGGGTCTGGAATCTTGCAGAGTGAAGGTGGAATATTTGGATACGCAGGCGCTGGAAAATTCAGAAGAGAGTGTGTCCTAGAGTTCTGTCAGCAAACCTTAATTATAAGGCATGGTGACATCATAGAATTACATGGTGGGGCTGGCTTAGGCCGGCCATGCCTCTAACAACTGGATTGGCCAGTGGTGATTGCTACCACCTTGCTGTGAGCTGGTTGGGTTTTTAGGGACATGTCATCAGCTTTATGATGTGGCTTTTCAATGCATAGGATAATCCCACAGTTACTTTAGCTAAAATCCAGTTTTGACATAAATGGCATTTTTTTACAGTTGTGGCATCTTAACATATTACATAGGCAGATTACATATTTGGTGCAGAGCACGGCAGTCCCACCCTCATGTCTGTAGGACTTTGTTTCGCCTGTCTAATAGTTTTTTGCAATTTTCAGTGATAAATATTTAACCTAAAATTTTATAACTTTATACATGGGTATAGATTATCATAAGGCATGTAAGTATTTCACAGTGGCTTCATGTACACTTTCCTCACACTGTCCCATTGTCTGCTATTTCTGTTCCCCATATGGCAGTGAAGGTTACCACGTCTCAAATTAAAACCCACAAGATTACATTTAAACTGTTAACTTTTTACATTCCTTTGAAATCCTCTTGCAAAGATAACAGTCTCAATGGTTTATTGATAACATAGTTTTTAGAGCCAAAATGGTCAGCATTGTTTACCATATAAGGGCATAATTCCAAGGCTGCTCTTGAGTTGGCTTTGAAGCCTCCAGTAGAAGTTATTGGGACGTGTGATATTCTATTTCACATGTCCGTGTCCCAGAATCTCCATTGGGAGTGGGCTCAGCCCAGGTAAAAGTCTGATGCCTAGGCTGTTTAGTGCTTTTGGTCCATTCAAAGTTTTCCAAGGTAGCAATTAGCACTCATGTGTCCTAGAATCTATTGTGGCTCCTTCTTTTGCTAGCAACCCCCCAAGCAGGAACCTGTTTGCCTAGTTTTCAGAAGGCAGCCCGTGTCTTTATTTAATATTTTATTTTATTTTAAATCAAAGCCAAGCCTGTTGAATAAAACATCCCATATATGTGTCCCTGCAAAAAAAATACCTTTACATTGCTAGGCCAAAACAGGGCCCTCTTTCAACATTACACTTTTAAAACAGACATTTTTCCTTATTTACAAATGTGCATTTTAATACATGGTGAAGTCTTCTGGGCTGACCATTTGAAAAGGTTTTCTCTCTGAATGTCCCACATTTTTTTGCAGCCCTAGTCAGTTTCACTTATACAACAATCTGTTTATGACACAGGTCCATCGAAATTGACATAATCCTAGAGAGCCATAGTCTCTTTTGCAGCATTGATATTTGACATTTTGTAAATCAAAAGTCAAGCGTTTTCCCCTGCAACTGAAAATAACCCTTCTTTTGGTTTCTCAGATTTGGCTGACAGGGATCATGTTCTATTTTGCTGGATTACAATCTGCATAGGGGTGGGCATGACAGGGCCTCATTGATGAAAGCAGTGTGATTTTGAACAGATGGAAATAGTGTCAGGGTACCATAATTATAAAGGCCAAATATTTCCTTTTTCAAGGGGGATGTGGATCAAGCAGCAAAGCAGTGCTGCTTCTCACTTTTCTTCTTGGTGCATGTAATAAACACACTGGCGGGCTTTCTCAGTATGCCCCCTTGTTCCATTCTGCACAATAGGTGCTTGGCAAGATGGTGCCGCCATAATTTTGTAGCTGTAAATGCAGTTTTGATGCATGGCAATGGTGCTCCAAGGAACCAGCGTAGCCATTTTGCTGTTAACTGCTCAAGTGCAGCTGGATGATATGAGGAAGTACTGATGAGTGGGTAAATATATCCCACTGCACCATTATCAACGGTGCCGGTGCATCCGACATGCTCTGCTCGTGGGTGCCGGTACAGCTGCCTGGCAATGGCACCCGAGAGCAGAACTGGCATGCTTACCGGTACCGTAGTTCCCGGATTGGAAACCTTATAATGAGGCCCATTATATTGAACATAACTCCTCAGTGGGGTTAACTTTACTTAGAATGTCTAGAACATTGCAAGACATTGGGCCTCATTACGAGTATGGAGGCAGCCATGCCCTTAATAAGGGCATGGCTGCCTCCATACCGGGTTCCAGAACCGGGTTCCTCGAATGAGGACTTACCGGGCTATTCCTGCCCTTCCATGACTATCAAGGACAACCTTGATATTCTCTCTTTAGCCTTGGCCGATCTCTGTAACCTCTCCTTCACCACTTGAGTCCCCCCACTCTCAAGCACTCGCTTGTGCACCCACTGCTAAAAATAAAACTCAGTCGACCAACCTTTTCCTGCAAACTATTGCCCAATCTCCATCACTCCTTCCCTGGGCAACCTCTTGGAGAAGCTAGCTATCAGTCAGCTTACACTACTTACTGAATCTGTTGGTTGTCTCCATGACCATCAGTCTGACTTTAGAGCATCCAGGGGCATGGAGACTGCTCTTCTGAACACCTGTGAAGACCTGCTCTCAAATCTTGACTCTAACTCTCCTTCTGTCCTCATTCTCCTAGATCTCTCTTCTGCTTTTCACATGATAATCCACAACATCCTGATCTCCTGTCCACGGGATACCCTTGGCATTATAGACCTGGCCCTGGCATAGCTCGCCTCCTTTCTCTCTGACTGTCCTTCCCAGGTGGAACGTGGGCTCTTTCTCTCCCTTATAACTTTAGCTACTCGTGGTGTCCCCCAGGGATCTAACCTATCCCTCTGGTTCTACAATACCTACATGGCCCACTTGGTCCACATGATCTATTCCTTTACCTCTAACTTTCAGAGTTATGTCGATGACATGCAGCGATCTTTCAGGTAACACTCAGCTTACTCCTCCTCCTTGCTCATCCCTGTCTTTCTGTGCACAATTCAGTGTTGGTGTGCTGCTACTGACCTCTGCCTGAATGCCAGTAATACAGAGATTGTCCTCATTGGGACCCCTGCTCCCGCTTTCCCACTTTCACTATGGCTGGCCTCCCTTGGCCCGGCGCCCACACCTACTAACAAGGCAAATAATCTAGGGTTCATCTTCAACTCAACGCTCTGCTTCTCTTCTCACATCTCAGACATCTCTAAAATGTCCCACTGCCTGCTGTGCTCACTTTCCCCCAGAGGCTCACCATCTTGAGAGCTCTGGTTCTCTCTAGGCTAGACTATTGCAACAGACTCTTCCTCAATCTTCCTACTTCCAACTTCTTCACAAGGTTGTGTGTATCTGCATGTGCCTGATCAGCAAAGTGTACAATTTTCTGATCTTGTAACTAAAGCATTCCATGACATGAAATGAAATGCAGTGACGGTGGTTGTAATGTACTATCAACACTGAAAAATCTAGTTTTTAATACATAAGTTTGTATTGATTATGTTTCAAATATACAATATAGATGGTAGGAAAATTAACACGTCAATGATACATTTTGTAAATAGTTAAGTTTCTGTTAGTGAGAAAACTTTTAAAACATGTGCAATTATTTTTCATGCGGGGGCATCCATTGAATCTGGACATTTCACAACATGGGTGTGTACAGACATAGATTAGGTTATTTGTAATAACTCTAAAGTCAAACATCAAGCTAGATTGCCAAAGGGTTTAAAGAATGCTTACTTAATGTTGTTTGAAGTAAAGTTTTAAAATATAATGAACATAAACCTGCAAAATAAAATTGTGGAATAGAAAAATAGTCTAATAATTGTTTATGTAAAGTAGGACAAGGTTTGTTACTATGAATGTTTTTTAAAACAGTACTAAATAAATGAAGAGGTAGTAATGTGAAGACTATATAATTTAGAAGAGGTGATAGCATTCTGCATTCTTCTACTTCTGTTTTATTGTGTAAAACACTGTATATTTTAATATGTACAAGTATTCCCTATAAGTGTCAGGTTACATACATGGTTCTGTGTACATTATTTTGAGTGTGAGGGAGTATAGAAGCTGATGACTGTGGAAACTAGTAAACAATAGGTTGTAGATACAAAAACATATAGTGCAATTAAAATACAAAATCAAAATAACTGACTGAAAGGGTTACTTTGTTAAATGTATAAATGTGTTTTTATGTGCAGTGTGGAGTGTTTAGAAAAGTCAGACATTCTATTCAGTCATTAAACTGTGCATAGTCTTTCATTTTGTATGGTAGGATTAAGATAATTGTGAATAGCTTCTAAGGCGTGGAGGTGGCTAGAAAAAAGAATGCCGACCAAATTATGAAAGAAGGTTGGAAATGGCAGTGTAGATATCATTTTTATTTTTTAGAATACATTTTGATATAGTAAAAAAAGATATTTCACACTGTGTAGCAGTGTCAGTGCTAACAGAAGTTTATGTAATAATGTGTACGTTTACTTTTTTTTAAAATATGTTGTGTATGATATGAAGGGGGTAATTCATAGAATTCAGCGCACAAGTGGCGCACACGGCTGGCGCACAGTGTGCGCGTGCGAATCCCTGCGCCAGCCGCGTGCGCTAAAATCCATTTCCGCGCACAGCGTATTCATGGATTCCAGCCACCAAAACCAGCCGTGGTGCACAGTGGTGCAGCGACCCTGCAGCAGCGCCAGTTACGCCCCAAAGAACGCCTCTCGCGCAGGGAAAAGCCATCAATATACCCAATCCATCGCAAAGGGCTGCGCTAACCCTGTACCAGCACAGCAAGCGGGCTACGTGTATCACTGGGGTGCGCGGGAAGTACCTCATGCGATGTGCCCCGTGCGAGCAGTGTACGCATATTTCAGGGGTGCGTGGGAAGTTCCACACGCGATTCCATCAGGGTACGTGTATTACAGGGGTGCGCGGGAAGTTCCACACGTGATTGGGCCCTTGCGAGCAGGGTACGCATATTTCAGGGGTGCGCGGGAAGTTCCACACGCGATTTCATCATGGTACGTGTATTTCAGGGGTGCGCGGGAATTTCCACACGCGATTGGGCCCGTGCGAGCAGGGTACGCGTATTTCAGGGGTGCGCGGGAAGTTCCACAAGCGATTTCATCATGGTACGTGTATTTCAGGGGTGCGCGGGAAGTTCCACACGCGATTCCATCAGGGTACGTGTATTACAGGGGTGTGCGGGAAGTTCCACACGCGATTGGGCCCTTGCGAGCAGGGTACGCGTATTTCAGGGGTGCGCGGGAAGTTCCACACGCAATTTCATCATGGTACGTGTATTTCAGGGGTGCGCGGGAATTTCCACACGCGATTGGGCCCGTGCGAGCAGGGTACGCGTATTTCAGGGGTGCGCGGGAAGTTCCACACGCGATTCCATCAGGGTACGTGTATTTCAGGGGTGCGCGGGAAGTTCCACACGCGATTTCATCATGGTATGTGTATTTCAGGGGTGCGCGGGAAGTTCCACACGCGATTCCATCAGGGTACGTGTATTACAGGGGTGCGCGGGAAGTTCCACACGCGATTGGGCCCTTGCGAGCAGGGTACGCGTATTTCAGGGGTGCGCGGGAAGTTCCACACGCGATTCCATCATGGTACGTGTATTTCAGGGGTGCGCGGGAATTTCCACACGCGATTGGGCCCGTGCGAGCAGGGTACGCGTATTTCAGGGGTGCACGGGAAGTTCCACACGCAATTTCATCATGGTACGTGTATTTCAGGGGTGCGCGGGGAGCACCACACGTGAATTGCACGTGTGGGTCCTCCCAGGTGTTCCCTCTACACCCTCCACGGCCCCTGCAGGTGGCTCACACCACAGGGGCCTACCCTGCACATGTCCTGCAGGCACCCCATCCACCATGGCCATGCCCCCCAGCCAACCCACATGTCAACTTGCACTACTGCCCACCAACGCATGTCCCCCTGCACCCCCAGCTACCAGGGGCAGCCTCCACCAGGCCCCCACCCATGTCTCCCAGCACCCCCACCCCCCAGCAGTGCAGGGGCACCAACCACCAGGCCCCGACCCATGTCTCCCACCACCCCCACCCCCCAGCAGTGCAGGGGTACCCACCACCAGGCCCCCACCGATGTCTCCCAGCACCCCCACCCCCCAGCAGTGCAGGGGCACCCACCACCAGGCCCCCACCCATGTCTCCCACCACCCCCTCCCCCCAGCAGTGCAGGGGCACCCACCACCAGGACCCCACCCATGTCTCCCACCACCCCCACCCCCCAGCAGTGCAGGGGCACCCACCACCAGGCCCCCACCCATGTCTCCCACCACCCCCACCCCCCAGCAGTGCAGGGGCACCCACCACCAGGCCCCCACCCATGTCTTCCACCACCCCCACCCCCCAGCAGTGCAGGTGCACCCACCACCAGGCCCCCACCCATGTCTCCCACCACCCCCACCCCCCAGCCACCAGGGGCAGCCTCCACCAGGCCCCCACCCATGTCTCCCAGCACCCCCACCCCCCAGCACTGTGGGGCACCTGCCAGCAGGCCCCCACCCATGTCCAACTCATGTCTCCCACCACCCCCACCCCCCAGCACTGTGGGGCACCTGCCAGCAGGCCCCCACCCATGTCCAACTCATGTTCCCCACCCCCCTCACCCCCCAGCACTGTGGGGCACCTGCCAGCAGGCCCCCACCCATGTCCAACTCATGTCTCCCACCACCCTCACCCCCCAGCACTGTGGGGCACCTGCCAGCAGGCCCCCACCCATGTCCCATCCATGCCCCCCTGCACCTGGGTCCCACCAATCCCCAATCATGTCCGTAATGGCCATCCTCCCCTTCCAAAAGGCCCAACCAACTATCACATCCACCCACATATCAAAGGCAATGACATGTTACACACCCAATGTAAATAATGCAAATGAACACATGTCTGTCACACACAATGGCTGCAAGTGAATGTTAAAACACCCAACATGACATGCATGAAAGCAATGAGATGATACGACACATTGAAGGATGAAAATAAAAATGTATTTAAAATCAACTTGAATGGAAATGAAATGAGAAAAACCACAAAGCAAAACAACCAAAAGAAGAAGAATGTCCATGAAAAAAATCAAAAACACACAGCACAATCCAAAAAAATGGTGTCCAAAGTCACAGTCAGAAAAGTAATCCAAGTGTAAATGATAAACAAAAACCATTGCTCCATGGCGATGAAAAAAATCCTAAAAATAGACAAATCCATTGAAGAACTATTTACAAGATAATCCCGGGTCCATGAGCCCAACCAAATGAAACCTAACTATGACAGCTAACTAAAAACTGAACTACATACAAAAATGTGGCGCATTGTCCAATGGCAACCAAATAAAAAAAATAAATAAAGGAAACCTAACACTAACTATATAACTATATACAAAGGCGGCGGGCAAGTCCAGCGGCTCACTCCGTGGTGTTCCGGGCCAGAGCATCATCGAACTCCTGTTCGATGTCCCGGAGGCGGTCCTGTTCCATGGCCCGAGGGTCCGCAGGGACGACGCCGTCTCCTCCTCCAACACCCTGCGGATTGCCTCGAGGCACTCGGCCCGCCTCAGGGCCCTCCGCATGGAGTTCTCCACCCTGACCATTGTGAGCCGCGCCTCTTCCGCCCACCGACGCTCCGCACCTATCTGCTGGCCCAACCGCTGCCACACGGAAGACACTTCCCGTCCTGGGTCATCCTGCCCTCCGGCCGATGCCTGCCCCTCCGATGTTGATGGCCCCAAGCCATGATGCCTCCCACGTTGACTCCGCTGCTGCCTCCGACGCCACTGCCTCTGCCAGCACGACGGCATCCAGGCTGATGGAATCCACCGACGCCGTCGTGCACGTGCCCTGCCTGATGATGCCAGCACATCCTCCATCTGCTGAGGTACAGTTGCTGTGGTGTCCACCCCTGCTGGACCTCTGACTCCCGACTGTGGCAGGGATGGGATCCCCACCGAGCTGGCTGCATTGGTCAGGGCAGGTCCACAGGGGGCCCTGGTGGCATCTGGGCCGGAAGACGGCAAGGAGAACGACTGGCGTATAGTCTCCACAGAGAAGAAGAGGGCCGCCAGATTGGCCGACACATGCAGGAAACCCCCGAACATGGACGATCCCAATTGGGCCATGTCGGCATGGTGCTCTTCGTGATGACGTGCGTGCTCCTCCTGGGAAGCACGCACGGCATCACGAATCACAGCCGTGCGCATTGCGACCCCAATCAGGTCCTTCTCCATACGGCCAGGGGTCCCCTCGTCCGCAGGTGGAGGGGAGTCAGATGACATGGACATCCCCTCTACCTGCGGACGGGCCTGGGACGGGGCATCCCTGCTGGTGCATGGTGGTGCACCCACAGGGTCAGGGACAGCGACATGCACAGGCCCCCCCACGGTGACCTGTGCTGCCTCCTGCCCCTGCCCCTGGACTGCACCACTTGCACCAGCAGGGATGCCCCCACCAGGCCCCATGTGCGCCTCAGTGGCGGCCTCCTCCTCCTCTGTGGAAACCACCAACCTGGATGGCTCCTCACCGTCTTCCGCCGTAGCAGGCCCCTGTGGGGGCTCACCCACCCCTTCCGCTGCAGCCGTGGGGGCATCCCCGTCGCCTTGCTCCACAGCGCCGTCTCCGCCCTCTTCTTCACTAGCCGCTGCGTAGAGGGAGACATAGAACACAAGCATCAGGGTACTGTACAATGGTCCCCTAGACAGGAAGCAATAGCAGATGAGTGCCACTGTCAAAGTACACTTAAATCATGTCCCTCCACGACACATGTGTCAGTCCAGGCAAAACACACACAGTGACAGTCATGGTGCATGCCATGGACATTTCCATACATGTCCAATGGACTCTCGAAACATACAATGTAATGGAACTCACATGCATCATGGGTCATGCCTATCACATGCACACACTTCACCTCAGTCACATCCATCTGGCCCCGTACACCCCAATCACAGTGGATACAAGGATGACTAGGCTGCATCAGTGAATCTGTACATTGTCACAGACATGTGTCATGCATCCATGGCATTCACAAGTCACAGACACGCAGGTCAGGCACACAGACATGGATACCATATATGTACCTGGCATCAGCACCCATCCCTCACCCCCACCCATGTCCAGGAACAGAGACTGCCATGCTCTCATGTGTACAATCTGCATAGGGCTCCCCATGTCGCATTTAAACACATGCAACAACCGTGCGGTTCACACATTACTGGTCGCACATGCATTACCATGATGTCCCTGCACACATACATGCCTACATGGCCTATGTCACACATACAGGCAAGTATCAGACAACCAGCACACTGCAACATGCCCTGTCTCACACAGCAATGCTTGGCCACTTACCGCTCAACTCCAGACGGGTCTCCCTCTCAAGGACCTGGGCGTGGAGCGCTGGGTGTACGCGATCCAGGACCCTCATCTGGATGGAACTCATGCGGCCCCGGCCCACCTCCACGAGGCGCCGGGCCTTTATGAGGGTCCTGGACCTCAAGTCCTCCCAGCGCTTCTTGACCTTCTGGATGGTGCGGGTTGCCACCCCCTCCGCGTTGATGGCAACCACACAGTCGGCCCAGATCCTCTCCCGTCCTTCCTTGTTGGCGCGGGACGATCTGAAGAGGGCAACATACTGCCCCAGGACTTGCTCCACCAGGACACCAACTTCGGTGGCAGTGAAGCTGGTGCCCCTCTGCCCCTCTGGCCGGGGGTTGCCACTGGTGCCAGATGTGGATGTGCCCGACATGGCAACCCCAGGGGCAGGAGTGGGTGGGCAACTGGGTCCTGGGGCTGGGCTGTGGAGCGATGTTATCCGAGTCGGGAGTCTTCTGTTCCAGCAGGGGTGGACACAGCAACTGGACCCCTGCAGATTGCTGATGTGCAGGCACCAAATAGCAGGGCACGGTGGCAGCAGGCAGGTAGGCAGGCAGGCAGCAGCAGATGGCACGTGGGAGGCTGCTCGGGGCACTGGGGGGCAGTAATTTGGCCTTCTGGGCAGAGCGTGGTCTTCTGTGTGTTTTCGCATGGCCAGCTTGATACGGAGTGATTTGGCACGTGAAAATCCTGCACGTCAGCGTGAAAATCGAGGAAAGGCCCTTAGCGCGTAAGCGCGTCAGCACGCGTACGCGATTTCATTGGACCAAAGGCCCTTACAGCGTAAGCGCGTCTGTGACGTTTTGCGCACGAGCGTTGCCCTGGCAGGGCTTGGAGATCCCGCGTGCCTTTACACTGTTCTGTATGTGCTTTTCGTGTGGTGCGTGTGTTTTCCATCTGTTGGGGTTCACATGCTATTACTTCACAGCGGGTGTTGGCTACGCATTCTTCTACACGCAAGGCAGACGGTGAGTGGTACCCCGCTCCCCCAGGCCCGATCGCGTGAAAAAGTTCACCCCTGAAATACACATAGCCCGCTCCCCCAGGCCCGATCGCGTGAAAAAGTTCACGCGAACCCCTGAAATACATGTAGCCCGCTCCCCCAGGCCCGATCGCGTGAAAAAGTTCACGCGAACCCCTGAAATACACGTAGCCTGCTCCCCCAGGCCCGATCGCGTGAACAACTTCACGCGAACCCCCGATATACACGTGCCCCGTTCGCACAGGCCCAATTGCTGTATGTTGCCACTTTTGTAATGCGCAGGGACGCTACTGCCTGCCTTCGTGTGGCGGACGTGTTTCGGCTTGTGCGTGTCTTTGGCTGTGCGTGGCTTTGCCCTATTCGATTCCATGAATACGTGTGGTTCGAGTGCGTGTGGGCGTTCCGTCTGCTTCCCTGCAGTACATCCCCAGTTACGCCCTTATTTTCTCGTATTGTTCCCCATTCCGCGCGTTACGCCCCGTGTCCCGCCCACTTTCTGGTGTATGCGCCGAGGTTGTGCGCTTTCACTGTGCGCGTCGCGCACGCCTTTCGGGATGTTGCAGTGACTTGTGCGCCATGCACGGGTTTGGCGCACATCCCGGGGTGTACACGCGCAGGACTTCCATGAATCGCATGCGTGCGCGTGCGCCTGTTTTTTTCCGCTTGCGCCTGCTTGCGCGAAGATTTTCGGCGCACGTTTGTTCCATGAATGGAAATGACATTTATTTTTTTGTGTTGTTTTTGAAAAGTGTTAATATGTTTATTCACAACATTTTGTATTGTCTCCTATTATTTATAATACATGACTATAGTTTAAAAAGATCAATACTCAACAAAATAATGTTACAGTACGGGCATGTCTTCATTTATTTCTTTGTAAAACTGAAGACATAGTCATGTTATATGTCTTGGTTTCCTGATGAAGGTTTCATTAAGTAGTCTGTAAATTAGTCATTATGTAGCATAAAGTAATCCCAGTTCCAAAGGCTTACATAATGGTGCAACAACCGTCTTCAATTCCTGAGCTTTTGGTTTTAGGGTACCTTTAATTGTAACACACTTAGGTAAACTTTGACCAGGGCCAACAAAGGTGCTAACATTATTGGAGTCATCACTGATAACAGCTGGCTCTGGTTTCACCTAACTCTTTGGAGGAAACAATAATTCCTCCCACTGAATAGGTGTGGAGTCCTCCCTGTGAGTATGTTGTGGCTCAGCCCTCATCGGCAAAGGCTCTGCCACTTTTGACAAGTTAGTTCTAGTCAAGTTCTCAAACTTCTCGCTCAGCTTCACCAATATCAAACTATGCTCTTTCAAGTCATGCCAAATATTTGTCATGACCCTTACACCAGACCCCCACTGGCAAGTCAGCCTGCCAGGTAGGGCTGGGTTTTTGGGTTCCATTATGGCCTCAAAGGCCCTACCACCTCATCCGAGCCTCTCTTGGAGTGAGTCCTGGCGCCTTTGGCACCAGGCTCATATTCATTATGGAGAATATCTTTAAATTGGGACTATTTACTTGGGACTGCTTTCTTTGGGCCTGCAGTCAACATGGAGGCACTCACATAGCCCATTTCCCAAGAACTGAGCTATCCGGTATAGTGTTTTGGGTGTGGTTGGCCTGGGCCTACTTTGCCTGGACTACTTTACCAGAAGGCTATTTAAACCACACCCAAACAGCAGAACACGCATCATGTTATTCTGCAGTTTGCAGCGTAATGCTCACCGTGTCCAGTCCGGTCTCCAGTGTCCTCGATACCGGTAATCCTTGGGACAGCGAGCCTGCAGAGAGGAAGAGTAACATCGTTATAGGAATCTTACCTGTGAACAGCACCCTGTCATCAGCCATCGTTAACTCCTGATTCTGCTTACCTGGGGACAGTCGATCTAGCGAACTACATCTTCTGGGCACTGCATGCTTTCCGGAACGAAGCAACCTGAAAAGGAGAGAGAGAAGGACAGCATTAGTGAACGCATACTAACGGCTTCACACGAACAACAGACATTACAAGATTCTCACCTGCTTAGTCGCCTCTTGGTTAACATCATTCCGGAACATCACGCCCACCTGTAAAGAACATTGTGGCCTGCAAAAGAAGGAGAAAGACACAGGTTAGCATATACAAGGTGAAGCAGCACCGCGCATTGCATATTACTTAACGGACAGCATTGCGCACACTGTGCCATTCGTTACCGGCAGGTGATCAACCCAGCCTGCAAAAAACATCAAATCTCTTGCACACCTAAAGAGAAGTGAAAATACATTAACCACAATAGGAGGAAGGAAGGCAAGAACAGTATTGAATACAAAGGCTGAAAGGCAGCAAGACCTACCTTAAAGACACTTGAAAGGGCTCGCACCAATGAAGTAACTCAGTCACCCACACTCACACGAGACTATGCGCCCCTGCCACAAAGAGCAGGGCGGAGAGCACGCCCTCTACAGAAACAAGGTGAGGAGAGGGCCAAAGGGAAGGTTTGAATCCATGGGAGGTGGGAAGAGACTCTACCCAAGACAGCCCAGTGTTGAATCCAGCCCTCCTGTATTACAGGCTCAACTTCCATCGGAGGCACCACCCGGGATCGAGGAGAGGGTTTGAGGTGCATATCATCCAACCAGGGCTGAGTGGCATCCCTGTGGATACCAGGTGAGCATAACAGAACGCAAAGCCTACAATAACATAATCCCCCTGGGCGTCATGGAGACATCAGAAATTGACCAATTGGCTCAGTTATTGGGGCAGTTACGTGCCAAAGTTCATTCAGCCAGACAAGAGACCAATGCTCTCCGGGGGGATCTAGTTTTTACCAAAGATCATACTGAGGAAATCATTCGGCACTTACTCCAATCGCAGGCAGGACAAACTCCATTGCCTGGAAACAATCCGCTGGCACAAGCTCCAACTTCATCAACCACTCCAGTACAAATAACTCTTCCTGGAGCAGTTCCTTTAGCATCACCCGAATGATTCTCGGGGGATCCCAGGAAGTATGCTATGTTCATGAATTAATGTCGTCTTCATTTCCTTTGCAGTCCTGGTGCATTTCCGAATGTCCAGGCACGGGTTGCCTTTGTTTTGTCATACCTGAGCGGTAGTGCAGTGGATTGGTCGGTACCACTTGTAAGCCACGATGATCCACTGTTACATGACTTTGGGAGGCTTCAGAGGGAAATGGAGAAACTCTTTGCTTGTCATACCCAAGAACAAGCAGTAGACAACGAACATGTGACACTCAGGCAGGGGAATCAAGACTTGTTAACGTATATAGCAACCTTTAACAGATTAGTCGTTGAAGCCGGGTGGCCTAAAAACAATAGAAACACGCTGTTTCATGAGGTCTACGGGGAGAACTGAAGGACGTTCTAGTTCAGGTGGTTGACCCACCCAGAGACTGTACCGAATTCATCAATCTGGCTGTGCAACTAGATCACAGATTACAAGACCGAAAGGCAGACCGGACTGGATCAGACACTCGGGCCATGTATGTTCGATCAAAGGACAATGTCTCACTCGTGTCAGAGAACACTGTAGAACCCATGGAAATTAGAGCTGTGCGACTCCCATTAACAGAAACTGAAAAAGACAAGAGAAGGCAACAGCAACTATGTTTGTACTGCGGAAAATCAGGCCACTTCCTCAAAGATTGCCCAGTGAAACCTCCAAGGAGAATTGTAGGGGCCACAGAGAAGGAAGATAGCAAGGAGTCAGAAAACTACCAATCTTGACAAACATAGAGGTCAGTTTGTCGAGTGAGAAGAAAGAGGCACCAACCTCACACTTTGCAACTCCAGTGATCCTAATCAATCACCAACAACCGTCTCAGATGCACGCCATTGAGGCATACATAGACAGCAGAGCATTTGGGAATTATAAAGATCAATTACTGGCAGCAGAGATGGGGCTTCCCTTATGTTCAAAGTCGACCACTGAAAACGTTACCACCGTGGATGGACAGAAATAGCTTCCAGACCAGTAACCCAATGTACAGCAGGATTAACCCTACTGTGCCAGGACGGACACCAAGAATCTATTGTCTTTGATCTCATCAAAGCACCTCAGTTCCGACTAATATTAGGGATGCCATGGTTAGCAGCTCTCAATCCTCAGATAGATTGGCGTGCAAAGAAGCTGGCCTTTGCCGATGACTGCGCTCCTACCTGCTATTACCGAGAAGAAGAGGAACCCGACTTATGCACCTCTGCGACTCCCAGAATGGCGGCATTGGCACTTGGCGTGACTAGTACTTTACCGAGCGAATACCAAGATTTCCAGGACCTGTTCCTGAAAGAACAAGCTAACATTCTACCACTGCACAGGCCCTATGACTGCCAAATCGATCTAATACTTGGTGCACTAATTCCTTGTGGCAGAATCTATGCACTCACAGAACCAGAGAACCTCCATTTGAAATCCTATCTAGATCAGTACCTGGCAAATGGGTTTATCCGCCCGTCTAAATAACCAGCAGCCAGTCCCTTATTCTTCGTACCAAAGAAGGAAGGAGATTTGAGGACCTGCATCGACTACTGTGCACTAAACCAGATCACAGTAAAGAATCGCTATCCACTGCCACTCATTCCCAAATTGTTAGACTAAGTCAAGGATGCCCAAATTTATACCAGATCAGACCTTAGAGGAGCATACTACCTGGTTCAAGTAAAGAAAGGAGATGAATGGAAAACCGCCTTTCGTACCAAATATGGCTTGTATGAATATCAGGTAATGCCTTTTGGACTTTGCAAAGGCTCCCGCTGCATTCCAGTACTTCATGAACAATGTCTTACGAGAATTAATCGACGTTTGCGCTTTGGTCTACATAGATGACATCTTAGTGTATTCAGCCTCGAAACAGGACCATGTCAAGCACGTCCGATCCGCTCTCACCAAGCTCTGACAACATCAACTGTATGCTAAGCTTGAAAAGTTCTCTTTTCACGTAATCAAAGTTGAATTCCTTGGTTTCATCCTCACTCTGAAAGGCATCAGAATGGATATGTACAAGGTAGATGCCATTTTAAATTGGCTGTCACCAACTTCGCTTAAGGGAATTCAGAGCATGCTGGGTTTTGGAAACTTCTACCGCCGATTCATCCCAGACTTCTCTCAAATTGTACATCCGATACTACTGCGAAAAAACAACAAGAAAATAATTTGGACCGAAGAAGCAGAGAGGGCCGCCCCAGTCCTACGACTCCCTCGTCCAGACCTCCCTTACATCGTGGAAACATATGCCTCCAGTATGGCTATGGGAGCTGTTCTCTCATAAAGGGATCCTGAATCTGGCCAGTTACATCGCGTGGCCTTCTGCTCACAAAAACGTTCACCTCCAGAGCTCAAATATGCTATCACAGACAAAGAACTCATGGCTATTAAATCCACTTTTAAAGCATGGCGACATTATCTCCTGGGAGCCAGACATACTGTAACAGTAATCACGGATCATCGAAAACCTGCAATACCTAAAAACAGCAAAGGCTCAATCCTCACGTCAACTGTGGTGGGCCCTTTTCTTTGTCGAATATGATTATGTAATGACATCTCGACCGGAGTCCAGAATGGAAAGGCTGACGCCTTGTCCCGCATGAGCATTGATGAAAAGGTATATACAACTCCAGATCCAGTAGCCATGATTCCCGAGGACAAACTCTTAGGCCTTACGACAGCTTTGACACAAACTGAACTCCAAGACAAGATTCAGCATGTAATGGGTCGTAACACCTTGCTAGAATGATCTACTCAAGGAGACCAATACACCATTAAAGACCAACTACCATATTTTAGGAACCGTTTATATTTGCCAAAAAAGGAACTACAACAGCAAGTAATTTTGGTTATCACGATTCCCTGATGGAAGGTCACCCTGGAATTGCCAAGACCCTAGCCAAGGTAAAATGAAACTATTGGTGGCCTAGTTGGCATAAAGACATTATACAATTTATCCAGGGATGCGGTGTGTCCGCACAAAACAAATCGCAAAAGCAGAAACCAGCTGGTCTTCTCCAACCACTGGAAATCCCTCCCGCACCATGGCACACATTTTCCTCAACTTCATTACAGACCTAACTCCCAGTCAGGGATTCAACACTATTTAAGTGGTTATAGACTTATTCTTACTTTATTCCTTTCAAAGGTCTTCCAGATGCATCCAGTTTAGCAAAAGTGTTCCTGCAAAATATTGTTTGGTTACATGGCTTCCCATCATTTCTGATCTCTGATTGTGGTAGTCAGTTTTTGTCCAACTTTTGGAAAAAGTGCTGCTTAATGGCTCAAATCAATATCCGACTATCCACCAGTCACCATCCTCAAACAGATGGCCAAACCAAAAGAACTAATAAAACACTCGAGCAATACTTGCGTTGCATGCTGCATCAAGTGGAAGGACATTGGAAAGACTTGTTATGGATAGCAGAATATGCGTGAAATAATTTGTAACAGCATGGGACAAACCTCTTTCTACATCCTATACAGTAGACACCCACATACTTCTGAATTCGACCTTCCAACCACTTTGGAAATGCCAGCGGTAAAAACCCTACATACGACCATCTCCCAGGCCTTTAAAAAGGCAGCAGAACATCTAATCCAAGCCAAGCACAAACAAAATAAATTTGCAAATCAACATCATGGAAAGGCCCTGTACTATCAAGTTGGAGACAAGGTTTGGTTAGCACCAAAATATGTACCCATAAAAGGAACCCAGACCTTTCGTCCTCGGTATCTGAGACCTTACTCCATCAAATCAATAATCAACCCAGTAGCCTTCAAATAGCATTACCATCCAACATGCAAATTCACCCTGTGTTCCACGTATCACTCCTGAAACTGGTAAAACCTGGTACACGGGTTACGACACCACCAGAACCAGTGATTGTTGACGGAGAACCCGAGTTCGAAGTAAAGGATATCCTGGACTCCAAATACACCAAGTCCAAGTTATATTACCTAGTTGATTGGAAAGGATACGGCCCTCAAGAAAGATCCTGGGAACCTAGCGAGAACATCCATGCACCACATCTGATTAGGAAATTCCATCAAAATTTTCCAACCAAGCCAGGACCGGGCAGAAGAATCACAATGAGAGGGGCCTTGGGGGGGAGTGCTGTCATGACCCTTACACCAGACCCCCACTGGCAAGTCAGCCTGCCAGATAGGGCCAGGTTTCGGGGTTCTATTATGGCCTCAAAGGCCTTACCGCCTCATCCGAAACTCTCATGGAGTCAGTCCTGGTGCCTTTGGTGCATCTCATGGAGTACATCTTTAAATTGGGACTATTTATTTGGGACTGCTTTCTTTGGGCCTGCAGTCAACATGGAGACACTCATGTAGCCCAGTTCCCAAGAACTGAGCTATGCGGTATAGTTTTTTGGGTGTGGTTGGCCTGAGACTACTTTACCTGGACTACTTTACTTGAAGGCTATTTAAACGACACACAAGCAGCAGTACACACTTCGCGTTATTCTGCAGTTTGCAGCGTAACGCTCACCGTGTCCAGTCCGGTCTCGAATGTCCTTGATACCAGTAATACTTGGGACAGCGAGCCTGCAGAGAGGAAGAGGAACATTGTTATAGGAATCTTTCCTGTGAACAGCATTGAAGAGGGAAAATGAGACATTCCCTTCCCTCGATTCTCATCCAGACGATGGGCCAGCATGTCACGACCCAAGCACCCACCACGTGAGGAATTCGACCCGCTCACGGCCACCTCAGACGTCAAGATCCACTGTAGCCATGCTCCACACAACCAAGGAGGCTGCCCATCAATCAAACCATGTGCCGGAGCCTCAGGTGAAGCTGATATAAACCGCATGAATCAACCAGATTAGACAGCAACCACTAATACCACCATCGTTAGAGATGCCATGACGACATAGCCAGTGGACAAGAACACACATGCCACCAAGCTCATTGGTCATACACACACCAATCCACACAAAGAACATACCCAGTGCTGTGACGTAGAGGACCACTCACATTCACACATGCATCTTTGTTATTTACCACATAGGCCGCTACAGCACCGCAGATACGCAAGACGCCAGACGAGCTTGTGTACATGCTATCAGAAGCTTCCTTGCCACTAAAAACCATGAAGATGTAACCACTGTATATAAACTAATGTATAAGTATCTCCATCGCCCCTCGCAACCCCCATATTATGGACAAAGTACTGCCACCCATAAACCAGGCCGTGGTAGTTCACAAAACCAGAGCGTCCAGGCCGGAGCAGTTCAGAAAAAGCTGCAAGGTGCTGATCACGCAAAACAAGTTCCCGACAAGAGCCCCAGCCAAGGTCGTAATGTTGCAATCTACATGCCGCGCTCCCCGTGCCAAGGTTACACCTGCTACTGCTAAACGCTCCCCGAGCCGAAATACAAATCAAATGCTCATAATTCCGCTCCAGCCACGGTTCCGCAACACGTGACCAGACCGACCTGATACGATGGCAAGCTCCAGGGACCAGAGAAGCACTGAGGTCTTATGTCTGGGACACAGACTGCAACAATAAAGTGACAAATGGGACACCAATAGCGATGGGAAAGACATGCACACTAGCTAATAGTCAGACCTTGCCACTGACACATAGTCATACTTTGTCACCAGAACCAGGTACACCGTGAGCTGTAAACAACGATGGTCCCAGGCTTGGGGGCTCACGAGTGAACCAATCAGAATACGAGGGGCATACCGCTGACGCCATTATAGCTTAGCCAATCGCTAATCGTCCCCATGTAACAATTCACTTGTAGCGATTATTAGGGATGACCCAAGCGTACCACTTGACCCTTTCTCAACCACTAATCTTTCCTATATGTGCCTATACTAACCCCACAACTCGGAAAGCCAATCCAAGGTGGCGTTAGGTTTGGGGCTAGTTCTCCCAGGTGACGTACGTAACTGCGTCATACAGCTAGAAAAAGGGCCTGCGAGCCCACCAAGAGTGAGAGGTCTCTCGGATGCCTACGACCTGTGAGCCTGTCCCTGCCTGTTTTGTGTAATAAACAGCAATAACTCTTTGCTCTTGTGTGTGCCTCATACTCTGTTGGGACGCGGGAGGAGTTGGGGCCTCCCCAACCCCAGAGGTCCGCAGATTGCTCTGCCAGCCCCCGGGAAACTACCCCAACCGCATCTTGTCATTAGCCGTCGTTAACTCCTGATTCTGCTTACCTGGGGACAGTCGATCCAGCGAACTACATCTTCTGGGCACCACATGCTTTCCGGAACGAAGCGATCTGAAAAGGAGAGAGTGAATGCATACTAACGGCTTCACACGAACAACAGACATTACAAGATTCTAAACCAGCTTAGTCGCCTCTTGGTTAACATTGTTCCGGAACATCAAGCCCACCGCTAAAGAACATTGGGGCCTGCAAAAGAAGGAGAAAGACACAGTTTAGCATATACAAGGTGAAGCAGTGCTGCACATTGCCTGCATGAAAACATCAAATCTCTTGCAAACCTAAAGAGAAGAGAAAAGACATTAACCACAATAGGAGGAAGGAAGGCAAGAACAGTATTGAATAAAAAGACTGCAAGGCTGCAAGACCTACCTTTAAAGACACTTGAAAGGGCTCGCACCAGTGAAGTAACTCAGTCGCTCACGCCCACACGAGACTAGGCACCCCTGCCACACAGAACAGGACAGAGAGCATGCCCTCTACAGAAACAAGGCGAGGAGAGGGCCAAAGAGAAGGTTTGAATCAAAGGGAGGTGGGAAAAGACCCTACCAGAGAAGGCCCTGTCTTGAATCCAGCCCTCCTGTATTTCAGGCTCAACTTCCATCAGAGGCACCACTTGGGATCGGGAAGAGGGTTCGAGACGCATATTATCCAACCAGGGCTGAGTGGCTTCCCCGTGGATACCAGTTGAGCATAACAATATTGTCGTAGAGGTTGAGGAACGAACTCAGTAACATGTGCAGAGCCGAAACATTTGAGTGGTTTAAAAAAATTCTGTCAACCTCCCTCAAAGTATGATACATCACCCCCTCACCCAATGAATCTGAAGCCTCAGTCCTAGGGGGGTGAATCACACTTTCTGACATAGCATCTCTTTTCCCAATCTAGGGGAGTTAGGCATGGATGCATCACAGTTCTGCTGGATCATACTCACAGGGATGCCCCCAAACCCACCTTCCATCGTTCCCTCCATCTACAAATCTTCAAACTTGATAATACTTGGATCATGAATTTCTCCAAAGTAGCCCTTGTCGGTCACGGTGTTCATTAGGAAATGATCAATAAAAGTCATATCTTTAGTAGGGACAATTGTTTTAATTTCACTGCTAATTCCCACCTCTTACCAAAGTAGGAATCTATTATACATTGGCCCGCAGTAGGGGACTGTGTAAAGGTTTTATTCCCCAGGATTCCCTTATGACTATAAGACCAATTAGGAGTTTTCATACCCATTAAATACCCCCTCAACCTCATAGAAGGTTGGTTCTTGGCCAAGTTCCACCCATCCCAAATTGTTATTTCCTGGTTACAACACACATACCTGTTTGCCTGGGGAAGGTCTAACAATGCGCCCGCCGTAGCTGAGTCCACCTTAAGAGTTGAGTGCCATCCCAATGTCATTTTTACTTTACCACATATGCTTCCCCAGCATAGTGACCAACAGTTGTGAATTGGCTCCTCAAAACGTTACACATTATATTTCTCAACTGAGTATCACCTTAAAGAATCCCAGTTAACTTTCTATAAAAGTGGACACCAAGATGTAAGTGAAAACGGTCCCACTATTGTCAACAGGAGACCCTCCCAAAGGAACCAGGGACCAAATTCAAAATGTTCCCACACAAGATCTCAAGCATGTTCCTAACATAAAAGGAATTTTGAGAAACCCAGATAATGGAAATAGGCAGATGTGCGAAAATCAGAGGTATACACCAAACTAGTATTGGCTGAAGTACAGGGAAAAAGAGAAAGAAGTAGGGTTGCAAACTACAATAGAACAAAGATTATAATTTCCTGACTGTCGGTCTATTCGTTGATACCCCACCACAAAATAATTGCAGCACTAGTTAACCCCTTCTTTACAATAAACCAATGTGCAAATATTCAAATGTGTAACTATGCAGATAAATAGTGCAAAGATACCAATAGGTGCAAATATGCAAATGTGCAAATATGCAGATATAACTGTGGAGATATATCAATAGTGCAATAGTGCAGGGAAGTATTAAAATGGGGAAGGGCGCATACAATTTAACTAACAGTACATTGATAAGAGCTGCAGCATCTACGTACTGGTGCAAGTTAACCAAACATAATTGTTTACAGAATAACACAGTGCAAAATACACAGATGGCAATGAATTTTGTTAAAAGGCGAATAGAAAAAATGTTAGAGGGTAAAAAGTGTTAAAAGGATTACAAGATAAAAAAGAAAAAGAGAAAAGAGATTAATTATAAAATGAATGCATGCACAGCGAAATAGCAATTAATCCAAGATAATCACAATGAATCCCAATACTCATTAGTTGGGACCCTCAATATGATGCATTAGTGATTGAACGCTAAAGAAGGATAAAAGGGAAAAAATAAAAATATATAAATGAGTCCAAAAATTGTCCAATAATGGTTCAAAAACAAACTCAAGTGAATAGATAAGAATACATTTGAATTTGAGTTGAAACAGGAGCGGGAGCCGGGAGCTTGCAGTAGACAATTCCAGGAGGTCCTGGGCAAATGCAATCCCAATAATAGTTTTCAAGTTGACATCGAGCTCTGCAAAAAGGCGCCAAAGACTCTAGGCTCTAGTATCTAGTCACTGACCCCGTTATCATAGGGACCGGTCCCAAATCCACAAAATGATCAAAATGCAGGCTAGGTCATCGTTCGAAATATCTACAGCGGCACACTCCCACGTTGACAATATACTGACAGCATGCCAAATAAGTCCAGGCCAGAAGCTCCCCCCTGCAGGCTATGGTACCATGAAAAAAATCCCACCTGGTACCACACTCCCGCGGTGCAAGGAAACCTCCCTGAGAGAGATTGTGAAGAAGACACAGCCCGGGTTTCAAACTAGCAACTGTAGAAAATGAATATTCATTGGCACAACTGATTAGTTGTTAGGTTTAGCTTACTGCGTTCCGATTACTGCCAGAGATACCAGTTCAGTTAATTTGTGACATGGGGAGGCAGAGGCAAAGGAGGGTGGTGGACACTACTTCATGCCCTCACCCCAAACACCTAAAACACTCCCGCAACACTCTGCTTCTCTCTATGAAGTGTGGGGTGTTTTACAGGATCTCCTCCTCCTTTGTAGTTGAAAGTGAAAAAAGGATGAATCAATGCTTCAAGTTCCTCCGACAATAGGAACATCAGTAACACCTAAAACACTCCTGCAACACTCTGCTTCACTCTGGGAAGTGTGGGGTGTTTTAAAGGATCTACTCCTCCTCCGTAGTTGAAAGTGAAAAAAGACTGAATCAACGCTGCAAGTTCCTCCAACAAAAGTAACAATAGTAACACCTAAAATACTCCTGCAACACTCTGGTGTCTACTGAGTTGGAAATACGCTTTGGAAAGTTGTACAAAGTTGACAGATCAACTAATAAGGGCTCTAGGAGCTCTGACAGGGTAAACTCTCGACTTGAAACCCTGAAGATCACTGCTTTTGACATTATTCGCCCTGAGGGCTACAAGATCCTGTCCAATCCCAGGCCCTCCCGGTCTGGTGGTGGAGTGGCTCTGATCTTACCTGAGTGGGCTCCTGCCTCCATCAAGCCCACTCAAACCTATTCATACTTTGAACGCCTAATGTGCAGGCTGTCTGTCTCACCTACCTTCTCTCTCACTCTCGCTACAGACCCCCGGACCAACCTCCCTCTTCCTCTCAGAATGGGCTGATCTGTCCCCCTCTCTTCTTGCCTCCTCCCCCAAACTTATCTTCCTTGGGGATTTTAACATCCATCTTGACTCCCGTGATGTGCATCTATTTTCTTCCTCGACCTCTGCAACACTAATTCCCTCACTATCCTTCCCTCTGGTCCAACCCACTGTGCTGTGCACACTTTGGATGCTCACATCTCAACAGAAATCCCTCTCTCCTGGTCTGACCACTCTCTCCTCATTTCCATCCTTGGCCTCCCCTGTCCCCAGAATACACCGCCTGCCCTGCCAGTCTCCTTCTCCATCATTCCACTGATGAAGCGTGTGTCAGTCGATGCATTTGTCTCCTCCTTCATCCCTATTCTGCCCCCTTCATTGGACTCTCCTTCTGACTCTGTTCTCACTAAACTCCATCCTTCTATCTCTAACACCCTAGACACCCTTGCCCATGTCATGAAGATCCACATGAAGCCTGCCTCCAAATGCAACTCTTGTTGTGACTCCAACGTGGCAAATTTGAAACACAAGTGCAAAGCTGCTGAGCAGAAGTGGCAGACTTCTAGCTCATCCCCTGACAAACCGGCCTGCTAGCTACTCCAAAGGCAATAATGAATCTCCATCTGATCCACGAAGAGGGCTCATGTCCAAGCCCTCATCTCGGGAGCCATCAACAACATGTCTGAACTCTTTAAGATCTGCAAGGAACTTCCAAGCCCTCTGCTCTGTACTGGCAACACACTTTCCCACCAAAACCCTTGGCATCCTGTCCTCTCTGTCATCTGCTCCCTCCACCAACAAATGCTCCCCTGATCCTCCAGAATCATCAAGGACAAAAATGCCTCTCTTGCTCCAGCCTTGGACTATAACAGTCTCTCTTTTCTGATCGTCCAACCACTCCATCCTCATAAACCGTATCCATGATACCCTAGGGAACACGGACAGGGCACTGCATGGTTGACCTCCTTCCTTTCTAGCAAGTTTCTCCTTTTTCAAGTGCAAATGGTTCCTTTTCTCTCCTGCACCACACTCTCTACCTTTGGCATCCCTTAGGGCTCTATACTATCGCCATGGCTTTTCAACATCTACCTGGCCCCTCTGGCTTACCTGATCTCCACTTTCTCCTCTTATTGCCAGTGTTGTGCAGATGACACACCGCTCTCTTTCAAGCTGCCTTTCATTACCACCCCATACCTGACTGCAAGACTGCCATTCAGGCATGGTGCTCTGCCAATGATCTCTACCTTAATGCCAGTAAGACAGAAAACCTTCTCATTGGGATGCCTGCTGCCTGTTTCCCCCCACTCTCTGGCCAGACTCCTTGGATCATCTCCCCTCACCAACTTGTGAGGCAAACAACCTTGGGATCTACTTTGACTCCTCTCTCTCTCTTGCTCTCCACACATCATGGATCTTGCCAAGAAGTCCAATTTTCTGTTTCATCTCCTCAGGTCGCATTCTACTTTTCCTCACCTTCCCCCAGAAGCTCAATGTCTCCAGAGCCCTGGTTCTCTCTAGGGTTGATTACTGCTATACCCTCTTCCTCAACCTGCCTCTTTCCTCCCTTCATCCCCTTCAACGTATCCAGAATACACTGTGAGAATTATCCTTCACTTCAAGAGCAGGTAATGCATCTCTCCAGCCCTAAAATCTCTCCACTTGCTGCTGGTCACTGCAACAATCACATTTAAGACCCATTGCATCATCCACAAGGCTGTCTGGGGCCTGGGACCTCTTTACATCTAGCATTCCCTCGCAAAATACCTCTGAACCAGAGTCCTTCTGTCTTCTGGCTCCAACTATCTGCAGGTCAAATGGTTCTCCAAGCAGAGAGTGGGAGGTAGATCCCTTTCCGTGGCTTGCTCCTCCCTCTGGAACACCCTACCGCCCTCAGACCTAAGCCAGATCTTCATAAATTCCAGAAAGTTCTTAAGACTTTCCTTTTCTCCTTTCTTCTCTCTCCCCCTCCTGTGCTGAATGCTCCATCTCCTGCTGCAACTGCCGCCTGGGTCCTTCAGAGCCATACAGAAGCCAGACCATACCCTACCAGTCCCCCCAACAACCTTTGCCAGCACTTGTCCTCAGTGCATTTGGTCTTCCCTATGCACTGCACTCGCGCCCCCCTCACCTGGCACCTTCTGCCTTGGCCCACCCAGCTCTTGCCTGCCCCCACCACTGGGGGTACCCCACTCCTGCACTTCCGCGGACACCCATTGAGCAGGAGATGGAGACTGCATGAGCATGGATCTCTGCAAATGAGTGTGATGTCTGTGGACTAATTAAAAAAGTGCCATGCCAGACCGGACATTTCGGGACACGGCACGATGTCCGCGGACACCCAATTTCATAAGCAGATAGCCCAGACACCCTTATAATCTGCTGATTATTATTATTTTTGTAAAACAGTAGATATGTCATCATCACTCATTTCTTCTTTTGGAAAGTTATCTTCCAACTACTAGGTGTGCTTGCCATTTCTGTTAAAATAATAAAATAGTGACATTGTTTATAAGACATTTTTATCTAATGAATGGTAATACTAGAGAAATAAATACAGTGTACTTTCTATTTGGTAAGAGGTTGCTTTGGAATGAGCACTTGATGTATGTGAGTCTGTATGAAGAGTTGTACTGAACTGATAATATGATGTGCACAGTTATAATTTCAAAAGTTATGTCATCAGTGATGTAATCAATGACATTTGTGATGTCATATTTGATGTCCTCAGTGTTAGTCTTAGCAATGCATGGTGGTAGCACAAGTTATGATTGTTTAGCTTACCATAACTGGCACATTTCAAGGGTTTTTAGGTTTTACTTGAAACCAAAACGTCCCTTTAACAATGTTTTCTCACTGAATTACATAGGTATATACTAGTGTAACTTAACCATAACGTTCCTTTAACAAAGTTTTTTCACCCAATATATTGGTTGCCGCCTTATAGTTAAAGTGAGTCACATAGGAACCCCTCAATATTCTATCGTTTATGACTTTTGATTCAAGTAACGGTTTTGAAAGTGATTAAAGACCCGTGGGACCCCCAGAGTGCAAAGTTTCATGAAGATTTGTTCAAAAATAAAATAGTTATTAAGCACCCAAAAAAAATTCAAAAGTGCTGCCTTCTTCCCATTCATTTTCACATAAACAGACAAGGTAAATGTTTGCCAAAACAGCACAGCCCAAACCGCTGGATGGATTTGGACAAGGTCTGAAACAACTTGGGCATGAATCGTTGACTCGCGATCCATGCATGGATTGGGAATATTTGTGCAGTCATTTTTTAAATATTTATGGGGTAAGGGGGTGCCCTCTTCCCAAAAATAGATATTGATTTTTAGGGGATTTAAACAAAAATAGGTGTTTTTAGAAATAAATCGACTGCAATCTTGTTTTTCTCTCGATGCGGGCAAAATTCCTGGCTATTGCCGAGGATATCGAAAAATGATGGGAGGGAAGTTTGAGTGCACCAAGTGAAATTTTGGAGTTAGAGGGGGTCTAGGGACTGAGTTTGCAGCATGAAGCTTTCGGTAGCCTTGGCTATAGCAGAGAAAAGCTGTCATCTGAAAGCAAACTGCGCCACAGAAACAGCGTGTGTTGTGGGGGGATAGGGAGAAAGTACAAGAGGTAAGAGGCCATCTGTGGAGTGGGGGAGCTGGCACAGATGAGGGGGCACTTGGTTAGGTGCTGGGGAGGAAAGGATTTTTTGTGGCCCTTTTGCTGATATTCGTGTCTATATCTGAGGCTACAAAGGACTACAGATAACCGCGGGTATGAGTAGTTCTGTTCCCGCGGCTATATATTTTGAGGTGTTAGTGTTTCATTTCTTTTTGAAAGTTATTTCTATAGGTGTAGTGACGTCGGGGGTGGAAAAACACTGACCATGGCCACGTGATGTGGTAGGTATTTGGGAATCTTTTTTGTTTTGGCTGTGTGTTTTCAGGCTTTTGTATATGTGAGACGTTGGAAAAAAGAGAAGGGATTAGTTTAACAATATTAATATAAAAAGGATCAATTGTATTCCATTTGTAGATGTCCCGTACAATGTATTTTAGGTTGTGTGTTCTTACTTATGGTATTATGTTGTGTGGCTGCTGAATGTTTGTTTACTCACTTTACTGTTATGTATTATTCTGTGCTTGCTTATTTTCTGTTACTTTATTGTTTGTGGGTATTTACACTGTATATTATGTTTATAAAAATTGGTCATGTGGAAATGTATTTGCGGCTACTCAGTAGCTATCCAGTGTGCAGCATTGCTATTCGTGGGTAGATGTGGTACCCTGTGCAGCCGCCACTATTTTCGAACAAATGGAACGTGAAATGTTTGTGGACATGTGGTAGCCGCGGTTATGCAACATTTTGGGTGGAGTAGCATCGTAGATGTATTGAGTTTTGGGGGGAATTGGGAAAGATCAGGGTAGTGGAGGAGGATCATGGGGAGTGGAGAGGGGCTGGTATGTGTGCTAAGGACACTTGTCTGGAGTTTGGGTGAGTGGAAGTACATTTTTTAATTTGTAGTTTTTTTTAAATAGCTGCTTGTAGTATAAAACATCCATGTATGGGTCTTATATAATTGTGTGTATAAAACACATATATATGGGCACGTCAACAATTTTTGTCTTTTCATTGGTAGTCTATGTAGGCGCGGTTATATTTATAGCCGCATATATAAATATACATTTTCTGTGCAATAATCGTATTGTTATGTGGATTACATATCAAAGAATTTTGTCGGTGTGCGTTATTTTTTGTGTTTAGATGTTGTCTTGTTTTATTTAATGTTTTGAAGGTTGGCTTACATTGGATTTTAGTTTGTAAAAAATGTACGTGTACCCATGGCCACAGGTAAGCTTTGTAGCTGCGTTGATTATTCACGGCTACTAACGATGCTGTCAGGGTTTTCTATGTGTTTCAGTGTTTCTAAATGGCTGGTGTTCATGTTGTCATGTTTTAAATGTGTACTTCATTGTGATAGGTTGTAGTGAATATGTCGGCCATTTTATTAGTTTACTTACAATACAGACCTCTTTTTCTGGTTTTGATTTTGGAAAGTATGAAACTTCCCATTTTGTCTACTTTTCTCATTTTGACTAAAGAACAGTGTTACTTGTGATAACATATGATTGGCATGATTCAATTCTTCGTCATAGTTTTGTTGAAATTTTGATTTGATAATATCATGATAATGGGATTCTGTGGTTTTTTTACTGTATTTGTTAACAATGAAGTGGCCCTGCACTATATGTAGAAAATGGGAGTGGGATAATTATTGGAAGTAGTTTATTAAGAAATAAATTGAATTATACTGAGGTGCATGATATAGAATCATGAAATATACTTGTTGCATTCAAAATTAAAGAATTATCACAGAGCAGTAGAATTGTAATTGAATCTACAATGCTTTTTTAATCACTTTTTTTAATCACAAATTATGTGTATTGAAGTGATTTTTGGGGTTATATTAAAATGTGCGTGTTTTAAAAAGATGTATTTTGCTGTTGTGTTGTGATTTGAAAATGTGTGTTTTAAAAGAGATGTGGTTTGTTGAAGTGTGTTACTGTGTGGTTATGCATACCAGAAAAATACATTGTTTTTATTTGTTTAATTTCAAAACAAATATCTTTGATTGGTTTTATTCTTAAAAACATATTCATAAAGTATGTAAGAACGGTATTAGTTGTGCAAACTGCTATTATGTAAAAAATAAATGCAATAGATGTTTTGGTGCACATTGACCAAATAAATGCAGGTGCAGTATATGTTCAGCAATGCTATTTTAGTACACAAATTAAAGGTTCTAAAATGTTGGGATGGTTTATTGGACATTTAGATTTTCTTGTTACTGTACTGTTAATTGATACAAAAATACTGTTAGTTGTCAATGGCAGTTTACTGGGCATACAGGTTCTTACATGGAGTTAAGGCAAATATTTAGCGTGCCCATATTTACAGGTTATGACTAATATGAGGGCTTTAAAAAATACCTTAGGGCATTATTTGATGCAGGAATGGCCCCTTGGCTTTGGGTTTATTGCTATGAATACTCCTATTATGTAAAAAAGAAATGGTAATCAGGGAGATTAAGCTTCCTCTGGTATCTTTTACGCATTCGGCCCTTTACGTCCGCTTGAGCCCAACCAACTCCATCTAAACATTACATTGACCTGGAAGAGGTAATCCTATTCTCACCAGGAATCTGACATAACTACATGAAAGCTCGCGGCGCATCTCATTAAGGGTTGCTGTCGCTCTCAACTGTTTGTAAAAATTCATTTCATTGAATTGTAAACAAATAAATAAAAAAAAAAAAAAAAAAAAAAGAAATGGAATTATTTTTTCAGTGCAAATTTCAGCAATAAATGCAGATGCAGTATGTGTTAAGCAATGCTATTTTAGTACACACATTAGAGGTTGTAAAATGTTGTGAAGGTTCTTTTGAAGTTTGCATATGCAACAGTTTAAAATAGGAAACACTGTTTTTGTTTTAATGTTCTTGTCGTTGTACTGTTATTTGTTATCTAAGTACTGGCAGCTGCCAATGGCAGTTTACTGGGCCCACTGATTCTTCTATAGAGTTTAGACAAATATTTAGCATGTCCATAGTTACAGGTTAATAAACACCCTGGGGCAATATTTGAAACAGGAATGCCCCCCTGGCTGAAGGTTTATTGCTATTAGGATTGTGGATTGTTAGGATTGTATTCCTTGAAACTGGAGTAGTAATAGTGTGTTTAAGTGCTCAGAAGACAGACCTGAATTTTATTTTGCAACTGAAAAAGATTTCTGGCATGGAATGGAATAAGATGTCTGTTCACACTTTCGATGGGTGTTATTTAATACAGGAGGATTATGTCTCAAACTGGCACTTAATGCTTTCTGAATGGTATGGCCAATACTGGGCTGCAGCCTTTTTTGGCTTGTGGTTTTACTTGTTAATTGTAGCTGAGAGCCGCGGTTGTGTAGAATCAATCTCCACCCATTTAAGGTGCTTCCAGCAACAGCAATAATGTCAAAACACCTGTAGAACTGGAACACTGCATGTGAAGATTCATTCGAAATGCCAGAGAGATTTAGAGAGAAGACTTCTTTTTGTATTGTGTTTTCTTTTTCGTGTTGTTATTTTTATTATTTTACATATTCCTTCTAGGTTGGACATTCCAACCTGTCTTACCATGAGAGTAGCAGTAGTGTTAATAGCGTTATCATTTGGGTTCTGACAGTGGGTTAACACAAGATCTGGCGCCCCCCTGCAAGCCATGCTGAGGGGACCCCCCAACTCGGCAACAAATCATGAGTAGCGCCACACTCTGGGCTGCCCTAGATTACCACACTTGCACAATATGCACAAATGTGTTGCTGAAGGGGTATGCCACACACTGCACTAGGAGAAAGATATAACTATGTGTTTTAATGCAATATACAGCACAATTTCTAAGAAAAATGGGCTTAAAAGCCACAGTGTTTGCTATTGTTGTGTAGGGTAACAGCAATCTAATACATACAAATCACCAACAGTGCACATGAACAGTAATGCTTTGCTATTAAAAATGCCATGCCACAATGAAAACATGTCCAACTGGCTGCTCAATGTAGACCAGTGTAGACACAACATTACAGTAAAGCATGCCAGGCCACCTTAAGACATGCCTAGATTGGTTGTACCAACATGCCAGCCGAAGCAAGAAGAGAACACACATTCAAGCCTGTGTCTCTGTGGTCTCTAACAATACAGCCAAACTCTTTAGAATCTGCAAGGAACTGGCCAATCCTGTTGCGGTTTCTACCTCTCCTGTTCCCTCAACAGTCCCACTGTACAGCTTTGGGCTCTCGCTTCTCCGCTAAAACTCAGGACATCCTGTCCACTATCTCCTCTTCCTCACTCGGTCCCCTTTCGCCATCTCTCCCTCACCTCCTCCATTCTCCTCTTTCTCCCTAACACCTGACAAGGTTTCTAGACAAGTCCCATCTATGGAAGTGTCGTTGAAACAGGAGCTCGCCTGCTCCTCCAGAACCATCAAGGACCACATTGACACCCTTGATCTAGCCTTGGCCGATTTCTGTAATCATTCTTTTGCCACTGGGACTTTCCCCTCACCCAAACTCTTGGAAAAGCTGGACAACTGCCAGCTTACTCTCTACACTGAATCTGTTGGTTGCCTCCATGACCATCAGTCTGGTTTAAGAGCTGCCAGAGGCACGGAAACTGCTCTCCTGAACACCTGTGAAGATCTGATCTCTAACCTTGATTCCAGCATGCCTTCTGTCCTCATCATCCTGGAACTTTAATCTGCATTCAACACGGTCAACCACGCCATCCTGATCAATTGACTCTGTGAGAACCTGGGCATCATGGATCAGGCCCTGCAGTGGCTGACCTCCTTCCTCTTGGACCGCCCCTCCCAGGTCCAACTTGGTCCCTTTCACTCCACCACCTCTCTCTACATGTAGCGTTCTCAAGGGCTCTATCCTCTCACCAGGGTTTTTCAACATCTACTTGGCTCTGTTTGACCCACCTAATCTCTACCTTCTCCTCTAATTTACAGTGTTATGCGGATGCCACTCAGCTTTCTGGATGCCACTCAGCTTTCCTTCTGGCTCTCCTCAGCCTCTACTCTCCTCTCTCCCTCATTCCTGGTGTCATCTTCAACTCCACTCTCTCTATCTCTCCTCACATCTCGGACGTTGCCAAGAAGTCCCACTGCCAGCTGCACCTCCTCAAAGGGACTTTTCCATTTCTCACTTTCCCCCAGAAGCTCATGGTCTCCATAGCTCTGGTTCTCTCTAAGCTGTACAACTGCAAAAGCCACTTTCTCAAACTGCCTTCTACTATTCTCAGCCCTCTACAACTAATCCAGAACAGGACTGCAAGACTTATCCTTGGCCTCAAGCCCAGGGACTGTATCTCTCCAGTCATGAAATCTCTCCACTGGCTCTCAGTGGATGCAAGGATCAAGTTCAAGACCCTTTTCATTGTCCACAAGGCTTTCTGGGGCTGGGATCCACACTACATCAACCGCTATCTTCCAAAATACATTCCTTCTCGAGCCCTAAATGTTAGATGCTTCTCCAGACAGAGAGTGGGGGGGGTAGATCCTTCTCCCCTGCAGGTGCCTCCCTCTGAAATGGCCTCACTGACCCTCCCAAACTTGAGCCAAACCACCTGAAGTTCCAGAAGCAGCTCAAAATGTTCCTCTTCTCCTCTGCTTTCTCTCTCTCCCTCCCCTGCTGACCTACCTGTCTGCTGTACCAACTGGTTGCTTGGCTACACTCTGTCTCACTGAGTCCCGGTTCTTTCTTGATCAGTCACCCTTGCACTGCATCCAGGCCTACCACGCAGTTAAGGGCTGTAACTGTAACCCTGCAGTCTCTTGTTCTCCTTGCACTACCCAGAGCCGCACTGCCCTGGTGGCACTTACCCAGGGCATTGCTACCCTCTTTTCCCCTCCCCTCTCCCTTGCACTTGCCCCCTCCCTTTCCCCATGCACTTCTCATTCTCGCACTTGCACAATCTGAATGACACAAGGCTTAGTAAGATCATTTGTCTTGTCCTCCCTCAGTTTTCCTTCCCTTGACTTGTCGTGCCTAAACACACTTGTGTACAGGTGCCTTATATATGACTTATCATAAAATAACATATCATTTTATCACAGATGCCCAGAAAAATATACAGTGCCACAGTAAGAAACGGCTAGACTGGCAGAACCCACATTCCAGTCTAGCCAGGTAATTGCACTTAGCAGGACTGCTTTATCAGAAATGCCCTGTTAAAATAACTCATACCAAACTGGGGAATGACCAGACTGGCTGCACTAAAATGCCTCTCGAGCCACTAATACCACATAACATGCCTGCTTAGCATGGACATGGATAAACATTAAGATTTATTGCACAAACCCACCCCCTCACACATCCCTTCTCCCTCTCATCCCCTACCCCAACCTCCAAAACTATCCATTATTGGGCCAGAATTACCTCCATGTCCCTCTTCCTTGTCCCAGTGCTTACGCATGAGGCTCCTTGCCTCACTGGTAAGTATTGGTATGAGGAAGAGTAGGACTAGGAGTAATGAAGATTACAGGAAGCTAAGTCAGGCATTACCTTCATGTACCTCTACCTTAGCCCAGTACTTATAGTACATAGTGCCTCATACACAAGTACTGCCTCATACACAAGTACTGGGATGAAGAAGAATAGGGCTAGGTGTAAAGAAGATTACCAATAATTAATCAAGGAATTAAACACAAGTAGTGGAGCAACACCATTGGGCTGACTGGGCTTCAGCACTCCCCCCCACTGAAATTGTGGGCTATGTTGACTTGACCTGGCTGACCTACAGAGCAGTTGCCGGACAGAAAATGACACAGATGTTAAACGGCACCTGTGTTTTGCCATTAACAAGGGCCTGGGCCAGAAATTACTAATATACAGCATTTCACTATTAGTACCTGCATTCAAATGCCACATTTTTTAAGCAATTGAAATTGTGATGTGGGTTTAGTACTTGCATGCCAGGGGAGTGATTGGAAGGGAAGAAAGGAAACAGGAGACCAGTCATTCTCAAAGCAGCCCATAAGTGGGTGCTTTCAGACCTAAAAGAGAGAGTTAACTGCTTGTAACATTGAATCTGCACTAGAATAGTCTCATTAAAATGCGTAAAGAAGTTAGATGCCCGCACACAAATAAATGTGCTTCTCCCCACCACACATGAACTTGCCTCTCCCAACATTTGAAGGGTTAGCCCCCCTGAAATGGAGGTTTTGTTGCACCCCTGACCACAAGCACGCACACCATTTACCATATATACACACGCACACCCAGCCATCCATATATTTAAGAATGCACTCTTTCACCATACAGGCACACCCAGGCAGCCACCCATCCATTTAAGTTTGCACCCTTTCACCATAAAGGCACACACAGGCAGCCACCCGTACATTTAAGTGTGCAACCTTTCACCACACAGGCACACACACCCAGGCACTTACCCATACATTTAAGTGTGCACCTTTTCAACATAGAGGCACACCCAGGCGGTCACCCATACATTTAAGTGTGCATCCTTTCACCGTACACACACACCCAGACACCCATACATTTGTGTGCACACTTTCACAATACCCTCACCCAGACAGTCACCTATATATTTAAGTGTGGACACTTTCACCATACAGGCTCACCCAGACAGCCACCCATACATTTAAGTGTGCATCCTTTCACTGTACACGCACACACGCATACCGAGTCATCCATACATTTGTGTGCACTCTTTCACCATACACTCACACACGCACACGCACACGTCATGGGTTGAGGGGAGCCATAATATTTCAAAAATACATTGGGCCTCATTAGGACCCTGCACCGTTCATACCGTCCCGCAGCATTACGATTTCTGCTTGCGGGTTCCTGACAGTCCACCAGGTATTACCTTGCGGGCTGTGCGGCACCAGCGAGCATAACTCGTAATTGTGCCGGCGCAACCATGCTCCCCACCCCCATTCTGCCCTATTGGGCAGAAAGGGGATCGCGAGCCTGGCGATACCACCACTCGTGAACAGGCTTTTAATGGCCCATTCATCTCGTAATAGGCTGGTTATTGCCAAATCGCGGGAGGCGGTGCCGGTAGCGAGCATGGGGGTAACCGTGCTTGCCATACAGGCATGGCTACCGCCATGCTCGTAATGAGGCACATTGCTTCTTTTTGAAGTCACTCTGACTTCATAAAGAAAATATTTCCGTTAAGGACTGCACCATAACGAAACACTTTCTTTATGAAGGAAGAGTGACTTCAAAAATAAACAATTTATTTTTGAAGTCATAGGGCTTCCCCCACCCCATGACATGGTGGCCTCCAGTCTAGGGTCTTCATGTCATGGGGTGGGGGTAGCCACCAGACTTTTTGTATTCACTCTGCTATCATAAAGAAATAATTTCTGTAGAAATGCAGAATAAATTCAAAACGAAAATGTAAAAATAAAATATTGAAAAAAAGATTTTTTTTTTACTCCAAGTGGGGCCCCCTTCCAGAACATGTGGACGTGGGGCCCCCCACACTACAGGGGTTGCAGGGGCCGCTGTTAAACCAGTGGGTTCTGAATCCATTGCCACTGAGGAAGAAGGCAACTGGGGTGAAAACAATTGCTGACAGCTGGCGCTTCTTCCAAATCAAACAACAATGTTGTAGAAAAGAGGTAGAGGAGGTACTTTGTACAAGTGCTACGTCACAAACACTTAATGAACTGTCAATTTTGGCAGCTGTATCAACTTGATATGTTGTATTTTTGTCGGCTGATAATGTGTAAGTTAGGAGAGTTATATGTGATGTATGCCACCAGAGTGCATTTTTTGTGGTATTTAGAGTGTGCCTTATTAAAGACTATTGCTTACTTTCTTACAGATTTGTATTGACAGATTCACAAACGTCTGTATATTATGTTTATTCATATTCAGTTTAATTAAAAAAGAAAAATATGTAAAGAAATCAATGGGATACAAAGTCTGTTCACCCTTTTAATGGTTGATTTCTAATACAAGAGAAGGTCATGTGCATACTATGAAAGCTCAGAATATGTTTAGGCACTATGTGTATGATCTTCTCAATGCCTTGGGAGAATTTCAACTAATTCTGTATGAGGGATTGGTGCTTTGAACCATGTGTTATAGCAGTATGTAACATCTTCTGGTTGGTGTGGCCAATACTTGGTTGTACATTCTGCGAAAAAATACTAAAATGTGGTCCTTCTAATGTACTGTCACAAAAACTGCAACAGTTTAAAATAGGAAACACACAGATTTATTTGAATTGTTCTTGAAACTGTACTGCTACCTGATACAGAAATACTTATTTATTTAATTTAATGTGATACCGATTTTAAATAAATAAATACATAAATACACATATATCAAGTCATATAAAACAATACTACAACTTATTACAAAGTAAAACTATAGAAAAAAAAGTGAAAATTCAAGAAAATTCAAACACATCACTCATAACTCATACCACAAAATTCAGTATCCAAAATTCATATAGCATCAGACATACGCATATAACATCTTAAAATCAGTTAAATTAAATCACACATTTTGAACTTTACAAGTAATAAGTGGAGAGTGGAATGATCTTGTAGGTCATTTGCCCAAGGGGCCAATCCTCGGGACAACTCAGTATCAGTGTCACTCTCTTCCCTTATAAGACCTTAATTGATTGTGGGCATAGAGTTAATACACCCACCATTTCATATCCTCAGCATTGCTCTTTAAATCCCTGTCGCTTGTCCTTATTTTCCAATAGTGTCTGCAGTTGTTCTGGTTTCAGCAATGGACCATACATCATATAAGGAGATCTGGAGGCTAGCATTGAGAGTATTTATGCTTTGGTACCAAAATTCAGGATCTTTAATATAATGAGGGTTATGTACAAATTTCCCATAATGTTTAATGTACACAGATCCCAAAACTGGACACTGTGTTAATATGTGGTTTGCAGTTTCCAACTTCTTACTGTTATTACTCAGTCGACATGTTCGCTCAGCCCAGGGCAGTTGTCGGTGTTTACCCACAACCGCCAATACAGGTAGTTGGTTGAGTCGCAATAATAACATAGATCTCCTAAGTTTGCTCAAAGGACAGAGATTTAGCTATTTTTGCGCCTGCTTAAAAAAGTAGAGCATACAAGTTACGTGCTTGTAACTTTTCAATTTCTCAAGATGGTTAAAGTCACTTTGCCAAACCCAAGTGTCCATATGTTTACCAAGAGTATATTTCAAGTTCTCATGTTTTTCCCCCCACTGATGGGTCCAACAGATATCCTTGAAGGGTTGGTCCATACTATCTCTAAGGCCAGACAGTTGTTTGTTACAAATATCTTCACCCAGACTGGAAAGTAACAAGTTAATGGGGTTTTAACAAATTTTAATGTATAGCTCAGCCCTCTTTTTCAACACCAATGATTTAAGAGAAAGTAGCCTGAGATCCAGCCTAATGATGGACATTAGAATAGACTTGGGTAACCCCAATAATTTCTTCTAGAATTTACCTTTGAGTATCTGTAGCCACTCTAGGTCCATATCAAAGAGTGACTCCAAGCCATAACAAATCATAGGTATCATGCATTATATATACAGCTGACATGCCACCCAGATAGAAAAAAACACTTTGTTTACATTTAAACTGATAAATGAACGCTGTTAATTGGGACACCTTCACTTTACAGGCTTGTATGCACTGACAATGACCACCTTTCACAGCAAATTCTACTCCTAGGTACTTATAGGAAGTTGCATACTGTATCTCTAATGATCGAATACAGGAGTGAGGTCGCGCAATATTTCCACTGGAATATGCCAGTATCTGGGTCTTTTCTTGATTAATCACAAGACCATTGGTTTCTGCTTATTGCCACAGATTGTCCACAGATCTCATTAACCTACTAAAGGTATGGTCAAAGACCACTAGGTACACTGCATATGCCATAACAAGACATGTCTACTACCAAATTTAAGAGGAACATTAGAGGCTTCCTGTAAATGTTGGGGTACATCTGACACAAAAAGATTATACAGCAGGGTTGCCGTAAAACAACCCTGCTTGACAGCCGTATTCTGTGTTACTGCTTTAGTCATGGCACCTCCACTGTCCAATTTCAACCGGACCGTGGTATCAGCGTGAAGCAATTTGAGGAAATAGAGTACTCCCTCAGGGCATCCTAATTTATCGAGTTTGAGCAATAGTTGATCCCAGCTGCTTTAAAGCCAATGTATAATGCATTCAAAGGAGGGCTTTTGGATTCCAATGCTCCACTCCTCAATGAGTGCAAGATCATCAAATTATGAGAGGTAGAATACCCTGCTCTGAAACCACTCTGAAAGCCTTCCAGAACTCCCAATCTGTCTGCCCAGGCTTCAAGTTCACTGAGTAATATGGAGGTCGAACAGCTTTCCTATACAGTCGAGCATAGAAAGCAATCGGTAGTTACCGGGATCTGTTTTGATCCCTTTTTTATACACTGGTACAAGGATAGCTGTTCGCCATGTATTAGGGATTGTTCCTTCTCTCATTACTCTCTCGAATAACATTTTGAGTAGGCTCGCCCAGAACCCGGCATTTTTTTTTAGTACTATGTTGGACAAGCCCTTGGGCCCCAGAGCCTGTGAGGATTTCAAGTTAATTTTATTTTCCAAACCTACCACTGTCATCTCCACAAGGGGAAACACAGTTTATTGTCCGTAGTCCTACAACCATGATTACCGCCTGGCTCATTACGACTCTCAAGGAATTCTTCCCAGACCTGGGCACTAGTAGGGTTCACCAGAGGTTGCCGCCTATCCCCCATCCCCCCTCCAGCAGTGCCCATATACTGCGAGAATTCCGAGAGCACATCACCTTCACCGTGTGTTGCCAAGCTTCATTTAGCTTATCTCTTTTCCTTAGTTTTAAGCATTGCCTATATTTGTTTTTTTAATATTCGTGTGGCCGTGTGTAAATTAATCAGAGAATTACAAGTTCTTTTAGCTATGCAAATTTCCTTTCTTTATTTTCTCTTAGCATCTCTGATTCCTCTGTCATAAGGGGCCTTAGTTAAAGAATCCTTTACCACCATATGTGATTTAGATGTAGCATGCACCCCTGAGAACGTACAGATCCAGCTCTGTATCTCCTCAATAGTCATAGATTCAAACCTGGAAAGGAAATCCGCATTACAGCTTAGAATGGTCATTTCTGCTACATAGATTTTGTTATCAGACCATACAATCCTTGTAGGGGCATGATTCACTAACAGATTTCCAGTATTAACAGTTACCAGAGTCTGTTCCATATCTCCAAAGTACATAGTGTGTGGGATTAAGGGTACCCTTTGGGCCCCCCGCCATACATTCAGTACAGCTTGGACCACTTGCTCTTCCAATGGTGGGGGACGCCTCCATTGCCCCTATGTTAACATCAGCCTTATGCTGACATTGGCATAGATGGGGCTGTTGCGAGAGGCACTTGGCATCCATTTTGTACACCCTCGACTCCATCTTTTTAGACTAGGCCTCACTGCGATAATACAAAAAGGCTTCTCTCCCCTCGCAGTACCTTGCATACCGCGCACATGGCCCCCACCCTTTCTCACTGTTTCTGAAAGTTTCCCAGCTCCATTCTCACGCTCGAGCTGGAGGCAATTGCAACAAAAACGAATGTAACATCTCGCTCTTCCTCTGAGATCACTGTCCCGTGTGTGAACCGGCCTGAGCCAGGCCTTGTAGCTGATCTGTCTCCACAAACCTGCCCATGCGCTCTTACCCTTGCTATTGGAAAATGACTGCTAGTATAGCCTTGTGTCCCTGTAAGGTATTCTCTTGATGTACCAGATATGGGACCCTGCCATGAAGCCCACCCCAGCGTGCCCTTATCCAAAATCAGACCTCTGTCACAGTATATTGCATCCTGCATGTAACAAATGTCAAGATGCCCCCAGTCTCTTTGATGAGTCCAGACCCACCCTGCGATCAATGGTATCATATTGGTCAAGACCCTTAACCTGGTACCCCATATAAGTCCCAATGAGTAATGGTGTGATTACATGTATGCCATTTATAGGTCTATGATGATTTGCTCAAAGGAACTGTAATGACTATTGTTCAGTGCATGTTTAATGGTGGTGCATTATATTAGGTTAGTTAGCGACCACCCTGCCTCACAGCGACCTGACCCTCACCCATGCTTGGACACAGACAGACCTAGTGATGCTCACCCTCCCGCCAACCCAGCAGCCAACCACAGAGGAGCGGCATCTATATGCGCCTATACAACGCAAGTTTGTGTCCAACCATAATGAACTTTGCAACATCATTTATGACCTTTCTGCCCTTATAATCAATTGTACGTGTATTGTTTGCCAGAGCGCTCTCGGGCAGCAGAGTTCTCTGGATGCCGATTTCTTATAAAAGAAAGACTAAATCTCGCAACCTGTTCTCTTAGTCTCATTCCCCTTTGGGGTGTGTCTATTTATTGGTATTGCACGTGCTAAAATGGGGATGGGCCTTTACATTAGATAACGCCTCATGATCACTCCAACCATTTACAGTTACAGACATGTCTATAACGAGGGATGCCATTTCAAAACTGATAAAAATATCGTCCAAGGTGCTCTTAGCAGCACCTGCTTTCCAGGTAGGTTTACTGGGACAATCACTAGGGGTACGACCATTAATAATTTCTAGTTCCCATTTGTTAAAGAAGCTTAACCAGCATTCACCTTCCTTGTCTTCTATATTATGTTCCATGACACTTTGGGCCTCGAGTCGTGTATTAGTGGCAATACCTCCGCCCCCCCTCAATAGGACAATTAAGATCTCTTGTAACAATAATATGATTGCTGTTTGAATCATATATCCAACGGATTAACAGGCAATGCAGAGAATCCTGGATCTTATCACTACACACACACCCTCAGAGGGTTGTAGATATTCACCAGTAATAATCTTTCCTAGTTATCTTTCAACATAATTGTCACCTCAACAGCACAAATATTATCTTCATCCAAGGTAGGTATCTTATTGGATTTTAGTGACTTAGAGACCCAATTATCAGCCGACCATAAGGCCGTCCAAGGAGGCCTTTATTGGTTGCTGTGTGATACAGAATATAAGCATCTCTCATGATGGGAGAAAACAACCACGTCTCTTGGAGTAAAAAGCAGGCATAGTTAGTAATCAAAGGAAGGGATCCAGTGTCAGACAAAAGAAGATTAAATCTACGGGTATTCCAGATAAGAAGAGACCAATTTTAATGATTTTGTACTGCTAGTGGTAGAGGATCGACTAACCACTACAGCATAATTTGTATGTCACTCATTTGAACCTTTTTGCCCAAGGGTAATTCAGGTTTGTTGCATGTTTTATTTAATGGATGATTTTCCTTCTCTCTCAACTTAAGGTCCACTTCTTCAAGGTTAGCATCAATTTCTATCCCAACTTGTGCCATGCTTTTCTTATGCTTCCGCATCGGTTGCCCTGTAGCGAGGACGTTACAATGCAACTCAGTGACTTTAGGATTCATGCTATTAAGTAGCTCCACAAAATTGAAATCCTCGGATCTTATGACACGTAACTTTGGAATGAGATGGAGTCCGGTAAGAAAGTCTGTTCTTGATAGCCATCTGCCTTTCTCTTTCTGGTTTAAGTTCTTTATACAACATATCTTATTATCCACAGGGTTGGAGTCACTCGATGTTTCCAATTCTTCTTCTATTGATTGAGTTCTGTCCTGGTCACTGATCTTAGCCCTCCGGTATGATGTGGAATCTTTGTTTTCTTTATGTTCCAGACATTCCAGACATTGTGAGAGTACTGAATCCTGAATATCACTGCTAACCAGGGAGATCTTGTTGGTCTTTTCCGGTATTATCCAACTTGTAAATGTCCCGGGACCTTTGGCGTTTCATTTTTTTGCTCTTGTAGCCTTTTTACAGGCTCTTTTGGATTTCTTCGGGGTGTGGCGGTGCAGTATCTTTTAGGGGTGAAGCATCCACAAATGTTAATTGCTGCACCGCCCCTGTCTTTTCCAAATGTCTCTGTTTTCTAGAATGGAAAACTACCGAGCTCTCACTTGTGTGTTTAATTTCTTCCTCTACAGAGAGGTCTAGTTCAACTTTCAGAAGTTCTTCTTCTCGTTCTTGATAGGATTTTCCTGTTGGGGGAGTCAGTAAATTGAGATGGAGTACAGAGTTCACATGAATCCTCCCGCATAACTTCAGCAGGATTTTCATGGTGAATTGCATCGACGCCTTAGATGCCTGTAACTCAGCCATTACTGCCATGTGAGACTGCAAGCCTTCTATATCGCTAGACTCTTCGAGTTTGTCTGACACTGTATTGCTCTCCCCCGAGTGCACGGAAAAACATAAATCACCAATGCAATTATAGAGCCAATACTTTGAACGCCGAAAGACGCAATAACTCGCAACCACACACTCTTAGAAGATAATCAGCACTTATACGGCTATTTATTCAAAGTTTAGAAGCAACCAGTAATAACATGGAAATAACTCACAGAAGTAATATAGACATAAATCACAGAAGAAGCAAAGAAGTCAAAAGGAAATACATCACCGTGAGCGTAACTGGATTCCTCATCTCGCCCAGAAGCGGCTGGAAGACCCCGGAAACAGCAAGGCCGAGAGCACTACAGCTCACAGGAATGCCAGACGTAAGTGTCCTCCTCCGGCTGAAGTCTCACCTGACCACCTCCTGGTTTCCGCATATATACACACTCCGAAAAGGTGTGGCAGTTCTCGAACCTTCTGGAAATGACACTTGCGCATTGATGAGCAGCTGTTGGTTGCCATCTGGGTCAATCGACAGCCACCCTCAAGGATCCGAGTGCCTCCCTCCTCTAAAAACACGCTACACGGAGAACAGTAACAAACCATAACAAAGTTAGCTTTCCCAGCAGAAATGTCCTTGACCGCATACCAGGTTTGGAAAGCATGTTTTTCTCAGCACTGTGAATCTAACACTCAGCAAAATGTGTGCAGCTTTTGACTGTGGCATGAAGTAAATATCCATCATGGCTCCGAGTGCTCCCAGAATGCACCGTGCACCAGCGTCATTTTAGTTCAAGCATAACAGACACTCCAGTGTCAATTACCATATTTGGTGATGCAGAGAGTCAAGCTGATCTGTCAATTTATGATGACTTATCCGCTGATTGCAGGACCTGTGCTTCAACAGTAAATTCCTCCTCTCTCGACACTGGTTCCTTGCTAGTCACAGCTGCCATAGATCTCTGTATTGACAGACAGAGGTCCAGCAAGGAGTTATTGTCTATATCATCATAGTTTGTGATGTCTTGTGGGTGACTGCTATTATGTGAGGTTGTTGGCTCTTCCTCCAATTGCACCATGTTGTTATCTTTGGCTATATTTTTTTCTGAAATAATGCAGGTATAGTTCCCTTTTCTTTGGGTGCCTTAACTACCTTGGGCTGTTTTGGATTTTTATTAGTAGCTGCAGGCTGTTTCTCAATCTCGACCCTCCTCAGGTTATATCTGGATTTTGCTGTTTTGGGTTCCGGTGCCATTACATTTTACATTGTTGTCAATGGTAATGATGGGGATGTAAAAATGCGAGCAGCACAAAAACCTTGCCCCAAAAAGATGTTAATAATGACCCAGGCCCTATTCTGTTAAATACTAATCAAGCCCGGAGGAGGTGCACACGCTTTCGTGTACCAGCGAGGAACAAACCAGCCAGATCCGCAATTCCACTTCTCTTCAATAAGGACACGTGTCCCAATATAGACAGAGCCCGGGATCGAAAGGGGCAGAACCATGACAGTCTCACGCAGCTCAAAATGTACAAGTATTAGTAAAGCAGATCACCTTACACTGGTGCTTGCAGATCCTCCGTTAGTTCCTTGGTCACCAAGCACAAACTATATTAGGGCCCTCTTGTTCACGAGTGACCACGAAGGATCACTTGACTCCACTTCTCTCCGCCAGAAATACTGAAATACTTTCAGTTCTTAATGGTAGTTTACTAGGCACACTGGTTTTTTCACAGAGTTAATGTGAATATTTAGCATGCACAATAGTTACAGGTGTAACTAACATTAGGGCTTAAATAAAGACCATGGGGTACTATCTGATGCAAGAATGCCCCCCCCCCCCCAGGCTGTGGGTTTATTGCTATTAAGATTGTGTTCCATTAGACTTCAGTAGTAATAGTGTCTTTATTTGCTTGGAAAACAGACCATAATTCTGAAACTGAGAAAGATTTCTGCCATGGAATGTAATGCAAAGTCTGTTTACTCTTTCAATGGTTGCTATTTAATACAGGAGGATTATGTCTCAAACTAGCACTTAATGGCTGTTTCTTTATTTATTTTTTTACATTGATTTGAACGGTTGCTATGGAAAGGGTGGCTATTTTTGTTTGCTTTTTTTTTTGTTGAATAATGGTCACTGTGCCATTTGTCAACATGTCTATTCATGAGATTAGCAGATTAGCAGCAGCAGCAGCAGCAATGATAATACCACCAGGGTCCCAAATCCATCAACACCAGTGGAAAGTCTTAAGAATAAAAATGTGTGTAGACAGTTGGAGATATTTAAGGTGAACGAATAGTGCTTTCAAATAGAGGCGGAGGATGTCTAGTGTACATTGTGGAAAAAAACACTAAGACGTGGCCCTCTTAATGTTTCATTTTAAAGCTTGGGAACATCAATTATGATAAATTAGCTGGTGCAAGTTTCCTGCGATGATCTGGATGATGTGTGTTGGAAAATGCATGAGCAGCACAAAATAAAAATGCGTGGAGCTCATGGATTATGTGTATTGAAATTGGTAGCACTTTGAGTAGGTGATTCCACCAGTGCGATGCCACAAATAGTTAATGAACCCTTGACTTTGACAGTAGTGTCAACTCCATATGTTCTAGGTTTACCGTCTGCCAATGTCTACGTGTTCTGAACAATATAATTCCTCCTCTTACATATATTTTGGGATTATACCTATCACTTTGTGGTATGTTTACTATGGTGGTACATTGGATGGTATTTTTATAGTGGTAGTATATTGTGGTAACTCGTTGGGGTATCTTTATAGTGGTGGGACTACTTTGAAAATATTGCCTAATAATAGTTTTTACCAGGGTCACTAACAACAAACAAAATACTGGAGTTGATTCACTCTGGATTAATAGCTCATGCCCCCTTGTGGTATCTTAAATACAATACCACAATATGGAATTTTGGGCAAGTTTCAACCATGTAAAACAGTTAACCCAAAAACTGCACATTCATTAAATCTCTCTAGTTAAACAGTTCACAGCAGTTACTTCGCTTTGAGATATTTCTTACTTTGCACTTGTTTCTTTATGCATATCAAATAAGAAGGACTGACTGCAGCAAACATCTAAAAACATTTTTTTTAATATGATGTTTTTATCATAAAATAGAAATATGCTAGTTACACAGAGTGGCACTTATGCCCACATTATATTTCACAGTGCAGATATATTGCAATGACTTTCAGTGATTAGCTGTGCCAAGTCTTAGCAAGTGTCCTTGGAAATGTGGAACTTGGCAAGAGAGATAGACTTTGAGAACAAGAAAAAAAACACAGCAATGGTATTCAACATAAATGCAGAATTACATGCACGTTATAAATAAACTGCACATAATATGAACAGTTCTACTTAGCCTTGACTAACTGATCCCATTCAACACAGCAGCTCCTCACTTAATATTTACCTAGAATATTGGCAAGATTTCTAATTCAGTTTGACAAGAAGATCTTCATCAATCTTTTTAGCCTGCCTCACCCAGGGTCACTTAGATAAGGACTGCTAGAGCTTCAGGCGGCCTCCAGCACTGAACTCTGTCTGCCCAGTAAGCCTGTTTAGTGCTCAAAGATGTCTAAATCTACTCCCTCATTCAAGACCCTGTTTATTAGATTTCCCTGTCACTCAAGGGAAATACCTCCCCTTGCAGATCATTCCACTGAAAATGGCATGTGATTTCATTTTTGGAGAGCAAAACAATACATCTCTCCTTGCTTACTGCTTCATACAATGGCCTGTTTTCAGTGAAACAGAACCTCACATTTTTTCATCACCCAGCACAATTCAGTTTGCAGATTTAATTTCCCATTTTAAAGAGCATCACACATTTTCCAATCTGCCTTCAGGCTATTTCAACATGGACTAATTTGCACTAAATATTATGAAGGGATTCAGTTACATGTTACTTGGGTTGGGTTAGTATGTTCATTTATATTAGTATTATGTTTAGTGTAGTCCAGTTTATTGAAATATCGTCCTGAAGCGATGATCAATTTTAAACATGTGCATGCTAAAATGATGAGCTACCATTGAAATGTAGAGACTCAACGCAATAATTCAGAGCCCCTACAGGCACTCCTACATGCCCTAAAATCGGCTGCTTGCTTGAAATATCTAATCCATGAATAAATGTACCCTAAATATAGCACAATCTCCGGAAACTACACCTCACTTTCATGTAACAAATATGAACTAAAGATGAACTAAGTAAAAAAAAGTCTTAATAGAATGAAATAATCTACTCTTTCCTTGGCATATATAAACATCACTCAAAAAATACATTCTCCTATAGGTTCAATAATTCAACATCTGACATAGTTGACATGCTGTTGGCAGCTACCCACGACATAGACAATGAACAATGAATCAGAAAGTTAATATAAATATTCAATTATCTGTTCTCATGTACTGTTTTTCTATTTCTAATTCCAATATTTGAAGTGACTAGCAGTATTTCTATCTACCACACTAAAGCGGAAAATGACATGCAATGGCTGGAGGACAAATTTCCTAGAGTAGAAATAAATACAGAGAATTGTTGAACAAAAAGAAGCAAATAAAAATACACAACATGCAACACATACTTTGTCTGCCTACTATAACATGTTTATCCAACCAACACAATTATTTTTAAAGTGTATTATATCTGTAATTGTTTCAAATATTTGAAATATTTTTAAACAGATGAAGAAGTTATTCAAGTATGACAAATAATCAAACAAGAAGCACCACAGCAACTACACACAAAATGAATCCTGGATTAATTAAAAGAATTGAAATGACAATTAATGTTGGAAAAGAAGTACAATCAATCTAAAAGGATATTGAATATTTAACAGAAATCATGGACAGAAAAAATCACATTGTGTAAGAAAACACAAAGATGTGGCTTTTTTAATGTTCAGTCAATAAAATTGCAAACATGGATTATGATAAATTATCTGGTGCAAGTCTCCTGAGATGAGGTGGATGATGGGTATTGGAAATTGGACAAGATGGTCTGACCCATAGTGGGCTGCAGCTTTTTTTGACTTAGGTGTGGTCTTATATCTTTATTGTAGTTGTAAGCAGTGGTTGTGCATATTTGCCCTCATCAATTAAAGGCGCTGCTAGCAACTGCTGGAATCTTGAAATAGTGCCAGCACTGGAACACTCTATTGAAGAAGTCATTGGAAATGCTAGAGAGGTTCAGAGAGGAGGCATCATTTTTAGTTCCATTGTGTTTTTAGAGTTGTCATTTTAGGTATTTTATATTTCCGTCACCAGTTGCACAATTGAATATGTCTAACATTGAGCAAGAAGACACTAAGATATGGCACTTTCAATGTTCGATCAGAAAGCTTGGCAACGTCATTTATGATAAATCATCTGATGCAAGTCTCCAGTGATAATGTGGATGATGCCTATTGGAAATTGCACGAGATGGCCTGCCCCCTACTGAATAGCAGCCTTTTTCGGCTTATATGTGGTGTTATATCTTCACTACAGCTGTAAACAGTGGTTATGCATAATCAACATCCACCTATTAAGGTGCTGCCAGAAAGAGCTAGAGTTTTGAAACACCTGCAGCACCGGAAAACTCTTTTTGAGGAGTTATAAGAAATGCCAAAGAGGTTCAGAGAGGAGGCTTTTCATTAAGTGTGGTGCTCCTATCTCCAAAAGTACTACTTCCTAGGATCTTTTCTTTCTTATGCAATGCATCTCTTGGACGTTTTCATCCACTTCATCCCGTGGTACTAATAGGGTTTTTATTCAGTTGAAGACACTCCAGCATTTCATTATTGAAAAAATAAAAATGAAAAGATGCCTGCCATGGAATGGGATATGAAGCGTGGGAACATCAATTATGATAAATCATTTGTGTGTGTTTCAGAGGATGATGTGAATGATGCGTATTGGAAAGTGCACAAGATAGCCTGGCCCAACTGGGCTGCAGTATTTTTTGGCTCCATCTCCATGTATTAAGGGTGCTGCTAACAACAGTCAGAGTTTTTAAACATCTGCAGCATTGGAACACTCTATTTGAAGAGTTATTAGAAATGGTTGAGAGGTTCAGAGAGTAGGCTTTTCATGAAGTGTCGACATACGTGCTGCTCCTACATCCAGCAGTAACTTGGATGAGCGAGAGGCATTCCCAGGATCTTTTCTTTGTGATGCAATGCTTCTGTTGGAATTCTTCATCCACTTCACTGTGGGGTAGTAATAGTGTCTTTATTCGGTTGAAGACACTCCTGCATTTTGTAACTGAAAAAAGAAAATAAAGAAGATATCCGCCATGGAATGGGATATGAAGTCTGATCACCCTTTTGATGGCAGCAATTTACAACAGCAAAAAAAGAACTAAACAAAGAAGATGGCCACCATTGAACAGGAGAAGGGACTACATATAGTCTATTTTTCTTTTTCATGTTGGCTATTAACACATTATATGTATTTGTTTGTAGAAGAGCGATTTGACACAGATGAGGAACTTTATGTTTCTAGACACTGTGTTGGGTTTTAAAATGAAACAATCATTTGTGGGAAGAAGTGTTGTGAACAACATGGTAGTGCTTGATATCTCTGCTGTGCTTTAAAAATTGAACATGTTTGAAGTGATTGCATTACAAACTATTCATCCTTTTAAAAGTTATTGTTAGATTGGAAACAAAGATGTCAAACGTTCCTAAAAAAAACATTAGTGCAAGATGTTAGAGGTAAAGTTGTCAATGTACTCCTTAATTTGGAAGAACTGTACTGGCACTGTTTCTGGACTGACAAACTAAGAGTTTGCCGTTAGGGCCATGGAACTCCTGGTTGGCTTAATCTGCCTGGAGTTCAAGTCCATATCAGGAGTGTTTTCACTGAAGCACTGGCACTGTTATTAACAGGGCTGGTGATTAGGTGACTACATTCCCATGGAGTCTTCTGATACTCCATGAGAATGGGGAGTTGCCATTTCCGCTCTCTGACATAATATTTAGGTGGCACCGGGAAGTTTGGCAGTGTAAAGAGTGTTACAGGGTTGCGGGTAACTTGCTGCCTACTGGGACGTTTTACTGGCAATCCTGTAATGTAGCCTAGAGTTTTGAAAGAACTGCAGTACTTGAGCATTCCATTTTAAGAGTTATCAGAAATGCTCGACAGGTTCAGAGAGGAGGCTTTTCATGAAATATCTGCATATGTGTTGCTCCTATCTCCAGCAGTGCAAATTGGATGAGCGAGAGGCCTTCGCAGGATCTTTTATTTCTGATGCAATGTATCTGCTGGATGTATTCATCCAGATTATCCCAGGGTAGTAATAGTGTTTTTATTTGGTTGCAAGATACTCCGACATTTTGTAAATGAAAAAAGGAAGAAAAAAACATGTCCACCATAGAAAGGGATATGAAGCTGGTTCAGCCTTTCGATGACAGACATTTAAAACGGTAAAACAAAAACTAAACAAAGAAGATGGTCGCCATGGAACTGGAGAAGGGACTACATATAGTCTCTTTTCGCTATTAAAATGTTATATATATTTGTTTGTAGAAGAACACGTTAACACAAATGAGCCATTTTATGTTTTTAGACACTCTGTTGGGTTTTATAATGAAACAATTATTTCTGCAAGAAGTGTTTTAAACAACATGGTAGTGTGTGATTGTTCTATTATAAACATGTTATATGTTTCAAGTGATTGCATTGCAAACTGTTTATCCTTTCTGAAGTTATTATTAGATTGCAGACAAAGATACCAACGTTTCCTAAAAAATCATTAGCGCAAGGTTTCAGAGGCAAACTTGTGAATTTACCTCTCCATTCTTGAAGCAAATGTTAACATTTTAGGAGTGAACTGTAAGATTACTGATGTTTTCTTTGTTTTAGTAAATGATGTTGCCTGAAAGATAAGAACATTTGGCAACAACTTACAGATATTGGAAACATGAAAAATGCATTTGCATTTCTATTGGAGCACAATTACTTATACAATGCCAATGTGACTGTCCCAGACTTGTGAATGTTTGCTGTTGAGTTAACAAACTAAACTATTTTTGTCAGTGGCTTCCACTCTGATGACCCGGGTTGAATGAGAGTGTCTGGGTACATTTTCCTTCTGATGCTATCTTTGTAATTTGGCACTCTTTGCGGGCTAACAAACTAAGCGTTTGCTCCTAGAGGTTTAGATCTCTTGGCAGGCCTGATATGCTGGGCGTTCAGCATCCTACCGGCAGTGTTTTTACTAAAGCACCATCACTTCTGTTAGCAATGGTGCCAGTGCTTCAATGATTCCATTCACATGGAATCCTTTGCGACTCCATTGGAATGGTGATGTACCATTTCCCCATGTCTGCTGCCTGCCAAAACATCTTGGTGGAACCGGGAAGTGGCAGTACTTTTGTTTAGGTAGTATGTGTGAATTAAATTGTTTTTTAAAATGCCCGAGCTGTTGGGATCATTTATGGATATGTTTTCTATCAACGTCAAAAGTCAAACGTCAAAAGTAACATGTTTTCTTAATAAGGATTAATAAGGATTGGACCACTTAAAGCGGGCTTGCATTTATCCAATCATGGGTGACCTTTTTCCTTTATATGGAAGCTTTCTCCGACTCCTTCATTGATTCATCTTAAATTTATAAGGACAACAGAATTTGTTTAGACCCTGTTGGGCGAGCAGACTTTTCCAAAGCCCTCTGCCAGAGGTAAAGACAGGTGCTCCAAGGTAGAGTCAAGATCTACTCCCTATCCATCCCCAGGGCAAATTGGAGGAGACCTGCTCTGGGACCACAACTTGAATGCTCTACCAGATGCATCAGCACCCATGCTCTTCATTGGAGTTGAAGGAGTACTGCAGGAGGGCAGATTGCCTCTCCCGGGTAGGAGAGAAGAGGAAACGGACCAATCTTGAGTTTGACCCACAAAGACAGCATCGCAAAGCATTGGCTGATGCTGTTGAACTGTATGTAGAATGGAAATGCAGCAATCATTTCTACATATTCTGTGTTATTTACATAGGGGTAGGATTTGGTACGTCGTTCTAGTGAGATGATCTTGCATATAATGTGTTTAATAAAAGTATATATGTTTTCATAGAATCTTGATTGGACATTCCTTTATTTAAGAATGGATTATTGATGTTTGGGTTGCTACTGTTATCACATCTGCACCCCTCTTAAGAGTTTATCCTGCCCTCAGCACACATTATCACAAAAGTTAAAGGCAGTATATCTCTTGACCATGTCTGTTTTAGCTTTATGATTTGTATCACACTTGGTTTGTAGTAGTTTGAGGGCTGAGTAGGAGGTTGAACCACTACTCATCCTTGTTTCCTACAGAGCAGTAGTCATTTTTGTTGATTATGTACTTGGTCTAAGATCCAGAATGGCCAAGAACAGAGAACAGAGTACCCATAATGTAAAGATCAGTCAGGAATTAATGATCAAAAGGCCACTGTGCCAGAATGTACTCCAGGACAGATGATCTGCTTCATGGCCTAGTTCAGACCAGCACCCTTCATGGTAAGTGAAATGGACCTCGTGTGGTACTGGAGAAGATCAGTCAGGTTATTTACCAAATTGATACAATGCCCCCCAAGGCAGATGCAGAGGATTGTTCATGTCAACAGGTTGAAACCTCATTAAAGCTGGGATGATTTGGCGTTGGCTCTTGTGACAGATGACGAGACTGAAGAGGAGACATATCCCCTCCTAGACTTTCTGCATGCAGAGCCCACCAATGGGCGAATATCAGTTGTATGACTTCTAGCAGCTGCTAGGTCAGCATGAGTGTCTGTTCTCACTGAGTCCTGGGAAAAGTGATTGGTGCTAGCATGGTATTGACACTGGAAACAACCTGTGAAAAGCAGAATTCATAAGATATCTCACAAGGTAAAGGACACCATCAAGGAAAGTCTCCAAGATGTTGGACCTAGGGGGGATTCAGCCTCCCCACAGTCCATGGACATATTGCAGAAAGGTTTAATCGTTGCAAGTGCAAATAAACACTTGGGTAAAATGTTTTGTAATATGTTTTGTAAAAGGACTAGGTACAGGGAAAACATTGCCCTGGTGCATAAATGCATTAAAATAATGTCTTTTAAAACTGGGCTAGTTCTGCTTAGTGCTAAATGCATCTGCACTGGTGTGAAGTTTCTGTAATACCGCTGTATGTAGATTATGGGATAAAACATACTCCTTCAGCATAAATGCCATACATCATCCAACTAAACGACACCCAGTAACAGCTCCATTGCTCATATAGCAGCCACCAAAGACAAACTGCTCTTTTCTATTATATCCTTCCAGTATGTGGCATCCAGACCTGTGCAAGCTCATACGATGAACCTCATTAATTAGCGCGGGCGAACTTCCATAAAAGGGACTAAGTCAAAGATCTGTCTGCACATATTTGAGGGTCAGTTTGTAGGTGTGATGCCAACCCCATCAACCCCACATGCTGCCCTGTTGCGCCCACTGCTCCCCATTGCCTCCCCTCTCTACCTTAGCACCTGAAGTATAGTTTACCTTTTTTTGCTAGTTCTAGTGCAAGATCGGGTATATACAAAGCAAGGATAACTTTCCCAATGCCTTCTTAGCTTCGCACAGGGATAGCCTTCCTGTCTCTGATTTATATTCGGTTTACCCACGGTTGACTTTAAAAATGTCCACATAAATGTATAGAAAATGCATACATTGGCAGAACCTAGAGTCATCCAGACTCTGAGTGGATCAGTGAATCCCCAAATCTCTACCGATTATAAAGCAAGGTCCATGTGGCATACAATTTAAATGTTTAACCTAGAATGTCACTGGCTCACAGATAGCGCGTACGTTCTAATCCGCCTCACCTGTGCACTGGCTAATCTCTCAACCCACGCCTCTTCCAAGTAGTCGTAGAGAAGACCCATTTACATTATATTACAATAGTTACACATGCTTATATGATCATGTTGCAAATCACTGTGTTTTACCATCGTTAACTCCATTAACATGTCCCTTGTGTGGGTTGAAAGTGGAAGGAGGAATCCATTCTTTAAACACACGTGTAGCGATAGAAATGATAATATCATGTTATTACTTTATGCTGAAATTAAGAGTACGGACTCCTGTCACGAGAGCCCCAAAATACACGGCTTTGTGCGCATGTTTTATTTCATAAACCTGAGGGTGATTTGGCGTGTTATCAAGAATTAAAATAAATAAATAACATTTAAACGAGTGCTCCATACTAAAGAGGTTTGATGGACATGCTGCACAGGGCCATTTTGCGCAGACTGTTTGACAGGAAAGACGTCAAAGAATCCATTGTGTTAAAAAATGCGAGGCGCGGAGCACTTGTGTGCCTTTGGGTCCTTTAAGGAAAACATGATGTCTAAAACCCCTTTCTGCATACTTTCGAGTATGCTGTGATTGGCAGGGGCATAATATCGATCGTACTAAACCACTTCCCTTTCCCTGAAGCAATTACTTGTGTTGCCTTGCATTGCAGGATAAGGGCACAAGTAGAGGACGGCACAGCCCAGTATCAGAGCAAATACACGTCTAATTGCACTTTCCATGTGTACAAATTCCAGACCCACAGTCCTTGGCATCATTCAGGGAAGTTCGTTTTTTGTCCATTTCATTCAACATCGACCTTTTTATGGTGTTTCTGTTCCGCCTCGGAAGCGCAAATATCGACTCCAGGATGTTAAATGAAACATCTTCGTTTTTATCATCCATGTTTTTGCATGAAGCTTCAGTGTTCCTTCCGACAATTTAAAACATATGCGAATACATGTTATAGTACAGGAGACTGGATCCTAAGAAAACAAAACATAATACTCAAAACCCCAGATTCCAAAAGTACAATGTTACCGATTAGGAGGGGAAATTAGCTCCAATTGTTTTGATATTGAGTTGAACGGTAGTCATCAGGTGCGTTATAATGTTAAAGCAAGTACCCATTTAAAATGTATCATATTGGTATATCACCTCCTTCTAATCGATCAGGCTGTAGGGCGAGCGAATTACATTAAATTGACTCCTCACATTCAGGTTTTGCTCAGCTGTGGAGCTGGATATTTATTTCTGCACTTTTTATCATCGTTTGGAAAGAGTCGATGTTTTTACCTTATTATAGTTCGAATTTGTTTGACTACCCTCATTTTGCTAAGGCTTAATTTTGCACAGATAATGTGTAAGGTTGTGTTTACCAGAGTATAGTATAGCAATCGCCATGTAGTTTAAGTGCCCATTTTCCATATGTGTGGAGGAGGCGTTGGGAATGTAAATATATAACTATGTATGAGTGTTTTATTGTGTAACAGTTCCCTCAGAACATAACTGCATGTGATAGTCTGAGTTTTGACTATACACTTTAAGTCCCTCTCTCTTTGTCTCCTTGACTCTCTTTCGGACTATTCCTCTCCCTCTGAAACAGGATTGGTACAGCTATTAAAATAGTACGTATCAATATGAGCTCTTATTTGCCTGGCAAAGAGAAACACTGTTGGGTCTGTGTTGCATTAGTGTATTAGCAGAGATTGTGAACGGAAATTCGCTAACAAGGTCCCCCTTTCCCAAAGCTCCGTGCCAAAAGCATAACGTGTACTTGTGCCACGCTGGATCAGTATCCTGATTTCACAGCGCCTGCTCTACCAGAGACACAGAACAGATTCAGAGGTCAGAGGTATCCTATTGACAGCTGCAGTGACAGCCAAGACTGTGCAGTGCAGGGGCTGCATTTAAAATATGCACCTCTGGTCCAAAAATTGCATAACTCTTTGGATCCTGTCATAGTGCCATGAGAGACTGTAAATATAAGCCATACCTGAGTGAGGGTATGGTGGCTAGCATCATCCATAGTTATCCCAGCCACATTACATTTACATCACACTTGTGTCTGCCCTGTGGGCCCAGTTCAGCTGTGCAAGGGCTATGTGTATTTTCTCAAGACAAGGCTCCCTCTGTTCACGGGCAGGATTGTAGCCCTGAGGAATTGCCTTTTTGTTCCTTTGTAAGGGCAGTCAACAACCTTTCCCAAGGACAGCTACTCCAGAGGAGGCTAGGCCTCAGACCAGAGTGATGCATTCTTATAAGCCTTTAATTCTATTGAAAAGGGAAGGATGGTAGGGTTAGTGTAACCAGGGAAACATCTGTACAGTTTGGGAAAGATTCTGACATCTTGTTTCTCTCTGCCACTTTCCTGTCCCCACCACATCTTGTAGTACAAAGCAATTTGGGTGTGATGGCCGAAGGGCAAAGTCAACTCTTTCCAGGAGCAGGGATTGGGCCCCTGAAGCAGGCTGGCTTTAGTCCAATCACCTGTGGTTTTTCTTTCTCCTTTAAAAGAAGGGATCTCACACCACTTCTTTCCATCTTCTCTGGATCCAACCCTGGAAGAAGACTTCTCTGGAAACTGCTGAGAGAGCAGTACTTTCTAAAACCCTCTCTTTGTGAGGTGAAGGCAGGTGTTCCAAGACAGAGGCAAGCTTTGTCTCCTAACCATACACAGGGACCATTGTGTGTGAACTCTACTGCTGGATCACAACCCGCATCTCTATCAGCTGCCCTGTGCCTCGGACCTCAGCATGTTGCATGATGGCTGAAGGTTTGTGCCAGGTTCCTCGTGTTTGTGAGGTAAAGTTGCAAATCCAACTCTGCCAAGTGGGAGTACCTATCAATTACATGACTGTTGGGGGGGGGTACCAGAGAAGGGAGGGGGCACTCCTGTAGACAAGGACATTATTGAGAGCTGTGCTGTGTAGCTTATGCACTGTGGGCACAGGTACACCCAAAGAAGTATGTGGGGAAGAATAGGGATTGGGAAAGCAAGGGGTCATGGGGCATAGGGATAAGCGGCAGAGGTAGTCGGTAGAAGTGGTAGTGTAGCACAATATCCACAACATAGCAACCATTTTGGAGTGTAGGCTGCAGGTAAGTAAAACATTTGTCTTTTCGCAGCCACAGGCTTTGGTGCCCTCAGCAAACATTAATTTCTTGAGCGCTCAGCTGCAGCAGTGTGCTGGAGAAATGTTGCAAGTTGTCTGTTCCTGGGAGAATTTAGCTGCAGGGGAAGGGGACCAACAGTTACTTTCGAGGGCAGTGAGCCAGGCACCTAGGTGCTCCCTGGGAAGTGTAGAGAATTAAACATAAAATGCAGGCAACTGACATCCAAACCATGGTGGGGTAAGCAGTTTCAAATTGCCCCCTTGGCAGATAGTCAAGGGGTTAGGGTTGTGGGGCGAGGGGGCAAGCAATGGTGAACCAATCCTGGGAGAGGTTTTGGTGTACCTGCAGTGCAACAGTGTTTTGTGGTCTTGTCGATGTCCGCAGGGCACCTCATTGGTGGATGCTGTGTGAATATCTCCTCTTTGCCAAACTCAGGTTGTCGTGCGTGTTCAATAGGAACTGACCAATGGCAGATGAATAAAGTTCAGTGGTCAGCACATTCATGCAATGCTATAAAACATCACAATGGATGGTGTTGGATGATAGGGACCAGGATAGCATGAGCCAATTACAATTAATCAATGTATGCCTGGAGATAGGGGACTGATGTAGTCCAACCAATTAGCTTTGCAGGATGTTTTAACAAATGTTTCAGCTTTGCATGTGATAATGATGCTATTTACATATAAAAGGTGTGCAAACAGTGGGCATCATTGACAGCTCTCTTCGCTCAGTTCTGTTTCACTGTGCTGTTTGAACCATGCTCTTGCAGCTGTGTCAGGGCCTAAATAAACTGTGTCACTTCCTGCTTGGTGTACGCTCCTTTTTGGATTACTTTGGTATTACAGTCGGTACTTTTTTGGGTTGATTGGGTTGCTACTGAAATACATACACACCTCCCTTGATGGTATAGCCTTCCCTCGCCCCACGTTACCAGAAAGGCTAATTGTCAACTATGCCAGTTTTACTTTTATGATTGGCTCTTGGTTTGTAGAAGTGTGTAGGCTGAGTGGATGTGTTAGCCTCTACTGATCTTTGTACTCCTGCTTGGCAGAAGTCAATTTGTCACAGTGGTCTTGACAGAACTGTCTCTTGTAGGTATTGTATTAATCATATTGCTTATAACACAAATCTAGCTGAAGGGCAGATTAGACCACGAGAGGGTTCTAACCTTGGGCTTGGCATTTTATACAGTTATGCAATACTGTTGGTGGAGTAAGGTTTTTCTTTGAAACCAACACGGGTTGTTGAAAGAGACACAGTTTTAGTGTTTGCAGAACTGAAGTATGATGGGGGCATTTTAAATCCCTGACAGTATTAAGTGCCAGATTTTCAAGGAATGGCAGGAGATGGACTGTCTGTGAGTGTTCTGTTTATGAGCTAGCTGAGATTCCATCCCTTTGATAGATTTTCTACATTAGGTAAGAGATGTTGAGTTTAGCTGTGAATTGTGCTGGTGTTCCATTTGAGACTGCATTGAATTTGATACTTGCATTTTGTAATATTATCAGACCAGTGAAGCCCATGCAGTGAAAGAGAGATACAGTTAAATTAATGGGAGCATGTAATGAGGTGGGCTGTGTCATGGGGGACTACCTTGGGGAGAGGGGGGTTGCGGGGGGCAAGTGTGACACTGGATACCCAGTAGGGAGCATGCTTCACCCATTGATGTGTTATACCACAACATCTAGGTCCACCATGTAGAAGGCATGGAGGGGGATGTAGGGTTTGGTTCTGCAACATGTGGAGATCTGTAGAAACATGGTTTGCACCTGTTTGTCTATGTGCTTTTGGAAGGAAACAATGCTGTCAACAATGACGCCCCTGGGGATTGTTTGAGTTTGACAGCTATCAGGGGTATCAATACAGGCACATGCCATTCAACCGATATTGTTTGGTGGAGGAATGATGAGGGGAAATTTGGTCTTGGAGGGGTTCAGTTTGAGGAAGACATTTGACATCCATGTGTGGATGATAACCAGGCATTCACAAAGCCGAGCAATGTATTGGGGTCAACTGACCTTAAGGTACAGCTGAGTGTCATTAGTGTAGTGGGGGATGACTATGTTGGGATTGTTTATGAGACTTACCAAGGGTTCCATATATAGATGAAGATAATTGGGGAGAGGATATAACATTGGTAGATTCTACATTAAACTGGGAGTCAGTTGGATCTGAACGAGATAATCGGAGCAAAACAAGGGATTTATGAGAAGGGGTCTAATAAAGCATGTCTTCACTGCATCTGGGAAGGCACCTTAGTTGAGGGAGGGATTCACAATATGAGGATTGTGTTGAGCACTGGGCTTGTGAGTCAATTAATGATGGAGGGTAGGAGGAAGCTATCTGTTTAAGTGGTAGGATTAAGGGAAGTTAGTTTTTCTGAGTGATCATTAGGCAAGAGGAGGGTAAAGTCAGCCCAGAATAGCAGGGCCCATGGGGGGATGGGAAGTGGCGGGACTCTATCTGGTTTTCAGGTGTTGATGAGACCTCTGATCTTACCTCCTTCTTATGGTTATTTTGCTGAAATTTGGCAGATAGCTGGCAGAGTCACCTCCAGCTCATGGTTGCAGGTGACACCTCCAACTTTCTGCCAAACTTATAGTTGGGAGGTGTTTTGATGCAGCAGTATACAGTAACACTGCTGCATTTAACCTGCACTGCCCAGCTTGTAATAACGCCCTACAACCCTGTCAATGGAGCTGACCTTAAACTCAGTGATTCCAAAGGTAGGTAAAAAAAAAACTTAAATATGGGCACTACAGGCTAATGTCCTTGTAGAACATTGATTGAAAGTTCTAATGACCATAATGTACCTGTGCATAAGCTTCATCTAGTACACCACTCACAGATGTGCATGATAAGAAGGTTGAATGGATCTGCAAACGAGAGGACATTAATGGATTAGTTTGAACTACATTGTGACTGAATTGAGGTGATTATGATTGATGTCAGCTTAGGTGAAGATAACGCCTTTGATAAGGTTATCAGGAGATTTCTAAGAACATATTTTTTTTATTTAAGGCTTTGCAGGCTGTTTGTGGATTCTGAAAACACAATTTACAAGAATGTGACAGGCAATGCAGTGTGGAATGGTGGAATTGCAGAGGAGTTTAATTTGCAGAGGGGCTACGAGGCAGAGTTGACCGCTCTCCTTTCTGATGTATTTTTTGTTATTGTAACCTTTTGAGACATCGTTAAGGCTGGATGATTGTCTAAAATGTGTCAGATACAAGAATTGACAGTGTAAACTGATTTCTTATGCAGTTGACATGCCTCTTCTGTGTTCAAATGCAGAAGTGCTTATCCTGAAATATGTCGAGAATATTTATAAATAGGGGGAGGTCTTTGGATGCAAGCTAAGTGTAAACATACCAGAAACTATGGAACTTACCCTTACACATAATGGGGGGCATCTAGAAACAGTGTTGTTAAGCATTGCAAAAATGGTTTGAGGTTTCTTGAAATAGATATTGGTTTGGACGCTAAGCAAGTGGCTAATGTAAATGGGAGAATGTCCTCAAAATAACAAGATCATAATTTGTCATATGGTCAACTCTGAATTTCACCCTTTTGGAGAAAGTAAATACTATAAAGGTGAATGTGCTGCCAAAGAATATATATGTATTCAGAGATGAATACCTTTCAGGATCAGCAGTAAGTTGTTAAGCTCTCTTTTAATTGGCACCAACTGAACACGTCTAAATGCAGAATTCGTTTTTTTGACCTCCCAGACATTTAGCACTGCAGCTTTCAGAAAGGTTTGGAGGATAGCAAGGTAGAGTAACTTAAATTCTGAGCTTTGGGTCTGACATGGAGGAACCACTGCTGGGATGTAGTGGTGGGTCTGGCATGCAACAGTATTAGGTTAAATGAGTAAAAAATAAAATGTTCTTGAGTTTTCCTTGAGTTTCTACTGTTCAAGTACATGCTGCATGAAGGAAAGCAGATAGATGCTTCTCGTAGACATCTTGATATTTTGCTGACCTTGTGGGCCAGAGGATGCTATAATCACATTTATGGAACTGTAATTGAGAGAGGACTTGCTAGCAAGTGAGTTACAAATTTCTGTCAATATGTGACAGGAACCTCTATACTGTACTAGTTGGGAACATTTCCCAGAATGTGGGTAATTAGGTCAATGAGATAGGATGGGGGATGAGAGTGTTTACATAAAGGTCTGTAGTAGTTGTGACTAAGGGCAACCTAAGAATATGAAAATCTGATACTATAATAATTGTTGTTTTTCTTTTTTTATTGTTCTTTTATAACATGCTTAATACCAGAGATTGGTTTTTAAACTCCAGATTGTGATTCAAACCTGTGTTGCACTGAGTTGTCTTGCTTTCAAGACAACCACGTTGCTCCTGAACTATCCCCACTCCCTCCAAGAGTAACAGAGTGCATGGAGGAACATATACTTTGTGCTCTCAGGCTAAAGTGATGTTTGATGGGAGGAAATCACTCCAGAGGTTTGAAAAGATTGTGGGTGCAGTTAGGAAATGGATAAGTATCAAAGATCTTTTTGGATATTACGTTGTGTGTCCGATGCTGGCATGATTATGTGGGAGTTGAGAATCTGCTCTGCTGCCTTTTTTCTGTTCACTATTTGTCTGTGCTAATTCAGCAGGACAGTATTACCATAACATGAATCCATTTAGTATCTTTGATAATTATTAAGGCCAGCAAACCTAGATATGCCCACTTGTTCTGAATCTGATTGTGTGTTTCTGCAAATTCCATAAAAATCATTTGGAAGAGAACCCTGATGTATTCTGACTGATTGATTAGTAAGTCAGCTATCTCAAAATGAATTATCTCAACTGGATACATTAGACCATAATACACCGTAATAAAATATCTTTTTGTGAGGTTCATTGATGTGCCTTTTGTATTTTTGTCAAAAGGCGATGAACGGTGGGATGCTGGTTGTATGCTGTTCATTGAAGAAGTGGTGCTGTTGATGTGACTTATCAGAAAGTTGTACTAACACTTTCATGAGTTTTTAAGATTGTTTTTAGAACATAGGAGTATCTAAAGCTTGCTTCCAGTGCAAAGTAATTGCACTGGACTTTGCTTGGGTTTGGTAATGCTGGCACACTTTTGTTTTTGTCATTGTCTCCCTCGCTATATGTGGTATAGTCAAATAACAGGTGACTAAATATTGATCTTGGATCTAGGGAAAGGGCGTAGTAATTCTCATGTTCTTCATTGTCATCTGTTTCCGAGAAATAATTTTCATGAACACCTATTGTTTGTCATCCGTGGAATGCATTCTTTGTTGCTGACTTGAAGCCTTCTCTTCTTCTTCTTCTTATACCTCAGATGAATGCTTCTCAGCTTTGTCCTGCTCCTTGTCCACCTGAAGCCCTTCCTCTATTTCCTGATGCAAGGGCAACAGTAATGCATGTGCAACTAATATTCCTCCAATGGGAAGGATTCAATTGAGATATATGCCCATGTTCTTTGCAGAGTAGGAGTAGCTATACATTGATTGATGTGGCCAGTGTACCAACCCACTCACTATCTAGGCTTCTCCAAAACATTCATCCACTTCTGTTGCAAGTGAAAAATGAACAACATATACATTCCCCTAGACCGAACCATGTCCCCTATAATGTTTGTGTACTGCAGCAGATTCAGACATGGGCCCTCATTACAGACCCTGGCGGAAAGTAACTGACCTGACCGCCATAGCGTAAATAGCGTTTCCGCCATTGCACGACGGAGTAAAGTGCGGCTAATTCTGACCCATCGGGCACAAGCATTACGCCATGGCGGAAGTGCAAAGTCCGCGATGGCGGAAATGTCCCCAAAACGCCCCTCACCGCCGTCGTACGGCGCCCTAGGTGCAATTCCGCCACCCATCATAGCGGTCACCGTAATGAGCGGTAATCGCAAAATACGGTGACCGTAAATATACGGAAACGGAAGTAAAAACATGGGGCCGGAACGGGAAACAGCACGCCGTACACCCATAAAATCAGAATCCCAACACAACCATTCAAAATCCTACCCTGAGACACATCCCAACCCGTCAGCCACCCTAGTGAAAACAATCAAAATGGGAAAAGTTGCGAAAAAAGCGTGCGACCGCAAGCGGCAGGTCCACTTCTCCCATGAGGAACTCACCGTGCTCACAGAGACCCTCCAGGAGAATGCTGCCGTCGTCTTCTCGACGCAAATGACCAGGACGGCACTTGCGAACAAGAAGGCCATATGGGCCCTGGTGGCACAGCGGGTAAGTGCGGTGGGGACCGCACCCCGCAACCCACAGCAATGCAGAAAGCGATGGGACGACTTGCGGATACGCGTACGGAGCATACTATCCGCCAACCGTAACATTGCCACAGCTACCGGGGGAGGATCGGAATCACCCATCAAGTTGACCCCCTGGGAAGAAATCTGTGCCTCCACCATTGGAATGGAGAGTATAGAGGGAGTCGGAGGGATGGAGAAAGGAGTGCAGACATCCGAAGAATCAGGTAGGTGGCCCAAATAAAACAATGCTAAATCCACAATGTCCAATCATGTGAAGTACCATGTGTCCACATAGTGCAACAGAAACACATGTCCAGGAGAACGTCCACATACATTGGCCTGATAGCGCACTTTAAAAGTCACATTAAATACATAAATCATAACAAATCCTAAAAACACCCTCTACACGTGCAGCATGCACACCCTAACTGCAGGCTGCAAAACAACTGCATCCTCAATCCACACAAAAATGAAACCACCTCCAAGGCCCTGACCCAAATCACCCTCAGGTACCACCCCAATGCATGTGATACATTGCCATTCCAATTTCCACAGACCCATAAATAACGCTCGCCCTCCTTTACTCCACCACAGGGTCCGATTCAAACGACGAGCTTCAGGACACCCCTACCAGCACACCTGCAAAGAGGGCCAAGACCAACGGCCAAAGACCCTCCACCTCAGCTGCACGGATCAAGACACGGCAGCAGCACAAATCAAGTGGCAGCACACAGGAGGGGACTTCAACAGGCACCCCAGCAGCCAGCATGCCCACAACAGCAGCACCACAGGTCCCCCCAATGGATGTCACAGAAGGCACTGCTTCTGGTGGCAGCAGCACCATAGGTGACACTGCATTAATGGCAGCATGCTCCGACACAGAAAACGGTGCTGTCGATGTAGGATCCATCCATGACCTGTCTCAATCCCCCTGTTTGTTTCATCCCGTACACCATGAGGATACCACGCAGGGGCACCCACAAGACGACGACTGGCCATCCCCCACAAGCCCTGTGGCAAGGCAACATGAGGTGATCAGCCCCTCTGTGACACCACCGCAAATGGGCATGGCCCAGCAGAGGCAACAGTCCCTCGACCAGGTGATCGTGCAACAGCAGCAACTGGCCACGCTCCTCAAGGAGCATGCTGATGAATGTGGGGGTACTAAGGCAGCCATAGAAACATCTACTGAGACACTTAGGGCAGAAATGGAGAGAAGTACAGAGACACTAAGGGCACAAATGGAGAGAAGCACCGAGAGCCTGAGGGTACAAATGGAGAGAAGCACCGAGAGCCTGAGGGTACAAATGGAGAGAAGCACCGAGAGCCTGAGGGGGGAACTGCATGCGACGTCCAAAGACGTATGTGCTGAACTTGCCGCTGTGCGCCGTGTGCTCACTGAGCTCTCACAAACCCTTAGGGACATGCATGGACGTGAGCAGGCAGAGACATCATCCGTTGCAAGTTCCGTCCAGGGCAGCCCCCAACGTAGATCTGGGAGGAACTTGCGCTCCACAGGCAGGGGTGCCCCTGATACCCGGAGAGGGGGCTTGCAATAGCGTCTGCCCACTGATAATGAGCATCTTTGGACACTGGTGTTCGGGGGGGAGGTAGGAGGGTGGAGGGGGTGTGTTGGGCTTTCTTGGGTGGCGGGTCGATGGGGTGTGTAACATAATTTCACATATGCTATAAACATTTCACAATCATCCAATGAGATGTGTGGACATTGATCTTTGTGTACGAGGCCTTTAAAGGCGTACAGTCCATATTGTGCATGTTCCAGACACACACAGTGCCACAAGTCCCGTGTCCATGTATCAGCCACCAGGCGTGAGTGCTAGAAGCATGAATCTATGATATTCTGACGAATTTCACGGGCCTCCTGTGCCTCGCGGACTCCTTGAGGTGCTGCCACATCCCCACCCTCATCATGACCATCTTCAGGTGCTTGCAGTTCTGCGTCAGGGGGCATGGGCACATTTCTACGTACGCACATGTTGTGGTGCATGACACATGCCATGACCATCTTTGCAACCTTCTCATGGCGGTACAGGAGTGCCCCGCCAGACCTGCTGAGGCAGCGGAAACGAGCCTTCAGTAGGCCGAATGCCTGTTCTATGACTACACGGGTACGTGAGTGGGCATGGTTGTAGTCCTCCTCATGCTGGTTCTGTGGGTTCCGGAGTGGTGTAAGGAGCCATCTCTTCAGTGGATACCCGGCATCACCTGTATGTGGACAATAAAGGATGTTTGTGGAATGACATTGCTACGTACGCATCCCCCCCCCCTTCCTGCCAGGTCATTGCCGCATCACATACCCCACATTATCATGCATGAAATGAGACTCACCGAGTAGCCAGGATCTGTTCCCTGCGTGTCGCTCCATGTAGCGTGGTATTGTAGAGTTCCTCAAGACCATAGAATCATGGGTTGATCCAGGAAATCGGGCACAACAATGTGTAAAGATCCTGTTGGAGTCACACACCATTTGTACATTAAGAGAATGATATTGTTTCCGGTTGCGGTACTGGACCTCCATGGCATGTGGGACAACCAATTCCACATGGGTGCAGTCGATGGCACCAATGCAACCCGGTATGCCGGCAAGTGCATGGAATCCCACTTTTGTGTTTGTAATCTCCTGCTCCGAGCGTGGTAAAGAGATGTAGTCGTCTGCGTGCTTCAGGAGGGCATCGAGCACTTGCATTAGTGTCTGTGACAACAGTGGCTGTGAAATGCCATGCAACTGTCCGACTGTGTGCTGGTAGGTGCCTGTGGCCAGGAAGTGGAGTACAGACACCACCTTCAGTAGGGGTGGGATGGCGGTTGGGCTATCTATCATGCTGACAAGGTCAGCGTGTGTCATGTCCACAATGGCGGTTATGGTGTCCCGGTCCAAACGGTAGAGGGTGTGGATCTGCTCATCAGTGAGGTTGAACGGATGTGCTCGGAGGCGTGGGATTGCGGGCTGCCTGCGTGGTGGTAGTGGCTGTGCTGGTGGGCCTTGCTGGCCCTGCCTTGCCCTCCTCCTCCTCCTGCGTCTCCTCTGTGCGGCCGGTTGTTGTAGTAGTTGGTGTTCGTCTTCTTCTTGAAGTTGGAGTACTTGCAGTGCTATCAGGTCCCCCAGGGCCAACAAGTCCTGCCGGTAGCATTTTTGAGTGGGTGTGGTTGTGGGAGGGGGTTGGGTGTGCAATTTATGTGTTTTCAGGCTGTATAGCCTCCACCTGTGGTGATTCATTCCACCTGTGCCAGCTGCAATCCCCTTTGGGCGAGCACGTCCCGCACACAACGCTGCAATTTGACGCATTGCATCTTGCTATTACAATCATGTATTTAATCCCGATGGCAGTGAAATATTGGTTTATATGTTCATTCTGCTATGGTCCCATTGTTTCACATACTATCTTTGCAGTCGCGAACAAACTTGTGAAGGGTCAGTGGAATGTAGTACTCGATTAACGGTGGACCCTCATGCAGCACTGTACCGAGGTTCACCGACGGGCGGGGCGTCCCATTTGTGAGTGAAGCCAGTTGCCATTTTCACACACTGCCGCACTACATGCATGAATTTGTGATTTCAAGCGGTCACAGATGCCTTTTCGACGTGATGTTGCAAATGAGGAATTCGAAGGACAGCGCTTTCGGTTTTCAGCTAGCGGCGAGGAGACGCCTACAGGTCTGACTGCAAATATAACGTTCTATTGTTTAATGTCCTTCGGACAGGGGCCATGGCGAGAATGCAATGATTGATATGAATAGTATGGGATGCGCAATAGCGTAGTGGACGATAAGGCAGGACGTTCCCAAATACATGTTACTTCACAACACTAGAATTCCGGGCTGGAGCACAGTGGATTTTGCAGACTGCATTACTCAATGGAAATTTCACATGTTTTGTGAGTAAATAATCAGGCGTTTTTATACCGGGATGAGGGAATGATGTATGGATGCATGGACAGATGATTTAATTGAGAGTTTGCCATGTACATGGCTTTTTGGAATCTATCCCCTTCCCCTGCGCTATGTGATGCAGAGCTGCCATAGTGGGACCATCGTCTATCTGCCCTTGTTGAACCCTCCCTGTCTCGACGCGCCTTCAAACACTTGTGTCTATGCACGTTACTAATCCCATCTAATGGATTCTGTTTTAACAGACGCATGCACACAAACACTCGTTTGTAATAGTGTTTTCACCTCGATTTATATAGTTATGATTCGCAAGTGATTTTTGGGTGGAAATAATCCTTTTGAGTGGGCTAGCATGCATATGGCTGTAGATTTAATGTGATCATTGAAGTGAGTAATTCAAATGAAGTTCTGATGCCCATACTATTCTTTTTCATTTCATTTGGGTGACAGGTAACTCCTCCCCTTTTGCCGCTGCCATCTGTATGCCACTCCTGCAGATGGCTTTTACTCCCGACACCTGCTGCTTCGAGTTAATCAGTGGAGCACCATTACGATCTTATGGGACGATCGCCAATGGGCCACATGCCCTTACGCAGTACTAGTGGCTAGGAGCAACATATCGACTTTTCAGCTGGACTAGTGCCTACCTAATGGGACGGCCCTGCGGTTCTAGGCGCTTCCATGTTGCCTTTTTGAACGTGAATGTAGCCCCTGTGTACCATGAAGGAACAGGGCGTCACACAAGAAGAAGCTCGTCATTTATTGCGGATGCAGCCCACATTAATGCAAAATATTTTGGAGTTTATGACCTAATAGCTGTATGGGCTTGGTGATTTTGATGTGCATTAAAATTTTATTCTGATATTAACCGCGTAGCGTTATTCTTTGCAAGTAATGTGGCATATTCCTATTTGTGGAGCGATGTATTGTGAGAAGATCTGCATTGGCTTCCGGCTTCTGAGTATAGTTGCGTGGTACTGTACTGGCCGCGTTTGCCTACGAAGCCCAGTAAGGTCAGGGATAGGGGCTGCCATTATGACTGTTTTAATGATGTCATGCTCAGGGGCGGGGGATTAGCTTTTGTGTAACAGATGCCGGTCAGCCAGGTGGATTGGTGGAATGATGTGATTATCAGAATATGGCTGGTCACAGGTGCCTGTGTTTGCGTGCGTTTCTTGGAGGGAGACTGAGGTCATGTCCATTGGAATAGCTTCTGTATTCATGCCATCTGTGCCCTGCAGCTCCCAATGGCCCCTCTTGAGATGTGCCTGGCTGCTCAGTCACTCTGCCAACTTGTGTGGTACATGCTTATGCTGATGGTTGGTTTGTTTACTGGCAAGAGTACAGGGCTGGTGCAGTCTCCCTCGAGATACTGCTTTGAATGTTGCCTTACACTGGTGTCAAGCGATGGGGGCCTGTTGTTGTTTTGTCTCATATTTCAGTTCATATTGCTGTACTTGAACCTTCGCATGCCTTTGCTGCATCAGTACGGCAATGGTGACATGCCAAATATGGATGGCCACTCACAAGGCACTTGGAGCCCCTACATTCATTTGTTCGTTGGCATGCATGGGTGACTTGTACATTTCACTGGTTGCATTGTGTGACTTCATTGCACCTACGAGGAGTTGTGCAATGTGGGCAGGGAGTGGTGTACAGGCACTCAGTAGGGCCATTTACGGTTGGTTCACGATGCCGTAATTCTCACCATGGCGGAATGGTACTTTCTGCCATGCTTGATGGCGTTAAGTAAATGTCCGCTAGGGTCAGAATTCGCGTACCGTTGCGCCATGGTGGTAATTACGGTTTTGCATGGCGCGCGTGCGCGTACTTGGTGCAGTTAGCGTTGGCGTTCACTACGGTGTCGCTAATGGCATCGTACTTTACGGTGACGGGTCATAATCGCACCGAGCGCTATTCGATGGCGGTATTGCATTTCCGCCATCGTTTTTCGATTTCCGCCAGGGTCGTAATGAGGGCCATGGTCATTTTATTCAACAAGGCTGTACAGTGATCACACTGCCTAAGGGTCCTTTGGCCTTCTGGTCTGCCTACAAATTTCAGATGGAGTTCTTAGTGCTTCGGCCTTCTTCTCTGCCTGCAACAAGCATGCAGAATTCTGTGTGATTCTCATTAAATTTGCCATCTATTCTGCCTGCAAATTGAACATGGGTTTCTCAGTAGGTTTTAACTTACAGCAAGTCAATTGTCAAGATGATTTGATTTTTCCATTTAACGGTTAAATGGGCACTACCTGAGCATCAGAGGAAGTTGCTTAACAGTCTAGTTGGCATTTAATTGATCAGGTCCTGCTCAGAACTGTAAGGCTGTCGAAGAAGAAAGTTGACACAAAGGTGGCATGGTTTTGGTTATAAACATGTATTCTCCAATAGAAATACGTATCTGTCCCTACCTCTAAGAGGGGTTTCCCTGCTTCGAACAGAAATTAAAGGAATCATCAGAATGTCTGTCAAATCAAAGGACCACCATCCTGTATCAAATCCTACCCCAACCCTCGCACTACAAATAAAAGATAAACTAACAGAAAGTTGCTTCTTCAGGAAAAAGGCTTGTTTCCCCTACATCTTGAACAGTGTTCAAAGAATGTTCTCTTACAAAATAAATGCAAAGGTCTGCCATTCCGATAGGGAGCAGGTAGACAGTGGCACATCTGCGGTAGAACAGAGGGTTGCGTAGTAAGTGGCAGACCCTGGTAGACAAGAGTTGCTCGTAGTGCAAGCAATTTGTTATAGTTGCGTCAGTTATCTTTTTTTGGTTAAAAAATCTTTTGAGGTACATGTGTGCACATGTTTTGTGATTGGAGGTAGTTTATTTTTGGTGTTGTGTAAAGTGGTTGTAGTATTCATTTTATGTGGCTGTGGAAAAAACAGAAGAGCCAGAGCCGAAATAACTTGTAAATAGTGTAGAGCCGCATAGCGTGAGTAACTGATGCAGTTGATTAAGTTGAGGAGTAACCGCTTTTTCTAGCATAATCACATAGGGCTTTGTTGTTAAGGTGGTGGGCCTGGGCTGAAGTCCATTTCTATACTAATAGGATATAACAGTGGAAGCTTGCGGAGAAGGCCATTGTGTGCAATCATTGATTACGAAGTTTGAAAGGGTGGGGCCAGCGGCAAAGGGCAGAATGAGTGAAACTAAGGCGATCAAGCAACGTAGTAAGTATACGCATTGAGCAAGTGGGATTGCTTGGAGAGGTAGTGAGAGTTTAAAGGTTTAAAATAATAAGAGGAAGGAAGTGAAAGTGAGAGAAGAATATTTCAATAGAAAGGAATAAGGCTGAGATAATGATGTCCTGTTGGATGGATGCTCCATTTGATTACATGTGCAGAAAATTGCCCCAATATCATGATACGATGTCAAAGTACCATTTTGAGTGGGTACACAACACATTGGGAAAGTGTTATAAAGAATGGCCCGGAAAGGGAACATTCGATAAAGACATTATAGAAAGTATATACTTGTACTTGGCAGCTACAGGCAAAGGGGCAAAGCTTAAAAAGAGACCGGTATCCTTGGACTTTGGAAACTGTACAAAGAAAAGGAAAAAGTGACAGAGAAAGGGAAGGAGGAGGAGGGGCAGGGAAGGGCAGTGCCCCCTCCCTATACTATATACCTGTTATTAAAACCAGATGCATGCTATACGAATCCTAAACAAGTGTCTCAAGAGAAGGAAGGAACACATTCAAAGAAATAAAAGGGCGACACAACCATTTTTAGAGATGGACAAGAAACAGAGGAGGAAATATTTTAATCTCATAAAAAAGAATGCAAAGCATCATCTTGATAGTGTGTTCAAGAAAGCAGAAAAAGTAATGAAAAGGGAAATATAGACGAACAGAAAAGAACATGACAAGGGAGCCAACAAACAGGGCTGGACAGCAGGATGCATAAAGTTTAAAATAAACAATTGGGGACAGGACTTGGACCATAGTGAAACTGATATGGCAGAAGAAGGGCACACCTTATCGGAATGGGAAATCAGTGGTGACAGTGATCATGGGGATGACAAAACAGACACATACAATTTGACAGTAAAGAGAAAGGAAAGGAGAAGAAATGAGAGAGAAGAGGAACGAGGAAAGAGAAGAATCACTAGGAGACTGGGGAAATATGATTTGGATCAGGAAAACAAGAATAGCAGTAGTCACGTGACCACAACATGGCATTAAACACAGAGTTGGCACACAAATACCCCTTTTACAGAAAGCTGGGGGCGAGGTTCATTACATACCATGGCAGACGATGGACAGGGACAATTTAGATTACAGTCTACCTTCATTGATCGCGCGGGCAAGCAAGTGGAGTTATGTTTTCAAAAAGGAAACCACTGAATTACAATTGATCACAGGAGACACAAAAAGTTTATTTGGACTATTGGTCAGGGAGAGAAATGATGAAATATCGCAACAGGCTAGATACGCGGGGGTAAAATTAAACCCTAATATACACCATGGAGCATCCTTCAAAAACTATCAAGTACATGTTTGGAAGGCTCTAAGCAAGCTAAATTCAGATAAGTTAGACATGGGTTCTATATTGGCTCATAAAATGAAGCATAATGAGGATTGTGTGCAATACAAGAAAATAAACAGTCATTGGATGAGAAAATACCCTTGTTCTACCACATGTAAGGGGGCTCCCTGCAGATGGGCAGGTATTATTAGAAAGATAGTGAGAATTGAGGCAAAGGGGAGTCTAGAGTGCTCTGGGTTAAGGACATACATGCATTCTGGTGACTGTATAATACATGGGTGGCTAGAGCAAATAAAGGAAAGGAAATTAACCCCATTTCTGCTGGAGTGTCAGAATGCACCAAAGTATCAAACGAAAAGGATACAATATTCAAAAGGATACAGGAGGTAGGGTCTTCCGGATCCTTGTTCACCCGACTTGATAGTCGTGAAGTCAACAAAGACCTTCCAAATGATACAACCCTCTGGCTGATAAAACAGGCAGAGCGATGGATCACTGGAAAGGGCGTGGGTAAGGTATAGTAATCCAGCCTAGGACAAATTAAAGTATCATGAATAACTGCTCCAACCTGAGTATGATGAGTTAGATAATGACAGGAATGATCACACTGACCTGTATCTCTGGGTAGAACAATCCAGAAGTCTCTTGATGGATTCGAAATGAAGAACAAAACGACAGGGAAGGGAAAATTAGTAAGGGAGACTTATCCCGGACGGAACGAGGCTCACGCTAGATACGGGTTGAATTCACCACAGGATAGCGTTCAAAGTTCAGTTCAAAGTCACTTCCAATAATCCTTGAAAGGCTTCCTTCCCACTTAGGGATCAATCCTTCTGTTAATTCCACAGATGCAGGAGGTAGAAGAAAACAGTGTTTGAAGACAACGTGAGCGTGTGGATTTACACGCGGGCAGGAATCGCGCAGCCTGGGCCAGCCGCGTGTGAAGACAACGTGCGCGTGTGGATTTACACGCGGGCAGGGTTCGCGCAGCCTTGGCCAGCCGCACTTGAAGACGAAGAGCGCGTGTGGATGTTACACGCGGGCAGGATTTACGCAGCCTTGGCCAGCCGCGTATGAAGACAAAGAGCGCGTGTGGACTTTACACGCGGGCAGGATTCACGCAGCCTGGGCCGGCCGCACTTGAAGACGAAGAGCGCGTGTGGATGTTACACGCGGGCAGGATTTACGCAGCCTTGGCCAGCCGCGTATGAAGACAAAGAGCGCGTGTGGACTTTACACGCGGGCAGGATTCACGCAGCCTGGGCCGGCCGCACTTGAAGACGAAGAGCGCGTGTGGATGTTACACGCGGGCAGGATTTACGCAGCCTGGGCCGGCCGCACTTGAAGACGAAGAGCGCGTGTGGATGTTACACGCGGGCAGGATTTACGCAGCCTTGGCCAGCCGCGTATGAAGACAAAGAGCGCGTGTGGATTTTACACGCGGGCAGGATTCACGCAGCCTGGGCCGGCCGCACTTGCAGACGAAGAGCGCGTGTGGAATAGCACGCGAAGGGATAGTTCCAGGAATCAGCGTGTGGCGGAACACATGCTATCGAAGGCCCAAAGTAGCTGTAGGAAAATACCAGGTTGTAGATCAGAGGTTCAGCTACACGACGCCAATAGAGACGATCAGAAGCAGCGAGTGAAGTTTCTACGCTGCTTAAATACGTGATACCGTAGTTCACGTGACGAAGCAAGTCACGTGAAGTTAGCAACGTGTAAAGTGTAAATGTCGTTTTCCCGGTAACGTATCGAATAGCCTCCATTTAGAGTAGAACGGTCTAGCTGTTCTACGAGCGTAGCGTCCAGCATGCATGACAGTGCCATCCCCCAAAGGGACAACCTCTCCCCTTCTTGTGTGGAAGCGCTTCAATAAAGCAGGAGCATGAATGTTGGAAAGAGGTTCCCAAGACCTATCTTCGGGTCCATAGCCCTTCCAGTCCACCAGATAAAATGGTCTACCAGAACGGAGTTTCATATCCAGTATGTCTTGTACCTCGTATTCATCAGACCCCCGCACAGAAATAGCCACAGGCCGTACCGGCAGTCTAGTAGTGTCAGAGAAAGGCTTGATGAGCGAGACGTGGAATACAGGATGCACCCGCCATCGTTGTGGCAAAGCCAGACGTACAGCAGCAGGATTAAGAACATGGAGCACAACATACGGACCGATGAATCTAGGCAACAACTTCTTCTTGCCCGGAATTCTTAAGTTCTTAGTGGATAGCCAGACTTTCATCCCAGCCTTATAGACAGGTGCGGACACCCTATGAGCATCGGCATAGAACTTGTCACGTCGTTTAGCTTGCTCCAAATGCTGCTTCACCCTTCTTTGTAATCTCTTCAGATCACGAAGCGTACGGCCTGCGGCAGGCGTGTCCAGGGATAGACCGGAATCTAGAGGTATTGATCGGGGGTGTTGTCCATAGAGAGCATAGAACGGTGAAGTGCCTATGGCACTATGATAAGAGTTGTTATAGGCGAATTCAGCCGCCGGCAGTACCGTGAGCCAATCCGATTGGTATTGCAAACACAGACACCGCAGATATTGTTCCATAGTACAATTGACCCTTTCGGTCTGTCCGTCGGTTTGAGGATGATAAGCGCTGGACATTCTATCATCAATTAGTAATGCAGATGTTAAGGCTCTCCAAAAGCGTGACGCAAACTGCGAGCCCCTGTCAGTAATGATTACTGATGGTAGACCAAAGAAACGGAATATATGTTGGATGAATAGATCAGCCAGAACAGTAGCAGTTGGTAAACCAATACAAGGTATAAATAGGGCCAATTTAGTGAAATAATCCACTACGACCCATAGGGTATCATATCCTTGATTCGGGGGGAGTTCCACCACAAAGTCCATAGATATCATGTCCCATGGTTTGGTAGGGACAGGCAGGGATTGGAGTAAGCCCACTGGTTTACCAGGAGGATTTTTACATTGGATACATACAGAGCAAGAAGACACGTAGTTTATAACGTCTTTTGCCATGGATGGCCACCAGCACCACCTTTTGAGCAGGTCCAGTGTTTTCTTCTGTCCAGGATGGGCTGCAATCAAGGAATCATGATTCCATTTGAGGGCTTTATCCCGCATTGAAGGAGTTGATAGATAAAGCACCCCCTGTGTGAATGGTAAACCGTTATGCACGTCTAGCTTCATATCCCGGACTACTTGTGGGTTATTTTTTACCCACTCTTGTATTTCGGTTTTTAAGGATGGTTGAACCGAACACCCACAAACCACATGATCTGCCAACAGCTGGATCTGTACTTGTTTTTCTTCCTGCGCCTCTTTACTCATACGGGACAAAGCGTCCGACTTAACATGTTCTCGGGCAGGACGATAAGTGACCTGGAAATCGTATTGGGCAAAAAAGACATGCCATCTGGCCTGACGGGCCGTAAGGCATTTCATGGATTTGAATGCCTGGAGATTTCTATGGTCGGAGTACACCAACAACTGTTGTTTGGCCCCAAGAAGATGATGACGCCATTCTCGGAAGGCATCTTTGATAGCCAGTAGTTCCCGTTCAGTAACGGTGTAGTTCCGTTCATATGAGGTGAGTTTACGAGAGAAGAAAGCCACTGGGTGTTCCTCCTTGGTTTCTGTGCAGACTTGTGAGAGCACGGCGCCAATAGCGACACTGGATGCATCCGCTTCAACGACAAACTGGCGATCAGGATCCGGATGTTGAAGCACGGGTGCAGTGGTAAATGCTTCCTTCAGTTTTTCAAATGCTGCTTGGGCATGTTGGTTCCAACAGAAAGGCACTTTGGAGCTAGTTAAAGCCGTCAAAGGAGCTACTGTTTTGGAGAAGGAATGGATGAATCTGCGATAGAAATTCGCAAAGCCCAAGAAAGACTGTAGCGATTTGACGTTATGTGGGATTGACCAATTCAGGACGGCCTTTACCTTGGAACGACTCATTCGAGCACCTAGATTGGTAATGTCGTAACCAAGGAATTCCACTTCCTGCGAATGGAAGACACATTTTTCGGCTTTCACATAGAGGTGGTTCTCCCTAAGTCTTTGTAGGACTGTAGAAACATGTCTGACGTGTTCCGATAGAGATGAGGAGTAAATCAAAATGTCGTCCAGATAGACAACCACAAATCGGTCCATGATGTCCCTGAATATATCATTCATGAAGAATTGAAATGTGGCGGGAGCATTGCACAGACCAAAAGGCATCACTGAATATTCGTAAAGACCATACCGTGTCTTAAAAGCGGTCTTCCATTCGTCGCCTTCACGAATGCGAACCAAATTGTATGCACCTCGCAAGTCCAGTTTGGTGAAGTAGCTGGAAGTGCCTAACTGATCCAACAGCACGTTTATTAGCGGTAAGGGGTATTGGTTTTTGATGGTGATATCATTGAGTGCCCTGTAATCAATGCAGGGTCTGAGGTCTCCCTCTTTCTTAGGAACAAAGAATAGAGGAGATGCAGCAGGAGATTGCGAGGGTCGTATAAAGCCCATGGCTAGCGCCTTGTCAATGTATTCCTTTAACACGACATCTTCTTTAGGTGTTAAAGAATAAACACGGCCTGTAGGGATTTTGGCACCCGGAATCAGTTCGATAGGACAGTCGTACTGTCGATGAGGAGGTAATTGTTCTGCCTGGCCTTTATCAAAGACATCAGCGTAATCAGCGTATTCGCATGGTATGATATTGTCGCATTGATGTACAACGCTGATAGCAGAATCCTCCACCACAGAGGCCAATAAGTGTTGTTTATTTGACACCTCCTGACTGGTAAAGCAATGTTCGTTGCAATGAGTCGAAGGATATTGGAGCGATCCCGAAACCCAGTCAACAGTAGGATTGTGAAGGGTTAACCATGCAAGACCAAGTATGATCTCGTACTGCGGAGCAGCAATAACATCGAAGACGATTTCTTCTGAATGGTTATTTGATAACGTCATCCGAACAGGTACCGTCTCCTGGGTTACCATACCAGAAGTTAACACAGATCCGTCCACGGTATTCACCGTTTCGGGGTTTTTTTTGTTTACTAGGGGTAAGGAGCGGTTCTTGGCATAGGTGATGTCTATATAATTGCTGGTGGCGCCAGAATCAACCATGGCCTTGGAAACCACTTCTCGCTCATCACAATGTAACGTCACCTGAACTATTACAGGTGCATGTTTAGGAATGGTACTGGAGTCCGATGAAACACTCGACATAGGGACTCCTGCTAATGTCGAGTTTTGGCGTTTCCCGCACGCTTGACGGGTTTTTTAGGACATGTTGCCAATAAATGCTCGGAAGAACCACAATACATACATAAGTGGTTTTTTCTTCGGTTCTCCCGTTCTGTATTGGACAAACGGCCTCTCACGGCGCCTATTTGCATGGGTTCAGGGTCGTTAGAGATGACTGCTGGTGTCTCTGACCGCCCCGAGACTGGCATGAAGGGCTTTTTCTCTCCCTTTCGAGCATTCCTTCGGGCGTCGATTTGTAGAACCAAATCAAGCAGCTCTGGGAAACCCGTAGGAACCACAGGAACAGTAGATAAGGCGTCTTTCAGTTCTTCAGAAAGACCCTTGTAAAAAACAGCCGTTTTCTTGCTGTCAGGCCATTGGGTTTCCGCCGTCAGTTGATTGAACCGGGCGACGTAAGACATAAGGGGTTGGCTGCCTTGTTGTAGGTTAAGCAACTCCAAATCTGTGGCTTGAGTAGAGTAACGCATGTCAAAAACTTTACTCATAGCAGTCAAGAGATCGTCACAATCGTACAACAAAGGGCTATTAGTTTCCAACAAAGGGTTAGCCCAAGCAGCAGCCGTACCCCCTAAATGGGAAAGCACGAAGGCTGCTTTTGTAGTTAGGTCAGGAAAAGATGTAGGACGGCAAAGGAAATGGAGTCGGCACTGGTTTACAAAGGTTCTGTAGGTTTTGGGATCACCCGTGAACCTTTCTGGAGGGGCCAAGGGAAACTGAGTGGGCATAACCACGTTAATAGTCTCCTGTGGGGGTGCCGTGGTCCCAGATCCGGATGCGGTAGCCATCGGCGCTTGTGTTCCCTGAGGACTACCATGTAGGGCGTCTTGCATAACGTCCATACGGTGCCGTAACATGTCCTGTGCAGTAACCATTTCGTTTCTTAAATCGTGGATCAACTGTGTCAAAACAGTTAAAGGATCCGTACCCTCCATGGCTTCTGATTCTGTCAGAATGCACCAAAGTATCAAACGAAAAGGATACAATATTCAAAAGGATACAGGAGGTAGGGTCTTCCGGATCCTTGTTCACCCGACTTGATAGTCGTGAAGTCAACAAAGACCTTCCAAATGATACAACCCTCTGGCTGATAAAACAGGCAGAGCGATGGATCACTGGAAAGGGCGTGGGTAAGGTATAGTAATCCAGCCTAGGACAAATTAAAGTATCATGAATAACTGCTCCAACCTGAGTATGATGAGTTAGATAATGACAGGAATGATCACACTGACCTGTATCTCTGGGTAGAACAATCCAGAAGTCTCTTGATGGATTCGAAATGAAGAACAAAACGACAGGGAAGGGAAAATTAGTAAGGGAGACTTATCCCGGACGGAACGAGGCTCACGCTAGATACGGGTTGAATTCACCACAGGATAGCGTTCAAAGTTCAGTTCAAAGTCACTTCCAATAATCCTTGAAAGGCTTCCTTCCCACTTAGGGATCAATCCTTCTGTTAATTCCACAGATGCAGGAGGTAGAAGAAAACAGTGTTTGAAGACAACGTGAGCGTGTGGATTTACACGCGGGCAGGAATCGCGCAGCCTGGGCCAGCCGCGTGTGAAGACAACGTGCGCGTGTGGATTTACACGCGGGCAGGGTTCGCGCAGCCTTGGCCAGCCGCACTTGAAGACGAAGAGCGCGTGTGGATGTTACACGCGGGCAGGATTTACGCAGCCTTGGCCAGCCGCGTATGAAGACAAAGAGCGCGTGTGGACTTTACACGCGGGCAGGATTCACGCAGCCTGGGCCGGCCGCACTTGAAGACGAAGAGCGCGTGTGGATGTTACACGCGGGCAGGATTTACGCAGCCTTGGCCAGCCGCGTATGAAGACAAAGAGCGCGTGTGGACTTTACACACGGGCAGGATTCACGCAGCCTGGGCCGGCCGCACTTGAAGACGAAGAGCGCGTGTGGATGTTACACGCGGGCAGGATTTACGCAGCCTGGGCCGGCCGTACTTGAAGACGAAGAGCGCGTGTGGATGTTACACGCGGGCAGGATTTACGCAGCCTTGGCCAGCCGCGTATGAAGACAAAGAGCGCGTGTGGATTTTACACGCGGGCAGGATTCACGCAGCCTGGGCCGGCCGCACTTGCAGACGAAGAGCGCGTGTGGAATAGCACGCGAAGGGATAGTTCCAGGAATCAGCGTGTGGCGGAACACACGCTATCGAAGGCCCAAAGTAGCTGTAGGAAAATACCAGGTTGTAGATCAGAGGTTCAGCTACACGACGCCAATAGAGACGATCAGAAGCAGCGAGTGAAGTTTCTACGCTGCTTAAATACGTGATACCGTAGTTCACGTGACGAAGCAAGTCACGTGAAGTTAGCGACGTGTAAAGTGTAAACGTCGTTTTCCCGGTAACGTATCGAATAGCCTCCATTTAGAGTAGAACGGTCTAGCTGTTCTACGAGCGTAGCGTCCAGCATGCATGACATGGAGTGTGTATCAATTATATTACAGAATTATATAATTCTGGAAAAGAAAGAAAGGAATTTACTACAACAGGTGATACTAACCCTGAGAGCAATTACCATGATATATCTATAGCAATTATGTTAAGCCTCATATTAAAACTTGATATATCTATTGCAAGTATCCTATGTCTCATAACAAAACTTAAGGCAACCCAAGCTCCTGGCACTGATAGGATTTCCAATATAGTGTGGACGGAAGACCAGGAGCTGTGGGCAAAAATATTATATGTGCAATTTCAAATTATTCTTTCAACTGTGGTGATACCCCAAAGTTGAAAGGGATCCATTATGATCCCCATATACAATAAAGGACACAGAGAAAACCCCACTAATTACTGATGGCTGGCCATGGTTGAAGCTTTCTCTAAATTGTTTGCATAAATCTTAAAAACAAGCATCAACGAATGGATTAAACAAAAGCAAATATTGAAGAATAAGCAGGTGGGTTTTAGAAGGGGATATAGTCGAAGAGAATGGAGTTCCTATTGATAATAGGAACTCCCGTCCCCTGCACACCATTTGGTATTGGAATATATCCAAACAATTTTCTGTCAGTTTACTTAACTTGTCCCAACAAGGTTTCAAAAGTTAGTGTCTATGCACCATAATACTTCGTACTATTAATGTATTAATTTCCCAAATCCCAACCAAGAATGAAGGAAGTTATAATTTCACAAGAACAATTTAGTTAAAAAGAGAGAAATTTTACTCCAAAGAGATTTGTTATCGAAATTTATAAAAAAATATTTGCATAGCATACCGGAGTTATATTCACTCCTTATTCAACATATGCCTAATAGTAATACTTCACCATGAATCAAACCAAATTAATCAAATTAAATCAATAACCAAGAGCTCTACGCGTTTCGAGAGTATGACTCTCTTATTCAGGAGCAGTGATTTATAAATAAACAATTTGAAACAATACTTTTCTGTAACACCGTTTCATCAACAACAATAATCAACAATACTTTTCAAAAACAACAGTGAATTTCAAAAAGTCGTTCTTTGTGTCTTGTGTCAAGCTTTCCGTTGTGGAATTAAGGAAACGTCGTCCTATGGCATATTTGTTCTTTTTCTGATGCTCTGTAAATAGTGTTGATATATGTGTTAGTGGTTTTTCTAATTAAAGCGGTTTGATTAATTCAAACATCTCTATCATTAACCAGGTTCCTACCTGTTCACTGACGTATGATATTCCCAGAATGTGATGGCTTGTCAAAGCGATGGATCTCTACAAAGGTAAGTATGGTATGTGTGATTATCCCCTTAGGTACGTTTCTCTAAGCAATATACATTGTATTCACATATTCAAGTCTGTTAAAAATTGTGATGAGCAAAAACTCACCATTCAGTCCTACTTGGTGTGACACGACTGTGTTATTTGCAAATGCGATCTACAAGCCTGCACGCGTTGACCGCAAGTCTTTCTTTACTTAGCAGTATGCCGCCGGTTGCAGTCAGTTTGTTTGTGTCTATATAAGTAAGTAAAATCTGTGTCAGTATTAGGTGATTTGATGTTCTGCAGTCTGAGAAAAAGTTTAACAAGAGTACTCACTTGCCGTGTGCACAGAGACGTGCTAATCGGTATCCTTGCTCTTCCTGCATTCACGAAACCAAAACGGTTGCTTGGCAACTCTGCTTTAAGGGATGTTGGGAAATGTAGTGCCTGATTTCCCAATTCTGAAATTAGTAATCGAGCTCATGTAACTCTGGGTGTGTTATCACATATGGTAATTAATTATTCTGTGGCTACCAACTTGTGTCCGCAGATTGTCTTTCCATAATTTCACAACGTCATTTCCTTATTTATTTAACAGATCATTGTTACATCATGTATATAGTGATTAACAGTTGTTACTTATCTTTCCACATATCTTAATGATAGTTACACATTTGTTTATTTAGGGTATAACATATTCATTAATCAACATAATTCAAATCATGACCAGTTCTTTCTCCATTCTTTGTAATAATCATGCCAAGTTCTCCATTCATTATAAAAATACACTCAAAGAGAACTCTTCATTCATACCTCTTGGTTCCAGGGCATCAAGTTTGTGAACCCAGAACATCTCTCTGCGGGAGAGTATTTGGTGTAAATGACCTCCCCTTGTGGGTCGGGTTATTATTTCCAAAACTACACATTTCAATTGTGAAATGGTATGGTGTTGGTCTCTGAAATGTCTGGTGACTGGAGATTTTACATTTCCAGTTCTGATGTTAGATTTGTGTTCAGAAATCCGGTCTTTCACACGTCTTAGTGTTTGACCAACATACTATTTGCCACATGGACAAATGAGTCCATATATGGCACATTTGCTTTCACAGGTTGCATAATGTTGCAGATCAATTTTCTGACCTGTATATGGATGTCTTATGGATGTACCCTTTTGTACATTGTTGCATTGACTGCAACTTAAGCAGGGGAATGTTCCTTTCTTCGGTTTAGACAGGAAACGTTGTTGTGTCGTTCAGCTTTCACTAATGAATCCCTTAGGTTTTGTCCTCTGTTATGTGCCATTAACGGTGGTTTAGGAAATAGAGTGAAGAGTTGTGGATCCATCCTAGTGATTTTCCAATTCTTTTGTAGTATCCTTTTGATATGTGCACTTTTTGTAGAATACTGTGATAAATAAATCAATGGAGGATTGTCTTTCGCTTGTTTATGCTGTTGAGTGAGGAGGTCCGATCTTTTTTTCAGTAGGCATTTCTCTTTTGCTTCTAATAGAATCAGTTGTGGAAATCCTCTCTCTTCAAATTGCAACATCTGTTTATTCTCTCTCTCTTTGTATGTGTCCTCTTTGGAAACAATACGTTTAATTCTTTGAAGTTGACTTAGGGGTAGATTCTTTTTAAGGTGTTGTGGATGGTGGCTTGTGAACAATAGGCTGTTGTTGACATCTGTGGGTTTCCTGAAAATCGTGGCTGTAGTTTACCATTTTCTGGGAAAATCTTCATATCTAAGAAATTTACCGATCGGGAGCCTATTTCAAGGGTGAATTGGATCCGATTGTTACATTGATTCAAGTATTCTAAGAAACTTTCTAGTTCTTGTATTGTTCCTTCTCAAATTGCAAAAATATCGTCTATGTACCGCCGCCATATGGCAAGTTGGTTTGACCATCTTGGATTCTCTAGTATGCATTGTGTTTCAAAATAAAACATAAAAGTATTTGCATAGACTGGGGCCATGGCTGACCCCATCGAGGTTCCAGATGTCTGTAAATAATATTTACTTTGAAATCTAAAATAGTTGTTGTTTAGTATCATTTTTGCCAATTCAATGGCGAATGTTTTATTTGATGGAAAGTATTCTTGTTTGCGTAATAGCCATTCAAGGGCCTCAAGGCCTTCCTCATGCGGTATCGAAGTGTACAAGGACTCTACACCTAGTGTGAACAAAATCCAATTGTCTTCCACTTGATCCATTGTGTTTAGAATATTCAGGAAGTGGGTAGTGTCTCTCAGGTATGTTGAAGTTGATTGAACAATAGGTTGAAGTAATTTATCCAAGTAACTTGACAGAGGGTCAAAGACACTATCACTTGCCGCTACAATTGGCCTAAATGGAGGATCTGTAAGATTTTTATGGACTTTTGGCAGTCCATAGAACACTGGGTTTTTGTTAATCAGAAAATCTTTAGTCTTTTCCGTTATCCACTTCTCTTCCACGGCTTTGTTAACCACTTCTTCAATCATTGATTGGGTAGCTTTGGGGAGATAATGATCAAGGACCATGTAAGTGCTGGTATTTTCTAGAAGGGATAGACAGCCTCATTTGTATAAGGTTGAATCCATTATAACAATTGCGCCTCCCTTATCGGCTGGTTTAATTTCAATCGTTCTATCTTCTGATAATTCTTTCAGGATTCTGTGTTGATGTCTTCGGAGGTTTTGGTTTTTGCTATCCCTGTATTTTACTGATCTCAGATCTTTTTTTCATTCTCATTTCAAACAAGTCCAATGTAGGGTTATTAACACTTGGATTGAATTTACTTTTCGCTCTCATTTCCAAGGTATCAAAGGTCACTGATCTTTCTTGTGTCGGCAGAATAGAGTCAAAGAAAATCTTAAGTTTCATTTTCCTGATCAGTTTGAAAAGATTCACTTCCTCCTTAAATAGATTAGTGAAATTTGTTGGTACAAAGGATAGGCCTAAACTTAGGAGATCCAATTGTTGTTTCGAAAATATTTTTTTGGAGATGTTAATAATCAAATTAGATTTTTCTTTTTGCTCCTTAGGATTCTTCCTTCCTCTTCATGCTCGTCGTCTTCTAAAAAAGGGGCAGTTTCCAATTGGATTCCTTCTACATGGATATTTGGGGTTGTTACCACCTTGTTGATTCCTGGTACTATTGGTGGTACAGGTGTTTGACGACAAGAGGTTGGGTCTTTTCCTTCACTTGAAGCGTCGCTTGACGGGCCTGTGCTTTTGCTACCCCTTCTTGGTGTTTTTTGAGGTTGTGGCTTCTGTTTGCTCTTCTCGAATTGTTGGTTTTGTTGGTGATAATATTCCTGCCAGGTATATACTATATCTCTTGAATAATCCAATGTATCTCTATCTCTACAGTATTTTCATATCTTTCTTTGCTCGATATCTTTCTTGCATGAATCTAATTTTTCATTCGTTAGCGCCAAGATGTTTTTAAGTTAATCTACAGATGTCAGCGAAACTAACTGATCTTTTAATTCTGCTATTTCCGAATCCAATTTGGTAAGTGAAGAGGCCAGTTCTTCTATGGTGAGAAGAATTAAATCTAATGAGCATTTATTTAGGATGCGTTCCCGTCTCGCTACAAATTCACTATTGTCTTTGCACAATGTTGGTTTGAGGTAGATGCGTAAGCCTCTAGAAATTTTTTGTGATTTGTAATATTCTGTTAAGGTTGTAGCGTGCAGTTTCTGTGCAATTTCTCTTCTGATGAGTTTCTCTAGGCTATTGATAATTCTCTCTGGTTTATCTTGAATCACTGATGATTTGCCTGTGCTTTTAATTAAGCCTAATATGCGTATGGCTTCTTCTTCTGTAAATGCTAAAGTTTTCGCGTGTTTATTAGTAAGTGCATTTATTTTAGAAAAGGACATATTTGGTTGCAAAATCCAGTAGGCAGCTTAGTGGGGTTTGGGGTGCTAATCTCGTATTGATACCACACCAAATTAATCAGATTCTATAACGTATTAGAAAACCACAAAAGAGATAAAAACTTTCCCATAGATTTAAATAATTTCGAGTCATTAGTGGCTCGTCAGATCTTATCCCTTTTTTACGGGTGCCGGGGAGAGATAAAATGACTCTGGTATCAACAAGTCAACTATATACTGAAGAGAATGGAGTTCCTATTGATAATAGGAAGTCCCGTCCCCTGCACACCTTTAGGTATTGGAATATATCCAAACAATGTTCTGTCAGTTTACTTAACTTGTCCCAACAAGGTTTCAAAAGTTAGTGTCTATGCACCATAATACTTCGTACTATTAATGTATTAATTTCCCAAATCCCAACCAAGAATGAAGGAAATTATAATTTCACAAGAACAATTTAGTCAAAAAGAGAGAAATTTTACTCCAAAGAGATTTTTTATCGAAATGTATACAAAATATTTGCATAGCATACCGGAGATGTATTCACTCCTTATTCAACATATGCTTAATAGTAATACTTCACCATGAATCAAAACAAATTAATCAACTTAAATCAATAACCAAGAGCTCTACGCATTTCGAGAGTATGAATCTCTTCTTCAGGAGCAGTGATTTATAAATAAACAATTTGAAACAATACTTTTCTTGTAACACCGTTTCATCAACAACAATAATTTTCAACAATACTTTTCAAAAACAACAGTGAATTTAAAAAAGTTGTTCTTTGTGTCTTGTGTCAAGCTTTCCATTGTGGAATTAAGGAAACGTCATCCTATGGCATATTTGTTCTTTTTCTGATGCTCTGTAAATAGTATTGATATATGTGTTAGTGGTTTTTCTAATTAAAGCGGTTTGTTTAATTCAAACATCTCTAGCATTAACCAGGTTCCTACCTGTTCACTGACGTATGATATTCGCAGAAAATGATGGCTTGTCAAAGCGATGGATCTCTACAAAGGTAAGTATGGTATGTGTGATTATCCCCTTAGGTACGTTTCTCTAAGCAATATACATTGTATTCACATATTCAAGTCTGTTAAAAATTGTGATGAGCAAAAACTCACCATTCAGTCCTACTTCGTGTGACACGACCGTGTTATTTGCAAATGCGGTCTGCAAGTCTGCACGCATTGACCGCGAGTCTTTCTTTACTTAGCAGTACGCCGCCGGTTGCGGTCAGTTTGTTCGTGTCTATATAAGTAAGTAAAATCTGTGTCAGTATTAGGTGATTTGATGTTCTGCAGTCTGAGAAAAAGTTTAACAAGAGTACTCACTTGCCGTGTGCAGGGAGACGTGCTAATCGGTATCCTTGCTCTTCCTGCATTCACGAAACCAAAGCGGTTCCTTGGCATCTCTGCTTTAAGTTGTCATGTGATCTTGTTCATGTGATACTAAAGGATACTAAGGGATGTTGGTAAATGTAGTGCCCGATTTCCCTACTCTGAAATTAGTAATCGAGCTCATGCAATTCTGGGTGTGTTATCACATATGGTAATTAATTATTCTGTGGCTACCAACGTGTGTCCGCAGATTGTCTTTCCATAATTTCACAACGTCATTTCCTTATTTATTTAACAGATCGTTGTTACATCATGTATATAGTGATTAACAGTTGTTACTTATCTTTCCACATATCTTAACGATATGTGGAAAGGGATATAGTCCACATACAAACTTTTGGGTAATAACATTTCTGGAAAAAAGGGCTCAAATGAGAGGGAGTTCCCTGCTCTACGCCTGCTTTTTTTATTACAAAGAAGTGTTTGATACAGTTGTAATTGTCCGACTATGGCAGAAATTGGAGAAGTGGGGATTGGATCTGGGAATCGTACATTTATTAAAGGGTCTGCACTCAGGGACTTTTGTGACGATACGGTTGAGTCAGGAGCGAGATTTGAGTACGAGTATTGCTACTAATCATGGAGTGAAGCAGGGCTGTGCCTTGGCCCCCTTACTTTATAATTTGGTTGTAGTTGATCTAAATGAGGATATAGTAAAGTGTCATCATTTTCCTCCCTGCATAGGTACACAACCAATATCTTGGTTGACCTGTGCAGACAATACAATTCTTCTGGACTCAACTCCCATAGGTTTGCAATGCTCCATGACTGAGCTAGAAAGGTGTTCTGAGGAAAATGGTTTGGTAGTCAACTACAGGAAGACCAAAATAACGGTTTTTAAAAATAGCAGGCAAAATAAAAAAAATTTGGATGGTGTATTGACAATCAAACCATTGATGTGGTGGAGAATTACGTATACTTTGGTATTCCTTTCTTTGGTTGGAATAATGGAGAAAAGCTGTGCTGGTCAGTGGCAAACAAGACCATGAAGAAATTTAAGGCAATAAAAAATTACATAAAGTATAAAGGAGGTTACTGAATAGAAGGGTTAATGAAGAAATATAATGCCAGCATTGTAACAGGAATTTTATACAGCCTCGAAAACTACACTGACAAAGGAACAATGTGGCTTAATGCAACCCAGTTGAAGCAATACTATGTACTCAGCACTTTGAAAAAGATTAATAGTGCTGCTTTCTATTTAAAAATGAGAATGCAAGAGGATAATGATGAGTCTATGCATAGACATTTTAAACAGATTAAACAGGTTTTCAAAAATACTTCAACTAAGACTTCTATTGGTATTTGGAGGAAAGATGTTTTACAATTTTTCAATAATATTGGCTATGAGATAGACATCTTGACTAATATCACATTTACCTTATGGGAAATTAAAGAGAAGGCCTATACATATAGACGATTGGGGATAAGGACAATTATGTTGTCTGGCTATCTTCTAAACATTTATAGACTGGGTATATTTATCAGGCTTTTCCCTTTAAAGATGCTTTTAGTTATATAAAGTATGTACGAAATGTATGAGTACATTGTTTTAGTTTACTATTAAGACTAGGCTTACTTCCCACTCTTTCAAGATTAGGTGCTTGGAAAAAATGACCATACACAGAATCCCAATGCAGATTATGTAAAATCATGCTAGAGACTCCCAGGCTTCTTTTGACTGAGCGCTCTGTGAATAAACCATTTATTGATAGATGCTACACTAAAATCAAATTTCCATTATAAGTAATCATTACAGATCAAACGTGGGCCTTTTTTATATTCAGGAAGTAGCTTAGTGCTTAACTATACAATGTATCATATTAAGACTGAAGTAAAAACATTGTTATAAAAAGTGTAGTATGTAGATGGTGTTTGTGATAAACTGTTTTAGGCACTGATAAGGATTTTTCTTGTTTTATGCATTTATTAATTGGCTTTTTATTTGTGATAGCATAATTTTTGATTTTATGCAATGATTAATACATTTTAATACAATGTCACTGATTGATGGTATGGGGTTAAATGTGTATTGTAATTAAATACCACTTTAATTAAAAGAAAATCATAAACAAACAGATTAAATAAAGCAGGGGCCAAAACACACCCATGCTTTGGTCTTCTAAATAGTGGAATTATCTCTGATAATTTCCCTTACTGGTTCAATCTCATGTGGAGGGACGTGTTAGTGTGGAGTGATAATGATTTCTAGTAGACCTGAAGGACAGCTCTTTTCCTCATTTTAGACCATAGACAAGTCCTATCTCTACTGACAAATTTGTCAGCAAAGTTGATGGATACAAGATAGATGGTAACTCCATCCATCAAAGCCTTCTTCTTTAGGTAGTTTAAATAAAAACATTCATGGCTGTTCCCATACCTCTCGCGAATCCTGATTGCTTTTTGTCAAACCGCCCAATCGTCACTAGCCATTTTTTCAATTTGTCTAACACCAGGGAAGCAAAACATTTTCTTGTTCGTCTAGCAACAGCGATCAGACAATAATTAGAGGGAACAGATCTCAGACCCTTTTTGAAGATAGGTATAATTACTGTGGTCTTCCATGATGAAGCTATCAGTTGAGCCTCTATGATAGTTCAAAAGACCATCCATTCCCGGGGCTCTCGACCCACTGCTTTTGGATATAAGTGATTGGATGTCCTCATCAACTATCTAGAATGCAGTAGAAGTTGTAGCTTTTGGTTGCCCCAGATGACTAGGTAGTGCTCCTAACTCTGCTTTTTGTTAGCAGGTTAGATTTCATTCCTGCCTCCCCTCCCCAAGTCAGTGCACAGACAGTGCCAATATCCTTGGAGGTTGTGTAAAATGCCACGCAGTGATTGGTTGATGTTGTGGGCTCATCAGTATCTCAGGCTTCGAACAAGGGACATAATAACAGTTTGTGTTCCAGGCATTGGCTTAGCACCTTAATGGAGATGGACGTTTCTTTGTAAGAACACGGTAGTGTTGAGCTGTGACCAGGAGGATATGATTAGGTTGTGATTATACTGCCCGAGTGAAAAATGGTCACTCAATTGGAACTGATTTTAGCCCATAAATGGGAGAAATTAATTTCCAAAGAGTGGTATCTTAGTGATTTTTTTATAAGGCTACCCATTCTCAGAAGAGATAGTGAAGGATATATGTTAGAATAACAACATGTTTCCAAATGGGAGTGGCAATATGATCTGTTAATTGTACAGCCACAAGGGCGAGAACCATCAGGTGGTGGTCAGTTTTCTGGTCGCATTGGAATGTGATGATCCATTAATTTCAGTTTTCACACTGTCTGCACCTCACCATGTGATTGGTCAACTCTAAGGGTTGAGCTCACCGTTAGATACTCTGGGGTGGGTCAACCAATGGAGAAGGGGTATCACTGCAACAATTGTACACAAAACATTCTGCTAATAGGGAAAGAGAATTGTCGCTGTCTCAGACATTAGGTCATTGATGGAGAGGATGTACTTGTTTGGTCACAGGATAGACTTGGGCCAATATGGCCAACTAATGTATCGTTTTCTTTAGAGGATAATGATGTTTACCAGTGGCATGCTTGGGATTTACATGTGCCATGTAACTTTTGCAACATACTGCTTGTGATTTTTCCATTATATAGTGCCATTTAATGTGGGTGTTTCGAATTAAGCTTGCTTTTTGCAGACCGGAATTGCATATCATAAAACATATTTTTCTTGTAATGCATGCACTATTTATTGCTCCTTGGAATTGTTTTTGCTTTTTCAGGTTTTGGGCAGGCATACATTTTTCCAGAGCCCCCCTGAGGAGCTGGAAGTCCCCCGCCACACATCCTGGGTTGCGGCGCCCATTTGCAGGGACCCTTAGCCATGTACATGACGAAGAGGTGAGCAGGCAACAAGGTTAACCAAACGCCTGCCTGATCACTGGAGCAGTGCGCTCCTTACCCAGGATTGCAGGTCTTTGAGGAGTTAGCCTCTTCGGGGGACTTCAAAGACCACCCAAATGTGAGTGCACCTCTGTTGGAAATACAAGGGAGGTTGAGTGTTTTTGTGTTTTAGGGTATGGTGTAAAGAGAATGAGGTGAAGAAAGTAGTGTGGGGTTAAGTTACATTTTTTAATAAGAAGGTAGGAGAAGTGCTCCGGATGAGGGGAGCGATGACATCATAGTAGCAGTGATGAAGAGATAAAGTGAATTGGGGAGCTCCTCCTGATAAAGGAAAGGCAGTGCTGCATAGAATACAAGTGGTGGTTCTGTTGTGGAGTTTCATCACAACCTCAATAGATATAAATGAGATACCAGGTTAGGCCTTACTGCAAAATCCATTGATCGTATGGCTAGGTCCACTGGTGAATGAAAAGCCTGCCTTAAAACTTCAATACTGCTAAATGTGCCTAGTAAATATAAATACAGGTATTTGTGCAGTTGACACAAGGAACATTGTAACATGGAAATGGCAAATCACTGTGTTGGCTGAGAGACAAACAGATCCATTTTTAATTGAAGCTACCACACATCAAAATGCCCTGTGACTGGCAATTAAGGAAGAGTGAGCCTCACATGTGAAAGTGAATGCCAAGTAATGCCTTTCATTTAAAGTGACTAAGGCCCACTTCCAACACAGAAGCTGACATTGGGCCTCATTAGAACCGTGGCGTTAAGGGGTTAACAGCGCCGTAAAAGGCTGCGGCGCCATTAAACCCTTAACGCCCGATTCACACTTTAACGCCTGCTTTTTGCAGGCGTTAAAGTCCAACCCGCTAAGGGACCTTGGTGCTAATTACGGCGCCGTAATTTACGGTGCCATAATTAGCGCCTTCCCCATTCCCATTGAGCCCTATGGGCCAAAAATGGGAATGGGGAAGGGGACATGGTGAATGGGGATTTACAGCCTCGCCAACCTTGGAATGGGGCGGTAAATCCCCCATCCACCATGGCGGAATCTGGCATGGACCATGGTGCTAATAGCACCATGGTCCAACACCAGGGTTGTAATGAGGCCCATTGTGTTAAATGGAAATGAACATTGTGAGTGACTAAAATGAACTGTAGCATCCCTTCACTTACAAAATGCTTCATTGAAAAGTAATACTGTGTGCAAAGAAAAAGAAAACACGGATTCAAAAGTGTATTGAACCATGATAGTAAAATACATAGTTATTTCAAGGAATAAAGACTGCATAAGAAAAGAAAATGTTTCCATTAAGGAGGCTATTTTCTTTCAGGTCCCACATGTACATTTCTCCTGAGTTCAGGAAAATACAACATTGAGAGTTTCGATTCTGGATGTTAGCCAGTTGCCAGGAAGAATGTTTAGATCATGATTAAAGGACTTTACACAGGCCTGGTCTCTGGCAGGAACAATAAAATGTCCATTAGCCATGGTCAGAGGAGAGCTAATGGATTTATTGCAGGCAATATCATCATTGCAGCCCTCAGACTATGAGCCACTTGGTTCCAAGGAAATGAAACCAAGAAATGGGAACTGTGATGTGAAACTAAATGTTATATATGTTAAAGTTATGGCCATAGAGTTACATTGGAAATGTTATTTTATTCAGTAATTGTTCAATGGTTATACTTACAGACTTGGGACAGATGCATTTTAAAGCTGATTTCAAGGCAATGTTATTGATATCATTGTCCTTCATGTGTGATTTTAGGAATTTCAGTTACCACCTAAAAAGTGTTCTTAGCTGCCCCAACAATATTGGTAACTTGAAAGTTGCGTAGTTACTGGCTGGTTAAATTAGATCTTTGATTATGAAGATTCCAATTCCAAACTATGTTTGTCTTCGAAAAAAGGGTGAAAAACCATAGCACTCCAATGCTATGGCTTGCCAAAAAGAAAGTAACCTCTCCTGATCCGTCATGAGGAAGGGAGTGTTAATATATATATTTTGGTGTTTATAAGTACGTTACTATAATTTGCCATGCAGCAACTTTTGAGAAAAAAGCTGTCATGGTAAAAAATTCAAATGATAGAAGGTGTGTACCTCTTTACTTCACTTAAATCACATAACTCCCCTAGCCTATCCGCAGGGAGTGGTTGGCTTTTGGGAGGAGGTAGAAAAAATGTTCCTCCTCTATTAAAGGTGCTAATTCAACAGCAGATTAGGGGGCACACCTACCACTTACAGGAGCAGGGAGGAGGCAATGGGGCACCTACTAGGTTGAATGGACTCAGAAATACAAACAAAACCGTTGTAACAGCGACTGAAGGCCACATGGGTTAGGATTGCACTGTGAAATAGCTTATGTAACTAATTATGAGATAGGGAAACACCCCAGGTAAACACACTTAGCAGGGATGCTCCCAGGTTGGGCCTCATTTGGGAAACCTGCAATGAGCACAAGATCAACACACCACGGATTAGGGAGGAGGGAGACGACGCTCAGGATGTGCCTCACAAGCAGACGGGAGCAGCTGAGGCAGCACAGGGTGATGTAATAATGGGGCAGCAAGCCATTCCCACAGGCACTCAGGGTAGAAGGGAAGTGGACCTGAGCCAGATAAGTCTTCATATTGCCACAAATGCCTTTCGGCAGTTGAATATGGGAATGGGGAAACTGTACAACCTAGCTTGCCTGGTGGGATTAATCAGAAATTGCATTTCTATGTCCCTGAGAGGTGGCCAGCCTTCTGTGTAACCAGCACAAGGTCTGTGAAGACCGTTATCTTGCAGGTGCTGTGTGAATTTCTCCCTTCCCACCAGAAGCAGGGTGTTTAGTGTTTCTTCTGCAATGGTGCTGACCAATGGCAGAATAATGAAGTCCCAGCTGTAAGCACAGATGTTATTTTACTAATTGCATATTGTCCTTGGGAAGTGTGAGAAGCAATGTGGTGCCACACAGGTGGGTGATGTTTTGGGATACTGTTGACCTGTTTTCTCCAATCACATTCCACTAACATATGCCTAGCACTAAGGATATGATGTAGTTTAGCCAATGGGTTTCATGGGAATTTTGGAAGATATGAACATTCAAGCTATAACTGTTTCTAATGCCTTTACCATTGTATTCAAATTATAAAACTAATGTTCACTGCATGCCCAGATGTCAGGATGTCACCTCTCTTCAATCAGTTCTGCTCCACCGTTATGTCTGATTTATGCGTGCCCAGCTGTAATAAACAGTGTAACTTCTTGCCCGGCGTGAGCTCCTTTTTGGACTTCCTGTGTTAATTATTTTTGAGGTTTGGAGGATCTCTGTTACCCTCCAATGGGAAAGTTAGCACCCATAAACTGGCAAGTTCTAATTGTAATAATTGGAGGTGTGGCTTATACATTACAAAACACATGCTTTATGCAGAAAGAGATGAGACAAGGAGAAAACACTGCTTTAAAACATCATTGAGGTAGAGCTAAAAACATCTTCCAGGACTTGCCCTTAATCCCCCTGGGGGTATCCTGAGACATCTGCTTGGCATCTTGGGTGGAGAGGACTTAACATTGAGAGGCCTTAGACTTTGCCTGGTAAAGATAAACTGGGGTGAGCCAACAGCCGACTAGGCCCTAATCCTTAAGGAGAAGCCTGATCAGGGAAGAAAGCTGGTGACAATCTCTGACTGAATGGACCAACCCCAACCTGTCTAAAGAGGAACCTGACTATCTACCCCGAGCACCCCGAAACAGAAGTGATCCATTTGAAATGAAGTATGTGGGGATCTGCTTGCCTTAAAACCTTCCCTTCATAGTGGTTGGGGGGCAAATTGTGTATACCCTTTCCCATATTTTAATGTATATTAATGTAACTAACTCCCAAAAAGACTGATGCAAGTGGGATCTTGGAAGAGTTCAAAACTTTCACTTTCACCCTCTAGCCTAGCAGGAATAAAGTATTTGGGGTGTCCTTGCCACAAAAAGGAAATGTGTAATTCTCCCATTCCCAAACCTTGCCTTTAAAACAAAAAGGTTTTTGTTCCAATCCCAAACTTTGTTTTTCAAACAAAAAGGTCCTTGTACCTAAAACAGAATTGTCCAGTGTTGCCACTCCTTAAACATTGTATTTAATCAGAGGGGTGCCCTTGGCCCCAAACAAAATTCCTAAACTGTCCCCATGCCCTAGATCTGGCCTTTAAACGGAGGGGTGCTGCATATCACTGATGCCATGGCTTTTGGTGCTGGGCAGAGAGGTGGTTTGCAAAGCAAAACTATGGTGATTTTCAGTGAACAATATATCCTCTCTCCTGAGAGTGAGTTAGTGACCCTGACAGCAGAACCATATTGGCATTGATTTTGGGAAAAAAGGGAACAGGGTGCTATTTGCCACATGCATTTTAGAAGTCAGTGTTTTCAAAACTGCAAGCATTTAGCAAGTGTGTCGAGAAACAGCATGTATCAAGCATTGTACATGTAATGTGTGACCTGTTTTAAAAAAGATCAAAACAGTGCTTTGTTGTTAATCTAAATGTTATCAAGTACTGTTTACCTGTTTATTGTTGAATTTGTTTTAGTGCCACAGAGAAGGCATGTATATCACTAGTAAAGATCTATTGAACATACATTATACATAAATATATATTCTGCCTATACCCCTGCCTGGTGCTTGACTCATTGCTAACACAGGGGGAGGGATCTACATCGCTCCATTTGTGTCATAGATAGGGCCTGTTGAATTCCAATTAACGGCGTGTTATGGTCTTGTTTAATTGGGTGGGAGAATCCCCTATGTTGAGCATGGTATCCCAATATATTGTTACACTGTTTTGAGAGTATAAGGAATACCTCTGTCCTGAAGAGAAGGGGGGAGAGGAGGAAAAATACAACATTGTGTAAATAATTGTTTTTTGGATATTGTTGTATTGGGGAATGATTGAAATAAGTTGGTGGTAGCCCAGGGTGTGTGTGGGGAAAATTGAGGGAAAGTATTCTTTTGAGAAAAACAGTTTTGGGAAGACATTTTGGGGGTGTTTTGTGAAAAGATACACTGTGATTTGGGGTTGTGTTGTGCTATTTCAGAAAAAAGGGCGATGCAGGACCAGACCCTGGGAATTCTTTCTTTTTCTGGCAGTAGGCTTTTAATGAGCTCTGGTATAAAATGTGTTATTGTTGTTTAGGGGTAACAATTATAGAGAAATGAGTACTCCACTAGAGCACATGTGGAAACTGCTTCCACAATATAGGGAATACATATTGGAGAACCACCAAGAATGGGTACATGGGACGACGGTAATATGTCCACTGCTTGGCCTGTGGAGGGCACATATGATAAACAGATGCTCGCGAGCATGTATACACATTTATTGTTAACTTCTAAAGGCAAGCAGCTGAAGAAAAGACTTAGGAAGAATTGGAAGACGCTCTCAGTGGTATTATTGAGAAAGGGAGTAAGACCTGTGCAGGTGACTGTCCCACCCCTTGCTATGCATGTAACCAATCAAATACAGGCTCAGATGCATGTGCAGCCTACTGCACCATCCCTGCTTGGAAGATATCCTTTGCAGACTGCAGCGGGACATACTCATCCCCAGTTCATTCCCCCCACAGAACCCAGACAGGGAACACCAGAGGGCATTACGTATAAAACACAAAACTGACCCTCAATGGAGATAGAATGTTCACCTTTATGGTTGACATGGGTGACACCAATTCCTGTATCAGGGTAGGGGGTTTCCTCTAATGAGCAGAATTGTGGACACACAGGGATTTACTGGGGCTGTCATTACGGTTCCTTTTACTGAAGATTTATCCATCCCTGTAGGTGCACACAAATTATCAGCACCTTTTTTGTATTGTAAGGACAGCGAAGTTAACCTCCTGGGTAGAAATCTCTTGAGCAAATTAAATATGGCCATTACTTTTACAGGTGAGGGCATAGTATGTTAGCCACCAGGTATGCCTTACACAATGGTAGCAGCAGTTATTCAGGCACTTTATAGTGACAATGCAGTAGGAGTGGTGCCCCTTCATGAAGACATTTTCCTTTATGGAATAGGGCTTCTGTTAGGTTGGCTACCATGGATTCAAAACAAGACATTTCGTTTATCCTCAGAGTTTTTTCATTTACCCTTCAGGAAAAGGCACCTGGTACTAAGATCACTCTAGATTTGGAAGTTGTGACACAGTAATGTTGGCATACACAGATGAGGAGGGGGGAGAATGGCACACTGTTCTGTGCATAGACCCAACTTTGCCATTGAGAGAGGTATCTGATGAACAGGTGTTCAAGGACGCAGAAGTGGAAGGAGAAACCTTGTTTGACATATGCATGCCTTGCCAGGTCACAATATAGCACAGAGAAGTACCTCGCACTGTGCAAGTTGCTAAAACCCCACTGTCACTGTTGTAGGAAGACATAGCAAACATACCAAGTTGTTTGTGGAGCAGCAACCCTCATGATGTCGGATTATTGAAGATCATAGGAGCGGTTCGCATCAGACTTAAACCAGGTGTAGTACTACCCTGAATGAGACAGTAACCCATGTCCAGCGAGGCCGATGAAGGGATTTATGACACCATTGTCACATTATTAGAGAAAGGCATTATATTAACATCAGTATCCACATGCAATATGGCAATCTATCCTTTGACAAAAGCAAAATGTTCATCTTGAAGGATGGTGCAGGACCTCCACCCTCATGGTGCATCACCCTTTCTCAACTCTCATGCTGGACTTCCTTTGCATCTTGTAGTCATGATGGCCCTGAATCATGCTGTTCCCATCTTCATCTTGTATCCTGGCTTGCAAAATGATGTGTTACTACTGACTTCTGCATTTGTATTCACTCCCCCCTCTTGCTTCTCCACTTGTTTTTGACCTTTTACTCTCTGTTCGCTCTGCCTCTAAATGTATCCCTTTTCCTATCCCCCCTACCTCCCCTTACTTTCTTCTATGCACTTACTCTATCAGAATTGTCCCTGCACCTAGTATGATAGCAACCTTGTCTGTCTCCTCACCCTCCACTTACTTGTCCCCCCCTTCCAGCACTATCTGAAATGTCATCAGGCCTAGTATGATAGTCACTTGTTTGTTCCTCCCCACCCTTCTGCACCCCTCTCCCTCACCTTTTGTTTTTCTCCAGCTCTACCAGAAATGTCATCAGGCCTAGTACGGTAGTTGCCCGTCTGTTTCAATTTCCTTCCCACTCCCTTCCTTATTTATGTCTTGGCTCTTCACTATCTGAAATGTCATCAGGCCGAGTACGATAGTTCAGTCACATCCTTACTGTTCATGGCCTGTAAGAATATCATTGTATTTTCCCTTGTTCCCTCCCTTGCTTTGAAGCGCTTTGAAACACATTGTGTATAGGTGCTATGTACTGTATGCTATAATGCCCCCGGTGATTCTGGCAAGTTCGAAGCCGGTAAATCCCCACGAGTCCGGTGGCAGCCTGCTGGTTTTACCGGCATGGCTACCGCCTCACTCGTAATGAGGCCCAATCTGTTAGTTTGTAGCCTAACAGAAGAGCAATGCAGGAAGGATTCAGTTCACCTCCTAAGGAAACTTGCAGAGAAGGGGTAAAAAGTATACAAAAACAAATTGCAGTATTTTCAGTAGGAAATCATGTACTAGGACAGATAATATCAACATCAGGAAGAAGAGTTACACCCAGACAGAGCAAAAGCAATTCACAAGTGCCAACAACATTAAAACAGATACATCAGTTCCTGCGATTGTCTAACTACTCATCATCATAAAACTTTATTTTGGCTACAAGCCATAAAAGTTTGTACAGGCAGTAAAAAAAACATATTTCAAAATAGATATTCCATTCCAAAATAAATCAGCTCCAACTTAACAACTCCTGTGAAAATCATATAGTTAGATTCATAACAACAAATTCCCAAATTGGGTCTAAGATCGAACCGAAAATTCAGTTCTTAGCGAGCCATGAGGATCTTTAACAAAGGGTACCACTTGACTTTATTTTCCCCAAGGCAGCAGTGTTACCTCCAGTAAGCATAGGCCATTGAAACGTTCTTTCAGGGGGGAAAGCACTAAGTTCAGTCACACTATTTGCACTAATAGCTGGTAGTATCTGGTTGAAACTCAATATGCCCTTAGCCAAAACTGGATCGCAAAATCTATTCTTGCAGACATATCCTGATGCAACTTACAAAGTTCTCCCGAAGCACAAATAGACATACTCTCACTACCCAAAGCCAATGCAGACATTTATTGAGTGGGGTATCCCTAGGTTTAATAATAATTGGGTGATAATTTTGGGACCCTGTGTAAGTAAACAGACCCTGCTGTCTTGGGTGGAATTGATCTGCTAGTTTTGGCAAAGGGGGGAGGCAATGTGCATCACAGCCCATGTTTAAACCCATCAGATGCGATATATGCCCCTAAATAGTTGATTTTCTTAGAGCCAAAACTCTGCCGTGGTGGCAAACGGGCAGAATATTGAATTTCCCAGCTGGTGGCACATCCATTTGAATCAATTTCAGGCTGTGTTACTTTAACCACTAAGGGGGACGAAAAAGCAGGCTGTCTTTCTGTCCCTTTGCTAGAACCCCTTTCCTGCTCAACAGGCAGTTCTGCAATTGCTGCTGATGGGGCTAATTTTAGACGATGATTCTCCAGGGAACTCCATTGTGTCAGCCCTTTTTCCCCACTCTTGGATAAATGTCACCCCCCTCCCCCCTGTTTGCTCCTTTCCCCACTACATCAAACAAAGACAAAAAAAAAAAAAATATTTTCAATATAAGCATTTCTGCTAACACAAGATCACAAAGCCACTCTTTCTGTTCAATTGACCATCTCCAGGCTGTTATAACATATGATTTTCCACTAGTTTACAAGAGAATGCCAGCTCATGAGGGCATGCTGAACAAGACTAACCCCTATCCTCTATATCGCTGCTGCCTACCACAGCAGATGCGATCTGCTCCTCCACAGCCACAATCCCCAAGTTTTCAAACATACAATTAGCACCGCCAGATGTCAACCCGCTAAGAGGGGTATGCGATTGGTGAGGGCACATCATGACTGTCCATCATGTGCAACAAATGAGCCACTGGCTCCGCCCACCCTCAATTGATAAATCAGTACCAACAATTCCAGTGGTGGCCATAGAGTTGTCAGGCAGGATGGAAGATGAATCAGCATAATTCAAAGACACTGATGAGGTGAAAATAAAGGTGGGGGCCGGTTATCGCAATCTGTGACCTCTCCTTGGGACATGTTTAATTGTGCACCATCGATACTGTAGATGAGCAGCTGCATGCCTCTCCAGGAAATCCTGGTCCCCTACCTCCTATCTGTTGGAAGTCAGAGACGGTGCCATGTTTGACACCAGCAGTTGTGCCACTTCCAAAGCAAGTGTTTGAGAAAAGGTATCCTCTGAGAAAACACTATCGAATGTATCCCCAAAAAGAAAACCATCTGATGGAGGAACTCCCTGAAGGAATATGAAAAAGAGTGAAAGAGAAGCCAGTGACGTCACAAGAGATGAATGTGACACACTGAGAATACTGGCTGAACAGAATGTATGGATCTTGCAGAAACTGATGATGAAGTTAAGAATCGAGTAAATTTTAATATGCAGAAAAGAAGATTGCACGCATACAAAGTGCTATAGAAATGTAACCGTTCAATGATGGTACAGATGCTGAAATGCAAGTATACTAAGTGATCATAGAAGCTGGCTATACGTAGTGATTAGAGTGCAGGCGAAGCAGCCATTATATAGGAGCTGAACATCAGTGTCATAAATTTAGTAAGCCAGCACCCACGCAGAGGAAAGGTGAGAACTGTGTCACAGCACGAATAAACTGAGATACTGGAAACAAATAGCAAGGCTGTCTGGCCTGCTATCAAGGCTGAAGCAGCCAAGCTGAATCATCCCTTGTTAAGGTGCAAAGAAAGAAAATCAATTGTGCCAAGTTTTATTCATTTAAGACATTTAAATGCTGACATTTAAATGCTGCAAAATGGACCAAATCATTGTCTCCTGTCAAGGAGCCAAGGATGGAAATTGAGTTGAGAGTGGAGTCAAAGAACAACGATAGTGAGTGCTTGCACCCCCATATATTCCCAGAGACATGAATAATTTGCAAGGCCAAGTTCAAAGACAATCTTCATGGCAGAAGGCATGGCTGATGAGAGATATTGGGATAATTGGGTGGGGAAGTCCACCTCCTGATACCTGGGTATGAGTTTATGCGCTGCTAAGTGAACCGAATGTTCCAGACATGGCACAAGCGTGCCAACCAATTATAGAGGTCTGTATAAAGAAGGGCCTTATAGTTTGAAGGCCAATGATAAACTGTTTACTTAATAGTGTTGAAGATGACATGTTTTAGAGGTAGGTATAAGTTGTCCACCTGACAGTAGACAGCCAATCACTATACCAGCCTGTATAGAAATTATACTTAGATGTTTCCCTTAGATGGCGAAGCAGCCATTATATAGGAGCTGAACATCAGTGTCATAAATTTAGTAAGCCAGCACCCACGCAGAGGAAAGGTGAGAACTGTGTCACAGCACGAATAAACTGAGATACTGGAAACAAATAGCAAGGCTGTCTGGCCTGCTATCAAGGCTGAAGCAGCCAAGCTGAATCATCCCTTGTTAAGGTGCAAAGAAAGAAAATCAATTGTGCCAAGTTTTATTCATTTAAGACATTTAAATGCTGACATTTAAATGCTGCAAAATGGACCAAATCATTGTCTCCTGTCAAGGAGCCAAGGATGGAAATTGAGTTGAGAGTGGAGTCAAAGAACAACGATAGTGAGTGCTTGCACCCCCATATATTCCCAGAGACATGAATAATTTGCAAGGCCAAGTTCAAAGACAATCTTCATGGCAGAAGGCATGGCTGATGAGAGATATTGGGATAATTGGGTGGGGAAGTCCACCTCCTGATACCTGGGTATGAGTTTATGCGCTGCTAAGTGAACCGAATGTTCCAGACATGGCACAAGCGTGCCAACCAATTATAGAGGTCTGTATAAAGAAGGGCCTTATAGTTTGAAGGCCAATGATAAACTGTTTACTTAATAGTGTTGAAGATGACATGTTTTAGAGGTAGGTATAAGTTGTCCACCTGACAGTAGACAGCCAATCACTATACCAGCCTGTATAGAAATTATACTTAGATGTTTCCCTTTAATGTATCACTATCCCTTGTAGGTTATTCTTATTTGCCACACTGTTTGATGTCACATCTGATGCATTTTTTGCATACAAAGATATTTTCACGAGAAATGCACTGAGAGCTCGAACAAACATCCGTTGATGTCTGTTGTAACTACCTGTTTTAGATTATTGTTAATAATACAGCACCTTTGCCATCTTCCTGAGTTGGTTCGATTATTTGGTGTTGGAGTTATTCTGCATCTCCATCCATTGCATGCACGATACTCAAAGGGCCATATGCTCAATACCTTGCAAGGCAATGTGTTGTTGGGACCAGGGTTCCTTGTCATCCATCAATTGACTTATGTAACCTATAGTTGCTTCATGTGAGGATGCCGGGATTTGAATGAGGACAGGGGGCTTAAAGTTACATAAGATGTGTCCCCCTCAAGAATCCATAGAAACTGGTACATTATCTGCACCCAGAAATTGCTGCATTTCATTGATATAAGAGAATTAACTCCTCCTGCGAGCTTAACGGGCTGGGTTAATCCGAACTGTCCAGTATGCTTTAAAGACAGTGAGATTGCCAATTGTCTTTTTGACCTTCAGCTTTTTCCATGCTTATACTGGCGTGGGGTCTATGCTTGGAGGAAGTGGCTAGCTGGACAGAAAGTGACAAGCTAAATAACTGGCATACTCACACAATACCAGTGCCCTAGACTTTGCCTCCTACACAACAGGAAACTCCTGCAAGGCTCCTTTGGATGTCAGCAGCAGCACTATTCATATGCAATAAGGTGCTTCCACCTGCAGTCTGGGCTCACTTCAGATAATCTCCCAGTATCTCTAGGTATTACTTCTGGCACCCCTGGGAACGAACACTGCGCAGGTACCAACACCCGTACCCTTAACCCTTGTGTGCTTCCACTTCGCAGAGGGTAGCCTTAGATATCAATATTCAGGAGAAGCAGTATGTCCAAACGCTCAGCAGCAGGCAATCAAGGCAGGTCACAGCTTCCCCCTGTAGTCGCAAACACCCACACCCTTAACTCCTGTGTGACTTGCCCTCATGGGAGTTAGCCTCGGATTGCAGTTTTCTGGAAGGGCAGATCACAGCAGCAGGCAATCAAGGAAGATCACAGCTTCTGACTCTGCAACTACTCTAGGGTATGGATCGTTGATTACTCCACTTATACCAGGTCCCTGTTACAGGGATAAAAAGAAATACCGAAAGCAAAAGGGACAGTTGAGGTGAAAGATTGTTTTCAGTATCTCAAACTAACAATTAGCTAGACCCTAGTTTTAGCAACACCAAATTACAGTAAACCATTCTTTTCATTCTCCCACTCTGGTGGCCTAGTAATGATAATGGTTCTAGCTGAGCACACATTTATTGGACACAAGCCCTTAGCTTACTACAGTGCTCTTCTAGACCCAGTGATGCAGGGTCATGTCCCATGTGAGCAAGCCCTGGCAGTCACTACTCTCACGATTGAGAATTCCTCCATAATAACAACGGGATGCCCAGTATCTTTGTATGCAGAACATGTAGTTTTTGCTATTCTGGAAAAGTCCAAGTCCACACTCACTACACAGAGAGCTTTGGGAAATTAGGTCATACTATCAAACTCATCCATTCACATAGTAAGATGCCACCTTGTAAACCCATCAATGTTTGTAGCAAAACCAGTACAGTCACATGATAAGGTGCACGATTGTGCAGTATACGAGGGCATGCCAGAAGATGGTACACCAGTGAGGGAGGATGCACTTGAGGAAGGGAAGCTGTTGTTCATTGATGAGTAGTAAACAATCGATCAGGAGAAAGGACAGAGGCACACAGTAGTGAGATATATAAAGGGGGAGGAAAAGGAATACAAAAAAATGATGCAAAAGAGGTTACCCTCATATTATTCAGCCCAAGCAGCAGAACATATAGCACATATAAATGCCCTAGAAATGTCAACAGATTGTGTGGTTAACATTTATTCAGATTTGGTATATGTCCCCTTCCTCCATAGTACATTCTGGGTTATCAGCAGGTTCAAGAAAACAGATGGGACACCGGCACTGCACACAGTGTTACTTTCTAGAATAATTGAAGCACAGAGAGGCCTCTCCCTAGTGGCCATGAAATGTGCTACCCATACCAAAGGAACAGACTCCTATGGCGATGAAGCCAGAGAGAGAGCTGTGATGCAGGCAGCATATTTAACATTTCTAGAGGAAAAAAGGACACCAGACATTGCATTACAACAGACCCAGACACCAGCCCCTTATAATTTAATCCCCATGGCACTAATAATAGAATTGCAGGGATGAGCCCTACAGCAAGAAAAAGATGTATTGATCACGAGAGGATGTTCTTTCACCCACCGACTTGATTTGGAGACAGAATGTTACAGGTAAACTAGTTATTTCTTTAGAATTGCTTAACATTGGCTTGGATCAATTGCACCGTCCCACTCATGCAACTAAGCAGCACATTGTTGCACACATCAGAGAGGATTGGTTTGTTTGCAATCTCTCCACGCACATTGACAAAATCATGGACAACTGTACCACTTGCCACCTGTTTGATACAGGACAAACTCTAAAGACGATGAAGGTAACATTGCCCCAGCCCTCTGGGCCTTTGTGGGAGCTCCACATCAACTTTGCTGATATGATTAATTGGTGCATTACCTTTCATTAATTGTTGTTGTTCATTCATTCTCTCAATGACTTGAAACTGTCCCATGTGTTCTTTGTGATGCTAAATCAGCAGCTATATTGTTGGTTAGGGAAGTATTTCCCAGATGATACGTTCTTATGTTCTGAGGTCCAACAATGGTCCTCATTTTGCTAATGAGATTTTCAGAGAAAGGCATTAAACCCACATTTTGTGCAGCTTATCACAAACATCCAACGGCATAGCTGAGAGAATCAAAGGTTTGCTTAAACAAAAATTGTCCAAGATATGCCACTCTTTCAAAAAGAGTTGTCTGTACTGCCTACCATTGGCACTGTTCAGTGTGAGAAACCAGACATGGACGGACCACCACCTGACAGCCCATGAGGTGGTTACAGGTCGGCGGATGCACACACCACTCAGAATTGAATGCACAACTACAGATACAAATGGTTGAACCTGAACTTTTGAGGAGATATGAATATGTATTTTTGTATTTATTTCTTATGTTATTTTTTGAGTATATTCATTGTGTTTTTCATTATGACAAGTACTGAGGTTTGTACATGTTATATTTGTTTACTAATTTAGTATTGTTAAGCTGAATACAACATGACTAATGAAGTACACATCACTTGATTGTACACTAGCTAGATGCAAGTCCATAAAAGTAATACTACACATCACTCCCAGATTACATAAGTATATATCTTCTTGTATGTGATACCATGTATCTTTATATTCAATGTATGCTTCAGTACTGTATAGATCATGTGATGCATTTCAAAGAATGTCACTTTTACTACCTTTTAACCATTCCTCATTGCATACGTTGTGACACCAGTTACATCAACATGTAATCCCAGCATCATTATATCTAACTCATGATTGAGTGATAGCCAATATATATGACACATTTTCTATGCTCCGCCTTTCAACTTCACACACTTCAGGGGTGGCTACGCCTGTTCTATCCCTTCCTCCTATGAATTCATCCTACACTTCATTCTTCCTTTGCTTTGTGTATTGTTCCAATGTACCATTAGGTGGCAGCCATGTTAGGATTTCCACTTCATACATTTTTTTCATAGGCCAGTTCCAAGGTTCCATTCTATTTACAGCATATCGCTATTTTTTCAGTTCAGTCCATCATTTTCATTTTTTTGCTCTACTTATATAGTATTGTCCGCCTTTATTACCCTGTTTACTTTTAGTCTTACAATTCAGACTGAACCTCGTGGGTCTCCTCAGCGACCCACTCTAGTTCGTCCCTTATTTCCATTACCTGCTGTAAAGGCGACTTGTTGCCGCGGTGACTTTCACAGATCGAGAGAACACTTTTACACACTAAGCAGGACCAGATTAGATTCTTCTCTGCATTCCCCTGACTGATATTGTCAGGATGGATACCCCTCCATTTATTTTGAGTGACATATGACTTCCTGGGTCTTTATTCAATTTTAATTAAAAACATGTCAGCATTCCCTATGCCTTTGATATAGGCCATTTACTGTTATCTGCTTTGAACTTCACACTCTCAATTTGGCTTATTTAGGAGCAGTCACGGACGTCAGATTGGCAGTCCCTTGTTTACCTCCTCCAAGGTAGGGGCGGTTTTCAAACTCTCTGATACTCACACTGACTCTGATACGCAGGCTAACTGTAAGATACTATTTGTTCACTTTACCAGGCCTTATTTTTCACACTTTATGTTAGATTTTCCCATTTTCATATTCCCTCATCCTCCTCTTCCTTCCCACAGTGAATGGACACTCTAATGATTACCTAGGTCACACGTTTTTGGCCAAGGTATTACTATATGATCTTTTATTTTTTCCTAACACTGATCAGGTCTCATAGGATCACATGTCCATGTTCTTTTTAGGGTGTAATGCATGTGCATGCACACGGTGCACTTGCTCTTTCATTATCCTATTACACACTCTATAGTCACTCTCTTTAAAGGTGAACCTTACTGGGACTCAATACTTTCCAAATGTTTTGGTAATATATCACAATTCTATAATACTGCACAAGAAGAATGGTTTAGAACATCTTGACAAGTAACCTTCTGTTGATGCATCGGAGGTAGTATCACAGAGGGATGGCTTATATGTTATCTAACTATGTTAACGATTGGTCAATTTTTTTGTATAACTTTATTTCACGTTTCAACTGTACTGACTGGGGTTGTGTTGTGCTATTTCAGAAAAAAGGGCGATGCAGGACCAGACCCTGGGAATTCTTTCTTTTTCTGGCAGTAGGCTTTTAATGAGCTCTGGTATAAAATGTGTTATTGTTGTTTAGCGGTAACAATTATAGAGAAATGAGTACTCCACTAGAGCACATGTGGAAACTGCTTCCACAATATAGGGAATACATATTGGAGAACCACCAAGAATGGGTACATGGGACGACGGTAATATGTCCACTGCTTGGCCTGTGGAGGGCACATATGATAAACAGATGCTCGCGAGCATGTATATACATTTATTGTTAACTTCTAAAGGCAAGCAGCTGAAGAAAAGACTTAGGAAGAATTGGAAGACGCTCTCAGTGGTATTATTGAGAAAGGGAGTAAGACCTGTGCAGGTGACTGTCCCACCCCTTGCTATGCATGTAACCAATCAAATACAGGCTCAGATGCATGTGCAGCCTACTGCACCATCCCTGCTTGGAAGATATCCTTTGCAGACTGCAGCGGGACATACTCATCCCCAGTTCATTCCCCCCACAGAACCCAGACAGGGAACACCAGAGGGCATTACGTATAAAACACAATACTGACCCTCAATGGAGATAGAATGTTCACCTTTATGGTTGACATGGGTGACACCAATTCCTGTATCAGGGTAGGGGGTTTCCTCTGTGAGCAGAATTGTGGACACACAGGGATTTACTGGGGCTGTCATTACGGTTCCTTTTACTGAAGATTTATCCATCCCTGTAGGTGCACACAAATTATCAGCACCTTTTTTGTATTGTAAGGACAGCCCAGTTAACCTCCTGGGTAGAAATCTCTTGAGCAAATTAAATATGGCCATTACTTTTACAGTTGAGGGCATAGTATGTTAGCCACCAGGTATGCCTTACACAATGGTAGCAGCAGTTATTCAGGCACTTTATAGGGACAATGCAGTAGGAGTGGTGCCCCTTCATGAAGACATTTTCCTTTATGGAATAAGGCTTCTGTTAGGTTGGCTACCATGGATTCAAAACAAGACATTTCGTTTATCCTCAGAGTTTTTTCATTTACCCTTCAGGAAAAGGCACCTGGTACTAAGATCACTCTAGATTTGGAAGTTGTGACACAGTAATGTTGGCATACACAGATGAGGAGGGGGGAGAATGGCACACTGTTCTGTGCATAGATCCAACTTTGCCATTGAGAGAGGTATCTGATGAACAGGTGTTCAAGGACGCAGAAGTGGTAGGAGAAACCTTGTTTGACATATGCATGCCTTGCCAGGTCACAATATAGCACAGAGAAGTACCTCGCACTGTGCAAGTTGCTAAAACCCCACTGTCACTGTTGTAGGAAGACATAGCAAACATACCAAGTTGTTTGTGGAGCAGCAACCCTCATGATGTCGGATTATTGAAGATCATAGGAGCGGTTCGCATCAGACTTAAACCAGGTGTAGTACTACCCTGAATGAGACAGTAACCCATGTCCAGCGAGGCCGATGAAGGGATTTATGACACCATTGTCACATTATTAGAGAAAGGCATTATATTAACATCAGTATCCACATGCAATACGGTAATCTATCCTTTGACAAAAGCAAAATGTTCATCTTGAAGGATGGTGCAGGACCTCCACCCTCATGGTGCATCACCCTTTCTCAACTCTCATGCTGGACTTCCTTTGCATCTTGTAGTCATGATGGCCCTGAATCATGCTGTTCCCATCTTCATCTTGTATCCTGGCTTGCAAAATTATGTGTTACTACTGACTTCTGCATTTGTATTCACTCCCCCCTCTTGCTTCTCCACTTGTTTTTGACCTTTTACTCTCTGTTCGCTCTGCCTCTAACTTTATCCCTTTTCCTATCCCCCCTACCTCCCCTTACTTTCTTCTATGCACTTACTCTATCAGAATTGTCCCTGGACCTAGTATGATAGCAACCTTGTCTGTCTCCTCACCCTCCACTTACTTGTCCCCCCCCTTCCAGCACTATCTGAAATGTCATCAGGCCTAGTATGATAGTCACTTGTTTGTTCCTCCCCACCCTTCTGCACCCCTCTCCCTCACCTTTTGTTTTTCTCCAGCTCTACCAGAAATGTCATCAGGCCTAGTACGGTAGTTGCCCGTCTGTTTCAATTTCCTTCCTACTCCCTTCCTTATTTATGTCTTGGCTCTTGCTCTATCTGAAATGTCATCAGGCCGAGTACGATAGTTCAGTCACATCCTTACTGTTCATGGACTGTAAGAATATCATTGTATTTTCCCTTGTTCCCTCCCTTGCTTTGAAGCGCTTTGAAACACATTGTGTATAGGTGCTATGTACTGTATGCTATAATGCCCCGGTGATTCTGGCAAGTTCGAAGCCGGTAAATCCCCACAAGTCCGGTGGCAGCCTGCTGGTTTTACCGGCATGGCTACCGCCTCACTCGTAATGAGGCCCAATCTGTTAGTTTGTAGCCTAACAGAAGAGCAATGCAGGAAGGATTCAGTTCACCTCCTAAGGAAACTTGCAGAGAAGGGGTAAAAACTATACAAAAACAAATTGCAGTATTGTCAGTAGGAAATCATGTACTAGGACAGATAATATCAACATCAGGAAGAAGAGTTACACCCAGACAGAGCAAAAGCAATTCACAAGTGCCAACAACATTAAAACAGATACATCAGTTCCTGCGATTGTCTAACTACTCATCATCATAAAACTTTATTTTGGCTACAAGCCATAAAAGTTTGTACAGACAGTAAAAAAAACATATTTCAAAATAGATATTCCATTCCAAAATAAATCAGCTCCAATTTAACAACTCCTGTGAAAATCATATAGTTAGATTCATAACAACAAATTCCCAAATTGGGTCTAAGATCGAACCAAAAATTCAGTTCTTAGCGAGCCATGAGGATCTTTAACAAAGGGTACCACCTGACTTTATTTTCCCCAAGGCAGCAGTGTTACTTCCAGTAAGCATAGGCCATTGAAACGTTCTTTCAGGGGGGAAAGCACTAAGTTCAGTCACACTATTTGCACTAATAGCTGGTAGTCTCTGGTTGAAACTCAATACGCCCTTAGCCAAAACTGGATCGCAAAATCTATTCTTGCAGACATATCCTGATGCAACTTACAATGTTCTCCCGAAGCACAAATAGACATACTCTCACTACCCAAAGCCAATGCAGACATTTATTGAGTGGGGTATCCCTAGGTTCCATAATAATTGGGTGATAATTTTGGGACCCTGTGTAAGTAAACAGACCCTGCTGTCTTGGGTGGAATTGATCTGCTAGTTTTGGCAAAGGGGGGAGGCAATGTGCATCACCCATCTGATGTTTAAACCCATCATATGCGATATATGCCCCTAAATAGTTGATTTTCTTAGAGCCAAAACTCTGCCGTGGTGGCAAACGGGCAGAATATTGAATTTCCCAGCTGGTGGCACATCCATTTGAATCAATTTCAGGCTGTGTTACTTTAACCACTAAGGGGGACGAAAAAGCAGGCTGTCTTTCTGTCCCTTTGCTAGAACCCCTTTCCTGCTCAACAGGCAGTTCTGCAATTGCTGCTGATGGGGCTAATTTCAGACGATGATTCTCCAGGGAACTCCATTGTGTCAGCCCTTTTTCCCCACTCTTGGATAAATGTCACCCCCCTCCCCCCTGTTTGCTCCTTTCCCCACTACATCAAACAAAGACAAAAAAAATATTTTCAATATAAGCATTTCTGCTAACACAAGATTACAAAGCCACTCTTTCTGTTCAATTGACCATCTCCAGGCTGTTATAACATATGATTTGCCACTAGTTCACAAGAGAATGTCAGCTCATGAGGGCATGCTGAACAAGACTAACCCCTATCCTCTATATCGCTGCTGACTACCACAGCAGATGCGATCTGCTCCTCCACAGCCACAATCCCCAAGTTTTCAAACATACAATTAGCACCGCCAGATGTCAACCCGCTAAGAGGGGTATGCGATTGGTGAGGGCACATCATGACTGTCCATCATGTGCAACAAATGAGCCACTGGCTCCCCCCACCCTCAATTGATAAATCAGTACCAACAATTCCAGTGGTGGCCATAGAGTTGTCAGGCAGGATGGAAGATGAATCAGCATAATTCAAAGACACTGATGAGGTGAAAATAAAGGTGGGGGCCGGTTATCGCAATCTGTGACCTCTCCTTGGGACATGTTTAATTGTGCACCATCGATACTGTAGATGAGCAGCTGCATGCCTCTCCAGGAAATCCTGGTCCCCTACCTCCTATCTGTTGGAAGTCAGAGACGGTGCCATGTTTGACACCAGCAGTTGTGCCACTTCCAAAGCAAGTGTTTGAGAAAAGGTATCCTCTGAGAAAACACTATCGAATGTATCCCCAAAAAGAAAACCATCTGATGGAGGAACTCCCTGAAGGAATATGAAAAAGAGTGAAAGAGAAGCCAGTGACGTCACAAGAGATGAATGTGACACACTGAGAATACTGGCTGAACAGAATGTTTGGATCTTGCAGAAACTGATGATGAAGTTAAGAATCAAGTAAATTTTAATATGCAGAAAAGAAGATTGCACGCATACAAAGTGCTATAGAAATGTAACCGTTCAATGATGGTACAGATGCTGAAATGCAAGTATACTAAGTGATCATAGAAGCTGGCTATACGTAGTGATTAGAGTGCAGGCGAAGCAGCCATTATATAGGAGCTGAACATCAGTGTCATAAATTTAGTAAGCCAGCACCCACGCAGAGGAAAGGTGAGAACTGTGTCACAGCACGAATAAACTGAGATACTGGAAACAAATAGCAAGGCTGTCTGGCCTGCTATCAAGGCTGAAGCAGCCAAGCTGAATCATCCCTTGTTAAGGTGCAAAGAAAGAAAATCAAGTGTGCCAAGTTTTATTCATTTAAGACATTTAAATGCTGACATTTAAATGCTGCAAAATGGACCAAATCATTGTATCCTGTCACGTGAGCCAAGGATGGAAATTGAGTTGAGAGTGGAGTCAAAGAACAACGATAGTGAGTGCTTGCACCCCCATATATTCCCAGAGACATGAATAATTTGCAAGGCCAAGTTCAAAGACAATCTTCATGGCAGAAGGCATGGCTGATGAGAGATAGTGGGATAATTGGGTGGGGAAGTCCACCTCCTGATACCTGGGTATGAGTTTATGCGCTGCTAAGTGAACCGAATGTTCCAGACATGGCACAAGCGTGCCAACCAATTATAGAGGTCTGTATAAAGAAGGGCCTTATAGTTTGAAGGCCAATGATAAACTGTTTACTTAATAGTGTTGAAGATGACATGTTTAAGAGGTAAGTATAAGTTGTCCACCTGACAGTAGACAGCCAATCACTATACCAGCCTGTATAGAAAGTATACTTAGATGTTTCCCTTTAATGTATCACAATCCCTTGTAGGTTATTCTTATTTGCCACACTGTTTGATGTCACATCTGATGCATTTTTTGCATACAAAGATATTTTCATGAGAAATGCACTGAGAGCTCGAACAAACATCCGTTGATGTCTGTTGTAACTACCTGTTTTAGATTATTGTTAATAATACAGCACCTTTGCCATCTTCCTGAGTTGGTTCGATTATTTGGTGTTGGAGTTATTCTGCATCTCCATCCATTGCATGCACGATACTCAAAGGGCCATATGCTCAATAGCTTGCAAGGCAATGTGTTGTTGGGACAAGACCAGGGTTCCTTGTCATCCATCAATTGACTTATGTAACCTATAGTTGCTTCATGTGAGGATGCCGGGATTTGAGTGAGGACAGGGGGCTTAAAGTTACATAAGATGTGTCCCCCTCAAGAATCCATAGAAACTGGTACATTATCTGCACCCAGAAATTGCTGCATTTCATTGATATAAGAGAATTAACTCCTCCTGCGAGCTTAACGGGCTGGGTTAATCCGAACTGTCCAGTATGCTTTAAAGACAGTGAGATTGCCAATTGTCTTTTTGACCTTCAGCTTTTTCCATGCATATACTGGCGTGGGGTCTATGCTTGGAGGAAGTGGCTAGCTGGACAGAAAGTGACAAGCTAAATAACTGGCATACTCACACAATACCAGTGCCCTAGACTTTGCCTCCTACACAACAGGAAACTCCTGCAAGGCTCCTTTGGATGTCAGCAGCAGCACTATTCATATGCAATAAGGTGCTTCCACCTGCAGTCTGGGCTCAGTTCAGATAATCTCCCAGTATCTCTAGGTATTACTTCTGGCACCCCTGGGAACGAACACTGCGCACGTACCAACACCCGTACCCTTAACCCTTGTGTGCTTCCACTTCGCAGAGGGTAGCCTTAGATATCAATATTCAGGAGAAGCAGTATGTCCAAACGCTCAGCAGCAGGCAATCAAGGCAGGTCACAGCTTCCCCCTGTAGTCGCAAACACCCACACCCTTAACTCCTGTGTGACTTGCCCTCATGGGAGTTAGCCTCGGATTGCAGTTTTCTGGAGGGGCAGATCACAGCAGCAGGCAATCAAAGAAGATCACAGCTTCTGACTCTGCAACTACTCTAGGGTATGGATCGTTGATTACTCCACTTATACCAGGTCCCTGTTACAGGGATAAAAAGAAATACCGAAAGCAAAAGGGACAGTTGAGGTGAAAGATTGTTTTCAGTATCTCAAACTAATAATTAGCTAGACCCTAGTTTTAGCAACACCAAATTACAATAAACCATTCTTTTCATTCTCCCACTCTGGTGGCCTAGTAATGATAATGGTTCTAGCTGAGCACACATTTATGGGACACACGCCCTTAGCTTACTACAGTGCTCTTCTAGACCCAGTGATGCAGGGTCATGTCCCATGTGAGCAAGCCCTGGCAGTCACTACTTTCACGATTGAGAATTCCTCCATAATAACAACGGGATGCCCAGTATCTTTGTATGCAGAACATGTAGTTTTTGCTATTCTGGAAAAGTCCAAGTCCACACTCACTACACAGAGAGCTTTGGGAAATTAGGTCATACTATCAAGCTCATCCATTCACATAGTAAGATGCCACCTTGTAAACCAAGCAATGTTTGTAGCAAAACCAGTACAGTCACATGATAAGGTGCACAATTGTGCAGTATACGAGGGCATGCCAGAAGATGGTACACCAGTGAGGGAGGATGCACTTGAGGAAGGGAAGCTGTTGTTCATTGATGACTAGTAAACAATCGATCAGGAGAAAGGACAGAGGCACACAGTAGTGAGATATATAAAGGGGGAGGAAAAGGAATACAAAATGATGATGCAAAAGAGGTTACCCTCATATTATTCAGCCCAAGCAGCAGAACATATAGCACATATAAATGCCCTAGAAATGTCAACAGATTGTGTGGTTAACATTTATTCAGATTTGGTATATGTCCCCTTCCTCCATAGTACATTCTGGGTTATCAGCAGGTTCAAGAAAACAGATGGGACACCGGCACTGCACACAGTGTTACTTTCTAGAATAATTGAAGCACAGAGAGGCCTCTCCCTAGTGGCCATGAAATGTGCTACCCATACCAAAGGAACAGACTCCTATGGCGATGAAGCCAGAGAGAGAGCTGTGATGCAGGCAGCATATTTAACATTTCTAGAGGAATAAAGGACACCAGACATTGCATTACAACAGACCCAGACACCAGCCCCTTATAATTTAATCCCCATGGCACTAATAATAGAATTGCAGGGATGAGCCCTACAGCAAGAAAAAGATGTATTGATCACGAGAGGATGTTCTTTCACCCACCGACTTGATTTGGAGACAGAATGTTACAGGTAAACTAGTTATTTCTTTAGAATTGCTTAACATTGTCTTGGATCAATTGCACCGTCCCACTCATGCAACTAAGCAGCACATTGTTGCACACATCAGAGAGGATTGGTTTGTTTGCAATCTCTCCACGCACATTGACAAAATCATGGACATGGACAACTGTACCACTTGCCACCTGTTTGATACAGGACAAACTCTAAAGACGATGAAGGTAACATTGCCCCAGCCCTCTGGGCCTTTGTGGGAGCTCCACATCAACTTTGCTGATATGATTAATTGGTGCATTACCTTTCATTAATTGTTGTTGTTCATTCATTCTCTCAATGACTTGAAACTGTCCCATGTGTTCTTTGTGATGCTAAATCAGCAGCTATATTGTTGGTTAGGGAAGTATTTCCCAGATGATACGTTCTTATGTTCTGAGGTCCAACAATGGTCCTCATTTTGCTAATGAGATTTTCAGAGAAAGGCATTAAACCCACATGCAGCTTATCACAAACATCCAACGGCATAGCTGAGAGAATCAAAGGTTTGCTTAAACAAAAATTGTCCAAGATATGCAAGTCCATAAAAGTAATACTACACATCACTCCCAGATTACATAAGTATATATCTTCTTGTATGTGATACCATGTATCTTTATATTCAATATATGCTTCAGTACTGTATGGATCATGTGATGCATTTAAAGAATGTCACTTTTACTACCTTTTAACCATTCCTCATTGCATACGTTGTGACACCAGTTACATCAACATGTAATCCCAGCATCATTATATCTAACTCATGATTGAGTGATAGCCAATATATATGACACATTTTCTATGCTCCGCCTTTCATCTTCACACACTTCAGAGGTGGCTACGCCTGTTCTATCCCTTCCTCCTATGAATTCATCCTACACTTCATCTTCCTTTGCTTTGTGTATTGTTCCAATGTACCATTAGGTGGCAGCCATGTTAGGATTTCCACTTCATACATTTTTTTCATAGGCCAGTTCCAAGGTTCCATTCTATTTACAGCATATCGCTATTTTTTCAGTTCAGTCCATCATTTTCATTTTTTTGCTCTACTTATATAGTATTGTCCGCCTTTATTACCCTGTTTACTTTTAGTCTTACAATTCAGACTGAACGTCGTGGGTCTCCTCAGCGACCCACTCTAGTTCGTCCATTATTTCCATTACCTGCTGTAAAGGCGACTTGTTGCCGCGGTGACTTTCACAGATCGAGAGAACACTTTTACACACTAAGCAGGACCAGATTAGATTCTTCTCTGCATTCTCCTGACTGATATTGTCAGGATGGATACCCCTCCATTTATTTTGAGTGACATTTGACTTCCTGGGTCTTTATTCAATTTTAATTACAAACATGTCAGGATTCCATATGCCTTTGATATAGGCCATCTACTGTTATCTGCTTTGAACTTCACACTCTCAATTTGGCTTATTTAGGAGCAGTCACGGACGTCAGATTAGCAGTCCCTTGTTTACCACCTCCAAGGTAGGGGCGGTTTTCAAACTCTCTGATACTCACACTGACTCTGATACGCAGGCTAACTGTAAGATACTATTTGTTCACTTTACCAGGCCTTATTTTTCACACTTTATGTTAGATTTTCCCATTTTCATATTCCCTCATCCTCCTCTTCCTTCCCACAGTGAATGGACACTCTAATGATTACCTAGGTCACACGTTTTTGGCCAAGGTATTACTATATGATCTTTTATTTTTTCCTAACACTGATCAGGTCTCATAGGATCACATGTCCATGTTCTTTTTAGGGTGTAATGCATGTGCATGCACACGGTGCACTTGCTCTTTCATTATCCTATTACACACTCTATAGTCACTCTCTTTAAAAGTGAACCTTACTGGGACTCAATACTTTCCAAATGTTTTGGTAATATATCACAATTTTATAATACTGCACAAGAAGAATGGTTTAGAACATCTTGACAAGTAACCTTCTGTTGATGCATTGGAGGTAGTATCACAGAGGGATGGCTTATATGTTATCTAACTATGTTAACGATTGGTCAATTTTTTTGTATAACTTTATTTCACGTTTCAACTGTACTGACAATCTGTCCATTATGTTACAGATAATTGAATTGCACCTGATGAAGGGAACATATACCCGAAATGCGTTGTGCTGATTAATTTTGAATATAAAGGAAGATTGGACCACAAAACGTACCTCCTAATTGAATAATTATTTTATTTTGTTTAAAAGAAATATTTGTGAACTCTATGCACTGAATGTGATTTACTTTGCTGTCTTGCAATAATGCTTACATTATTTTGGCTTACATGTTCAGCAGTAAGGTGTGCAGGGGATGGGGGTGTCCGATACACTTTGAACACCATCTGTTTTGCATTGATTATCCAACTTAGTGTCAGGGTTGAGTTACCTCCTCTCCACTCAAGTTTTGTCTAAAGCCTAGTTTTACATGTGAACTAACTGCATCAGACAAACTAGGTGTGCTTTTGTACGATTTGTACTTTTAGTGCACAATTTCAGATGCCCATAAAAGTGCAGACATGAGTACCTTATGGAATTGACAAAATGTATAAAGTTTATTTTTTGACAGATAACCCCACCGAACCCAAGCATCCCAGTGGAGCTACAACGTCACAATTGTATCCTGGAGATCGTATCTTCATAAGGACGTTTAACAAAAAATAGTACGGGCATAAAACGTTCAGGCCCCTATGACATGGTGTATGCAACGCCTACAGCAGTGAAAGTAAAAGGCAGCAAGAGATGGGTCTATCTTAACGACGTCAGTTGAGACAATGGCAGCAGTGTACCCCACCAACAACCCGAGGCCAGCCGGGAAGGCACAGATACATAAAAGATAAGTACAGCAATGGCATTTATGACTTTTTGGAACTCACTGCATCCATTTGGATGAAAGCATATTGACATTTCATCACAACTTCCAGAGCAGCAGTAGATGATGTCAAAAAAATGCAGAAGATACTATTGTGTATATTTTCTGTTTTTCTATCTCCTTCTATCTATCTTCCTGATGAAAATAATTGGGATGAGGATGGCAAGGGGAGGGATAGTGGGACAAATGTGTGCAAATGTATCAGCAAATAATAGCAACCCCGTGACCCGATTAAGGAGGGATGGCCATGAACAAGAGAGAGACTTTTGCAACATCATAGAAGAGCATTATTCCAAAGCCAGTAATTTGTTGTATCGTAGCATGAGGGAGGTGGGTAGGATGCAGTTTAATAATTCATGTTTTGTATGTTCCCTGATGCCACACCCGTGTTGGCCCCCAGGTTATTCTTATCTAAAGAGGTGTCACCTTTGGTAGCACAATGTTTAGCTCGCCCCGTTCTATGTGAGGTTCGAGGAAGTTTTCATGGACACAAGGTCAAAGCAATGTTGGCAGAAATTGATAAAGGTGAACGTTGTGCAGGTATATGCGCGGTGCACTACCAGGCCATAGATGCACATTGAAGGAGCACATTTTTTGAACAAGTTGGTGAAGGGGTGAGCTGTGTTCAAAGCAGAAGGACTGGCAGGATGCACAGCAGATGTAGTAGTGGCTATAAACAAAAGCTGCCAAACTGCTTGGGACACTTATGTGAAAATATTGACATGCCTGCCTCAACATGAGCAACCTCTTAAGGTGCAGAAACGTACATGGTCTTTCTTCTGTTTTAGCAGCAATGGCACTGTCCACGTTGGAAGAACTTTAAACTCTATGAGATATTCTTCATGCCAGCCCTCTATGATGGAAGTGCAACTCGTATGCACCTGTTCTGGCTGTTTCGGGAACTGGCATACTTTAATCTCCTGCCATCATGGAACAGGCTGTGTTCGCTTGTAAATCTGCACTCGCCTGTTTTACTAATCCTTTGAACATCACCTTTTAGATAACCACAACCGCCAACACCAACCTGTGACCCCACTCACCCACACGTTTGACGATCTTTGACTTTGCCCTGCAGACAGAGGCCCAAATACTTCTCAAGTGAGTCTGCAGATGCTCTCAATCAAATTCCTGCCCATGACAGACTTGTTTCCAGGACAAAGAACTTCTTCACATCACTACTAGCCCCTAGTGTGCAAGCAGCTGCTAATGTAAAAGTGGTTGCAAATTGTAAGGTGGGACAGGTTGCAACATGCAAACAACAGAGAAAATGGCTTAATGCTTAATTTGTCACTCTAAAGAGACGATAACCATCACACAGGCCAAAGCTGCATCCTTCAATACTAGGATCAACAATGCTCAGTCTGGGATGAAGGAAATCTTTGCTATCTACAGGGAATTATAGACTCCCACCATCCCTCCCCCCCATAAACCCTCCGAAAGGACTAGTCATGGTGCAACACTATCCAAACTGCCATGCCAGACAAATTGGCCACCCCGCACTCTAAAATTCTAACTCACCAAAAAGCCATATCCGCTCTTCTAGACACTCATCCTACTCCACCCGCACAGCATCTGCCAGTAAGGAGATACCGGCATTTGAATTCTCAGACATGAGCGAATCGAAAGTCATTGACCTCATCAAATCTCTCAAACCCTCAAATTGCAAAGGTGATGCCTGCCCGGCACATATTATTAAGGACTGTGCTCTTGCCCTTGCCCTCTTCATCACCGCATTCATTAACTCATCCATCCACTCTGCCCACATCCCGAAGTCACTGAAGGAGGCTTGGGTCCGTCCGCTCCTAAAAAAACCTTCCCTTGACCCATTGGTCCCGGAGTACTACAGACCTATCACTACTGTCCCCTTCTTGCTAAAGATACTGAACAAAGCAGCCTACCTGCAAGTTCAAAAATTCTTGGAAGACAACCAACTCTTGGGTCTGCACCAGTCTGGTTCCGACCACGGCATGGTACTGAGTCGGCATTACTTGATCTTATAAAACCAAATCGATGATCTGAGGGACATAGGTAAACCAGCTCTCCTCCTTCGTCTAGACCTCTCAGCAGCTTTTGATGTGGTTGATCATGAAATACTATGTCATCACCTATCATCCACAGCCAACTTCTCCCAAAAGGCTTGTCAATGGATATCATCTTTCCTCAAAGAAAGAGTGATGAAGGTGTTCTCAGACTCCTCGTATGCTAACCCCAGTCCAATCAAATGTGGTGTCCCACAAGGTTCCTTCCTAGCCCCGACTCTCTACGATCTCTTCACCAGGCCCCAATTCCAAATCCTCGACGCCATGGGCATCTCATATACCAACTATGCAGATGACACACAGGTGCTCATACCTCTGACGGGTGACTACCTCTCTGACATGAAAACCCTCAACCGCATCTACTCCACAATTCAATCTTGGATGGCTGAAAATTGGCTTTGTCTCAACAGCGAAAAAACAGAACTCTTACTAATTGGATCCACAGCTACGCTGGGCAAATTAGACAAGCAGTACTGTTCATTCACAATAGTTAATATACCTATCACTGTGTCTCAAGTAATCAAGACACTGGCCTGACCATGGAGAGGCAGGTTAATGCAATTGCGTCCTCAGCAGCCTATCATTCTAAACTAATTAATGCAGTAAGACCATTCTTATCACAAGAGAACTGCCTCACTATTGCAAGGGCCATCATTGGATGTAGGCGTAACTATTGCAATGCCCTTTTTGTTGCAATGTTCCAAAACAACTTGGCTAACCTCCAACTAGCTCAGAATAACGCCCTAAGGGCTGCAACTGGTATCTCACTTAGGTACCACATCTCTGGTGTCAGAAGGCAAGTGCACTGGCTACCTGTCAAAGAAGGATTGTTTTTAAAACACTGGCTCTCACACATAAATGTCTTCATGGGCTAGCCCCCCTACCTAGCCCGAAGGATCATCAAACAAACATCTTCCAGACCATCTAGGACTGCATATACCAATCGCATTGTTGTCCCTCCAACACGGAGAGTGCGAGCCGGTGGTTCCAGCTTCCCAACCATGGCAGCAACATACTGGAACACCCTTCCAGCCCAAATCAGATTGATCGAATCTCATGCAGCCTTCCGCAAGGATCTAAGAACTAATCTTTTTGTATAACAGACTCCCTTTCTTGCTTCTGCCCCTCTGTTGTTCTCATTCATATACTGGGCCATGTAATGTAACCTGTGAAATGTAACCTGTGTTGGGTCTAGGGACTCTCTGCAACTAAGCAACTGTATCAAACTGGGGCTGCTCACCTGTAACCCAAAGCAAGCCTACTTTCTTGTTCTTACAGCGCCTCGTTGTCCATGGGTTGTAGTGCGCTATACAAATCCAAAATAAATAAATAAATAAAATGGCCACTGCCAACATGTGCACCGGAGTGCATTATGTCCCAGTCCAGCAGCTGTTTTGATTGGCTGCAGCCTCCTTCACCAGAACCAATCAATGGAACCAGCAGGCTGAATCTCTGCATTATGGTGTAAACAACCTTATGCATCTGCTCGTATACAAAGGCCTGCGTTGTTGAAGCTAAGTGCATTCCTTGAGCCCTCCACTGCATCAGTGCTGAGTGTCCTTTTCATTCTTCTAGCCAGTGCAACCCAGCAGTCTGCATCAGTTCTCCCTGCACCTTACGCTGCATTCCCTGTGCTTTACACCCTATGCCTGTGCCACTGTTATGAAGTCAATCTTGCTCTGGCTGCTTTCTCTAAATAATGCCTGCTAGTCTTCCTTTTTGAAGCATATCACTTTTGCTGCTAAACAGACCGGCCTGCTCTTACTCCAGCACCATTATTAATTGACCTTTCACCTGTATCAGAAACTCAAATCTGCCTTTACCTTTACAAATGGAATTTTGAATCTGGCCATCTATGACTTTTGCTGTCTACGAACATGTGCGCCTTCTGCCTCCACCTTTGGAACTTTGAATTTGGGCACCTCTGACTTTTGCTGTCTACCCACATGTGTGCTGTTTGCCTTAACTGTTATTTTTTTCAACAAATAGAAGAAAGGAAAACCATGTGCTTTTTGACATTATTCCTAAAGTCTAAAATCTAGGTGTTTATTTAAAAAGTGCATTAATTCTCACTCTGCTGTCAAACTATCTTCTGACATCTGTCACCTCCTTGAAAACCTTGAACATGATACCTTCACACTCACTTAGACATGCTTCAATGCCAGCTCTGTCACTGCTTTTGACACTCTTCTTCCTGAGAGCTACAAGATCCTCTCCAAGTCCAGGCCTAACCGGCCTGGAGGTGGAGTGGCTCTTGTATTCCCTGAATGGATCCCTGCCTCTATCATAAATATTCAATCCTACTCCTCCTTTGAATGTCTTGTCTGCAAGTTTTGCATCTCTCCTACCCTGTCCATCACTCACACTGCTATCTTCAGGGCCCCTAGCTCGCTCTCCCTCTTCCTGTCTGAGTGGGCTGACATCACCTCTCCTTAGTTCTACCTCTAAACTTCTCCTCCACAGAGACTTCAATATACATCTTGACTCTCCTGATGCAGCCTTACCCTTCCATACTCTCCTGACTCTTTCTCCTTCGCCATTCTTCCCTCTGGTCTGACTCACTCAGCCGGACACACTCAGGATGCGCTCATCTCAGCAGACCCATCTCTCTATGGGCCTCTCGCTACACATCTTTCTGGGTCTGATCATTCTCTCCTCTACTCTCATATAAACCTCTGCCAACACTGCCAGCCTCCTTCTTCATCATTTGACCATTGAAGTGAGTGTCAGTAGCTGTCTTTTCTGCCTCTTGTATTCCCACCACCTTCTCTGCACTCGACTCTCATCCTGGCTAAACCCTTGCTAACCTTCACTCTTCCATCTCCAACACCCTTGACATCCTCGACCTGCCATGAGGATCTGTATGAAGCCTGCCTCCAAATGCAAAAGTTACTATGATTCCGACCTAGTCTCATTGGAAAGCAAGTGTAGAATTGCTCAATGGAAATGGTTGGCTTCTGGCAAATCCTCTGACAAACTGGTGTGCCACCTGCTACAAAGGCATTACAGACTCTCCATCCAGTCCAAGAAGCAGGCCCATATCCAAGGCAACATCTCCGGAGCCACCAACAACACGGCTGAACTCTTCAGAATCTATAAGGAATTTGCCAATCCTGCTGCAGTTTCTACTTCTCCCCTCCCTTCCCATTTCTTTACAAAAATTCAGGACATCTTGTTCTCGCTCTCCTCTTCACTCCCTCCTCCACCAGCTCTCATGCCTCCCTTCACCCCTCTAGCTCCCTCCCTCTCACTCTACACCTTCTCACCCATAGCATCGGATGAGGTCACCAAGACTGTTTGCTCTATGTAAGTCTCCTCCAAACCGGTGCATCCCTGCTCCTCTAGAACTATCAAGGACAATATTGCTGCCCTCGCTCCCTCTTTAGCTGAGTTATGCAACCACTCTTTTGCCATTGGCTCCTTTGTACAACCTCTCAAGCACTCCTTTGTGCACCCCCTCATAAAAAAGCTGTCTGCGGATCCCTCCTGCCCAGCTAATTACCACCCTATCTCTACTACCCCCTTCTTGGGCAAACTATTGAGAAGTTGGGCATTTCCCAAAACACCCACCACAATGAAGCTGTTGGCTGTCTCCATGACAACTACAGTCTCGGGAGGATAGCTCAGTAGCAACGTGCACGCCTTGGAAGCAGGACGACACAAGACGACACAGACCACCACAGGTTCGATCCCCGGGACCACGCTTAGAAACTTTTTTAGGTATTAAGCATGTTATAAATAAACTATCATATCATGACCACCAGTCTGGCTTCAGAGCAGCCAGAGGAATGGAAACTGCTCTCCTCAATACCAGTTGCAAGTAGCTCTCTAATCTCTACTCCTGCTCTGCTTCTGTTCTCATGTTCCTGGATCTGTCCTTTGTCTTCGAAAATGTGATCGCCAACAATAGATTCAGACCAAGAGGTTACCCTGACGCCATACTTGAAGAGCCTATAAGGAAAAGTAAAATCAAGACCGGAAAACCCTTCTCATGCCCAAAGCACTTCAAAGCGAACCACTCTTCGTTCATTTGGTGATGTTCTCAAGGTAAAGCAGCAAGATTAACCACATAATTAAGAAACATTGGAAAACATTGTAAAATCACGAGATTGGATCCCCAACTGACCAGGCTATTGTATTGATTTTTTTGCCGGCCAATGAGAACCTTCTATCTCCCCATTGAACAAATTTGGAAGGTGGAACCACCAAAAGGTCTTGGTTCAAGGACTATAGAGATCTCAGGGGATTATATGTCTTAATCTTTGTGATTAGATATGGTGGTGCCAGGCCACACAAATATCTAAAGACAAGACACAGTAGCTTAAACCGGATGCGCTGATGAACCGGTAACCAGTGGAGCTTCCTACGGAACTCTGAAATAGTTCCTGTCCATGGGGCAAAAAAATCAAGCGAACTGTGGAGTTTTGGGCAACTGCAAGGCGCTGCAACTGGTATTCTGCACAGTCCACCAGGACCCCATTGCAGTAGTCCCATCTAGAATTGACAAGAGTGCCTACCAACATCGATCAATCCCCCTTTGAAATAAGGGGATTGAGGGGTTTCAGCATATTTAATTGGAAACATTCTGATTTAATTATCTGGTTAATGTGCAAATTATATCCCAAATTTGATTGCCAAATGCAGCCTACATTTTTTATGGAGCCCAAATACTTAGATGTGATTACAAAGACATGGAGCCAATGGAAAGAAAGTTTCTATTTTTTGTTTTGAGCCAAAAACAATGATTTCTGTCTTATTAGGATTCCATTGGTGTTTGTTATCAAGCATTCATATGCGAATTTCCTCTGCACATTTCAAAATACGCTTGACTGCCTCCACTGGCAGTGTTAAACTAACATAAATCTGCGTATCATCCGCATATTAGTGAAACTGAAGGTCAAACTGGGCAAAAATGTTTAGCAGAGGGCAAACATAAAGGTTAAACAATACAGGAGACAGAGATGAGCCCTGTGGCACTTCATATGATGTTATCAACATTTCTGACCGAAATAACCCCATCTTCACTTGTTGCTTTCGCAAAAAGGAGTCAAATCATCTCAATGCTTTGTCCGAGACCTGTGCCAGAGAGCTTAGTTTTGCCCTAAGAATATTAGAATCCAAATTGTCGAAAGCTGCTGACAAATCTAGCATGATTAACATGCTGATGTCGCCATTGTCAGTATTTTCAAGTATACCATGCCAGACCTTAAGCAGCGCAGTCTCAATCCCATGACCACGCCTAAAGCCAGATTGTTGTCCATCGAAGATACTGTTACCTTCTAAATAATCCTGAAGTTGCACAGTAACAGCTTTCTCAAGTTTCTTATTTGGCCATAATATCCCTGCAATTGGGTGACAGTTTGCCACGACCTTGTGGCAGGACTTCTTCAGTTCTTCTGGCACATAGCCATGGGCAAGTGATATATTCCCAAACCTTTGAATAGGTTTGCTCAATAATTCTGCATGTTGTTTGGCTAGGTATGCTAGAATAGGGTCATGTATGAAGTTAGTTGGTTTAAGAGCACAGAGAAGTTTCTCAATAATATCCTTTCCTACCGGGGTGAAATTAAACTCCCAGTGAGACGCCTTTTCCCTAATTATAGGATCGGAGTCAATTGAATAAGGGGCCAAGATAGACTGAGCATCACTTTTTGTTCTGATCTGGTCAGTTTATTAGAGAGAAAACAATTACATTTGTAAACCATCTTCTGACTTGGATGCAAACATATATTTATACAATCATGATTTGCTAAATTCCTAATGCACTTAAAAAGCCCTTTAGTTCTATTTGCTGCAGAATTTATGTGCTTCTGTAGATTTTGCACTTTTGCCTGCATTATCTCGGATTTGTATTGTTTAGGGCTACTTTCGTTGTTATACAATCTTCAACAGCTTGCGTCAAGCGCCATTTCTTTTTCAGTTTTCGATATTGACTTTGGCAATTTCTCAGTAAACCACTGATTCTCTCTTCTAGCAGCTCCTGCATTTTCTTTTACAGGTGCCACAAAATCACAATTAGCACATAATTGTTGCATCTGTCTTGTGTAGTCCTCTGCCCCACCTGTAATTTCATATGTTTTAGGAAAACAAATCATCAGGTCATCATCAAAAATTTGATCCAAATATTTTTTTGACTTCAGAATTATGTGGTACCTATTCTATTGTTATTTGTATTAGATTGCAAGGTCCATCTAAATTGGACCATAAAGTGATCTGACCAGTATGACCTGTTCAATGTCTGCCATCTTCAAATAAAACCTTCTAAATAAAATCAGATATAAACAATGTCCATTAGAATGAGTGGGGAGATCAGAAAGGAGACAGAGATTATGTGAGTGCATGATGTCTATAAATTGTGTACAGTCACTGTTTTCTGGCTGATTACACCATATATTTAAATCTCCCAGAATGATAACATTTGGAGGATTACTAACTTCCACCCCTAAAAAGGTATCCATCATGTTTAAAAATGTATTGGCCAAGACTGGAGGCCTAGAACACAGGTTAATTTTAAAAGACTAATTAATTATTTTATCTGATAATTAACTGGTACTAATGTGTGGAAATGAGATTGACACGTGTCGGTAAACCATGATTCTGTAGTCATTAGCATATCAATATCATGCACCTCGATATAGTCATTAATAACTGCTACATTCTTAATGACTGATCTGGCATTGATTAGGGCTACTTTATAAGTTAACAGAGTGGGAGCCACAGTTTAACTAATAGAGGATGCCTAATAGAGGCTGCCGGTTTCCGAGTGGTATTGGCATCTCTGATTTTGTTCAGGGAGCGAAGTGATAGAAATCTGTGATTTGTATCCCTGAGGGAGAGCAGGATATCTTGCAAATATAAGCAGCTCATTCCAGGCATACTGTCAGTCTAGAAAAATGGACACCTCTCATGATAGACGGCAAACGTATTTTGGTGGCCGTGGGCCAACCGTCTCATGCACAAAACGATAGAAATACAGGTTTCCGAGTTTACCAATGAACGGCCATTTTGATGTAACAAGGATCGCCATTTTGTTTTCTAACAATTGCTCATTGCTTTCTGTTCAAATTGCTTCGCAGCACATTTTCTGCTTACACTGCTTGACTGTTGATATTGTTTTCTGAACGTGAAAGGATAAGGCCGCAGGGCCACGAGGCTAATAAGAGTTTGTTGAAACACAACGTAGGCAGCGCCGGGAAGGAATGCCTGGCTCCCTCCCGAATGTAGCCTTGAAGCAGAGCCGCAGGGCATTTAATCATTTCACAGCTGCCAGCCAGTCTCGTTATATGGTAGAATATGTTAGAATAAAGCAGCTAAAGGCTTGAATTATGCTCTTCTTACGGCCCCCCTTTACCGAGCCCTGTAGAGCGTGTTGGCTCCCAGGACATGAATAGCACCTCATAGATAGCAAGGTCTGGAATGTGACTCTTCCCCCGTATGTAACTCGCTTCCAAGAACAGAAGCACTGGGTTCTGTTCAACAACTAAAAGATGCCTCCACACTTGCAAAATTGCATATTGTTAGTAGAATAGATATTTGAAGGTGTCATATTTGTCGAAAGTGTCCATCATCACACGGAGTTCAAAGAAACCCAATAAAGGGGGGTGTTAAACATGTCACAGCTGATTGTATGATATGCATTTTGTATATATGTAACTGATGTACGTAATTCACTCTCTTGCGTCCCTTGAGGTCTAGAGATACATGTCGCGGGGCGTGAGACCGAGTTGGCCAACTGAGACTATTTGCTTTGCAATAAACCCTAGCTTTGGGAATACAACATTGTGTCTGGCGTATCTATCGTGTGTGGTGGCTTGCCTTGTTTCCATAGACGTGAGGGACCCCTAGGAGCCCCTTTCAATACTATACTATAATAAGAACACTGCCAACACCCGGACGGAGCAATAGAAGTTCCTAACAGATTACTGTTCTAAGGAAACCTAACATTACCGGCGTACACACGTACACCACAGACTACCACATACTGGCTAGACGATGTTGCGCCGGCGCTGTCGCACCAGTTGGGAAAGAAATACCCATGGGAACTACAGTTTGCCTGGGAAATGTACTGCAAAAAAGACAACTTCAATTCCAAAGCAGTACAGCTTTCAAGCTATGCGCTGAAGTACATCTATTCAATTGAAGCAGACTTAAACAACAAGCTTAAACTACAAGTTTTAAATACATATTTCATTGCAATCAATTTACTAAGAGTAGTAAAGAAATGAGAAAAGTATTTTTTAAATCAGATTTGTGCTAGAGGCAGGTTAAGTTTAAAAATAGTATTCAAATTAAGATCTAATGAGGCGCATAACGCTTAGCATACACAGTGTAGGAATGATGAGGCTGATCAGCGAATACCATGCTATTTAAACTGCCGCAGACTGGCTAGATGGTGTCGCGCCGGTGCTGTCTCTCCTGTTGGGAAAGAAATACCCACGGAAACTACAGTTTGTCTGGGAAACTTAGTTAAAAAAAAGCCTTCAATTTCAAAGCAGTGCGGCATTCATTCTATGCGTTGTAGTTATTGTAGTTTGTTTATTCAATTGCAGCAGCCTTAAACAACAGCTTCAACAAGTTTTAAATGCACATTTAATTGCAATCAATTTACTAACAGTAGTAAAGAAACGAGAAAAGTATTTTTAAAATCAGATTTGAACTAAAATCAGGTTAAGTTTAAAAATAGAATTCAAATTAAGATCTAATCAGTTGCATAATGCGTAGCATACACAGTGGGGAAACAATAAAACCTAAACCACAAATGATATCTGACATTCGAGGTAGACATATCAAAAACACTGTTGTGAAAGCAGAAAGAACTGAGCATACCAAACCAATTAGCCCCTAATTGTTGCATCAGGCTAGTGCAGTCCTCTGCCCCACCTGTAACATCATATGTTTTAGGAATACAAATCATCAGGTCAACATCAGAAATGCGATTCAAATCTTTTTTTTCGATGTCGGATTTCTGTGGTACCTATTACTCTTTTGTTATTTGCATTAGATACCAGGCTCCATCTAAACTCGACCAAAGAGTGATCTGAGCAGTTGACGTGTTCAATTTCTTCCTCCTTCAAATTAAACCCTCTAAATAATATTGGATGTAAACAATGTCGGTTAGAATGAATGGGGCGATCAGAAAGGAGACATAGATTATGTGAGTGCATGATATCTATAAGGTGTATAAAGTCACTCTTTTCTGTTTAATTACACCATATATTTAAAACTCCCAAATGATAACATTTGGATGGCTATTACTTTACACCCCTAAAGAGGTATCCATCGTGTTTAAACATGTACTGTCCAATCCTGGGGGTCTATAACACAGGATCATTTTAAAAGACTCATTGGGGGAATGTTGGTAGGTGCATGACAATACCTGCGAAACACTATCCTATTTCATGGTGCAGTTATTTTGAAAATTGATACCATCCTTGTGGATAGTACCGACCCCACATCTCCTTTTCTGCTCTTTGTTGGGCTATTTTATCTGATAATTAACTGGTACTAATGTGTGGAAATGAGATTGACACAAATTGGTAAACCATAACTCTGTAAGCATTAGCATACCGATATCATGTACCTCGATATTGTCATTAATCACTGCTGCATTCTTAATGGCTTATCTGGCATTGATTAGGGCTACTTTATAAGTTAACACAACCGAAGCCACAGTATAACTAATAGAAGTGGCCGGTTTCCGAGTGATATTGACATCTCTGATTTTGTTCAGGGAGCGAAGCGATAGAAATCCTTGATTCGTATCCCTGAGTGAGAGGAGGATATCTTGCGAATATAAGCAGCTCATTCCAGGCATACTATACTATAAAAATAACATTGCAAACACCCCGACAGAGCAATAGAAGTTCCTAATAGCTTACCGTTCTAAGGAAATCTAACATTTTCAGCATACACATGTACACCACGGACTGCCACAGACTAGCTAGACTACCTTGTGCCGGCTCTGTCGTGGCCATTGGAAAAGAAATACCCACGGGAACTACAGTTTGCCTCGGAAATGTGCGAAAAAAACACCTTCAATTTCAAAGCAGCACAGCGTCAAGCTATGCGCCGTAGTATGTTTATTCAATTGAAGCAGCCTTAAACAACAGGCTTCAGCTACACGTTTTAAATACCCATTTAATTACAATCTATTTACTAACAGTAGTAAAGAAATGAGAAAAGTATTTTTAAAATCAGATTTGCGCTAAAATCAAGTTTACATTTAAAAATAGAATTCAAATTAAGATCTAATCAGTCGCATACCACGCACGATGAACAGTGGGGAAACAATGAAACCTAAACCAACAATGATATCTGACATTCGAGGTAGACATATCAAAGACAACATTGTGAAGGCAGAAAGAACTGACCATACCAAACAAACCTTCTTATCTAAACCAAAGTATGGGATGTTCCAATGTCTGTATTGTGGACATTGTAATAACATACACAAAGGAGATCATGTCAGGCATCCATACATTGGTCACAAATTCAAACTATGCCAATTTGTGACATGCAATGTATCTTTTATCTGTTCTGGAAATGTGTACATTGTGTAATAGTCCATAATGTGATATATACTGAGTAGCAAACATATATTGGGCAGAATGTACATGTGAACAGCTACATGACAGTGCATATTATTGTATGTGTGATATGTCACCATTGAATACCATCTCTGCAATACCAGTTAACTGAATGTAATAAGATAGGACTAGGATTGTCAGTACTAAATCAAATGCAATGGTGCAAACCACATGATGCAATGATAAGAAACATTGGGAATGTGTTATAATAAGATTGTTACATCCCACTCACCCATTGTCACATCCCACTCACCTGCAAAAGGTTCTTCCCTTTATAAAACAAACAACATGATGTTACGATATTGTTACACCCGCAGTGATTTTCTCTTATGCATATGGATTCTATTATAGACATATTGGGTCATGTCACTATTCACTATTTATTTACCCACCAGGATCCATTATGGAGCATAGACATTGTGACAGGCACTCGAATATCCACCTCGTCACATATTGGGCTGGACCTTACCTATGAAGTCTGCACGCCTGTTTGTGGACGCTGAAAGTCATTCTTAAAGCAGCCATTTCGGAACATAGATCTTTGCAGCTCTCAATTGAACGGCAGCTCTGTTTCTGTAAGAATTCTCACTAAGTTTTACTTCGCCATGGGATAAGCAGTTTCTCAATCTCAAATTATATAGTGAGATTCCTATACTTAGTGCACAGATAACTAACTACATGAGTTACATTTTCACTTTGCAGATACATGATTGAAATTACTTTTTATTTACATCCTTGACCATCACACACCATCTCAATTATTGAAGTAAGATGGTGCAGTTTTAGATGTATGTATTAGCCTTAATTGGCACATTGGACCCTTATTTTCTTGGAATCTGAGGTTTTATGTGGATATACCCCATATTATTATTTTTCTCAGATATTAGATACATGAGGTGGAATTCTTCCTAAAACAACCTATACACTTCTCGAGTGTGGAGAGATACAAACACAGAGGTATGCATCCTCACCTTGGCTATGAATGTTCATGATTCATTACCATATATATCTAGCAAGAGAATCATAAACTTTAATTTTAATATTTTCTCAAAAATGTAAGAGATGAGACAACCATTCTTCTCCTTTACTTGCTGTGGGTGAACAGACTAGAAGGATCATATAATCAGATGAACAAGGTGATACATTTACACATATTACATTTACGATTAGACCCCCTACTTACCCACATATTTGATTTACCATGTAGATGAGAGTTGAAGCTTGAAGATTGACACATGCATATGAACTGTATGAATATTTTGCTCCTGATGAAGGGATTGTGTTTCCCAAAACACAGTCTGCTCTTTTAATCCAAACTGTACTTTTTACTTTTGTGAATCTTACTTTTGTGGAAATTCTTGAATACATAATATAAAATCCATATGTACTGTATAAACTACTTATAGTTGATTAATGTGCCTACATAAAATCATTATATATAATTCTCTACAATTTATATTAAGTTTTGACTGACTAGATAGTTAGTACATGAGGTGTGCAGGGGACGGGTGTGTCTACTAACTAAGGCCACTTACATTTGTGTGATTGTACATTGGCGACCTTTGGTGCCAGAGCCACATTTTCTCCCATGCACCTAATAATGTTCCCAAATTCACTGCACATTAGTCAAATCATACTTAATGTTAAACCAGGTGTGCGCTCCTGACATTTCTTTGCAGACACTGTCAATCATGCCACCGTCCTAAACCATCTCCACGATACTCTGGGTTTCATGGACCAGGCACCTCACTCTCTAACTGCGGCGTCCCTCAGAGATCTATCCTCTCACTGTGGCTTTTCAACATTTACCTTGCCCCTCTTGCCGACTTGATCTCCTCCTTCCCAGGGACTGCATCTCTCCAGCCTTAAAATCTCTCCACTGGCTCCCGGTGGCTGCAATGATCAAATTCAAGACCCTCTGCATCAGGGGTGTTGCAAGGTCTGGCAAAGACCTGGGGCTACACTGATGTTGGAACTGTCGGGACTGGGGGCTAGCTAGCCTTTTGCTTGTAGCTCCTGAGATTCTATCTGGGGCTACAACCAAAAGACCAGGGGCTATACCCTCTTAACCTCCCATAGCAACGCCTCTGCTCTGCATCATCGAGCAGGCCTTCTGGGGCGTGGGACTGTGCTATATCCAACTTTACCCCTCTAAATCCCTCACTGCTAGAGTCCTTTTGTCCTCTAGCTCTAACTCTCTGCAGATCATACGCTTTTCCAAGCAGAGAGTGGGAGGTAGATCTCTTTCTTTCGCAGAAGCCTCCCTCTGGAATGACATCCCTGTCACTCTCTGGCTTGAGCCGGATCTCCTTAAATTCCGGAAGCTCCTCAAGACCCTCCTTTTCTTCTTTCCCTCTCCCCCTCCCCTGCTAATTCCCCTCTCTGCCGCAGGTCACCAGGCCCTACCTGCCCAGTCAACACCTGTCCTCGCAGGTAGCATGTGCACCTCACTGCCTGCACTCGCTGCTTTCCAAAGGCACATGGACACCTGGCCTCCCCTTAGCACTTGGCTGACTGGCCTTCCCTTAGCACCTGCATAACCCCAGAGGGCCTCTTCGCCCTCTCCATGCCCCTCTCCCTTGCAATTCCTGTTACTGCACTTACCCGATCCGAATGTCAGATGGCCTAGTAGGACAGTTAATTTTATTTCATCCCTGTTTACCCCCACTGTTGTTTGTCTTTTAGTGCCTTGAAACACAATGTTCTGTATTGCCAGCAAGACCTTAATCCTTCTCATTAGGACCCCAGCTCCTTACTTCCTTCCTACTCTCTGGCCGTCCTCCATGCCCCCACTCACCCTCCTGTGAGACAAACAACCTTGATGTCATCTTCGACTCTACTTCTCTCCTCACATCACGGACCTTGTCAAGAAGGCCTAATTCTAGCTGAACCTCCTCAGAGGCATTCACACTCTCCTCAGCTTCCCCCAGAAACTCAATGGGCCTCATTACAAGTTTGCTGGTCTTGAACAATGGTGCCGGTAAGCTTACTGGCACCGTTGTTTCCAGACTGGCAAACAGTTGAGCCTGCTGGCAGGGCCATTTCGCCCGCCAGGTCTGATCCTGGCGGATGGAACGACACCTGCCAGCAGACTTGGATGAAAGCACCAGCACTGTTGCACACAGTGCCAGTGCTTCCGTCCTCCCTATTCCCATAAAGTACTGTGGGACTCAAATGGGAATGGGGAGTAACAATTGCCGCTGCCTGACTTACCGAACTGCCGGGGCTGTAATGCACTGGTTATTACGGCAAGTCAGGTGGCGGTAATTCCTACGAGTCTGGTGGCAGTCTGAAGGTTTTAGCGGCATGCTACCTCGGACTCATAATCAGGCCTAATGTCTCCAAAGCTCTGATCCTCTTTAGACTAGTCTACTGCAACAGCCTCTTCCTAGATCAGCCCAAATCCTCCCCTCACCCCCTTCAACTAATCCAGAATAGGCCTGCAAGACTTATCCTTGGACTCAAGCCCAGGGACTGGATCTCTCCATCCCTAAAATCACTCCACTGGCTCCCGGTTGCTGTGAGGATCATGTTCAAGATCCCTCTGCAGCATGCAGAAGGCTTTCTGGAGCTTGGAACGACACTACATTCAACTCTGTCTCCCTAAATACCTCCCTGCAGGAGCACTTTGGTCTTCTAGCTCCAACTCTCTGTAGATCAGATGCTTTTCCAAGCAGAGACTGGCGGTAGATCCCTTTCTTTTGCAGGGACCTCCCTCCGGAATGGCCTCCCTGCCGCTCCCAGACTTGAGCGGGATCTCCATAAGATCTGCAAGCTTCTCAAGACCCTCCTTTTCTCTTCCTCCTTCCCTTTCCGCCTCCCCACTAATGTCACCCTCTGACTCATTTCATGGCTACCTGGTTCCTTCTTATTCCTACATGGCACCAGGAACTCCTCGACCAGTCTAGCCCTGTACTTGATCTCACCTGACACCCCTGCCCAACCTTCACTTAACCTACCAGGCTCTCTCCCACTGCACTAGTCTGGCTGGGCCTGCACCCCTTCAGCCTATCCAGCCCTGTTCCTCATAACTTAGCACATGGACCTTCTTCCCCTGCACTCTCTACATTCTCTGGCACTCGTCACCTGTCCTTCCGTTAGTACTTGCCTAACCCATGGGCAGTTTTCCCTTTTCCACCTTCCCCCTCCAGCTATTGCGATCTCGCCACTCCGACCTGCACTTCCTTCTCCTCCTCAGCATTAGCGCATTCCGCTCTGAATAGCACTTCTCCCTCCCCTCTCCCCCACACTTCATGTTACTGCACTTGCATGATCCGAATGACACAAGGCCTAATAGGACAATTTTTGTTTTTCTTCATCTCTATTGCCCCCCATCTCCTTTTGTCTTGTTGAGCCTTGAAACACCATTTGCTGTATAGGCGCATTATAAATACCAAATAAATAAATAAAGTCAGTATTCACCTAAAGAGATGCTGCAGAAGTGGCATGGCTCTGGGTGGTACCTTTAATTTCTATTTCCACTAAAGGACACACAAAAGAGGGCACACCGGGTCACACAATGAAGGCGGTAAAAATGGGCTTCCTTTGGTTGGAAGCTATCCTTGGTGGCAATAGCACACTTAATTTAATTTAAGATGAGAGATTTAAGCAAAAGGGATGTGCTGAATAGTGAGTGAAGGAAAGGTCTTTCTGCGTTGAAGGAGCCTAAAGACATGGCAAAAAAGAAAGTAGAGAGGGAGTAGAAGAGTAAATGTAGATAAGTGAGCATATGTAGTTAGCTGCATGACCCTGGGTGTATTTGAAGATGCTGCAGATGGAAATTAAACTGGTGTTGGTCAGGAAGAGTGAGCCAGTGAAGTAAGGCAAGAGCAGGGGGAAAGTAAAATATGTATCGGTCACTAAAGCAGATGAGTAATAGTTGAATAACTAATAGGAGAACACTATAGGATGGAAGACTAAAGGGATGAACAATAGTAAAAATGAGAGAGTGTAAAAGTGAGAATGAGGTGCTTGGTAGCATAATGGTGAGGAAATAGCACATATTACAATTGTTGAAAATGTATAAATGACAGGTGCAAGCTAAAATAGACTATGCAAAGAAAGAATGGAAGAGTGACATGTGGCAGCAAGGCTGCAATTGTAGGTTGAAAGTGAGTGGGAAAGGTGGAAAGACAATAAATATAAAATAGGGAAATGAAAATGTTGCCTGAGCAGGGTCCAAGAAATGTTCACATTAGATGTATTGGGCTGAGGTAAGTACAAGAACACCCACAGTTGGACCACTGATACACAATTAGAGACACAGGAATATATTTGGTCAGGGACGGAAGAGGAAGACTTTAGCCAGAAATCAAAGTTGATGAAATAGAAGAAAGAGGAATTTTAAAATTGAAAAACAGAATGGCATCAAGGACAGGGCCTTGGGTGACACTAAATCCAAGAGTAAGAGTCGGAGGGGTAGTACCTACCCAAAATTAAGATACCTAATTTACTGCTCATGCACCCTTACCAAATAATAATTAAAAGACAAGAAAGACCAGAAAACAGTATGCTTCCATGACTCCAACAAAGAAATACTGTGGTGTACTCTAGTGGTTGAAAACATGCAACGTGTGTGATAGCCCTCATTTATTCTGAATGTGTTTATTGAAAATGAAGAGTGCTTCAGCTATAAGCACAGTACAAAGGGGGAAATACCCCTGCAAGGTATTTTACAAAACTTTAAAAGGTTATGATATAGTTTAACATGTTTCACCAATGTTTGTTAAGCTCATGTGACACACTAGTTACACTTTGCTGTGAAACTATATATGAGGGACACCTTCCTCAGACTTCGTCTCAACGTTCTGCCAACTAGTGAATATCCTGTGAAGACAAAATAATCTCTTCCAGAAAACATAACCTGCAGATTTTGCAAACAACCTGACAAAATCGAATCGCTCCAGCACATCATAATGGACTGTTCTGCACTCTCCAATTACAAGAAAATATTCAGAGACATGCTACCTCAAGAACGATTACAACATGATGCAATTGAAAGATGGTCCCAGACATTATCCGGCAATAACAAAACTCTCATCTTCAGGACAATCCAATTCTGGGAAGAAATCATGGCCAATAATACTTGTAATGAAAAATATGTGAATGAAGCTGATTCAAGACATGTTCTATTTTAGATAAATTAAATGTTAAAAGTATGTATGCAAACTATAAAACATCTAATAAAAAATAAAAATAAACTTTATACTGCACTGTGATGCGCTCACTGTTACAAATGTGGTTTCTTTCCTCCTTACCATTGATACATCTAAAAGAAAACTAACTGAACATTTGTTCATGGTGTGATGCTAAATGCTAATCATATTGCCCATGTATCAAAGTTTAACCATTCTTAACATTTTGCTTTATCTGCTCTACTGCAGTGGTGGCACTGCATTCTATCCCAAATGCATCTCCTGTGGCATACTGCTGTACCCTTTTATGTTTTTAAGCACATGCGTCAACAAGCATTGGTAGTGCAACGGTTTAGACACTTGAGACTGAAAAGGGAATAACTATGTGATCTGGGCACATAACTCTACATCAGTGCTATATATTTTTTCCTTCAAAATATACGTAAACATGTTCTTCATGGGACAGAACCAGAAAAGTATTAATGGGCTAAACGTGATTATTTGGTTCCAGAAAGGATGCCCCTTCAAATGCAGTTATCCACATAATGAAATTTTAATTTATAGCCCAGATTTCATTGAAAGCTGCAGAATCCTGGAATTTGCTCCCCGATAGGAGAAATAATTAGTGAAGATCATGCAAAATTGGTCAGCTGAGATTAAGTTACTGAAAATAAGCACCTTTGACTAATCCAAAACTGCTCTATGAAGATTCGAGTGGGAACATTATTTATTTAATCCGGGCTGCCTTCTAACAGATACTATTGTTATGTGATCATCGATAAAATATATGAGCTATATGGAACTATCTGACTGCAGTGTATTGGCAAACAGATTTGGGGAGGCATCAGGGCAACAACACAGTTACACTCCATGATGGTCAGGAAAGGGTGAGATGCTCCATCACACTTGCCTTGAATTACTGATTTCTCTAGGACTATACATTGACACATGAGGTAAGAGTGAAACATGATAAGAGGGTAGATAAGGCCCACTGACTCTATGTGTGGAAACGCTAGCCCAGCAAGCAAACAACCAGGATTGTCCAACACAGTGGCAATTTTGAGGACATTGTAGAACAATACCTATTCAATATAATCCTCTTGACACATGCCTAGACATTACCTGAAGCTGTACACAACAACAAAATAACAGAGAGGGAAGTAATATATTCATTGATTCATCAAATAAATTGTAAAACCATACCATGCGATTGTGATTCCAATAGCCGTATTAACCCTCTTAACTAGCTATAAGTTATAGTATGAAAATGCATCAATTTTGTGTTATTCTGTGTTAGCCTAAGCACACACATTGAAATGCGATCTTCAGACTCCATGTTGGTTTCTTTGCTCACTTGCTGGGTTTTCATGTTCCATGCAGAAAATGATCGCAGCCTGAAGGGATGGTGAACGTGTTCCTGCAAAGGAATGCTTAATTAATGGAATTTTCGAGCTTCAGGCCTTGAACATGTTGGCACGAATGGAGATAAAGGGTAGTCTATATGTCTTTATGTCTCTTGCTTTTTGGAACTAATTGCTCAATCAATGTTTAGGAAACATGATGTACCAAGCACATTCTAGGTAAGGATCATTAAACTACCAAGTCAAATGTGAAGTGCCCTTCTGATGGAAGGAAAACATAGATAATATATGCCACCAGGAATTTCTCCATCCCCTGGGAAAAGGATGAACCTCACTGCTCTGAGACAGTAAATTGTACAGACGTGACGTAGAGCGAGTATGCATGTGTTGCCATGGATAATGCCCATGTTACACAGGTCGTAAACCATCAGTAATTACAACAACTGATGCAGCTCTGAATTGTATAAAGAGGCTAATTGTCCGCCATGTAAATTGCTCAATTTCTCTGTGACTGATCGCAAACATAGCTGAACCTGAGACTGCTTGAAGAGAAAATAAACTCTTTTTATATATTTGTGTTTGTGACTGGTGCTCTTCATTTATTTGCAGTAACTCATTGAGGGACTTACAAATGGCACCCGGACCATGGTGCCTCTTCTGATAAAAAACATTGCTTTCCAGGGATGAAGTGGACAGACTTGGACCATTGATTATCGGGGGCCCCTGCTAGGAGACAGTGTTTCTCGCAGTCTGCTTCTCATGATCTACGTCGATGGCTTCACCCAGAGGTCATCACAGCGACAGTCCCGGACCATATGCAGCAATTGTGTTTCGCTTTTTGGGAGACCACCAGACACAAAGGGGTTCGGTTGAATTGATGGGGGGTTGATTTTGTTTTGATCAGGTGAGTTTGTTTCAAACTGGAACTGTTTGGTTATTTGTTTGGATAAAATATTTTGCACAAAATTTTTACCAGGTAATAATCATTGTTTTTGAAACTATGCCTGGTTTTAGTAAGTTGTCAACTTGTTGGGCAATGCTTTGTTGCAAGAGAATACAGCAAAATGGTTTAGAACATAGTCAGCCGGCACCGCCAGAAGGGTCACCTGCCTATGAGATGTACGTTAAGTACGTGTTAGGAGCTATAGTCAACAGTATTTGGCACCGCCAGACCAGACATGAAGCGGATCTTCAATGACCGTCATTGGAAGTTTTGAACTGACTGGAATTGAGAACTTAGAGTCAGTACTATTGAGGAAGAAAGCTAGACCTGCCGCTTTTGACGCAGTTAGGGACTGGTACAAAGAAGCCACCCAACTCCTCAAAAGTAGGGAGAAATTTGCACACAGGTATATTACCCAAGCTGAGAAGGCTTTAGCACACGATCAACAGAAACAAGACAAGGCTATACAGGTAATGGATAGAGGGGTCCACTTAGAGGTACAGAAAATATACCCATCAAAAGAATTGTATGCATCTGATGAATTAATAAACAAACTACTCAATAAAAGGCAAACACTTCCTACCGCACCTCCTCCATATGTTCCAACACCTCCTACACCAGCACAGCCACCATTACCAGCTCCTGACACACGCTCTGACAGTTTGCCTCCACTCCCTCCCGCATGGGATTTACTTTTTTACCACCAGCAACCTCTGCCACTTCCAACACTCCTCTTTTAGCGCCTAGTGACCAGAGAACTGTGACCTGTAGTGCAGTACCCCATGACAGAGAAAGTCTTTACTGCAATGGGCAGAATTATATATACAGGACAGAGGCAAAACAGCCGCTACAGGCTCTCTGACAGATCATGGAGGTATCCCTGAACACAAGGTATTGCTAGAACAGATGGGACTATACTTAGCTGAGATTTAGGGCGATCTTACTGATTACGCCGTTCCACAGGAGTTGCAGGATTTGAATTTCTTGTCATCTACTAAAGACACCATTGAAAATGCAGGAGCACATGTCAAAATGATTAACCTTTAAATGGGAACTAGACCAGCTGCACCAATTAAAATTAGATAGAGGGACACAGCAAACAGCCTATGTACAGAAAAGATTTTTAACTGTACCAAAAACTGTTAGTGAAGAAATGGCCATCTGCACAAGAGAAGCACTTGGATGGATTTCAGACACCCCTATTTCTCCTATTTACATTCATGACACTTTTAGCCAATATTCTCCCTCCATTCAAAGAAAAGTATTACAGTTTATGGTTAAATATTTGCAAGACGGAATTATGCTGTCCGGCAGATATTATGGTTCTCCAGCATGGGGTCTGGCATGGATTGACATGCTCATGAATATTCCCCGTCATCAGGCTGGGAATCCTCAGTTAAAGACAAAATCAGTTTCAGTTTTGTTTCTGAAATGTCTCTCTCCTAACAACCAATCACTGGTCTCTGGGTCATACTGCCCCAGCCAATGACTGCCCTCTACCTAAGCCCCTCCTCAGGCAGCCATCTTCAGATTTTTACCGCACGTTCAAGTGTTGGGAGTCCTCGTGCTTAGCTCTCAAGCTTTTACTGTGTATTGCATTTTTTCAAAGAGTTTACTCTTACTTTATCAGTCAAATCAAGCCTCATGCTCCACCGATTCTTCTTCCGTTTAATGGGGACCCATTTAGGAAATCTGTACGCCCCTCAAGAGTGAATTTTCATCGAATTTCACTTCTTGGAGGATTCCGGAAGATCTTTGAGGCCTACCCCGCGTGGACATGGCGAACACAAAGGAGACTTGACCCCCGTGATCCAAGCTGTTTAGGATCTGCCCAGGATGTGGACTACAGAACGTCTTCAAGGAGGATGAGCACCCCCGGTGCCTCTACTGCCTGCACTCTGATAAGTCACACTTGGAGGAGGACTGTGCGTTCTGCAAGGACATGTCTGCCCGTACCATGAAGGACCATCGCAAACGGCTCGCTGACTGGCTGGAGGCGAAAAGCCTGGCGGCAGGTGAGCCCAAGAAAAAGTCTGAGCGGTCTTCTATGATCTTTGAGGGGGCTCCGGCAATGGGGGCCCAACATAAGGCACAGCACCACAAGTCCGCGCCACTGGGAGCGCCGTTGGTAAGGGCTCCGCGGCTGCCTGGCCAGGCACAGCATCGCTGATGCCTTCAACCACGAGCCAACGTTCCGGCTCAAAGAGGAAGTCGGAAAAACCAGGTAAGCTTTGGGAGAAGCCCCGGTCGACGTCGACGGAGAAAGCCAAGGCAGAGCGAGGCAGTGACCCTCCTCCCACGGTGAAGGCCTCAGATGCACCAAAGGTCATGAAGGCCCAGATTCACCTGGCTTAGACTTCAATTGAGGAAGTGGCAGCATCCATGGCGAGACCTGCAGATGCAGCCCCAGTGGAGACGACCTCAAAGCTAAGAGTTTCCCTGCCCTCCTGGAAGGAATTGTCTTTCCTGCCCATTGAAAAGACCCCTGTGAAACCCCTGGCTGAGAAGAAGGGGGGCGCAATAGTCCTACCGGACTCAGATATCTCCTCTGAGGATGAGCTGGCGGGCCTCACGTCAGTCTTGGTCAAGAGATTCATCGAGGTCTGGTCCTACGGGAAGGACCCTGAAGAGGCAGACGTGGAGAGCGACGGGGGAGCTGAAGAGGAATGACAGATCGACGAGGAACCAGACACCAGGCCGCTGATGACGCTCCCATCACAACCGCTCCAACCACCGATGGACAGGTTGGAGGTCATCTTGCTGGTCCTGCACACCCCGTGTTTGAAAATAAGAACAAGGATGCCTATGCCTCCGGTGGACGATCCAGCGGCGCCTGGACCATCAGGAAGCCCTTCACCCAAGCAAAGGTGAGTCCATCTGCCCCCGCGCTTCCATCCTTCACCTCCATTCCCTCCTCTGAGGGACGAGACGGCGACGACGAGGACGGTCAATGGCGGATACAACGGGGCAGACCTCCACCCCAAGATTCTACACCGACAAATTTGGGTCATTTCACACCACGATCACTAGGGCCTCAGAGCTTTTTCAGCTATGCCCCGGGGAGCAGAAGAAGGAGGGATTCCTTTATCAGCAACGAGAGGCCAAGAGGAAGACCGTGCACTCGGTCCCACTGTTGGACGCCATCTGGGACGAGGGGCTGGCCCTCCTGAAGAACCCATCCTCGGCCCTAGTGAAGAGAGACCAGTATGAGAAGAAGTACCGGGTCCCAGACTCGGCACCGATGTGCCTCAGAGCACAGCCATCAAAGGACTCAGTGATCTCCGTGGCTGCCAAGAAGAAATCTGCTGGGATGCCGGCATCAACTTCCACTTCACCCCGGACGGCGAGAGGAAGAAGCTGGATACCATGGGACGTCGGGTCATTTTCGTCGGCGGCGATGACCATTAAAGCGGCCAACGGTCTCGCTATCGTGGCTCGCTACGATATGGAGCTGTGGATTAAAATCGCCCCCCTCCTGGACTTCCTCCCAGATGACAAGAGGGCAGAGGCCCTTGAAATCTTACAGGAAAGTGAGGTGGCTTCGGACCATGCCATTACAGTGGCCACGGACATCGCCGACCCGTTCCCCGCCAGATGGGCAACAGCATTTGCCTTTGCCGGCGTGGCTGGCACAGGGCCACCGACTTCCATCAGGACATTCAGACGCGGGTACTGGATATGCTCTTCGATGGTAACAACTTGTTCGGCAAGGTAGTAGACAAGTCACTACAGGCCATCAAGGCAGACACCGTGACGGCTGTACCTTGGGGACGCTCCATCAATGACGCCCATCATTTTGGCCCTCCAGAAGCAAGTCATAAGGTACCTCCAAAGGATTCAGAAGCAGCTCTTCCTCATATGGTCAGGTTGCCCACTCTTCGTCGCAGGAAGCCTACAGAGGCAGCAACAAGGCTGGTGGACATTGTCGTTGTCGCCAAGGGGCCCAAGGCGGTAAGTACTCGTCGAAGCAGGACTGGACCGGCTGTGACGTCCGGCCCCCACCCAATCACCCCGGTGGGAGGCCAGCTGGCGAACTTTGTCGGTGCGTGGAAATCCATCTCCACCAACCGTTGGGTGCTGGATGCCATGGCCCACGGCCACAGTCAGGAGTTCCAAAGGAAGTGTCACTGTTTTCCACCCGTGGCCAGGAAAGAAAACGACATTCCTCTAGAGGTACGAGTAATGCTAAAAAAGGGCGTGATAGAGCTCGTCCTGAAGAGGCTCCAGGGCCTCCGGAGTATACTCACAGTACTTCCTCATTCGAAAGAAAACCGGTGGCTGGCGGCCCATCCTAGATCTCCGCCGCCTCAACAAGTAAATAAAATCCCAGAAATTCTGGATGGTCACCCTTCAGCACATGCTGGGAAAGCTTGAAGAAGGGGACTTCCTATCTTCGCTGGACCTGGAGGATGCCTACTTCCACATTCCTATCCACAATGGGCACCTAAAGTTTCTGCGCTTCGTGGTCCAAGGACGGCACTACCAGTTCAGGGCCCTCCCCTTCGGTCTGAAGTCAGCCCCATGGGTCTTCACCAAGTGCCTAGCACTGGTGGCGGTGTGGCTGCGGCTGCAGGGGATCCACGTCTACCCCTTTCTGGACGATTGGCTCATCTGAGCAAAGATAAAGGAACTTGTTGTTGAACACACAGCGAGGACCGTCTGCCTGCTCATGGAATTGGGGTTCTCAATAAACTATGTGAAGTCCTGCTTGGAGCTATCGCAGGATGCCCAGTTCCTGGGAGCCAGACTCAACATGGTGGTGCGCCTAGCCATTCCGTCGGAGGACAGGTGAAAGGCCATCCTGGGCAAGCTACAACAGCTGTTGGCCATGAAGGTCGCCAGGGTGAGGTCCATCAAGTCCCTGCTCGGCATGATGTCGTCATGCATCTACCTCGTTCGGCTGTGCAGACTGCAGATGCGGCTTCTGCAGGAGTTTCTCGATGCCCGTTGGATGCAGGCGAAGGGAAGCTTCGAGGACAGGATCAATCACCCTCAACCAGACATTCTGTTGGGCGATTCGATTGTGGGGGGTCCGCGTGCATCTAGCAGCGGGCACCGACTTCCAGACCCCGGTGCATCTGGAAATGTTGACATTGGACGCCTCCCTGGAGGGATCGGGCACACACACTGGAAATCTCCACGCAAGATGCCTTTGGCTTCGGAGGAGAAGTCATTGCAGATCAGCATCCTGGAGCTTTGGGCCATGTTCTGGGCCCGCAAGTCATTCCTTCTGTCCCTCAAGGGCAAGGTAGTGCAGGTCTTCACCGACAAAACCACGACGATGTTCTACTTTCAGAAGCAGGGGGGCACCAGATTCCCTGCTCTCTCCAAGGAAGCGCAGGACCTATGGCACTGGCCCGTCACTCAAAGGATGTTCCTGGTACTCTTTCATCTGGCAGGAGTGAAGAACATTGTTGCCGACTCACTCGGCAGGGAGCTGCGCTCTTGCCACGAGTGGAAACTTCAGCAGGATCAGGAGGACCTACTCCTGTAAGCCTCCGTACTTGACTTTCCATGCAATGAGGGTCGTGCCGAGGACGCACCCCTCCTTCATGCCCAAGGTGCCATCGGACTTCCATCTGAACGAGCCCTTGGTGTTACCTGTTTTCTTCCCGACGCCTTTGTCACCGGCCGAGAGGACTTTGCACTCGCTGGATGTGGCTAGAGCGTTGAAGTTCTATGTGGACCGCACGAAGAGTTTTCGGAAGACATCACTGCTGTTTGTGAACTTTGGCCCTGTGAATCAAGGGAAGGCCCTCTTCAAGGCCTCCATTTCCAGGTGGCTCTCCGGCTGCATCACACACTGTCACCGGTTGGCAAATCGACCATTGCCTCGCTGTCCGAGAGCTCATTTGACCAGAGGGATCGCTGCAACTATGCCATTCCTGTCTGGTGTGCCCCTGCTGGACATATGCAGGGCTGCTATGTGGAGGTAGACGCACACCTTCACAAGATTCTACTGTGTTGACCTGGATTCCAGGGAGGAGTCCAGAGTTGGCCAATCAGTGCTGCACAACCTGTTTGCTTGAAGGTGAGCCTGGTGAGGAGGTAAGAGATGCTTAAAGTTGAGTTGTTCAAATGCTTAATGTTGAGCCTTGCCACCTCCCATGGTTGTACATGTGTGTACTGCTATGTATTCTTCTATTCATGAGCATGTGAATCCATGCCAGACCCCATGCTGAAGAAGGAACAAGTTACTTACCTCCCACCTACCACTCTTTGGCTCTTCTCTTGGTCCTACTTGGTCTCTTGGTCCCTACTGCCACTTTACGTGCTACCAAATCTGATGATGGCTGCCTGAGGAGGTGCTTAGGTAGAGGGCCGTCATTGGCTGGGGGCAGTATGACCCAGAGACCAGTGATTGGTTGTTAGGAGAAAGAATGTGAAAGTGATATTTTTCTTTTACCGAGGATTCCCAGCCTGATGATGGGGAATATTCATGAGCATGTGAATCCATGCCAGACCCATGCTGGAGAACAACAGTTACAGGTAAGTAACTGGTTCCCAATATACAAATGAAATGCATGTTTTCTAATGACACCCCGCTAACTGTATTGTCTCTTGACCTAGCTTTGCTCCTTAATAAACAGCTTCCCATGAGAGAAGGTCCTCCTACTCTTTTGCCCCAGAAAGAGGAAGCAGGTGTTAACGGTGTGGCTACAACAGTTACCCCTGCACACTACATCTCACAATTTGTACATGTTCCATTGTCACGGTAGGAAGTTAACACTCTTAAATAGTCTATCCCTGACATCAGGAACAACCCCACAGGGTTCTATAAAAAAATACAGTCCGTATAGTACTTGTCGGTTTTCATTTTGGGCGACGTAGGTTTGTTATTTCCTGTCATGTTGCTGGCAGATTTATGGAAACGGGTTAGGTCTGTAGACGATGTACCAGTCATGGGCAATATATGGTCTTCACTCGAAATAGCTGATAGGTCAAGAAAAGCTGGTGAGAAACCTCCACTGAACATATTGATATTAATGGATAGCATTGTAACCAAGCTCAAGACTTTGGTGTCTGAGAAAAGAATAATTTGGGATAAATTAACTGCATGCATGCAAGGGAAAACAGAGGGAGCCACAGGGTATTTTAACAGGTTTGAGCAAGTGTTTTCGGATTTCAATGGTCAGGATTTGAGTTCTCAAAAGAGATTGTTTGTTGATAAATTTGTATGTGGGCTATTGCCCGACATTCAGCCTAAAATCACGGCCTCTGAAAGTGAAGTTGCAATCCAAAATTCTACATATGGCCCAGTATTATGAGAATAGAGCAGCAAATTGCAAGAGGACCATGCAGAGGGAATGCTCAACAGAGAGGACATTTTATCCCACAAATACAGACTGTGAATGTGAACCAATGTGCCTATTGTAAGCAGAAGGGCCACTGGAGGGCACAGTGTCTTTTCCTTCAGCAGAAGGCAAATGAAATACCTGTTAGAATATTGAGAGCACGTAGCAATGGCATGCACGGGCCGAATCGAAAGCAGTTTTACCAGAACCAGCAATATGACAGCAATGCAGGGAATCAATATGGGCAACAGAATACTAGGAGCGGGAACATTTTTGACAACTCTACACACACATATTTTTCTGAAGACTTTACATCCAATAACATTTTGTTTTGCTAGAACAGCCCGAAAGCAGGATCTGGAACCTACTCCCATACCTGTAGACCAGAAAGGACCCTACCTAGAAATGAAAGTAGTGGATAAAGCACATACTTTCCTGGTGGACACGGGAGCGTAAAAATGCTCTATTGGCCACTCATAGGTTCCAGATATTCCCCTTTCAGTGCAACAAAATGTATTAGTAGGGTTCTCTGGTACTCCAGTAGTAAGCCCGGTCTCTAAAACAGTGATGATTGCTTTATGGCATTTCACTGACTCATGTCCATTTTTATTGACAACCAACTGTGGTGAAAATCTGCTGGGATTGAATTTATTGAAAAAATTGCATGCAGTGATTTACTGCTCTTTGGATGGAGTATACTTGACTATTTCTCCCCAGCAGAAATCCACCTCACAATTCATGGCTTTGTCTTTAGCCAGTGAGTTGGACCAGGTACCTACACATCTATGGGCGATGAACGACAATGATGTAGGAATTCTAGATGTTGAACCAGTGTGCATTGTTTTACAATCCGGTGTTACATTGCCTCATATTCCTCAATATAAAGTTTCAGTCGATGGTGAGCAATAACTTAAAAATATTGCCTCTGATTTAATACATCAAGTTGTAATAGAAAAATTCTCTGGTAGCACATGTAATAGCCGTATTTTGCCTCTTTATAAGAAAGGTGACATTGCTTTGCCCTACTTTTTTTTATTGATCTTCGAGTGATAAACAAGGATGTTCCCGACATCACTACCATTCTGACTATGATTCCTGCAACGGCTATGCATTTCTCAGTCATTGACTTGAAAAATACATATTTTAGCATCCCTATACACCCAGATAGCAGGTATTTGTTTGCTTTTTCCCTTGGGGGACATTCCTTTACCTTCACATGAATACTACAAGGGTACACTAAGATTCCTAGCATTTACAGAAGGGCTCTCAAAGAACAATTAAATATGTTGTAATTACCTTCAACCTGCACACTCGTGCAATACATTGATGACTTGCTTATCGCTGCAGATTCGGAAAGTACTTGTTAGGAGGGTACTATTTTGTTGCTGAAGCATCTAGCTGACAATGATCATAAAGCATCTTAAAAGAAATGTCTGTATTGTCAACAGGAGGTAGCCTAATTAGGCTATCTCCTGTCGAAGGAGGGAAGGTGCCTTGCACCTGAAAGGATACAAAGCATCTCTGATATGGCAGTACCAAATACACAGAAAGAGGTTAGGGCTTTTATCACAATGGCTTCCTGTTACAGGCAATGGATTCCTAATTTTTCGCTCTTGATTAAGCCTTTGTTGACATTGACAATAAAAGACGTACCATTACCACTACCTTGGGATACAAATTTGTCAGAACACTTTTGATCTTCTCAAAGCTTCTCTGTGTTCCGCACCAGTATTGGGCACACCAAATTATAGCAAGGAATTAGTCCTATTTTTGCATGAGAGAGACAGTTGTGCTTTGGCTGATTTGACACAGGGAAATGGAGGAAGGAACAGACCATTCAGCTAATTTTCCTCCACATTAGACCCTGTTGCATGCGATTTGCCAAAATGTCTCAAGGCCTTGGCTGCTGCCGCTGCCTCAGTAAAACAAAGGGAAGGCATGGTTTTGGGCCACTCCTTAACCGTGATGGTGCCTCTGAATAGAATGCAAACTCAGCATCTCACAACTGCCCGACTCACAAGATACAAGCTTATTCTATGTGCACCCAACATTAAAATTAAGAGATGCTGTTCTTTGAATCCGTCTGAAATTTTACCTCCTCTAAACGAGGACAGAACTAATGGCAGGACCCATGATTGATTCTATGTCACTGCACAAGACACCAAATTGAGGATTAATTTAAGTGATACATCCTTGCCATCCGTGGATGGGGAAATATTTTGTGATGGTCCTTGTTTCAAACTCCCCCACTTTTACTGCTGCCTATGTGACCACCTTAGTCACAATTATCGAAAACAGGAGAATTCCTCAAAACTCTGCACAGACTGCAGAAATAATGCTTTGACTAGAGCTTGTGAGATATCCCAGGGGCTCAGAGTAAATTTTTATACAGACAATCAGTAAGCCTTTGGATTAGCTCACAACTTTGGGAGAATATGGGCAGAGAGGGGAATTTTAACATCTCATGGTACTAAAATTCAACATGGTCCTTTGATAGTGCAACTATTATCAGCGGGGTTCTCCCTAAACAACTAGTCATAATAAAATGTGCAGCACACCAGAGAGTAACTGACGATATTGGGAAAGGGAACACATTTGCAGACAAAATAGCCAAGCAAACAGCCACAGACACACAATCAAGAATGTATGTATTGGACTCTGCTAGGTGGGTTGATGAGACTGGGATGGCGGAAGAGGGAATTCATAGTGTGAAATAAATTCATGCCAAAGCCACAAAAGAGGAAATTGAACTATGGGTTTTGTTCCAGCATGGTTGGAGAATGAGGGTTGTTGGGTTGATCATGAAAACCAAAGATGAATGCTGCCCAACGCTTAGGTAACAGCCCATAGTTACTATGGCATATGGACCAGCTCACATCAGTGCCAAAGTTATTTGTAAACATTTAGAACCAGTATGGAGGTAATGACAATGGTGGTCATTATGAGGTTGGAGGTAACCATGCCTCAATTTGCGGCATGGTCACCTCCTTACCGGGTACCGGGTCCGGGTTCCTCAAATGAGGATTTACCGGGCCTTTCCAAACTTGGAGGACCAGTAATTCCTCATTTGAGGAACCCGGACCCGGTACATCCCCATTCGAGCCCCCATAGGGCTCAATGGGAATGGGGAGGGAGCTAACAACGGGCCTGTTAATAATGGTGCCTGTTGTTAGCTCCCTGGTCTGCTAGTGGGACCCGCTAAGGGCACCTGGTTTGACCAGGCGCCCTTTGCGGGTCCCGCAACTTGACTCGTGATAGGGTGGTAAGGGGTTAACGGTGCCAGCACCATTACCGGCACCATTAACCCCTTACCGCCCAGCTCGTAATGACCCCCAATATTCCCAAAATTGAAGAGCGACTAGTTCAGGACTGTACGATATCTCTACAACACATCTTTGGGAAGGGAAAACCAGCACGTAAGGGTCGTTTTGAACCTCCTTGCATGCCATTTGAAGTGATTCATTTGGATTTCATTGAGATGGAGCAATGCCAAAATTACAAGTATGTGTTAGCAGTGATCTGTGTATTCAGCAAATGGGTTGAGGCTTTCCTTTGAACGATAATACTGCCATGTCCACCACAAAAGTCATGTTAAAAGAATACTTCCCTAGATTTGGGTTACCTAGAGTACTATGGTCCGACAATGGACCTCATGTTATTGCCGCTATCATACTACAGGTGTGTTAGGGGCTACAGATTAAGAAACGATTCCATTCCGCAAGACATCCTCAGAGTGCCGGTTTAATTGAACGCCACAATGGCATCCTTAAGAACAAGAAAGAAAGGTTTAGGTTGGTACATATATCGACTCCCGTTATCAACTGCTTGCTATGCTTATTTTAGGGCTCTGTTTTTTGGTAAATGGAATGATAGTACCACTGGTAACTTTGATGGGACCAACATCAATGAATTTGATCAACAGGTATTGCTTCCTCTAGGATGTTCTGTCTTTGCTAATAAAAGAACAACCAATGTTGCCTCTACCAAATATACAGTTAAACAATCTAGATCCTACCAATCAATGAAATCATTTCGGATGTCACCTGTAGGAAACAGGGGCGAAACTCCTCCATCCTACACCATAAACCCTAATCCTGATACAGTACCATTTTGTTTAAGTAAAGAAGGTTCTCAGCATATGGGTACATATGATAGATGTATGCACTCTGCAGCTTTGGTAAATGAGACAAAGCCCTTATACATCGGGGGACCCATTTACACTGTCTGTGGGGAACAAGCATATCCATGGTTACCTAAGGATTGGCAGGGAACATGTTACTTGGGAATATTGTTGCCAGGGGTATATGTAACGTCAGCCACCGACATATTGAAACATCGCCCTATGAGAGGGATCGATGATGACACACCTCTCCAGATATTAGGGCATGTAGTAAAATCCATGATTACTTTTTAGGGACAAATAATAAACTCTCGACATATTAGGAGGTTGCCCAGAGTATTAGAGAAAACCATTAATGAAACTACCAACAAAATGTTTATTATGACGTTACAACAAAGAGCTATTAGAATAGCTGCTCTTCAGAATAGAATGGTCTTAGATGTCACTGTAGTTGCATGTGGATGAGTTTGCAAAATGGTTGGGTCAGCGTGTTGCATGTATTCACCTGACTCCTCCCCTACAGTGATTCAGGCTATCAAAAGATTATATACACTGAGTTCTGAAATCCATGTTGATGAAGTTGATTGGGACATTGGGGCATGGGCTTGGAATTTGTTTAGAAACTGGGGTTGCAAGATATTCTCTGCATTTTTATTGGCGTAATCTTGTTTCGTTGCTGTTGTATACAGTTTTTGCCAGGTTTCGGCTCTATATTAGGTAACTGCTGCTCTAAAGCTCTGGAGAAACTGAAACCTGTACCTTATCCTTCTATTGCTATGACTAATGTCTTGATCATGCAGGATGCAGAGATTAGACAATTTATGGCTATCGATATATGTGATGATCTCGGGAGGATAGCTCAGCGGCAACGTACTCGCCTGGGAAGCATTAAGACACGGAGCAATACGGGTTCGATCCCCGGGTCCGCGCTTAGAAACCTCTGGGTATTAAGCGCGTTATAAATAACCTATCATATCATATCATATCATGATGATGATGATGTATGGCTTTAATCTGTTAGCTTAGGTTAAAAGTAGGGTTTGTGAAAATGCATACATTTTGTGTTATTCTGTGTTAGCCTAAGCGCACACATTGAAGAGCGCCCATCAGATCCATTTTGATTTCTTTGCCCACTTGCTGGGTTTTCATGTCACATGCAGAAAATGATTGCAGCCTGAAGGGCTGGTGAACGTGTTCTTGCAAAGGAATGCTTAGCTAATGGAATTTACCAGCATCAAGCCATGAACATGCCAGCATGAACAGAGATAAAGGTAGTCTATATGGCTTTCTATCTTTTGCTTTTTGGAACTAATTGTGCGATCATTGTTAAGGAAACATGATGTACCTTGCACATTGTAGGTAAGGATTAAACTAATGAGGCAAATGTGAAGTGCCCTTCTGGTGGAAGGAAAACAAAGATAAGACACGCCGCCAGGAATGTCTCCTTGCCCTGGGAACAGGATGAACCTCACTGCTCTGAGACAGTAAATTGTACAGACGTGACGTAAAGCAAGTATGCAAGTGTTTCCATGGATAATGCCCTTGTTACGCAGGTCGTAAACCATCAGTAATTACAACAACTGATGCCGCTCTGAACGGTATAAAGAGGTTAACTGGCCGCCCTGTAAATTGCTCAATTTATCTATGACTGCTTGCAGACAAAACTGAACCTCAGACCGCTTGAAGCGAAAATAAACTCTTGTTATATATTTGTGTTTGTGACTGGTGTTTTTCATTTATTTGCAGTAACTCATTTTGGGACTTACACTAGGTCACTGCTTTTTGGAGAATATGATTGGAATATAAATAAATCACTGGATCTAGACATTCTGGCTCATCACCTACTATTGTGATCTGTTCATATGATTTCACCCATACACGAGACAGACTCTCCACTCTCCATGCAAACTCTTACGCAAGAGTGCATGCACAGAGACGCAATGCTATGAAGATATTGGTCAAATAGTCCCTTCCCTCCATATCCCACAACACACATAATACAGAGGCGCTGTTTACAATTGCCAGGCTCAACACAGGGTAAGCATTCAAAGAACATTATTCAGGAGTAGAGAGGTACACTTTCTTGTCCACTGGTGATAAAATAATTGATACATTGCAACCTTGTCAGCTGCAGAAACTCCACGTACTTGAACAATGAGACACAGGACATTTAGGCCAGTGAATTGAATACAGCACCACTTCCTTATTGTATTTTTTAAAAGAGATCTGTATTGCATCACAAACATGAGCAACATCAATGGGTGTGGTGTTCACAATTGTTAGAGAATTTGCAGCCAATACACAAAACATATAAAAAAAATATAAAAGATTGCTGAATTAATAAAAATGAATAGAATGTTGAAATCTGATGAAGGTAGAAATATGGCAGAGATGCAACATTGGAGCCATGTCCTACGGAGCAAATCTTACAGGACTAGTAGGAGAAGTAGATCGACACGCTCTCAGGTGACATAGAAATGGGGCACATTTTTACATGAATTGTATGGGGATTGGCAGCCCTGAAACTATGGATGGCTGACGTCCCCCTGAGAGTACCGAAAGGAAAGGAAGCATGAAAAAGCAAAACATCCTATGCTGTCCGACGATTGGTTGAATATGGGGCATGCAGTTCATGCATTTGGGGCCCATTCCTCCTTATTCCCAACCCAATCATCCATTGTCTTAATTGCCCTTTGGTACCCCTGGTCATAACAACATAAATACTGAACTTAGAGGCCTCTTTTTGCTCATGGGTGGTTAACGTGATCATCACACAGTTGCCTCTGTTAAATATTGGGTCTCAGGTTGCTTGGGATCATCTGTGTAACTCACACATCCATTCCTGTCTTCAAACTAATTTCCTGCAATCTTTATGTGCATCAAAGCGTGGTTCCAAGTCTGCTCCCTACTGCTTCTTGCACATTGGTGTTGCTTTGGAAAGCCAGCTTGTTTGTGTCCTTGAGGCTCCTCTTAAACCTCTTGTCGAGCAGTAGGGAACATGCTATGTATGTCTGTGGCACCCCACACTTCAGCACTGCAACCAATTCATGTGATGAGAGGCAGGGAAACTCTTCTAAGACATAAACCTTGGAGATTGCCTAACCAAAGTAATGCAGACTTGGAACCACGCTTCAATGCACATAAAGATTGCAGGAAATTAGTTCGAAGACAGGAATGGATGTGTGAGTCCATTGCTCTAAGTATGAAATAGGTATATTGTATGTTGTATGATGATCCTGATCTTGAGAACATTGGACATATCTTCAGCAGTGAGTTGGAGCATGTTATCTTATAAAATGTTACCAGACTGCCATTTCAAGAGGTCCCTCAGAAACTCAATGAAATTGGATGTGGTGATGCAGTTTGCAAATCTGACCTCAAGCCACTTAGAGAACTGGTCCACCATAAATGTTGCAGAACTTCTGGGACTGCTACCAGTGTAATGGACACCTGCCTGGTGACCTTGTCAGCATCTAAACAAACAGGGCACTGTCATATGAAACACACATCTATAATTCCGATGTAGCACCATCTTCATGATTTTGATCCTTGAGTGCCCTTGGTGCACTACGAACAAGAGCTTTTTTCTGACCCTGGGTGGTGGCAGAATCTGTTCTGCTCTATATTGCATAACATTTAGCAGCAAAGTTCCTGTACAACCTTGACAAAGGGTATAATTTCAGTATCAATGGCTTTGGAAGATGTTTAACGTGTGTACACAGTGGGCCGCATTCTGCAACACAGTGGCATTGGTCTCTGCTAGCTGCAATTCTTCCTTCAAGACACATCCTTTCACCACATGTTCAATGTCCTCTGCAGTTGAAATGGCTTCTTCTAGATTTCTACAGTACCTTTATCCTTCATTCTCCACTTGAAGAAAAAGTTATGTCAGGCTATCAGTTGCAACATTATGTGTGTACTCAATGTCCTAATTATACTTTTGTAAAATGTCTAAAACTTTGCAAGCCTAGTTGAGGAAATGCAGGGCAGACCATACACAGGCTAGAACATCCATCTCTCTCTCTCTCTCTCTCTCTCTCTCTCTCTCTCTCTCTCTCTCTCGCTCTCTCCCTATCTCTTTCTCTCTCTGTCTAATGCTCTCTCTCCCTCTCTCTCTCTCTCTCTCTCTCTCTCTCTGTCGCTCTCTCTCGTTTTCTCTCTCACTGTCTCTCTCTGTCTATGACTACTTACTTCTTTTCCAGTCGTTGGGGGACACTTGAAGATAAGGCTACAGTATTTTCACTTGTGACATGGATTTACAGTAGTGCTACATTGTCCTGGAAGATGGTGACATCGGGAAGATAGAGTATAGGTGAACGTTTGGTGCCTGTTCAATGACCTGCTTTGCCTTTAGGAATGAACTTTGCTGTTCATTTCCCGAAGTAAAATTAATTGGAGCCCTTTTTGGTCAATATGTGCAGAAGTTTAATAACCGTGGCAACATCTTTACCAAGTTTTGTGTAAACTTTGAAATAAACCCAAAAATGAAATTCATTTCTTTGTAATTGTGGGTGCAGATTTCTTCCAGATCGCATTCATAAGACTACCTTTTTCAGACTGACCCCCTCAGATTGTGTATTTCCTATATTTTTAAATCCTTAGACTGACAATTTACATTTGCTGGCCTCAAGTGCCAGACCATTCTTCTGCGTGATCCTTAAAATATAATTCAAAATCTGGATGTGCCTTTCAAAAGTGCTGATGTGCATATGGAGGTAAAGAAAACAAAAGAGGTGATGGCTGGAATGTCTAGAATACATCTCAACCTCTGGCAATTACTCTGAGCAACCCTCCAGACCATTGTTCCATGGCTGCCAAGCCATTTCAAAAGAGGAAAGACCATATGCAAATCAGGCATGGTCCCACTCCCAATGGGGCAGTCCAACCTAAACTGCTAGGTCACATCCTTTCTGCACAAGACCACAAGCATCACCAGACATGTTTGAACCTCATTGGACAGCATCAGTGAGGAGTAGCTTCTGTCCCTAGGCCCAGCAGGCATGGGACTGATGTATGGGCATACCCATCCCACTCAGGGTTACAATAGCAAAACAGAATAGGTAATGGATGGAAGGTTTAGAATACATCTCACCTTCTGGCAAGTCCTCTGAGTAACCTCCAGACCATCGTTCTTTGCCTACCAAGCCATTACAAAAAATGGGAAAGACCATATTGAATTCAGGCTTGGTATCATGCCTGCTCCATGGGCGCATCCATTTGCGCTCAATATGATCTATTTGTTTATCATTTATTTACAACAGACTCTTGGATCCATCTATATTTACTTTGGGGACTTTATTCCCCATTTGCGAGACTTGGGTGCTTTATTATTTTTTCCAACAAACTATGCATACCATAATGCACTTGGCTACAAGCATCGATTCCTGGCTGTTCTTATTGGTCATCAAAGGAACTACACCCCCCAGAAGCCCTAGGGATTTGCTCTGCTTCCACCATCCCAGGAACAGAAAGGGAGGTGGCCGATTGCCTGCAGGTGTGCTTTGCCAGGTGCAACCAATTAGCCTGTCTCTGTGCTGGGCTAGGCAGTATATAAGGCTGCTGCCTGCAGTGGCTCAGCCTCTTGCATTGAGAGTCCTTCCTCCACCTTTCGCATCTTTCTACGGATCTTTGTATGCTGTTTACCATCACTCCTGCTTGGACCCTGCCTTGCAGTTTGCTACACCCTGCTGCCTACAGCCCTAGCCTTCTGGGCTTCCTGCCTTGCAGCTTGCTACACCCTGCTGCCTACAGCCCTAGCCTTCTGGGCTCCCTGCCTCAGTCCAGCTCCTCTGGGCTTCCTGCCTTCCAGCCCGCTATACCCTGCTGCCTTCCAGCCTCCGCCCTTGCCCTGCCGGGCTCTCCACATTGCAGCCGATCACGCTCTGCTGCCTTCCAGTCTCCGCCCTTGCCCTGCCGGGCTCTCCACGTTGCAGCCGATCACGCTCTGCTGCCTTGCAGCCTCCGCCCTTGCCCTGCCGGGCTCTCCACATTGCAGCCGATCATGCTCTGCTGCCTTCCAGCCTACGCCCTTGCCCTGCCGGGCTCTCCACATTGCAGCCGATCACGCTCTGCTGCTTTCCAGCCTCAGCCCTTGTCCTCTGGGCTCCCTGCTCTGCAGCCTGCCTCACTCCGGCTGCCTACAGCCCTTGTCCTCTGGGCTCCTTGCTCTGCAGCCTGCCTCACTCCGGCTGCCTTCAGCCTTTGTCCTCTGGGCTCCCTGCTCTGCAGCCTGCCGCACTCCGGCTGCCTACAGCCCTTGTCCTCTGGGCTTTCTATTTTGCAGCTTATCACGCTCCGCTGCCTACTACCTACCTTTTTTCCGCTGGGTTCTCGGTGTAGCAGCCCTCTGCAGTCCTCTGCAACCTTCTACGTTCAGCAGCCCTGCCCCTCAGGGTCCACTCCTTGCTGCCCGGTCCTTCTGGGTTCCTTGCCGTGCAGCCTGCTTTACTCTGCTGCCCTAAGCCCTTTTCCTCTGGGCTCTCTACCTTACAGCCCTGCTCCTGTGGGCTTGCTCATTGCTTTCCTGCTCCTCTGAGCTCTCAACCTTGTTCCTTACTGTCCTCTGCTATCCTATCCTGTTACACGACTTTCCCTTCATTTCCTTCTGCTAGTTTGCTATCTACCTCCTTTCCTGGTTTTGTCTGTAAGTATCCTCTCTTGTACTGTTTGTAGATCCTTTTGTACAGAGCTGGTCTGTTGGTTCCCATCAGTCAACCTCTGCCCCTTCCCTTGTCTCGTTTCTACATTACAGACACCCATAGCTGCTGTTCCAAGCCATGAGCAAACAGCGTGGGCCTCTGTTATAGCAAACTGTGTAGAAGGCTAGAGTATTTCCTAAGGTTCATGGAATACTCTTTTCCTATATCTGCATACACCCCAAGAGGGAATTCATTCTGTATCTTTTCCCTTGCTACTCTTGCCTACTCTTCGTTCTCTTTCCTTTCTGCTGTGTGTGTGCTTCTCTGTCCACTTTATTTAGGCACAACCACCCAAAACCTTCTGGGTGTCCTGTGCCACTCTTAATAGAGTGCCATCCCTGACAGAATGCAAGAGCCAAACATTTCTTGTTCCATAGGCCGGAAAGGCACACACAGACCAAAGATGCTTTCCTTTCAGGTTAAGAAACCTTTGCATAAACCTATGGTTTCCCTAAAGACAGCAAACAAGAAACTTAGTCTAAAGGACAGTCTCGCCTTAGTAAACAAAGATTTACAAGCACGGTACTATACTCACTGGCTGGCTGACCCTTCTTCCATGTACAATTATTATGACATTTGCGACTATGATCCACAGTCCTTATCTGTTGCAGAGCTACAGCAAGATAATGAATTCTTACAGATCTTGTTAGACCAAACAGTGAAAGACTCTCCTGCCTCTTCTGACAAGCCTTCTAACACTGCAACAGCTAAGGATATATCACTCATTGTGAGAGACTCTAAACCAGAATACGCTGTTGCCAGAGTGATATGCGCAAGATCAGCTTGGCAAGCTCCCCAGAATGCTGAAAACCCTTATTTGACAGGACAAGGCAGTCAGTATCCTGAGGTTTGTGCATCTGGTCCTGGGTACAAAAGACCTATACTAACCATCGGTTGTCTTAATGCTTCCACAGTATCTACTAACCACAATAACCCTAAGGTCAGTCTTCCCATTGCTGCAACCGAATTTTCTACCACACCAGCTTCTGAAGCTTTATATCAAACAAATGATACTTACCTGCTACAAGAACAACTCCTACGCCTTAAAAGAAAGACCGAAGACCTCTATGATGACTTTGTTTATTTGCATTATCAGAATCTTATGAAGGGACACAAGTTACCAGACCATCTGACACTAGGTCCAACACCTGACATCTTATCTTTAGAGATCGACATGATAAGGCCTGGAGTTGCCACGCAGAAAAGGATACAGACTTATACCAAGCAGATGGAAGACCTAAATGTAGCATATGTATCCCTTCTAAAGACTGACACAGCTCTTTCACCTTCCAGCCACAGAAACTCAGGTTGTTGTACTGACAGAAAAGAATTAACTCCTCCGGTGGTTCAAATCACTCACACAGCCATAACACCACAAAACAAGGGTGGTCTTCTAATTGGAGATCCCTCTGAGTCAAAGGATGGTTCCGCCCTCACCCTTGCCTATTGTCCAGTACTCACACTTACAACCTCTTCTGAAATGACAACGGCAGTTGAGGAGACTGGCGCAGTTCACACCGAGCATGCTGAGTTGGCAAGCGGGGCTTGCCAAAGTGTGGCTATGCTATCAGACAACACTCTTGAGCAATCAACATCTTCAGTTTCTTCGATACCCCCTGAATCGCCAGTGGTTGTGGTACCCGATCTACCAGTAGTTGCAACACCTGAACTGTCTGTGGCTGCTACAGCACCCAAACTTCCAACTGCAATTCATGATCACCTGCTGCTATGGCTCCTAAACTCCCTGCCACATTTGAGACTCCTGAAGTCCCTGCTGCAAATCTTGAGGTTGCCATAGCTACTGTGATTCCTGAAGCTACCGCTATTTCTGATGCTCCCGATGCCCAGATTTCTACCTCCTTCGCAGCTGTGCTCGCTGCAGCAGAATCCTCTGCCACACAACCTGATCCCGCAGCACCTGCTCTTCCTGATCCCTCATCCGCCAGGTTAACTGTTGCAAAGTCAGCGAAGGGTTTCCCTGTTAAGACTACTGTTCCAGTTGTTCCTGCTGGTGTATCTATAGCACTAAGACTGCCAGACTCTACTCTACCAGTCTCAGGTGCGTTACAGCCCGCTGGTTCTCCATTGGCACCCACACACCCAGTTGCTACAGCCTTGATACTCTCTACAGCCATTCAAGATGTCACTGCTGCTGTAACCTCTGAACTGTCTACTAATCATGGGAAAACCGCCGCTGTGACTCCTGAACTCTCTGCGCCTAACCCTAAAGTTGTCATTGCTGCTCCGGATGTCTTGGAAAACCTTCCTAAAGCTACCAACTCTGCTGTACCTATCGCTCCACTTTCCAGCATCATACTGTTGCCCGTCAAAGCAAAATCTATAATGGAGCCTGCAGCAGTTTTTCGCAGTTCCTCTCTTCATGCACACACAGTTGGGGTCTGTGTTCCAAAGACTTCGTATTTTCTGATTTCTACATCAAAAGTTCAGAACATTGGTACTGTCTCCGTCATTCAAGACTTTCACCTTGCAACCCGTTTCTGGTGCTTCATGATGTGCCTTTTTGGATTAAGACTCTTGTACGGTGTGACAGACATTCTTCTTGTAGGTCGGTCTTCAGCGAGCCTGGAGAGGGGCCTGGAGAGGGGCATACTGTCATGCCTGCTCCATGGGCGCATCCATTTGCGCTCAATATGGACTATTTGTTTATCATTTATTTACAACAGACTCTTGGATCCATCTATATTTACTTTGGGGACTTTATTCCCCATTTGCGAGACTTGGGTGCTTTATTATTTTTTCCAACAAACTACGCATACCATAATGCACTTGGCTACAAGCATCGATTCCTGGCTGTTCCTATTGGTCATCAAAGGAACTACACCCCCCAGAAGCCCTAGGGATTTGCTCTGCTTCCACCATCCCAGGAACAGAAAGGGAGGTGGCCGATTGCCTGCAGGTGTGCTTTGCCAGGTGCAACCAATTAGCCTGCCTTTGTGCTGGGCTAGGCAGTATATAAGGCTGCTGCCTGCAGTGGCTCAGCCTCTTGCATTGAGAGTCCTTCCTCCACCTTTCGCATCTTTCTACGGATCTTTGTATGCTGTTTACCATCACTCCTGCTTGGACCCTGCCTTGCAGTTTGCTACACCCTGCTGCCTACAGCCCTAGCCTTCTGGGCTTCCTGCCTTGCAGCTTGCTACACCCTGCTGCCTACAGCCCTAGCCTTCTGGGCTCCCTGCCTCAGTCCAGCTCCTCTGGGCTTCCTGCCTTCCAGCCCGCTATACCCTGCTGCCTTCCAGCCTCCGCCCTTGCCCTGCCGGGCTCTCCACATTGCAGCCGATCACGCTCTGCTGCCTTCCAGTCTCCGCCCTTGCCCTGCCGGGCTCTCCACGTTGCAGCCGATCACGCTCTGCTGCCTTGCAGCCTCCGCCCTTGCCCTGCCGGGCTCTCCACATTGCAGCCGATCATGCTCTGCTGCCTTCCAGCCTACGCCCTTGCCCTGCCGGGCTCTCCACATTGCAGCCGATCACGCTCTGCTGCTTTCCAGCCTCAGCCCTTGTCCTCTGGGCTCCCTGCTCTGCAGCCTGCCTCACTCCGGCTGCCTACAACCCTTGTCCTCTGGGCTCCTTGCTCTGCAGCCTGCCTCACTCCGGCTGCCTTCAGCCTTTGTCCTCTGGGCTCCCTGCTCTGCAGCCTGCCGCACTCCGGCTGCCTACAGCCCTTGTCCTCTGGGCTTTCTATTTTGCAGCTTATCACGCTCCGCTGCCTACTACCTACCTTTTTTCCGCTGGGTTCTCGGTGTAGCAGCCCTCTGCAGTCCTCTGCAACCTTCTATGTTCAGCAGCCCTGCCCCTCAGGGTCCACTCCTTGCTGCCCGGACCTTCTGGGTTCCTTGCCGTGCAGCCTGCTTTACTCTGCTGCCCTAAGCCCTTTTCCTCTGGGCTCTCTACCTTACAGCCCTGCTCCTGTGGGCTTGCTCATTGCTTTCCTGCTCCTCTGAGCTCTCAACCTTGTTCCTTACTGTCCTCTGCTATCCTATCCTGTTACACGACTTTCCCTTCATTTCCTTCTGCTAGTTTGCTATCTACCTCCTTTCCTGGTTTTGTCTGTAAGTATCCTCTCTTGTACTGTTTGTAGATCCTTTTGTACAGAGCTGGTCTGTTGGTTCCCATCAGTCAACCTCTGCCCCTTCCCTTGTCTCGTTTCTACATTACAGACACCCATAGCTGCTGTTCCAAGCCATGAGCAAACAGCGTGGGCCTCTGTTATAGCAAACTGTGTAGAAGGCTAGAGTATTTCCTAAGGTTCATGGAATACTCTTTTCCTATATCTGCATACACCCCAAGAGGGAATTCATTCTGTATCTTTTCCCTTGCTACTCTTGCCTACTCTTCGTTCTCTTTCCTTTCTGCTGTGTGTGTGCTTCTCTGTCCACTTTATTTAGGCACAACCACCCAAAACCTTCTGGGTGTCCTGTGCCACTCTTAATAGAGTGCCATCCCTGACAGAATGCAAGAGCCAAACATTTCTTGTTCCATAGGCCGGAAAGGCACACACAGACCAAAGATGCTTTCCTTTCAGGTTAAGAAACCTTTGCATAAACCTATGGTTTCCCTAAAGACAGCAAACAAGAAACTTAGTCTAAAGGACAGTCTCGCCTTAGTAAACAAAGATTTACAAGCACGGTACTATACTCACTGGCTGGCTGACCCTTCTTCCATGTACAATTATTATGACATTTGCGACTATGATCCGCAGTCCTTATCTGTTGCAGAGCTACAGCAAGATAATGAATTCTTACAGATCTTGTTAGACCAAACAGTGAAAGACTCTCCTGCCTCTTCTGACAAGCCTTCTAACACTGCAACAGCTAAGGATATATCACTCATTGTGAGAGACTCTAAACCAGAATACGCTGTTGCCAGAGTGATATGCGCAAGATCAGCTTGGCAAGCTCCCCAGAATGCTGAAAACCCTTATTTGACAGGACAAGGCAGTCAGTATCCTGAGGTTTGTGCATCTGGTCCTGGGTACAAAAGACCTATACTAACCATCGGTTGTCTTAATGCTTCCACAGTATCTACTAACCACAATAACCCTAAGGTCAGTCTTCCCATTGCTGCAACCGAATTTTCTACCACACCAGCTTCTGAAGCTTTATATCAAACAAATGATACTTACCTGCTACAAGAACAACTCCTACGCCTTAAAAGAAAGACCGAAGACCTCTATGATGACTTTGTTTATTTGCATTATCAGAATCTTATGAAGGGACACAAGTTACCAGACCATCTGACACTAGGTCCAACACCTGACATCTTATCTTTAGAGATCGACATGATAAGGCCTGGAGTTGCCACGCAGAAAAGGATACAGACTTATACCAAGCAGATGGAAGACCTAAATGTAGCATATGTATCCCTTCTAAAGACTGACACAGCTCTTTCACCTTCCAGCCACAGAAACTCAGGTTGTTGTACTGACAGAAAAGAATTAACTCCTCCGGTGGTTCAAATCACTCACACAGCCATAACACCACAAAACAAGGGTGATCTTCTAATTGGAGATCCCTCTGAGTCAAAGGATGGTTCCGCCCTCACCCTTGCCTATTGTCCAGTACTCACACTTACAACCTCTTCTGAAATGACAACGGCAGTTGAGGAGACTGGCGCAGTTCACACCGAGCATGCTGAGTTGGCAAGCGGGGCTTGCCAAAGTGTGGCTGTGCTATCAGACAACACTCTTGAGCAATCAACATCTTCAGTTTCTTCGATACCCCCTGAATCGCCAGTGGTTGTGGTACCCGATCTACCAGTAGTTGCAACACCTGAACTGTCTGTGGCTGCTACAGCACCCAAACTTCCAACTGCAATTCATGATCTTCCTGCTGCTATGGCTCCTAAACTCCCTGCCACATTTGAGACTCCTGAAGTCCCTGCTGCAAATCTTGAGGTTGCTATAGCTACTGTGATTCCTGAAGCTACCGCTATTTCTGATGCTCCCGATGCCCAGATTTCTACCTCCTTCGCAGCTGTGCTCGCTGCAGCAGAATCCTCTGCTACACAACCTGATCCTGCAGCACCTGCTCTTCCTGATCCCTCATCCGCCAGGTTAACTGTTGCAAAGTCAGCGAAGGGTTTCCCTGTTAAGACTACTGTTCCAGTTGTTCCTGCTGGTGTATCTATAGCACTAAGACTGCCAGACTCTACTCTACCAGTCTCAGGTGCGTTACAGCCCGCTGGTTCTCCATTGGCACCCACACACCCAGTTGCTACAGCCTTGATACTCTCTACAGCCATTCAAGATCTCACTGCTGCTGTAACCTCTGAACTGTCTACTAATCATGGGAAAACCGCCGCTGTGACTCCTGAACTCTCTGCGCCTAACCCTAAAGTTGTCATTGCTGCTCCGGATGTCTTGGAAAACATTCCTAAAGCTACCAACTCTGCTGTACCTATGGCTCCACTTTCCAGCATCATACTGTTGCCCGTCAAAGCAAAATCTATAATGGAGCCTGCAGCAGTTTTTCGCAGTTCCTCTCTTCATGCACACACAGTTGGGGTCTGTGTTCCAAAGACTTCGTATTTTCTGATTTCTACATCAAAAGTTCAGAACATTGGTACTGTCTCCGTCATTCAAGACTTTCACCTTGCAACCCGTTTCTGGTGCTTCATGATGTGCCTTTTTGGATTAAGACTCTTGTACGGTGTGACAGACATTCTTCTTGTAGGTCGGTCTTCAGGGAGCCTGGAGAGGGGCCTGGAGAGGGGCATACTGTCATGACTGCTCCAGGGGCGCATCCATTTGCGCTCAATATGGACTATTTGTTTATCATTTATTTACAACAGACTCTTGGATCCATCTATATTTACTTTGGGGACTTTATTCCCCATTTGCGAGACTTGGGTGCTTTATTATTTTTTCCAACAAACTACGCATACCATAATGCACTTGGCTACAAGCATCGATTCCTGGCTGTTCCTATTGGTCATCAAAGGAACTACACCCCCCAGAAGCCCTAGGGATTTGCTCTGCTTCCACCATCCCAGGAACAGAAAGGGAGGTGGCCGATTGCCTGCAGGTGTGCTTTGCCAGGTGCAACCAATTAGCCTGCCTCTGTGCTGGGCTAGGCAGTATATAAGGCTGCTGCCTGCAGTGGCTCAGCCTCTTGCATTGAGAGTCCTTCCTCCACCTTTCGCATCTTTCTACGGATCTTTGTATGCTGTTTACCATCACTCCTGCTTGGACCCTGCCTTGCAGTTTGCTACACCCTGCTGCCTACAGCCCTAGCCTTCTGGGCTTCCTGCCTTGCAGCTTGCTACACCCTGCTGCCTACAGCCCTAGCCTTCTGGGCTCCCTGCCTCAGTCCAGCTCCTCTGGGCTTCCTGCCTTCCAGCCCGCTATACCCTGCTGCCTTCCAGCCTCCGCCCTTGCCCTGCCGGGCTCTCCACATTGCAGCCGATCACGCTCTGCTGCCTTCCAGTCTCCGCCCTTGCCCTGCCGGGCTCTCCACGTTGCAGCCGATCACGCTCTGCTGCCTTCCAGCCTCCGCCCTTGCCCTGCCGGGCTCTCCACATTGCAGCCGATCACGCTCTGCTGCCTTCCAGCCTACGCCCTTGCCCTGCCGGGCTCTCCACATTGCAGCCGATCACGCTCTGCTGCTTTCCAGCCTCAGCCCTTGTCCTCTGGGCTCCCTGCTCTGCAGCCTGCCTCACTCCGGGGCTGCCTACAGCCCTTGTCTTCTGGGCTCCTTGCTCTGCAGCCTGCCTCACTCCGGCTGCCTTCAGCCTTTGTCCTCTGGGCTCCCTGCTCTGCAGCCTGCCGCACTCCGGCTGCCTACAGCCCTTGTCCTCTGGGCTTTCTACTTTGCAGCTTATCACGCTCCGCTGCCTACTACCTACCTTTTTTCCGCTGGGTTCTCGGTGTAGCAGCCCTCTGCAGTCCTCTGCAACCTTCTACGTTCAGCAGCCCTGCCCCTCAGGGTCCACTCCTTGCTGCCCGGTCCTTCTGGGTTCCTTGCCGTGCAGCCTGCTTTACTCTGCTGCCCTAAGCCCTTTTCCTCTGGGCTCTCTACCTTACAGCCCTGCTCCTGTGGGCTTGCTCATTGCTTTCCTGCTCCTCTGAGCTCTCAACCTTGTTCCTTACTGTCCTCTGCTATCCTATCCTGTTACACGACTTTCCCTTCATTTCCTTCTGCTAGTTTGCTATCTACCTCCTTTCCTGGTTTTGTCTGTAAGTATCCTCTCTTGTACTGTTTGTAGATCCTTTTGTACAGAGCTGGTCTGTTGGTTCCCATCAGTCAACCTCTGCCCCTTCCCTTGTCTCGTTTCTACATTACAGACACCCATAGCTGCTGTTCCAAGCCATGAGCAAACAGCGTGGGCCTCTGTTATAGCAAACTGTGTAGAAGGCTAGAGTATTTCCTAAGGTTCATGGAATACTCTTTTCCTATATCTGCATACACCCCAAGAGGGAATTCATTCTGTATCTTTTCCCTTGCTACTCTTGCCTACTCTTCGTTCTCTTTCCTTTCTGCTGTGTGTGTGCTTCTCTGTCCACTTTATTTAGGCACAACCACCCAAACCCTTCTGGGTGTCCTGTGCCACTCTTAATAGAGTGCCATCCCTGACACTTGGTCATACGTAGCCCCAAAGGGGAAGTCCAGCCCAAACTGCTTGCTCACATCCCTTCTGTATAAAACCAAAAGCATCCCCGGACATGTCTCAGCCTCATTGGGTGTCATCGCTGAGGAGTAGCTTGTGTCTCTAAGCCTAGCAGGCACGGGACCCACATCTGGGCATATCCTTCCCACTCGGGGTTACAATAGCAAAACAAAAGAGGTGACGGCTGGAAGGTTTAGAATAAATCTTAAAATTGCTCTGGCAACCCTCCAGATAAGTGTTCGCCTGCAAAGCTATTACAAAATGGGAAAGACCATATGCTAATCATATTTGGTTCCACCCCCAAAGGGACAGTCCAGCCAGAACTCCTAGGCCACATCCCTTCAGCAGAGACTGCAAACATCACCAGACATGTTTCTCATTGGACATCATCAGTGAGAAGTAGCTTGGGTCTCTAGGCCAACAGGCACGGGACCCATGTCTGGGCATAACCATCCCACTCGGGGTTACAATAGAAAATCAAAGAGGTGATGGCTGGAAGCTTTAGAATAAATATTAACCTGTGGTTATTACTCTGGGCAAATCTCCAGAGCATTCTTCTTCACCTGCAAAATAATTACAAAAGGGGAAAGACCATATAAAAATCAGGCTTGGTCCCATCCACATCAGGTGCTGCCTTTGCATCCACCTTCATCTCTGCCTCTCCTCCCATTATAGACTATACCTCTGACTCTGCTCTCAGCAACCTCCATCTCGCCATCTCTTACACTCTTGACATTCTTGCCCCAGTCATGAGGATCCACCTAAAGCATGCCATCAAGGGTCACACTTGCAATGACTCTGATCGAGCAGACCTGATGAGTAAATGCAGTGCTGCAGAATGGAAGAGGAAGACAACAGGCTCATCCTCTGAAAAACTGGCCTATCACCTTCTCCAAAGGCAATAATGTCTCAACATTCATTCTAAGAAGAGGGCCCACATCCAAGCACATGTCTCTGGTGCATCCAACAACATGGCTGAACTTTTTAAAATCTACAAGGAACTACCAAGTCCTCTTGTAGTCTGCACCAAACCTCTTCCCTCTCAGGCTCTCTTCACTGCACTGGCCACCCACTTCACTGCAAAAAATTCGGACATCGCGAGCACTTTTTTGTCCTCCCCTTATCCACCCTCCTCTGATCCCCCTGCTACCCCTGTCCTCCCAACATGCCTCAGCCTTTCTCTCCTCCTTCTCTCCTATCACATCAGAGGATGTCACTAGGGTTGCCTGCTCTATGAAGGTCTCCTCCAAACAGGTCCTCCCCTGTTGTTCCAGAACTATTAAGGACAACATCAGATCCCAGGCACCTTCACTTGCTGATTTCTGTAATCGCTCTCTTGCTACCGGGTCTTTCCCCTCTTTCCTCAAGCACTTTCTTGTGCGCCCCCTCCTGAAAAATCCTTCTTTGGACCCCTCATATCTGGATAACTAGATCTCTATCTGCCGCCCCATCTCTATTACCTCCTTCCTTGGGAAACTCCCGGAGAAACAGGGTTTCCCCCAACTGGCCCAGCATACTGAGCTCATTGGTTGCCTACACAACCATCAATCTGGATTCCGAGCATCCAGATGCACTGAAACTGTCTTCTGAACACCCGTGAAGAACTGCTTGAATCTCTTGACACTAACTCTACCGCTGTTCTCATTCTGCTTGATCATTCGCTGCATTTGATACGGTCCACCACTCCATCCTCATAAAACGGCTCCATGATACTATTGATATCTCAGAGAGGACACTGAACTGGCTGACCTCCTTCTTCACTGATCGTCCCTCCCAGGTCATCTGGGCTTTTTCCCCTTTCTTACCTCTATCTCCACCTGAGCCATTGCCCAGGGCTCTAACCTCTCACCCTGGCTCTTTTACGTCTATCTCGCTCTGCTTGCTCACCTTATCCCCACTCTCTCCCCTCACTTCCAATGTTATGCAGATGACACCCAACTCTGCTTCAAACTTCCCTCTGATGCTCTCCATTCTTCCTCTACCATTCAAAACTGCCTATCTGCTATCCAGTCCTGGTGTACCTCCAATGAGCCGTGTCTCAACGCCAGCAACACTGAGATCCTTCCTATTGTGACTCCGACTCCCTCTTTTCTCCCTTCACTCTGGCCACCCTCTATGGGCTCTACACCTTCTCCTGCATCTGAAGCCAGAATCCTTGGAGTCATCTTTGACTCATCTCTCTCTTTCCTCCCTCACATCTTGGACATTGCCAAGAAGGACCATTTTCAACTCCACCTCCTCAGAGGAATCCTTCCTTTCCTCACTTTTCCCCTGAAGCTCAATGTCTCTAGAGCTCTGGTACTCTCTAGGCTAGACTATTGTAACAACCTCTTCCTTATTCTACCTTCTTCCTCTCTCTGCCCCTTCCAGCTTATCCAGAATAGCACTGCAAGACTGATCCTTGGCCTCAAGCCCAGCGACCATATCTCTCCAGCCCCAACATCCCTCCAGTGGCTCCTGATTGCTGCAAGGATCAAATTCAAATCCCTTTGCATCATCCATAAGCATGTCATTGGGGTGCTGGTAACAGTTACTCGGAAACCACGGAGGAGCCCCGGGATGAAGGCCCTCTTGTGGGGAACCACATGCACTGTTTGAAGGGTGCATCTATTCGCACCCAGGGGTGCATGCAAATGTGGTTGTTCTGGCTGTTTTGGCTTTGTGTGGGTGCGTGTCGGTGCCTGTTGGGTGCGTGTCGGGGCGTCCAAGGCATGACTTGCGTGTTCACTTACTTACTTTGCGCTGTGAATTCCTTGAATATGCAAGGTGTGCATTTTTATCTGCGTGCAGGCTCACTCAGTGTTATTGTTGTGGCCTTTGTGGGAAGAATGCACACTTTTCCATGAATCAGGCCCTTAGTCTGTTTCATGCCCACTCCCATCCCCAGATTGATTGCGCCCATGTTGCTTGGAAAACTATGGTGTTTGTTTCGGTGCACAAAAAGACATCAAACTTATGGAAGGCCATCCTTTCAAACCCCCCAAATATTTCAAAAGGCTTTCTACCTTTCAAAGTCATCAATAGGAGGAGAGCGGTCCGCAACAGATTTTGCCTCCTCAAGTAGGCATAGAGGTCCAATGTCATGGCAACATGAGTATCGAAGAAAAAGCACTTCAGCACTCAAAAAGACAGGCGACTAAGTCATCTTTATGGCCCTGCAGTGTATGATGTATTAAAACATGACTAATACTAAACATGACAATTTAAGTATTCAGAACAGGAGTAAAAATATCTGTTTCCATGGGTGGCTTGATGCTTCCAGCTCAGGCCAGGGGTCTACTGGCGATGTCGAAAATGCTTCCAACAGTGGTCCATTCTTTGTACTGCATGAGCACCAGAACACTGTCCGGAATATAAATGGAATGGACAGAAGAAGCATTGGAGATATTATTGCTGGTTAATGATAGCAGACTTCCTGTGACAACTCATCATCGAACAGCCCCATAGCTATCCCTCTGTACAAGGAACCAGATTCTGCCATCAAAGAAAGTGTCCCCCTGGCTTCCACTGCATGCACCATCAGTCTGGTGGAGCTGTCATCTTCATATACTCATTAAAATGATCTTTCAGTTAAGGTGTGTCTCTGCTGGCATACTTTGAGAAATATGCCGCCCTTGTAGCCACAGGATGGCAACTCCTGTATGCAAAGTTGCATTAGGGCACTGTTTCACCAGAAGCATGTGTCATTCTAGGAAGCGGTGTGCGGAGTGCATTTTATTTCTTCCTCATAGGGGCCCATTTTTTGGTGTCTCTGTTTTTGTGAGTATATGGCTCATAGTAGGGTTGGGTGGTTCATTGTAGTCCACGCCGCTCTTCTCCCTGCTATTTTCGGAACTCCACGCCATTGGCAGTTTGACTCCAGGGTGTGAAACGCAGCATGCCACAGTCAAACATTGGCATTGTCCTTGTGGAACATCAACTGATCCCCTCTGAACTTATCTTGAAAAGCACACCATTTTCAGATTGCCATCAGTGTGCATACTGTTGTCACATGCTGTTCAATTGGATATCTCTGGAGTTGTTATCAGGTGTATAAAACATGCATCTTCATAGCAAAGTTAATTATAGGTAAACAGTACAAATCCAGGCATGTCATAGTTTCTTTGCACTTGCTCAAAGCTGTGGTGCCGGTTGCAGCCACGATGGGTGGCAGGTGCTGGCACACTTCCCGTGTCTCTGTCCCTGGTCTATTCGTTACACCACCTTCTCCGTGTAGGACATGATGTGGTTCCCATCAAAGCTTATTTGTTGACCAGGAACTCTAATTACAAAACTGCCAAGGAATGAGGTTACCCTGGATTCGGTAAAAGCTTTTCTGGTGGCTCCGCGTGTTCTATTGTAAGTGTTTCTGTCACATCAGATTGTCTTGAGGCCCCATCATGTATCTTGGGATCAGGAAGTGCTATATTGGCATTGGGACACTGTAGTAGAGTTGACATCACAATTTCAGGCACTGTTAATACCTTGGAAAGGCTCAAATGGAAATAATATAAAATGCAAGAGTGGAAGGGAGGAAAAAAAGGCAAAAGTTGAAGGTAATGCGCCAAGTAGGTCCCTAATTGGGTACATTGCCATGTGCCCAGCAATAGTGGCCGGGTTTCAGGCTTTAATTGTAGTCATTAGCCATTTGCTGACCATTGTCGATGTACACTGCTTGGACTCAATTGCAATGTGACAATATGTTGTACACATTGATTTAAGTACGTATGAAAGGAAAATATGCATGTGCGACTTTGCTCAGTGGAGAGAAGGAGATGCACGATATAACAGGCATGTGTGAAGCTGTTCTGGTGTCTGGCAGCATCGTTGTTGCCAGGCAATCTTCCGGTGTAGACTCACAGATTTGTGGCACATGACATGCTGAGTGGCAGCTAAGTATGGCACATAGAGTTGGTGAGTGGAACATAGAGCACTCGGGCGGTACACGCTGATACAAATAGATCTGCTATGCACGGGAGAACACCACAGATGGCATAGGGGAATCAACCAGGAGAATGAGGAAGCTAGCAATCAGGGAGCATTGAGGGCTTTCTGCAACTCGCTGGTAGCCAGAAAGAATTGGCATGCGCAGTCAGCGAAGGTGAAATCACTTTGGTTGGCTCTTTGGCAGCTGCTGCCCAAGGGATGCAAAACATGCCAACGTATCTGCACCAGATTTGCCATAACAATCCAACAGAGCTGTACCATAGAGATACAAGGGACATACAGCTGCAGATCATCCAGCATTGTATGCATCATCGAATGCAGGAAATGGTGACGTGGGTGTGTATGTGAGACCTGCCAGGAGCTGTTGTAAGGATGAATCTAATTGAATACAATATATCAAACTGAAGAAAAGAAACAGAAACACCAGTGAGCTGACATTTCAGTAAGGATGTGCTACTGAGTGATTTATATCAGTGGTCCTTTTAAACAGTGACCTCTCGAATAACACAAACAGAAAAAGAAAATGTGGGGGCCCAGGAACTGTAACATGCTTAATTTAAAAGGCACAAGTCTGAGCATACATATAGGCAAATGGGTGAGCACATAGGGCATTGACAACAATGATTTTGGGTGACTGAGCTGAAATGGTATGCCCACATTATCAAATAAAAGGCACACTGGGATAACAGTGGACATTGCCCCATACAAAATGCATAACACATGTTGTATTTGCCACATAGCATCCAAGCCAGGAAGCCATTGTGAAGCTTGAAGCATACTGAGGTTATATTGGAGATGGCACGAGTTTAACCCTGAGAACATATTTCGTATTATCACATATTATACCAGTCAGTAAACCTTAGCAGCAGCACTAAAGGCACTATGTGGTCCTCCTACTACAAAGAGGCTGGAACAAATAATTGCAAATGATTATGTGATTTTGCAGTCTGTGCTTTTAAATATTACATTTTGCTGTGTTTCTAAAAGAACTTCCGTCATTTCAGAAATTACTGGGCCCAAGTACAGGCCAAACTTTGAGAGCATATTTTATTAAATAGGTGCATGTGTATATGTTTTTTTTTTTTAATGCAACTATAAACAAAGTTTAAGTTTATTTCGGAAATTAAAACACATTTCCAAAAAAAACATAAACACATATACAAACTGTACAACCAGTTCATATATCAAATATAGCCACAGGAGCACATTAGGCCAATGATTCGCTGTAACACAAACATAGAATAGACCTTCAATTATTTATGCATTTTCAAAAGAAAATAGATTAGCTGGCCGCTCAATTGAGAACGTTAGAAAGTAAAATGTATAAATTCCCAGTTAGACCCCTCAATCTCTTTTATGTTGGGAAAGTCATACCAAAGATAATGTACAGGATGCAAATAGAACAGGTAGTGTATTGTTTTCCATGAGAGAGATTAGATGGCCAATTCTGGAAAAAAAAAGGTGTTGGGACTGCCCTACTCTCTCTCAATGGCTTAATTGCCTTTTGAACTGGTCCTCCTTTCGTCGGAATACTGGTTTAACTGCCAGGTTCTAACGCTGGTGAGGAATATCCTGGCTCCTACGAGATACTCATTATATGAAAATCAATGAAACTTTCTGATGACAGGAACCTCTCCATTCCTGAAGACGATTTTAGGTGTGGCTGATAGCCTATTGAATGGAATAGACAAAGATCGCTCAGACTTAATAGGCAACCCACTAAATGTAAAGAAGGGGCTCAGAGAAATGGACTGGATTCGCACTATCCCACGTACAACAAGATACACATTGCACTCCACCTTTTCAATAATTGATAAACCTCTCAGTAAAAATTACCTTAACCAATTTTCATTCCCTGTTACTAGAACACACTTCTTAAGACTTAGCCTAAACCTCCTACCAACAGGGGAAATTATCCAAGCACGGAAAAAAGAAAAAGATAAGGTGGTGACATCTGCAACGGTGCATATCTGCCAGAAAACCAGAAACCCTCCGACACATACTGGTGGAGTGCCCAATGCAGACATAAATGAGAAGAAAACATTTGGGGATATTCTTCTGTATGGAAAATTACTTTACGGAGTTGAATGATCTGTGGAATCGTATGTATGCGGGTGATGAAACCTGTTTAACATATGCAATTGTGGAAATGTTGGATGAACTGGGAGTACTTGCAAAACTGGATTCAACACGATCTTCTGAAATTAGACATGCTGATAATTTTAAGAAAATTGTGTTTATTTTAAAGATGTTAATAAAGTTATAAGGATGTGTATTGTATTATGTGATGAATTGTGTGTTTTATTTCTGTTTTATTTGTGCTTTTGTAATAAAGATTTGTAAATGTGTTTAAGATGCAAATATGATGAATTTCACAATAATACAAAATATATATATATCACTAACAAAAAACATTGTTAAAGGAACGTTATGGTAAAGTTGCACTACTACAAACCTGTCTCCTTTACTGAAAAAAAACTATGCTAAAAGAATGGTCTGGTTTCAGTGGCCTACTAAAAACCTATCACCTTCAGTGCAAACACGTTGCTGAAGAGACGTTATGCTTCAGTTGCCCTACGAAGAACCTAGCAACTTCAGTTCAAAAACATTTGTTTCAGGACCGTTACAGGTACTTTGCACTAACAACAACCTATCCATACTATGCTTACAAGTAAAACTGAAAACCCCCAGAAATTCACCAGTTATGGTAAGCTAAGCAACCATAACTCGTGCCACCACTATGCACTGCGAAGACTTACACCCATGACATCAAGGATGACATCACAAATGTCATTGATGACATCACATTTCTGGCTCCCTCTTTTTTTGTTCACAGGCATATGTAGGGCAGGCGGTTTTCAGATCGGCTGACAACACTCCAGTAGGGCAGCGGATCTCTAAAACATCCTTGCAGACCATATGCCATGTACAGACCCTTACCCAGCAAAGGGCATTGCATTGTGCATGCACTACAATCCTCTACTCTACAGAGGGAAGGTACTTGGATGTGCATGGGAAGGGTCCGTCCGGGAGCATGACAATGATTGGCGCCCATGTAGGTGAGGGTCACCCAATAATTTCATCTCTCGGAACGTCCCCTATCGTAGCCATGCAGGTGCTGCCCCTTGACATACCTGGCCTTCCCTGCCTTTCATTTTTTGGCGTGTGTTAGAAGACCAAAATACATTGGAATGAACTGGGAAAGAAAAAAATTGAAATAAAGAAAGCACCTTTCAGAGATGAACAATAGAATTGTCAATGAACGGATGCAGGGCGGGAGACATGGCACTGTGCAAAACACTGTAGTTGAATCGGTTGGAAAGTGGTTTGCTGTAGAGAGAGGTTTCTTTACGTGTTGCAGAGTGTTTTGAAGAGTTTGAGTGCGCAACATCTACTATCAAAATTCTTCAACTACTTTCAAAAAGGGCACCAAGGCAATTTGGATGGGATGTGCAGAAATGGGGATGGCAAGGAATAATAAGATGAACAATATTGCTGGGGAAAACTGTTTGTGCCGTGAAACGACATATTGATATGTGTGAAGTACACCATTGGCACATGTCGTAGAAAGGCACATATACACTTCTTCACAATGTACCACGCTTTCTCCATTTGTGGACCAAATTAAAAATAACTCAGCCAGATCGGTGTCTGCATAATGCGAAAGAAAGTTATACAGGAGATCGAAAACAGATGCATGACTTGGGAAAGTACCTCTTTCATCGCAAAAGGCACTGAAACTCATGTAACATGCTGTGCAATTTTCCCTCCACAATGAACAACAAAAATGTCGGCATGATTGCGTGACACCAAAGTGTCACACAGACAAACCAAAATCAGACACTTCATTGTAGGTACTCCATGGATGGATAAGCCGTCAAGAAAGTGAATTCCTCACTAATTCTGACCCCTCTACTCCTACGTTCTATTGTCTACCAAAGATACACAAGACCTTAAATAAACTCCCAGGACGACCTATTGTAGCTGGTATTAACTCTATTTTAGATACACTCTCTAAATTCGCTGATCATTATTTGAAAAACTATGTCACCAAAATGGAATCATACCTTAAAGATACAAAAGAGGTTATTAAATGTTATGAAAACCATCCATACGATATTAACACCCAGTATGTAATCACTTTAGACATTGTCTCTTTGTATACAAATATTCCTCAACAAGAAACCATTGAAACGCTTGAGGAAATATTACTGACACGACTAGATGAGTATCCAGTCCCTTCGTCTTTCATCCTTTGGTGCATATAAATTACATTAACACATTTAGTTTTCGAATTTCAAGGCCAGTTTTACCAGCAAATAGAAGGGACGGCCATTGGAGCCACTATGGCCCCTAGTGTTGCGAATTTATACGTCAAATTTTTCGAGAAAAAGCATATTTACGCTAACAACCCATTTGAAAATCACCTACAGTCATGGGCGAGGTATGTAGACGATATCATAGTCATCTGGTAAGGTACAAAGGAAGAGGCTAATAGTTTTGTAACATGGCAAAATCAACGCAATCGCCAGTTACAATTCACAATGACGATTAAAAGAGAGGAAATCAACTTCCTAGACTTGTCCATCTTCCACCAACTGGGAGCACTATTAGTTCGACCCTATCATAAAACAAATGTTAAGAATGATCTCCTGCACTATCATAGTCATCATGTTAATAACCTGCAAAACAACCTGCCTTATGGTCAATTTCTGTGGCTAAACAGAAATAGTAGCACCAAGGAAGCCTCCGAAAAAGAAGTCAGGTACTCTCTCTAAAAAACGGAGAGATCGAGAATACTCCAGAAAACTTATAAGAAAGGCAGCTAAAAGAGCCTATCATAACAATCGAGAATCCCTACTTGAAGAGAAGGTTAAAAAAACTCCAGAAGAAAGAACAGTTAGTGTAAATACATTCACTACCCTGAGTTTATCCATCACTAACATAGTGCAAAAATAATGGAAGATTTTTGATCAATCTATCAACAAACTTCCATGTCTGATTTTTGCTTATAGAAAATCAACTACCATCGGAAACAGGGTAAGCAGTAGCAAATTCAGACGCAAATTACCAGAGTTAGAAAATCTAACTAAAACATGGGGGATGAGCCCAGTGACCGGTCACTATCCTTGTGGACAATTCTCAGTATGTAAATTCACCAAAAAAACTAAAGGAATTAAAATAGGTCTAACCACACCCTGGAAACAGATGCAACTGACCAATTGCAATTCAGAGTACGTCATATATATGATAACATGCCCATGCGGTCTAAATTACATAGGCAAAACTATTAAAAAAATAAAAACTCGAATTATAGAACACAGGAGCTGCATAAGAAATAAAACATTAATTGCACCGATGGTGAAACACTTTTTAGAACATAATCCCTCGAGTGAAGATCTAAAATGGACCGTCCTACGAACAGTCAAAGGAAATATCACCAAAAAGAAAAAATACTATTAGAAAAAGAGCAAAGACTCATTTTCCAGACTAAAAGTGACCAAAGAGGGCTCAATGAAGACATAGAAAGGCATACAATCTAATTGTATAGGTACTCTCTGAGGGACTACAAGCAGCCAAACTATATCTATCTAGACGCCATAGATTTCATGGACTAAACTTAATAATAAGCATCCATAGAGACATCTCAACTCCAAGCACATTAAGAGTATACACCAGACGAAGACAAACCTTTTAGTCCACACTGCCTCAAGGGTTTCTCTATATTTATCCATTGAACCAGATCGACTATATAGTCTGATAATTATTATTCAAGAATTAACATATATAAGCCATTCAAGACTCAGTTCATTAATTTACTGATGACTTTTCAATTAATGTGTCCTTTCCACGACGGCTTCATATCAAATGAATTCCGACATATTTCAGATTGCGGTTTCATGATTACATCATTAAGACCATACGAGAGCTACACCAGTGTTAGTATTCACTTCATTAATACTTTCATGCTATGCAGCCTTTACCGTGCCCGGCCGTAGAAAGTACAATACACAGTATAATACTAATAAAAAAGGACTACATGCCCTATATAGCGCTCCTCATTCAAGATGGCGACCGCAACTTACACCCATACGGCGTTCAGTGGCTTTCGCGACCGGAGCAAGAAGAAACGAACAAACAGAGATATATTGAGCCAGGTAACTTCTCCCCCAACATGGCTCACCTCATTATTATATGTCAAAATAACTCGGTTGTTTACCTTAGACAAAAAGGATTAACAGCCCTTACTATGTCTTTTGAATGTTCTCCCCAGAATTTATATACTGCTACCACCCCGTTTTCCTTATCGACGAAGACCAAATTAAGAAAAGCCATGTAGGACTTCTCATCGCATTGGCTACTAACCGCTAACAAAAAAGGTGAGCCTGAGCACGACGATAGTTGCTGTGTCTTAATAAAAACAATAACAAAATTGATCCTAAATTAGTAACAACAGGTGACATTCCCTTTATGCACTACAGAGCGTCTTCCTCCTCTTTGAGAATCCAGACCTCTAAGGAGGATTGACAACTCCCGAAATACTTAGAATACCATCTCCAGCGAAATAACTCTACAATGATAGAGAGCATCTCTGAAAAGAGGTAAGTTACCACTAATTTCACCTCACACGATACGTAGGGGTCTACCTGCCCACCATGACAGTATGGCAATTAATGAATGCAAATTCATTTTGCAGGTCCCTGTAGACTCACTTAGAAGCCAACTACAGACCCTTCTTTATACAGGAATCTACCACTTAAAGAACCACTTGCCCCAACAAGACTAGGTAATAATTTAACCTAGCCACGTCAGATAAATTTAATTTATCTAAAAGAATTAATAAGCACCTAAAGCTTACATCTTTTTTCATATCTTCCTGTTCTATTTCAACAGCTGCAGAAAGAACATTCAAGTTTGATATTAAACACTGTCAACAAGAACCACCAACTCCAGAGATATGCATTGATAGCACGCTCTATTGTTGTAGTTGTTTTTTTACTGTAATACTATTAGATACAGTGACACCACTCCTGAAGAAAGTTCCGCAAAATGCCCAGAGAACTGAAACATGTCGAGTTTTCTCCATCTAGATAAATTACTAGACTGATGATATAGTTATCCAAACACAGGTTCCATGATAAGTACAAGACAGCAATTGCTCCCTGCATTGGTCACCGAATCAAATTCCTGTCAACTGGACAGATGTTACTAGATTGTTTCTAAGTCTAAGTGTCACGACTAATTTGTCTGTTTTATAGACAGCCTGCGATTGTTTTATGCAAAGTGAATGGGATTGGCCCATCGCTTTTTTAAGCTAAAAATGTGTGTTTTTCTATGAAATTGATTATTAAAAATGATGAAATATGTAATGTTCACAGCACTAATTTAATGAATGTAGACTGTAAGCTATTGATATGAGCTAACTACCTCTAACGTTCAATACTCCATAGAACTACACATCCACATGATCGATTCCGAAATGAGCAGCCACTGCAGTGTTTTCCATTCGCTTTCAATCAATGCATTTCAAACTCCCCCAAAACCTGCACGATTGTGCAACGCACAGCCATAACTGCACCCTCTGCATTTCTGTTGACAAATACACTGTGTACCACAGTCTGTGCGTACACACTACACCCAGAAACCTTATTGGCAAATCCTGTAGCCTCTGCAGGCCCATTACTATGGTCGTCATCTGCAAAAGGGGTGTATCTAACACGTGCCACCCTGCAACTATAGCGATATTTGCAGACTTTTTGTGCTGTGCACGTGCAGGAGAGGGGGAATAACTTTCGATCAGGGTAGGGGACAGCATTAGTTGTGGCGGCTCTGAAAGAGCTTTTTTTTTAAATGTTCTTCCATAGAAACACCTTTTTTGTGGTTTTTATAAGTATTTGTGTGTTTTGTATGTCAACTCACATTCTTACAATAGAGTCTTCAGTGAAGCCTGTAGATTGTGAAACAAAATGTCATTGCCACAAAGACATGCCATTTGCTTTGAAACGGTTTATATATATTGAGTACCAAAGTTCTCATTCTCACAGGAGTACAACCCAGCAGCACTCAAGAAGTCACACATGCTTCTGTTGATGAGACCCCTTCCGACCACGGCTGGTGACAGGAATCATTGGAATAGTCACATACTATTCTCGGTGGTATACATGAGAAAAGCATCTTGGCAGTGGGAAAAATGCACTGCACTGCTTCAGTTGACGGTACACACGGGAACAAGGCATGGAACCCAAAAAGAAGGCTCCAAAATGCATGATCACAACATGCACAGTTGCAGAAGTGGCCATACATCAACATTCTACAAGCACTCTGCCAAAACAGCATGCTTCAACACTGCACCACAAAGCCTCCACTCCCTCCAAACCAAAATTGGCACAAAAGTCTTCTTGGAGGGTAAACACGAACAGATCTTCCACAAAGGCATCACCCACAAAGAAAACTGTGCGTCTTGACATGTTTGCCAGCTGCACTGCACAATGTAATGAAAAAAATGATTTCCGCCCTTTCCGGTGACACACACCCTGAGCACCTGATTGGACAATACCCACAGTCCCATTTCCACTGGCCAGCAAGATGAGGAGAGCAGAATGTGGCACATGTTCTTCCCCACGTACTGTGAGGGGGCAGTAAAGCATGAGGAGTCCTTCTCCCTATTGGTGCCCTTGCCTGTGATGCACACCCTGAGGACCTGAAAGGACTATGCCCTCAGACCCATTTCCATTGGCCAGCATGGTGAGAAGTGCAAAATGTGGCACATACGGTTCCCAAAGTGCCGTGAGGGCTGCGCCCCAGTAAAGCAGGAGGACTCCTTTTTTCCCTGTTCACTATTTCTTGTCCATCACTACCTCATTCAGGACTTTTAAATCGTCACACACGCATCCACCAATGGCATTCAAGACATTAGCATCGTAGACTGTCACTTCTGTACAACACTTCATATGTACCGATGCATATTAAGGCTCCAAGTGGTGTGTCATTGTAAAGGACGTCCAGTAGAAAGTTCAGGAAAATAATGCAAAATTTGTGCATCAACATTCATCCACGTGAGCACCCATCACCACAAATTGGAGGTATGAATATTAGTTCTGCAAAACGTGTAAAACTCCATTATAAGTACCTGTGCGCATGGTATGTGCCACTGAGCGTCCATTCCGTTCATAAAAAATGTTACTGTTTTTTTTCACCATCCACTGGCATGAAGTGACACGTCAATTGCATATGCTTGCAAAGTTTCTATTTACCCATACCACCCATCGTTATATCGCAACATGGACTCTCTTCTTTCTTTCAAACAATAGTACACATTTTTTCACCACTAACCCATGCCTACAGAAATTGTAAAAATGTGGCTTCAAAACCAGGACTGAATGTATAGTATCAACGTAAAGCAAGGTCTGAAAACCTCACTGTTTGCACAGCTGTAGTTCTCTATAGGCTGCATTATTGCAACATGAGAGGTGGGTTTACTCCTGGTTATCTTGTCTGATTCGGTATCAATAATCCTTCTAACACGGTAGTTAGTGCGATACAGGTTCGCTTTTATTGATGGTTTATGAAAGATTCCACTTGATACAATGATTAGTGTGTAGAACACTGTTATGGCATTTTATGCCTTGGTGCGGTCAGCCGACACGTGTTTCAACCCAAACGGGTCTTTCTCAAGGCTGAACAATATTCAAAAGGTGCAAAGTGATATGTGGTAAAAGACATTTTGTGACCAGCATGTTTAATTTAACAAACATTAAACGTGGTGGGTGATGTGTGGTGGTGGTGGGAAATTTAAAAACATTGCATAATTATACATTGCATTTACAAGTTGGATTATTAACACAGTAGACAGAAGAAAAAATGGGGAGAGAGAAAAGAGAGAGGTTAGCAAGAGCGGTGGGGAGGAGGATGGGCGGAAGGAGGATTGGAGAGATAAATGGTCTTCTTACCAAGTATGTCATGCTGCGGTCCCTAGGTGGGGTTCTTGTTTTATTGTGGGTGGCTGTCCTTATGGCAGTCTAGCTCCTATTGGGCTCTGAAAATAATTCATGAAATAGTCCGTGGTTACAACTGGTATATGATTTAGATTTGTATAGTTCGAAGGGGGTGGGTTGAGCCCTTTCTTAGGTATGGCGAGTTTCAATGAGGGTTGGATCGAGGTGGCATTGCTTACCTTCGTCTGAGTAGTGTCTGTGATGCGTTGCTCCCTGCGGCTTCAGTGGTGAATGAATGCCGCCATGTTTAATATACTTGCGCATGCGCCTACCAGCCATGGTTGGACTGGCGGCGCATGCGTGAGCGTGTGGTGTCCCAGCGGGTGCTACTGCGCGTGCGCGAAGAGATAGTGTTCTTAGGAGGCAATTGCGCATGCACGGGTGCGAGTTTGCGATACTGAAGTGTGCACATTTTGATGTTTTTCTGAGTGGGCCATGGCCCGGTGGAATGGGGCGGTTTTGTTGGAACCTAGGAGGGCAATTCGAGGGGGATCAGAATGGAAGGGTGTAAGTGGTGGTTTGCTAATTTCTGTTATGAGTGGATAGCTCATTTAAAGTGTGATTGGATAAGTCATTACGGATGGTCAGTCATGGCTTGCCAAGAAATTGTCGATGTCTGAAAATGTTATTCGTGTTCGTCGGTCGGGCCAGGGTGTGATGCCCATTGAAGTATATCATGGTGGAGGCAGATTTGGTGGTTGAGAGGGTTTACAGAAAGACATTGAGGTCGTGATCTCTGTTAAGACCATTTTTAACACATCTAAAGTGACAGATAAGTCGCGCTTCTTCTTGTCTGAGTTTCTGGATTCTGTCTCCTCCTCTCGGGCCCAGCCTGACGATTTTCAGTCCGATGAACCTTATTTCACTTTTGTCGTTCATTTGGTGGTACTTCTGCCAGTGGTTGGCCAGCGGTAGTTTAGGATCTTGCGAATGTATGCTGTTCATATGTTCCCTTATCCTGATGCGAGCTTCTCGGATGGTGCTGCCAATATATATCTTGTCACATACGCAAATCAAAGCATAGATCACATACTTACTTCTACAATTGATGTGCTCCGTGATTTTAAATATTGGGCAACCTGCGAATTTGGCACAGTTAGTTTGTGTCGCATATTTGCACATTGAGCAAGTTCCGCATTTAGTGAAGCCTATTGGTGTTTGCTTGCTGAGCCAGTCTTGTGCCATGATGTGTTTCTCCGCGAGAAAGGAAGGACTAAGTAGGTTCCTGAGAGTTGGTGCTCTTTTGAACGACATGCTTGGATATGTCTCAAGCTGAGGTTCGATATGTTCATCCATACGGAGTAGCTCCCAGTGTTTGGTCAAGATTTTTTGGAGGGCATGACTGTCTTGGTTGTATCTTGTGACAAATCTAATCTTGGGGTTGCATTCCTGTCTTCTGGGTTTAGGTGTTAACAGTGTAGATCTTGGAATGTGTATAGCTTGTTCTCTTGCCGGTGTCAGGCTTTGGGCGGAATAGCCTCGGCATCTAAATCTGCGATCCAGTAGGTCGCATTCTTCTGTGAAGGATTTGTCTGTGTTGCAGTTCCTTCTCGCTCGGATGTATTCACCTTTTGGGATATTTCGTATAACACTGTTCCTGTGGCAACTTTGTGCATGAAGGGTTGAGTTCACTTCCGTTGGTTTACGAAATGTTCTGGTTGTAATTTTGTTGTCTTCAATCATAATCTTGAGATCCAAAAAGTCTATTTGTTCCGAGCTGATATGGCTAGTTAGTTCAATGCCATAGTTGTTAGTATTGAGGTAATCCATGTATTGGTTTAGTTCATCTTCTGTCCCTTTCCATATCAGGATGATATCATCTATGAAACGAGCCCAGTTGACAATTAGGCTGGTGTATTTGGTTTCCTTCATTGCATGCTCTTGTTCGTAGGTATGCATGAAGCAGTTGGCTAATGCTGGAGCATAGCTGGCTCCCATAGCGATCCCCTTGGTTTGCTTGTAGTATTCACCGTTGAAAATAAATATGTTGTTGTTGAGTGAAAATTTCAGGAAGGATTTGGTCATTTCTACTTGATCGAGGTGTGACGCTGACTCGTATTTGAGGAGGTACCCCATACTCGATATTGCAAGTTCATGGTCTATTGATGTGTACAGGGCCTTGACATCTAAGGTGGCCATTAAGAAATTCGGTTCCCATTTGATTCTGGAAAGTATCTCCAAAGTATGCATGGTATCCCTGAGATAGGTAGGGATCTTGACGATGAGTGGCTGTATTATATTGTTGATGTATCTTGCTAGTGTTTCAGTAATACCGCCAATGCCACTCATAATTGGTCTTCCTTCTGGAATGGTGTCAAAGGTTTTGTGGATCTTCGGTAGGAAGTACAGCGTTGGCATAATTGGATGATCCGTTCTGAGATAGTCATATTCATCCTCTGTAATGAGTCCTATCGCTTGGTATTTATTTAGGAGTTCTCGGTGTTCCCTGAGAATCCTGGCCTGGGGATTGTTGTCCAGTTTCTCGTAGTTGCCCGGTATTTGGAGGTGGTTCAGGGCCATTTTGATGTAGTCTGTTCTTTCCATAATAACTATATTGCCTCCTTTGTCTGCTTCCTTGATCACGATGCTGGTTTCTTTTTGTAGATTCCTGAGTACCGTTTGTTCCTCTTTTGTTAGGTTGTCTTTATTATTACTACCTCTGGTACATCGATCTTCCAATTTGTGGAGGTCATTTGTCACTGCTTGATAAAAGGTGTCTATGTAGTTCTCCGCACATAATTGTGGATTGAATTTGGATTTGCTTTTAAGCTCTGGGATTTTCATGGATACACTCTGAATCCCTAATTCTTGCATGCATTCTTGCTTGCTCTTGTTGTTCTCTGCAAGCGTGCTTAGGAGGTGGATGTCTTCAAGGTCTCTGATGGTGAGCAGGCTGGGTTTTGGTACCGTTTCTGGTGGTTTGTAAACCGTTGTTTTGGTTGCGAAGAATTTTGTAAGTTTGAGGCGTCTAGTAAATTTGAATAGATCTATTTGTATGTCTACAAAGTTGTTCTTGCTTGATGGTGAGAAGGACAATCCCTTATTGAGTACCCTTATTTCCAGATTCGTGAGTTCTTTGTGTGACAGGTTCTGAAGAACAACTTTGTAGACATACAAATAGATCTATTCAAATTTACTAGACGCCTCAAACTTACAAAATTCTTCCACCTCCTAAGCACGCTATTAGTAATAATAAAGACAACCTAACAAAAGAGGAACAAATGGTACTCAGGAATCTACAAAAAGAAACCAGCATCGTGATCAAGGAAGCAGACAAAGGAGGCAATATAGTTATTATGGAAAGAACAGACTACATCAAAATGGCCCTGAACCACCTCCAAATACCGGGCAACTACGAGAAACTGGACAACAATCCCCAGGCCAGGATTCTCAGGGAACACCGAGAACTCCTAAATAAATACCAAGCGATAGGACTCATTACAGAGGATGAATATGACTATCTCAGAACGGATCATCCAATTATGCCAACGCTGTACTTCCTACCGAAGATCCACAAAACCTTTGACACCATTCCAGAAGGAAGACCAATTATGAGTGGCATTGGCGGTATTACTGAAACACTAGCAAGATACATCAACAATATAATACAGCCACTCATCGTCAAGATCCCTACCTATCTCAGGGATACCATGCATACTTTGGAGATACTTTCCAGAATCAAATGGGAACCGAATTTCTTAATGGCCACCTTAGATGTCAAGGCCCTGTACACATCAATAGACCATGAACTTGCAATATCGAGTATGGGGTACCTCCTCAAATACGAGTCAGCGTCACACCTCGATCAAGTAGAAATGACCAAATCCTTCCTGAAATTTTCACTCAACAACAACATATTTATTTTCAACGGTGAATACTACAAGCAAACCAAGGGGATCGCTATGGGAGCCAGCTATGCTCCAGCATTAGCCAACTGCTTCATGCATACCTACGAACAAGAGCATGCAATGAAGGAAACCAAATACACCAGCCTAATTGTCAACTGGGCTCGTTTCATAGATGATATCATCCTGATATGGAAAGGGACAGAAGATGAACTAAACCAATACATGGATTACCTCAATACTAACAACTATGGCATTGAACTAACTAGCCATATCAGCTCGGAACAAATAGACTTTTTGGATCTCAAGATTATGATTGAAGACAACAAAATTACAACCAGAACATTTCGTAAACCAACGGAAGTGAACTCAACCCTTCATGCACAAAGTTGCCACAGGAACAGTGTTATACGAAATATCCCAAAAGGTGAATACATCCGAGCGAGAAGGAACTGCAACACAGACAAATCCTTCACAGAAGAATGCGACCTACTGGATCGCAGATTTAGATGCCGAGGCTATTCCGCCCAAAGCCTGACACCGGCAAGAGAACAAGCTATACACATTCCAAGATCTACACTGTTAACACCTAAACCCAGAAGACAGGAATGCAACCCCAAGATTAGATTTGTCACAAGATACAACCAAGACAGTCATGCCCTCCAAAAAATCTTGACCAAACACTGGGAGCTACTCCGTATGGATGAACATATCGAACCTCAGCTTGAGACATATCCAAGCATGTCGTTCAAAAGAGCACCAACTCTCAGGAACCTACTTAGTCCTTCCTTTCTCGCGGAGAAACACATCATGGCACAAGACTGGCTCAGCAAGCAAACACCAATAGGCTTCACTAAATGCGGAACTTGCTCAATGTGCAAATATGCGACACAAACTAACTGTGCCAAATTCGCAGGTTGCCCAATATTTAAAATCACGGAGCACATCAATTGTAGAAGTAAGTATGTGATCTATGCTTTGATTTGCGTATGTGACAAGATATATATTGGCAGCACCATCCGAGAAGCTCGCATCAGGATAAGGGAACATATGAACAGCATACATTCGCAAGATCCTAAACTACCGCTGGCCAACCACTGGCAGAAGTACCACCAAATGAACGACAAAAGTGAAATAAGGTTCATCGGACTGAAAATCGTCAGGCTGGGCCCGAGAGGAGGAGACAGAATCCAGAAACTCAGACAAGAAGAAGCGCGACTTATCTGTCACTTTAGATGTGTTAAAAATGGTCTTAACAGAGATCACGACCTCAATGTCTTTCTGTAAACCCTCTCAACCACCAAATCTGCCTCCACCATGATATACTTCAATGGGCATCACACCCTGGCCCGACCGACGAACACGAATAACATTTTCAGACATCGACAATTTCTTGGCAAGCCATGACTGACCATCCGTAATGACTTATCCAATCACACTTTAAATGAGCTATCCACTCATAACAGAAATTAGCAAACCACCACTTACACCCTTCCATTCTGATCCCCCTCGAATTGCCCTCCTAGGTTCCAACAAAACCGCCCCATTCCACCGGGCCATGGCCCACTCAGAAAAACATCAAAATGTGCACACTTCAGTATCGCAAACTCGCACCCGTGCATGCGCAATTGCCTCCTAAGAACACTATCTCTTCGCGCACGCGCAGTAGCACCCGCTGGGACACCACACGCTCACGCATGCGCCGCCAGTCCAACCATGGCTGGTAGGCGCATGCGCAAGTATATTAAACATGGCGGCATTCATTCACCACTGAAGCCGCAGGGAGCAACGCATCACAGACACTACTCAGACGAAGGTAAGCAATGCCACCTCGATCCAACCCTCATTGAAACTCGCCATACCTAAGAAAGGGCTCAACCCACCCCCTTCGAACTATACAAATCTAAATCATATACCAGTTGTAACCACGGACTATTTCATGAATTATTTTCAGAGCCCAATAGGAGCTAGACTGCCATAAGGACAGCCACCCACAATAAAACAAGAACCCCACCTAGGGACCGCAGCATGACATACTTGGTAAGAAGACCATTTATCTCTCCAATCCTCCTTCCGCCCATCCTCCTCCCCACCGCTCTTGCTAACCTCTCTCTTTTCTCTCTCCCCATTTTTTCTTCTGTCTACTGTGTTAATAATCCAACTTGTAAATGCAATGTATAATTATGCAATGTTTTTAAATTTCCCACCACCACCACACATCACCCACCACGTTTAATGTTTGTTAAATTAAACATGCTGGTCACAAAATGTCTTTTACCACATATCACTTTGCACCTTTTGAATATTGTTCAGCCTTGAGAAAGACCCGTTTGGGTTGAAACACGTGTCGGCTGACCGCACCAAGGCATAAAATGCCATAACAGTGTTCTACACACTAATCATTGTATCAAGTGGAATCTTTCATAAACCATCAATAAAAACGAACCTGTATCGCACTAACTACCGTGTTAGAAGGATTATTGATACCGAATCAGACAAGATAACCAGGAGTAAACCCACCTCTCATACGCACCAAATTGGGGTCCTGGCTAAACCCCTAACCACTCCTGTGATCTTGCGACACCAGAACAAACCTTCCAACCTATAAATGGTGCTTAGCATGGGCAGGTTCCAATCCTAGAGCCAACCAGACCCTTTATGCATTATTGCAACAGCCTCAGTTAAAATGTGCCTCCTTCCACTCTACACTCTCTGCAACTCATCCAGGAGAGGACTGTGCAGCTTGTCCTTGGCCTCAAGCCCAGGGATGGTATCTCTCTGGGACTGAAATGTCTGTACTGGCTCCCAGTCCCTGCGAGCAATAAGGTGAAAACCCTCTTCATAATGCACAAGGCCTTCTGGGGCTTCAATACCTGCAACTGTCACTTTGAAAATATGTATGTGCTCGAGCTCTTCCCTCATACGCCTCCAACTCCGTCATGGTTACTCACTTCTACAAACAACCACTTGGGGGTAGATCTCTTTTTTTGGCTCAGGACTTCCTCTGTAATAGCCTCCCTGCCTTCCTGAAACTTGAGAACAATCGCCGGTTCCAGAAGCAACTGAAAATCTTACTCTTTGCCTCTGCTTTTGCTCCTCCTATCCCCTGCTGGCTTAATGCCTGAAACGAATTCTGCCTTTCCGGCAAACCCCTTACTTGGGACTGTTTGCTGTAACCTTAATAGTTCCACCACCTCCAGATGTCTGCACTTATCCTTGCACTTGCCACCATCGGGCCATAGTGACCTCAGAATAGGGCGGTAAGGGTTTACCGGCACCGGCATCCTTACCGGTGCCGGTAAACTCTTACTGCCCAACTCGGAATGAGACCCTATGTCTGACTGAAGACATGAAGTTGTTTACTTGACCTGTTGCTGAAACCGTTCTAGTGAAACCAAAGCAGCATTTGGTGTAGTATTTCCCTTTTTTTTAATATTTGCGATGGCAATATTGCCCACATGTGTGTCTTTGAAATTGTAAAATGTGTGCATGAAGGTCACTATGTGTTGTTTGTGAAGGGATTTGAGTGCTAGTAGAAGGGACTTCCACTACCTTATCCTCTTCATCCATCTCCTCTGCATCCTCCCGCATTTTCTACTCTGCAGGCCCTTGAGGACGTGGTGGTGCTGATGCCGAGGCAGTAGCAGCAGAAGCAATTTGGGATGCCATCTGGAAGGTTAATAACCAGGAACTAGGAACGAGGAACCAAGAACAGAAACCTGCACAATAGTCCTGTTGTAAATCTTGGAAATTCAAAAGCAGAATGAGTATCAGCTCTGAGGTGTGGCCTTTTATAGGGGTCCTGGGGTGTGCTTTGCGGACACCTGCGCCGTCCCCGAACACTTCGAACACCAAGAACAGGCTCAGAAAGTTCCAAAAAGTAAAAAAGTATGTAGATCGGCAGGGACATTGTCTGGGACATGTGCAATGGTGAAATATTACTGTAAAATACCTTGGATTGCTCAAAAAAGCTGTTTTTTAATGTTTAGGGGCCAGGACAGTGTCTGTAAATAAGGATACACGCTCAGCGTGGGTGCGGTCACATGATGACATTGTGGACACGTTCGCAAATGGGACGGCTGTCCGCAGGCCACCAAATCCGCAGTGAAAGTTCTGCGTATGCGCGCGGGTGTTCTACAGACAGTGTTCAGATCCCTGAACTAATTAAAAGTGCAACGCATGTGCAGCGGACAGTTGCGGAGAGGCGCAATGTTCGTAGGACCCAAGTGTGTAATGCACATGTGCGCAGGTGTTCTACGAACAATGTTGAAGTCCACGAATAAAATAAATGTGCGTCAAAACTTTGTGGACAGGCGGATGGGATATGTGTTTACGAACAGCGTTGGTGTTATTAGAACACGCCCATTTTGGGTGATTGTGAGAGGCAGACAACTTGTTAGTTCTGAGGACACCTCCATTTTAATTACAAACAGTACGAACAGGTATATTGTCCTTAGGACACCCCATTTTGGTTAATTACGGACAGGCGGACATCTTCTGTGCTCTAAGGACACCTCCATTTTAATTACAGACAGTACAAACAGGTATAGTGTCCTTAGGACACCCCCATGCTAGTTAATTGAGGTAACCCCGGACAGCCACACTGTCCGCGGACACACTGACTGCCTTTTTAAAAAAAAAAAAAAGACACAGGCATATACTAAGAACACACTTAAGATGTTATTATTGTTTAACAGTAGAAAAACTAGGAAAGAGAGGGGGAAGCAGAAAATGAAACAAATACAGGAGAATTAGAGTTTGGATATGATGTATGGGAGGGGAGGAAGGGATGGAAGTCTCATTGTACCGTTTTTGTTGGTGGGGAGGGTTTGGGGATAGTTGGCTAGGACATGGAGAGGTGGAACAGGTACATGTGGGACAGTGGTATTTAATGTTTTCTTTAATGTGGTCCTCAGTGCACTCTTTTAGTTGATTGAAGTTTTGCATTAACAAATCCATTTTTAGTTCCATTCGTTTTAGACGATCTTCTAATATCTCTTTTGGTACATTATTTTTATTGGTTGTCTGGTCTGTTAACAAAATGTGTTAAGAACACATAAAGTAATGGTTATTAATTGGCTTATAGAGAGAAATGTTTTTTCTACCATTATTATCACTGTCTTCACTCATTTCCTCTCGTGGGAAATTTTCTTCCAGCCATTCCAAAGTACTGGACATTTCTGTGTTAAAAAAAATATATATTAGTTTTAGAGTACATAATACAGAAAATGTATAAGTATATAAAATAAATGTAGTGTACTTATTGCTTTTTTCCAAACTTTTGCTGTTACTGCTGTGTAAGTACTCTCTTGCTTCTTGCTACACAGTTTCTGTGAGGTAATTCAGTTGGAGGCATATTTATTTTGTTTTGGTATATTCCAATATATTGGAAATGCTACTTCAGTGGATGGTTGGTGTCTTACATATACAGTTTCCACTTCTTATTTATTATTAAATGTAATGTATTTATGTGGCACTTTTTGAATATGTTTGGTGTTTTTATTGTATGATACAATAATGTAAGATACCCCCTGAGTATTTTGGATAGTGCTGATCGTGACCGCGTCTGCCCGTGGACATGCGCACGGTCCGCGGACATCAAAATCACTAGCAGGACAGAGGGTTTAGTATATTCTATGTTATATAAATGTAAGGTGAGGGAGTCTTAGTAAATATTTATCACATTTACATTATCTATATTTATATTCAGTGAAATAACTTAGTTAAAGGGATGTTATGGTTAAGTTGCAATACTAAAACCCTATGAAATTCAGTGAAATAAACATTGTTAAAGGGACGTTATGGTTTAGTTGCGCTACTAAAAACCTATGAAATTCAGTGAAAAAACTTTGTTAAAGGGACGGTATGGTTCCAAGTAAAACCAAAATACCCTTGAAATTTGCCAGTTATGGTAAGCAAAGCAACCATAACTCACGCCACCACTGTGCACTGCTAAGACTAACACCCAGGACATCAAAGATGACATCACAAATGCAATTGATGACATCACTGATGACATCACATGTCTGACTCCCTCTCTTTTCCTTTACTAACATATCTAGGCAAGTAACAGGCAGGAACTAAAAATTAATATACTCATAATTCATATTCAAGTACTATATTTGTAGATTTACTTGGGGTTCACTCACAGCATATGAAACATATACAAAGGGGAAAACAGATTTGGAAAACAGCGATGCTTTGTGTGTATAAAGATAATCAGAAAGGATATCAACACTTTCTTATAGTTCTGCCTTTTTTAAATTTCTTTACTTTCCTGGATATGCTCATATTTGTATACATTGGGCCTCATTACAACCCAGGCGGTAAGGGATTATCGGTACCGGTAAGGGCACCAATGCCGGTAATCCCTTACCGCCCAATTCCGAGGTCCCTTTGCGGGTCCTCCCTCAACGACTGGTTTTACCAGCCATTAAGGATGGGACCTGCAAAGGGACCTTGGAGGTCATTACGGTACCGCAATTTGCAGTACCGTCATTACCGCCTTCCCCATTTCCATTGAGCCCTATGGGGGCAAAAATGGGAATGGGAAAGGGCCAATGGTGAATGGGGAATTACCGCCCGCCAACCTTGGAATGGGGCGGTAATTCCGCCATTCACCATGGCGGAATTGGTAATGTACCGGCGTCAACCATGGCGCTAATAGCGCCATGGTTAACGCCTGGGTCGTAATGAGGCCCATTGTATGCACACTACTTTCCTTAGGGTCCAGTCACATTATATGATAGATATTCATAGCGAAGTAGTAGCTTTGAAGCAGGGCGATCATTTCTGTGTATAAAGTTAATCAGTTGGGGTATGAAGATTGGCTGGTAATACTGTTATTTACTTCATTTTCTCTGTATATGCTCATATTTGTATGTGTTGTTGTCTATTTGTGTTTTGTTTCGAATAATGCAATCATGTAGTAAGTGGGTTTTTATTAGCTAGTTATTAAATGTTGCACAGTAGACAAAACTGTAATAAAACGCATTTATCATTTTACTATTCAACATGGTAAGATTAATTATATTGCACATCCACCATGCACACAATGCCTATGTTTCTACATAAATAGCTTAGTATACTGGAAAGAACATGATAATAGAATGGAATTCGTATCAATGCATTACTTAATGCACTACGTACCTCATGATATTTATTCCAATAATCCTTCACACTTTTTTATCACCATTACTATAAGAATCCTGTGTACAGACTTTTCATGAAAAGTAAATGCACATCTGATGTCATCAGTGATGTCATCAATGACATTTGTGATGTCATCTTTGATGTCCTGGGTGTTAGTCTTAGCAGTGCACCGTGGTGGCGCGAGTTATGGTTGCTTAGCTTACCATAACTGGCGAATTTATATATATATATATATATATTACATGGCCACGGTAGTGGCCATGTAGTTATGGTTAAGTTGCTGTTTCCATAGGAAGAGCACTTTTTGGGTGGCTTATAACTTCACTCTCCCTGGACGGATCCTCACCAAACTTTGCAAAAAAATAGTTGGGTCACTCAGTTATAGGGGGAGGTCCCAAAACTTTTTTTTTTCCCATAGACTGAATGGGAAAAAACTTTGCGCACGGCTACAGCCCGAACCGCTGGACAGATTTACACCAAATTTGCGGCAGGAGCGGCGGCCTGGTCCCAAAAGCGTGCTTTTGTAAATTTGGTGTAAATCTGTCAAGTAGTTTTTTTTAAAAATGACCAAAATGTAAGGCAAAAAAATTAGTGATATCTGCGTTCGCTTTGCGAACGGATTTCCCTGTTCACTCCGCAGACAGCACCCCGATTGGCCCATGGCCTTGCGTCATGTCCGCGGACATGCGACATGTTCGCTGATTGGACGGCGAGGGGCGTGGAGCGGGTCAGATTTTCTGTGGCGCCGCCACCTTGTATTCGCAGTCGACCGCGTACAGCGCAGTGAAACGTGGATAAAAAATTGTATTTAGTGCCGTGTGTTGGTGTGTAAGAGTGTTTGGGGAGGGTGGGGGAGTACGAGATAGGTTCAATGTTTTGTTTTTTTATGTGCTAGACCTTTTTGTTGCGTTCGATTTGTCCGCGGAGAACACGGCTGTTCTGACATTTTGTAAATAAACTAAATGGTGGGGTGTTTAGAGGACGGAGTATGTGTCATTTTTGTTCGCAAGGAAGGTAAAAATGAGCTATGAACACTCGCGGTGTACTTAATTGTTCGTAAAAACACAAACTGGGGGTGTCCTCAGGACCCTGTCCGTATTGTAATCTGTCTAGTTGAATGTGTTCTAAGAACACTCGCAGTGTCCCGAAATGGTTGCAATTACACAAAATGGGGGTGTTCTGAGAATGTTGTTTGTATTGTTCGTTGTCAGGGTGAAAGTGTTTTAAGAGCACTCCTTTTGTCCGCTAATAGTACAATTTCCTAGGGGCGTCAACCGACTTTTTGTCCACTAAAGAAACGATAAATCCGGCTGGTGTGCGCCGACATTATGTGATAATCCTATGACTGGCGCTATTGACCTGGCTGAGTTGCTTTTGCGACACTAAATCATATCTCCCGCCCCTAAGCCTGATATTATCAAAGCATTCATATTCCCCGCCTCTCTCCGTGACGTTACAGGGTGCGTAATGAAACGCGCCCAGTCGTCTACAGTACTACGCGACTTTACACAGAACCCGGAAGACAACACACATTATGTCACAACACAGCGCGTCACAATTTGGAATATGAAACTGTGATTTAAAAGCAAAGAGCAAGATTGTAAATGTTGTAAAGTACATTTATTTGACATCAAATATTTAGAGAATATTCAGCAATTTGCATTTGTCTTTGTTGTCGATCCGCAAAAGTTCATGTTGAGACACGCGATGTTCCTTTGCGGTACAGAGAGTGTTAGATCAGCTTACAACTCAGTGCGCCACAATTCGGAATATGAAACTGTGGTTTAAAAGTAAACAGCAGGATTGTACATTTGGGAAAGTACATTTATTTCACATGAAATGTTTAGTGAATATTCAGTGATTTGCTATTGTCTCTGCTGTCGATCAGCAAAAGTTTATTTGGAGCCACGCGTTGTTCCTTTGCGGTAGATAGGCTGTTGGTTTATGATAAAAGCAGTAAATGGTCGCTCTGATAATCGGAAGGTTGCTCCAACAACGAGCCATTAGACCACCCTATTGGTTGGTATGTTGTTTGTAGCCGCTAGTACTGCGTAAGGGCATATTGGTCCTTGGCGATTGTCCCATAAAATGGTGAGGGTAATGAAGTTGCATGTTTGGACCTGCACCTGGCAGTTGAAGACCCCATCCGCTGGAGTCTGTAAATCGTGACATAGGCAAAATGGGGCCACGTACCTGTTTTAAAAAACATAAATTAGTCTCACCAGCCTATCTTCATCAAAAATCATCATTTTATTTATTAGGGCGTGAAAATATTTGCTATCGAAGATAGTGCAACAGAGTATGTTAATAATAAAATAATAATATTTTCCCATTCATATAGCGCTAAGAACCGTGAGGTATGTAAGCGGTGCTTATTATTAACCACGGTGTGTGTTGCTCATTTATCGACCACGGAAGGATGAAAGGCTGAGTTTGGCCTTGCCGGGATTCAAACTTGCGTTAGCAAGCTGTGCAAGGATGTCAAAGCGAGCGCTGTACTCGCTGTGCCACTTGACAGGCTACAGTGAAGTGGCACAGCGAGTAGAGCGCTTTACCGCCTATAGACCGGTTCAATTATTTCTATTAACCCACCCTGTGTCGTCTGCCTTTTTCAGAACCCTCTAAACGCCAGGGGATCAATTCGGCGGTGATAGTGCACGGTAGAAAACATTATGCCACTTTCAACGAACAAGTTCAACTTGAGCAGTCTTTAATGCTACGCTATTGTAATTATATTTGGTATAAAGTAATCTAAAGGGTTACTTACAGTACAATTGTAATTTCCATTGTCTACGAGTGGTGCAGTCCCAAAATATGACTCCGCATGTGCCAACGATCTTTCGCATAGTGATATAATATATAAAAGTGGTTTTGTTTCAGAAATTTCATCTTTATCTTCTCTTACTTTTTAGCAACACTCCTTCAAGAGAAGTCTTTCATCACAATCTCTGTCTGTCAAGGTCAAAACACAATACAACCTTATAGTCCGCTTCGTGAGCCTCTCTGGGGCCCGAGAAAAAAATGGAAGCAGCTGACCTTCACTGTGAACGAGCATAAATTCTTACTTTGCAACATTCTGTGTAAAGCCATCTGTAGAAGTTGTGGAAGCAGCTGACCTTCACTGTGAACGAGCATAAATTCTTACTTTGCAGCATTCTGTGTAAAGCCATCTGTAGAAGTTGGTTTTTGCACGCCATGTTTGTGTATTGTTTGCGTGATATTAAAAAAAGTTTGTTTAAAGGACGTTATGGTTCTAAGTACAGCCGAAAGACCCCTGAAAATCGCAAGTTATGGTAAGCTTTGAAAAATAACTGGCGCCACCACCGTGCACTGCTAAGACTAACACCCAGGACATCAAAGATGACATCACAAATGTCATTGATGAAATCACTGATGACATCACGTGTGCTTGTACTTTTCATGGAATTTGTGTACTAGGGATTTTTATTATAATGTTTCGAAAAAAGTGTCAAGGATATTGCAATAAATATCATACCATTATTAGTGCTTTGAACGATGCATTGATATAAATAGCATTGTATTATGGGATTCTATCTAGTATACTGAGCTACTAATGGAGAAACATAGCATTGTGTGCAGAGTACAAGATGAAAGTATAATATGCGTAATGTTAATATGTTGAATAATGAAATAATAATTGTCCTGAAATGTTCGAAAAATCACAAAATGGGGTTGTTCTGAGGACGTTATTCGTATTGTGTGATTGCTTAGCTGTATGCAATGAGGGAATGGCACAGAGAGTAAAGTGGACGCCGTTTGTGGACAGGGCATGCTACATCTGGGTTTTTCCAGGAAATCCAACATGGAAAGAAGACTGTACGGATCAGCCAATCAGATGTTGAGGTTGTGGATTTGTGTTGAAAGAGACTGTGTGTGGTGAAGATGGCAGAAGTGGAGAAAGTCAGGATGTTGGTGCTCGGAGATATGTTTGTGCATGGTTTACAGCAGTACGCTGAATGCAGGCATGTTGTAAAGAACTTTGATGTGAAAGGAGTGGAGGTGGTGTGGAGCAGTGTGCCTGATTGCAATGTACAGGGAATTGTACAAGTTTGTGAGGATATGGCCACGATGAACAGTCCGCATGTGGTAGTTTTGCACTATGGTGATTTCCACTTGGGCAACGTCAGTGCCCTTACTTTGTTGGCTGATTTGGAACGCTTGGTTCAAGCAGTAATGAAGATCCTTCCAAATGCAAAAGTAATTTTTTCTGGATTACTACCTAGGGCAATATGGGACAATAGTTCAGTTTTTTGTCCTCAGCAACATATTGCTAGGTGTGTCATCAACCGAGGCATGTGTGCCTTCATGCTTAGAGCTGGTATGTTCTTCTGTAACAATGAGAATATTGATGCCAGTAATGCTGTTAATTTTAAAGAAGATGGCATTTCTTTATCTTTTACGGGAAATGCCTTTCTATTTTGGAATGTAAGGGTTGCTTTGGAGAAGGTTATGTGAAGATTTTAGGAGTAAAGTAAGAAAAAAAACAAGAAAAACAAAACAAAATAACAGGGCCCTCATTACGACCCTGGCGGAGTGGGTTTACGCCAGCGGTATTCGCGGCGGACCCGTCCGCCCTACTACGAGTTCCCGTAGCGCCATGGAGCCGTTTTCCGCCTGGTTTTTCCCGGCGGAGAAATCCATGGCGCTACGGGACCTTGTTGTTAATTACGCCACCGTATTTTACGGTGGCGTAATTAACGCCTTCCCCACTCCCATTATACCCTATGGGGCAAAAATGGGAATGGGGAAGGGTAAAATGGGGAATGGGGATTTAGCGCCCCGCCAAGGTCGGAATGGGGCGGTAAATCCGCCAACCCCCATGGCGGTATCGGCAGCTTTCCGCCGTGCTCCATGGTGCATATTGCACCGCGATCTCCGCCAGGGTCGTAATGAGGGCACAGGTGTCTGTCAAGCATCTGTAAAAAAAAAAAAAAACACAGCTCTTTTCAGAGCCAACTTCAAAGGGGAAATGGGGCACACTATTTAAATTTACATTCACCACGCTCAGATTTTCGATGTGTCCACGGACATGGCGGTAGTCCGCGGACATGAAAATCACTACGAGGGGGTTAGTATGTTCTATGTTACATGTATATGAAGTCAGGGATATTATGGTTAAGTTGTGCTACTAAAAACCTATGAAATTCAGTGAAAAACTTTGTTAAAGGGACGTTATAGTTAAGTTGCGCTACTAAAAACCTATGAAATTCAGTGAAAAAAACTTTGTTGAAGGAACATTATGGTTAAGTTGCGCTACTAAAAACCTATGAAATTCAGTGAAAAAACTTTGTTAAAGGGACGTTATGGTTCCAAGTAAAACCGAAAAACCCTTGAAATTCGCCAGTTATGGTAAGCTAAGCAACCATAACTCGCGCCACCACCGTGCACTGCTAAGACTAACACCCAGGACATCAAAGATGACATCACAAATGTCATTGATGACATCACTGATGACATCACATGTGTATGTACTTCTCATGAAATATGTGTAGAAGGGATTCTTATTATGTTGCGAAAAAAGTGTCAAGAATCATTGCAAGAAATATACCCTAATAAGTGCATTGAACGATGCATTCATATAAATAGCATCCTATTATGGGGTTCTATCTAGTATACTAAGCTACTCATACAGAAACATAACATTGTGTGCAGCGTATAAGATGAAGGTATGATATTCGTAATGTTCATATGTTGAATAATGAAATGATAATTGTTTTCTTATTTGTTGTGAAATATGTAATAAGTAGCTAATAAAACCCATGTATTACATAATTGCATTACTATATGCATAACACAAAGACACAAGAACACATATCAATATGGGTATATACAGGGAAAGTGAAGTTAGCAAAAAAGCACAAGTAGTAGCAGAAACAATTCATAACTTAACTGATTAGTTTCATGCAAATAAATGATTGCTCTGTTTCAAAGCTGCTATTTACCCTATGTATATGTATCACTTGATGTGATCGGACCCTAAGGAAAGTAGTGTGAGTACAATGTATACAAATATGACCATATACAGGGAAAGTACAGCCATAAAAAAACAACAGAACTATCAGAAAGTGCTCATAAGTCTAGTGATTATCTTTATGCACAACAAGGATTGCTGTCTTTCAAGCTTGTGTTTTCCCATATGTATATGTTTCATATGATGTGACTGTACTCTAAGGGAATTACTGTAAGAACCTACTAGAAGGATATGTCTACAAATAAAATAAAATTCTTAGTTTCTGACTGTTACTGAAGAAATCCATGTGGCCTAGATATGTCAGCAAAAGAAAAAATAGTGAGCCAGACATGTGATGTCATCAGTGATGTCATCAATGACATTTGTGATGTCATCTTTGATGTCCTGGGTGTTAGTCTTAGCAGTGCACGGTGGTGGCGCGAGTTATGGTTGCTTAGCTTACTATAACTGGCGAATATATATATATACATATATATATATATATATATATATATATATATATATATATATATATATTACATGGCCACAGTAGTGGCCATGTAGTTATGGTTAAGTTGCTGTTTCCATAGGAAGAGCACTTTTTGGGTGGCTTATAACTTCGCTCTCCCTGGACGGATCCTCACCGTCCTGGAATGTTCGTAAAGGGTGTCCTTAGGACGCTGTCCGTATTGTTCGTTGTTAAGTTGAAAGTGTTCTAAGAACTATCGCGTTGTTCTGAAATGTTCGTAGAGGGTGTCCTGAAAATGGTGTCCGTATTGTTCGCTGGCAAGTTCAAAGTGTTCTAAGAACACTCACATTGTTCGCGGACATTAAAAGTTTCCCATAGATCATAGTTGAAATGTTTGACTCTATGGATGTGATATGCTGCGGTGGTTGTTGCCAGGGCATACAGTCTTGGGTGCATGGCCATTTGGCCATGCACCCAAGACTGTATGCCCTGGCAACAACCACCGCAGCATATCTGGCCATGCACCCAAGACTGTATGCCCTGGCAACAACCACCCCAGCATATCACATTCATATTTGCTTATAACTTTGGGTGAAAAACAAATGTATGGTTCTCTGTCAAGTTGAATGTGTCCTAAGAACACTCACGGTGTCCTGAAATGTTCGCAAATAAACAAGATGGTGGTGTTCTGAAGACGCTTCTAAGAACACTCGCAGTGTCCGGGGAGTGTTCGTAGGGGGTGTCCTGAGGACGCTTTTCCGTATTGTTCTCTGTCAAGTTGAATGTGTTCTAAGAACACCCGCGGTGTCCTGAAATGTTCGCAAATAAACAAAATGGGGGTGTTCTGAAGACGTTTTTGAGAACACTTCTGGTGTCCTGGAATGTTCGTAGGGGGTGTCCTTAGGATCCTGTCCGTATTGTTCGTTGTTAAGTTCATAAGAAGAGATCTAGTCAGTTCCATATGACATGTATATAAAGTCAAAGTCATTATTGTTAAGTTGTACTACTAAAAAACTATGAAATTCAGTGAAAAAACTTTGTTAAAGGGACGTTATGGTTAAGTTGAGCTACTAAAAACCTATGAAATTCAGTGAAAAAACTTTGTTAAAGGGACGTTATGGTTCCAAGTAAAACCGAAAAACCCTTGAAATTCGCCAGTTATGGTAAGCTAAGAAACCATAACTCGCGCCACCACCGTGCACTGCTAAGACTAACACCCAAGACATCAAAGATGACATCACAAATGTCATTGATGACATCACATGTGTATGTACTTCTCATGAAATATGTGTAGAGGGGATTCTTATTATGTTGCGAAAAAAGTGTCAAGAATCATTGCAAGAAATATACCCTAATAAGTGCATTGAACGATGCATTGATATAAATAGCATCTTATTATGGGGTTCTATCTAGTATACTAAGCTACTCATACAGAAACATAAAATTGTGTGCAGCGTACAAGATGAAGGTATGATATTCGTAATGTTAATATGTTGAATAATGAAATGATAATTGTTTTCTTAATAGATTTTTGTGTACTGTGAAATATGTAATAGGTAGCTAATAAAACCCATGTATTACATAATTGCATTACTATAGACAAAACACAAAGACACAAGAACACATACCAGTATGGGTATATACAGGGAAAGTGAAGTTAGCAAAAAAGCACAAGTAGTAGCAGAAACAATTCATAACTTAACTGATTAGTTTCATGCAAATAAATGATTGCTCTGTTTCAAAGCTGCTATTTACCCTATGTATATGTATCACTCGATGTGATTGGACCCTAAGGAAAGTAGTGTGAGTACAATGTATACACATATGACCATATACAGGGAAAGTACAGCCATAAAAAAAACAACAGAACTATCAGAAAGTGCTCATAAGTCTAGTGATTATCTTTATGCACAAAAAGGATTGCTGTCTTTCAAGCTTGTGTTTTCCCATATGTATATGTTTCATATGATGTGACTGTACTCTAAGGGAATTACTGTAAGAACCTACTAGAAGGATATGTCTACAAATAAAATAAAATTCTTAGTTTCTGACTGTTACTGAAGAAAACCATGTGGCCTAGATATGTCAGCAAAAGAAAAAATAGTGAGCCAGACATGTGATGTCATCAGTGATGTCATCAATGACATTTGTGATGTCATCTTTGATGTCCTGGGTGCTAGTCTTAGCAGTGCATGGTGGTGGCGTGAGTTATCGTTGCTTAGCTTACCATAACTGGCGAATTTCAAGGGTTTTTCGGTTTTACTTGGAACCATAATGTCCCTTTAACAAAGTGTTTTTCACTGAATATATACATATATATATATATATATATATATATATATATATATATATATATATATTACACAGCCACGGTAGTGGCTCTGTAGTTATGGTTAAGTTGCTGTTTCGATAGGAAGAGCCCTTTTTGGGTGGCTTTTAACTTCGCTCTCGCTGGACAAATCCTCACCAAACTTTGCAAACGTATATGGGTTACTCTGAATTTTTTTGCAAAGTTTGGTGAGGTTTGGTTCAGGGGGGTCAAAGTTATAAGGGGGGTCCCAAAACTTCTTTTTTTGCCATAGACTGAATGGGGAAAAAACTTTGCTCACGTCTACAGCACAAACCGCCGGACGGATTTTCACCAAATGTGGACAGGAGCAGCGGCTTGGTCCCAAAAGTGTGCTTTTGCAAATTTGGTGAAAATCCGTCCCGTAGTTTTTTATAAAATGAGCAAAAAATAGGTAAAAAAAAATAGTAATATCTATGTTCAGTCCACGGACACATGTCCCTGTTCGCTCCGCAGACCGTGTCCTGATTGGCCAATTGGCTTGCATCATGTCCACGGACATGCAACGTGTTCGTTGATTGGACGGTGAGAGCGTGAAGCGCATCAGATTTTCAGGAATGCCAGCCATCTTGGATTTGCGGACGTCCACGGACAGCGCGGTGAAACTTTGTTGAAAAATACTATTTAATAGAGTGTGTTGTTGTGTGAAAGTGTTTGGGGAGGGTGGGGGAGTAAGAAATGGGTTAAATGTTTTATTTATTTAGGTGGTAGACCCCCCTGTTGTGTTTGCTTTGTCCGCAGACAACGCCGATGATCAAAAATGTTCTAAATAAACAAAATGGGGTGTTCTGAGGACACTGCGCCTGTCCGTATTGTTCGCAAGCAAGCTGAAAGTGTTCTAAGAACACTGACGGTGTCCTGAAATGTTCGAAAACAAACTAAATGGGTGTGTTTCGAGGACGGTAAGCCTGTTCGTTTTGTTCACAGGCAAGTTGAATCTGTTCTAAGAAGACATCATGTGTCCTGGGATGTTCGTCAATAGATAAAATGGGGGTGTCCTGAGGACGGTATGCCTGTCCGTTCTGTTCGCAAGCAATTTCAAATTGTTCTAAGAACACATGTTCGTAAGCACGTTCAAAGTGTTTTAGAACATATTATGTGTCCTGGGATGTTCGTAAATAAACAAAATGGGTGTGTTCTGAGGATGGTAAGCCTGTTTGTTTTGTTTGCAGTCAAGTTGAATCTGTTCTAAGAACACATCCTGTACCCTGGGATGCTCGTCAATAAATAAAATGGGGGTATCCTGAGGATGGTATGCCTGTCTGTTCTGTTTGCAAACAATTTCAAATTGTTCTAAGAACACACATTCACAAGCATCTTCAAAGTGTTCTTAGAACACATTATGTGTCCTGGCATGTTCGTAAATAAACGAAATGAGGGTGTCCTGAGGACGCTATGTCTGTCCATACTGTTCGTAGGCAAGTTCAAACTGTTCTTAGGACACTCATGATGTCCGCGGACATTAAAAGTGTCCATATGGCATAGTTGAAATGTTTGACTCTATGGGTGTGATATTATGCGATGGTTGTGGCTAGGGCATAGAGTCTTGGGAGCATGGGCATATGGCCATGAACCCAAGACTTTATGCCCTGGATCCAAGATCAAATTTATAAGCAACAAAGTTATAAGCCACTATGGGTGTGATATGCTGTGGTGGTTGTGGGCAGGGTCTATAGTCTTGGGTGCATGGACAAGATCGCATTTATAGGCAGCAAAGTTATAAGTCACTATGGGTGTGATTTGCTGTGATGGTTGTACTTAATATAATATACTTACTGTTTGTTTTAGTAACTGGAGTACATGTATTTCTTGTTTATTTCTATGATAAAAGAAAATATCATGTTAGTATTGGTATTTTGTAACAACTTATAACATTGAATAATCAACATCTTTTTTTTGACCCTCATATTTAGTAGATTACAAACCAGTGTACTGTGCAATTTGCTCAGTTTCTGTATTTGTTGCTAAAATCATTGAGGTCTGTGAAATCAAAATCCATGTTGGATTAATAAAAAAACCTTTTTTTGTTAGACACTCTATTTGTTTGTTTGTTTTCAGTGTTCACTTGTTGTTTCTGTCTAATGCTCTATATATTGGCTTGTTGCAGATTTTTTGAGCAGTTAGATGCCTGTTGACATATTCTAACAGTCTATTTTTTGTTATTATGTAGTGGTATTGATTTATTTGTTTGATTATTGAAAATCTTGGGGTAGTTAGATACCAGTTGGCGCATTCTAACTGTTTATTTTTTTATATAATTTAGTGGTATTCATTTATCTGTTTACTTGTTGTAGAATCTTGGGGCAGTTATACAGCTGTTGGCATATTGTAACAGTTTATAGTTTTCTAATAGAAGTTTAGTTAATGTTTAAGTAAGTTTAGTTAATACATTTTGGTTTTAAGAAATTATAATGAGATGGTATTGATTTATCTGTTCGGCTCTTGTAAAATTTTGGGGTAGTTAGATACCATTTGGCATATTCTGTCTATTTTTTGTTATAATGTAGTGGTATTGATTTATCTGTTTGGTTATTGAAAATCTTGGGGTAGTTAGATACCCGTTGGCATAGTCTAACTGTTTATTTGTTTATATGATTTAGTGGTATTCATTTATCGGTTTTGTTGTTGTAGAATCTTGGGGCAGTTATATAGCTGTTGGCATATTGTAACAGTTTATAGTTTTCTAATAAAAGTTTTTTTAATGTTTAAGTACAGTTTAGTTAATACATTTTGGTTTTAAGCAGATTAAATAAGCGTTTGCAAGATTTGCAGGTAATCTCTGCTTTAGAGTAATGGTACTATCATTACATTCGAACCATCCACAATTCTTTTTTATATATGCAGTATAGTGACCTGCATTGGTTGTAGCTCCTGTGTGGTAGATTATTCCTATTGTTGTGAAGGTTTTTTTACCAAGTGATACTTGACCATGTGTGAATCCAGTCAGCTTGCAGCTGTTTTTGGTACCATCTGCATTGTAACGTAGAAGCATTAGTATTACGTATTTACTATGTGTTTGTATTAGTAAGGTGGAGCGATTATCCGAATTGCAGGTAGTACATAATCTACCATGGTTTGCAATTTGTACAAGTTGCTGAAATGGAACGGATTCACAATTAGGTATTGATACATACACAAAGCGCTCATTGGGGATTTGTTCTTGTGTCACATTGTTGCACAGAGTGCATGTATGTTTCCACATGAAATCTGGAAGATTTCATTTATAGGTATGTTTTTGTTTTCCAGTACTTGTAGTAAGTACATTAGAAATTCTTGTGGATCTTCCTGTGAGTTTATAGTGAATTTCACCATTCCAGCACAGTAGTCCAATTGTTGTCTTATTCCATAAACACTATACATGTTGTCAGGATTGTTTATTGCGTGTCTATGAAGTATTAACATTTGCAAACACAATTGGTCTGTACTGAGTAAGTAAATGTTGTCAACTATTGCTGGTAATTGAAATAGAATATTCATTGCTACATTTGCGTAGCAACTTACATCATTTACATTTGAAAGTTTAAATGGACCAGGTAGTTCTGTATCTGAGTGCTTTTTTTTGGAGTTTGTCTTCCTTCTTTGAAGAAGTACCTGGTTTACTTTCCCTAATAGGTTCTTTTTTGATTGTGGTACTTGATGAAATATTAGTTTCTTTTAATCACTTTGGAGGATTTGCAGTGACATCCCGTTGCATTACTGTTTGATTTAGTTTTCTTTTAGAACATTTTACTTTTTGTGGAATAGGATATGTTTTCAGATGGGGGGTGTACAGTGAACAAAGTCTATTGTATTCTGAAATGCAAGGAATATCAGTGTTTACTTTACTTGCATCAAAGTTGATTAGAAATAGACTGTCAAGTGTACGTAAGCGTGATAGTGCTACGTAGCTCATGCCTTCTTTAAAGACTGTGTTACCAATGTCTATCAATGCTTTCTCTAGGGTAAGACCTTGTGATTTATGAATGGTGACTGCGTATGCAAGAGTAAGAGAAAATTGTTCTCTTCGTACATGCATGTCTTTGAAGAGAAGGAATGGAGCTGTTGAGCTTCCTATCCTTTTCACTTCTGAAAGTTTGTCAAAGAGAATATAGACAAACTGAATGTTGTTGTCATGTGGGTATGTTTGAAAGCCAACAACTGTACCCAGTGCTCCATTAACTAGTCCTTGATCCACGTCAAGGTTACATTTAAGCATTACTCTGCAATTTAAGGATAATTTTAATATGTTTTCCAATCCAGCTGTGTTTTGCAGACTGAATTTTCTGAACTATTTAATCTCGTTGTGGCTTGTTCACACATGGGTAGTGTCATACCATGTATGTCTAGTTTGTCTGTGGCGCTAATTTCAATTATTGGTTGCATTTCTTTTTTTAACAATGTTTTATTGAATTTGAAACAGCTTGCAAGAGTTGGCATTAAGGCCATACAATTGACATTTTTGTGGGCTAATTGTTCGATAACATCCGTAGCACATGCATTATGGCCATAAAGTGCATGAATATCCCGGGTTTTCAATATTGCTTGTGCTTCTTGAGATAAAATACCAACTCTAATACTTTTTAAGATGTTGGCATAAGTGAGATCTGCAGATTGCCGCATGTTTTCTGTTAATTCTCTGTATTGGAAATGTTGCCAAAGGTTGATATTTCCAATGCTGCCAACAGTTTTACGGCAGAGTTTGTGTCCTAAGCTTTTAAAAATAGGCTCACCTTTCACTGGTGTCAATTGAAGAAGATCTCCAAAAACAATAATGTGTTTTCCTCCAAAGAGCTCTTCGTAGTTTGTTTTGAGTACTTCTTGTAATCTGAGGTGAATCAAGGCCAACATATGGTTGGAGGCAATGCTCACTTCATCTATTAGTAACATTTTAATTTGTTTTAATACACTGCGTAGTTCCATTGCAGCTTCTATTGAAAGTTTTTATTACCGCCGGCGGATTTCCCGCCGCGGTAATAGCGCACATTTTTGGCGGATTTCCCCCCAGCCAAGAGCTGGGGCGAAATCCACCGAAGTCCTGATTTGGCGGACCATTAAATCCGGCGGTAATAGAGTGACCGCCGGATTTAAGGGTTATCGCCAAAGTCGTGATGAGGCCCTATGTCTAACTGAAGATATGAAGTTGTTCACTTGAACAGTTTTTGTAACCGGTCTAGGGAAACCAAAGCGGCATTTGGTGTAGTATTTCCCTTTGTTTTTGTATGTGCAACGACAATATTTGCCACATTTGTGCCTTTGAAATTGTAAAATTTGTGCTTGAAGATCACTATTTGTTGCATCTGAGGGAATTTGACAAGTGACATATTTTTCAATAAACTGTAAAACAGTGGCGTCACTGTCTTGACCAAATTTAGGAGCATCTTTAATCTATAAAAGCACGTGAATATGTGGTGCTCCTCTGGCTTATTATTCCTTTGTCCAAAAGAAGTGTTGCACTTCTCCAAGGGGAGGAGCAGTTTTATTACTAATAAAGTGTAGCATAGCAAATATCTTGAAACATTAACAGGATCTAGAGAACAAAGTTCTCCAGGTGTTAGTATATCTATGTTTGTTTTGTTTTTGTTTGATATGCATAGGGAATCATGTAAATCTTCCCATGCATATTCTGCACAACTTAATGTAACAAACCAAGTTGGTGGACCAAGGTTTCTTATCATACAACGTACATCTCTTTGACGTAGAAAACAGTACTCTTTAGTACCACGCATATTTGCTAATAGATTTGTAATATTTGATTCTAAAACCTCATCTTTTTGTTGCACTTTTTGTAATAATTGTGTAGCTGACATATTTTGAAAGTGGCATCCTGATTTTAATGTGTGTGCAACTCTGTAACATAAAGTTGCTATTTCACTTTCAAAGAGTAGGTGAAATATATATTCCACATTTTGTCTAAATCTGGGATCTTCAGAATACATCCGTAATGAGTGATATTCTGATGCTGTTATTTGTATAGGTCTATCATCGTACCTAACTCCTTTGCCAGTAGGAAAAAGTAGAGGAAAAGCACGTGCTTCTATACTTTTTTCCCATTTGCTGATTGGTGATCCTTTTGTTTGACGCATTTGGTACGTTTCTAGTGCATCTTCTACGGTGTCATTAGAATGCAACGGGTGAATTGTATAATGGTCTAAAGTATTGGATATTGTTGCAGGATCTAGGAGCTCAAATTGGCCAGCTTCTTGTGTCTCTTGAATTATTTCAGTGGTATCCTTCAAGTTTTCTTCAATATTAATTTCTTTGTAGTATTCAATATTGTCTTTTAGATATTGCAAAGCTTGTCTAACTTTATGTAAATCTACCAGTTGTTGCCATTTTTTTTTTTTGTCTTTTGTAGGTACACCATTTACTAAGATAATTAAAGATTGCTCCATTGGACGTTGAACTCCTAGAGTGTGCACATTTTCTTTTAGATCTAATGGTAAATACACTACTTTTCCACGAATACCTTTCACTAATTCAGAGGGAGGTAATTTTGCTGTTTTTGGTTGAAGGCGTATTATTGCTTGAAAGGGGTGCACTGTTTGAATTATGATGCTCTTATATAAATTGAGTTGTTGTAGGGGTTTTGGTATTGGAAATAATTCCAAATTGTTTGTGATAGCACGTGAAGGAGTTCGGTTGTTGTAAAGTTTTGTAGAAGAGTAACTGCAAAGTATTAAGGGGTCAGTTAATTCGTATTTGTTTTCTGCTATAAGGTATAGAGCCAATTCAAACCATTTAGAATCTTCATTGTTTTCTATTTTATATGTTAGGTCTACGGTTTTTGTGTTAATTTTATAGAAAGTTCTATGGCAACATACACCCACATGGTTTGGTATTTCAGCAGATGTACTTTTAAATTTCAGTATTTCATTTTTGTATGTGTGTAGTAGAAGGTTGCCATGCACAGAATTGTTGCTAATTTGCTTTAAAGCTATTTCATTCTAGAAGTGGCTTTCACTTGCAAAATATTGTTCCTCAATATAGTTGATTTCTTCAAGTAGGTTGTTTGCTGTACCATGTAGAAGAATGTTATTTAAATTGGCTAGTGCTAAACCAGGACTTTTACCATAGTACAGTTTATAGACTAGATTTCATATAGTTGAATGTTGTGTTGATATCATTTTGATATAATGGAAGGTGGTTTTGCAAGTAGGTCCTGAAATGCAGGCCAATGAATGTCCTTGTAGTCCTGTGTACTTGCGCACTGGACAGGTATCCATATTTTGCAGTAGCTTAATTTTCATTTTGTCTTTGCCTTTCACATATTGATTGAGGAATTGTGTAAAGACTTGAAAGATTCTTTGGGAATGTTACACATTGACATGCATGGCAATTTGTATACTAGACGTTCTGATTCAGTTGAATGGAAAGGTAATTCTAAGGGGTTAATTCATAGAATTCAGCGCAAAAGTGGCGCACGCGGCTGGCACAGAGTGTGCGCATGCGGCAGTCTACGCAAGCCATGTGTGCCAAAATCCATTTCAGCGCAGATCGTATTCATGGATTTTAACATCCAAAACCAGCCGTGGCGCACAGTGGCACTGCAGCAGCACCGGTTATGCGCCCAACCCCTCCCCATGGGCCATGAACAGCGCACAAATCACGTACATGGCGCACAGGCAAGTGGACCAGCATACAGCCCCACAACCAAGAAAAAGTCCATAAAAATTCCCGCGCACCCCTTCCGAATACACGTACCGCGCTGCGTGGGAAGTTTTACACATGATTGGCCCTCTGCGAGCGGGGTACGTGTGTTTTGGGGGTGCGCGGGAAGTTTCACATGCGATTGGCCCTGTGCGAGCAGGGTACGTGTATTTCGGGGGTGCGCGGGACGTTTCACACGCGATTGGTCCTCTGCGAGTGGGGTACGTGTATTTCGGGGGTGCGCGGGAAGTTCAACACACGTTTGGCCCTGTGTGAGCGGGGTACATGTATTTCGGGGGTGCGCGGAAAGTTTCACACGCGATTGGCCCTCTGCGAGCGGGGTACATGTATTTTGGTGGTGCGCGGGAAGTTTCACACGCAATTGGCCCTCTGCGAGCGGGGTATGTGTATTTCGGGGGTGTGCGGGAAGTTTCACACGCAATTGGCCCTCTGCGAGCGGGGTATGTGTATTTCGGGGGTGCGCGGGAAGTTTCACATGCGATTGGCCCTGTGCGAGTGGGGTACGTGTATTACAGGGGTCCACGGGGAATTTCACACGCAATTGGCCCTGTGTGAGCGGGGTACGTGTAATTCAGGGGTTCTTGGGTAGTCTCACACATGATTGATCCTGTGCGAGCGGGGTACGTGTATTTTGGGGGTGCGCAGGAAGTTTCACACGTGAATGGCCCTGTACAAGTGGGGTACGTGTATTTCGGGGGTGTGTGGAAAGTTTCACACGCGATTGGCCCTGTACGAACGAGGTACATGTATTACTGGGGTTCGCGGTGAGTTTCTCACACGATTGGCCCTGTGCGAGCAGGGTACGTGTATTTTGGGGGTGCGTGGGAAGTTCCACACGTGATTTACCCTGTGCGAGCGGGGTATGTGTATTACTGGGATTCGGGGGCAGTTTCACACGTGATTTCACTGTCAGAGCAGGGTACGTGTATCCAGTGGGGTGCGCGGGGAGTCCCACACGTGAATTGGCAGTGTGGGTCCTTCCAGGTGTGCCCTCTACCCCCTCCACAGCCCCTGCAGGTAGCCCACACCACAGGGGACTACCCAGCACCCCTGGTCATGTCCCGCAGGCAGCCCATCCACCATGGGCATGCCCCCCAGCCAGCCCACATGTCACCTTGCACTAGTGATCACCAACTCATGTCCCCCTGGACCCCCACCCCCCAGCAGAGAGGGGCACCTGCCAGCAGGCCCCGACTCAGGTCCCCCAGAACCCCCACCCACCCAGCATTGACGGGCACCTGCCAGCAGGCCCCGACTCATGTCCCCAGCACCCCCACCCCCCAGCAGTGAGGGGCTCCAGCCAGCAGGCCCCGACTCATGTCCCCCAGCACCCCCACCCACCCAGCATTGACGGGCACCTGACAGCAAGCCCCGAGTCAGGTCCCCCAGCACCCCCACTCACCCAGCAGTGAGGGGCACCTGCCATCAGGCCCGACTCATGTCCCCCAGCATCCCCACCCACCTAGCATTGACAGGCACCTGCCAGCAGGCCCCGACTCATGTCCCCCAGCACCCCCACCCACCCAGCATTGATGAGCACCTGCCAGCAGGCCCCGACTCCGGTCCCCCAGCACCTCCACCCACCCAGCATTGACAGGCACCTGCCAGCAGGCCCCGACTCATGTTCCCCAGCACCCCCACCCCCCAGCAGTAAGGGGCACCTGCCAGCAGGCCCCGACTCATGTCCCCAGAACCCGCACCCACCCAGCATTGACGCGCACCTGCCAGCAGGCACCGACTCATGTCCCCCACCACCCCCACCCACCAAGCATTGACGGGCACCTGCCAGCAGGCCCCGATTCATGTCCCCCAGGACACCCACCCACCCAGCATTGACGGGCACCTGCCAGCAGGCACTGACTCATGTCCCCCAGCACCCCCACCCACCCAGCATTGACGAGCACCTGCCAGCAGGCCCCGACTCATGTCCCCCAGCACCCCCACCCACCCAGCATTAACGGGCACCTGCCAGCAGGCCCCGACTCATGTCCCCCAGCACCCCCACCCACCCAGCATTGATGGGCACCTGCCAGCAGGCCCCGACTCATGTCCCCCAGCACCCCCACCTACCCAGCATTGACGGGCACCTACCAGCAGTCCCCGACTCATGTCCCCCCCTACATGAAATAAAGATGCACAATCATAGCCCACATCTCCACTAAAATACCACAGCACGCCACCCCAGTCTTGAGACACAAAGATTTCCTAATCCACCCCACACTGACATGCCTAGCCTAAGACACAAAACAAAAGTCAACTATGTGCATCAACACATGTCCGTCACACACACACACACTGGTTGACATTGATTGTGTAAACCCACATTTTCACATTCATGAACTCAATGAGTGAATTATACACATGGAAGTAAATTTTCAAAATGTATTATGGACAAAAATAAAGCAATGAAATGAAAGCATTAAAAAATTGCAAACATGAAATGAAAAGCATGTCCGAAAGATGAGTACATGAAAAGTATAACCAATCCAAAAAAATCCAAAAGAAAAATAGTCCAAACTCTCCCTACACCAAAACAAATCCAAAGGAAACGGAAAAAGTAAAATCCATTAATCCATGGTGAAATCCAAAGAAAAAGTTCCAATAAATCCATTGTCCATCTATGTAAAATCAATTGTCAAGGGTCCATGAGCCCAACGAAAGAACAGAAACCTATGAAAAACATACCTAATAAAAAACCTATATACAAATGTGTGGGGCAAAGTCCAAACACCCCAAAATAAAGGAAAACGAAAATGAAACCTAACACTAAAAACTATATACAATGGTGGTGGGCTAGTCCGACGGATCACTTTCTGATTTTCCGGGCCAGGGCATCATCGAACTCCTGCTCAATGTCCTGGAGGCGGTCCTCTGCCATGGCCCAGAGGGTTCGCAGGGACGATGCCATGTAGATCTCCAACTCTCTGCGAATTGCCTCCAGGCACTCGGCCCGCCTCAGTGCCCTTTGCATGGAGTTCTCCGCCCTGACCATTGTGAGCCGTGCCTCTTCCGCCCGCCGCCGCTCCGCATCTATGGCCTGGCCCAACCGCTGTCACACGGAAGACACTTCCAATCCTGGGTCCTCCTGCCCTCTGGCCGATGCCTGCCCCTCGGTGTTGAAGGCCCCGAGCCATCATGGCTCCCACCTTGTTGCTGCTGCTGATGTGCCTGTGCCCCGGCTCTTGCTGTCTGCATGTCCTCCTCCGGCTGGGGTGCAGTTGTTGAGGTGGCCACCCCTGCTGGACGTCCGACTCCCGACTGTGGCAGGGATGTGTCCTCCACCAGCCTGGCCGCAGGGTCAGAGGCAGCTCCACACGGTACCCAGGTGATACGTGGGTGGGAAGATGGCATGGAGGACGACAGGCACATAGGGGGTTCAGGTGAGGAAGGGGTCAGAATAAGGTCCAGCATACGGAGGAATCCAGCCCTGGTGACCTGTCCCAGTAGTTCAACGCGGTCAACGAGGCTTCCGAGATGGCGTGCAGTGTCTTCATGAAAACACTGCAGGTCACCTTGCATGCCCCGTTGATGCAACGCCATCCCAGACAGGACAGGCTCAACCCAGTCCCGGATTGCCACGTCCGCAGGGAGAGGAAGGCCAGTTGTTGTGCGCTCATCCCCTCCCTGAAAATGGGTCTGGACGTAGGCATCCCTGCTGGTGCAGGATGATGCAGTCACAGGATTGGGGACAGGATTACACACAGGCACCTCCGCGGCGGCCTGTGCTGCCTCCTGTCCCTGCCCCTGCACTGCACCACTAGCACCAGTGGAATCCCCACCTCCAAACCCTGTGTGTGTCCCTTCCACGGCCTCCTCCTCCACCAAACCCCCAACCAACCTGGATGACTCCATGTCATCTTCCTCCGTCGGACCCTGTTGGGTCTCAGCTGCCCCTTCTGCTGCCGAGGAGTCCACCTCCGACCTCCGCCTCTTGGACATATCCTCGGCAGCTGCGGCCTGGGATGCGGCACCAGACTCCTCACTCCCTGACGAGATGACCACCTGGGAGGGGAGCCGGGCCTTGCGTCTCTGGCTTGTGGTGCGATCCCTGCCCCTTTGCTCCACAGCACCCTCTCTGCCCTCTTCATCAGTTTAAGCTGCAGACAGGGAGAGATAGAACACAAGCATCAGGGCACTGTACAATGGACTGATACACACATGACAGTTGCACATGAGTCACAGTGTAAAACTACAGACATGGCATCCCCAACACACATGTCATTTCAACTCACACACATGAGCAAATCAACATGAATCTTGCACCAGGCAGCACGGTCCATACACAAACAACAGCACAAGCAGCCGAAGGTGAGCCTGACATCACATTAGACACAGGGAGTGCACAACACATGCACACATGCCACCAGACTGACATGCATCTGTACATCTCCACCACTGCTGTGATAATGTCACCATCCATGTCACATCTGGCAATCAGCACCCTACATGTCAGTGTCACATGCATCCATGTTGCATCACAGTTATGTACTTGTCACATACACACACATGCACAATGTACACAGTGCAGATACATGCAGCAGGAACCCCCATCCATGTGTGACACCACAACCATGCCACAGTACATACACATAATTTTCACATGTGCGCACCCACAAATGCACTTGGCCAGCATGCTTGCCAACACATACAACATCGATGTGTCTCACACATGAGAGGAATCACATGTGGCTGGTTCACGTCCCTGTACATACGCATCCATACATGGCCCTACAAAGACATATGTTGAACCTGCACACTCCTGGCACACCACAACACGCACAGCGTCCAATCAGTAGGCATGTACACTTACTGCTCGATTCCAGGCGGGTCTGCCTCTCAAGGACCTAGACGTGGAGCGCTGGGCGTATGCGTTCCAGGACCCTCATTTGGTGGTCGGCAGGTGGCCCCGGCACCCCTTGGCATCCGCTGCATTCAAGAGGCGCGGGCCTTGTCGAGGGTCCTGGACCTAAAGTCCTCCCAGCGCTTCCAGACATGTTTGATGTCGCGGACTGCCACCCCCTCCTCGTGGATGGCAGTCACGATGTCCATCCAGATCCTCGTCCGTCCTTCATTGTCGGTGCACAAACTTCCAAAGAGGGCATCATACTGCCCTAGGACTTGCTCCACCAGGACACCAACTTCCCTGGCACTGAAGCTGGTGGCCCTCTGCCTCTCTGGCTGGGGGTTGCCAGTGGTGCCAAATGGTGTTGTGCCCGACATGGAAACCCCAGAGGCAGGTGTGGGTGGGCAACTGGGTCCTGGGGCTGGGCTGTGGAGCGATGGTATCCCAGTCGGGTGTCTTCTGTTCCAGCAGGGGTGGTCACAGCAACTGCACCCCTGGCTGACGTGCAGGCCGCAAATAGCAGGGCACGTGGGCAGCAGGCAGGCAGCAGCAGATGGCAGGTGGGAGCGTGCTCAGGGTTCTGGGGGGCAGTAATTCGGCCTTCTGGGTAGGAGCGTGGTCTTCCGTGTGTTGTTGCATGGCCAGCTTGATACGGAGTGATTTTGCACGTGAAAAAATTGCACGTCAGAATGAAATCCGAGGAAGGGCCCTTAGTGCATAAGCCCGTAAGTGACGTTACGTTACGTACCCGGGCATTCCCGGGCATTCCCCACTACACGGGGGCATAGTGAATCAGCACGTGACAAAACTGCACATCACTGTGCTTTTGGAGGAAAGGGCCTTAGCGCGTAAGCGGATAAGTGACGTTGCACGTGTGGGCTGGTTTATAAGGTAAGAGTATCATGCTATTTTTTTGTATGTGCTTTGTATGAGAGCAAGCGGGTGATTCTTGTACTTCTTGTCAGTTCACACGCGATTACTTCACAATGTTTCCAGTTCGTACTCCCTGATTCCTCAGACTGCGTTCTTTTCTTCTTTTGGCGGGGGTGTTGCCAATGCGCACACGCACTTCTTTTTCACCTTCTTTTTCAAGGCAGACGGTGAGTTACGCACGTATTTTCCAATTGTGGTTGCCCCCGTGTGTCGCATACCCCTTCAGAGGTCATTGTAGGCTGCGTGTAACACGCAAACACTTATTTTTGTGTTTCTGGGTGCCACAGCGTAGTGCGGGTTCATTTTTCCATGGTCTACCAGGGGGTTGTGGGCAGGTGTACTTTTGTTTTTGGAGTGCCTGTGCGTAGCGTGACCCGTCATCTTCCCCCAGGGGTCACAGACAGCCTTGATAGAGTACTAGGGTACGAATTCCATCTAGTACCCTACCCCTTTCACCCCAATTGCCCAGGACAATTGTTTACTGCAACTCCCATACGCACAACAACAGCAGTGCCATGGTTGGGAGGCGTCCAAGCAGTAAGGGAGGCAAAGGTGGCCGATCTCAAAGAGGTGGGCGTGGTGAGTGCGGTAGGGTACATGGCCAGGATTTGCAGGGTGCCCCTAGAGCCCCGTGTGTGGAGGTCCAATCGGGGCCACCTATGCCCCCCAATGGTTCTGGGAAACATAGTTGACACCATCCCAGCTCAGCCCTTGTTGGACAGGCCCATTTTGTCAACTGAACCGGCACAGGATGACTCCAAGGCTGACATCCAGGTCACCAAGTCTAAGCCACGTGTGGTGGTGAAAGTTGCTGTCACCAAGCCACGCGGATCTGGGGCAGCAATGTCATCTGCTGCCCCAAGTAGCCAGGGTGGGGAAGCTGCAGTAGCAGCTGCAGCTCAATCCACCCCAGCTCCGAGTCTCCCAGCCGGGACAGTGTCGGTCCAGGTCCATCACACTGACGTTGGCCCTGCCAACATCACCCTGCAGCCAATGCCTGCATCAAGACCTTTGGTCATTGTGCCTTTACAGACTGCAAGTACCCAGTCTACCTCTGCTTCTACCTCTACTGTCCAGAGCGGTGTAAGCCACTCAGGATCCGCACCACCTTCCAAGAAGAAGAAGAAGGGTTCTCTAGCACTACAGGCTGAGACCCCAGGCACGCTACATACTCCGGCACGTCAAGGAAGCCTAGCTTTAATGACGCCGAACTTGATACACTTGTGGCCTATGTGTCGGCACATAGCCGCGAAATGATGGTGACTGCAGGGTGCAAGACTACACCTGGTCAACGTAGGGCCCACTGGCAGACCATCGCGGACCACATTAGTGCCCTTGGATTTGTGAGGCGCACAGCTGATGATTGCTACAAGCGGTGGAATGACCTGAAACGCAGAGCAAAGAACAAGCTGGCTTCAAATCATGCCTCTACCATGGTGACTGGCGGTGGGTCTCCACCAGAGGACGACCAACTCACTGAACATGAGTCTGTTGCTGGAACCTTCATCACAGGGGAACAGATCCAAGGCATGGGAGACCTACCAGATTACGAAGCATTGTCCGGTGAGTGCCCATGCATGTGTGTGTAATCCATGTGTATGTTGCTTGGGTGACGTGTTCTAATTGAGTGCTAGGTGAGGGTGTTTAGTCCTGAGTGGTATGGGTCACCCATGTGCTTCCTCCAAACCATTCACCGCCCTTGGATTTGGGTATGACAGTATCCCTCTGACCACAGTAGCCAATTAGCACCACATTACTGCAGTTGCCCTTGAACTGTCATCTTGCAACAACATTGTTCAGAATGTTCAGTGTTCATTCAGCCTGATTGTATAAATCCTCACATTTTTGCAACACATTTTTCTGCCCTAATGCCACCTATGTGATATGCTTCTGTCATATATTACACCCCACAATGGGCGACATTTATTACCTTGTTTTGGGAATGATTTGCTCATTCAGGCTGATTGAGTAAGGGCCTGCTCACATTGATTTTTAGGGCATGTTTCAATGTGGAACATGATTGTCGTTTCCTGTCATGTTGAAGTGACCAGCAGTTGATGTATCCATCTGCCTGCCATCACTGTATAATTGTACACTGGATGTGTTGCAGTGTGTGGCACATGCGTATTTTGTCACACAATTTTGCTTTTTTCATCTCATCATGTCCATCTCACATGGCTGGGTGACAATACTCATTCATACGGCTGTACTTGTCAAATGTACTATGGCTATGCTACGTGCCATCTGTGTGCTGGCATGTGTCATGTATGTGGATTGCCCATGCCACTCACAGGCTAATGTGTGCTGCCAGTGCTATCCAGCATGCAGCACATGTGTTGCTTTTCCATCTTGGAGTCCTCAGTGTCTGATTTTTGCCTCCCCTTCCAACTCATTGACAGTGCATGCATGCCAGGGTTATAGTCATGTGGGACATGTGTAATTCATATACTGGATCTCTGGCTTGTCAGGCCTATGTGTGTGCTTTGGTGCTCATGCCTGTTTCCATTTGTTGTATTTCATGTTTTTGCAGGTGATGACGCACTTGATTCTGTTGAGGTGGAGGAGATGGTGCAGACCCAGGAGGAATCTCAGCCAGGACTGGGCACAAGTGGAGTATGTGGGGTGGTGGTGAGTGAAAACCCAATCCTCCTGCAGACCGTACTGTCCAGGGGTGTCTCTGGGTGCACCTCCCCAGATTTCTATGATTCAGAGGCTGAATCGGATGATGAGATTTATGAGCTGTCGCAAGTGAGTGTTTCTGGCAGGGATGCTGTTCTGTCCAACCCACCTGCACCGGGGGTAGACCCCTCTATGGGGATGTCAGTGTTGGTAACTCTGCCTTTGGCGGTTACAGATGCAGGGTCACACTCCACAACATCTGATCCTGTTCCTGGGCCAGCAGATCAGAGGGGGAATGCAGTCCTGCAGCCTCAGGCAGTGCCAGCACAGCAAGGTGCAGATCGCCTTGCCCCAAACAAGCGTGGTGCCTGCCGACGCGGTGGCCCTGCGCCACCAGGCAATACTGTATGGGAAAACTCCATGTACACTATAGCAGCACAACAGGGAGCATCGGTTGAAATGATGGCTCAGGCAATGGATATGGTGGCCACTTCCATTCTCCCCCCCTGAAAGGCAGATAGAACTCCAACAGCAGGCAACAGAGTCCATTTGCCAATCACACAGGGAGGACATGTTGGCATCCAACAGGGACCGACGGGCGGCACTGGAGACTCTGCGCGAAGCCATATCTGTAGAGTCCCAGGGCCACAGGAAAGCCATGATGTTAGAACTCCATTTCCTCAGGGAGAATCTGGTTGAACTTGAGGCTTCCCGAAATTTTAGGGCAGAACAGCAGCTGGAGCAGCTCACGCGTTCGCTCTCAGCTGAGATCCAGGTAACACGTGAGGAGATACGGGCATCACGCAAGGCCATGCATGCAGAAATGCAGGCAACCCATGAGGTGCTACATGTGGATCTCCGTACTATTATCCTGCAGAACCAGACCTTCCACACCCGCATGCTTGCTGCCATGGAGGACCATACCAGGGCTTTGCATGGGCTGCATCCATAGCACCGGCACCTCCTGATGTAGCAGCAGAGGGTGAAGAGAGAGACAGCAGTTCTCCCACATTAGCGTAGTCGTGCAGGCCATGAGCCCATGGAGGTATTTTTTTTCTCACAACATCCACGCAGGTGGGTGTTGGAGTGCACCCTGTCCTCGAACCTCCTGGTGGCCTTCCCCACCCTGGTCCACACATGGCCATTTTTGATTTTTGTATTTTTTTTTTTTTTTTTTACAGTGTGTTGCCCTGTGTGACTTCTGTGGGCATCCACTGTGTATTCCAGCTGGGCACATGCAGGCTTGTCCTGTCTTTGGGTTAGATGCTTGGGATCTTGACACGCACACCCGTTCTGCTTCCCCTTTCCATGGGCTTGCAAAGGGTGTGACCAAGTGACAGTAACTTACACAGTGACATTGGGCTCCCATGAGCTGTGTGGGCAGTCTGTAGTCAAAACTGTGTGTACATCCCTAGTGGGATTGTTGTTGGATTGAACACTGCATGGTGTATTAATATGTGCTTGTGCATCCATGTCTTTCTCCTTATTCACATGTACCTTCTTCATGTCTTTACAAGGCCGTCTCCTTTGCAGATGCTGTTCATGTTGTATGCAGTACACTGACACATTTGCCGGACAGCAACACTCTGCAGTTGGAAAGGGTCGATGTGCTGGCTTAGTCAGGTTGTGAGACTTGCACAACTTTGATTTTGTACTGTCGTATTTTGACACTGTTTCATCCTGTGTTGCTGTTCTGTGTTGCTTGTAAGTATTTGTTCATGTGTGCTGTTTCTTATTGATTACTGGGAGCATATTGTCTGTGGCCTGTTTACATTTGGAACAGTGCACTTTGTGACACTTGTGTCATGTGTTGTGCATTTATTTTGTAGCTTTCACATTGCATGACATGCCATGGTGTGTTGGGTAGCTGAGGTGGGGAGGGGTTGGGTGACATGGCACTATTTTCATGGTGTATTTTTCAAGGCGGTAGTAATTTCTGCAGCATGAATGTGTGTCTTTTTTTCTCACGGCATTGGTTGTATTTAAGTAGGTAGGGATGCACACAATGTAACACTGCCAGGTGACCAATCTCAGGCTGGTATGGTTGTGACAGTTGACTGTCCCTTATATCATCATCATTGATTGTCAGCTTGTATGTGCCAGGGCTGTGTGCACGCCACAGGGGTAGTATTTTAGGTGAAGTAATTAGCCACCAGCTGCGTACGGGCTGCCTCACTACGTGCCCTTTCACCTCTCATGCGCAGCGGCCGTGCATTTGGTTGGGGATGTGGGGGCACCACCATGACCACCCGCAGGCCCCGGCGGGTTGCAACGTTGTGGAGGACACATGCTGCCACTATGATCCTGCACACTACTGGGGGCGCGTATAGCAGCTGCCCACCAGAGCGGTCAAGGGAGCGAAAGCGTGAGTTGAGCACTCCGAATGTGCGCTCCACTATGCCCTGGGTTGCCACATGGGCTCTGTTGTATCTTACCTCAAGTGCTGAGGTGGGGTTCCAAATTGGAGTCATCATGTGGGTGCTCAGAGGGTAGGCACTGTCCCCTGGGGAGGTGATGATGGGTATCATTAGTGGGGTTGTGACGTTACTCTGTATCTGACATGCATGCACGTGCAGAGGCAATTATACTCACCAAGCAGCCATGTATCGCCATGCCGCCAAGCTTCTAGGTCCCGGTTTAGGGGTGACATTCTGAAATGAAACTATCATGGGTGGAGCCTTGATAGTTGGCATATGCTGAGGTGATGATTCCCTTGGCATCACATACTACCTGCACGTTGATGGAATGCCAGTGCTTGTGGTTTCTATAGATGTGCTCAGTTGCCCTGGGTGGACTTAGAGCCACATGGGTGCAATCAATGGCACCTAGCACTTTGGGGAAGTGTGCCACCCGTAAACGTCCTGGACGGCAGCCTGCATTTCTGCAGGTGTTCTGGGCATGTATATGTGCCTGCGGACTGAGGGGCGTGCAGTCAGTGATGGCCAACACCTGTCTGCGAACAATACGGACAGGCAGACCGGCCTCAGAACACTCCCATTTTGTTTCTTTACGAACATTTTAGGACACAGCCTGTGTTCTTAGAACAATTTCAACTTGCTTGCGAACAATACGGACAGGCATAGCGTCCTCAGGACACTCCCATTTTGTTTATTTACGAACATCCCAGGACACATAATATGTTCTAAGAACACTTTCATATTGCCAGCGAACAATACGGACAGCGTTGTCAGGACACCCACATTTCGTCCATTGACGAACATTTCAGGACACCGCATGTGTTCTTAGAACAGTTTCAACTTGCTAGTGAACAGTACAGACATACACCTCCATTTTCATTTCTTTACGGACATTCCAGACACCCGCGCTGTCCGCGGACACCTGAATTGCTTTTTACAAAAAAAAAAACAAGAAATGAATTAGGACACTATATAATAATTTTACTTTATTTTACATGTATTTTAAATTTATGACAGAGAAGGTGAGGCAGAAACTGAAACAAAAACAGGAGAATTAGGGGTTTCAATAGGATTTAGGTGAAGAAGGGATGGAAGTCTCATCAAAACGTTTTGGTCCATGTAGAGGGTTTGGGGATAATTGACTGGGATATGGTGAGGGGGACAGGTACATGTGGGACAATGGTAGGTAGTTGTTTGTTTGAAGTGATCCTCCACAAAGTTTTATAAATTAATCAAATTTGCCAAGAGTAGGTCAATTTTTTCTTCTATGTCCTGAAGAGTCTTATCCAATACAGCTTTTTCATTAGTATTTTCAATTTTTGTATGATCTGTACAAATAAAAATACATATGTTAAATGTATATAAAATAATATTAATTAATTGGTTTATATAGTAAAGTGTCTACCATTAGATTCACTATCTTCTGGCATTTCCTCACGTGGGAAATGCTCCTCTAGCCACTCCAGAGTACTAGACATTTCTGTGAGAAAGAAAACATAATATCATTCTTTTTTGTATCTAATACAGAAAGTTTACAAATATATGAGTAAAATGCAGTATGCTTACTATTTCAGGTAAGGTGTGTTCTGAGTGGTGTGTACATATGGTGTTGTTCTTAGTTGTGGAGTTTCTGTGAGTTAATCATGTTGGAAGCCTATCTTTCTTCTTTTTGGTATATTCCATTTTAGAAAATATTGTATTTAAATGAATGGTTAGTGTGTTATATATATTGGTTACACTTCTTATTTATTACTACATATAATGTGTATGTGTGTTGGTTTGTGAATTTGTAAAATGTTCATATGTTATGAAATAACAATTAAACATACCCCCCCCCAGACTTTTTGGGTAGTGGTGCTTGTGTCCGAACATGTCCGCGGACATTAAAAGAGTTTGCGGACATCAAATTCAGTAGAGGGGGTTCAGTATGTTCCATATTACATGTACATAAAGTCAGAGTCATTATTGTTAAATTGCGCTACTAAAAACCTATGAAATTCAGAGAAAAAACTTTGTTAAAGGGACGTTATGGTTAAGTTGCGCTACTAAAAACCTATGAAATTCAGTGAAAAAACTCTATTAAAGGGACGTTATGGTTCCAAGTAAAACCGAAAAACCCCTGAAATTTGCCAGTTATGGTAAGCTAAGCAACCATAACTCGTGCCACCACTGTGCACTGCTAACACTAACACCCACGACATCAAAGATGACATCACAAATGTCATTGATGACATCACTGATGACATCACACGTGTATTTACTTTTCATGAAATGTGTGTACAAGGGATTCCTATTATAATGTTGAGAAAAAACTGTCAAGGATCATTGGAATACATATCATAAGCTAATTAGTGCATTAAGCAATGCATAGATATAAATAGCATTATATTATGAAGTTCTATCCAGGATACTAAGCTACTCATGCAGAAACATAGGCATGTGTGTAGCATATATGATGAAGGTACAATATTCATAATGTTGATATGTTGAATAATGAAATGATAACTTCTCTTATTAGAGTTTTGCGTACCATGACATACGTAATAAGTAGCTAATAAAAGCCACGTATTACATGATTGCATTATTACAAACAAAACACAAAGAGACAATAACACATACAAATATGGGTATATACAGGGAAAGTGAAGTAAGCAAAAAAGCAGAAGTAGTAGCAGAAATAATTCATTACCTAACTGATTATCTTTATGCAAATAAATGATTGCTCTGATTCAAAGCTGCTATTTATCCTATGGACATGTATTACATGATGTGACTGGACCCTAAGGAAATTAGTGTGCGTACAATATATACAAATATAAGCATATACAGGGAAAATAGAGTAATTAAAAAAAACAGAACTATCAGAGAGTGCTGATAACTCTACTGATTATCTTCATGCACAGAAAGCATTGCTGTTTTTCAAGCTTGTGTCTTCCCATATGTATATGTTTCATATGATATGACTGGACCCTAAGGGAATTACTGTAAAAACATACTTGAAGGATAAGTCTACAAATATAGTACGTTTACAATTTTTAGTTCATGACTGTTACTGAAGAAAACCATGTGGCCTACATATGTCAGAAAAGGAAAAAAGAGGGAGACAGACATGTGATGTCATCAGTGATGTCATCAATGACATTTGTGATGTCATCTTTGATGTCGTGGGTGTTAGTTTTAGCAGTGCACAGTGGTGGCACGAATTATGGTTGCTTAGCTTACCATAACTGGCTAATTTCTGGGGTTTTTCGGTTTTACTTGGAACCATAACGCCCCTTTAACAAAGTTTTTTAACTGAATATATATCTTTGTTTTCCTTCCTGATGTACTCACACCAATAAAGAAAATGTGTTGCCAGGAGTGCTGAGGAGTTTCTTTCCACTTTCTTTTGCTGCAAGGATACTGGTTCTCGATTGCAGCTGCTCTCTGGAGTGCATTCCACCTGCTGTCTTTTTTTAAAAGGCATTCTTCTCATATATATATATATATATATATATATATGTAAACACATGGAGGAAAAAACGAGTTTAATGGAAGGTAAAAAAAATGTAAATACACGGCAAAAACACACAGCAGACAAAACAGGACGCCTAGTTTCAAAAATGTATCAAACTACAAATTCCAGCCAGAGAGGTGTTTAAGGCTGAGAATATCATAGCACAATAATGCCCAAGCACTCTAGACCGCTTTGGTGAAAACATATATATTTTATTTCTTCATTGCAATAATGAGCATCAGTGTTAAAAAATTCTTATTCAATTCTATGCAGACCAGGTAAAAAGCATGATGAGTACCTCACCGGGTGGAGTTCGCCACACGTTCCGCTCTATTCAAAGAGCTTCGTCAGGCTATTTGTAATCCATTATAGTGGCCATGTATTTATGGTTAAGTTGCTGTTTCCATAGGAAGAGCACTTTTTGGGTGGCTTATAACTTCGCTCTCCCTCGACGAATCCTCACCAAACTTTGCTGAAAAAGTATATGGCCCACTCTGAATTCCTTTGCAAAGTTCGATGAGGTTTGGTCCAGGGGGGGAAAAGTTATAGGGGGGTCCCAAATTTTTTTTTTTTTTCCCATAGACATAGTGGGAAAAAACTTTGCTCACGCCTACAGCCCAAACCGCTGAACGCATTGACACCAAATGTGTGGCAGGAGCGGCGGCTTGGTCCTGAAAGCATGCTTTTTTTATTTTGTGTAAATCTGTCCAGTAGTTTCTTTTTAAATGATCAAAATATAAAGCAAAAAAATTAGTGATATCTATGTCCGCTCCGCGGACTCACTTTCCTGTTCGGTCCGCCGGCTGGCCTCTGATTGGCTGTGCTGTCCGCGGACTGGCCTCCGATTGGCCAGAAAAATTCACTGACTTTTGCGTAGTCCGCGAACACCGGGACGCGTCCGCTGATTGGATGGTGAGAAAACGTGAAATGCATCTGTTTTCTTGAAACACCCGCCCTATTGGATTCGCAGACTTTTTTGGGGTCCGCAAACGGCACAGTGAAAACTTTTTTTAAAAAGCAGCATTTCACTTGTCAAACTCCACAAACAATCTCTGGGGAGGTGGAGGAGGTGAGGATTTGATTGAATATGGCCGTAAGGATCCAAAAAACGGGTTGTTTCACCCCCCGAAGGTCTGCAAACACTCTGGATGTCTGGGACAGTCCTGTGGTGTTCTCGGACACTTCAGATGTCCTAGGACATCTGCACCTATTTCTGCATTACAGGGTTGGGGAAAAGCAGTTTTTGGATGGCTTATAACTTTTGTGCCACTCATAGAAACTGCATGTAATTTAGCAATTTTATTCTAGAACTAATCCTGAATGGTTTTGCAATTTTTTGGGGGGGATTCTGTCAAGAAGGGGCAAAATTAGAGGGGGGGGTCCCAAAATATTGTAAAGACATATAAATGTGGGGTCATTGGATGAATCTGCACAATATTTGGAAAAGCGATTTTGGATCTAGATATAAATGCTTTTCTAAAGTTTGTTGGGATTTCTCAAGAGGGGGCCAAATTAGATGGGGGTGTCTCAACATTTTTTGATGGTTTATAACTTTGTTACTATTTGACAAATGTGGACAAATGTTTTGAGAAAGATTTTAGACCAAACCTTCAATGTTTGTGTAAAGACTGAATGGATTTTGTCGAGTGTGGGCTAAGTTATTTGACTATTGTATGTACATTCATTTTGACACTTTTTAAAAAATAAAACATGGACGGATTTCGGGCAAACTCGTGAGGAGCATTGGCAAGGACCTTAAAGCATGGTTTTGCAAATGTGCCTGAGTTTTATTTTTTGACAAGTGTAATAATGTAGGTACAAAAAATAGTCATATACCTTTGGTGACTGAGGTATAGCCTGTGGCCATGGGCAGTAGCCAGATTATCTGGGTCATGGCATAAGGTTATTGCACAATCTGGCTACTGGCCATGACCGCTAGGGACGGAAAATGGTGTTAAATTGGCAATGTCTACCTGGGACTGGCTATGTGGTAAAGGTATTCGAAGGTAGGATAGGTTTGAAAGGGAAAAAAAGTGCTTGTGGTAATATGTTCATAGGGTTTTGCGGGCTGCCATGGCAAGGGAAGAGGGGCTGTGTATGGAGCCCCGCCTTCTCTTTCCATGTTGGCTGTCTTAGAAAAGGATTTTCCTTCCTACAGCGGGACGCCGCCACAGGAAGAATAATCCTTCCTTCTTACAGCAGGACGCTGCAGGCATCCCGCTATAGGAAGAAAAATCTTTGTTTTAGCACCCTTGGTTCCGCTTTGGGAACCAGGGGTGCTAATGGCCTTTGTCAGGGGCTGCAATGAACGATAATGGTCCGTAGCCCTCCTTATTTATTTATTTAATTATGTATTTATTTATTTATTTATTTATTTATTTATTTATTTATTTATTTATTTATTTATTTATTTATAACACACCAATGCCCGCAGACTGTGTGGTAATGTTATGTGTGGTTACAGAATTTGTTGAGGAAGATGAGGTGGAGGAAGACAGCAAAGACGAGATACCTCGTCCTTGGCACTTAAAGGGTTAAGATAAATAGAAGTTTTGATAAAATTCTTCCAACTATCTACTGTGTACTATATCGGTAATGGATAATGAGTACGAAAAGGTGTCGGAGGTGTGCAAGGGAAATTTTGAAGTTGAAAGTTCCTAGATCAGTAGAAAATGCAGTTCCGAACTGTCCGCGAAGGACGGATATTATCGTCAAGTTCTCGGACATGTCATCATGCCGCGTGCCAGCGTATGGTCATGTGGCACTGTCCGGAAGGTCCGCAATGAAGTTAGATGTTCGTAGATATCTACGGATGCAAAACTAGTTGAAATAGTTGAAAAAAGTGTATAGAAGTGTTAACAACGATTCTAGAAGGTGGGAAATGGCAGAGTTTTAACGTGACACTTTGTAAATTGGACACAAACATTGTTATATTTGGTAAGTATGATATTAGTAAGTTGTAGGAAAATAGCATGCACTGGTAAAAACCCATGAAATTCACAGAAAACATTTTGTTAAAGGGACGTTATGGTTAAGTTGGACTAATAAAAACCTATGAAATTCAATGAAAAAACTTTGTCAAATGGACGTTATGGGTAAGTTTCACTAATAAAAACCTATGAAAATCAGTAAAAAAAACATTGTTAAAAGGACGTTATGGTTACAAGTAAAATCAAAAAACCCCTGAAATTCACCAGTTATGGTAAGCTAAGCAATCATAACTCGCGCCACCACCGTGTACTAACACCCAGGACATCAAAGATGACATCACAAATATCATTGATGACATCACTGATGACATCACATGTCTAGCCCCTTCTATTCTGTTCACTGCCATTTCTAGGCCAGGTGGGTTTATTTACTGACAGTCAGAAATGACTGGGACCCTACTTAAACTCCCCAAAATGTTGATAACATATTGTATTTGAAAGGTACATGTGTATACTGTTTTCTTTTTTAATACAACTATCAAATGGACTGCTTTCAGTGAAAACTATTATGTTACTGCCAGCTTCCAGTAATTTTACAGTCGTTTCCATAAGGTACCCTATCCAGAACTACATTCAATGCATGATATTCCTTAACCTGATGAAGTTTAAACTGAACTTTTTTTTTCCTTTGACAATTAGTGGGCGTTTCTTTTCCAATTATTTCACTCTACACCATCTGATGAAGAAGTCCATGGGACTTCAAAATCTGATGATTTATTCAATCTCCTCGTAATTTCCTCATAATGTTTCCAGAATGCCTGAAAAAAAATTAATGTGACAACACATTAGCATTCATGAAGTCATTGAATCGAAAGAATTTAAACACCACCTTGACATTTTCTTTTTTTAAAACACTGAATTCGATCCAGAGAAGAAGCACTTCAAAGAGGAAGAAGACCATTCATAATTTGCCTTCTCGAACATCATCATGCTTGGGTAATAATACATGAACCTTCTCCAATAAATTTCCAAAATATACAAGGATACAATATATATTTTGGCACACTGCACCAGAAAGACAGTGTGTAAGAGGAAGTGAATTCCAGCACTGAAGTGCAAATTGCGAATTGCCCAAAATGGTCTCAAACATGACCTACTGGATTTGGCCAGGTGATCGTCACAGTGATCATCACAGACAATGAAGGAAGCACCCACGACTTCACATAGCCAAAACAAAACAAAAGAGGTGATGGGTGGAAGGTTCTGAATTAACCTGAACCTCTGGCATTGCACTGGAGCACCCTCCAGACCATCATTCTTCGGCTGCCAAGCCATTACAAAAGGGGAAAGACCATATGCAAATCATGCTTGTTTCCACCCCTAAAGAGGCAGTGCAGTTCAAATTGCTTGGTTAGATACCTTCTGTATGAGACCACAAGCATCCCTAAACATGTACCGATCTCATTGGGCCTCATCAGTGAGGAGTACCTTGGGTCTTTAGACCCAGCAGGCACGAGACCCACGTCTGGGCATACACGTCCCACTCGGGGTGACAAAAGCAAAAAAACAGAGTTGTTGGCTGTAAGGTTTATCATTAACCTCTGGCATTGCTCTGGGCATCCATCCAGACCACCGTTCTTCGCCTGCTAAATCATTACAAAAGGGAAAATACCATATGCATATTATGTTATGTTAAGTTGATTTAAACTAATGTTAACTTAGCATAGATAATGACTGAAGGGGAAACTGAGTATGATCATACATATGATATAGATGACATCCGAATAAGGGTGAAGAAGGATGGTCGAATCATACCCCTGCTCCCCCTCCCACAAGACACATGACCCGGAAGAAGAACCGTAAATAGCATGATCACCCATACCATTTTGGATCAGTTCCTAGTGCTCCTACACCAGATAAGTATGCAGAAAGGTACGCACTGCGCCAACCCTATAGCCCAGGATGAGCGCAACCATTAACTAGAGTGCACAAGGAGCCTCAGGATGCAGCTCAGGAGACCGCAATTGACAGTCTCAGCTAAAAGCACTGAGAAGCTGAGCTGTTGACGCCATTAGAGATACCATGACATAGCAGGGTTAGACATGAAGCGCACGTGCCATCCGCACATCGGGAGTCACTCACGCACTTGAACTTATTTTGTCATTAGTTTAATCGCAGCTACACAGAAACCACAAGAAGCAAGAGATCCTGAACATGCTTGCAGATGCCTACATGCAACTAACCTAATGGAACTGCAGGAGCACCTGTGGGACCTGAAACAGCCAATGTGGCGGTAACCTATGGAGAACTATAGAATAAAAGAAACTCATAGAAGCCATGTCATGACTTAGGAAAATCACTGCAGGCCAAGGCCCTCAGCAGGCAGCACAGAGGAGTAAACATGTGAGACAGGTATGGCTGCCAAGGGCACCAAGATACGAGTGACATTCCATTCCCTGAACTACAGTAACACCAGCCACAGTAAATCCAAATAATTCTCCATAAATTCAGACTAATTTGGAGCAGCAGAGCTCAGAAACACAGTCTCTGGACACGTGACCAGCCAAGTAGATGATGAGTCGAAACCAGCAGCTGGGAATGAAGAACACTCTCATGCCGCCAGACAAAGGCGACGAGTGATGCATGATAAGAATGAGCACTCTCATAGCCTTTGGTGGTGCACACGAGTTACAATGCAGACACATAGCTATACTTGTTACCTTGGGAAGGTACACCTCGACCTAAGAACCATTTCAAATCCCAGGCCTGGGGAGACCAGCTCTAGCCAATCACAATTTAGGACCCTAGGGGGGAGGGGTAGCAACAGGCAACAAACTGATGGTAAGACCCTAAAATTGCAACATTGTAGAGTATTTGGATAATTGGGATGTGCCACACCAGCCACCTGACATGAAAGAGCCAATGAACTAATATGTATAAGATGCTCTATAGGGGACTAGCACTCAGCACCCTATCCTGAGACGCAATAGGTTTTCTGGAGAAGGGCCCAGGTTGTGACGTCTTCATGAAGCAATTTTCCATCAAAACTGGCCTGCGAGCCACAGCTCACTGAGATGTCCACCGATTCTCCTGTCCCTGTACTGATCCCTGTTGGTTTTGGCTGTAATAAAGCACAGTTTGAACTTGCTGTCTGTCTGGGCCTGCGTTCCTTTTGGGAATGTTAGGCCTTCCATGAGTTTGGAATCCTCATACTCATATTAGACCTCAACCTACCTAGGAGTCGTTTTGGAAATCATCCTGTCTGAGTTCGGGAAGTTGTCCAGGCAGACCAGGACGGGGAGGCGAGCGTCTTGACAGGAGAGTCAGCAGCTGAGTAGTCAGTGCAGCACTGTACGGAAGTATTGCTCCAGACTGACAGCATTGGTGGGTTTAAGAGAGGGTGCTGAGCATTGGGAGGTATTGTGTATTATTATGTAGTGTCAAAGTGTTGTCTAGTATTGGTATAGTGAGTAGGGATGAAGATCGGATGTGGAAGTCCTTTTTTTTGTTTCTTGTTAGGACATATTCGGTCTTCGAGGTAAAGGTTCTGATGAGCAGCATGAACTAAATAGTTGAGAGGATTCGGATGATGAGAATTTTGTAACAAAGTATTCCTGTGGGTTGGGCATTTTAGCTCGGTTCATAGATGATGGTATTCCCATGAGGGCTAGCTGGAGCTATCCTAGATTGCAGAAGGTGATTTGACTGGTTAAGTCTCCTGGAGAGAGGTGTTTCACATGTTAAGCGACGCAACGGTGCAGTTCGATCACAAGAGAAATTTGGCATACTCTGCCCTAGAGAGGCAGGAAGGCAGCTGTGGGGTTTGTGTGGGATTGGAGTAACGGGTCATTGTTGGGCGTATATGATCATCTACCTGCATTGGGATTTAGTTTGGTGACGTCACCCTTAGGTTGGCGCATAGGACAGAGAGTTTTGATGATGAGGAACTAGTGTTGTGAACTTGGGATTGCAGGCAAGGTGAACCAGTGGCATTGCACGGAAGATAAATGGGCATAATTGTGGTGGTGTGCCAGAGAAGGCAGCAAGTATAAAGGCAGGGCATTGTGCGCAGCACGCCTGATAAGGTGCAGAGCTAGAGAAGCTCGTAGTAATTGACAAATTGTTCTTATTGTGTTTCTAACCCCTATTCCTGAACAGATGATTATCGAAATCCTCAACTTGAGGTCAGGTAAAGGAGGTACAATAATTTATCAAGGGAATAGTGGGGGGATGTTACTCCCCTTCAGCATTTGTGTAAAACATTACCACCTTACAATGAAAAGCTGTGTAAGTACAGCATAGAATGGTCAAAAGGTACTGAGGGTAAACTGACAAAGCCATGGCCACCATGTGGGAGTTTCTTCAAGGACGTGCAGCAATCGCTATTGACACATGTACAGGGTGCTTATAATGGGAAGAAATTGGCAAAATGCATGGCTACATTTGAATTGTGGCGCATGTTCCAGGAGGGAGAGGGGGAAGTGGTGAGGCATCAGTGGATGCTAAACGAGCTTGAGGTGAAGGAAGAAGGGTCTCACCCTTTCGCACCTCCCTCTCCAAGTGTAATATCTGATGACACAGACGTTGAACAGGGGATGTGCCCAATTAGAGAATTTAGGGCAGCAGAGGGGTACTCAAATCTGTCAAACAAGCCACCACCATACACTAACAAGGACAAGCAGAAAGGCTCAGGACAGCCAGTTAGTGGTGCAGGAGTGAGCGAGGAGGGGCTACAGAGAGTGAAGGAAGAATTTGAGGGCATAATCCTGAACAAGTGGATAGCCGCACAGGTACTCCTAAAGCTGAAAGGGGAAAAGCCTGGGGAGGTAGAAGGGGCAACAGAGGCAATAGAAAATCTGAAGAGGGACCAGGAAATGGCAGACTGGCAGAACTAATGGAAGAGGAAGATAGAAGGGAGAAGGACAGGGAAGTGAGATTAGAATGGGAGGACAGAGAGAGGAGAAGAGAGGAAAAATTGGAGCGGGAAGACAAGGAGAGGAGAAGGGAAGAGGAAAGGGAGCATCTGGAGAGAGAACACGAAGAAAGAATAGAGAGGGATCTAAAGGAGAGCAAGAGGGAAGAAATGGAGATCAGGGAGAAACAGGAGAGAGAGATGGAGAAGGCAAGGAGAGGCGGAGAGAGGTAGCAGAGCAAGAAAAATGCAAGTTAGCAGAGGGGGAACAGAGGAAGTTGCAGTTGAGTAGGCTGGCGAGAGTACTAGCTCGCAAGGAAGAAGACAAGCGGGTAATGAGGGCAGTAAAGACGCAGGTAACAGTAGATTGGCAGAGAAGCAGGCGTGAGGAAGAGAGACAAGTTGAGCCAGATAGTACTAATTCACAGGGCAGGAGCGTGGCAGCAGACACTGGAAGAGGCCTAGGGACCTGGACAGGAGGCAGCAAATACAATTTAGTAGACATTGATCCTAGCAAGAAACCCAACACTGAATTGACATCAAGGAGATTAACCTTTTCTGATGGTTTCTGTAGCAATAGGGACATAGGATCTGACAATGTCGACAGACACAGTGGGGACGGGAGTTGGGAGCAGAGCAGACCCCACTCCATGGTGATAACCAACTGGGTATCCTGGGAGTTTATGTCCCATGAACGAGGAGAAGGAGGGGCCAAGACAGAAGAACAAGCAGAGCAAGTGAACAACAGGTCCACCACACATAACACATATGTCAACATCTACCAGGTCAAAGAAGGGCGGAAACTGCAATAGCTTTTTCAAGGGGTCAACTGTCTAGAGTTTATGATGAAAGCAAATGAGTGCCCAGACTACAACCAGTAGACATATGTGCAGACATTGAAGATGAGAGAGGGCCAATACAGATCATACAGTACCGAAGGACACAGGAAGAGAGGGCAACATATTCGCAGATGCCATTATTAGAGAGGAGAGGGGCGAGACCACAGCATTGGATTTGGAAACACACAAATAAGGAGAATGTGAAGTGCAGGTTGCCATCCTTAAGCGCGGGAGCTGGGAAATGGATTTATGACTTGGAGAAACTGACAGTTGGTCACAGACTGGTAGTGGGTGACGTGAAGGGATTTTTATTTTCGATACTGGCTGATGCAGCTGATGACATATGGAAGAGGGCAGGGTTTGCAGGGGTGACAATACAGAACACAGACATGATGGGTCACCATTTGCCAATTGTAGAGCAACAGTGTGGCAAGAATTACAAACACAGTACCCAAACATGTCAGGCATTGGGGCGATTACATCACACAAAATGAAAGATGATGAAGACCCAGCATTTTGGCGCCTTGAAATGTGAGTACCTTGGGACAAAACGATAACTATCCATTATCACATCTTAGTGCAGGGATTACCAAAACCGTTACAAAAGAATCAGAGGAAATTGGTGGGGATGGAAGCAAAGTGATGGCCAGAAATACAGCTCATGATAGTACACCACTGTAGGCTGTGGCAGGAAAAGGTTAAGCAAAAATAAGAAGAGAGAAAGGCAGATGAGGCCAAGTTAGTGCAAACAAAGCATTCCAGGTATGCAATGGAAGGGGTGGTAATAAACAGCTTCACCCCACTGGCACCAGCACCTCAGCAGCAGTATCAACAACCAGAACCATTTATACCCCCATGAGAGGAGAGTAGATGGGGCGGGCAGCCCACAACAGGGATTTCGAGGAAGAGGAGGATTTCAAAGGGGGCATGGCTTCGAGCCACACCTGCACCACAACCAAGTAGGGTTTCGGGGCTATGGACAACAGATGCAGCCAGGCCCAGGTGACGCATCATGGGACATTCCAGGACAGGGGAGGGAACCACCACAGTGCTGGAACTGCAAGAAACTAGGACACATCTCTAGAGCATGTCAGTTCAGAGGATCACAACAGAATTGGGGAGATCAGGGACAGCAGAATGATCAAGGAGGGCAGGAAGATTATTATATGTAGGGTCTGCAGCAGCAAGGGCAGATGCAAGACTCCTACCAGCAGATCGAACAAAAACAGGCACAGGCAAAGGCACCAGCACAACCAAAGGTACATATGCAGGCACCACAAATAGTGGAACCATTACCAAGGTAAATGCAATCACCACAGATCCGGGGAACAACACAGCAGCTCACACAACTACAGGATGACATCCCACAAGAGCCCATGGATACCGTAAAGATGGTGCAAATCAGACAAGTTGGAGGGGTTACCATGGTGTGGAACAACCCCTTTACAGTCAACTGACTATGTTCCCTCAATAGGACAGCCCACAGATGAACTTGATGTGTCTCATCCTGTCAATTATACCCAACACTGCGGAGGAACCAAGCATAGGTATGGTGATAGGTGACAAAACGTGTTCCTTTCTTGTTGACACTGGTGCGACTAGGTAATGTTCAGGTGATGCCATGAACACTCAAGGATTCGCTGGGGCTCGAGAAGTGGTTCCTTTTACTGATAACATCTCCTTATCAATAGGAGATCATGACTTATCACTACCCTTGCTTTTCTCTCAACAGACACCTGTGAACATATTGGGATGAGACATCATGAGCAGACTGAACATGACCATTTCCATCACAGACAAGGGCATAATAATAATAATAATAATAATAATAATAATAATAATAATAATAATAATAATAATAATAATAATAATAATAATAATAATAGGTATCTGAGCGCTGCTTATTATTATGGTGTGTGGTGCTCATATATCGATCTCAGAAGGATGAAAGGCTGACGTTGGCCCCGCCAGGATTCTAACCCGCGTTAGCAAGCTCTGCACGGATGTCAAAGCAAGCTCTCTACTTGCTGTGCCACTTTTCCGGCTTGAAAAGTGGCACATAGTATGCTCAATACCAGGCACACACATGTTAAATGGAAGACAGATTGTTCAGGCATATTGTGGACACACGGTACTGAGGGGGGTACCAATGGACACAGAGATGTTTCAGTATGGGACTGACATTGCCATTGCACGGATGCTAGGCATTGCAGGAAAGGTATGGCGAGTACCAAACGAGTACCTATTCAGGCCAGAGACACCATTAGATGAGCCAGAGGGAACAATAGTGTCCATTGAGATTGAGGCAGTGCTGGCATGAGAGGATTGGATTGCAGTGCTACAGATGTCACAGGGAGAGCATGGAGATGCATTGTTTCAGTTGCAGAGGAGTGCAGACTAACAATAGTTACAGATGATGAACTATTTGGAGAAGAGAGACTGGAATTGGAAATGATGTTTTAAATGAGTGTCACATTCTGGTTACAGATCCATTACAGGGAGGTACCACCGAGAATGGCAATGGCACAGGAGGCGCCAACCATATTCTGGGAGGAGGACATGGCCAAGGTCCCTGATAGTTTATGGACCACTAGTCCTTGTGACATGGGGTGCATACGGAGCATAGGGAGAGTGAAGATTAAACTGAAACCAGGAGCAATTTTGCCAAGGTAAAACAGTATCCCCTGACCAAAGAGGCAGTTGAAGGCATTTATGAAACAATCAACGCCCTCATTGAGAGAGGCATACTGGTGCCATCAGAATCTCCCTGCAACACTGCAGTGTACCCCGTGCGCAAGGCCAATGGGGGGTCATGGAATTTTTGCAACAATGCAGCTCCCAGCTTTCTTAGGTTGACATGCTAGGTTTATTACCAGCTTCATTGGTATCTTTACAAGCAGTCAATTAGGTTATATATAAGTTACATATATGACAATAAGACACTGGCAGCCCATCACCCAGGCAGGTGGCTCACCAACTGACCAGGTTAGAACATTCACCCATGCATTCCATCACTCATGCATAAACACTCCACATGACATCACAACATTCCTTCTGCAAAGCCAAGCCATACACAACACATCTCCTCCCCTTACATTGCACATCACACACAGCAAAGCATTACACAACACATCTCCCCTCTTCCGACAACAGCGCAAGACAATACCCAACACACCAACACGCACACCAACATAAGACATTCACACCGACTCACATCATTGGGGCTTGCACGAAACACGTGATTTAACAGTCTACACTCACATTATACCCGATGCACTGGCCAGGCACACTGGGACTAACAACCAATATCATTGTCACACTCCGGACCCTGATGAGGGTGGAAAGAGTCATGAAAGGGCACACAGTGCAGCTAAACTCAGCCGCATGAACGGCTGAGTTTAGCTGCACCGTGAAAAATTAAGAAGAACACTATTTGTGGTAAATAAACCACAATGTCGGGTAATGTGCGACCATTCAATGCCTAATACCACAGACACGCCCATACCAACACCAGGGGCGCTACCACCCATACACAGATACCCCTCACCATGTGTGACTTATGCTGCAGTCACACCACTACACCCACTGGGGGCGCTACCACCCAAATACCAAACCATTCACCTTGCATGACTAACCTCAGGCACGCCCAGACAATTGTTGGCGCTACCACCACACACAGTCATTCGTGAGATAACCATGCACAACCTCATTATAGTCATGCCCCAACATAACTGGTGGTGCTACCACCAAAAACACACGCACACTGTTTAACCATGCTTGACTCAACACAATCACGCCAATACCAAACTGGGGGCGCTACCACCCAGATACCATACCATGTGGCACTACCTCTCAATACCCTTGTGGCCTACCTATCCACATCCATACTGAATATTAGGCTGAAGGAGCTATGCCCAGCAACCACATTGAGAGGTAAGACATGCTGACCTGGCACTCACACCATCAGCACCCATACTTATAAATTTCATATAAGCTTCACCCAAAACCAAAAACATGGGAGGCGCTACCCCCCCCAATAACCAGACAATGATATCCACACCCATGCAAGGAAATTGAAGGCGCTACCCCCAATCTCACTAAACTCCCGGATCAATACAGATGTTCCATACTGTAGCTCATACATCACATAACACAATATGCAGCACACATTGCATTGTTCTATACATTTGAATTGATGCACTCCTTAAGACATTATATATATCATGAAGGCCAAACCAAATCCACTCCTAAAAGTCCATGTCTTCATGGGACAACGTAAATGCTGAAAATCCTCAAAGAAGTCAAAAACTAAAAATTCGGGAAACCCCGACTTACAAACTCATTTTGGACAATAACATACACCTTACTCCATACTAAAAGTACATATCGCCTGCTGCGACCTTAAACTGCAAATCCTCAAGAGTGTTACATCTAAAACACACTCATCACATCCAAACCATACCCATCCATATTTAAAAGTAAAACACCACATACCACTGAACACTATCCATGCACAAAGAGTAAATCAAAGCACGAATTATGCACAAAAGGATAGATAAGGTAATTCTCCTCGAATCCTTAGGAGAAATGACCCGACATCATCTTGCCCTGTTCCAAACTACATGGACCTGTCCCACGTTGCACCAGTCCAGACTACATGGATCTGTCCCACGCCGCACCATGGTCCTGGTCATCCGCTACTACAAAACAACTCTGGTCGGCCTCACAGCATTCTGTATACAGATGAGCTCCATTATTCCCCTTGTTCCATTCCAAGACTTGAATGCGAGAAACCAAGCCGCCTAACTGTCCATAATCCGACGCCGTTTGGTAGATCCTTATGGCAACCACTCCTAAGATATCCTGCTCCTCGTTCCTCAGCCACCTACAGAGGAGTGCAGCCCTCGATTGGTTGATGCTCCACTCCTAACCCAGCATGGGCTTGGCAGAAGTACACTTCCTGGTTACGTCCAGGGACGTCATCGGGTCCTTTACTCGAATGTTACTGTTTACTTTGTTGTGCGCATTTATCGAATGCGGACCAGTGGACACGCTGACCCACAGGAGGTAAGAGACTGCAGAATGCTGTGGGAATTCCCTGCTTCCACCAACTCCCCCCTGCATCGCCATGACATCACTATTTGTAGACGGACAACGGACCGGTACAGGCCATGTCTCTCCAAACCGTCAGCTTACCACTGGCTCACAGTGTTAAGCATCAGCCACGTCCCCATGCCGTACACTTTTCCAGCGCACGTCATGGTCCCTCAGACACGATTGCAAAGAATGTCAGTCCACGTCTACTATTGACAGGATAGCCACTTGGGAACGTGCACAGCGCATATTCCCATTACTCGTAAAGAAATAGTTTACTTCTAAAGCTTATGGGCACCGCTTTTTCACTATATAGCCCAGTTTCTTCCTTTTTGCACATCTCAGTACAGCATTTTCCACAGGTGACACCGCACTAAGTCCACATTCTCCACATAACCACTGAAAAAGGTACTGCCCCTCCTCTGCATCTGGGCAGATCCTTCCCTCTTTTTGGTATTATGGGGAACTATCCAGCAGAGCTCTTGAATACCACTACCAGATGACAGACCCGTAATCCTTCCAATACCGGGGTGCTCCTCCTCCACCTTTTTTCCCGCTCTGGGTGATGGGCCTTACTTCATTTGGGGGCAGTGCTGTCCTTTTCTTCCTCCTTCATGCACCCCCCGCAGCAGGGCATCAGCTTTGCACGCATAGACTCTTCTTTTGAAAGACCAACTTGTCGCTGTTGTAACGATGCAGCTCCCAGCTTTCTTAGGTTGACATGCAAGGTTTATTACCAGCTTCATTGGTATCTTTACAAGCAGTCAATTAGGTTACATATAAGTTACATATAGGACAATAAGACACTGGCAGCCCATCACCCAGGCAGGTGGCTCACCAACTAACCAGGTTAGGACCCATGCATTCCATCACTCAGGCATAAACACTCCACATGACATCACAACATTCCTTCTGCAAAGCCAAGCCATACACAACAATTTTATTCAGGATTTAAGACCTTTAAACTAAATTGTAGAAACAGAGTATCCAGCAGCAGAAAATGTGGCAACAATCTAGTGTAACATTCCAGCGGAATCCATCTGCTTCACAGTCATTGGGCCTCATTCCGAGTCCGGCGCTAACCAATGGCGGTAGTAGCGCCTTGGTCGGCACCGGACCCGTACCGGCACCGCCCTGGTGGAATGGGAAATTACCGCCCTATTCCGAGTTGACCAGGGCGGTAATTTCCCATTCCCCAGGGCTCTTCCCCATTCCCAAATGAGCCCCCATAGGACTCAATGGGAATGGGGAAATTGCAAATAACGGTGACCGTACTTTACGGCCACCGTTATTGGCTAAAAGGCCCCTTTGCGCCATCGTCCCTAACACCTGCTAAAAGTAGGCGTTAAGGACGAGGGCGCAAAGGGAACTCGGAATGTGGCGGTAAAGGATTAGCGGCACCGGTCTCATTAACGGTGACCGGTATCCCTTACCGCCATACTCGGAATGAGGCCCATTGACCTGAAGAATGCATTTTTCTCAATACCGGTACACCCAGACTCACAATATCTAACCAGCTTTATGTAGCACAACCAGAAGTGGAAATATACTTGTTTACCACAAGGGTACTGTGAGTCACCATCCATCTTTAAGAGGGTGATTCAGATGGATCTAAGTAACATTAAAACAGAAAGCACAGTCCTACAGTATGTAGACGACATTTTGATTTGCAGTGAGACAGACGATCAGTGAAGGCAGGACTGAGTACACATGCTGACAGTGTAGCAGACAAGGTATACAAGGTGGATAAGGCCAAACTACAATGCTGCCAAAAGGAGGTACTCTACATTGGACAGATGATATCAAAGAATGATAGGCACATTGCCCCACAGAGAGCAGAGACAATACAGAACATGCAACGTTTCTTGGGGTTGTGCAATTATTGCAGAACATGGGTTTTCGAGTACATCAGATACACAAATACACTATTGACTGCACTGAAGGAGACACTGACATGGACCATGGACATGATTGAAGCCACTGAGGAGCTGAAACAGGCAATATGTACCACTGCAGTGCTAGGGAACCCAGACTACAAAAAGGAGTTATTCCTGTTCACATACATGGACGGTGTGGTCATGAAAGTGGTACTGACTCAGATGACAAGCATGGGCCATAAGACAATTGCTTACTACAGTGGACAGCTTGACCCAGTGATTAGAGGACATTACCCATGCAAACATTAATTGGCTGCAGCAGCTTTTGCAGTGGAATAGTCATCAACAATGACAATGGTATGCACTACTACCCTGTACGTGGAGCAAGCCCTCTTTGTGATTCTGCAAGAGTACACTGGCCACACAGAGAGACTCAGGTTACGAGGTGATGTTATCAAAGCCAGGACTGAAAATAGTAAGATGCAGGACAGTAAACCCAGCACTATTTTTGGCAGATGTCTACCAACCAGGAGACTATGCTGATGACTGTACAAAGAACATAGAGTTGTTCAGTGACACACGTACGGTATATGAGGATGCACTTGAGGGGGGAGACATATTGTACATTGATGGTTCATCGATAATTGACCAGACTGATGGGATCCAAAGGACTGATACTGCAGTGGTAAGAGTGAAGGAGGACGGAACAAGTGAGGTCGTTGTGAGTGCATGATTACTGTCCCATTATTTGGCACAAGTGCAGAGTTAGTGGCCCTCATATTGGCACTGGAACACATTGTAGAGAAGCGTGTGACAATATATTCTGACAGTGCTAACGTCAAATCACCACCCTGCCCAGTGTCCGGTTTAGATTTGGACCCCAAGAACCCTTCCGAGCAGCAAGCTAGACACCAGAAAACATCAATGCGCAATGCCATATCGTGTACTGAAGAATAGAATGTATATTACAATGCCTGTTGGTGTGTTTGTTTCCAGGCATCCCTTAGGGACAATGGGCCTCATTACGAGATGCGCGGTAAGGGATTACCGGCACCGGTAAGGGCACTGGTGCCGGTAATCCCTTACCGCCCTACTACGAGTTCCCTTTGCAGGTCTTTCCCTAACGCCTGTTTTTTTCAGGTGTTAAGGACGGGACCCGCAAAGGGACTCTAGAGCTAATAACGGTACCGCAATTTGTGGTACCGTTATTAGCGCCTTCCCCCTTCCCATTGAGCCTCAAATGGGAATGGGGAATGGCCCTGGTGAATGGGGAATTACCGGTCCCGCCAACCTTGGAATGGACTGGTAATTGCTCCATTCACCAGGGCGGAGTCGGAACGAGTTTGGAGGCAGCCATGGTGCTAATAGCGCCATGGCTACCTCCAACCTCGTAATGAGGCCCAATGTGTTATGTGTTCTGTCAGTCAGCGGGCAACCCTGGATAGAGTTCTGGGGCAGTGCCAGTCCTGTCCTCCTGTCCAGTCCAAGGTCAAGAACAAGGTTCATATCTCTCCCTACAAGATGGGGATCCGAATATATGAGGATAGTATCTCTACAACTCCATTTGAACTATTCTGGGGAGTCAACATTAGGGCAATGTTTATTTACCAACAGAATTTCGACCCCCTCGAGGATACAATGTATGGTAACATATTGTCCAGCGGGTCCGTGTGTGACTTTCCTTTGACAAATTTCACAGTTCTATGCACCAACATCAATACACCATAAGACTGGCATAGGTTTCTTATAACAAAAAAACTTTGACCCCATGCCTGGCAGCATATGCCATTATTTTCCTCAACTTGGTATAGTTATCCAACTCCCTAACATTCCAGCTGATAATAGTGTCTCGCATTTCACCCACCAGATTTGAACAGTTTTAACCAACTCTTCCTTGAATTAACAGCCCCGAAAACCAACCAGGTTTGCATCCCTCTCTCCCACCCTCACTGCCATCGCGCAACCAGCAGTTTATTGATCTCCCATCCACCCCACCCCTTCCTCATCCCATCTCTCATCAGCCAACGGACATAAAGTGGTGAGACCCCTGAACGTCAACAAATACAAAGCAGTTAATTAGAGGTAAGATGTTGGCATGTCGGCACGCCAAACAGGTTACTCTGAATGTATTAAATATTGTGGCGGAACAAACTAATGTGTAATGTACACAAGGAGCTTACAGGGCTTCATGCATGGGTCAATAGTGGGACTTTTTAACCAGGATGCTGTTCATCAGGAGGGGAACCCCCAGGATTCTCCACCGGAATCTGGGAATCGATGAATTTCACTGCCTACTCTGGGACAGTAAAACACTATAACTTCCCTCGAAACTAAAAGTGCAAGTGTGCTGGAAATAGCATTGCATATTGAATATTGTAGTTTCTCAGCATTCCAATGAACAGACGACATTCTTGTTTGACTGCAACAGAAAAGTCAGGAAAAGATTTGAATATTTTGAGACCCCAGCTTCAGTTCTTTCTTCTTCCTGTTGAGACGGTGTATTTGGTCTCTGCCTCGGTAGCTCAGGACTTTAGCAATGATCGGACGGGGGAAATCACTGGGCTTTGGTCTTGGAGTGAGTGCCCAGTGCACCCACTCAATGGCAAAGTATGCTGAGAGTTGTGGGTCATCGAGGAACTCCTTGAGCAGGTCCTGCACAGCTATCTCCATGCCCCCAGACAGCGCGTCCTCAGGGACCCCCACTATGTAAATGTTGTTCCTCCACAGCCGGCTCTTTAAATCATTGCATTTATGTTTAACTAGTTTCATGTCCTTCATAAGGGTCACCACAGCAGCTTGGAGGGATTGCACATTATCTTTCCCCCCCCAATTGTTTCTTCAGCTTTGCTAATCCGTTGGACCTCTTTAGCTAATTGGAAGCGCATTAATGAAAAATGTCCTGTTATGTCATCTAGTTTTTCATGCACCACTGCAAAACCTATCGTCATGACCTGCATCATTTGTTCAAGGTTCAAGGCATATGACTCGGGTGATGGGTCTCCTGAAGGTAACGCAGGAGGATCCCTATCAGTTCCCCCCTGGGGGCCACCTTGGCAAATGTATCCATGGCGCCAGTTCTTTTTACCCCGCCTGTTCTCCTAGTCATGTTTAGAAGATGAAGGAGAGTAGAAGCTGGGGGGTTGTGGGGAGGCGTGTTATGCAGATCCTCTGACAAGGCAGCACCCACTAACCAGGAACAAGCCACAGGGCAAGACACCCAGTGTTCCCAAGGGAATAGCTCCCAGCAGGTTCTGGTATGAAGCCCCCCACCTGAACAGCATGGACCGCAGGAATTTAAGTCACTTGGGGAGGCGCAGTACACTGTGAGGTATTGCAGGACAGATTCCCCAGTTATGTCTAGGACCAAGGTGGGCGGTCAACAGAACAAGATTATGCCCCCGGCAAGAGACAGCTCAGCACTCACCAGGAGAAGGGCAATGGTTCCAGCCTGGCATCAGCTGCACCCGTTACTAGTGTGGTGTAGTCTCAGACCTCCGGAGGGCCGGCTGCAGATTGTAGACAGGGCCCCGATGCAGAGGCAATGTGGCTCTGTTGTAGGAGCACCAGGGTTTAGGGCATAGAGGAGGAGCGGGACTCTGGCAGGCATTAGGAGTTTGGGGCCTCCAAGTAGTTCAGATGGTGATTCCCGCATAATGTTGCAGGCTGTTGTGTCCTGCATCAGTAGGGGAGAGCAGGGGGTGGTGCCGCCCACATCGAGGTCCTGTGAGGTGACCTCTCCCATGCCAGGGCAAGGTGGTCAGTATGCTCACAAGGCAAAGATTGTATGGAGTGTGGCAGAGGGCCGTATGAGGCATTAGCTGATGAATGGAGGGGGCCACCTTCCGGGGCGGCCTGAGATTTTCACTGTCCTGGATCTCCCAGCCGCACCTGGGGAGACTGCAGGCACCCAGAGGCATATTGGTAGTGGAGGCCCAGCTCCAATGCAGGGGGATCATGGCTGCAACGCAGTTCACTCAGCCCCAATGCAGGGCTTGGTGGACAGAGGACCACTCAGTCCATTGAATGAGTATCCGGCCAGTCACTGAGTTCCCTCAGGGTGTAGGTGCTGCACTGTCTCCAAGGGGCTTCAAGGTCCCAAATGAAAGGATATGTGTGCTGAAGTGCGGAGCTCAAAGTCTAGAACGCCATCTTCTTCGGCTGTTCAACAGCGCCCTTCCGGGCTTCTATGCCTTAATGTTGGGATACCCTTGAGGACAACATCTCTATATGCAGTGTTTCCTTCAATGTGTCCATCACCTGTCTCCAGTGGTCCCTAGTTGCCAATACCTCATGCAGGGACTGCCAGGCAGCTGAACCACCCTCGTAAATGACCTGCCTCAGTTGTTGCATGTCATCTTTACCCTCCTGGCATGATAGGTGTTGTTCAGTAGTGTGTACAGCAGTTAAGGAGATGACATGTTCAGCCAGGTAATTGATGTCTATGGCCATCTCCTGCAGGAATTCGCCCCAAAGGGCACTTGCCCACAGCAACTCCTCCTTACACTTTGAGTGTCCGGCAGGCACACGTCCACTACATGTGTGGGTTCAACCAAGCCAGGATGGTGATGCCCGGGCCTGTTGCAGTGAGTGCTTTGTCATTGGCTGGCAGTCTGCAAACCTCTGATTGACACCAGCCTATACTGCTGGGTACATTATGGGTGAAGACAATCTTGCAGACAATGAAATCACCATTGATGCAGGGCTTCCCACTGCTGTGGCCAGGGTCTCCTGGCTCTCCTCCTCAGACTCGGTAGCCTCAAGGAACTCAAGGAGCCCCATGGAATTTGGACTACTCATTGATGTACACTCCAGCATGTCCCTCAGTATGCCCTCCAAATCAGAATCAGCAGCATTATCTGAAGTGTTGACAGGTCTGCTGATGATGCTCTACAGTATGTGGGAATTCTCACTGGCCACAACACCATGGACTGCACTGATGGATGGCTGATATTCAATGACCTCTGCAATCATGGTGGTGCCTATTATTCCCTGTAATATGCCATGGTTTGGAGGATTAGGAGAACATACATACATACAAATGGAGGTCTGTGCATCATTACTGAGGCCCTGGTCTACTCAAACTGTGTCTGTTTGTAACATGAGGAAGGCTCACCTCTACTTCTGCTGGCCAAACCTGGATGCAGGCATATGTGTTGCATAATCCCCTAGCCCCCATCGCCAGATTAAATTAAACATTGTAAATTATGCGTTTAGGCCCCTTCCTCTGATCTTCACAGTGCTGCCTTGTGAATTTAGGGGAGACATTTGTTCCTCCAGCCTCATGCCATGTCTTGCCTCCTCCTGCTCTGTATTGCCTCCAAACATCACAATATCCTGCTGCCTGGTAGTGTGTGAGTACCTGTTGACCACCAGAGGTGAGTGCCTTCTATTTCCTATTGCATGTTCTCCTGTGACACACCTGGCATGCTCGGGCCCACCATATCTGGCATCTTGGGACTTCCACTCCTCTATTCCACCGCCACATCTCCACAGCAAGCATTGTCAGTGCCCAGCTGCACCCCACAATCCTCAGGGGGAGCAAGTCCCACTACATTGACCAGCACCCACAAAACAAGGCTGAGGATAGTCAGCTTCAATGCCACTGAGCAGCTTGGAACATGTGGACGTCAGAAGATCTGGGAGGACATCACAGCTGCCATTTATGCAGAGAGGGTGGCAGTCCATACTGTGGACCACACCAAGAAGTGGTGGGAGGACCTCAGGCTCCAGCGCCAGGTGAAGGACAAGGTAGCCCTCGAGGTAGGTGCCACTTTGGAGGGGCACTGTGCAGGCTTCCATCAGGTGTCACCCCTGGGTCCTGTAGAGGGTCAACCCATCTGTACACGCTCGGATCCTTGACCTGCAGACACAGATCCAAGCTGCTGGTGAGTACCCACAGGTTGTACTTCTCTACAGTGTTTGTGTGTCTGCATTGGTATGCATGATTTGAGGTCATCTCTTTTGTAAACGGCCTGTCGGTTGCACAAATCATAAATAGCATGCAAGCTCATGCCGATGCTGGGCCTAGGTGATTTCAGGCATCTGTGAAGTGGACAGGCACAGGTATGTCCACTGTCATTTCTTAGTGAAAAAGTGTACTTGTGTGCATGCAATGTGAGAGGATGACAGCAAGTACTCAGCCAGGAACTGTTGCCAGATAAAGACGTTGGGGGCATGTGAGAGACATTCATGCATGACATATTAACGTGTTATTAATTTGCAATTGATGATTGCATCATCCACAATCAGCAGCTGAGACTGACACATTTGTGTGGATATCTGGTAATGACATGTTGGTGCATTGGACTTTCAGGGATGGCTGTGTGATCTGTCATCTCACTGCATGAGGGGCCAAACATAGCTTGTCATCATGGCATTTGGAAGCAACTGTATTTCTGCTTGATACTCAGCAATGGGTACCTGTATGTCTTGCATGCTTTCAGGTCGGACTGTCAGGGGTGCATGTTGCCAGATGTGATTGGATGGACAAGTGACCAATAACTTCTCGTAAAAACCTCCCCACTCGCTTGCATGGCCATGCTGTGCAGAATCAAACAAGGACTGGCTCGAGATGTCCTGCATGGATCAGGGAAACCTGCCAACTATGGTGTACTTAGCAACGCACTCTGTGTGCCCGGGCAGGACTAGGTATACTCCCATACATTTAGCGGTTGCCCGACCTACCAAGGCCCCTGCAGCCCCCACTCCCTTACGCCTTTGAATTGCATCCTGGGGCTACGCTGCGGGTGTGTGGTCTTTTCCAGGAGGTCAAGGACACGTCCCATCTGGGCCCATTGTGATCCTCTGAACTACCATTTCGACTCTGTCCATGCCTGGTCATCTGGTAGTTGACCATAGGAATGTATGGAAGGTCCAGATGGCTGGCCAGCTGTGGAAATCCAGATAGGCTGCAATCTGAAATGTATTCATGTTGTGTCTATGAGGAGGCAGGACACTTTTGGAAAGACCTCCTCATTTGTGACCCAGGGTTACAAAAATTTCACAAAAAGCATAGTTGTCTCCCTCTGGCTTACTCTAGACATTGTGTCTGGGTCCCGTCTGTGCTATACTTGGATCTTGCTGCCACACCCAGGCTCTGCACATCCCCAAAAAGGCCAAGGGATGTGCACCACACAATGTGCCAGCAGGGTGCCGGGCCGACAAGAAAACCTCAGAGGACTTGCCTGTGATCAGTAGGGCAGCCTGTCTGTCTACCACCCTGCAATTCACTAGATCGTTTGACGCATTTGTTCCATCTAGGGTCAGACTGCTTGTCTGGCCTCGGATGTTGCTACAGGCAATTACCTTCCATCCACCTTGGGACGCATACATCAACAAGGCTGCTGAGGGCGAGACCCGGGATAATATTGTTGTGGGGACACCAGAGCAGAGGTGGGACAGGGCGGAGGTGATATAGCCACATAGAGGCCCCAGTCTATCGAGACCTTTCTGGAGTCATCAGTGTTGATGGAGATGGAGGAGGAGGTGGAGGCCATTGCAGCTCAGCCCACAGTATCAGGTACGGTAACTGAGGTGTGTGTGTTGGCAGCATACATGGCCCTGAGACTGGTGGATGTGCAGTCCACGAGGAGTGGTCAGCACAACCTTCTGTCCAAGGGCCATCTTCTGCAGCGCTAGCCTCTTCAATGATGCCTCCAACCAGACTGAGGCCACACTTCCAGCTGATGTGGCCTTCTAGGATGAAATGTTGCCCCTGCTGATGATGGCCTTGAGGTGGCAGGCTTTGATGTGTGATACTGTACAAGCAGCTTGTGAGATGCTTGTACAACATCATGAGCAGATCAGCTGCCTCTCGGCAGGGAAGCAGCCTTGGTTGAGGCATTGTCTGACATCACAACTGACTAACCTGATGCCAGTTGTAAATAGTTCTTTAGTTGCAGGTTTAATTTGGTACTTATATTGTTTTCCATGAACAATTTTTCCTTTAAGCCTTTTTTTGTACATAGTTTGTTTTTAACACAAGTTAATATCATGATTCTACCACACTGCTTGCTGTTTCTTTGTCCATGTGCACATTTTGTTTTGCCATGTTCAGCAAGTGTGTATGTTCTTTTGCTGTCATGCAGGTTGGTCCTCGCTCTGTGTGTCATGATGCTGCTGTAGTGTGTGTGATGAATATTGCATCCATATTGGATGAACATGGGCGGTCTATTGTAGATGTGGGAGGTGACATGCTTTGGAATTCACATGTTTGATAATGTTGTCATGCACATCTGTTGCTTGCCTACTTCCATGCTTTGCAGTACAGTTGTGCTGGTCAATTGTGTTCATGTGTGGGTGGGTGTGTGAAACATGTATGCTGTAGTTGACTTTGTATTCCATTGGTGCATATGTTCATGGGTGTTTAGTGATGTTGTGTGTTATTAGTGCTTGACATGGTGGGATTATTTTCATTGACTTGGACATGTGGTCATGTGTATCAGATGCATGGGTGGGACCATCAGATGGCTGGAGGTGGCAAGGGCTGGTTGTCTGATGCAATTCCATGTGCAGGGGCACCACATGTTTGGTGTTAATGTGTCAGTATCGGTTGGGTGACATTGTGTTGTGCAATCGTGTCAATGCAGGGATGCTTTCCGTGATGGGTTGGATGTTTTATGATGGTGTTTGGGATTTCTCATTGGATATGGGTACTCACTTATTCCTGTAGCTTGCAACTTGTTCTAGATGGTTTAGATGTTTGTTGTATCTGGTGACAACTCATTCACATCGCCCATTCGCTACAGTGTTCATGTTGGAGGAGGATAACAGACAGGTGTGCTTTATGGTGGACCTAAGCGAGATGAGCTGAGTTAGGTTGGTGCCCACTATAGACTTAGACGAGGGCGAACTTGCGGGTGGTGCCTTGGGTTGGGGGATTTGGCAGAGGCCAGTGGGGGTACTGGGAGGAGAGCAGACTTGTGGGAGGTGCCTTAGGTTGGGGCAGAGGTCAGTGGGGATACTGGTATGGGATGAGGGTGGACTTGCGGGTGGTGACTTCGATTGGGTGTATGGGTCGGAGATGGTACTGAGAGGGGGGAAGCCTTGCAAGTGGTTTATCGGGTTGTGGGAGAGGTCAGTGGTGGTACTGGGCAGAGGATGGACTGGTTGCTGGTGCTAGGGGTTGATGGGATGCGGCAGGTGCCAGTCGGGGTACTGGGAGGAGGGAAGACTTGTAGGTGGTACCTTGGGATAGGGGTTGGGGCAGAGGTCAGTGGGGGTTTTGGGAGGAAGGCAGACTTGCGCTTGGTGCCTTGGGTTGGGGGGTTGGGGCAGATGTCAGTGGGAGTATTGGGAGGAGGACAGACTTGCGTGTGGTGGCTTGGGTTGGGTTGTTGTGGCAGAGGTCAGTGGGGGTACTGGGAGGAAGGTGGATTTCCAGGTGATGGCTTTGGTTGGGGGGGTTGGGGCAGAGGTCAGTGTGGGTACTTGGAAGAGGGCAGAATTGCGAGTGGATCCTTGGGTTGGGGTTTGCGGCAGAGGTCACTAGGTGTACTTGGAGGAGGGAAAACTTGCAAGGGGTGCCTTGGGTTGGGGGTTGGGGCAGTGGTCAATGGGGTACTGGGAGGAAAGAAGAGTTGTGGGTGGTGTCTTGGGTTGGGGTGCTGGGGCAGAAATCAGTGGGGGTACTGGGGGGAGGGCATATTTCTTAGTGGTGCTTCCGGTTTGGGGAGTTGGGGCAGAGGTCAGTGAGTGTACCGGAGAATGGCAGAATTCCAGGTGGAGCATTGGGTACGGGGGTTGAGGCAGAGGTCAGCAGGTGCCCTGGGAGGAGGGCAGACTTGCTGATGGGACTCCCATTGGGTGGTTCCGGCAAAGTCAGTGGGGGTACTGGGAGGAGGGCAGTCTTGCAGGTGGTGCCTTGGGTTGGGGGTACAGATCAGTGGGTGCACTGGGAGGAGGGCAGACTTGCGGGTGGTGACTTCCATTGGGGGTTGGGGCAGAGGTCAGTGGAGGTACTGGCAGGAGGGCAGACTTGCAGGTGGTGCTTTTGGTTAGGGGTTTTGGGCAGAGATCAGTGGGTGCACTGGAAGGAGGGCAGCCTTGTGGTGGTGCCTTAGCTTAGGGGGTTGGGGTAGAGTTCTGTGGAGGCACTGGGAGGAGGGCAGACTTGCAGGTGCTGCTTTGAGTTATGGGGAGAAGGTGCAGTTGGAATTAGGGTTTGGGGCACAGTTTCCTAGGGATACTGGACAAGAACTTGTGAGTCGCGTGAGAGGAGTGAATGTAATGGTGATAGCTTGTAAGCAGTCCTTAATTACTTTTTTACACGACTCCGGCGCAAAGGTTGTTTGACAGCACAAGTTTTTGTTTGCCATAGGGGCGTTTTGTGGGCACTCTGGGTACAATTTGTTATTCTTTGCGCAGCAGGTTTCTTTGCTCTTTTGTTTCATGAATCGGCTCCCCGTGCAATTCTCTTCGGCCGTACAATGTTCTTTTCTGCGTAAAGTAGTTAGAGTGGAGTTAGTGCTTTTTATGTAAATGAGGCCTAGTGATTGTGGAGGGATATAGAAATTGGAGGGTTCAAGCAAACTGGCAGGTGGAGGAGCAGGAGGGGGTAAGTGGCAAGAGTACTGGGTTTTTCCCTGTGTTAAGTGTAGAAGGTGCTTAGGGACCAAGGAGCAGGGTGTAAGGGGTAGGGATTCCAGGCATGTTCCTCGGATAGGCAGCCTATGGACCAACGTGTGCGTGTGGAGTGGATAGCAACATGCCAAGAATGATGCTTTTCCCAGCATTTTTTAAGAGCCACTGGGGAACAAGAGTTGCAACATTGATATATTTTGCAACATCACGCATGACCATCTACAGATGAGTAGTTTGGTATGTTTTAATGTCTTACAGTAGTGGATTGTGAATTATTGCAATCAGGAATTTTAGGTCTTCCAATCGCTCTTTGGGACAATGAAAACAACTATGTGCACACGTCACCCAATTAAGCATAATCTCACAACAATTTATATACGATGAGCGAGATGGCCATATGTGGATATTTATCATTTCTGCCAGGAGCTCTTTTCACAGGAAGCTTTCGATGTCTACACGCATGTATCAATGGCATCATCTCCCTTTAATTATACAACATTAAGAATATATCCGATCAGATGAAGTTATCTTGGCAAACATACAACGCTGAGTACAAAATGGGTTATTTTAAAGCATATGCTGTTTTCAACACATTGAAACTCGTGTAAAATACATTGCCAACAGCTGTCGGAAAATAACTCACATTGGATCATAGGGAAAGCCTTTGTGCTATCAGATGCAAAGGACCTTAGTCACAGAGCGCTTTCCAGTGGGGGTTTGCCATTATAACACGCTTCTCTGAATCAGGACCAAAGTTCCCAAAGTGCGCAGTAAATAACGCCTAGCGTTGCGCCATTTCGAAAACTTTTACAAAAAATAGAAAACAAGACCCGGCACCTGCAGTGAGGATGCCACTGCTCACTGTTCCGTCCAGATACACTGCACACTTCATTTCCAGATGTGCATATTCAAACGTCCATGTTGCATAGGACAGTGAAGTGCACAGGAAGACAAAGCACCTCTTCCTTGCTCGGCCTGCTCAGTTTCTTTTTTCCGCAAGCCAGGCACTCGCCATTGTTTTTTTCACAGTATATCCGTACACATATAAGGGCTGATTCATGGAATTTGCGCAATAAAGTGTTTAAGGTGCACCGCCTGAAATGGGATCCTCAGATAGTGCGTGTGTGAATTTGATAGCCACGTGTTTATCTGCGGAAATTGTGAATGTACGTGCACAGATTAAACATTATAATGGACATGAAGACCAAAACACAACTCTTAGTTAATGTTTCAAACAATGCCTCGTTATATTATACCTTTCTGGTAGTCAGTGCAGCTACACCATTGGAATATGTGCACAAGCTGTAAACCGAATATTATGTTTAGCAATCATGCTGAGCTTTGACAGCAACATTGCTAAAAAGAAAAGTGTTTGAAGTACTAAAAGTATGTTAAACATGCTTTTCTACAGAGAGATGGGATTACCACAGCATTTTCACATGGGCACACAGGCGTGTTGACTTTATCAGTATATGTTTCAGTTGGCCAACGATTTACAAACTGGCTAACTGAATCACCATACTACCATACTATGGTTTTCTGTTTGACTTGTCATGCCTTTTGATATTTTTGGATAGGTCAAAAAGTAAGAGCTGATTTTCTTTCTTTCTCTGCCAAATCTCTTACTTGTTGGACGTCTTAAGCACAGGTTGAATTAAAACTTTATCAGCTCGGATTTCTCCATCAACAAATACAAAATGTAAAACCAAAACATCAAGCATAAAAACAAATACAAAAACAACATAGTCCCATTACAGATTTATAAAACGATACAATCATCCCAACCGCCACAAACCGAACTCAACCTACCCGCAACCAAAAAATAAAATAGGTACTTTTGCAGATTTCAGGCCTGCCGGGTCAGAGCCAGCCTCACATAATTACACAATTTGTAGTTAAAATCCATATCCGTGCAATTCAGGATGACATGCAAAGCCCCCTTGCAGTCCTGAATATTATCGTTTATGAAAAGGGCCTTAACAGTACCCTCCGCAAATCCAAGCACCAATTGCAGATCATCAAAAATGGCACAGATCCTCATTTGCTGCAAACCCACATTAGCATAATTTTACCAGGCCATTCTTTACCCGATTAGTACAAGCCGTCAGGGGGAGCATATTTAGGCAAAGCATCAAATTCAGACGCCGGCAATTGGGTGATGGAATTGTGCTCACGCCTACCCTCCCCCCTCAATACTACAACTCAAAGAGGAAACAATCTCAGGGAGCTCAGGGAATGGGCTCCTCTCTGATTCCCCGCCTGGTCCTCACTAAGTTTGCTCCTTGTGAGTGAGGATTTCAAGACCCACAGACTTGCACATTTCAGTATATCCACTGATTCAACCCCACATTTCCTCAATAGTTTAAAACCTTCATAAAACCACCTGAACTTCAGGCATGTTGTGTATTTTACCAATTCCTCCAGAATATGTTGCACGTTTGGATTCTTAGTTTCAGCCTGAAATATTTTCTGAATAAAGGATCCAAACCTGATTTTGTCCTGTGTAGCAAATTTGGGCGTTCTCAATTCCAAACGAAGAGCGCAATTAGGTGTTCCCTGTAGAAGGCCAGTCAACCTCTTCAAAGTGCCTTTTGACCTACAGCTTATCGCACTTTGAATGCCCCATAATTCACTGCCATACAATAACACACTCCACACCTTGCTCTTGTACACCTCTATGCACTTATCAAGCATATTCCCACCAAACTAGTGGTAGAATCTTGTTAAGCCTCCCAGCCTAATCCTTGCTTTTGGACTAACCAACTCCAGGTGTTTCACTCACTTCCTGCTACTTTTTAAAAGTCAACCCAAATAGCAGGATGAATCCACCAACTCAGTGTTTTCACCATTTAGATTGTAGGAGTATATAACTTTTTTCCTACCTTTATCAAAAAACACAATTTTGTGTTTTTTTCATATTCAGTTTTAGTTTATTAGTCTTCAAATATTTGGCGGCATACTCAAGGCTACACTGCAGCCCCACTGGTGTTTGATCTATAAGATCATTATCATCTGCATATTAACAGGGTTGTGAAAGGCATCTTCCCCACAAACGGCGGGCTAACTTTGGACCCTAAAAGTAAGGGTTTAAAATTGCCAAGAAATAAAATAAATGGGAGCAGGGCCAAAGAACAACCCTGTTTTATGCCTTGATCTGCGGGGAACTCCTTTGTAGACTGTCCGCTGTGATTCTCCCGGACTGCTGGGCCGGTATTCGTATGGCTCTGTCACATCAAATGCAAGAGTCCAGGTGGGATCTTCAAATCCTGTAGTTTCTGCCACAGGGCCTCCATATTGACAGAGTCAAAGGCCTTCTCAAGATCCAAAAAGTCCACATATAACTTCCCCCCTCCTCAAAGAGCAGTACTTCTCAATGAAAACATTTAAAAAAATGTTTTATTTAAGTGCATATGGTTAAATTAACGCACAAAAAGAATAAAACTTTTAAAAAACATATTCCAAATGTAAAACTTGCCACATTACTACAATTCATTAAATACCTTATAGAAAAAAAATGTATATAAAAGAAAACTGCATAGCAAACATAATACTTGGAAGAGAAGACAGAAAGAACACAAACATGCTCAATCACATAATCTAATCTTCAACTTCTCACAGATATGAAACGCCCCAGCAGTAAGTACAAGGGACTCATCCCCATATAATAAGCTCCAGAACTGATCAGATCTTATATTTCGAGATTTGGCATATGCCTTATGATAAATGACATGAATTCAAGAACATTGGGTCAGGATATGTCGAGCAGACTTTTCTCGGGGCATTCCAACCCATCCCCAGTATAAGCCAAAACTGGTAGAATGTTAAATCTTAAATAAAGAACAAAATGTATCAATCCTGGATCACAAAATTTAGTAAGATAACTACAGGCACTATCCATAGGAAGGCTTTGATGGATATATTGCACATAAATCGGACGAAGAGCCAGTTGATCTGTAGTCAGAGCCCGATCATAGTAACATGTCTTATCCTCAATTTTAGCAAGATGAAATTCAATCATTGAATTGGGGACTTCAGTCAGTCCAATAGCCTAAAAATGGGATAGTACTTTTTTTTCCATTTAATGAAACCCAACACTCCTGGTCACTCTACGTCAGTGTTCTACAGTAAGATTCGGGAGGATTTTTCATCGTAAACATCCAGAGTAATCTTAGCCCACAGCCTACAGACAGCAAGTTTTGGTAATGTGGACAATGACTGCAGTCCGAGTTCAAGCTTAGCAGCCTGTACTGGGACCGAGCTGGGTAAACCCAGCAGGGAACAAAGTATTTTCCCCTCTAGTCGTTCCAACCAGAAGGAAGAAGTGACTTGGAGAAGTGACTGACTCTGAGGGAGTTGGAGGCAGATGAGTGAAGAGCTCAAGAGGGAAGATTTAGGAAGAGAGAGTTGCAGGTATTGAGGCCCCAAGCCCCAGAAGGCCTTGCAAACAATGCAGAGGGTTTTGAACTTAATCTTTGAAGCCACTGGGAGCCAGTGCAGATAATGTGTGTCTCACAAATGTATGGGAATAATTGTCGGAAGGGCCACTGCTCAATATTCAGGCTTGTTGCAACTGACGTGGCATGAAGACGTAAGCTCTCGGTGCTCCTGAGGCCGGCAGCCATATCTTGCAATATCCTACCAAAAAACTAAATCTCCATGTGAAGAGAAAGATCTTTCCGAGTGTCGGAACATAACGTCTTTCGCACCCGGTGATCCAAGTGTGCAACCGACAGCCAGTTCCAGAGAAATAAGCCGCCAAAGAGTTGGAGCAACAGCGTCTTGGAAGTCTCCAAGATGGCCGCCGGGCGCTGTTGTGAGCGAACCTAGGGACGCTGCAGACACTGATCCCCGGAATGAGGTGCTGTGGAGAGACGATCGCTGCTGTGGAGGGAGGAGATTGCCCTTCCCCCCCTGCGCAGACCAGCTTATTGCCGGAGGGCGGGTGACTGAGGGAACGGACCGGCGGAGAGAGGAGACCCACGCCGGACTCCCCGCCCCCCCCTGGCCTTCCGAGTGGAAGTGGGTGCCCCATACACCGCAGAGCGCCTGCCAGCCTGCTACCTACCTGCCGCTCTGTCGACCTGAACCGGGGGGAAGAAGCCGCGAGACCCCGTAAGGAGAGGCGGGGGCGGGCCCTGAATTCAGTCCATCTGCCCGGGGTGCGCTGCCGAGGAGGAACCCCCGGCAGCACTCGCGGCCCCCTCTTGGTGCGGGCTGGGCCCCCCCACCCCCCGCCTGGGATGGCATGTCAGCCTGAGTGATCTCCGGCCTAGAACTGCACTGGGATCCGTCCACTTTCCCGACGCGGGCGCCAAAATCATGTGAGCCCAGCCCACACGATCTCCCATCCCGGGCTAGTACGGCTGTGGCCTGCCGCCTACTGCTCAAGAGCTCGAGAGAGTGCTACAAAAGCGGAGAACGTCATCGTCCCCCCACACCCTGAGGACCACGGGAACTATGCACTATACCCTGGGCACACACAGGACACTTTTGGAGCTCGGAGAAGGGACACCACCATAAAGCAGGCTAGTTCCATAGTCACTGACACGAATTGCAGTAAAGAGAATAATCATCTCCTGTCAAGTAGGCAAAGAAATCACAGTGCTCCAAGCAGTGAAGAAAAGGGCATGCCATAACTGGAAACCATACTCGCTCTTAACAACTCGGAGACAAGGGACCACTTGCCTGAGCCGTGCACGCCCAGAGAACGTCGTGCCGGCCCGAACACAATGACCTTCTGAACAGCTAAGCCAGTTTATCTCCGTGGCGTAACGATCAGTTCCCCCCAACCGCAGAACGTGCTTTTCCTCGTAATATAAAGCCTGCTTTGCAAGATGGGAAAGGACAGGCCGAGGAAAACTTCCACACAAAGCAGGATAGAACAGTATGCAACCACCCGCTGTCCCGCTCACCAGAGAGACCAGCATCAGCTCAATCTGGATTTATGGAAGAAGACATCTCCCTCAGGGATGTAATGGGCGCCATTGCCAGCTCCAGGACATCCATGGAAAAGAAAATGGACGCCATAGGGGCTGAGGTATCCCTGCTGAGGCATGACTTGCAGAAGCTGACTGCACGCACTGGAGAGGCGGAAGCACGCATATCGGAGACCGAAGACAATCTACAAGGAGTTAACCGCCAGATAACCGGCATGTTACAACGTATAAAGTCCCTGGAGGGAAGAGTAGATGAAGGGGAAGGTAGATCACGGCGCAATAACGTCCGCATCCTAGGCCTTCCCGAAAAGGCGGAAGGAGAATGCATGGAGCTGTTCCTTGAAAGATGGCTATTGGATATATACGATGCTGAATCCTTCTCCAAATTCTTTTCTATCGAAAGGGCCCATCGCATCCCATCGGGCAGGATCACCCCGGGTGCACCACCGTGTGCAGTCATAGCAAGACTTCTGAATTATAGAGACAGGGATGCCATACTACAAATGGCGAGAACGAAAGGGCCCATCACCTTCAATGGCTCGAAAATCTCCTTCTTCCCTGACTTCACGAGGGAGGTCCAAAAAGCGTGCCAATCCTTTGACCCACTTAAAAAACACCTCCAATCGTGTGGAATCAAATATGGCCTGATTTTCCCCGCTCAACTTAAAATATACTACAAAGGCACGACAGTACACTTCACGAATCCCAAGGAAGCATGGGATTGGGCAGAAAGGCACATTGAGGGTGACTGGAGTGGAAGGAAGAAGATTGGAAACAACCGTAATAGGCCACATCCAGAAAGACCACCAGACAACGACTCACCACAGCGACAGGTGGATGTGGCACAACAAGGGAACGCATGATGGAAAATGGCAATGGATAAAACAAATGAAATCACGAGACGTGGAAGAAAGCGAATCCAAACATAACGTGTCTCACATGACAGGAAGAAAGTAATGGCTGACGGCTGATACCGTCCCGCCCCCTCTTTGGCAAGAAACGTACACATAACGTTGTCCCGGGAGGATAGCTCAGCGGCAGCGTGCGCGTCTTGGAAGCAAGACGACACGAAGCAACAACAGGTTCGATCCCCGGGTCCGCGCTTAGAAACCTGTGGGTGTTTAAGCGCGTTATAAATGCATAACTAAGACAAAAAAAACACAATTGCAACTTAGAAAAACAAACAATTTCTGTAACAGCGCCTCGGTGCCTGCGGGGCTGTGTGAGCGCTTTATAAATGATAAATAAATAAATTAAAAAAAACGATAGGCAAAGTTTTAAATTGCCTAGATATACTGTTTAAGTAAAGTTTGAACTGTTGAAAGGTTGGGGATGAAGTATGGGGAGTGGGGAGTTCGGTACAAGTTGGAACCACTCAATGAAATACTACATATTACAGAAGATAGTGATCACTCAGACAGCAATTTCTGTTCCCTGCTGCGAATCAAGCGAGTCCAATGCCCCTGCTAAAGGAGGCCTTATCCCCTGCTGGAACCATACACACAAACGCGACTCTGCAGGATAACAAGAACAAAACGTTAAAACTACTCACCTGGAATGTAAACGGCCTAGGAAACAGCCTGAAAAGGAGGCTAGTGAGACAGTTCCTGAACCGACACAGCCCGGACATAGCCTTCCTAACAGAAACCCACTTGGCAGGTACTTCCAACGTGCTATTTAAACGATCGAACTACTGCACAACCATACATGCTGGTTTTACTATGGGAGCCAGAGGGGTATTGATGTTAATCCATAACAGGCTACCGCTCACCCTCACCAAAATAATCCAGGACACCGGGGGCAGATTTGCATATGCCACTGGCACGCTTTGGAACAGGACGATATCCCTTATGGCGATCTACGCCCCACGGGCTCTTCAGTCCAGACGTATGGATGATATTACGCCCCTACTAACCAGCGATACCTCAGATGTTCTGGTCCTGGGAGGAGATTTCAATGACGTCATGAATAATGTACAAGACCGTACGCATCTACGCAACAGAGACCCCAATCGCCGAACCAATCTGGCCACGTTTGTAGAGGCTTTTGGCATCAGGGATGTGTGGCGTGACCTACACCCGGAAGAAAAGGGGTACTCCTTTCACTCAGGAGTGCATGCATAGCTGTCACGACTGGATTATTTCTTCATGCCTGCGACATTAACACACACAGTAACGCAAGCTGAATATCTTCCGCAGGGCATCTCGGATCACTCCCCCCTACACATATCACTTACAACGTGCAAACCAGCTCCTCCACCGAGGTGGAGATTGAACAACTATTATCTAGGTTCTCCTGAACTAATAGAACGTATACAAAATGTCACAACAGAATACTTTGAGACCAATACGGGAACAGTAGAAAGTCTTGCCGCACTTTGGGAGGCATATAAACCGGTACTACGAGGAGAAATCATCTCCTGGACGACGGCCCAAAGGAAAATACACCTGGAATCACTGCATGAAGCAGAAACGAATGTTAAACAAGCAGAAGACGCACATCTCACCAAAGACAGTCCAGATACTAATAGAGCGCTGATACTGGCTCAAAAGAAACTGCAAAATATCGCACTGGACAACGCCAAACAGGCACATAGTGCAATGAGGGCCAGAATATATGACACTGGAGACAAAGCAGGGAAGGTCCTAGCCTGGCTTGAACGGAGGGACGAGGGACATTACCATGTGAGATCGATTGTGTCCCAAAACTTGGAATCCTGCCTCGCGGACAGAGACATAGCTGAGGAATTCGCAAAATGTTATGAAGACCTATACAGGGCCCCACAACTCCCCCTGAAAACTCTATACTAAATTATATCACCCTTACGGTCCTCAATGAGACCCAAATTGCTGGTTTAGAAAGAGACATCACGGAAGATGAAATTGCAGTGGCTATGACCCAGCTCCAGTCTGGGAAGACCCCTGGTCCGAACGGTTTCCCCATAGAAACCTGGAAGAAGATCGGCTGTAGCAACCTAGCTCCCCACCTACTACGCATGTTCCAACAAGCCCGGACAATGGGATCCCTCCCGGCAGACCTGAGGAAGGCCACAATAATTGTTATACCCAAAGTGAATAAGCCTCCGGACCAATGTGGGTCATATAGGCCTATTTCCCTTATTAATGTTGAAACCAAGATTCTGGCCAAACTTGTAGCGATACGCCTACAGCAAGTCATAACATCTCTAGTCCACCCGGACCAATGTGGCTTCATGCCGGGCAGATCCACGAGGATGAACATAAGCAGACTTCATTTAGCCATTGAGCGGGCCCAGACCCTCAATATTCCCCTGGGTGTACTTGCAATAGACTTTGAAAAGGCCTTTGACTCTGTCCGGTGGGAGGCACTCTGGGCTATCATGCGAAAAATGGGTTTTCAGGAGCAGTTCCTATCCTGGGTCCAATTGCTATATGAGGCACCGATGGCTGAGGTCCGTGTGACCGGTTGGACCTCACGTCCCTTTGCTTTGGGGAGAGGGACCCGGCAAGGATGCCCACTATCAGCGCTGCTCTTTGCACTGGCAATGGAACCATTGGCTCAGCTGCTAAGAGAGACACCCATATGGAGTGGCATCCCGGGTGGTTTGGAGTGGGAAGACAAAGTCTCATTATATGCAGACGACCTATTGCTATACCTGAGGGACCCCAGAATGACATGACTGGAGGTGACACAGTTGCTCCAGAAATATGGTGCTTTTAGCGGTTTGAGGGTAAACTGGGCTAAATCTACACTATTTGCATTAAATACTCTAGGCAGTGAGGTTCCTCAGTCATGCCCATATAGAATAGCTCCTGATCACTTCCAGTATCTAGGCATTAAGATCACGAGGAACCTAGATGATTATACATTGAATAACCTACAACCCATTATGGAGAGATTCACAGGGAATGTACGACATTGGTGGTCCCTGCCTCTGACACTATAAGGCCGAGCTGCATTGTTCAAAATGCTGACACTCCCCCGCTACCTGTATGTGCTCCAGAACGCCCCCTATAAATACCTATGAAAGAATTTCGGAATATAGATAACATACTAAGAAAACTCTTATGGGAGGGACGCCCGAGAATTGCCTTACAAACACTACAAAGATCAATATGGGAAGGTGGGATTGGCCCACCAACAATACAGGCATACTACTGGGCCAGTCACATGTCTGTAGTAAATGATGCGATGCACGCAGACCCAGGACTACCACATGTACGGGCATTGCCCCCACTGGAGCTGTACAAAGCAACGTCCAGAGCGACTTCCCGAAACATGGCGGCACAGACGCCCCGTATTTGGGCAGAATCACACATCTTTATAGGATGGGGATACAAGGTCACACCAATTCAACCACTATGGAATAATAGGAACCTCCACGAAGTAGCCAAATTACCGAGATGGAGGGGATGTGGTATAGAGAGAGTGGGCGACATTATAACCAACGGCACCATCAGATCCTACGAAGAGCTGGCTATATCCTTTAACCTCCCAGAGACAGAAAGGTACCATTACACACAGCTCAGACACGCATTACAGCAACATCTACCCACACTAGCTGACATGCCAGACACCACACCAATAGAACGCAATATAATAACGGATAGTATTCAGGCTAAGGTCACCACAGTCATGTACCATGCCAACACCTCCTTCGCTACAACGGAGCTGGTGCGCCTCAAAACGAAGTGGGAAACCGAAGTTGGGGAGATGTTACCGGAAGACTGGGTTCAGATACTGATGTTCCCCAGGGAGGTAGCCATTTCAACCAGACTACGATTGGTTCAGCTAAAAATATTGCATAGAATTTATTACCCGAGGGTAGCATTATACCGCTGGGGCGAGATAGCGGAACCCAATTGTTTATGATGCGATAGTGAAGAAGGAACCTTCTTTCACACACTGTGGGAATGCCCGAATATTTGCGAGTATTGGCAGCAATGCTGTGACATCCTAACTAGAGTACTGCATAAAACAATCCCCAGAGACCCGAAACTGTTACTCCTCGGAGCGGACAGTGAAATTGACTTGTCAAGGTATGAAAAACTCTGCTTTATGACAACTACTGCAGTTGCTAAAAGGAATATAGCACAATTATGGGGTGCTGCGGAGACGCCGCAAATAAACTAGTGGATCACTGATGTACAGATTTGCATTGCCACAGAAAGGAGAGTGTTTAAAAGCCGAGGTTGTCCCGATAAGGTGTACAAGATATGGCGCCAATGGGAAGACGAGGTGTGAAGCATGTAACCGGTCTCGACGTGACACCCCTGTACGTAGAACGTGCTGGCAACAGGGGATCCTTCTTCGTAGTATAGCAACTCTATTGCGATTTTGTATGACTTGCTTGTTTGAGTGTACCACTGTACGATATTATTGTTTTAGTTTGTTTTGTGTTTTTGGTCCGGTAAGGACCACAGTTTGTATGTTACAAAACCAATAAAATATTACATTAAAAAAAAAATATTCAGGCATGTTCTTAAAGATAATATTGCAAAGACCATAAGGGGCCAGATGACCTGGATGCTGACAATTTGCTAATAATCATATTCAAGTCGGCTTCCTCAACCAGCTTCCCCACATCGGTGTTCACCATTGACCTAATAGGTGAGATGAAAGAAGAGTCCTGTTTCACCCAATAATTTTGCCTAATATGTGTTTCCCACTGGGAGTCTTCTACAGGGAATACTTCGGGGGCCCCACCCTCCATCAGACTGGATCGTATAAGGTGCCAGAATGTTCTAGAATCTCTTTCTTGGTTGAGTTTGTTCATAATCATACATGCTGAACTTATTATGCCAAGTCGATGATTGACAAACCAGCGTTTATTTATGCCTCTGAAGTAAGAGATTTCTTGATTTCACACTTCAGAACTGTCATAATACCTTTTAACCCCACAAAAGCCACCCTTAGCTCTCTCTTTTTGGTGTCAATAATTGCATCGTACGGGGTTCCCAGATTTTTAAAACCACGCCTCACAATAATAGACCTGGCAGATTGTGGTGCATACCTGGCAACCATTGTATCCAGACTCCAGGAGCAATATTGTACTGTAGGAACACCCCTAGTTTCTGCCCTTGTCAACCTATCATTTAGTTCTTGTATGTGTCCCAACTTCCAACAAAGTTTGTTCCCCTGTACATTAACCAGTGGATTAAGTACAAGCTGGTGAGAGAATACAGCTTTAATAACCTGTAATGTCAGGTTCAAAATAGCATGGTCACTCATTAAGACTGACATGATGTTCAGTAGGGGGAAATGTTTACAAAGTGAACCGTTTACAAACACAAAGTCAAGGCAACTATGTTGTCTACCATGTGTCCATGTATGGTGTACCTTGTTCATCTAGGGATATTTTACTTTTAAATCAAAAAGCCCAGCAAATCCCTCTACTTCTGACCTTGGGGAAGATATGTCATTTTCCTAGGAATATTCCCCAGGCACTTTGGTGAGCCATAATCATACCAGTGCACATTAAAGTCCCCAGCCACCACAATCCCACCCCTGGGATGCAACAACTGCCAACAATGAAGAACGTTAGTAAGAGCCTTCCTCAGCCTTGTAGTCTGGGTGCGTCCTGGAGGGGGCATCTAAAGTGATCACCAACAAATGACCACCATCAACACGCATCCCAGTCATTTACACACAGAGTAGATTTTCTATAAGGCCATACACAGTAATCTCTTTTAGTAGGCAGTTTTAACACCCATGCATAAGCCTCCCACCAGGCGACCTGCATTAGGCGGTGGAGTCAAAAGAAAAAACAGCACATATCCATCCAGATCAAATCCAGAGGTAAGCCAAGTCTCTTGTATTAAAAATATGTAATTGGCCCTCATGAATTCCAAAACCGCCCTGTTTTTCAAAAATGATGAATGGCCTCTAGAATTCCAGGACAAGACTTTGAAAATAGTATCTCTACCAGTATCTCAATTTCATCAGAAAAGCTGCGGAGGTGCAAACCACATACCTTCCATCAGGATACTGCACATTCGCTCTCACCCCCACATAAATCCCCCTACCAGGAACTTCTGGCCCCAATGCTGCATTCTGCATAGGGCAGAACACATAAATATCAAAACCCACATGGGAAAAGGCTCTAGTATGTTTTCAGATAGATTCCATCACCGAAGGGGATGCAAAAGCTGCAAGGATCCAGTTCAACTCACTATTAAAAATAAGTAATTCCAGGTCCTCTATATCTCTTGTAGTAATAGAGAATGGGGGCTAGGATTTGATGTAATAAAGTGAGTAACCAGTACTGATTAAAAAATGGGCTATCCTCCGTAGGGAGTCTTTCTACTATTTTGATATGCTTTAGCCCAGAAAAACATGCAGGTTCAGGAAATGAAGTCACAAAAGCCGATCTAGCAGCCCTTGTAGCCTTCACGTGGGCAAGCCAATTAACATGGTTAAGGTCCTGTGTATAGTCATCGCACCCAGCATAGTCATTGTCATCTGTTGTCTTAGGACCCAAACCCCTGTGTTCGGCTCTGCCTTCCATTTGAATCCTCTGTGGGGTAGCATATTTGTCCCGTAGTCTCAGTTGGAGGATAGAGGGAAGTCCATCATATCTCACCACACACTTATGACTAGCCTATCCCAACATAGCAGATTTTACATTTTCCCGATCAGGCTCTTGGACATATTAAATGTGATATTTGCCTAAGGAAGCCATAATGGGCAATTGTTTTGACCCCCGTCAGTGTCCTTCGACCTAACCATTTGTCCAGGGGGCCACACAGTACCACTTGTTGAACAGTACCATCACCCACCTTGTTTGTGATGGTATAACAGCCAACCAGAGGGTGGGAGGGAGCTGAGGGAGAGCAGCCTTACTGGGTTTAGGGGACAAAGGTTTCTTCTTTACCTTAAGCAATTTCTTGTGCCTGGACTTCATGTTTTATTTATTTTGAAAAGGAGTCAGATTTGCTCTGGATTCTTTTATGGTCTCCTCGTGCAGCAACAAAGGGCTATCCAACATGGATAGTTCCACACATAGCGCCTCCAGAGCATGCTCCTCAGTAGAGGCTATAATGTTCACAGTGTCAGCCTGATCGATTGACTGGCCCGATGGAATAAGATCAATAACATTGTTTCCCTGCCCCCTCTGGGCAGTTTGGATATTCTCGGTCTGACGGGTTGCCAAACTAAAACTTATCTTGCCGGTAAGATAGCTCAGTGGGTTCAGTGCTTGCTGATGTGATCTGAGCGTGATCTGCAGGTCGCAAGTTCCATAACCCGGCAAGGCCAACTCAGCCTTTCATCCTTCTGAGGTCGATAAATGAGTACCAATTTTGGTTGGGTGATATTATATGTAAATATGTGCTCTGTAAAGCGCTTTGGATTAAGGCGCTATATAAATAACACATCATTATCATTATGGTAGAAACAACTATTTAATCTTGCCTTCTATGTGCTGAAAGTAGCCGGCTGCCGTGGAGGGTAGAGTAGCATGCCCCACCCCGTCATAGGAAATAAGGGCTCTCTGTCTTTGCTATCTGTGTTGATGTCATCCGAGAAGGTTAAATACTTCTCCAAGTATGGGGAGGCGGAGAGATTAGTGGGCAGCTCGGAGCGTGCTACATGACAAAAAGGGCCATGGGAGTTTCTTTTTAAAGAGAGGCAGAGATTAAGCAGGGACTCATTGTTGTCAATGGTATTAGAGTTTCCTAGACACAATGATTGATCCTTACTCCCCCCGACTTGACTTCCACAAGTGGCGTGTTCTTTACTCTCCCCAACACCACTTCCACAATGGTTTGATCTTCCTGAATCAGGGTGAGTGATACATCATTGGTTACAGTGAGAGCTGGTTTACCGAAGAGACGAGTAATCTCACTTTGTGCTGAACAGCCACCAACCTCTTTACCCTTTTTCCCTTTTTCTCCTTGTTCGTAGTTTTAGTAACAGAATGCTTCGGTCTTCTAAGAGAAGAGCTATGAGCCCGTTTCCCTCTGATGGGAACAGCGCTGCACAGACAGTAAAAGATTTAAAATTAAACAATTGTCAATGGTTGAACCAATCCTGAACCCTGACATTATTAGTGCTTGGCCACTCGTCCACTCTACTTTTAAGACATTTATTACATATTTTACTAGAAATGTCTAGCAAAGAGATGGGTCGGTAACAGTGGGGATCATGAGTAGAGCCCTTCTTTAAAATCGGAAGGATTATGGACTTTTGCCAGGAGAGTGATGATGGCAGAACTGGAGATTTCATTACACTGTTTTACCAAAATGTTTTCCCACCAATCAGGCCTCCAATTTAAATAATCCGACTGCCTATTGTGGAGGCCAGCAGCCTTCCCTACCCCAAGCGCCTTGACGCTTGCCAGTATTTCCTCCTTAATGAAGACAATAACGCCACTTCTACCCACTGCCCTGGTGGCTGCCTCCAGCGAACCCACAATAAACAGAATGCTAGTAAAATCGGCAAACCACCTTTCATCAGAAATTGAACCCAGCTAAGTTTCCTTCAGGGAATCAAAGCCCATGGCTATTAAACAGTGGCGTCGCTAGGGTGGGACCTGGGGGCCGGGCCACCCTGTGAAACCCTGTTCCCTCCTTGTGCCCCCCTACCTAAGACGAGCAGTGACCATGTTCTCCCCCTACTTTTGTCTGTGCCCCCCTACTTTTGTCTTTGGCCCCCTCTGTGCCCCTCCTAAATTTGATTCCTGGTGACGCCACTGCTACTAAACTCCAAAAAAGCTTACAGTCTTTAAATGCAACAGCTTATTCGAATTGTGCTCATTACCTCAATGTGTATTCACGCCTCTTCTGCTTCAACACTTTCTTGTAGTCAGACTTTAGGGCGTGTAACTGCCCAGCATGCATTCCACCCCCTTTCAATGCCTGGTGAATTTACCCTTTCAGCGTTCTGCATTCCTGATCATACCATGCCATACCCCTAGCCTAACAGTCTGCCTACGGAAATGATGGAAGCTCTTACTTTCCAAGGTTATAGTCGCTACTAAATCTTTATACCAACTAATTACGTCAGTCCCACCCTCTGGCAAATTACCAAAATCAGCCATGAGTTCCTAAATTCTAACTGAGGACAAAATGGAGGCCCACTGCTCCTGAGTTAATCGGGAGGAATCCCTTGGGCCAACCAACTGCCAGCTGCTACCCGGTCTGGGGGTGACTGGTTACTCACATACTAAAATGAGAGGGAAGTGATCACTGTCCATCCGGTGCCCACCTCAAACTTAATTATCCCAGGGGAAATAAAAAACGGTCAACCCAGCAGTGATCAATTATAGATGTACTCTTGCCCTGTTGAAAGATTTTCCTACAGGGGCAGTCCCCAACACATCTCCCCTTTAGTTCCACAAGGTGGTATTCTTTTATAAATTAAACAAGCTCCCGGCCCCTACCACCACTTGATTTGTTTAATTGTTGCCTGGGAGGGATCCCAAACTATTATTTTAGAAGGAGGGTATCTGCGTCCTCACTGTCAGGAGGCCCTAGTTTGGCATTAAAATCAATAACAATTATAATACTGGCATAAGCCTTTTGATCCAACAACTACCCCACGGCTTTTCTCCAAGGAACACCTCCTGACAGGCAGTTTCTTGGAGGCAGATAAACATTCACCACCAACACACCCCTCGTAAGTGAGGGGGATTTCAAAACAACGGCAACGGGAAACTCGTTTGCCACCTCCACTCTTTCTGGGACCCAATTCCTAATTAATGTTAAACCCCCCCACCCACTACTTTGCCCTTTGCGCTGTCTATTAGCATTAACATCAAAGCTTACAAAATCTTCGACAAAGGGGGACATCTCGGCCTGATTCTCTTGCAAACAAATTATATCGTAATCAGCAATATTTTTAACCCATTGCTTGTCTAAGACATTATCACGTAAACCTGCTACATTCCAGGAGATCAATTTAAAAATGCAAATCCCACTCTCCACCGCCTCAACTAGAGGTGGATGGAGCTGCACGCTGATGGGCAGTTACAGATAAGATCTTTAGGCCTCCCGGGAAATTACCACAGAAGGCCCTGCCTGTTTCACTAACTGCTCAGCAACATCTGTTGCAGTTCCAGAAGGGGGTACTGTATCATATCCTGTGCTAGGCTGCCACATTTCAAAACTTCCTCCACACCCTGGGGACAATGGAGTTGAACCAAGCATCATGACGATGACATGTTTGTGCCATTAAATCCATGAAGATCTTGATGACCATACTTGCCAACCTCTCCGCACTGAATCATGATTCTACCTACTATAATGTAGTCAGGCATGTCCCACTGGGATCAGGCAGCTCCAACTATGAGGTTGTGTAGTACCACAACCTCATAGTTGGAGCTGCCTGATCCCAGTGGGACATGCCTGACTACATTATAGTAGGTAGAATCATGATGCTTGGAACCCAGGTGTGATGAGAGTTCTAGAAGAGAGAGCTGCAGTCAAAACACAACTGCTCAGCTCCCTTTACTGGTAGCAGCTTCCCTCCTCCTTTCTTACATGTAACTTGTTTATGTTATTAAATATTGAATATAATAAATATATCCACATTACAATAACGTCTCCTACCGTTATATATATGTAAATTCCCGTTCCGGTCTACTTCATTGGCGACGAGGATGGGATCAGGCACTTCATCCATGTATACGGAGCTGCTCCGCTCATGCCCGGGTGTAGCAGCGGCTCCGTCTTCCTGATCCTGAAGGTAACGATCGGCAGTTCGCCTCAACGCATCGTCCTGGCGCTACGTCCCAATCGATCCATTAAAATATATAAAGAACTCGATTGTTGCTGGGCTGCGCTGCACATTGCCAAAACTGCGACGAATTTTCTTTTGTGAGGCACTCGATCGATCTGCTGGACCGCGATACACGTTGCCGTGCTGTTTCAGCCTTTCCTTCGGTTTCCTCCGTGGGCACTGTGCATTCAAGTTCGCGCATGCGTTGAATGCGCCGAAGAAGGAATGAATCATTAAAGGGACAGTACGCTGCTTTCCTTTTGTCTATTTCTCCAATGTGAACCCGTACATTGGAAACAATTAAGGTACCACGTCATCAAAGTTCGCGCATGCGTTGAATGCGCTGAAGAAGGAAGGAATCATTAAAGGGACAGTACGCTGTTTTCCTTTTGTCTATTTCTCCAATGCGAACCAGTACATTGGAAACAATTAAAGTACCACGTCATCATTAAAAGCATATTGCCTGCTGGGTTTACATCACAAGTTCAAGAAACTGTGTATGTTGAGGATCACACAAGTGAATGTCAACTTTGTGAATGGTAATGAAGATCCATTTCTCTACTGACAAGAGGCGGTTGAACACAATTACTCTATCAAAAAAATTAATAAATACATGTACAATGTCAGGTAGGATATAATACCTAAGTACATCACGGTTTCTGGACACCACTGCCCCCCACATATTGTGTTTTTTTGTTTTTTTGTAGAATTTGAACTGGCACAGTTTGCACTGTGTGATTCCTCACAGAATCATACACATACTTGTGTTTCTCGCCAAATCAAGTTGACATGGCATTTAGCAGTGTGCCTCCGCCTGCTTTCTTTATGCCCAGCACTGATGAACCTGCCTTACCTTGGAAGAGGTGGATAAAATCCTTTGAACATTACGCAGGTGTGATTTGTGGTCCCAATTGTAGTGCAGAAAAGAGGAAGTCATTACTTTTGCACTGTTTGGGTCCAGTTGGGCAAGAAAAATATGAAACACTTCCAGAATTACCAGAAGAGGAGAGTGTGGATCTAAATGAATACCAACGAGCTGTAAAAAAAATTGACAAACATTTCGAAAAGAAGGTGAGCATAATTTTAGAACGTTACAAGTTCGGCAAACGCACACAGGAGGAGGGAGAAAGTGTGGAAAAGTTTGTCACTGCATTGAGGAAATTAGCAAAGTCATGCAATTTCAATGAACAACTGGATGAGAGGCTCAGAGACCAATTTATGTTAGAGTGTCGCAGTAGTAAAGTGAGGGAAAGACTATGGTCAGAAAGTGATCCTTCCTTTGACGTTGTTCTTCGTGTGGCAAAAGAAGTAGAACACACTGAAGAGTATGTCAAGGAATTAGAGAACAAGTTGAAACAAGTAAAAATAGGAAGCACCATTAGTAAAATGCATGATGCACCTGAAGAGGAGTCAATTTCCATGATCAACAATGATAGTATTAAAAGGAGATCTGTCACAAAACAATACAATTTGTCGAAAGGGGACAAAAGGTCAAGCAAATATAGTCAAAAAAGGTCATCATACGAGAGTTCAAGAAAAAACATTCCAGAGAATCAATCAAGGAAAGCGGGAAGTAAACGCCAAGGAAGGTGTTATAGATGTGGAAATGTGAATCATTGGGCTGATGACCCGGAATGTCCAGCATTAAAGATCATTTGTAGCAAGTGCAAAGGGAAGGGTCACTTCTCTAAATGTTGCAGATCACGTGACAATGCTATGAATTGGATAGGAGACAATTCTGACAGTGATCGCAGTGAGAAAGAAATTCAAGAAGATTGTGTATGCACCATAACTGATGATGATGACGATGAAGAAGTGTTGGAAAGTCCAAGGGCCATGGTGTCTATTGATGGAAATGAAGTATGTATGATGGTTGATACTGGTGCAAAATATACGCTTCTGCCAAGACGATTTTGGAACAAGACTAAACATGAGTTTTTACATGAGACGGATATCAATCCAAGAGCATATGGAGGTGTGAAGATCAATGTCATTGGTTGGCATTGGGGAAAATTGAAATTTAAGAACAGAGTTGCCAAAGGCAAGATATACATCACTGGTGAAGGGAAAACTGCGCTACTCAGTTGGACTCACCAAAGTAAATTACGAGTGAAAGTCGATTCCACCAACTCGGAATCAGTGTTGTCTATAAGTGGTAGAAAATCTGAATCGATCAATGGTAGCAATGTTATAGGTAAAGCTGGTTTGTTAAAAGTTTTTCAAGATAAAATCGGATGTCTGCAAGGGTATACTCATCAGATATTACTCAAACCAGACCAAAAACCTATAGCTCAAAGATTGAGGAGCATTCCGTTAGCTGTACGAGAGGAAGTCAGTAAGGAGATAAGGAAAATGGAAGAAGATGGAATCATAGAAAGTATTGATGCCAGTGAATGGGTTTCACCACTTGTGGTAATAAGAAAAAAATCTGGAAAACTTAGAATTTGTGTTGACCTACGTGAGTTGAACAAATGTGTCATACCTGATCGGCATCCATTACCAAATATACAAGAAATTGTGTCTACCATTGGACCTTCTAAAATATTTTCAACTCTTGACTTATCATCTGCTTACCATCAGATCAAACTTCACACAAGTTCAAGGAAATTGACTGCGTTCATAACTCCTGATGGTTTATATCAATTTAAAAGAATGCCGTTTGGGTTAGTATCGGCAGCATCAGTGTTCCAGAAAGTTATGCATGGGATGTTCAAAGATACCAAAGGTGTCATTTGCTTTCAAGACGATATATTGATTCATGCTATCACTCAAGAATTACATGACGAGAGACTATTACATGTATGTAAAAAATTATGCGATGCAGGCATGACTTTGAGCAAGGATAAATGCAAGATAAATTGCACAGAAATTGAATATTTGGGACATAAAATTACAGCAGAAGGAATTTTTCCGAAACCACAATTAGTCAACACCATCGTGGAAATGCCAAGCCCAAGTAACAAGGATGAGATTCGTACATTCATTGGCATGGCTGAGTACTATTCTAAATTTGTCAAGGATTTTGCCATCCATACTGTTCCATTACGAGAGGCACTTAAGAAGAAAGTGTTTGAGTGGAATGAGGAATGTGAAGATGAATTCAAGTGTATAAAGAATGCGATAAATTCTGCTCCTGCATTAAAGAATTTTAGTACCAGTGACAAGATTATCATCACTACGGATGCCAGCAATGTGGGCCTGGGGGCTGTGTTGTCCCAGGAGAAGGATGGGCATGAAGCTATAATTGCTTTTGCCTCAAGATTACTCAAGGGAGCAGAGATTTCATATGCCACTATAGAGAAGGAAGCGTTGGCCATCAAGTGGGCATCTGACAAATTTAGAAGCTTTATATGGGGAAACCAAGTTGAGTTTCGAACTGATCATAAGCCCTTAACTCAAGTGTTTATGTCAAAGGGCCTCAATAAAGTTTCCAACAGGATGAGAAGATGGGTCATGATGCTGCAAGAGTTCAAATACACTGTGACATATGTTCCAGGAATAAAGAATGTGTCTGCTGATTGCTTATCTCGCTTAACTAACATTTCCGAGGTGGTCGATGAAGATGATGACATGGATGTTGTCTTCTGTGTGGAAACTTCTTCCATATCAAAGGATGATTGGGATCATGCCGAATCAAATGATCATAACATTAAGAAATTAAAAGAATTGATTCAAAGTCATGAGTGTATGAAGAAATCTAAATTTGAAGAAGCCAACTTAAGTGCTTTTTGGCCTGTTGCAGACGAACTTTATGTACAAGGGGATATCATAATGAGAGGAGATAAAGTCATTCCTCCGTTGGAGCTTCGTTCAAAGATTATAGAACTCGGACATGAAGGTCATCAAGGAGTCATTAAGACCAAGCAAAGAATTAGGAATGACTATTGGTGGCCTGGCTGCGACTTGCAGATTGAGCGATATATTAGGGAATGTATCCTTTGTTGTGATGATGAAAAAAAATGTGTGGGTTCTAGGCAACCAATGGTTATTACCGACATCCCTAATAGTGCTTGGAGGGATATAAGTATGGATGTTTTAGGTCCTATATGTTGTAAAGGTGTACAAAAGTATTGTTTGGTAGTCATAGACCTCCTCACCAGGTGGGTAGAGGTTTTAATTACTTCCAGTGTCACGGGCAAAATTGTAGTTGAATTTTTATCAAATATTTGTGAGAGGGAAGGGTATCCAGGAAGTATTCTTTCTGACAACGGTACCCAATTTAAGTCTAAAGAAGTGGCAGACTTTTGTAAAAAATTTGCCATTGAGCATAAGACCAGCTCCATTTACCACCCTCAAACTAATGGAATAGTGGAACGCTTTAATAAAATATTGAAAGAAACCATCAGGATGGCTTGGGCCAATGGGATGGACTGGGAAGATGCTGTCAGGGAGAAAGTAATTGCACATCGTTTTACCCCACATATCAGTACAGGTATGTCTCCCTTTGAGCATAGTAGGGGAAGGAAGGCAAACACAAAATTGGCTCCTATTTGGCTTATCAAAGAAAGTAAGGAAATAGAGAAGAATTTAGTGAATGCAAAACGAAAAATTAGAGAAATGCAAAAGAGAAACAAGATAAATTATGATAAGAAGGTACGTAGCAACAAATATGATATGTCCACGGCTATTGGTAAATTTGTCAAGGTTTTACTTCCTCCTGCGCTAAGAAGTGGACCATGCAAATGGTCCAAACCCATCAGGGTTATAGAGGCTTTTCGTCATGCTGTCAGAACAGAGGATAAAAGAATATGGAATGTAGAAAGAATTTGGATGTGTGAAAGTAAGGTTCTTAATGAGAAAGAAAAGAGAAATGTAGGGCATAGAAGGGACAGAAATGTTAGAATTTCTAAAAATATGAACGGTAGGGTGAAGAGTGATTGTTATAGTGTGGTTAAGAAGAAATGTGATGGCAAATCTGAACAATCTCAATTTTCTTTGCCAACTACCTCCAGATATGATGGATGCATGTCCAGATCTGGCAGAGCTTATCGGTTGCCGAAGAGGATGGAAGACTATGTGGAATTTACATGAATCGCCTAGAACATTTGGTTGTCAGTTTCTGTATATAGTTTGTGAACAATAGAAAGGGAAGGAGATGTGTAGTACCACAACCTCATAGTTGGAGCTGCCTGATCCCAGTGGGACATGCCTGACTACATTATAGTAGGTAGAATCATGATGCTTGGAACCCAGGTGTGATGAGAGTTCTAGAAGAGAGAGCTGCAGTCAAAACACAACTGCTCAGCTCCCTTTACTGGTAGCAGCTTCCCTCCTCCTTTCTTACATGTAACTTGTTTATGTTATTAAATATTGAATATAATAAATATATCCACATTACAATAACGTCTCCTACCGTTATATATATGTAAATTCCCGTTCCGGTCTACTTCAGCCCTGTACCAGCACAGATTATCAAACTCAAAGTGTAAGTTACATCCCCTAGAGAAGATACAGTCAGATAAAATCAGTACAGCAGAGAACATCCTAAAAGAGATGTCGTCCACACCAATTATTGATCTCAAGGCACTTATAAATGCTCTCTTATATGAGTTTCTGTTGCCCTGTGTCAGGCCTGTGAAGGTACAGATCAAATTAAGTTGTCTCCACTCGGACTGTGTGTTTAGTTGAGGACTCACCTGGCATCTGTGGTGTCTGCTTGGGCACTGCTAATTGGGGTGGAATAGATGGCAGTAACATGCAAGATGCCTAAGGCCAGAGCCACACCGTGGAGGCCAGGGTATGTGGCCAAATAGTACACTTTCTTGGGCAGTAGGGCCTTTTCAACACTCTGCGCTAACGCCAGAACCTCCGGTGTCCTAGGGGCAACAACCCCTCTAAGCCCTGTTTCACCCCAGGCTGTAGCTGCCCCAGTCAAGATGACTTCTTCAGTGTGAGTGACATCTGACCCTGAAACAGCTCCTAACCCACACTTGGCCGGCATCATCGTTGCTCTTGCTCAGTAAAAGCTTTAAATACTGTAATCACTGAATCACTGCAGGTTGACTATCTCTCCGACTGGTGTTGTGATGTGCAGAGGCCCCAGTGGGGGATGTACTGATGAAAAATCCCCCTAGGTCATAGGGGGACCTGGGTACCAGATCACTAGATGGACATGGGATCTGCAAGGTCAATTTGTCTATAATTCCTAAGCAGATTTCATGCGAGGCCATTTCAGTGGTTATCAGAGCCCTCAGCTCTTCAAGCAGATCTTCTAGGCTTGACAACCTCTTCAAGATATGTTCCAGGGCAACATGCCCTTGCTTTTCCTGCTGCTGACCTTACAGCCCAGAAAGCTATCTGGCTCCGCCCAGGTCTCCGCTGCGGCTAGGATGCTCCCTGCCCCGCTGAGCCTTGAAGATGCATTTTCTAGAACTGCCGAGCTGACCAAAAGTGGGTCAAGAATGACACCTGCACCATGCAGGATTTGACAGAAATCTCCTGGAGGGGGCAAGATTTATGGTACACCTCCCTGGATGGTATTGTGAAAAGCTTGCAAGTCCTGTCCTTTCTGGGCACACATAAATGGGCTGCCTCCTGAACTTTCCATACCCAGCACAACAATGGGTGACAAAACAGGCTTGCACTTTGTCATGGACTTTAGCCTCAAATAAGTCTGACCCGGGGGTCCCCCTGATTCTTCCGACCTATCTATCTGTCTGGGTTGTTGTATTGTGCACTAACCCTAAGGCCTCAGGGCACACACAAGAGAGGGCAGGCGACAGACAACGAAAAACATGAAATGCAAGAAGGACATGATAGGAGGACAGAACTCACCCTGCAAAGAAGGAAAACACCATGTGATATTATACAAAGATAACAATGTAGGGATGAGTATAAGTAGCAAGTTGAGAGGAAGCATTACCCATGGCCTATATCAAGCAAGAGAGTTTTTAGTTGTTTCTTAAAAACAGTTATTGAACTGATGTCAGCCAGATGTTTTGGCATGGAATTCCATAAGGCGGAGCCCAGGAATTAAAACTGGCTCCTCCAAAATCCTTCAAAATAGACATAGGTTGGATCAAAGAGATGTTGCCATTTGATAGTAGTAAACGACCAACGGGTTTCTTTTTTAACGTAGTCACAAGATACGACGGGGCCTTGCCATACAGGCATTTGTGCACAATGAACAGCCCCTTATGCTGCAGCCGTTGTTGAACAGGCAACCAGTGCGGGCGGCACCTAGCTTCAGAGACATGCATATTGCACCCGAGTCCAAGCACAGCTCGCACTGCGCTGTTCTGGAATACCTGTAGTGTTCTAAGATTGGCCTGGGATGTGCCAATCAAGAGGCTGTTGCAGTAATCCAGCTTACAGGTCACAATTGCAGCCGCTATAAATGCAAGATTTTCTCTGGACAGATAGGGCCGAATCTGCCAGAGGAGCTGAATATACAAGTGGCATGAAGACTTAAGGTAATTAGTCTGCCGAGTGAAAGACAGCTGAGTGTCAAAAAAGAGCCCAAGAGTGTTTTCATTTTTTGATACGTAAATAACATGCTGACCAATCAGAAAGTTATCATATTCCATATCCAGCTTCTTTAGCCTCTGCTGAGGGCCCAAGATGAGCAACTCAGTTTTGGCATTATAAAGAGCCAAAGAATTCACGGCCATCCAATTCTGGATTTCCGCAAATATGTAATTGATACGCTCTAGATCTTTTTGATACTCACCAGTGAGTTTGATAACAATCTGCGTATCGTCGGCATAACTGGCAAAATATATGCCCATGGCTGACAGGAGAGCACAGAGGAGAAGTGAATAGATATTGAAGAGCAAGGGCGAAAGACACGACCCCTGAGGAACACCACATAATAGAATAAAGGCAATGGAAAAGGTGTTGTCCTTGGTTACTCTCATATTTTGTGGACCCAGAAAGGATTTAAACCAGGCCGTTGCTTCTTTGGTACATTTGCCAACTGACATTAACCTGTCCGCCAAAAGTTGATGATCAACACGATCAAACGCAGCAGACAGATCCAAAAGCAACAGCAAGGCTGTATTACCCTCATCGACTATACCGGCAATATGAAATTTCAAATCCAGCAATGCCGTCTCTGTCCCATGATTGGGTCGGAATCTGGACTGTTGTATAGCTAGTATGTATTGTTCTTCAACAAAGGTCTGATATTGACTATAGGCCATTTTATCCAAAATGTTCAGGATAAAAGGAACATTTGTGATTGGCCGATAGTTACAAGCCTCTGCTGGATCTAGGTTTTCCTTCTTAAGCAGGGGTGTAACCCATGCTTCCTTTATATTTTCAGGTACAAATGACTAATGAAAAGACCGTTTAATAAAGGTAGTCACCCATGGGGCGAGGGTTGTGATGTATTATTTAAATGGTGTAGCAGGAAATACATCCCCTTTGCACCATGTAGGTTTAAGCTTAGAAACTATATCAATAACTTCTTCTGCAGAGACTGAACTGAAGTCATAGAGTCATAGAGTCAGACAATCGAGCGCTACAAGGCTTTTAGCAGAGATTTGCCCAAATGGGCACAGTTTGCTGGATGCCAATCAGCCTGCGCCCTGCCCCCGGAGGAACCAATTCCACTTGTATGTACACATGTCGCTGATGCACGAGACTTCTCTGAGCCAGCGCCATTTACACTTGTTGAGAGAAACTGAGGCATGGGTCCAAATTGCTTAACTGCAGCAGTCTCATATGACATGATAGGGGCTTGGAGCATGTCCAGCAGCTATAAATTTGACAATTCCCTTCCCCCTACTAAAACGGCCAGATGAGGCTGCCAACAAAGCCAGCCCTGTCCCTTGCTTCATATCCAGTGCCTCTAAGGCTTCCTTGGGTCCAACGTACCTTGACTCCGAAAACCCACATTATTGAACACTGCTACAAACTTTTTGTTGGCAAATCAGCAGCGACCATCTTCCACCAAAATTATGCCACCAGAATCCAGGTAGAGTTGTTAGTTAGCACCAATTTAGTCACTTAATCAACGCCCTTATAAAGAGGGCTGTGCTAGCTCACTAAACCAATGTGCTTCAGTGCCCGTGGCCATGTCAAATTAGGAGCCGCCAACCCCCAAGCAACACATACGCACTCTTGACTTTCCAGGTGAACTTGGCAAGTACCACTCTCGCTTGCCCTCATTCTCGCACGCTCACATTGTCCAACTTCAGCTGACTAGAACTTACTAGCGGAAAGGAGCAAGAGACATTGGGAGGTGTCAACCCGCATTGTTCACAACCCTCACAACCGACAGCCAGAGCATCTGCTTCCGACACTGATCACCGATAGGCCGGGAACTTGCTCCAAGGCTGGGAACTTTCTTAGGTTGAGGACTGAATGGAGATTGAGCTGTAACTGAAGTGTTACCTTTGTGAGCAGTAACAACACACAGTGAATGTGTTGTAATCACTGTTTTTCAATACCTAATGTATGCCTCCTGTGCCTGTCACTTCCAGAGCCATTCCATCTTTTCAAAATAGCCCATATTTATGGGTATGGCTTTGTCTGGGGTAGTGCAGCCAAACCTTCTGATAGCTTATGCCTAAATCCCTAAAATGATACCCCATAACAAAATATACACCTACAAGAGTCTTACCAAACTGAAGAAGAAAATCATTATCAGGGTAAGTGGAGAGGGAGAGGCTATCATTTTGCAAAAGATGCATGCACAGGATGGTAGTGAGTGCTAAATGATTGTAGGAAGGGATAACATTCGCCCCTGCCCCATCTTCTCTACTATAGATACAATTTCCCCACCTATGAGGGTAAAGGCTGGGGAACAAAGACTCCCAAGAATTGCAAAAACTTGTGCACCGTGAACATGCTATGAGCACACATAAAGAAAACAACAGTGAGTTGGGCGCTAACCCCGGTGGTAATAGCCCTACCGCCAAACCCCTGGTGCTATTAGCTCCGGATCACAGGTTTGGCGGAACGGTAAGTCCCCATTCCCCAGGACCCCCCTTGTTATTTGCATATTTCAAGTAACCTCTGGGTTTCACCCTAAATTACTAGGGGAATACAGACGTGGACCAATTGCTCACTATTCTTAGAGAGGCACAGCTACACCCTACTGATGAAGTTCAACCAGACCAAAACATGTGTCTGGGGTTGCTGTTGGTACTCTTGTTTAGAGGAGAATTGCCTAGCATTTCGGGGCTGGACTGCCCCAGGGCAGGACAAAGACTGATATGTTTAGGATATTTCTCCTCTGTGAAAGATAGTGAGCAAAAGACTCTGAGTAAGGCTCTTGTAACCAGGAATCATGTCTGGAAGAGAGTCTCCCAGGACCCCCCCTTGTTATTTGCATATTTCAAGTAACTTTGGGTTTCACCCTAAGTTACTAGGGGAATCCAGACGTGGACCCCTTGCTCACTATTCTGAAAGAGGCACAGCTACACCCTACTGATGAGGTTCAACCAGACCGAAACACGTGTCTGGGGTTGCTGTTGGTACTCTTGTTCAGAGGAGAATTGCCTAGCATTACGGTGCTGGACTGCCCCAGGGCAGGACAAAGACTGATATGTTTGGGATATTTCTCCTCTGTGAAAGATAGTGAGCTAAAGACTCTGGGTAAGGCTCTTGTAACCAGGACTCATGTCTGGCAGAGAGTCTCCCAGGACCCCCTTGTTATTTGCATATTTCAAGTAACTTTGGGTTTCACCCTAAGTTACTAGGGGAATCCAGACGTGGACCCCTTGCTCACTATTCTTAGAGAGGCACAGCTACACCCTACTGATGAGGTTCAACCAGACCGAAACACGTGTCTGGGGTTGCTGTTGGTACTCTTGTTCAGAGGAGAATTGCCTAGCATTTCGGTGCTGGACTGCCCCAGGGCAGGACAAAGACTGATATGTTTAGGATATTTCACCTCTGTGAAAGATAGTGAGCTAAAGACTCTGGGTAAGGCTATTGTAACCAGGACTCATGTCTGGCAGAGAGTCTCCCAGGACCCCCTTGTTATTTGCATATTTCAAGTAACTTTGGGTTTCACCCTAAGTTACTAGGGGAATCCAGACGTGGACCCCTTGCTCACTATTCTTAGAGAGGCACAGCTACACCCTACTGATGAGGTTCAACCAGACCGAAAAACGTGTCTGGGGTTGCTGTTGGTACTCTTGTTCAGAGGAGAATTGCCTAGCATTTCGGTGCTGGACTGCCCCATGGCAGGACAAAGGCTGATATGTTTAGGATATGTCTCCTCTGTGAAAGATAGTGAGATAAAGACTCTGGGCAAGGCTCTTGTAACCGGGACTCATGTCTGGCAGAGAGTCCACCAGGACCCCCCTTGTTATTTGCATATTTCAAGTAACTTTGGGTTTCACCCTAAGTTACTAGGGGAATCCAGACGTGGACCCCTTGCTCACTATTCTTAGAGAGGCACAGCTACACCCTACTGATGAGGTTCAACCAGACCGAAACACGTGTCTGGGGTTGCTGTTGGTAATCTTGTTCAGAGGAGAATTGCCTAGAATTTCGGTGCTGGACTGCCCCAGGGCAGGACAAAGGCTGATATGTGTAGGATATTTCTCTTCTGTGAAAGATAGTGAGCTAAAGACTCTGGGTAAGGCTCTTGTAACCAGGACTCATGTCTGGCAGAGAGTCTACCAGGACCCGCCTTGTTATTTGCATATTTCAAGTAACTTTGGGTTTCACCCTAAGTTACTAGGGGAATCCAGACGTGGACCCCTTGCTTACTATTCTTAGAGAGGCACAGCTACACCCTACTGATGAGGTTCAACCAGACCAAAACACGTGTCTGGGGGTTGCTGTTGGTACTCTTGTTCAGAGGAGAATTGCCTAGCATTTCGGTGCTGGACTGCCCCAGGGCAGGACAAAGACTGATATGTTTAGGATATTTCACCTCTGTGAAAGATAGTGAGCTAAAGACTCTGGGTAAGGCTCTTGTAACCAGGACTCATGTCTGGCAGAGAGTCTCCCAGGACCCCCTTGTTATTTGCAGATTTCAAGTAACTTTGGGTTTCACCCTAAATTACTAGGGGAATCCAGACGTGGACCCCTTGCTTACTATTCTTAGAGAGGCACAGCTACACCCTACTGATGAGGTTCAACCAGACCGAAACACGTGTCTGGGGTTGCTGTTGGTACTCTTGTTCAGAGGAGAATTGCCTAGCATTTCGGTGCTGGACTGCCCCAGGGCAGGACAAAGACTGATATGTTTAGGATATTTCACCTCTGTGAAAGATAGTGAGCTAAAGACTCTGGGTAAGGCTATTGTAACCAGGACTCATGTCTGGCAGAGAGTCTCCCAGGACCCCCTTGTTATTTGCATATTTCAAGTAACTTTGGGTTTCACCCTTAGTTACTAGGGGAATCCAGACGTGGACCCCTTGCTCACTATTCTTAGAGAGGCACAGCTACACCCTACTGATGAGGTTCAACCAGACCGAAAAACGTGTCTGGGGTTGCTGTTGGTACTCTTGTTCAGAGGAGAATTGCCTAGCATTTCGGTGCTGGACTGCCCCATGGCAGGACAAAGGCTGATATGTTTAGGATATTTCTCCTCTGTGAAAGATAGTGAGATAAAGACTCTGGGCAAGGCTCTTGTAACCGGGACTCATGTCTGGCAGAGAGTCCACCAGGACCCCCCTTGTTATTTGCATATTTCAAGTAACTTTGGGTTTCACCCTAAGTTACTAGGGGAATCCAGACGTGGACCCCTTGCTCACTATTCTTAGAGAGGCACAGCTACACCCTACTGATGAGGTTCAACCAGACCGAAACACGTGTCTGGGGTTGCTGTTGGTAATCTTGTTCAGAGGAGAATTGCCTAGAATTTCGGTGCTGGACTGCCCCAGGGCAGGACAAAGGCTGATATGTGTAGGATATTTCTCTTCTGTGAAAGATAGTGAGCTAAAGACTCTGGGTAAGGCTCTTGTAACCAGGACTCATGTCTGGCAGAGAGTCTACCAGGACCCGCCTTGTTATTTGCATATTTCAAGTAACTTTGGGTTTCACCCTAAGTTACTAGGGGAATCCAGACGTGGACCCCTTGCTTACTATTCTTAGAGAGGCACAGCTACACCCTACTGATGAGGTTCAACCAGACCAAAACACGTGTCTGGGGGTTGCTGTTGGTACTCTTGTTCAGAGGAGAATTGCCTAGCATTTCGGTGCTGGACTGCCCCAGGGCAGGACAAAGACTGATATGTTTAGGATATTTCACCTCTGTGAAAGATAGTGAGCTAAAGACTCTGGGTAAGGCTCTTGTAACCAGGACTCATGTCTGGCAGAGAGTCTCCCAGGACCCCCTTGTTATTTGCAGATTTCAAGTAACTTTGGGTTTCACCCTAAATTACTAGGGGAATCCAGACGTGGACCCCTTGCTTACTATTCTTAGAGAGGCACAGCTAGACCCTCCGGATGAGGTTCAACCAGACCGAAACACGTGTCTGGGGTTGCTGTTGGTACTCTTGTTCAGAGGAGAATTGCCTAGCATTTCGGTGCTGGAATGCCCCAGGGCAGGTCAAAGACTGATATGTTTAGGATATTTCTCCTGTGTGAAAGATATTGAGCTAAATACTCTGGGTAAGACTCTTGTAACCAGGACTCATGTCTGGCAGAGAGTCTCCCAGGATCCCCCTTGTTATATGCCCATTCCCCATTGGGCCCAATGGGGAATGTTCAGCGCTATTATACTGCCGGAAATCAGCAAAATCATGGCAGATTAACCCCAGCTCAGAGCTGGGGGTAAATCTGCCAAGTCTGTGATTTGGCAGACACTTAAATGCAGCAGTAATAGCGTTACTGCCGCATTTAAGGGTTACCGCCAAACTTGTGATGAGGCAGTGTGTCTTTTAGTCAGTCAGCCAAGTACTCGCGGTGTCAAACAAGAGGTGCCAAACACATCGCTATTCAAAGGCAATCTGTGTCTCTGGTTAACATGCTAGCAACTTGCAAAAAGAAATAACTCGGCAGTAATTATTCGTCGCCCTCACCTCCATATTCAGGATACAGTATGTGCGTTGCAAATGGCAGAAATGGCGTGACAGATAGCACATAGCCCGACTCAAGCACTAGAGGAACAACTGCTTTTATGTATACTACATCTGGTAAATGACAATCACATCTACTCACATCCAACTTTATTGAGCACTAACCATGCCAGACTTGCAAACCTGTACTCATTTCTCTTCTCACCAAAGTCAGACACTCACATCTATAGGTACAGATACATGCATTCATATGTTAAGATACAGACACATGCATAGATACTGGTATACAGCTGACTCAGCCCTAAATCATTCTAGGTCGATAACCTAAGTACTATTAAATTCGGTAATGATACCATCTATTATTTGAGTGTTCAGAAGCAGGAGGGAATTATCATGAAGCATTATATATTAGCATTAACAATGCCAGCAGTTTTTGGCTTTTGTGTATTCATAGTCTACGCATTGGCCCGGAACTGTCTTAATGGTACTTACGGGTCATTAATGGTAGTAGCTGCAAAATGATGTGAGTACCTGGGCATTTGATAGCAGTGCCTGGCAAAAGTCTTAAATACGTATACACATGCCAAAACTGGTGGCTTTGCCAATGCTCGTGTTTAACAGAACTTCGGTGAGGGGCACGCATCCTGTGTATGAATCATTTGGCTGAAAGTACACGCGGTTAAGGCATTGCAATTACACCAGTAGTTCATCTATGGCTCACATTAAGTCATCAACTCTCTGAAGACTGCATTAAAATAAAACTGGCAGGCACTTTGAGCACACCGTTTGATGTTAGTGCTTGAAAGCAGCTCGCTCAAAGAGATCCCAGGAAGTTATGTATTCAGAGGGAATAGCATAGACGTAAGCAGTCAATGGGTAAGCACATAACCAAATACTTTAGCACCACCTGATGGCCAAAACTAAACATGTGATACTTTTACCTTCAGGCTTCATATACACATTCCTACAGTGCACAGCATATGAAATGTGAGGATGTTGACTTCGGTAATGTAACCCTTCGCCATGCTTCTTGTTCCACATAAAAAATGAAAATCCATGCAATTTGACATATCTTGTTTTCTACATCAGATCCAAAGCTGGATGATACACATCTTTCTGTGCTTGCCTGGAATTAAAAAGGAAATCTTGCTTCATGGCCAAACAATATTTTGCATCTAGTGGCACATTGACAAGCAACCATGGACAGCCCCATTACACCAGTGGGTACCATAAGAACCATAAGAAACCTGAACGTGGTATTTGGCATATCTTTCTGCTCCCAAGCAAATGCATCACCCAAACTACCCCCTTTTACCTCCACACACTCAGAAGAGACCCTCACTTTCCTAGATTTTCAACACCAAACTAGACAATCCAAGTTCTCATCTTGTCTAGTTTATATGGGTGCCATGTATTGTTTACTAAGAAAACTATGATTTTGTTAGAGCATTGGTGACTGAATGGTTCTGGGCCTGAAAATGAATGGCTAATCCAGCCGAGTTATGCTGAACCCCTACTGGCTGCCAGTGATATAATGAGTGTAATACAAACTTCTCTGACTGGTACACAGAGTAACCTCAGAAATGACACAACATATCTCAGCGAAGAGCTGAAATGGCATTCTCATATGAGAAACCTTAAATTGTCAAAATGGTCTGCCTTTGATTTCTAAAATTCAAAGAGAAACAGAAAGAAAGAATAGAAATGTGAGTAATCAGACACTCAACATGGAACAATACACCTCTGAACTTGAGGTCCCATGGAATCAACTGCATCTTCACGAATAACCTATAATACCTATTGTTTCAGAGGTTTTTACTGGCTTCCTCAAATAGGAACCATACTCATTATCTTACCATGACTTCCTAATAAGTGAACCTCTATGCTAAAACTATGGGGCTTCCCTGCTTTGAGTTCACCTGAGAGGGTCCATCTGACCGAATCCATTCCCGTTTTCTGACCAACTCCCCTTGTAGTGTATCATTTGCCATTTCTGGCTGGGGAGTACAAAGAGTCTGGCAACATACATTCTGACTGAGAATTCTGCAACATCAAGAATTGTCTTTCGTAAAATTCTTTTTTTTTTTTTAAACAAGTCTTTCGTAAAATTCTATAGTTAAAATCTTTTGACTAGATAAGTGCATCATAAAATAAATAAGACAGAAACAAATCAGAGCTAGGGACATAACCTGAAAAGTTTGATGCAAATGTGTACAAAAGTTATAAATCATCAAAAACGTGTTTTAATGTTTTTTCTTTTTTTTTTTTTTACTGCAATATATTATTTTGGTTAATTGGTTAAGGAAATTAGTCTAGAATTGGCTAAACAAGATAAGAGTTAGTCATTTCAAATCAGTACAATTGTTGTGTAAATAATGTGTGGCAGTTTAGCCATGCCCCTGGCTTCACCATGCAACCCAATATGGCAGACAGGCCTCCACCTGGCCCCCTGCTGCTATATCTCACACCTCTGTGCCACGGCTTTCGTTTCCTTCTCCCCAGCCACCTTTCTATTGCCATGGCAATCCTGGCTGACTGTACATACTGCCCGTCCTCCTCTTGTGAGAGCCCATGTCTGCCCTACACCTAACATCCCCGGCCCTCCATCTTCCCACCCTTTGTGGATGGTCAGGGGCGTGTGGCCTATTGGCACCACTGCTGGGCACTACAGCAGAGTGCTGCCTTCTCTTTCAAAGTGGAAGAGTTTAATCCCTCTCTTGTGAGGGGCTGGTACTGCTAATGGGTGAAATAAGCCCCTGTAAAAAGGTTAGTAGAGCAAGCAAGACAACGCAAATCAACACAGGTTTGAATCACATTCTTGGGCATAGACACTGGTCTCCGGTATGAAACACATTTTAAAAGACCAATTATAATTATAATCCCAAGACATGGGACGGAAACACCACTTCTGGAATTGAAAATTCAAATGGATGATCTCAAAGTCAAAGGTAAATTAGCCCTGCTCCTCCTACTCCACCTCCCCGCAGCGTTTGATCTTGTCAATCATAATATACTCTGTAAACATCTATTGTCAGCGGCCCACTTCTCACGAAAACCATTCAGTGCATACAATTATTCCTTACGGACAGAACAATGAGAGTTTTCTCACCAAATACAGCAGCACAGCCAAGCCTGGTCACCTGCAGTGTACCACAAGGTTCTTGTGTCTCACCAACACTCTATAATATTTTTACAAAACTCCTATTCAACCACCAACTATGCAGGTGACACCCAAATCGTCATTCCCATCTCTGGCTCTCATGACAATCGATTCAGCCTCTCTCAACGTTACCTATCAAACGATCCAAACCTGGATGCTCCACCATGATGTATGCTTGAATGATGAAAAGACGGAACTTCTCCTCCTAGGTTCACAACTCCACCTTAACAAACTTGACAACTCTTTTAAAGCTTTCAATATAGATGGCAACATTATAAATGTGTCTAAAGTAGTAAAAACTGTACCTTAATCAAACAAGTCAATGCCACAGGATCATCAGCAGCCTACACATCTAAGCTTATTAATGCATGCAGACCCATTCTGTCTCCTGACAGCTGCATCACACTAGCCGGAGCACTCATCCTGTCCAGAATGGATTACTGTAAAGACCTCTACGCAGGCACCAAGAACCACAATATCAATAAATTACAGGTGATACAAAATAACGCCCTTAGAGCAGCCCTAAATATACCCAGAAACTCTCATATCTCTACGACCAGATGGAACACCCATTGGCTACCTGTTCAAGAGTGCATTGTCTTCAAAACTCTCACTCTGACACATAAATGCCTACATAAGTCATCTCCTACTTACCTGGCAAAGTCTCTACATCCCAATCTATCAGGCCCATGCACTCCCCACACATACATCTGCTATCGACATCGAGATTCAAATTGCAGAAAGCGGAGGCAGTAGCTTCCCAGCAATAGCTGCTAGACACTGGAACACCCTACCAGCCAAACTAAGGTGTGAAGATTCATTCTGGACCTTCTGAAAACAACTGAAACCATGGCAATTTACACAGGAAATACGTAACTAAGTCATGTTCATCAGTCAGTAAGATAGCTACATAAGCAACACTCCATTCTAAGATTACGTTATAGCCTAGCTTGTATTATCATATTATCTGTCATGCATATGTGGAACTATGTAACCACTACATTATTTATTGTCCTCTTCTCTAAGGAAAGCGCCTAGATGTCTCCGGGTTGGGTTTGCTATACAAATTGTAAAATGAATAAATACATATATCTGTTTAGTCACTCATAAACAGTTTGGAAATCACAATGGTACCATCTAAAAAACTCTCTATGCCCCCCGACCAATGAGATTAAACATTTCCAAACTCTCCAATCCACTTTTCTAAAAATTGTTTCTTGGACAGGTAGGGACACACAGAAGTAATAGCCAGGACCACACACATATCAATAATTCCTTGTTGCATACTTTTTAACACTATTTAAATAAAGTGCTGGATACATTTGCATCTAAAGTGGGAAATGACGTTTCCAGGACCAGGGAGCTGATTTGCATGAAAGTGTGACACAAATCCGTCAGGCACTACGAGCTATGCGTGCTGAAAGAATCTGCTCTATTTAAATAATGTCCAAAATATACCTTTAAGGATCTTTGTTTAAATGTGCCTTTCTAAAACCAGACATGACTGTTATAGTTTTATCTATATTTGTTTGGGAACATTTCCCGCAGATTCTTGAAAAAGCCCCAAAATTAAAAACAACCCAAATATATGATCCAGGCGGGAGTTGAGCGCCTAGTTCTCACGAAAATAAAATGTTCGAAAGAATGGGGTGATGCATAAAATATGCAAACGCAGCAGAGGCATTCTGTCAAAGTTTCCAACGGTTTTGGCTTAGGTGGCGAGCGTGCCAAATGGGATGCATAAGTCACACCAATGGCATCCAATGTTGCTCCCTCACATACATACATTCTGCCAACGTCTTTAAGCATTGGATTAGTAAATTGCTATCCACGCCAAGCCAGAAAATGACAGACTTTGGCCATTATAGGCACAGTGGTACAGCTTCAGAATAAGCCAAATGCCATCCAAACTAACCTAAAATAAGCAATAACCCTTGACACATGGTTTGCTCTCGTTAGAGCTCCTCAGAGAAATATGGCTTGTCCAGGCTGGAGATTAACACCCAACACATAAAAAAACAAAACGACACATAAACTAGACAAACACAGGAGATTACCTCTGGCTAAATGTTTTCTTTTTTTTAAATGTTGTTATGCTTCTAAAGTGCTTTTGCTCCTTGGCGCTTTATACCAAAGTAGTTTATATAATGATATGATATGATATGATATGGCAATTGTAACGCGCCTATACAGAAGTGTTTCAAGTGAAATAGTAGTGAACATGTTGTGAAAGGTCCAGGTTCAATGCTGCCAAGGGGAGCGCCAAGGGGAGTACACGTATCACTTGTGCAAGTACCATGGTGACGTTGATAGTGACGCGGTGGGTGGCATGGGGAGCAGGGGCGTCATTGAACGCGGTCCCACAGGGGAATCCAGTGAATGGTAGGGGATTTATCTATAGTAATGGTTAGTTGTATAGTGTGGGTAGCAGGTCGGGGCATAAGGGACTTCAAGGAGTAACGTGGTAGAGGTGCTTTTTTGAGAAATATGTGAACAGTGGAGATGCCATTTTCTTGTAGGCCTCTTCATCAGAATCAGTGCACAGAGATGTTGCAAGACTGAAGTTTCCCAGATTAACGCAGTACCATTAAAAGCACTCGATGCACCTAGGTATTAGAGAAGATTTGGCAGGGAATTAGAAATTAAGTACAGGTAACTAAAATCCAGCCATGGTGTGGTATCGTTTTTCAGACTACCCATATCAGCAAGGCGTGAGAAGGGAGCTGGGGGGGCCAGAGCGCAGGGGTAGGGTTCATGGGGAACTCGACGGGGGCCAATCAGATGAGAGAGGTTTCTGTGTACCTGAGGTGCAACATTGTACAATGTCCTCGCTGATGTCCACAGTGCACATCATTGGTCAGACTTGGTGTGAATGTCTTGCCCCCTGCCATCTGAAGATGCCCTTTCCAATCTTTAAACAGCAGTTTATCCTTTTGTATGTTTGCCATTTTTTTTTCTTTCTTACTTGTATAGCACATAGTGAAGGTCCGGGGTCTAGTAGCACTTGGACAAGACAGAAAAGACATGCAACATTAAGAAGAGCAGTCAGATGTAGACAATATTCAGAAAGCACAGGTTTAAGAGAACAGGACTGTTTCTAGTCCTAGGTTAAAGGTAGTTAGCGAGGTGCATGTTCTTAGATCTGGTGGTAGTGCATTTCAGATTTCTGGAGCTGCATGTGGAATGGTTCCCTGAGTCACACTGACAAGTCTAGTCCAGGGTATTTCTAGGCGACAGGAATTATTTGACCTTAATGCTCTTTGGGCTGGAAGCCATGAGATACATTCTGAAAGGTAACTGGGCCCCTGCCCGTACAGACATTTGCTCGTTATGCAATGCACACAAAAGATGATCCTGATGCAGACGAGGAGCCAGTGTAGGGCTTTCCTAGCCTCAGTCACATGGTCCAATCTCTGTAAACCCTCCACAATAGGCACAGTATTACTTTGAATAACCTGAAGGCTAGTCAGATCCTCTTTATCAATGCTCATTAAAATACTGGAACAATAGTCCAATTTGGCACCTCTGATGGCACGTGAGATGGTAGCGCAGTTGGTAGTATTAAAAAAGGGGCAGAGTGGGCAAACAATTTCAGATGATTGGAGCTGCTGGAGACAAGGCTATTAACTTGGGCTTTCATGGTAAGTTCTGGATCTAATATGACCCCAAGAGTTTTACCCTTAGGCTGGGTATTAATGGTACAACATGTCACATTAAAAAGACAATATTCAAGGCTCAGTGTACGCAGTTGTGTGGTAGTACCCAGAACCATGGGTTCAGTTTTGGCATCATTGAGCACAAGCTTATTAGCTTGCATCCCTGATTGGAACTGATCGTAGTCAGAGTTCAGAGTAGTGGAGTCGATGACATGTTCCCAGTGAGAGGCACAAGGCATTGTGTGTTGTCTGCATAATTCGCATATATAATGCCAGCTTCATCTAACTGTTCAAACAGAGAGAGCATCAAGATATTTAAAAAGTGTAGGCGACACACAAGAGCCCTGCGAAACCACACATGTTACCGTAAACTCTTCTGCCCTGGCCTCCTCAAAGAATATCCTAGCCTTACGATCTGTAAGAAAGGATTTCAGCCAATCTGTTGCTGATAAGGAGAAAGGAACTGTTCTGCATACTCATTCTGCCAATATGATGTGATCCACTAAGTCAAAAGCTGAGGATAGACCCAGTAGCACAAGCATAGCAGTATTCCTATTCTCCAAGATCCTAAATGTGTTGTCTCTCAGATCAAATTTTGTTGAGTAGGTGCTATGCGCATGCCTGAAGCGGATTGATTCTGACCCAAAATGTCATTTTCCAAGAGAAACTCCTCAATTTGTAAATTAGCTACCTTATCAAGTATTTTAAGTAAGCAGGGACGTTAGTAACAGCTCAGTAACTACCTGGCATGCTGGGATCCACAGAGGGCTTTTTAATCAGGGGAGAGATCCACGCCTTTTTGATGTCATTCAGAACACAATTTTACCTGAAGGAGGCGTTCACAAATTTGGTAATCAAAGGGAATAACTGTGGGGCACATAACTTGCATGCATTGACGGGGCAGATGTCCCCTTTGCAGTTGGAGGCCTTGAGCTTCATTAAGATCTATGCAAGGTCATGCTCCGATATTGCATGAGACTTATATTCTGGACAGGTCACATTACTGCTATGTGCATTACTAACCAATGGCTGAAAAGTGTTTTTGACTGAGCAGCACAATCACGTAATTGTGGGGCGGTGTGGGAAGGTTTGTGACATCATGAGGGGTGTTAATGCGAGGTTGGTCAAAATACGTTTTACCCAATCAGGGTCACTTAACATATATATTCTCATAGGGGACTGACATAGTTCCACCAATCAGCTCCTTGATCCTGCCCTAAAAATGTAATTGATATGCTGTATGATAATTCTGCAATTTGGGTAGAAAATGTTTAGCCAGAGTGGGCGTCATGGACAGCTCATTTAATTCAGTTCAATTCCATGGGGCTGTCTGAACCATTTTTCCCAGCTGTTTGGGGCCAGTACATTTGCATCACTTGTTGCTTGGTGTATGCTCTGTTTTAGGATTACTTTTTCTTCCCTTCCCTTTTCCAAACCAATGTCCTTTGTTGTTAGATGTATCTTGCCTCATCCATTGCTTGCACTCGCGGAAAGGGCCACCCAGCGCCTGTTTCCACCCTGGCCCCCATTTCCTCTGCTAGACACTTGCCCCCCTTGCACCAATGTGGAGGCCCAGTGTTAGATTGAGAACGGCAGAATGTCTTGACCATGTGCCTTCCTGCACTCCAAGGGATCGATTTCGTGCACTTGGATCATCTAGAGTTGGACTGCTTGGCTGGTCTCAGCTGCTGTTTTAAGCAATTGGGTTCCTGTCCACTCTGAGCGTATCCTTTTCTGTGGGTGGCTACCCCCTCCAAGCAGAGCAATGGCTGAGAAGCCTGGCAGTTCACTAGGGGTCAGATAATAGTGGAAGGGGTAGGATGGTGTTAGCATGAGCACCGGCCCTTTAAGCCATGCTGTTGCCCCTTGGCCACTGAGCACATATGTGCAGCAGTTTAGAAAGGCTGTTCCATATGGTGCCAACCCCCTGTTACAGAAGTGGTCACCTGTGGAGAAACCCTCCACTTAAAGGTGGGCTGGGTCATGCCTCCCCTTATTACTTGGATAACAAAGGTAAATCTACAGCACATACATGCCAACAGATGCTGATCTCCTGAGATGCGTACATTCTTCAGACCAGAACTAATCCAGCCTTGCACGGCCGCTTTGGTGACTCTAGCTAAGCTTGGTCAGATTGCACATCCATGTGACGGCAATGATAAATTCTGTTGTCTGCCCAATCAACTTCCAATGATACTTCCTGCGTCTACCATGGCGATCACAGATAAGGGGGAATCATGATTCAATTCCAGACAGGGCGTCTGAGAAATGAAGGCAGCAGGTGTGCAATTCACCCACTCCTGATTCAGGGAGGTAGCGACTCTTTCAAGGTGTTGTGATTGGAATGTGTTCACTTCAAATCCTTCAATGAGGATTCATTGGAGGTCAAGTCTTATGCCAGCAGTCTAGGTAAGTCCACCTCTAATAGTGTATGTTAAAGTTGCTGCACTTGAAAAGCTTGTATCAGGGATGTGTGATCAAGTTGGTGGAACGGTGCGAGGAGCATTAACACTTGTCCCAGCCCCTGTATCTGTCACTGTGGGAAGCCCAGACATGCTGTCACAGAGGATGTTGAGCGGGCTTCAAAGGCTGAGAGCCTGAAATCCGTTTGTTATAAACCACAATGGTCTTGGCTGGCACCCAAGTAGAGAAACTAGATGGACATAGGTCTGTCAAGCCATACAGACAGGATGGGTGGCACTGCCTCTACCAAATGCACTGGCAGGTTCATGGTGACATCTGGGTAAATTAAAGTTCTCTGTCTCTTGTCAGTGGATCACTCAGCTCGCACGTCTATAAAGGATACAGCTAGCTGCGATAATTAGTGTGATTTGCAGAACACATTGATCATTGACACTTCAAACTCACTTTGCAGCCCAGTTTCCTCCTGGGGATACGCCTGTTTGTGGGTGACTACAACATGAATTGCCTCTGGGACACTCCACAGTTGCAACTGGGGCTGTCGCAGCGACCCTGTTTCCTTTGTCCCCACTAAGGTCAAACCTCAATCAGCAACATTGCTGGATCCACTGACCAAGCCTGTGGGCTTGTTACCTTGGGGTAGCTGGCTGTGCCACGTGTGGCTTTCTGTGGTGTTCCACAGCTGCCTGCACAGGACAGGACTTGGGCACAGGACTCACAGCAATGTCCATCAGTCAACCTCTCCCCTGTTGGGCTTCAACGCAGATTGCAACAGGGCACGTTCGACTGCGCTGGAGGTGCCTTACTTAAACAACCCCCAAAAGCCCCTGGCCTGAGGTCAACTGCCCAAGCTGTAATTGATCCAAGTCCCGAAGTTCTTCTGTTTGGGGACCACCACGCTGATGGTGTTAGGCTGGTAGCGCCCCCTGGAACACCAGGGTCAGGTCTTCTCTGTGCTTGGGAATGCCATCCAAAGAGAGTGGTGGACTGCATCTAAGGCTAAGTATGGGCGTGACACCGGTAGCCAACACGTATCATAATGGAAAGTTGAAAAGTACTTTGAAGAGCAATTTCAAGAGGGCATGAAACCATCAAGAGGTAAACAGATGGGGATTCAACAAGGAGGGCAGGTTGTTCACACAGGACAGGGGATGCCCTTGCAGGACCGCTACCTGGCCATATCCGGTTCCCGCAGATTGCATTTCCTCCATGGTGGTGTTCAGAAATTAGTTCCAAGGTCAGCTGGGAATGCTGCATGGGGGAGGGGTTTCTCTGCTCTGGGAAGAGTGTTACAGAGCCCTGGCTACAATTTTGCAATGACCACAGGGCCGAGTTAGATTGACCACTGGTGCACCCTCATCCAGTGAATGTCTCTACCCCTCTTGGGGGTCCCCGGGGCAGAGATGGGGGACTGGACTGCCAGCTCCTTATGTGACTGTTGACTGTCGTGGACTCTCCTCATTGTACTCTGACCGCGCCACACCAGGCTGTGAGGCACACATAGGATGCAAGGGGTCTACAGTTATTTCAGCTACCCACCTGACATTTCTTGAAACACAGACCAAGGAGTCTATCATGTGGGCGAGTCAGAGAGCCAAACAAAACAATTGGTACAATGAAGGTGTGGGCCGGTGCACAGCGGCTGAGGTGGGATGGTGTTGCGCCACTCTGTTGGGGAGATGAAGCATGATCTTGTGTGATATGACCCGAAAGATGGTGAACTATGTCTGGGCAGGGCAAAGCCAGGGGGAACTCTGATGGAGGTCCGTAGTGGTCCTGTAATGTAAATCGGTAGTCCGAACTGTGTATAGGGGCAGAAGACTAATCAAACCATCTAGTAATTTCCTCTGAAATTTTCCACAGGATAGCTGGTGCTCGGATACCCCAGTTTTATCCAGTGAGGCAAATGATTACAGGTCTTAGGGCCAAAAGAATCTCATCCTATTCTCAGACTTTATATGGGTGAGAAGCCTGATCCGCTGGCTTGAAGCTGGGCATCGAATGCTATGCAGAATTAGTGCTGCAGGATCAACCGAATAAAAGGTTAAGACACACGATTGTGACACTCATCTAGCCCCAGAAAAGGTGTTAGTTAATATAGAGAGCAGAACAGTGGCCACAGATGTCTGAATCTGCTAAGGAGTGTGTTATAACTCACCTGTCAAATCAAATAACCCTTGCAATGGATGGTGCTGGAGCATCGGGCACATACCCAGCCACTGCCGGCACTGAGAACTGCAGGAGCTAAGCAGCAATGAGTAGGAGGACTGCTGCAGTGTGCACAGTAGCCCGGGGTGAGCCACCGCAGGTGCAGAACTTGGTGGTAGTCGCAAATATGCAAACAACACTTTGAGGGCCATAGTGGATAAGGGTATCATGTGAACAGCAGCTGAACATAGGTCAGTCGTTCATTAGAGATGGGTGAGCACTGTTCGGAAGGCACAGGCAATGACTTCTGTTGCCCACAGCCAAACAAATGGGAGTTGGGTTCAGATCCCCAAACGCAGAATGGCATAGACGGGCACCATTGCGGCTTCCATTTTGGTAATGCAAAATTTCCCGGAGAACCCTTGAAATGGGTTTTGCCCGAGAGAGGAGCATGAGCCTTGGATAGCATTGCAGTTCAGGCACTGGTCCTTTTTATTCCAGGGAAGATGTTGTAAATCTTGCACAGGCCTGTACCCATATCTGTAACAGCGCACCAATGTGAACCACCTCTGTCATGTTGCAACAAAGTAGGTAATGGAAGTCAGTGAGTCAGATCTTTAACTTCCGGATTTGAATTGGCTCTACCGGGTCAAGCTGGTGCACATAGCAGGGCTGGGCATGCACCACAACTGACGAGGCATCTCTGCGCAGAGGCGGACCAGCCAATACTGGAGGCAAGCCAGGACCGTCCTGTCGGTCGCCCAAGCTGGGTTGGCGGCTTCTCTCCATTCCCCTCCCAGGGTTCAGGTCAGGGTTCTGCCTCAGCCGACACCTAGATGCTGACTGAGAACTGGTGCAGAATACATCAACCCAGCGGTTTAATTGAATCAAGGCATCACAAAGGCATGCAGCAGGTGTTGACACAATGTGATTTCTGCACAGTGCTCTGAATGTCTACGTGAAGAAATTCTTTGAACCATGGGTAAACGGCAGGAGTAAATATGACTCTCCTAGCATTGGCCAAATGCTTCGTCATTTCATTGGTGGCACGCATGAATGGATGAATGGATTCCCACTGTCCCTAACTACTATGTAGTAAACCATAGAAAAGGAAACAGGCTTGGTTGAATTACCGGGCATTGTAGACCCTGTTGAGCTTAAGTCTAGTCTGGCACTTTGAGGAGACATGAGAGGTGTAGGATAGGTAGGAAGGCCTTGTGTCAGTGGAGTCATTTTTTCACTTTCCCAATGAGACGGGGGAGGGCAAGCTCTGTAGGGCTGCCTGTTCTGGCTGCAAGCACCCAGCTCCTGCCATGTGTGACCTGCTACATGGGCATTAGCAGGTGGGTAGTTTCACTGGGGCAGTACACCTGTCCTATGATAACGCAGGTGTCCTAAGGCAAGCTCAGGGAGGAGAGAGACATCCCTCAGAGACGAAGAGCAAAAGCTTGCTGGCTCTCGATTTTATGGAAGCAGTGCCTCATGATCCTTATGCCCTTTTGTGTTTCCAGCAGGAGGTGTCAGGTAATTACCTCAGGGATAACTGTATTGTGGCGCAAAGCATTCATAGCGACTTGGCATTTTGATCTTTCCATGTTGGCTCTTCCTATTATTGTGAAGCAGAATTTAGCAAACATCAGATAGTTCACCCACTAATAGGGAAATTGAGCTGGGTTGAGATCCTCATGTCACAGGTTAGTTTTACACTACTGATGATGTGTTTTTGCAATAATAATACTGTCATCCTCTGTGCCAAGGTTTTGTAAAAAGGTGCTGCAGCTGTGCCAGTGCCACAATTGTCTCTATCATCCCTCCTCCTGCTGATTCATGAGGTGCATGGGAAAAACCCTCTCACCCTGGGTGCACCTTGCTGGATGAGGAGTGCTCTTCTCCCTTTCCGGTCAGCCTAGGTGACCAGATGGCCTTGGCCCAGCCAGCAGTGGAGTGGCAGCATCCAATGATAGGAGTCAGAGAAGAGAGGATGGGCCATGCCTGAGTATGGTGGATTAAGGCCCGGACCCAGGGCACAGCAGTGGTAGCTTGAGCCCTGGCCCCAATGCACAGAGATGGTGGCTTAAGCCCCTGACTCTAGACGGTGGCCTTAAGGGAGGCACAAACTTATGGCCACACAGCCATGTGGTTGCGGAGGACCGCCTGGGTCATGTACACCTTTAACTGGACCCAACTAGACATATAGCAGTGGCAGTCGGACCAAATGGCCTGAGTGGTGGCTGGCCCGGCTGTCTTTTACATTAGCCAGCAGCAAGGCTCCATTATAGTCTGTGGAAAGTGTCTCCCTGTGGGACGGAGGAGTGTCATGAGAGTTGGACAGGCTCTTCTGTTTCCCAAAGAAGTGCTACTGGTGCTGCCCCTGTACTGGGACTCTCCAGAGGGCATGGCTCAAAGGTATCCCAGCCAGATACCAGGACGTCCAAGGGTATTGATCCAGCCATTGTGCACCCGCCTCCGATGCAGGGCAACAGCCACCTAACTCAGCACCAGTTCTCTGTGGGGCTCCAGCCCACTCTGGAGGTCAAAGCTCTAATGCATTCAGGCCAGGGCTCCAGATAATCAGGGGTACAGGCTGCCCTTGGGTGCCACAGTGTAGACTATAGCTGTCAAGTTTCCTTGATCCATGCACAACACCTCAAGGTAGTTGTGTTTTCTTTCTTTCATGCACTGCAGCTCTATACAAGTGGACAAGGTGATTTTGCAAGCACTGATGAAGTTGGAAGCCAAGGGAGGCCTTTGTTGCAGTTGTGAGAAGCCACTCAGTGGAGTACATGTGATGGTGACATTGTGCCTGGGGATGGCTTCACTGTGCTCTGAGATTTTTTACGTGTATTGGGTGGAGGTGATCAGGTCCAGCTGCAATGGTGTGTACTGAGATATCATGAAGATGGCAACCAGGTATGGCCTTTGTTTCAGTTGTTCCATGTAACTTAGGGGAGCACATGGTATAGTGACATTGTGCCTCATGATGTATTCACTGTGTTCTGTGATTTCATCTGTGTTGGGTGGACGTAAGGATGTCCATTCGATTTGGTGCAGAGGGAGACATCATGAAGATGGCAGCCAGGTGAGGCCTGTGTCTGGGTATGCCTTTACTGTGTTCTGAGATTTGTCCTGGGTTGGGCACAGGTGCGCAGGTATAGCGGCAATGGTGCAGAGGGACACATCATGAAGATCGCAGCCAGGTGAGGCCTTTGTTGCAGTTGCTGCATGCCACTCTGGTGAGCACATGGTATGGTGACATTGTGCCTGCGAATGTCTTCACTCTGGTTATGATGTTGTGCCTGTGACAAGGATACTGTTATTTGCATTTGCTATGACTGTGTAGATGATTTGTGCACTTGATGTGATAGATGTGGATAGGGTGGCATTTTAGCTTTCATGTTATGTGGCACACACAGTTTGCCTCTCACAGACGCACATTTTCAGCATGTTGTTATGGGCAAGCTGGATTGGCATAATTGCAACATTAAAGGACATTAGGTATTTGACTTCACTGTGTGTCCTGCATAGGGGTTGCAGTTCAGGTTATGTATATTTGTACAAGCTGATTGCATATGTCTTTTCCCAGTGTCCTTTGTCCTACTAAGGGAATGGGTGGTGCCTGTGGATGAGGGTGGTGTCTCTCATGCAGCTCTACTGCTATGCCACAACATGTGGCAATATTCTGGAGGACACAACATGACACAATGATCGTGCATACTACAGGGGGTGAATATAGAAAAACACCACATGAGAGGTCAAGGGAGCAGAGCACGCCAGATGTGTGCTCCACTATGCCTCTAGTCACTATGTTTTCTATTTTGTAGCTTGCCTCACATCGGGTGGCTGGATTCCTGAAGTGTGACACCAGGAATGGTAAGAGAGGGTATGCACTGTCCCCTCCAAAGAGGGAAATCATTCTTGTTAGCATTCGTTATCATTGCTTGTCGTCGCTTCTTTTTCTGTGTTTCATGTTACTGCTAGTATGCATGTTACTGCTAGTATGTGCGTGTCTGTTGAAACTCACCCATCAGACAGATGTTTGCAAATGTTCTGGATGCAAGGTCTGGTAGCGGGGGAATGGCGGGAGATGCAGCTGTCATGTGTGATTCCTGAGTAATTAGCATTCACATGCATGTTGTGTCCCTTGGCATCACAGACCACCTGTGTATTAATGGAACGGATGTGCTCAGGCACTTGGGGGGCTGGAACCCTACAGAGGTGCAGTTGATGTCTCCCAGAACACATGAAAAGTGTTGCGTAGATTTCTTGGCACACATTGTGCCTTGTCTGCAGTGTGCGTGGCATGTATATGTGTATACGCGCACATGCTAGGATCCAGTGCTATACCTGGTAGAGGCACCTGGATTATGTGGGCTGTGATATTGCCTACAATGGCTGTAGTACACTGGAATGATCCAGTTGCCAGGAACTGTAAGGCAGAGGTGTCAGTGCATGTGAGTACATGGTGGGTGATGCCAGGTCATTCCCCACTCCCTGACCAGGTCTAGGGTGACATGGGGAAGGATTTGGCATTTTACATACACCTCATGTGGCATCCCAAATAATGTGGTTCGTGGATGGAAGATTCTGGCCCCCCTCATCAAACTCCACCTTCTTCCATGTAGTAGGGTCAGTGTTACTAAAGCAGGGCCTGGCATTGTTCAATAGGATTGCATTGAGCTTTTATACTTCAGCTTCCATTGCACTTTGTACTTTGCAACATGTATCAGGTAGCGGTAAGATCGCAAGATGTGCGTTCTCCTTTGGACTCCAGGCAATTACACTATAGATTTTGGTAATAGGGTTTTCTTAGTGCTTGATAGCGAGTGTTCATTATTTACACAGTGAGTCCCTCCCCATGCCCAAATTCTTCCTCGTTATTCCTCATTTTCCACATGGAATGGGGATTTTGCGTGTTACGCCCCCTTTTCTATTTCTTTGCGCTGGCCCTTTCCAAGCTTTGATCTTTGTTTTGTGCAAGTGTTGCAGCACAAACTAGGAAGAACCAGTGCAGTGTCTGATCCATAAATTGGAAAATCGTTTTTATTGCAGTGCAATGTCTACTTTTACACACACAATGCCTTTTTTGCATGCACTAAATACTTTGTAAATTAGGCCCATAGTTGCTTATTGTCAATGGGGCCATTTCTTTTTTTCAATGGCCCTCATTACGACCCTTGCGACCGGACCGCCATAGCAAAAATAGCGTTTCCGCCATTGCACGACGGAGCAAAGTGCGGCTCATTCCGACCCATCGGGCACGAGCACCACACCATGGCGGAAGTGCAAAGTCCGCGATGGCGGAAATGTCCCCAAAACGCCCCTCACCGCCGTCGTACGGCGACCTAGGTGCAATACCGCCACCGGACATAGCGATCACCGCAAAGAGCGGCAATCGGAAAATACGGTGACCGTAAATACACGGAAACGGAAGCAAAAACATGGTCCCGGAACGGGAAACAGCACGCCGTACACCTATAAAATCAGAACATTCACACAACCATTAAAAATACTACCCTGAGAGACATCCCAACCCGACATCCACCCTAGTGAAACCAAAACAATGGGAAAAGTAGCGAAAAAAGCGTGCGACCGCAAGCGGCAGGTCCACTTCTCACGTGAGGAACTCACGGTGCTCACAGAGACCCTCCAGGAGAATGCTGCCGTCGTCTTCTCGACGCAAATGACCAGGACGGCACTTGCGAAGAAGAAGGCCATATGGGCCCTGGTGGCACAGCGGGTAAGTGCGGTGGGGAACGCACCCCGCAACCCATAGCAATGCAGAAAGCGATGGGACGACCTGCGGATCCGCGTCCGTAGCATACTTTCTGCCAACCGAAACATTGCCACAGCTACCGGGGGAGGATCGGAATCACCCATCAAGCTGACCCCCTGGGAAGAAATCTGTGCCTCCACCATTGGAATGGAGACCATAGAGGGAGTCGGAGGGATGGAGAAAGGAGTGCAGACATCCGAAGAATCAGGTAGGTGGCCCAAATAAAACTATGCTAAAACCACAATGTCCAATCATGTGAAGTACCATGTGTCCACATAGTGCAACAGAAACACATGTCCAGGAGAACGTCCACTTACATTGGCCTGATAGCGGACATTAAAAGTCAAATTAAATAAATAAATAATTAAAATTCCTAAAAACACCCTCTACACGTGCAGCAGGCACCCCCTAACTGCAGGCTGCAATACAACTGCACCCTCAATCCACACAAAAATGAAACTACCTCCAAGGCCCTGACCCAAATCACCCTCAGGTACCACCCCAATGCATGTGATACATTGCCATTCCAATTTCCACAGACCCATTAATAACGCTCGCCCTCCTTTACTCCACCACAGGGTCCGATTCAAACGACGAGCTCCAGGACACCCCTACCAGCACACCTGCAAAGAGGGCCAAGACCAACGGCCAAAGACCCTCCACCTCAGCTGCACGCATCAAGACACGGCTGCAGCACAAATCAAGTGGCAGCACACAGGAGGGGACTTCAACAGGCACCCCAGCAGCCAGCATGGCCACAACACCACCACCACCACAGGCCCCCCCAATGGATGCCACAGAAGGCACTGCTTCTGGTGGCGGCAGCACCATAGGTGACACTGCATTAATGGCAGCATGCTCCGACACAGAAAACGGTGATGTCGATGTACGATCCATCCATGACCTGTCTCAATCCCCCTGTTTGTTTCATCCCGTACAACATGAGGATACCACGCAGGGGCACTCACAAGACGACGACTGGCCATCCCCCACAAGCCCTGTGGCAAGGCAACATCAGGTGATCAGCCCCTCTGTGACACCACCGCAAATGGCCATGGCCCAGCAGAGGCAACAGTCCCTCGACCAGGTGATCGAGCAACAGCAGCAACTGGCCACGCTCCTCAAGGAGCATGCTGATGAATGTGGGGGTACCAAGGCAGCCATAGAAACATGTACAGAGACACTAAGGGCAGAAATGGAGAGAAGCACCGAGAGCCTGAGAGAACAAATGGAGAGAAGCACCGAGAGCCTGAGAGTACAAATGGAGAGAAGCACCGAGAGCCTGAGGGGGGAACTGCATGCGACGTCCAAAGACGTATGTGCTGAACTTGCCGCTGTGTGCCGTGTGCTCACTGAGCTCTCACAAACCCTTAGGGACATGCATGGACGTGAGCAGGCAGAGACATCATCCGTTGCAAGTTCCGTCCAGGGCAGCCCCCAACGTAGATCTGGGAGGAACCTGCGCTCCACAGGCAGGGGTGCCCCTGATACCCGGAGAGGGGGCTTGCAATAGCGTCTGCCCACTGACAATGAGCATCTTTGGACACTGGTGTTCGGGGGGGAGGTAGGAGGGTGGAGGGGGTGTGTTGGGCTCACTTGGGTGGCGGGTCGATGGGGTGTGTAACACAATTTCACATATGCTATAAACATTTCACAATCATCCAATGAGAAGTGTGGACATTGATCTTTGTGTACGAGGCCATCATAGGCGTACAGTCCATATTGTGCATGTTCCGGACACACACAGTGCCACAACTCCCGTGTCCATGTATCAACCACCAGGCGTGAGTGCTAGAAGCATGAATCTATGATAATCTGACGGATTTCACGGCCCTCCTGTGCCTCGCGGACTCCTTCAGGTTCTGCCACATCCCCACCCACATCATGACCATAATCTGGTGGTTGCAGTTCTGCGTCAGGGGGCATGGGCACATTTCTACGTATGCACATGTTGTGTAGCATGACACATGCCATGACCATTTTAGCAACCTTCTCATGGCGGTACAGGAGTGCCCCGCCAGACCTGCTGAGGCAGCGGAAACGAGCCTTCAGTAGGCCGAATGCCTGTTCTATGACTACACGGGTACGTGAGTGGGCATGGTTGTAGTCCTCCTCATGCTGGTCCTGTGGGTTCCGGAGTGGTGTAAGGAGCCATCTCTTCAGTGGATACCCGGCATCACCTGTATGTGGACAATAAATGATGTTTGAGGAATGACATTGCTACGTAAGCACATACATTGCCGCATCACATACCCCACATACCCCACATTATCATGCATGAAATGAGACTCACCGAGTAGCCAGGATCTGTTCCCTGCATGTCGCTCCATGTAGCGTGGTATTGTAGAGTTCCGTAAGACCATGGAATCATGGGTTGATCCAGGAAATCGGGCACAACAATGTGTAATTATCCCGTTTTAGTCACACACCATTTGTACATTAAGAGAATGATATTGTTTTCGGTTGCGGTACTGGCCTCCATGGCATGTGGGACAACCAATTCCACATGGGTGCAGTCGATGGCACCAATGCAACCCGGTATGCCGGCAAGTGCATGGAATCCCACTTTTGTGTTGGTAATTTCCTGCTCCGAGCGTGGTAGAGAGATGTAGTCGTCTGCGTGCTTCAGGAGGGCATCGAGCACTTGCAATAGTGTCCGTGAGAACAGTGGCTGTGATATGCCATGCAACTGTCCGACTGTGTGCTGGTAGGTGCCTGTGGCCAGGAAGTGGAGTACAGACACCACCTTCAGTAGGGGTGGGATGGCGGTTGGGCTATCTATCATGCTGACAAGGTCAGCGTGTGTCATGTCCACAATGGCGGTTATGGTGTCCCGGTCCAAACGGTAGAGGGTGTGGATCGGCTCATCAGTGAGGTTGAACGGATGTGCTCGGAGGCGTGGGATTGCGGGATGCCTGCGTGGTGGTAGTGGCTGTGCTGGTGGGCCTTGCTGGCCCTGCCTTGCCATCCTCCTCCTCCTGCGTCTCCTCTGTGCGGCCGGTTGTTGTAGTAGTTCGTGTTCGTCTTCTTCTTGAAGTTGGAGTACTTGCAGTGCTATCAGGTCCCCCAGGGCCAACATCGCAAGTCCTGCCGGCAGCATTTTGGAGTGGGTGTGGTTGTGGGAGGGGTTTGGGTGTGCAATTTATGTGTTTCCAAGCTGTATAGCCTCCACCTGTGGTGATTCATTCCACCTGTGCAAGCTGCAATCCCCTTTGGGCGAGCACGTCCCGCACACAACGCTGCAAATCGACGCATGGCATCTTGCTATTACAATCATGTATTTCATCCCGATGGCAGTGAGATATCGCTTCATATGTTAATTCTGCTATGCTCCCATTGTTTCACATACTATATTCGCTGTCGGGAACAAACTTGTGAAGGGTCAGTGGAATGTAGTACTCGATTGACGGTGGACCCTCATGCAGCTCTGTACCGGGGTTCACCGACGGGCGGGGCGTCCCATTTGTGAGTGTAGCCAGTTGCCATTTTCACACACAGCCGCACTAGATGGATTATTTTGTGATTTCAAGCGGCCACAGATGCCTTTTCGACGTGATGTTGCAAATGAGGAATTCGAAGGGCGGCGCTTTCGGTTTTCAGCTAGCGGCGAGGAGATGGCCACAGGTCTGACTGCGAATATAACGTTCTATTGTTCAATGTCCTTGGGACAGGGGCCATGGCGAGGATGCAATGATTGATATGAATAGTATGGGATGCGCAATAGCGAAGTGGGCGATAAGGCCGGACGTTCCCAATTACATGTTGCTTCACAACACTGGAATTACGGGCTGGGGCACAGTGGATTTTGCAGGCTGCATTACGCACAGACTCAATGGAAGTTTCACATGTCATGTGAGTATGGAAGCAGGCGTTTGTGATAGTGTTTTCACCTCGATATAGATAGTTATGATTCGCTAGTGGTTTTTGGTTGGTGATGATCCTTTGGAGTGGGCTAGCATGCATATGGCTGTGGATTTGGTGTGATCATTGAAGTGGGTAATTCAAATGTAGTTCTGATGGCCATACTATTCTTTTTCATTTCGTTTGGGTGACAGGTATCTCCTCCCCTTTTGCCACTGCCATCTGTATGCCACTCCTGCAGATGGATTTTACTCCCGACACCTGCTGCTTCGTGTTAATCAGTGGAGCAGCATTACGATATTATGGGACGATCGCCAATGGGCCACATGCCCTTACGCTGTACTAGTGGCTAGGAGCAACATTTCGGCCTTTCAGCTGGACTAGTGCCTCCCTATTGGGACGGCCCTGCGGGTCGAGGCGCTTCCATGTTGTTCGTACGAGAATGTAGCCCCTGTGTGCCATGAGGGTACAGGGCGTCACACAAGAAGTAGCTGGTCATTTCTTGCGGATGCAGCCCACAATGGTGAAATGTATTTTGGAGTTCATGGCCTGATGGCTGTATGGGCTTGGTGAATTTGTTGTGCATTTATTCCTATTCTGATATGAACCGTGTAGCGTTCTTCTTTGCAGGTGATGTGTCATATTCCTATTTGGGGAGCGATGTATTGTGAGGAGATCTGCATTGGGTTCCAGCTTCGGAGTATAGATGCGTGGTACTGTGCTGGGCGCGTTTGCCTACGAAGCCCAGTGAGGTCAGGGATGAGGGCTGCCAATGTGACTGTTTTGGTGATGTGATGCTCAGGGGCGGGGGAATGGCTTTTCTGTGACAGATGCCGGTCAGCCAGTTGGATTGGTGGTATGATGTGATTATCAGAATATGGCTGGTCACAGGTGCCTGTGTTTGCGTGCGTTTCTTGGAGGCAGACTGAGGTCATGTCCATTTGTGTGGCTTCTGTATTCGTGCCATCTGTGCCCTGCAGCTTCCATTGGCCCCTCTTGGAATTCATTTGTTCGTTGGCAGGCATGGATGACTTGTACATTTCACTGGTTGCATTGTGTGGCTTCATTGCACCTACGGGGAGTTGTACAATGTGGCCAGGGAGCGGTGTACAGGCACTCAGTAGGGCCGTTTACGGTTGGTTCGCGATGCCGTACTTCTCACCATGGCGGAATGGTACTTTCCGCCGTGCTTGATGGCGTTAGGTGCATGTCTGCTGGGGTCAGAATTCGCGTACCGTTGCGCCATGGTGGTAATTGCGGTTTGGCATGGCGCGCGCGCGTACTTGGTGCAGTTAGCGTTGGCGTTCACTGCGGTGTCGCTAATAGCATCGTACTTTGCGGTGATGGGTCATAATCGCACCGAGCGCTATTCGATGGCGGTATTGCATTTCCGCCATCGTTTTTCCATTTCCGCCAGGGTCGTAATGAGGGCCATTGTCACACGATTTGTCACGTACAAACATGTGCATGCAAAACACAATTTCTTTATCCTTTTCCAATAATTCATACGTCTAGGTGAATTGGTGTCCATTCATGCACCCAGTTTAGAAATGTTCGGTTTATAGCACTGAGAAATCTTGGATGACTATTCCCAGGAACAGCTGCCAAAGACTATCCAGTGCATCACCATTAATAATTAGATGTTTAGTTGTTTTACTAGTTCTGACATTTGCAGAGTTTCTTTGAAGTTGTATTGCTCGGAGTTTAGTTCATAGATTTAACAGCTCCAAATTACACAATACATTTATTCTGAGGAGCATGAATAAGTCTCAACTTTTTATCTGGGAATTCACATAAGGCTGTGGTATCATATAGCAATTAAATATATTTATATACTCCTTCGCCAGGTTTTATTCTGGATACAATTTCCCAAACCCAGATTTTAGCCTAGGAATTTTGCTCTTTAATAAAAAAATATTCAAATCCAGTTTCCAATCGACCTTCTATTCAACAGCTGTGATAAACCTTTTACTTCCTCTAGCAAAATCGTTATTGTCTTCAGACTCAGCACTTTCTATGGTTTGTTAATTTAACGAACATGGATATAGCTTTTGCAGTTTTAATCTTTAAAAACTCCACAGCATCAATAGTCCACACTAAAGTAGCCAATGAAGAGAGCCCTGTTCGTATCTGAAATATTGTACTAGAGAAGATCAGATGGGAAGGTCAAGATTGTTCGCCAAAGGAGGCCTTCCTATTGACGGCAACATTCCACTGAAGGTGAACCAAGGGTGGGGTCCCAACATATATCTACAAGTTTCAATAAAGAAAGCATGCTTCATAACAGGACAAGAACTTGGGCTGAGGTGTGAAGCTCCCCCATCCCCAGCCTTCAAAATGAAAAAAACAGGAGAGACTTAGGACCTATATTCTAATTAGGTTGTGCAAAAATACTCTTACAGATGTACCAATTATACAAAAAGAGGAGTAGCTGAAATAATGGACAGTCTACATTGTTGCAATTTTTTCAAAACATTAATGTTCATATTTAATCCAAACTTTTTTTCACATAGACATATTGTATATCATTGAACGTGATTCATATGTCAATGCATACAGTCAATTATGATACTAAAAACAAAAATAAAAAAACAAAAAACCATTGCACAGAAATGTGAATAAATAAAAAAAACATGTCAAACCATCACTTAAATGTCGTAAAATAGCATAGATTCATGACCTAAATTGCATATCATAAGAACTCTATGTAAGTGAGTTGAGACTGTACAAAGAGTGAAATGAAAGACCACTATTTGCCAGCTGAACCTAAACATAAATCTATCTGCGGGTCTACGTAAGTAAGACCAAAACTTTGGGCAATGTTAAATGTATTGCAAGTCCTTATACCGTGTCACGGTGATAAACTCGTGTAGTGGACGCCTAATATAACAAATCAGGTAGCTTCTCCGGATTCGTGAATTGACGTTTTGGCTGATGTCTAGTGTACTATGACCGAAGAATTCTTCAGGAACCATAACAATTGCACTGCGGGGACCCTGCATATAAACATAAACCTCTAATGAATATGCGTTCGCCTTAATTGAAGCGAAAAAGAATAGTGTTAAAAAATTGCAATACAAGAAAGCAAAGGGAAAATGGAAGGGCGAACCCCTTCACATTGGAGCATTGAAGCAGAATTGCAGAAACCAGGAGACTGACCTTTACACATCTTTGAGCTAGTCTGCATCATATTGTGAGTTGATCTCATTAAGTTTTTCTTGGGTGTTAGTGATTGCTGCATTGTTCAAAAATCTAGTTCTTTTTTGTCCAGGTCTTCTTGTATCTTCTGACCTATTCAAAGTGCTGTATTGATGATATGCACCATCGGATCTCTGCTGCACTCGGTGGCAATCTGACTAAATCCCTTGCGGTATTCCATATTGTCTAAAAAGAGTGCAGGTTCATTCTTAACCAGTAAGCCTGTTGGTATAATATTTGCTTTTAAATATCCTCTCAAAAAATGTGCGGAGGCTTTTTTTCTTCATTTTAAGTAGTTATTCCCCAGTGGACTGAAGAGTGAGCAGTTAGTCTGTGCCCGTGGGGTTGAAGAGGGATGGTCCCTTCATAATTTCAGAAATCTGTGCTTCAGTGAAGCTCAATGTTTTAGCTTCCACCATGTAGTTTTTTAGTCTGTAAAGGTGTGTATGATTATACTTTATCTCTAATGGATATTTACTAAGCAGGTTGCTGTGCTCCAAATATCCTAACTTTTCCCTAAAACATTGCACTGAAGAACATAACCTCCTTTCAGTGCCATATAATAGTGTGGGTTTGATCTTCTGCTTATATGCCTTCGCTGGCAAGGTTAACGTACACAATTTTCATTGCAGAATCCATCTTTAACTTCTTGAGCCCTCTTTATCTTCTGCATAATTAGTCAGTGTATTAATGTAAGAGAACATTTCCCATGTCTCAATCTTATCAAGTTTATGATTAATAGCCATCGTAGGTTTGGTTCTAGCCACAGTCATACTCAAACAAGTGGAGTTATTGTCAAGGCTGTGGGTACTCGTGTTTATCATATCTACTTGTGCGGATTGCTTTTTGGTCCTTTTTCATAAAATAAGCACATAGACCCTGGAAAGTACTCTGTGTATACAATAACTTTGTGCGTACTGCACATTCATAGAAGCCAAAGCACAAAGCAACCTGACTCGCAAAGAAAACGAAACTGCATGAGGAAAGCCCAGAACACACACCCAAGAAAACCAAAACTATGGCCAGAGACCAATAATTGTGCCAACCTTAACTTCTGACCCAACATCCAGCACCCCAGCGACACCCCAGCGACACTGCACGCGGTCCACCGTAAGTCAAGGTTGCATCCCGTCAAAAATGTGTGAGGTCCCCCTTAAGCAACTGCTGCACCCCTGCGAAACTGTGTGAGGTCGCTGCTAAGCAATGGCTGAACCCCTGCATAACTGCACAAGGTTCACTATAAGTCAAGGCTGCACCCAGGTGAAATTGCACGAGGTCCCCCGTAAGCAACGCCTGCACCCCTGTGAGGTTGTGCAAGGTCACCCACAAGCAGTGGCACCTCTGCAAAACTGTGTGAGGTCTGCTGTAAGTAATGGCTGCACCCCAGCAAAACTGTGCAAGGTCCCTCGTAAGTAACCGGGATACCCAAGAGAAACTGTGTGAGGTTCCCCGTAAGTAACAGTTGAACTGCTGTGAAACTGCACACGTCCCCCTTAAGCAATGGCTGCAGCCCAGCAAAACTGCATAAAGACCCCCGCAGGTAATAGCTGCACTCCTGTGAAACTGTGCGAGGACCCCGTAAGTAACAGATGCATCCTATGAAACTACGGTCCATCCCCCCTACTCCCAAGGCACCCAAACTGCTAGCAGATACCCCTAAGTCATAGCAGCCCCCTCATGTCCTGACATCATACACCAGCCCACCTCTCCTCTGCCACCACCCCAGGCATCCTCCTCAAGTCCTGACACCCACTCACAGCCCCCCTCACCTCCGTTACCACCCCAGACAGCCCCACCATGTCCTGACACCACCCACCAGCCCCCTCACCTCCACCATCACCCCAGGCAGCCCCCTCATTTCCTGACACAACCCAAAATCCCACTTCACCGTCGCCACTACCCTAGGCAGACCCCTCAAGTCCTGACACAACCCCTCACCCCCTCACCTCTGGCACTACCCACCAGGTAGCCCCTTCATGTCCTGACATCACCATCACCCCCCCTCACATATGCCACCACTCCAGGCAGCCCCCTCAAGTGCTGACCCACCCACCTGCCCCCTAACTTCTGCCACCACCCCAGGCAGCCCCCTCAAATCCTGACACCATGCATCACCCCCTCACCTCTGCCACTATCCCCCAGGCAGACACCTCATGTCCTGACACCACCCACTAGCCTCCCCACCTCTTTGCCACCACCCCTGGCAACCCCTTTCATGCTGACACCACCCACCAGCCCCCCTCATCTCCAACACCACCCTAGGCAATCCCCTCAAATGCTGATGCCACACATCACCCCCTCACCTCTGCCATTACCCCCCAGGCAGACACCTAATATGCTGACACCACCAACCAGTCCCCCTGACCTCTGCCCCCTCACCTCTTCCACTACCCCCAGGCAGCCCCTTCAGGTCTTGACAGCACCCACCAGCTTCCTGACCACCACCCCAGGCATTCCATTCAAGTCCGAATGACACCCGCCAGCACCCATCACCTCTGCCGCTACACCAGGCAGCACCCTCAAGTCCTGACACCACCCAACAGCACCTCTGATCTCTGTCACCAACCCAGGTAGCCCACTCAAGTTCTGACACCACCCCTGAGCCCCCTGACCTCTGCCACCACCCCAGGCAGCCCCGTGACAGTACACCCCCCAATTCTCACCCCCTGAGATCTGCCCGTACCCCCAGGCTGGCCCTGCCGATCGACACACCTACCAGTCCAATGATGATGAACAACTCAACGCAATGACACCAGCCTTTAGCAAACATGAAGTACACTGGCCACATAATCCCCTCCATCCTGAAGAACTGGGATCACTGCTGCATAATCCATGTGCGCAGCTCATCACGGGTCTCCCTGGTACATCACACTGAGCTGCACATCAACAGGACAGCATAACGTTGCACCTGCAACACTGTGACCACACCATGTACATGTGACATACTAAGTACATGTAATGCAATGAACGTATCATTCTGCCCATGTGCCATTGCAATGGACTCAAAGCGCTGTAGGTGAACTGGGGCACAGAGGAGGACGTAGAGGAGGGGGCACCAGAGAGCAGTACTCTTGCCAGCTGGCCCAGGTACTGGCACATCAACTGGTGATGCTGAGCCAGCTCCTCATGAGTAGCCGACACAGCATCACGTATCGGGCCCGTCCCCCTTGCCAGTCCAGCCAGCAGGATTCGTGCCGATTCTGGGGTGGTCTCCTGGGGCACAAGTGGGGGGCTCGGTCTTGGTTGGCGCATCCACAAAGGTGGTCACTGAAGAAGAAGATGGACCGGAGACCGGAGGTTGTGCAGCACCTCCACATTGCCCTTCACATACGTGTGTCCCTGGATCAGGGGTGCAGCCTGAAAACTCTCCTGGATGCCCCCACCAGACCCTATGTGCTGGCCTTCAGTTGCCTGTTCCTCCACCACCACCACCCTCTCCCTGGATGACTCCTGAGAGACTTCCTCCCTCGATGGCCCCTCTGTCCCTGCACCCTGGCCGACAGCCGCTGAGGCGTCACGCACTATGACAACCTCACCTCCTGGGACCTACCCCTAGTAGCTTCACCTGATGGAACTGGCGCTCCCCCAGCCAACTCTCCCTCAGAAGAGGTGGTGTCAGTGGTGGCTTTCCAGGCTATGCGCTTGGATATGGAGGTCCGGTCCCTGCCCTTGCACTCCACAGCAAGGCCTCTACCCTTTTCCCTAGCTGCAACAACTGTGGGAAATAGGACAAAGGACATTGACATCAATTATCAGTGTCAATGTATGTGTGGCATACATGAAATTAACAGTACCAATCATGCAGCATGTGTCAACCAGAGACGGACACACACACACACACATCACACACACATAGGGACGCCCATGCAATCTGCATAACAACTGTCACATGAGTGTAGTATCAACGATAAATCACAGTCATGACACATGCACATGTCAACACAGCACATTGTTGTGTGGCGCAAACACATTTCCAAAAACATGCAATGCCACCATACCAATGCCAAACTGACACACATATGACATACTGCCAAGGGCATGGGAACTGCTTCAGAGCACCTGTCCAACCAATTACAGTCAGCAACATGCATCTGTAACAGCCTGACTGGCAAGCAACGGCCATGTACAAGCACACATATCTGAGGACTGATTGCTTATGTTGTGTGGCCCAGCATATACATATTGCATGTATACATGTGAACTTGTGATTCAAATGCATATGGATGACACATCACATACCTGTCCCTGAGATGTCAATGCACCAAATTGACATTCACAGACATTCATGCAGATGTGTCACTCTCTGCAGATGGGTCTGCATGGACTCAGTTGCAGGTGTACCAAACATGGAGGTGTCCTTCATGCTTGTCCCTCACATGGCCACAACATAGCATGGCGGCATCCATACAGTTCCTACACTTGGTCCATGATCTCACACAGCATGTGCCCGAGTTTAACAAGTAACCAAGACCAAATTTTGAAAATACCCATGCATAGGACAGAAAACAATGTCTGCCACCACATACGCCCAGGCATGTTGATGCATCTCACACCCATGCACATGCTCCATACTAAATGGGAGACCTTCAATCATGCATGCCACAAATACACTGTAGAGCAATTTTCCACATGGGTACTCACCAGCAGCTTCCAGATGTCTTCTCCACGCACAGATCTGGGAGTGATGGTCTAAGTAAAACCTCTCCAGGACCTGCAGCTGGTTCTGAAACAACAGGTGGGCCTCCAGGCCCTGTGACCTCATTCGAAGAAGACATTGCTTCTCCACTCAAAACTAACACCAAACCTTCATCAACAATAATCAATCTGGGAGACTTCGATTTAGGCCTTAATGACCCAGCAGACACCCAGGCTCTCACTCTTGCCAATACTATCGAAGCACAAGGCTTTATGCATTGTATCTCCAAACCTAAGCATCCGAGAGGATGAATATTGGATTGGTAGCTGACCTCAACTGCCTCACCAACATACTAGCTAACAACCCATGCCCATGGTCAGACCACAATGTCTTTCTATTCTCTGTCGTTGTGATAACCAAGCCTAATAACCCGCCTCAACTCACCCGAGTGACACTATCAAGAAGCCTTCGGATGATCACCTCTGAACATATGCCCCCTTTGCTACTACCCATAATTACCCACCTTAACACCACATCGAACCCTACATGGGACCCTCTACAACCAAACCTTCCAAGATGCCATCAACAAAGTTGCTCCTCTGAGGAATCGCAAAGCCAAACCTAGAGCTCATACTAATTCTTGGTTCAACGCTAACCTCAAAAGTCTACGCTTTGCTAAAAGAACTGCTGAGTGTGCTTGGAAAAAAAAATACCTTCTGATGCAAACAAGCTTCATTCAGTACCTTAGCCAATGAATACAAGGTATCCACCATCCAATCAAAGGGTAACTCATGAAATATGAGAATTGAAAATGCTCACTCGGTCACTAGAGAGCAATTTTCCATATTATGGGAGCTAGAATCACCAGCCCCAACACCTGACCACTGTATCAAGGATCAGCCCTAGTGCACGAACATCGGAAATGCCCTTTCTGACAAAATCAGCTTACTTCAAAGCAAAATCAAAGCTAAAAAATCTAAACTTACCTTAGAAACCCAACCTCCAGTCCCACCCAACACGCCACTAAGAATGACACTAACTACCATTCCTAGATTCAAATTCACCCCTATCTCCAGCGTCAAAACTACTAAAATCATCAAGGGAACGATGCCCTCCAGATGCCAAGGTGATATTTGCACTGCCACTCTCATTAAAGACTGTGCCAATGACCATGCTCCGTTTATCACAACCTTGATGAACAACTCCTTCTCAACCTGTAAAGCACCATAAAATCTGAAAGAAGCCTGGGTACTCCCACTGCTCAAAAACCCCACACTGGACCCAAATGCTGCTACCAATTACCATCCCATCATTACGGACCTACAGATCCAAACATTTCTGGAATCCCACAACCTCCTAATCCTCCGCCCGTCAGTCTTCCACCCTGGTCACGGAAACAAAACCGCCCTCTTGGACTTCAAAATACACCTCGCCCTAGCTGCCCACTTCTCGACCAATATTATAAATTGGATTGAATCAGTCCTCTCCAACCACACAATGAGAGTTTTCTTGACCTCTGCAGCAGCATCACCGGCCCCAGTCTCCTGTGGAGCTACCCAAGGTTCATGTGTCTCGCCAATTCTGTACAATGTGTTCACTAAGCCACTATTCGACCTCCTGGACAAACTTAGCATCATGTATGCCAATTATGCGGACAACACCAAAAATACTCCTACCAATCACCGGAAACTATGACACCGACTCCAACTTACTGAATAAAATCTACCTCACAATTCAAGCTTGGATGGCCCAAAATGAGCTTTGTCTTAATGATGATAAAACTGAACCACTCATCATCAGTAACCAATCCAAGGTAAATAATCTACCCCAATCCTAAAAATTCTTCACCATTGACAGGAACATTATCACTGTAGCAAATGATGTGAAAACCTTAGGAGTTTACCTTGATTCATCATTCTCCTTAACTAGACAGGTAAACACTATAGCCTAAGCAGCACAATACACAGCCAAAGTGATCATAGCTAGCAGACCTTTCCTAACCTCAGACAACTGCATCACCCTTGCCAGAGCACTCATCCGATCAAGGATTTATTACTGTAACTCCCTCTTTCTAGGCTCCAATGTCAGAAACATCAACAAACTACAAATAGTTTAAAACAATGTAGTCACAGCCGCCATCAACATCCATAGAAAAGAACACATCTCATCAGCCAGATGCAACATCCACTGGCTGCCGGTTCGGGACCACATCAAATTCAAAACCCTTTCATTAACACACACATGACTTTCTATCAGTGCCCCAATCTACCTAGCAAGACAAATATCTAAAGCCCAGTCCAATAGAACCACCCATTCAGCCTACTCTTGCCACATTGCCATCCCCAGGTTTAGATGACAAAAAGCTGGAGATTCTAGCTTCCCAGTGTTTGCAGCCAAACAATGGAACTCCATGCCCCTGGCCTTGAGATCTGACTCATCCCTTTGGTCCTCCCACAAAGGCCTAAAAACCTGGTTCTTCTCCAAAGACTTGTAGAGGCTTTAGGTCCACATACCTACCAGCACCTTTGTGACCAAAACTGGGTTACCCTAATGTATTTTCATGAACACTTCAGCCTAATGTATGATTATCTTATGTAACTAATGTCTGAAACTCATGTAAACTTGCCTGTAACTTATGTAAGCAAACCACTGTAGCCTATTACCCAAGCAAGTAAATCATGCAATGTCTGCAACCAATCACCTGTGCAAGCCACCACTGTAACCAAACCTCGTAAGCAAAAAGTGGTTAGATGCCTCTGGGCTATGTGCGCTATACAAATGACAAATACATAAATAAAAAAATAAATATGATTGTGTATGTCACTTTTGTACATCTGCTTGTCCACTATCGTCATGGACGGGACTAGGGGGTGGGGTGGGTGCCGCATGTCAGTATGGGTGTCCAGCCACTTTGTGTCTGTCTGCACTTTGATATACATGTGCATGTTTGTCAGGAAACAGAGGACTGAAACTGTCATTCTCTGTCTATGTGCAGTTGGTGATGCAGTGGGTATGGAGGAGGAGGAAGAAAAGGAGCTGGTAAGCAAGTCCACCAGTGGAGTTCATGGTGTCCTCCGTCATGAAAATCCAGAGGTGCTACAAGCGATTATTAGTCGTGCTCCTGCCCCTTCAAACTCTTCTGACTCTGCTGATTCAGATGCAGAACCAGAAGTGGATGACTCACTGAGGGAGAAGTTGAGTGCTCCAACGGGCAGATCAGATAGGGCAGTTGAGTCTGTGAAATTGCAGCAGGCTTCACATGGCCCATCAGTAGTTATGCCCACATCTGCAGTGTTTATGGCTGCAAGACCGCCCTTGCATGAGTTGGTGTCAGGTTCTAGGGCTGATGTTGAACGGAGGGTTGCACACCTGCAGTTAATGACAGGGCCCTGCAGCAACAGGTCTGGTCCCTTGCATCACACCACCATGGGCCCTGCACACATGGTGGACATGTGCATGCTGGATAGACAGTGTGGGAGCAGCAAATGTTGCGTGCCGCTATCTGGCATGGCTATATGTTGAGTCATGTTGCAGAGGGCATAGATCACCTGGCTGAGAACATGTCCACACCAGCAGCTCAGGAGGTGCTACGGCAGCAAAACATGCAGTCCCCAAGCTGCTCCCACAGACTGTGCTTGGAGGCCAACATCAAGGACTGATGGACTGATCTGAAGGGTCTGCAGGAGTCCCTGCATGCAGATGCTTAGGAAAATAGAGAGTCCTTGATGCGTGAGATGTTGGCATGTCATAGATCCATTTGCTGTGAGAGATGGAGAGCTTGAGGGCTTCACTGCATGATGAACTCTCAGCCACAAGGACACAGCTCCATGAGGTGATAGATGCCTTGAAGCAGACACTGTCCTGGCAACTTGATGCTTCACGAGTGAGCGCACAAACAGACTCTGTGGCCATTCGGGATGAAGCACATCATGACCTCACCACCTTTGGGGTGCTGGTACATGCATCTGTGTCACAGCTGGCCCTGACCAAGAGCAGGCTTTGGGACTGTGTCGACTGGATCTATTGCCACCAAAACAGCCACCACATGATGTTGGTCCCAGCACACCCACACCTCCTCAAATACTTCTGCCATGATGTCCATGAGCCCATGCAGGGATTTTTGCTGTTGTTGATGTTTGTGGTCCACTCATGCATGGACATGTCCCCTTCCCCTCTCCCGCCTCTATCCAGGGGGGGGGGGCATTTATTTTTACCCCCAGTCCAGGATACACATTTTATTCTTGTTTTGAACCTGACCGGTGTGGTCTGATTATTTTTCTTTTTTGCCCTGTTGATCAGGATGGGCATTCTTCACATTTGTTCACACCCCTGTCAAGAGTGGAGACGTGTGTTGTTTTTTCCCCTGTGCGAGATGGACTGTTTTTATTTATGTATGTCAACCTTGAGAGATATGCAGTTTCCCTCTCAATGAGATAATGAGTGCAGTACTGGTGATGCAGCCATGCACAGTGGTGTGCACTGCCCTGGTTGACTTCAGAACAACAGGATGACATGGGCAGGTAACAATGGATTGATGGCCTTTTTGGACATATGTGCAGTATGCATGATTTGCTACTATGTTGTTGCAATGATCCTGATTCATCCAGTGACTGCACTCCATGGGGCTCCACCATATACCCTTTCACCTCCCTAGTCCCCATGCACCCGCCAGGCACTGGCCCTCCATTCACAAATGTTAAGGTACAGTTTTCAGTGGAGGTGATGAGGGAATCACATCAGGGCAGCTCTATCAGCAGGTGAGGACGAGCACTATATATCGTGTAATTCTGTATTAGTGGTCACCACCATCGTTGCATGCATTCTCACACTTGGGGGTCATTGTGAGTTTGGCGGTAAGGGGTTAACGGTGCCGGTAAAGGTGCTGGAGCCATCAACCCCTTACCGCCCCATTACGAGTCTGCTTGCAGGAGCCTGCTAAGGATGTCTGGTGTTACCAGGTGCCCTTAGCGGGTACCACAAGCATACCAGGGTGCTAACAACGGGCCCGTTGTTAGCACCCTCCCGATTCCCATTGAGTCCTATGGGGGCTCGAATGGGAATGGGGATGGGTTCCTCGAATGAGGAATTACGGGGCCCTCCAAGGTCGGAATGGCCCGGTAATTCCTCATTCAAGGAACCCGGACCTGGTACCCGGTAAGGGGGTAGCCATGCAGCTAATAGTGGCATGGTTACCTCCTACCTCGTAATGACCCCCATTTACTTTCTTTGGGTATAATCATTTGGGTATAATCATTTAGTCATGGTGAATATCAGTGCAGATGTGTGTTTGGCAACATGCCTGTGTGTGTATGTACCCTTGCAAATCAATTTGGATTGTTTAGCAGATTGCACTTCCACAGTTGACAGCCAAATGTTGGGTTTGTGCAGAATTTATCACACTTGATCCATTGGCAGTATTTGACAAATTCTGAATCTACATCCTCATTCACATCCTGAATTCTCTTTGCCTCTAGACTCTGTGTTTTTGGTTGTTCACCACTTGGCTCACTGACCATCTTGTTATACAACACTTCTCCTCCCTCCACCCCATGTGTCCTACAGTGTGCTGCAGGTTTACTCCCTGCCCACACTACTCCAGAGCCTATTATATACCCTTATTGGCTCACATGTCCTGCCCTGCTGCAATTCTACATCCACGTCCATTGTCAGGCCTACTTGTCCTCGGCTGGTCCCCTTCATGGCTTTGCCTCATGTAACACAGATCTGGCTGTTTGTCTCCATTGTCTCCACAGGACAGATTTGGCACACTTGGTGCATCTAGGGTTATGATATGATATGATAGGTTATTTATAACACGCTTAATACCCAGAGGTTTCTAAGCACGGACCCAGGGATTGAACCTGTGGTGCTCTGTATCGTCTTGTTTCCCAGGCGAGCACGTTGCCTACTGAGCTATCCTCCCGAGACATAGGGTTGTATTGGTGTGTGCATGTGTACCACTGACAGACTTTACTTGTGTTCCCCAATCAAGTCGCTTGCTGACCATTGCTGTTTTGGGTAATTTCTCTCCACCAGTATGTAATACATGACTTTAATTTTCAATGACTTGTTCAAATCCAGCACTGTGAGTGACTGCACAGTTTGTGTCTACTGTAAGAGGATTCAATTCAACACTACAGCTAAGTCAACGCCTAGTCTATAATACTGAATGAAAACCCTTATTGATATATCTTTATGTCCAGTTCATGCGTTCTGGATGACTACCCCTATATAACACCCCTCTCTCAGAATCCCCCTGACCCCACTGAGCCAAGAAGTAGTTCTGTTTTGCAAATTTAAAAGATTTATTTGATAAATTAAACAATATATATTATATCACGCTTTATAATAAATTAATAATTGGATATCACACTTAATCTGGTATGATAAAGATTAACAACGGAGAATCTGGCACTAGCACACTTCTTGATAATCACTAAGGAGTTGACATGAAATGGATAAGGTAGCAACAATACTTTTATGGTTTCAAATGGATGCAATGTGGAATGAAATGCAGTAAAGAAAATAACTTGATAGGATTTCAGCAAAAGACAATGTAATCACTTTCTTGGACAATTCATCCCCCCCTTTTATGCAATGCAAGGAAATGGAAGGAAGGCACACAATTCTCAAAAATGCAATTCAAATGTAATTCAGTTCACCCCAGCAAGCTTAGACTACAGAAGTTGAAAACACAGGCCCAAATGCTTTTAAATGTGCTGGAAATGAAGAAAAAAAATATGCTAAAATGTTTTTAATTCCCTCTAGAGGTTCAGGGTGAGTGGTATCTAGTTAATATTAGTCCAGGCTCACACTAGCAATGATTATGGGATAATTAGCAGGTTAAACGAATTTCTGGCAAATGGAAGGCAAGCAGCTTCTGTTTTCACACGTGGAGAAATTTGCAAATCGCGGGAAAATGTCAAATCGCGGCTAAATTTGCGAATGCGCCGAGCGCGATTACAGAGGAAGTACAAGGACTTTCACTATCGTTTTGGGGTCCTAGGATCTCAGCTTCCAGATGAAAGTTACTGCAAGTCTCTAGCACAAACGGTCACGGAGATATGAGCGATTAAATAAAGGTCGTTTTTCAGATTTGAAATTTTAAAGTTCAAAAAGACAAGTGCAGCTTGCAACTAGAAAATGACAAGTGACAGCTTTACAAATGACAGGTGACAGTTAGGAGACAATTCTACTTAGATTAAAATAGATTGAATTATATTATTTTAACTAGGAGATTGGTTCTGCACAGTTCTGCTATGTACTCACAATATATTTAGAAATATGCCTTGCCACGGATCTGGTCAGGTTTTGGACTGGACTCTGGTTCAGCTCTCTCTGGTTTTGGATACTGCTCTGCTTTCTCTGGGTCTTTCTGCACAGCTTTCTCTGGAGATTGATGGAGGTAAAGTATGGATTTTCCAGCAGAGCGTCCCGCAGCAAATGGATTTGAAGGTCCCTATCTGTCCTGTCTGTCTGCTTTTATGTGTTTTCAAAATGGGTGTGTGTGTAGCATCACTAGACCCTACCCCTCTCCACTTATCATTGGCCAAGCTTTCATTTCTCCCCTGATTGGGGGAGCTAAGTTGTGTCAGAGTGATGTCATTTTACAGCCTGCAGAAAGTCCACTCCTCCTGTCAACTTACACACAAATCTAGATTTGAACCAAATACATATTTGCAGAGGTACATATTGTTTTAAAATCATATGCACCCCTCACATATCACAGGAGGTATCTCCTGTTCAAACTCTGCTCTTCCTGGGAGCTTGCATTCAGAAATGGCAATATTTTGCACTTTTTAACTGGTTTGCGATACCGGACATTACCCCAAATTTACACACATGTGCGCAAGGAGTATGGACATTAGTTGATGAAGTGTCAGATTTTTCACATGCACACATTTTGAGTAAAATCCTCTTTTCCGCTAAAACCCCCCTGAACATGCCACCGGTTCTAAAAACCTCTTAAAATGTGGGCAGAAAAATCACAAGAATTATGGTATCATTTAAATAATTTTCACAAGTCCGTACTATGAGTTATTCATCTTTTTCTAAAACCATATTCTGGCTATAGAGGTGTGTCTTTTCAGGACACATGGTACAGAAACCAGTCTTTCCAGTTTCTGCCAAGCTCAGAGACCCTGTCCCTCCCAGCTTCTGCCAAGAGGAAGCTGTTTTACGACATCTGCAATAAAAAAACATTTGCCTGAGTCAGGACAGGGCTTTGTTCAGAGCTCCTGTATTCTGTGGGGGCCCCCCTTAATTCAATTATCAGAGAGATGGCATATCCTTAGTGTGGCCAGCAAAAGGCAGATAGGCCTGGGAACACAGCTGTGACTCAAGTTTCACTCCTGATGGGGGTAGTTGCCAGGCAGAATTCAGTTCCTTAAGCCAAGTTTCAGATAAAATGTCACTTTTTGTTCCCCAGTTTCTGCATTCAAATAAAACTAAACATTTTCACATATGCAGCTAGAATGCTGATTCTAAGTTTAAAACTATGACATTTAAACAATTGAAACCTATGTGACACACAAAAGTAGGTCACTCAGTCAATTTAAACATTTCGATTTTTAGTGTCTTTCAGTCCAAATTTACTTAAACTGCTGAAATCCACAGCTCAGCCAGTCTTGTTATAACCTTCAAGTCACTTCAGAATATAACTTTACATTGGATCCACCTCTCAGTAAGTCTTTCTTTGGCATGTTTTGGGTTCATTTATTCAGTTTTCTACAAAAAAGTAAAATCTGGTGGTTTTAAAACGCCGGCTTTTGGATAGTGGTGAGTACTGGTACTGCACCCCTTTTTGGGATTTAAGAAAATGAATTCCCAACAGTTATCGGTTTGCTTTTGGCAATCAGCATTGCCATTCCCAATGGTTTCAGACTACTGTGTGGGTAGTCCAATGGTGGTTTTAGGCAGTGTCCTTCTGTGCCCATAACATCGGCAAAAATGAGCGGCAGCCTATTCTTCATGCATTTCCCTGTGCATTTTCTGGGAAGCTCTGGCCATCATGATGTTTTCATGTCAGTACTGCACAGTTTTGAGATAGGGCTCGGATGCATGGGTAAATACATCCCACACTACAGTGTGGGGACCTGCATGTAGTAAATTGTCCACTCCACCCAGCTTCTGTTCATTTGTTGTCCCTATAGGTGTTGCCAGTGCACCCTATGATCCCTGCACAATTACTGGGATTGTCTTATCCAGGGTGTGTGGTCTGTTGGAGGGTGAGACAACAGCAGGGTATTGTTGGCTTGTTAAGTTTCCTGTGGTGTCCAACAGGGGGGTTGGTGGTTGGTGTGGGGTCTGCAGAAATAGCTGAAGGGACTTATTTGTGTGAATGTTGCGGACATGGTTCTCTTTCTGGCTTAAATGCCATGGTGGTTTGAGCATGTTGTTTATGGTGACGAAGAGCTGAGGATTGCCCTTCCACAGGTGGCCTTTGTTTCACAGTCTGCCCTTTCCCCTCACCCACTATTGTCCAACATGTGCTATTTTTCCATCTATGTGCCTTCCAGGCTCTCCGACTATGTTGCATTTATCCCGGTCTTTCTGTCTATGTCTTCTTCTCTTCAACCCATTCTCTCTGCCATCATGCACAGTAACAGCCAGCATCTCTCTCCTCATCTCGCCACCACCCAGTCTTCTCCTCGCACCACAATTCCCCTATCCCTCTTACTCCACTCTTCAGCTACACATTCATCACTCTGTGTCCAGTCTCCCTTTTCCCTCTGCCATCCTTCACATCAGCTCCCACACTTGTACTTCCACTCCCCAGACCTTTTCCTCATCACTTGGTGTCCTTTTGCTGGATCCATGGGTGACCCAAAGGTACACGTGACACCTGAAAGTGGGTGTGAAGAGTTTTTATGCATGCAATCAGTGGCCCCACTTGGGCCCGCATCCCGGGTCTGAATGATACCTGTTTCCAGAGTGCATGTCGTGCAGTGCTTGAAATCAGTTTGCTTCACTGCTCGTGATTTCTCTGTTGGTAAGGTTTGCTGTTGTATGGTTGATAGTTGCTCACACTCTGTTATTTGTGTTTCTGGACATTGACAATGGATGGTCCATGACAGTTTCCTTGTTCCATACAGGAGTTGTCAATATTGTCCTGTGTCTTTACTTAGATGCATAACATGTCTTTGCAAGCTTAGAATGTTGTTTCAGTTGGGATTCTGTGGATGCGAGACAGGTGGGTATATTGTGCAGATAAGTTGAAGGCACTCACAGGGGAACAGGTTGTGGTTTTGTTGATGGCAAGGAGTTTGGCACTTAGTGGGGTGATTTGTTTTCTGCCCTGGACTGAGGTGAGTAGGCTCGGCTTCATGGGTGCGGGGACACATGGTGATGGTAGGCTGGTGAGTGTATGATTGCATGGCAATCAAAGGGGCAATGGTTGCCAGGTGATTGTTGCGAGGTAGCCTGTTACTGTAGGGTGTTTATTGTTGGATTTTGCAGAGGTGAGCAGGTCCGGCTGCATGGGTTCAGGGAAACATGGTGATGGGAGTCTGGCGAACGATTGCTTGCAGTTTTTGTATGTGTCTTGCCTGTCGGGCGGCCCCCCATTCACTCAGCTTTTCATGGCATGTCTACCCACACTGGCAATACACTCCTGGTTCTTCTGCCCCTTCAGGGGTGCTGTTCCAAGAGAAAGCCACACACAGGCCAGCATTGGCGGGCATTTGGGGGATGCCAGGTTCACCACAGACACCAGGCACATGCCATTGGCCTAGTATTGTCGTTTGCCATGGGGACATGTACCATGCATGGTACCCCAGAAGATATTTTGCTGCCTGTTGGCAGATGCTCAGTGCATCTCAATGCTCCCTTCAGTTCCCAGCACATTGGTCCCTATTTAGTCCAGTCCCTATGAACTCTGCCGTCCCTTCATCTTGCCTGTTCCCTACTCCCTTTTGCGTTGCAGTCTCCTTGACCTCCACTTCTCATTCCTTTCTCCTGTCTGCTTGTCTCTTTTATGCGAGTTTCCTCTGTGCCCTGCCTTCCTGTATGACTGCTGCCTCTTTTACCAGCTGCCTTGATATGATATGGCATTTATAGTGTGCCTATACACAAGTGTGTCAAAGCGCCTTCTGCTGAATCCTTTCTTCACTGCATTGATGAGATGTTTAAATTCCCTTGTCTTTGACCTTCCATCATTGACTCCCCTGCCAGTGTTTACTGCACTCCCCAGTTGTCACGTTAATCAGGGGATGCCATATCGCACCATTGGGAGTGCTTACAAGTGGATCCTGTGTTTCAAACTTCTCAGTGATCTCTTTTTGGGAGTCCAATCACTGTCATTGTGACTCCAGCTGGATCCGTGCATTCACAATGTCCCCTCACCAGAACAAGCGGTAAGTTGTACCCGGTCCTTCACTGCATGGCACTCAGGGGGTCAGGCTATGTAAGTGTTGTGGGTGAGGAAGGAGTCAATGTGTGTAGGGGTTTTACTTGCATTGGTCTGAGGCGGGCGAGTCGCGGTGCATGGGTGCAGGGACACATGGTAATGGGTTGCTGGAGAGTTTTTGCTTGCATTTGCTACATGGCACTCAGGGGGGCACATGTTGCAGTGCAATTGGATGCATGTATGTGTTACTGGCTCTGACCATGTGTTGTTTTTGTATACTGAGGCATTCTGTGTGGGAAGATGTTTGCTGGTATTGTGGAGTACAGTGCTGTCGGATACCTGCATGCGACCCATCAGCAGAGTAGGCTGGTTTGTGAGCCTACTGAGGGGAGGAAGGATTCATTCCAGGGTGAAGCTGCAGCAGGCACATAAGGGGAAAGGTGTGAGGTGAGATCTGAATCTTTCTTGTAGTGAACCTGTAATTTTTGCATTCTGTGTATCTATGTAGATGTGTATTTGGGGCATAATTGCTGTGAGTGGATGGGTTGGCCACTGAAGCTGTATATTGTTGTGAGTCATGCATAGAGTGACCAGGGCGGTCCACACAAATGTTAGTTGCAGATTTCATTTTTTGCTGTGCCTTCCTACGTGTATTCTCTTGTGTGGTGTTGTAACTATGGGCAGGGAATTGTGTTACTTGTGTTGTGTGCTTTGATGTGTGCAAGATGATCACTGTTGTTTACAGTTGCTACTGCAGTGTCAGATTGTGTTGCAGTTTATTTCCTGGCTATGGCCACGCACAGTTTGCCTCTCCCAGAAACACATTCTCACAGTTTTGTTATGGGCATGTTGGATTGGCCCCACATCATCACTGAATGGCACCAGGGATGTGGCTTCACTGTGTGTGCTCCACAGGGGCAGATTTTCATGAGAAGTATGTTTGCACAAGCTGATTGCATGCAGCCTCTTCCTGGCCAATCAAGGGCAAGGGTGGTGCCTGTGGCTGAGGGCGATGACCCTCTTGCATATCAACTGGTATGCCACACTGTGTGGCAACATTGTGCAGGACACATGCTGCCAGGATGATTTTACATACTACCGGTGGGGCATATAGCAGTACCCACCAGAGTGGCCAAGGGAGCGTGAACGTGACTTAAGCACCCCAAATGTGTGCTCCACTATGCCCCTAGTGGCTATATATACTGCATTGTATCACACCTCAGCTGGTTTTGCCGGATTCCTGGATGCCATGAGCAGGAATCTTGACAGCATGTAGCCACTGTCTCCTGAAACTGAGTCAATGATTGTTATTGCCATTTCTTGTCATGGTTTGTTGTTCAATGTGTCACGTGCATGCATGCATGTGTACACAGTTCTTACCAATGAGCAGTTGTTGTGACCCCACAGACAGCAATCTATAGTTTCCGGATGCCAGAGCCCCGTAAAGTGGTGACTGGTGGTAATTGTCATGTGTGCTGCTGGAAACAAATTGCATTGACTTGCATTTGGATTGTGTGGCCAGAGATATGCCACCATCTATGGCAGTGGTGCACTGAAAGGAGCCTCTGGCTATGAAATGGAGTGCTGTCTGTACCTTTTCCAGCGGTGGTGAGGACATGCAAGCAGATGGTGTGGGACGTAAGGATTTCCTCCCACTCCCTGACCCGGTCTATTATGACATGGGATGGGAACCGGTACCTTGCATATACCTGGTAGTCTGGCATCCCAAACAGCGTGGCACATGCTGTGAAAATCCGGGGTCTCAGCATCCTCCTCCTCCTTCTTTGTCCATGTACGATGGCTCCCAGTATTCCTGCATTCCTTGTGGCTGGCTGACGTTGGAGTGGTGTGCATTGGGTCCTTTATTCACTTTTTTCCTTTGCACATTGTACGCGCATTGTACTTTGCATGTAGTATCAGGTGGCAGTGAGATCAGGAGCTATGCGTGTGACTTTTCCCAATGTGATGTTGCACCGTGAGAGTCATACGTTCGGTTATGTTTGTGCTTGAATGGGCGTCTGGTTTCTTTGCGTGGCCCGTCCCTCAACGTAATTCCTTGTTCTTCCTCATTCTGTGTGGGGATGGAAATATGCATGTTCCGCCCCCTGTTTATTTCCTTGCCTAGGCCCATCCCACACTTTGTGTGGAGTCTTGCGCACTGCACTTGACTTCACACAAAGACATGACAGCCCGTGTGTAGCCACGGAAAGGCACACAAAGTCAGTTCCATGAATCAACGAAAGGAGTTTTGTGCTCCGATTAGTGCGCACAGTCCCTATTCAGCAAGCAAACAAATCTGTAAATTAGGCCCTTAGATTGACAATTCCAATTTACATAAAATGCTTTTAGAATCAGGCCTAGAGTGCCTTCTTCACTTAATAATATGCAGAAAACTACGGTCCAGTCTCGGGAAGATAGCTCAGAGCAAACGTGCTTGCCTTGGAAACAAGACGACACAGGGCAACACAGGTTCGATCCTTTGGTTTGGGCTTAGAAACCTCTGGGTATTAAGCACGTTATAAATAACCTATCATATCATAAAATGATTAATCATCGACTACACAGGAACCAGTGATATCTCGAGCAGTGCTGTGCAACCTCCTCCTCCTGTGGGCTACTGCAGACTTCCATTTTCAGGCTCTTTGTGGTTGCGCCGTGCCTCGCTGACGTTTTTGAGACACCACTCCTCTCCCACTTATGCTTCACCAACATCGGACCAATGCTGGCATATGCCAGAGTGCTCCAGGGAGCGTGATGCAACCGTCAGCACCGACGGAACTCGTGTTGCCCTTGGGGAGGCTTTGCGCATCCGAGCAGTTGTTGTGACCCCACAGACAGCAGACTGCGCTTGTCAGACACCTGAAAGCTTAGGGAAATTCGGTTTACCCAATCAAATATGGTGTGTCGAACGACGAGTGGGTGAGCCTATGAAAGTATAAGGATATTTCTGTTTGCATGATCGACATGGAGCACACCTACCGTTATGGAAAGGCTGATTTATCTGGGGTTTAAGCAGTTCACCCCAAATTACCAAATAAATGTGGCTACCTGTATTCAGAAAATAGAGTTGTGGAAAATGAGCATCTGATTCCAAATAAAATAAGTTTGATTAATAAATGTTTCAAAATATGGAAACATTTACCCTCCTCTAGTTAGTCTGTTTAAACATAATTTCCGATGCCATACGATGAGATTAACAGCATTGTACAAGAATCTCTTTCTCCAGAGCATTCCATGGCTGCCTTTGTCTCGCCTGTGTTCGTGAGGGAGTACCATTTCGTGCCGTTAAGTCTCCTGAGCCACTTAAATAACATAATTTGCCAATACTGTAAGGAAATGATGGCGGGGAAAAAAAAGAAATCTCAGAACATTTCGTTGATTTTTTTTCGCTTCAAATATCTCGGCGTATTCTTCTAGGGACTGAAAGGAAACATATTTCATATTTTATTGGCTCTGTGTTTGAATGATTTCTTTCCGAAAATGCTACATTCCAAAGAAATCCTCATGGCATTGTGTTTTCATCAGAGGTGTGCAGTATATATGACAGATGTTGTCATCGGTTGCAGATTCGCACAGCGACAGGTCTCTCACCTTAGATTGTAAGGGCCCCTCTGTTGATCCTAGGTCTGTTTTCTGCCTGCAGCATGCATTACACATCTCATTTTATGTGTCACCTTGTAGCCTCCACGAACGCTGCGTATTCTCACCAGAGCCATGGCTCTGCTCTCAAGTCTAACCATGGGGGTGTTTAAAATGTTTGTTTCCCTCGTACGCCAATAAATGTTAAATCATAATATGTCACGTTCAATGGAGGCTCCTGCCTTTTTTATTTTATACCGATGGACGCGCTGGTGTTTCTTTGAGGGATGAGGGATCTGTTCCATAGTCATTTACTTTAAAATGCGTTTGTTTTGCGGGAAAGTTAAACACACCTAAAAATGCGTATTTGTGTAATAATAGTATTGCCTGGATGCGATGATATAGACATTTTTCACAGCTCTGTTAAAGAGTACCTACAGTTTTTCCAAAATTAAAATATGTAGCTCTTCTGAATTGTGTTATCATTTGCCTATTTTCGTGCAAAAACATCTCTGTATGCCCTTATGCCCTTTCTTCAGCTATTTCTCTAAACTCTTACAAAGGAAGTGACGCCAAGGAGTGGCAAAGAGAAAGGTAGTATTGTTTATCTTCACTTTACCTCAGCATTGTTTGCCTGCTAATCCTGCCCCAGCAATAGTAGTAATACCAGAAGTAGAATGAGGGGGAATGCACACTTCACCTTTCATCTTGTCTGCTCCTCGTTGCATTGTGAACAATCCTCTGCAGGGTTGAATCATCACTAGGATGCCGAAGGCCTGGTGCTGCGTAAAAACATGTTGAGTTGGGGCTGTTGGTAGCAGAGGAGGGCGTTCATTTTGCATTGTGTGAGAAGAGTTTGGGTCTTGTGTGAGACACCACGGTAGAGTCTTGGGAGAAATGGGCAGATATTCTGGCTCCTGCCCCGACCAGTCCTTTTACAAATGCCTGATGAATACCTTGATGCCCTCAATGGGCAAATGTGTGGGCAGGCCACTAAGCATACCACGTGAGCATGTTACAGAAAGGTTTGAGGCATTCCTCAGCTTGCTAACCACCACATTAAGGATGGTGAAATGGGTTACTGTGTTTCTCAAATTCGAACCTGCTCTTCCTTTGAGCCATGTGTACTTCACTCCTTTAAGCCTTGAGTTTTCACACCACCCCTTTCCCTCATCTCCCAAATCGCAGATGCGTATGTGTTTCTCATGGGGTACAAAGTATCTATTAGAGAGAGAGAGGGAGAGAGAAAGAGAGGTGCCATTTGGAGCTAGAGAAATGGAATATGTCTGCAAATAGTCCCCTGACTAACCGGCTTTCCTATAAAATCTCCTACCACCTTACTCTATCCCCAAATATCCCATATCTATCCCCCAAATAACTAAAACAATCTTATTAACAGCTACAATTACTCATCCTTGTTTCAACATTCTATGACGCAGTTTACACTTCAATTATAGAATTGTCTTTTAACTCCAGTCTACCAAGAAAATGTACAATTGCATATCGAACTGATTTTCTTTCTGTGTTAAATAAGGCAGTCCATAATTGTACTTCGGTTAAATTCACATGATCTTCAAAATAAGACTTAAAATAATTACATCTTATCGATATTAATGCCTCACAGTTTGTCATCAGATGTTGAAGTGTTTCAAATTCACCTTTACAAAATCAACAGTTTATATCGGATGATGATATTCTTTTCCATCTACACAGTGGCCCTCATTACGAGTCCGGCGTTAACCAATGGCGCTATTAGCGCCATGGTTGACGCCGGTAACTTACCGAGTCCGCCATGGTGAAATGGGGAATTACCACCCCATTCCAATGTTGGCGGGGCGGTAATTCCCCATTTACCATTGGCCCTTCCCCATTCACATTTTTGCCCCATAGGGCTCAATGGAAATGCAGAAGGCAGTAATTACGGTACCGCAAATTGCGGTATCGTAGTTAGCTTCAAGGTCCCTTTGTGGGTCCCTACTTTAACGCTGGTCCAGACCAGCCGTTAAGGTCGGGAGCCGCAAAGGAACCTCGTAGTAAGGCGTTAAGGGATTAACGGCGCCGCAACCTTTTACGGCTCTGTTAACCCCTTAACGCCTGGGTCATAATGACCCCCAGTATTTCTTTAGTGGTCCACAACTTTAATCTAAAGCGCAAAAAACTTGCACGATGATTTTGACTCGGTGAATGTAATAGATAGGAAACTGTTATACCATATCGTTTCAACACAAATGGATTGGAATTACATTTATTATAGTGTTGACAATGAGCTCTGGTTTGAATCCAATCAAACTCATGCAGTTTTTGTTTTGCTTTATTCGGATTTTCAATAAGTAAATCAATTGAACTGTCAGCATCATGCATAATTTTTAGAGCTCTCGATCGCCATTGTTTAGCAAAAACATTATTTGATGTATTTATGTAGTTGGATATTATTAATAACAGACCATTGTCACTATTGCTCATAAGACATTTTCTAAACAGAGTACAGATTTTCCATTTGTAAACAGTATGGAGTGAAATCAATCCTAGCTCATGTCGAATTATTAGAAGGGGTTCTGACATAGGTATTAGCACGTTCTTCCAATTGTAACCCTCTATTTTTGCCCAATATGAATAGGATTTCCAATTTTTAATTTCAGCGCCATACAGAACGACTGGGGCCATTTTTTGTGTATAATACAGGATTAGTGAACCAATAGATAATTTGCAGAACTTGGCCCTAATCACTTTAGTTTGGGAGAGGGCTGTAGTCACTTTATTTTTCAAAGAATCTTCTTAGGGAAGATCTTGCGGGTGATTATTTATGGACACTCCTAAATAGATATAACTTGTGACAGTCTGTATAGTAGATTTTGCAAAGCCCATACATGATATTTTTTTCTTTGTTTCCTATTCCCAAATTGCACCACTTCAGTTTTAGATGTATTTATAGTGATATGATTTTTTTTAGCCTAGCTCTCTAGGGCATTTAGCATCATTCCTAAGCCTCGCAGAGTTTTAGATATTAAAATCATATCATCTGCATATAACAATATGTTAATGGGTATACCTTTAAGTTTAGGAGCATCCGTCTCCACGCCTTCGAAAGTAGTACTTATATCAGCAATATAAAAATTAAATAAAGCTGAGGCTAATAAACATCCTTGCTTTAGCCCACGGTCAGTCTTAATAGCATCAGATAATAAACCCTCACGGCTTAATCGAATTTGGATGGATGTGTCTGAGTGAAATTCATATAACCATTTTAATATAAACCACAGGCATTTATGGTGTATCCGTTTTTTAAATAATAATTTGCGTGGGACTGAGTCGAACGCTGTTCGAAAATCGATGAAGGCTGTGTATACTGGTTGATTTTGCTGACAAGCCTCATTAATAATGGCATTCAAGGTAAGCAAATTAATGGCTGTCCCTAACCCAGGGATAAACCCGGTCTGGAATGGATGTCTTAAATTGGAAGTGGAAAGCCATTTGTTAAACTCACCCAATCGCGCAAAGATATTTCCTGGGCAATCAAGCAATGTGAGTGGTCAATAAGATTTAGGGTCACTCCTATCCCCCTTCTTAAAAAAGGGAGTATATATTGTTTCCATGAAGGAGGAATAGTACCAGTACTCATGTTTTTTTTGAAGATTTAATATAAAATTGACGACCAGGCTTCTGGATTTTGCTTCATTGTGCAATTATGAAGACCATCAGGTCCTGCAGCCCGGGATCTATTAAGCTTAGCAATACAATTTTTTATATTATCTGTATCAAAAATGAAATTGTGGTCAAGCAATGATTCATTAAACTTGATGACACATCCCGGAAGTGGAGTTTGATATATTGCACCAAAGTAATCACTCCAAATTTGCTTCGATATAGGGTTTAACTGAGCTGAAGATTGTATTTTATGTACTGCTTCGTTTAGTAAGGCCCAGATCCCACGTGTTGATTTAAGTTTGATCTGGGCCATCATTAATTCACCATCCTTTTGATATCTGATAGTCTTCCGACTCTTTAGCCACCTTTTATACTCTGCTTTTAAGGCCTTCTTCTGAGTCTGTCTGCTAATGGCAGGCATGTATTTAGATTCCTCAGGTCTTGTCTTAAGACGGCCTTTCTTTGCTTTAACTCGAGGTCAAAGGCATGCAGATGTCTGTAGTTATATGAACCACCGCATGATTTTTTCTGTACAAATCTTTGCATTGAGGTAGTATAAAAGCCTTCTTCTAACCGATTATTACTCGTGTTATTATCAATGAGTAATTGTTCAAACTTAGATAATTTAGACTCGGTCCATCTTAAACAAGTCCTTGAGTTGTTAGTCGTTATGTTCATGAGATCTATATTCTTACAAACTAATGAATGGTCTATGGGCCATGACCATGATAAACACACTTGCTTGTGATTGCTATGCTCAGATGTTTTAATTACTAATGATGTCGCTAAATTCATGAATGTAACATCACTGTAAATGTAGTCAAGATTGGCCTCTTGCGAGCCTCTGTGCCATGTTGAAACTGGGGGGATGTCAACTATTATGGAGCCATTTAGCATCACATAGTTCCGGCTTTGCATCACTGACTTCCATTGCAGCTCATCTGCAGTATAAGATATTCCTGATGACATTAGATGTAAATTTAGATCTCCCATGACTAAGATATGGTTAACGGTCGAATCAGCAGAAGTTTCATCTAACGTTAGGTAAGCTGGTCAAAGAAGTCTTCCGATGATAAATTGGCCTGACCCCAATATATATTTATAATAATTATGGTCAGTTTACTTCTTTGAAGTTTAACCTTCTGTATATAAGGGGTAGTAGAGATGTATGTACTACTCTTAAAATTAATCGATTATTTAAGCGCTATTAAGAGACCTGCCATAGGGCGGCCTCTTCTATTGCTTACTGCCGGAACTGTCAAGATGCCAAATGTATCCCATATCGGGGTGTCGATTAACCAAGTTTCCTGCAAAAAATTAATATCATACGCATTCAGCTCATTTTCCTTAGAGTTGACAAAATGGCTATGACCCCTTGTGTTCCAGGAAACCAAAGACACCCGCTCATTTGGCAAGAATTGTTACAGTCTCCTGTCATAAGTATGTTAAAACCTGAGATGTTTATTGTTACCATCAGATATATTCTGCGAATGAGTTGACATCTTATATATTCTCATATTTATTGGCTCGATGTTGGAGACCTTCCAGAGTATTTACCTCCACATCATGTGATATAACAAACCCCAGGTCAAACAACCATGCTCTGGCTTCCCATATTATACCTGCAATGAGAACTGATTTAACAAATAGTCTTGCCCCTGTCAGGTTATGATCATCAATAAATTCCACCAAATCAATATCTGTTGAAAGTAAATTTGTCAAACTTGGTATATCTCTGTAGATATTTAGTATACTAGCTCGATTTAGATCATATTGACCGAAGGGGTGCTCTCTGCACTTTATCAACAGTCAGTGGCAGTCCTTATATTGCTGTCGATTTAAATTAGAGGAAATAGGTAGTTTACCCCTGGCATGAACCAATTTTGATGGACCAAAAGTAATAGTCGAATTCTTTCCAGAGTTACTCAAGTTCCAGGGATTATTACTTTGAGTACTCCCTATTTGTAAAGAGGGAGGACCTTTCAAAAGAAGTGTTAAAAGAGAATTGGGCACCTTCTGATTTTGCTTTTCGTGAATCGCGGGGCAGGAATTCTGTGTATCATTCATAAATTGTGCAATTGAATTTTTGATTTCATCTCTGATTTGCTGAATGTCTATGATGGGCAGAGCCTCTTCTGGCAATTCATTAACTGGATTGCTGATGTTATCAACCTTATTTATTAAAGTATTTCCCAAATATGATGTCACTAACTCTCTGTGAAGAGGGTTAGTGCGGGTGACACATGTCATCTGCAGTTGTTTTTCAAAATCAGGAGGTGCCAAAGCCTGTACGTCATCCACATATTGAGCAATTGAGAGTTTTATCTCTTCTCTCAAATGCTGCATATTGGGAATTGACAGATTCTCTACAGGAATAAGCTCTTTTTTACTGGCAGACAATCAGGGCCTGTGAGATCGACTGTGAGGGCACCTTTGCTTGATTCACCATACTCACCAAGTCATTCAGAGGTTTATATTCCAGTACTGCGTCACCAGCAATCTTATTTTTACAATCAGATTGAGTCGACTTACTCGCTAGTGATGATCCCACTGGCAATTTAGTTCTGGCCGAGTTAGTCAATAGCTTAATGAATCTATGAGTTTTATATTTTTGAGAAGCCATTTGAGAGGCTTTTGCAGTCTGAACTTTTCTCTTCCCTCCTTTGAGTAATTTGACTGCCAAGTTAGGCTGTAGCGATTGTGTTTTATTAAACAAAGTGAATGGATTATGAGTCTGTATAGGTTCGATCTCATTACCTATTGAATGTGCATGACCCATGAGCTCCAATGTTGGTGTTATTGGTTTCTCCTTAATCAATTTTGCATCTTCCCCTTTGCCCCCCCTCCACTTTTATGGTTTCTGGGATGGGCAACAAATCCAAAGTGATTGCTCGATCAGACTGTTGGTTACATTCAGCATCTCCCTTATATCGCAAGTCCTCATTACTTGCCATAGAATAGGAAGCAACCAATTGTTGCTTCTGCATTATCAGGGTTGTTAAAGATATAAGTGATTGATTTTGAATTTCACACATGGATTTTGTTAATAAACTTTCTTTCAGCATCTGGGTTATTAACTCAGTTTATAATACCATTTTTTGCTCCATTACTTCATATAGACATGCTACTGTGAGAAGAACCGTATTCATTGCACTGAGTGTATTATTAAGTGCAGGTGCTTCCGGGAAGGAAAACCGCTGCGAGTTGGTATCTTGAATGAAGAATTGGTGATCTCTTGCCAATTCAGTAAATTTAGAAGGACAGGGAGTTGGGGCTATGAATGAAATAGAATTATTCAATGAGTGAGTATCAGATTTATCAAACATGACAGGAGATTAAGAAAGGTCATGTTGGAATCTTGGGGTTTCATTAATATGATTTATTTGTCCTATTGTCTCCGGAGCTATTTTTGTATGCACACTAGACTCTTCATGTAATTGAATTAAATCACGTGAGTTTGAACATATATATAAGATCTCCTCAGAATCGGGAGTATTGTTGTTAGACAGGTTCATAAATTCAATAACTTCTTTGTCAATTTCGCCTACAGCTGTTAGCAGATCATAGGCTTTACGCAGTTTATGTTGGGCTTTTATTGAACAACGAGGGGGTTCAGCCAGCATAATTCTATCCCCCTGGAGATTTTGCATAAAGATTGTTTCGACTGATAAAACTACTGATTCCAGAATGGAGTCAGATATTTCTTGACCTTTATGGAGTATGGCAACATCAGATGTTGCTGGAGCCATCATATTATCCACTCCAGGTGTGATAGTTTCAACATTTGTAGTAGAACCCATCAAAGCTGGACCAGTGGTTTGTCCATTCAAACTTACATTGGTCTCAGTTATTTGTTTAATTTCAGAAGTACAAAACGGTTTAATATCAGCTGAAAATGAGATTGTACGTTGTTGTTTTTTTAGTCCACGTAATATCTGAACTACTGCGGGTACGTTTTATTTGCCAACGGGCGTACCATATTTACTCCGTCTTCATTGATGAATTCAGCCGGCATGCCTGTTTTTAAGGTATACACATTGAATGACATAATTAACAAACTCCCCAATAGTGGGGCCACAAAGAAAAATAAATAATTACAATACTACCTCTGCCTCGCGCACTCACGCGTGACAGCGAGACAGCAGCGACCACACTTCCTCGACCGCACTTCATGAATGTGCGCGCACAAATGCGTGGATTCGGCAGTAATAAGGAAAGGCGGGGCAAGTCTGCCTAAAAAACAACCAAAAATACAAGGTAAATAGGTGCATTGTGCACAATGGTTCGTTACTAACGTGCACAACGTAAGCACGTTGGGATTAGTTCTATAAGATGCATAAGCAAATAAAGTCCATAGCACGCATACCCAGATGATTTTCCAATTGAAATGCTCCTTTCTGGTGTAGGTGGGTTTTCCCATAAAGAAACAGCAAGTCCAAATCTTCTGACACAGAAATGGGAGCAGCGAGACAGCAGCGACCACACTTCCTCGACCGCAGTTCACGAATGTGCGCTTTCAATAAACTGACTTGTCTCAATTTATTTGAGATTAATTGAGCACACAAACTTGTGCGATAAGACAGCACCTTGAATATGCTCTTCATTCTTGCTTGGTGCCTTTATCCGGACCAAATGATCGTTGCACAATGTGTAGAGGGAAATCCCACATCTGAATAGGCGCTAACAAATTGCAAGAGCTGAGCTGTGTTACTGAGTGTTAGCCAGGGGATAACAATGATTCTATACCAGTGCGGGGCCCCAGTCAGCACTGTCATTGCATTAGGGGTCCAAAGAGGAAAGAAGGAAAAGAAGGCATGCAAAGACAGACCTCAAAGAGCTGCTCCCTTTGCAGCATCAAACATTCAAATCTCAGCACAGTAAATGCTAATGCTGAGACATGACAGTGTTGTTTGTTTATACTGTAATTGTTTTAATCTATTTTTGCATTCTATATTTGTGGGGCTAAAACCTGTTTGATTGGAACATAAGTACACCTGCCAAAATGCAAAGGAAATGATTGGACTTATTTAATCAGATATGGAATAAGGTTAATAAAACCAATAAACTTCTCTCCACGGTTTTCCTCTGAGCATATTTCAATGTGCAGGACTGCCCCCATCCCTCCCCGTCCCCAGGATGAAATGCAATTTGTTAAATTATATTGCATATTTCTGGTGTTTAGCATCCTTCTAAGCATTTCAATATTCCAGAAATTTGGTGAAGAGGGATTCTTAGATAATAAATAATTTCCTCTGGAGAACACAATTACGTATCATTGGGAATGTGTCTTTCTAGGATGGATGGTCCACAGACAAATTACAATATCACATGACCACCAGAGCACTTAAGTTGTTTTGTGACACATCACACATTTTCATATAGGTTCTAGGTCTTGTAGCCCTGCAATTCATAAGTGATAAGCACAACTAGAATGTTCTTCTAGAATACTGGAATTCTAGAATGCAAAGGAAGAAGCACAGATTGCTTATAACATGTTGCATGGGCCAACTGTAGAGCTCTCCTCTGGTTTTTGAAATGCAGCGTGCAGCGTAGTGTGTTTTCTGTATCAGTGTCGGCAGGTCTTACTGGAGCAACTGGAATCTTGGAGCAGCTATGTGGATAGCAGTCCAAAGTCTTTATCCTCTCTCTACCTTCTATAACGCAGGAAGTGCAATTGCATAAAACAACCACAATGGCGCGGAGCAAGGTGTAGTGTTCAGCATAGACTGTTTTGTGCGGCAGTGTTGGCAGATCTTACTGGAGCAACTGGAATCCTGGAGCAGCTACGTGGATAGCAGGCCCAGATTCTTTCTATTCTCACTATCTTCTACAATGCAAGAAGTGCAATTGCATAAAACAACCACACTAGCGCAGAGCATGGTGCGGTGTGTAGCGTAGTGTGTTTTGTGTTTGCTGTGCTGGTGTCTGGTGAGCTGATGCCCTTTCTTCTCCTCATTTGTGTGGTAAGATCCAACATTCTAGCTTCTTTATGCTGACTGACCGAAGGGTGCTCTGTGTCAACTTATGACCATGTACTGAGGTTATGGACTCATAGCCTGTTTGTTCTTCTGCCATCATCTACAATTTCTTTTGTTTTGTTGATTAAACTATTTGAACTTTGCTACGTGGGATTTGTGGGACGTGTGGGAGTGTGGGTCATTGAATTAGACTCATAGCCCTCCCCCTCACATACCTTTTCTTTGCTGCTTTTTATACTCCAAATACTGTTACCAGCCTGAACGAACTGCTAACACGACTAATTAACTTCTATAGGCATATGAGTGACTGTGGACAATTAGCCTTTGAACTCTAAATGTGTGATATTTCTTGTGTAATATACTGGGAGTTCTTTCTCTCTAGGTTGCAAGGTGCTGGGGGTGATTGCAGGCTAGTGCCTTTAAACCCCCTGCGCAATCTCGACTGTCAACTGTGTTTTCATCTGAGTTGGTGTTGAGGGTGTGTGCTCACATCTAACCTAAGGTAGTTTGTTTAAGGATTGGTAAGCGCCTCATGGAGCTGGTACTTCTACTATCTAAGGTTGGTGTGAAGTCCTGTAGGCAATCTACAGCCATGCGACTGTCTGTGCGCATTCCATCTGGAGGTGGAGCCACCACCAAAAGTACAATTCTGCTAATGGTCCATTATCAACAAAACTACTGAAACCTTCCATTGTACCTTGGAATCTTCGGTTTCTGAGTATTCTTGAGTTAAGTTCTTTGAAGACAAATATCAACTACTGCAAGCATTCGCCAAATTACATGACCCATGTGATGGTCCATCTATTTGGGTTGTCTGTCTATGGAAAGAGGATGGTATTGTATGGGCTATTTCTAAATAAAAAACATCTAGCCCCTCTGGTTCAGATGGTATTCCCCCTCTTATTCTGAAAAATGCCCCCATCCTTTGCACCTCTATTTTAAAAATCAAATTTAATTACATATTTTAGTGTAATTGCATTCCAACATCTTGGGCACAGTCTCCTATTATCCCTATTTTCAAAAAGGGTGACCTTTTTGATGCTGTGAATTATAGGCCCATAGCTCATACTGATGCATCTTCCAATGTTTTTGCACTCTTGTTGCTTAAGGATCTGGAGATTGTTATGTAAGTATCAGCTTTGTAGTCATATTTCAAGTGGGCTTTAGGAAGAAGATGGGGACTCCTTTAAATGCTACTGTGCTGGCTCAGTTTTAAATACTGTGAAACATAGCCATTCGGGTCCTATATTCTGACAGGATTGGAGGATGCGCCTTCTCTACCTTGGCACCAACTCTCTGGAACTCCAGAGTCTTGTTATATATGTCCCCCCAGATATTTGACACACCCAAGATTACACGGCCTTCTACAAAGCTCTAAAAACCTGGCTCTTTCCATAATGCTGATTAAGACCATCTAAGACTGCTGAGACCTTCCAACCTGCTGACAAATATTCAAAGAGATCCCGAGCAAAGACGCCACTGAATGCGACTATTAAGTCACTAATAAGTTAACTCTGAATGCAGCAATCGCAAAAACACAATTGAAATCTGGACTAGTGTTAGGTCAAAACCTCCATCCAGACACTCATCTCTCCTATCACTATGCTCACTCTCTACTCTACACCAATACACAATATAGTGCAGCTACAGCCCTCAATCAATTTCGGCCTAGCTGCTCACATACAAACAATACTTCATGAACATCTCAACATTTTGATAAAACGCAGCCATACCCCCCGAAAATCAGCCTAGATGCACACATAAGAGTCCTACACAGGCCTAACTCAGCCAGAACCCTGTCTTGGTGACCAAACTCTAGACTACACACATTCAAATGATATCAAATACCGCCACACCTAATGCTAGGATGCAGCTACCATCAGGCAATCGTACCAGCTGCGCACATAATCGGTGCACCCAAGCACCCTATGACACCTTACTCTCTAGAATGATCTGAGCTACGGTCCCTGAGGGCGTTCATCCCACCAGCAATTTGAGGTCATACCAATGATATATAGCGCGCTACATAAATATGGCATCCCTTAATATGTCATCCGCCCTTGACTGTGTGATAAGATCTGTCTTGTGGATCTGTCTTGTGGAACAAATTACTGAGATATAACATTCCCCCCAAACTTGTACAGCTCATGGCCCTTCTTCATCAGAATACCTCATTTAAGGTGAGACTTTCTCAGGAAGGAGTTCTTAAGAGATCTATTGCCTCGCATGTTGGTGTTAAGCAAGGCTGTATATTGGCACCCACACTCTTCAATTTATATTTTAGTGATATTGGTAAATTGTGCAGTGCTTTTAACATCGCAACAGTGAGGTTGGGTATGCTCAGGCTACATTGGTTAGCCTGTGCTGACAATGTCATGTTCTTTGATAGGACTGCTTTGGGGCTGTAGCAAATGAATTGCATGATAATCTCATCAAATCTAAGGCCCTCATTATGACCCTGGCGTTAAGGGGTTAACAGCGCGGTAAAAGGTGTCGGCGCCGTTAAACCCTTAACGCCTGATTACGAGGTCCCTTTGCGGCTCCCGACCTTAACGGCTGGTCTGGACCAGCCGTTAAACTAGGGACCCGCAAACGGACTTTTGAGGTCATTACGGTACCGCAATTTGCGGTACCGTAATTACCGCCTTCCCCAGTCCCATTGAGCCCTATGGGGCCAATGGTAAATGGGGAATTACCGCCCCGCCAACCTTGGAATGGGGTGGTAATTCCCCATTTACCATTGGCAGCATCGGTAAGTTACCGGCGTTAACCATGGCGCTATTAGCGCCATTGGTTAACGCCGGAGTCGTAATGAGGGCCTAAGAGTGTTATATTCTCACAGTCTCATAAAGCAAAAACAACATGGCTTTCTGGTTTGAGATATTTGGGTTACAATCTCATTTATTCCTCTTCCATCAGTATGTGGAAGGCCTCTATGATAGAAAAAAAACGGGCCCTTCTGTTTCATATGAAAAGTCTGTATTCTAGTTTGTGTACATTCTATATTATTCCAGTCTTAAAATACTATATTATGAAGATTGAGCCTATTCTTTTTTATGGATTGGATATGTCTCTACCGGATTTAGGTGAATATCTGCATAGTCTCCTTGGTCTTGTCTGGAAAGAGGTCATTCGAATTTCAAGTGTCTTGCCGAGAATGCTATTATTAGACATGAGCTGGGACTTATTTCCTTACAGGCTAGATACTAATGGAGACAGCTTTTAAATGTTGCCAAATGTAACAATCCTCCATGAAACTCACTTTATGTTGACCTTGATATAATGTTGCTGGACTCTTCTTCTAATTCTGTCAACTTGTATAAACTGAAGATGTGCTCTCTTCTCTATGCTCTACGGAAGAACTCACTAATCGTCCATCCACTGTTAAATATAAATGTTTCAGTCATGATTGGCTGTTGACAGTAGAGCTGATAGGGACTTACAGCCTATTTTTGGAATATGCTAATTTCCGTTGAAAGAGGGAATCGCTTTCCAAGTATTTAAAACGCTTTACGTGTAGCAAGGTACGGGCAGTTTATATGCGCTTTAGTTTAAACCAATTTGCTACTAGAGAACGGACGCATCGTTGTACATCTTTCAAGGGTTTTGGGTGTCAATAAAGTGTCGTCTTTGCAACCAGATTGATTGCTTGGAAACGTTAAGACATTGGGTTGCTGTCTGCCCCCACTTTCGGCTCATTAGACTTAGGCTTTTCAAAAAAGAGGTCAATCTTCATTTCGATTCTGCTGAAAATACTTTTTGGGCTAGACTGATGTGGGGTGACAATGTTACATTTATTCAATCTTTATATCTTTCTCTAATTACTGTTGAATCACTAATAACAGGATTGTGATTCCTCAGAGAGGTTGCTTTTTGGTATTTTTATTATGAAGATCTTTTAGAATTATTATTTGAATGTGTGTACGTTTGCTGATTATTAATGTGCCTGTGGATTCTTCTAAAGTTATGTAACAATATTATACAGAAATGTTCGCTTGAATGGATTGTTCGAAAGCTTTGAAATTTAGGAAAGAACGGCATTTTAAATATGATCTGTATGTATGTGTTGTATTAAGTATGAATTTATTTTTGTAAATGTTTCAATAAACCAAATACAAATAAAACATAAAACATAAAAAAATATGAAATGCAAATGGAGATTTATTTAACTGTGAGTCAAAGTTAATGAACATTACACAACTAATCAATACCTCAAAGGGGCTCTGGAGTGATCAGAAGATTCCAGATGGTGCAGGTGGTTCAGTGTCGTTTATTTGGTAGTTTGTTATATTTCCTTTTAACAACCTAATTTCAATAGAAAAGAAAGAGGGAACAGGCACACATTCAATTTCTTCCAGCTCCCATCCCCCAAACTCATTTTTGTGCATATTGACTGTGGGATGTATTTACCCATGCATCCGGGCCCTACCTCAAAACTGTGCAGTACTGGCATTGAAAACATCATAATGGCCAGAGCTCCCCAGAAAATGCACAGGAAAATCCCATTTTGCCTATATTGTGAGTTCAGAGATGCAATGCTGATTGCCAAAAGCAAACCCATACTGTTGGGAATTCATTTTTCTTGAATGTCAAATATGGCAAAATCATGGGCACAGAATTACTTTACTGCAGAAACACACCAATGCCATGTCCTGAACATGGACAATCTACTCCATATAATATCACTTGCTGAAAGGAATCAATCTAAAAAAAAAAAAATCCCAAGGATGGATGCAGTAACCACAAAATCCTGATGGTGGCGCTAGCGGTCTAAACTCTGACAGGAGAGCTGTCTTGCAAACTGCATGAGTGCAAAGAAAGGGGTCTTATTTCATCAAAGGTTCAAAGGGGTTGCCTGTCCTGAGAACTCTTGACACTTCAGAACTCAACACAAGAAGCCAGGAAATAACAGGGTTCTGTTAATTAAATGCAAAGTGGCCCCCTGGCCTCCTGATGTGAGCTTGCCAGACACCACACAAAGGACCCTTTCCTCTGAAAGGAATATGTTAATTCTGGATGTTTGCTGTCAACAAAGATCTGCCAGCCAGCAGAGATCTGTGACTGACCCACCCAAGTCTTGGAGGCGGACTTCAACACTCTGAGGACTGAATTGAAAGTAAAATATATATTTTACAAAAACACTGATAACTCTTTGTAATCAAATGACAGAAATGTATAACTTTGAGAGCTTTAATTTAAAAATGTACCTTTAATTCAAGCCCAAACTCCAGTTTGTGTGATGTTCTGGGGCAAAACCCCATTGTTTATTAATATTACAGACTCCCTGTTTCAGCTAGACAAACGAAAATGCATTGGTATGTGGGTAGATATGTGAGGAACAGTTGTATAAAATTTAATGAAGATCCAATGTTGTTCAGCACATGAAAAAGTGCCAGAAGTTGCCATTTTTGAATGCAAGCTCCTAGAAAGAGCAGATTTGGACAGAGACATGGCTAAATTCAGCCACACCATGTATGTGTAATTTCAAACAACTGTGTAACTGTGAAATATGGATTTTGATCATATATAGATTTGGGTGCACAGATGATAGGGGAGTTGTTTCAAGAGATCATAAATGGATGACATCACTCTAACTCACAGCTCCTTCGCCAATCAAATGAGAAATGGAAGTTTGACCAATTAGAAGCTGAGAGAGAGGTAGGGTCAGTGATGCTAGAACACACCCACATTCTAAACACATAAAAGCAGACAGACAGGACAGATAGGGACTTTCAAATCCATTTGCAGCTGGAAGCTCTGCCGGGAAAATCCATACTTACCTCCATCAACCTTCAGAGAGCAACATAGAGACTTCAAATCCATCAGGCCAGACCAGAAGCAGAGTAGAGCTGACCTGTTAGCAGAACCAGAGAGAGCTGACCCAGATCACTGTGAAGTGCAGAGACCAGAGGCGAGTCTAAAACCCTGACCAGATCCGTGACGAGGCCCATTTAATTCAAGAGTATAGTGTGAGTACCCAGCAGAACTGTGTAGAACCAATCTCTTAGTTTAAATTCATCTAATTCAATCTATTTAACCTAAGTTGAACTGCCTGATAGATCCAAATCTGCCACCTGTCATTCTAGCTGAAACATTTGTCACTTGTCATTTTGAGCTTTTAAAATTTGCAAAACCAAAAACGACCTCTATTAAATCGGTCATAACTCTGTAACCGTTTGGGCTAGAGACTTGCAGTAACTTTTATCTGAAAGCTTAGAATCGTGGCTTTCCTATGAACCTAGTACCGCATTCCTACCCCTTATACTTTTACCGCAATCGCGGAACACGCATTCGCGAATATTACCGCGATTTGCAAATTTCTTCACATGTAAAAACTGCTGCTGCTTGCCTTCCATTTGCCAGAAATTCGTTTAACCTGCTAACTATCCCTGCATCATTGCTAGTGTGAGCCTGGACTAATATTAACTAGATACCACTCACCCTGAACCTCTGAAAGGGAATTAAAAGCATTTCCAGCATATTTCTCATCCATTGCTAGCACATATCAAAGCATTTTGCCTGTGTTTTCAAAACTCCTATCTGTTTTCTGTAGTGTAAGCTTGCTGGGGTGAACTGATTTACATTGATTGCATTTCTGAGAACTGTGTGTTTTCCTTCCATTTCCTTGCCTTGCATCAAGGGGGGGAGGGGATTGCCAGAGAAAAGTGATTACATTGTTTGGTTGAAATCATATTGAGTATTTTCTGTACTGCATTCATTGAATGTTGCATCCACCTGAGCTTACATAAAGCATCCTCTACCACATTATACTTTTGTTCCTATTTACCAGTGTGCTACCTTATCCATTTCATGTCAACTCATTAGTGATTATAAGAAGTGTGCTAGTGCCAGATTCTCCGTTGTTGATCTTTATCATATCAGATTAAGTGTGCTATTCAATTATTAATTTATTATAAAGTGTGATATATATATATATTTTAAATTATCAAATAAACCTTTTAAACTTGCAAAACAGAACTACTTCTTGACTCAGTGGGGTCAGGGGATTCCAAGAGAGGGGTGTTATATAGGGGTAGTCATCCAGAACGCATGAACTGGACATAAAGATATATCAATAAGGGTTTTCATTCAGTATTCTAGACTAGGCATTAACTTAGCTGTAGTGCTGAATTGAATCCTCTTACAAATTGGGGGCTCGAGCCGGACGTTTGGGTTAGAATACCACTTGTGCAGCTTAATACAGTGTGCTAACTGACGGGATACATACATCCAGTCGGATCACCACGCTGCATTACGCTGTGAAGCATTCCTCAAAAGGGACGCTCTAGGAAACGGTCTGTTTTGCAAGAATAAAATACAAACTTCTGTAAGTCAGGACAGAGACCAATCTCTAGAATGACGACCTTGGTAGATATGAAAATAGCCAGAGAGCACCTCTTGCATAAGCTATTTGTGAGAGGTGAATGGACCGAACAGGGCCAGGATGCCTGGTTGCAGGCCATCACGCGACAGGTCACTGAAACAGGGTCAGACTTATGGAGCGATCAGGGTCCATTACATGTGGCCCTGAGTGAACTATATATGGCTCCTAAGGCCAAAGATGAACACGACAAGATTGTTAGGATAGTGGCATACCTGTACCTATATATGGGAGACATGCAGGATAGATATGCTGAAAGCCAAAATCTGGCAAATAGGCAACAGATGGCGTTAGAGAAGGTCCAATCTGACCTGGTCTCTTCTGAGCAGAGGCTGCAGAGGAGCCAGGAGTCAGAAGATGATAGTAGGCAGCACATCATTAAAATAAAGAAGGATATGGATGTGCTGCAACAGGAAAAGGTAGAACAGGATACCAGATTTCTGGCCTTGCAGAAGGAATACCAAGAAGGTTTGGACTCCCTACTGCAAAACCAGAAAAAGCTGGAGCAACAACTGGACTTCAACAGGGTATGTGCTGAGCAGGTAGTCACCCTGCAAGGCCACCTAGATAGAGTGAAGGCAGAGAGCAACAAACTGATTCTGAAAGACCTGGATACCCAGGCAGAGTTTGATCAGGAGCGCCAGAAAGCTGGTGCCTTCCAAAGGCAGAGGGACGACCTGGCGGCACAAATGCAGGCTCTTAGTCAGGAAAGAGACGCCATAGGCCAGGAAGTCTGCCATTTAAAAAGGAAAATGGAAGAAAATCACCTGGCCCTCCAGGGGCTGGGTGACCTCCAAAAAGAAAACCAGAACTTGTTAGAGCACACCAGGAGGGTGGAGGATGCTCTAGCAAGAAAGGAGCAGACCAATAGGGACACAGCTCAGGAGGTAAACCTCCTGCAGCAAAGACTGGCCCAGTGCTCCAGGACCAATCAGGAAGCACAGAGGGAAAATGAGGCTCTCTGCCAGCACAATGAGAGGCTCCAGCAACAGGTAGCGATGCAGGAGAAACTGATAGAGTCGAGTAAGGCCTTAACAGAGGAACTGAAGGCACAAATGCAGGCTCTTGCATTGCAACAGGGAGCAGGGGCGGATAGAGATGAGGTTCGCTGGGAAATGGAAACTCCGGAGCATAACCTCAGGAGCCCTAGTACCAGAGGCCCTCATACCTCTCAGTCCCTGGACTCTGCCACCCCCATGTCCCCTGGCGCACACGAGCACAGGGCCACAGGGATGGCAGATTACTATCCAACCAGAAGCATGGGGCTCATAGGCCAGTACCACTCAGGAATGGAGGGGTGGGCATCCGGGTATGGGCACCCAAGTACAGTACAGTTCAGTGGGGAACCCCAGGAGAGTAGGCCCCTTAAGGGCATCCTGAAAACCTCTGCCCAGTTAGGTCAGTGGGGGGGGTACCCATCAAATCCTGGCAGCAAGGAGGAATCTGAAGACTCCTCTGAACTGCGCAGGACACAGGAGACCAGGTCCCCACATTCTGCCAGCCATTCCCAGGCTCGCAGAATCCGGGAAAACCTGGAAGAGCAGACTGGAACCTCTGGGAGCAGTGCCTCTGAGTCCGAGGACAATTGGACCAGGGTTACCCGGACCAAAAGGGCCAATAAGACAAAAAGGGCCTTGCTTAAGGACCCTTTAAAGCAGATTAAGGCGATCAGGAGCGTCATCACGCCTTACCATAAGAACGCTAAGTATTCTGTTTGGGAGCACTTAGAGTTGTTTGAACAAATGATGGAGACTTTCCATTTGAAGGACAGCCAAAGCTGTATTCAATATGTAAAGTGGACCTTCTCCCCGGAATACTCCAGTTTCTTTGCGGGGCTGGAGGACCAAAATCATTTAAGATGGTCCACCTATAAGGCGGCCATCCTGAAACATTTTTCCATTCATAGAAATCCTCAAGAGGCTCGCAAGGCAGCCTACAATTTACAATGTGGGGAGGATCAGGCCCCACAAGAATTTGTGCAGGAACTGAAACGTGCTTTTGCGCAGACCACCAGAAGGGTGCGCACAGATAGTAGAGAGTTCATTAATACGTTTTTTCATGCCTTGCCCAAATACATAATGACCCAGCTCGTGAGGGATTTTCACGAGAAAAGATCTTTAGACTGGGTCATTGAACAGGCTACCCGGATCTATGAGGTGCAGAAACCGGTAGATAGCAAAAGTAATGCCCAGAAAAACCCCAAAGCCAACAGCACCCCTGCTGCTGCCAAGGTGGCAGAGGTAAAGGTCACCCCCGTTTTGGATTTGGAGATGGGGGGGCCTAAAAACCTACCTGCACCTAATAATGCTAGGCCCAGAAGGTCCTCGGGCCAGTCACAGACAGGGAGCCAGGGAGGCAGCCCCACAAATGGGGTCCCTCGTTCTCCTGATTATGTAAGTCACCGTTACAAGGGAAACAGACCCATCCTGGGTTATGTGTGGACTCCTCCAGCCCAAGGGGGGGGATCCAGCCAAGCACCTAACCCAGGGAACTTCCCTCCTAACTTCCCACCGGAGGGCAGAAACTCTCCAAATCCTGGGCAGAACTTTTTCCCCAGGTATCCACCCGACTTTCAGCCCCAAAACCATCCATCCTTCTTTCCCCAATTCCCTGAGCCCAGACCACTGAATCCGGGAGAGGGGAGGCCAAGGGTGGAGGGGTACCCAAATCTTCCCAACCCGGGGTATTACCAGAGGAGGGACAGCTACCCTTCCCGGGATCAGCCCAGGGGAGAAAACAGGGCCCCGTATCAGCCTGAGCGGGTTTCCCAGTTAGAGCGCCAGGTTCAAAACATGGCGCGGGATCTGGGTCACATACTGAGGGCTCAGCAGAACCCTCAGATGGGCGTGCCGGCGCAGAACGCACCCAACTCTGGACCTGGTGCTCCAGAACAATGACGGGGGCAGCACCCCGATAACTCACCGGTTCCCAGGGAGGAGGCACAAAGGGAAGGGGGGTGTAAAGCCTTGGAGGAAGCTTCCTTCCTCACTTGTAAACAGCCCCTGGAAACCCAGGAACCGGAAACGAAATCTCTTGCCCCTGAAAGTCTGCCTCCTAAGGAGCAGAGGGGGGGTAGGAGAAACAAAAGACCCAAACAGACTCAGTTTGAGGAGGAGGTACAGATCTTCCAATTTGAGGGAGAGGGATCCTCAGAGGATCCTGGGAAAAGGATCTTCTCCTTCAGAGAGGGGGGAACTCCCCCCAAAGAAAAATGGGTCCCTAGGGATGCAAATCCAGACTGGGGAGATGTGGAGACTGAGCTACCGCCACCCACCATCTCATCCCAGAACCAACAGCAAGAAAATCCCCTGGTTCAAACCCATCCTGGGGACTGCCTCCAAAAAGGGGGGTGCAGCCCAGAACAGGAACCAGGGGAACCCACAATGGCTCTGATCTCCAGTTGCCAACTTTTTCTTTCAGATTCCCAAGACTCTCCACAGAATTCTGCCCAAATCTCTTCGCTATCGATGTCCAAAACCAGAAAGTTAGCCCACCAGTTGTCCAAAAATGTGCATTATCTGTGCCCCCTTGAGGAGAAGGAGGGAAGATATTATGCCCCGGTACAAGTACAGGGGCAGGGTACAATCTCGGCACTGGTGGACACGGGATCTCAAGCTACCCTTCTGTCCAGAAGGGCCTTTGACGAACTGAATGCAGGAAGGGGAGAGAATTACCAAATTCCTCTCACCTCTCTTCCTGGACAACTACAGAACTTTGACGGGAAGGAAATTCCCGTCGAGGGGACGGCAGATTTGGACATTAAAATTGGGCGACATAAGTTGAAACACCCGGTCATAGTTGTGACCCCAGAGGGCACCCCTTGTTTACTAGGGAATAACCTCCTGAGAAGGTTGTCACCCCTAATAGATTGCGTAAACAAGGTCCTCTGGACCCAGACTAGCCGACCGATAAAATTAAAACAGAGTGTCAACCATGTTAGTTTAAACGGCACCTGCCACATGGTTGAACAAAAATCTGACCAAGTAGAATTTCACTTCCAGAACAACCAAATTCCAGACGTGACAGTCATAGCAGTAGGACAACAGACTGGTGATGGGGGGTCCTCTCTATTTCTGAAAATCAACCTTCCTTCCAGTCTAAAGTGGTATTCCACGCTGGAAGGAAACACTTTGAAATTCTATACCAATCCACAATCTGAAACTCCCACTCCTATAGTCCAGAAAGATGTGAAATCAGCTCAAAGCCTGGCTGATATTCAGCAAATTGGAGAGCAGTTGTTCATCCCTGTTCAGTTAAATGATGGGAAGGACTCTGTTCTCGCTCGAGTGTGTGTGAACAACGGTAAGAGCTTCATCAGCGAAGCCATGTTTCGCCAACTTCCAAAAGATCCAGCCATTCCCACCTTCAAACTGATAGACAAATGGGAAATGGACCTGGAAGCACCCAATTCAAAACATCTCCTGCCAAGCAGGTGTATGCTCAAAATCTCCATTGGCAACAAGAGCATAGTCCATAATTGTTGGGTCGTGCGAGACGTCCCTGCCGCCTTTTACTTAGGCAGTGACATTCTCAATCGCTTTGCCATTAGTTTGGACCTAATAAACTTCAAAGCTTGGTCCCGATTAGCGGATAATCCCATGGGCTTTGATGATCCAGAAAAAGCATTTAGGTCAGCTCAATTGCTACCTTATGCCATTGAAATTCAGGTTAAAGAGGAAGTCACCATCCCAGAAAGGACCCGACAATTCTCCCTGGAAGTGAAAGTTAAAAGGGGACAAGAGTTGAAAAACCCTGATGCTTACATACATCTAAATGCTTCTCTCCAACAGCAAGGGTTGGGGGTAAACCCAACACCATTAGTCAACATAGAACATGACACCATTCCAATAGAGGTGGATAACAGCGACTTAAAGAGTATTACTCTAGCCGCAGGCACCATTATTGGAATGGCGGTTGATGACCGACATTTCTCCATTGATCTTAGAAATGAACTGTTAGGACCAATCCCCAAGGACTGTTTTGAAAGTGACAGTGAGGACGATACAACACCAGACAGGATTTTTACCCGGCATGGGGGGAACTTCCTGGTGTACACTTCCTGCCCTTATGGTAAGGAAGATGTGACTTGTGAATTCAGGAGGGATGAGGTGATTTTCCAGGTACATGAGGGCTGCCTTTCCCACCTGAAGCCTCCGGTCCAAATCAGCACTCTGACCAGGGACTTCTCCACCCAGCTGGAGGAGGCCGCGGAAATAGCCAAACCAGAAGTCTTTCCAGGCTTCAGGCAGATGGTGGAAGAGAGAGTCAACCTAGCTGATGCCTGTGTGACTCTGGAACAAAAGCAAAAGTTGAAACAAGTTTTCTTGGATTTCCAAGATCTCTTTGCGGTAGACTCATATGACTGTGGTCGCACTGACATCCACACAACAACAATCCCCACGGACCCTGGCATGACTCCTGTGTTTGTGAAGCAATATCGCTTGCCTCTCGCATCAATGGAGTCCCTTACTGAAATAATTAAGAACCTTGAGTCCCGGGGAATAATCCTTCCAGTCCACAGCACCTTCAATAATCCGGTGCTGGGAATATTGAAGCCAAACGGCCAGTGGAGACTCTGTGCCGACCTCAGGGAGCTGAACAAACGGGTCCATACTTCCCGATGGCCTCTGCCCTACATTGACCAAGGGCTGGCCCAGATCCAGGGGTCACAGGTATTCACTGCAATAGACCTGACCAATGGATACTGGACTGTGCCTGTCAGTAGGGAGGACCAATACAAGCTGGCTTTTACCTTTGGGGGCCAGCAGTACACCTGGACCCGGACTCCCTTCGGATACCTCAACTCCGGCAATGAATTCAACATTTTTCTACACAAGGCCATGCCTGACTTGGGTGCAAGGGGTAACCTGGCTTATGTAGATGATGTCCTCATCAAAAGTTCATCTGTGGAGGAACACATAGCGGAGATCCGTTATGTTCTGACACAGTTGAGGGCCGCCGGAGCAAAACTTTCCTTTCAGAAAGCACAGTGGTGTAGAACCCGTGTTAATTTCTTGGGGCATGAGATTACTCCTCAGGGCCTCTGTCCCCAGGAAAAGAAAGTGGAAGCACTTCAGAAACTGAAAGACCCCACAACTCTGCGGGAACTAAGGAGCCTCCTTGGACTGACTAATTACAGCAGAAAGTTCAGTGAGGGCTACGCAGAGATCACCAGACCCCTGATTCATCTCCTAAAGGGGGGGGTCAAGTGGGAATGGGGTCCAGAACAAGCCGAGGCAGTAAAACAACTCAAAAGAAGCCTCTCACAAGCGCCTTGCCTAGCTTACCCTGTCAGAAACAAGGAGTTCTTCCTGGAGACGGGGTTCTCTAATACGTGCTTGACGGCAGTATTATACCAAAAGCATGACAAGGTCAATAAAGTAATCTCATATGCGAGCAAAACTTTATCCTCTGTGGAGGAGAAATTCAACGATTGTGAGAAGGCACTCCTGGCGACGGTGTGGGCATTGAAGAATTACCGCCCGTTTATCCAGGGGGAGCACATCATAGTGGAGACTCCACACCAGCCTCTGCAATATCTCCAAAGTGACAGAATCCGGGCCGGAAATGTGAGTAATTCCCGAATTACTTCCTGGATTCTGTCAATGCAAGGCTTTCCTGTGGAGGTCAGATATGGCCAAAACAAGAAGAGTCCCCTCGCGCAAGATCTGGCTGACTTGCATGATTGTGCCAGAGAAAACTGTCTCGAGGACGAAAGTCTGAAAATCAAGGACAACATGGAGGCATACCTTAATTCCCCCCACAAAGTCTTTGAAGAAGACAAGTGTGAGGGAATGCCCACTGTCTATGTGGATGGATGCTCTTACCATGTTGACAACAACGGGGGGAAAGAACTGGTGGCCGGCGTAGGGAATGCATGGGTGAATGAGTTCCCAGAACCCTCAGCTGGATACAAAATTGGTCCCCGAAGTAGTCAGGTGGCAGAATTGATGGCTGTGCATCAGGCCATCCTCACTGCTGTCCAGCATCAACTCCACGAACTGGTCATAATCACAGATTCGGATTTTGTACGGAACGGGTTCGTGGAGCACCTGGTTAATTGGAAAACCAGAGGCATGTTATGTGCTAACAACAAACCCTTGAAACATGGGAAGTTGATCCAAAACATTGATGATCTGGTCACATCGAATGGGATGACCATCTACTGGAAGAAGATCAAGGGTCATTCCAAAGTAGAGGGACCAGACAAAACTGGGAATGACTTAGCTGATCAGCTGGCCAAAACCGGGGCCATCCAAGGGGATCTGATTGAGATTGAGTCCCTGTTGGGGGAAATCCAGGTCACTGCCATCACTAGGTCCCAGACAAATGCTCACAACGACCTTTCAATTGCACAATGGAGTAAGGAGACCCCTGATGCTGATTTGATTACTGCTCAGAAGGGGGATCCAATTATTGGTAAATTTTACCAGCACCTTGAGGACCCTGAGAACTTTCCCCTGACGGATACCGATTACATTGGGAAAGAGGACCTAAGAGTGTTGATGAAATGTCCAAAAATGTTCCGAATCCAAGACGGTTTGTTGGTAAGGAAATCCAAAGCTGGCCATGACCAGTGGGTGGTTCCTACCTCATTCCGAAGCCTGATGTTAAGTCACGCCCATGATGCGGCTACTGCCGGTCATAGGGGGTTTCACACAACATTGGAAATCTTAAGAGAGGTTGCGTACTGGCCACACATGGGGCAGGACCTCGACCAATACTTGAAGGGGTGTCTTGTGTGTGCACAATTTCAGCCATCATCCCTCACGCACCGTGCGCCTCTCCAAAAGAGGGGGATGACACTGCCATGGTCAGATTTACAAATCGACTTTGTAGGCCCTGTGATTCGCTCGGCTAGGGGGAATAAGTACATGTTGACCGTCACATGCTTGTTTACCAAGTGGGTGGAATGTCTCCCAGCCCCAAATTGCAAGGCAGAAACGGCAGCTGCCTTGATGATTAACCACATCTTTTCCCGTTTTGGTCTACCTCAAAGGATTGAGTCAGACAGAGGTAGCCACTTCACCAGTGAAGTAATGACAAAGATGTGGGAGATACTGGGGGTCAAGAGAAAGCTGCATATTGCTTACAGGCCAACTTCTTCTGGGGCAGTAGAGAGATATAACCGGACAATTGTGAGCATATTAAAGAAGTTTGTGGCAGATTCTGGGCCAAGTTGGGATATCCGATTACCTCTGGTCCTAATGGCTATCAGATCTACCCCTTCATCTGCAACCAAAATGTCACCATTTGAGTTGATGACTGGGCGCAAGATGGTGCTTCCTCAGCATTTGCTCTACAGGACCCAAGAGCAGACACTGATAAATGCCTCCACTACTCATGAGTATGTGGAGAATTTAAGGAAACACCTCCAACATGCTTTTGCTTATGCTCAGCGGAATCTAGAAAGATCAGCTGATAGCATGAAGACCCACTATGACCTGAAAACTTCCAGGAAGGAATATCAGGTGGGAGACCGGGTCTATCTATACAACTTCCAAAGGAACCAGGCCAAGCAGCGCAAATTTTTGCCTACATGGAAGGGACCATTCGAGATCATAGACAAAATCTCCCCTGTGGCCTACAAAATCCACATCCCCAAAGGTCCTTTGGCAGAGGGAGAAGACAAGTGGGTCCACATAAACCAGTTGAAATGTTGCCATCCCAGGCACACTCTGCAACAACTGGAGGAATCCTCTGGAATCCTAGCGGGTACTGTCTCAGACTAATTCAGTTCCAATCATAAAACATACCACATCTAGTCTCTAAAATATTGTGATTTGCATGAAACTGTCTCTTAGTTATACTGTTTTTTTTTCAAAATAAGAATGTAATGTTTCGTTATTATGAAATGCATATGCTGCCCCACTATCTCAACAGTGGTGGAAAAACGTCTATGAGTAGGTATTGCCGCTCTTCCTTTGTCGTCCTAGGAGAAAGAAAACCTGGAGACGGGCCAAGGAGGGCGATCCGGAGACCGGGAACGAAGATCCAATGGGCCCAGTGGACCGCCCAATATTCCCATCAGGACCGGCGAGGAGAACCGATCGATCAGTACCGGATGGAGGAAAAGATGCTGAACTGTGCCATCTATTGGAAGAAGATGAGGAAACATCCCAGGTCTTGCGAGTCCCATTCGTGAAATAGAATGGCCATCGCAAGAGGGGGGCTTGTGGGATGTATTTACCCATGCATCCGGGCCCTACCTCAAAACTGTGCAGTACTGGCATTGAAAACATCATAATGGCCAGAGCTCCCCAGAAAATGCACAGGAAAATCCCATTTTGCCTATATTGTGAGTTCAGAGATGCAATGCTGATTGCCAAAAGCAAACCCATACTGTTGGGAATTCATTTTTCTTGAATGTCAAATATGGCAAAATCATGGGCACAGAATTACTTTACTGCAGAAACACACCAATGCCATGTCCTGAACATGGACAATCTACTCCATATAATATCACTTGCTGAAAGGAATCAATCTAAAAAAAAAAAAATCCCAAGGATGGATGCAGTAACCACAAAATCCTGATGGTGGCGCTAGCGGTCTAAACTCTGACAGGAGAGCTGTCTTGCAAACTGCATGAGTGCAAAGAAAGGGGTCTTATTTCATCAAAGGTTCAAAGGGGTTGCCTGTCCTGAGAACTCTTGACACTTCAGAACTCAACACAAGAAGCCAGGAAATAACAGGATTCTGTTAATTAAATGCAAAGTGGCCCCCTGGCCTCCTGATGTGAGCTTGCCAGACACCACACAAAGGACCCTTTCCTCTGAAAGGAATATGTTAATTCTGGATGTTTGCTGTCAACAAAGATCTGCCAGCCAGCAGAGATCTGTGACTGACCCACCCAAGTCTTGGAGGCGGACTTCAACACTCTGAGGACTGAATTGAAAGTAAAATATATATTTTACAAAAACACTGATAACTCTTTGTAATCAAATGACAGAAATGTATAACTTTGAGAGCTTTAATTTAAAAAATGTACCTTTAATTCAAGCCCAAACTCCAGTTTGTGTGATGTTCTGGGGCAAAACCCCATTGTTTATTAATATTACAGACTCCCTGTTTCAGCTAGACAAACGAAAATGCATTGGTATGTGGGTAGATATGTGAGGAACAGTTGTATAAAATTTAATGAAGATCCAATGTTGTTCAGCACATGAAAAAGTGCTAGAAGTTGCCATTTTTGAATGCAAGCAACTAGAAAGAGCAGATTTGGACAGAGACATGGCTAAATTCAGCCACACCATGTATGTGTAATTTCAAACAACTGTGTAACTGTGAAATATGGATTTTGATCATATATAGATTTGGGTGCACAGATGATAGGGGAGTTGTTTCAAGAGATCATAAATGGATGACATCACTCTAACTCACAGCTCCTTCGCCAATCAAATGAGAAATGGAAGTTTGACCAATTAGAAGCTGAGAGAGAGGTAGGGTCAGTGATGCTAGAACACACCCACATTCTAAACACATAAAAGCAGACAGACAGGACAGATAGGGACTTTCAAATCCATTTGCAGCTGGAAGCTCTGCCGGGAAAATCCATACTTACCTCCATCAACCTTCAGAGAGCAACATAGAGACTTCAAATCCATCAGGCCAGACCAGAAGCAGAGTAGAGCTGACCTGTTAGCAGAACCAGAGAGAGCTGACCCAGATCACTGTGAAGTGCAGAGACCAGAGGCGAGTCTAAAACCCTGACCAGATCCGTGACGAGGCCCATTTAATTCAAGAATATAGTGTGAGTACCCAGCAGAACTGTGTAGAACCAATCTCTTAGTTTAAATTCATCTAATTCAATCTATTTAACCTAAGTAGAACTGCCTGATAGATCCAAATCTGCCACCTGTCATTCTAGCTGAAAAATTTGTCACTTGTCATTTTGAGCTTTTAAAATTTGCAAAACCAAAAACGACCTCTATTAAATCGGTCATAACTCTGTAACCGTTTGGGCTAGAGACTTGCAGTAACTTTTATCTGAAAGCTTAGAATCGTGGCTTTCCTATGAACCTAGAACCGCATTCCTACCCCTTATAGTTTTACCGCAATCGCGGAACACGCATTCGCGAATTTTACCGCGATTTGCAAATTTCTTCACATGTAAAAACTGCTGCTGCTTGCCTTCCATTTGCCAGAAATTCGTTTAACCTGCTAACTATCCCTGCATCATTGCTAGTGTGAGCCTGGACTAATATTAACTAGATACCACTCACCCTGAACCTCTGAAAGGGAATTAAAAGCATTTCCAGCATATTTCTCATCCATTGCTAGCACATATCAAAGCATTTTGCCTGTGTTTTCAAAACTCCTATCTGTTTTCTGTAGTGTAAGCTTGCTGGGGTGAACTGATTTACATTGATTGCATTTCTGAGAACTGTGTGTTTTCCTTCCAATACCTTGCCTTGCATCAAGGGGGGGAGGGGATTGCCAGAGAAAAGTGATTACATTGTTTGATTGAAATCATATTGAGTATTTTCTGTACTGCATTCATTGAATGTTGCATCCACCTGAGCTTACATAAAGCATCCTCTACCACATTATACTTTTGTTCCTATTTACCAGTGTGCTACCTTATCCATTTCATGTCAACTCATTAGTGATTATAAGAAGTGTGCTAGTGCCAGATTCTCCGTTGTTGATCTTTATCATATCAGATTAAGTGTGCTATTCAATTATTAATTTATTATAAAGTGTGATATATATATATTTTAAATTATCAAATAAACCTTTTAAACTTGCAAAACAGAACTACTTCTTGGCTCAGTGGGGTCAGGGGGATTCCAAGAGAGGGGTGTTATATAGGGGTAGTCATCCAGAACGCATGAACTGGACATAAAGATATATCAATAAGGGTTTTCATTCAGTATTCTAGACTAGGCGTTAACTTAGCTGTAGTGCTGAATTGAATCCTCTTACATGACTATATGGGAATGCCTTATGAATAGAATGTCCATGCAAACAATCGGCATCAAAACAGACAAGGGTAACCACAGACATGCTGTGTGTGTACCATATTTGTATGTGCAGACGTATGCACAGAGAGCCCATACAAAAACGTAGGCATCTGAATAATGATGCAGATGAAATCATCTTTTTATGTCAAAGAGCAGCTTAAAGCAGCAAGAGAAGGTGTACATCAGAGAAGATGGCAAAACACCATAAACAAGGAAAAGAGTGTGAATAACCCAGTAAAAATCCAACAACTGAAACCGTGCATCAAATAGGGTGTGGAGACAACTCAGAAGCTGGAAAATGTCCCATCAGTAAAGTAGCAACATAGTTGACACATCGAAAGACTTGGTAGTGAAGAGGTTAATGTGGCTAACAACAGCACCTGCCATGGTGGAGCAAAAGCATCCCATTGCAGGGAACACGTACTGCAGACCAGCAGTTCTCCCAAAGCCATTACAACAGACAGCCCCAAAAGCCAGTTAAGAAGTCCCCCTCTGGCAGCCATACGCCAGCCCATCAGCTATCCCAGCATCCCCTGTGTTAGGAGCTCATCGGCAAGCCCAGAGTACCTATACAGAGAGCATATCAGTTAACCTATCACCCAAATGAACACAGCCTCCTCATAGACAGCCCATCAGTGTTTTACATTGCCCCCATAATAGAGACGGATGATTTGTATATTGTAATTGGCAAAACACAAATTGTGTACAGACTTTACTCTCAATCCACTTCCTGGACATACTTGTTACATTGTCACTCCTGGAAAACTCCCACGGAGATAATAACATCAGTATCACTCATAATGAAACTGATAACAATCCTGCACGTCTGTACAAGTGTCACATTGCAAGGCATGTTGGCATTGATACATGGCATCATCTTGTCCTGTTTCACACAAATGTCTCATCATCATAGGAATTATCGAGGTTTTGCCTCAGAAAGGTATTTCCTGCACCAAACTTTACATGGACCTAGCAGAATTCCATACCACAAAGCTAGAATCTAAGAACTGATACTAGTCACGCTGGTAAGAACTATTATTCCATTGTTCAGTTGATGACATATCATTGCAGTAATTGTCATTTCACAGTTCCTCATTCAGAAAAGTACCCTATGTCTGTCCACAGGGTTTTCATGACACTCATCTGTGGTTGGGAATATTGGTACTTCTAGCTTCTATGAAAAGGGCATTTTTTCTTTTCTCAGGTTCGTCTGGTTTGGCATCTTTTTTGTTCCTCAAAATGGCAAATGCTGTATACAACGTGCATATTCCCCTTGCACCACCCAGTGCTATAGGGAAGTTCTCCCATAACAGTCACATGCATCTAACATCAAATTGAAAATGAATAGTGGGGCAACCTTGATATTCACCCATGTGTGCATGCTTATTAGGGCCAACAAATTACTCTGTAATCAAGTGTCAAAGAAATATGGAATGCACAATGAAGCAATGTCTACCTATGCAATACTATAGCTTTGATGCACTGGCTGGGGTGGCGGACATGGGGTTTAACAGCCCGCCAGTCGAAGCTTTGGTAGGGCTGTGGACCGTTAGACGTCATGTCTGTGCACCAGCCGGGGTGTGAAAGCTATTCACACCCTGTGATTAACCGGGGTGCGGATATATATTTTTTCATCCGAGGGGAAAAGGGACTAGGCCCATTTTTGAACGAAGGCAGCCATGGAAAGCATGTTTCAAAATGGCCATTGTCATCCAAAAAGGCCTGTAGTCCCTTTTCTATTTCGATGGTGGCAGCCAAACAGGAGGAGCATCAGTAAATTGGAGTGGGGGAAGGGGAACTGGGGTTTTCTAACGTGGGGAGGCAACAGGGAGGCTCTCCCTGTTGCCTCCTCATGTTAGAAAAAACAAAAAGAAAAAAAAAGCATCACCTAAAGAAGGTCCTCCGGTGCCTGGAACAGCAGGCAGGGATTGTGTATTCTCGTCCGCTGTTCCAGCCACCTGATTGGCTGAGAACCCTTCCCCCTTCCCAACATGAAGCTACCATAATTACATTCTTTTCTGCAATCATTTCTTGCTAGTCTTTCTGAGTGGAAACAGCAGTGATGGAACATAACCTGCACATGAAAGTCTATGAAGATAATCTCAGGTGAACACAGAAAAACAACTCCATTAAATACCAATCACAACACATATTTACGTCCCTTCACCACTGTTGCATTACTGCAAGTGTAATTTATTTGTTTGTATTTATTAGTAATTCTTATATAGCGCTACTCACCCATGGGCCTCAAAGCGCACAAGGTCAGTCAGCAACCATTCCAAGGTACCTAAACAGCCAATAGCACCCTGGCTTTTTATGGCAAGAGGAACGCATTGACCACACCTGCAGGTCTTGGACTCTAAAGGTACATCTGCACAATCACAAATCTGTCCAGGCACTATACATTTCATAAAATGGGAATACCTCTGAACATGGTATTCCAATTACTCCCTCTCTACCAGGTAAAGTATACAATCATGACACAGATACTGACTATGAACGTGGCTGGTGGCACTGCTGAGCCAGCCATGCACAATCTGCCAGTGAGTGAGCATTTTGATTTGTTCAAGACAGTCTTTAATGACTGCTCTGGGGAAGGTGGGGGTCTGAATGTACCCAGCCTGCACCGTTTGCTTGATAACTTCATTGTGTTCTATTCTCCACACGCATTCTAAACTCCTCTGATCAATTTTCCCAAAACTTGGACTACGCTCCCCGAGGGCATTCACCTACTGCACTTTGAGGCCATACCAATGGGAACAAGGCACTGTACAAATGACTAATTGAATTGTATTGCATCTTTGCCATCATGTGCACCCACCTGCCCCGGCGAAAATGGGAGCGTGGATCATCAGGAGGACGGGTTGAGGGCCATGGGGTTGTTGTGCTCAATGCGGATAATGTTGCTATGGTCAGCAGAAGACACAATTACAAACTTTGTCTTTTTTAAAAAAAAATAGTATTGGTTTAGTAAATTAAACCTTAAACAATATTCACATTGTTTACATTGCAATTAAATCAACGCATTCACTTCAAAAAGAAAAAAGAAAAACAAGTTAAGTTTCTTAAGAGGGGATTAATCCCCCTTATCCAATAAAACAATGTACAAATGCAGTAAATAAGTGAACTGTTCCAGATCACTGTATGAGTCTTTTTTCCAGTGTCCCATTAGTCCTTCCTTTCAAATAGGAAAAGTAGTTCATGCAAATAAGAGAGTAAGGCAATTGTGATAGAAACTTGTTCCACTCTGAGCAAATGCGCCCATAGGTCCTTATTGGACAGGGTAGTAAAATGTATCAGACATTTTCCTAGCCAACAGGTTCTTTGTTCACACAGCAATGGACACATTAATGTCAAGTGGAACAAGGTTTCACTTGGTGCATTGAAAAATCTACAGACAACCTTTCCCATTGATTTGATTTTCATCCTCGCATCAATAATTTCTCTTGTTGGCAAGAGGTTCATGCGAAATGTCATGAATTTATGTCTGAGCAGATGGTCAGGGAATCTTTGTAGATAGATATTTAGGTAAGATTCCTTTAGCTCTGCACTCTAAATCAGGGTGGCCGTAGAGGTTCTTTAAGGTTGTATGTTCACACTTATCTATCCAATCTTGATCGAATAGCTTGGATTTCCCTTTACTTGGTGAGAGCTTGGAGGCGGCTTCTGAAGAACCTAGATATTGGAGTATTGCCACGCAGATATGTTTCCATGCGTTTAGCGTTGGTTCCGTAGAAGACTGAAGGGCACTGTGTAATACTTGAAATCCCCCTTCTGACTCGCCAAAAAGGCATTTTCTATAACAGGCAGGTTTTTCCAAACTGAAGTAGGATATAAGGACGTAAGACCTAATTCTCACCTTATAATTTGGATAGGTAGACACTGTGGAAGAAGAAGAAGAACCCTATGCCAAAACATACCCTCTAATTTAGGCCAAACAGATGTAGACAGTGAGAAAGTGGTCTCCGCTCCTTACGTTAAGATAGGAGAAACTAACTTCTTGAGACAAATGCAAGTATTAACCACATTTATTTCAAAGGACACACTTTCCTATTCGATTCACACCAAAAAATCTTGATATATGCTATACAAATTGAAACATTACTGCAAGAGGTGGGGCAGATAATAATAATAATTAGTCGATATAGGTGGTTTGGAAGATTCAGAGTAAACCATTTAAAAATAATTAAACCCGAAAACATTTCATATCTAAAAGTCCAAAGGAGTTGAGTTGGAAACAATAGCTTTGAGAAAAAGAAAGAGACAATCAGAAAATACAAAAACAATGATGGGTCCAATAACAATTTTAAGTGGGTCAAAAAATAAATCAAGGGAGTGATCCAAACAAAACCAAACTGGGCCTAAAAGCAAACCAAGTGTTGGCTATTTCCATGAACAAACGATCGTGGGCATAGGGTCTATGCCTAATATGGGCCTAAAAGCAAATTCTTGGTAGGATTTTGAAAATGTAGGCAACAGAAGCAAAATAATATAGGAGCATAGAGAAACAAAGACACATTAAATATATGGCCCCTTCTCCTACATATTTTCTTTGGTATCATTAGTGGGACAGGCACTTATTTTGTTTGATAAATCGTACATGGGTCTGTATTGGGCTTGCTATGCCAAATAGGATGTGGTGGCTAGGGAATGGAGAAGGCAGTGGAGGATGATGGGGTTAGCCTGGCACAGCATACACATTCCTGCATGTGTGTCAGTGACCGAACCTAGGCGGCCAGCAACCCAGTCACATCCCCATGTGAATTGGTATGATGAAAGCTGGCCTAAACGTTCTAGCATCAGAGGGCATGATGCAAATGATCGACAAAGCAGATGGATGCCAGAATGTTGCAGGAGAGGCATGGTCCAAGGCAACACTATGACTGGAGTCTTGCTCTTTAACTGCCCTGGCATCCTCCTGTCCTCGCATCTCTGCAAAAGCACACCATGATTGTCCTGACTCTCTGCATAATGCATCCTAACTGTCCTATTGTCTCTGTGTCTAAGCGCACACCATCGCCTGGGCTGCAGTCGCTGAAGATTCCAGCATGCTGTACCAGCCTCTATGAATTCATATGCAACCTCCTTTCGTGCCACACATTCCTCCCTTAAAATAGCATCCTTTAAGATGTGGCTGGCTGCTGTCCTTCCTGCAAAATCTCCAGGGACTGCTATATATGCACCTATATCTGCCACATGCAGATTTCTACATACCTTCCATTGTGCTAAACATTTGCATCTACATCCCTCCCATTCTGCTACACATGTGAATGCCTTACCTGCATGACTGTGAGTCTGTCCACATTTGGTTTGAGTGCTTGGATAGCCTGGGGAGCAAACAAGAGGTATTTGAGATGATAGCAGGGTAACTGGGTGGGGCATGAAAAACAGGTCAGTGTTGCACTGGAGGGGTGTCAACCTTTATACCTTGTTTGGCAAATTGTCAGGGATAGATGATCAAAGTTTCGGATGTTCACAACCCACAAGATAGACCCCAGCCTTAGCTGTGGGAGGATTCATGTGCCAATGGTGATGATGGTGTGCTCATGCTGTTCGTCACTATGCTGGCGCAATCTATGCTGGTGGTAGGTTCAGCATGAGATTAAGAGGACAGAGATTAGTTGGGAGGTATGGATGTAGAGATGACAAAGGTGTAGCAAGTATTCTCTTGTGGAACGTTCAGGTTTCTGTCCTGATCTCTGCTGGATTGTTCCTCACCTTCCACCATGGATTCATACTGGTCCCGTGTAAGAATATTCACAATACCACTTCTGATGGCAAACTACACATACATTCACAAATGTCGATGACACGCCTCCACCATCATTGTTACAATCTCTGCTCCTCTAAGGGTGTACCTGTGATTCAAATCAGATAAGCATTCTTTATAGGGTGTTGAAAATATTCGGTGATAATCATTTGACATCCCAAACATGTCTCACATTCAACAATAGGTGCAAGGCCATTTTAGGCAGGTTCCACTGACAGAGTGAGGCATGGAGTGCAAAATATGCTATGAACATTTCTCTTCTCAATGAGGGGAGACCTACATCATTTCCACCTATGTTCATTTTTGTTGCAGCCCAAGATCCTCTAATAATAATAATAATACGCCGGCTTTTTACAACAACAAAGGATGGCAAAATCCATAGTTATTTATTATAATGACAACCGTCATGTTCAAACATGTCAGCATAAATTGCTGACGTAACTTATGTACTCAGCGGTGATGTCCGACTTTTTGACGACTGTGGTAGTATAAGACATCTGAGCCTGTGATCTTCCCAAGTTGCATGCCTTTGGTACATGCTTTTTAATACTTTTTGGAGAATTGTTCCTATAGTAAAGGGATAAAGAAATTCATATACAATGTACACCAGTTAAGAGAGTAGAGTTTCCCAAAGCCGGGTCCAAGAGCTTTCTAAATTAATCTTTCTGAATTTGCAGACTCCAAAATATGCATGTATACACTGGTGTATGAAGTACAATGAACTGATAACTAAAAACCTACTAAACATGCCTGTGCATTACCATTAATAGGCCGTTTGTCATCAACAACAGATATGTAGGCAGGGAGATAAAATGAAGATACGTTATGGGAGTGGAGCAAAGAAAGGCGTACATATGCGTTAGGCATTCCCTGTCCATGTTTACATAGATGAGGCTGATGCCTTTGCCTTCTATCTGCACGGTTAGCCATAATACATCTTTCAAAAACAATGTATTTCATATTTGTTAATTACAAACCACAAGCAATCGTTAAGGAACCTTTATTTTAACTAACAGCCAGCAACTCATACACAACTCGAATTGTTGGTACCAAAAGCATATGACACTTGATCTTATGCACACTTAGGTTCTGGCCTGCGCAACATATTATATGACCTATCCCACACCACTCGTATAGGCAGCAGGTCTGGTGTCAACCAAAATGAACATTGACAAAGGGATCCATCAAGCAAACTCTGTACAAGGATTTGAGAGAGCTCACTTCCCTGATGTAAATTTCAGGCCACGTGCAAAACATACCAAATGCCAACAGACCACTACATGGTAGTGATATTGTTGATCCAGAAAGCTAATCATTAATCTAATTTCTTAACCGTCAACCCACATCACATTTCAGGTGAGGCTACAGAGCCTGTCAACACTGTGTGCAATTTGAAGGGGAGATCCATCTGAAACATTCCAATAGCAGCAGCCAAAGCCCTTCTACAATAAGAACTGTATAGGGTAAGTGTTAAACGATTGGGACACTGCACTTTCCTAAATTGACTGTTTCAAAAAGGAAAGGAGTGCCTCCACTAAAGCTACAATAGTCTGGTCATTAGGACACTCAACCCAACCTCAAAAATACACAAATATGCAAAATGATGCAGTCACCTTTGGACTGTGGATTAGTTATATAAAGAAAAAGGGACACAAATAGTCTTAGTGTGCATCCATTGTATAACAATCTTAAAATAGATTCAGTTGCAATATACATTTAACCAAAACATGAGTGAAAATCACATTTATCCAAGAACTGTAAGGATATTTGGCATGTTACAGCACAGAGTACAGCACTACTGCACAAGTAGCATTTTTTTTTTGCAGCACCACCACAAGGGTGCGGTGCATTGCTATATGGGTTAGCAGATTAACAAGGAAAGACAGACTATTCAGTCAAAAACGATTTTAACATATAAGATGCAAATCTATTTTTACAGTTAAAAGCACACGTGTTCATTTAAAAATGCACACTATTTTTCACCTGAAATGCCTATATTGCTAGAGACACATTTGAAAATTAACAGCTAACATATTAACCATTAACCCGACTAATAAAACCTTATTTTAATATAACTCACTAATAAAATGTGTTCTCTACTGCAGAATTAGGCATACTTTGAAAACCAGTTAAATGAGTGTGCAGATTTTTTCCTCTCTTCTCTGCCTGATTATCCGTGTTGTTGTGCACAGTAACTGCAGGAGGAAGGAAGTCAGATTTGCAACAATTGCAAATGTATAAGCGAAGCTATTGTTGAAGAGTAGGAGGATGAGAGATGATGGATTTCATTGGAACACGTCATAAAGAGGGCTGAGAGGAAAGTTTTAGTGGGCAGTAGCAGGGAAAAAGACAGGCAGACATCTTTCTGCACTACTGGGGAGAAGACCTGGCTGTGGGGGTGTCCTGCTGCAGTCGAGACTGGGGATAGCTGAAAGAATTACCTTTCCACTGGCAGAGGCAGTCCTATCTGAAAAAGCTGAGAATTCCAGGCAATGACCCCGGCTTGAGAAGGCAAGCGTTCATTTTTGCTGGAGTAAAGCCAAGAGAGCCACATTCACAGAGAGAAGCCTCTGAACAGATAAGGTAATTACCTAACTGGGGGAGCTGTGTGTGTGCACGAAAGCATGCAGTCAGTGTAGAAAAATGAAAGTCCCGTGCGTGTCTTAATCAAGTGATAATGTTGCAATTTAAGTTCTGTTCTCCGCCACTGTAATTGCAGTGTGTCATAGAAAATGCTTTGATTGTTCCATTTTATTGCTGTAAAGAATGAGATCATGTCTAAATGCAACTTTTATAATACAGAAAATATTTGAAAACAGACGGGTGGTTTATTTTCTATTTACCATTACAATGCCAATGATGTGGGGAGATTTTTAAACAGTGCAATGGTCATTTTAAGACAGATGTGTGTATGTCAGAATCAGTATGAATAATTGTGAGTGACTGTAGTATAACTTGTTGGAGGTACATGAGCCAACGGGAAGAGAGACTCTCTGAACATAGCTCCCTACCGTATATAAGGTAGTGGAAATTACCACAAGACTACCACATATAGCTCTCTGTCGTAAATAAGTCAGTGAGTTTGCCCATGGTGGCGCACCAACACTATCACTGGAAATTGTGGTATCTCTAGAATGCAGGTCTGAGGTCTCTCTAGTGATCACACGAAAAATCTAAGCGAAGATAAGGGATTCTGGACATTGGGGCCACAAATAAAACAAGGGAATTATGCTCACCAAAATACCACCAACCACGTATACCAAATATGCAGGTCTGGGTGCTGAAATAATGCATGTCCATTGTATTATTGTTGCACATGGCCAAATCTGAATACAAAGAGTGATTATTGCTAAGTTATTTTTCGGCGGTAATAAAATACCGTCAGGCCCCAAATCTCCACAAAATACCCTACAGAACCAAGGTCAAAGTCTCAATCCATGAAGTACATTTTTCCAAACACCTGAATCATAATCATAATCCATAGTGTACAATTTTCCAAACACATAAATCATAATCCAAACACATAAATCATGATCACAATCGAATCCAACAATAACTATTTGGATAGCATGTGCCAATATGTGAAACCAGATTAACAGACCATTGAGATTAAGGTGTCTGGACCATTTTGCACTTCTACAATACAATAATACAATGCCATAGGAAAACCTTATGTGAATCAGGCCCTATATCATTTCAAGAGAGTTACATATGACTTAGAGAGCCAGGGTTAATCGTCCAGACACCACCTTCAGCATCTGTAGGGGTCTGCTTCCTGTTTTCTCTCTTTAATAATTCAAAGGACTTAACATACGTCTGTTGTGTATATAGAAGATGCCTTTGATGTATCTGCTGTATGAAGTTGAACCTTGAAGGGATATTGGGAGACGTTTAGCACTCCTTTCTCAAAGGGAATTACCAGATTGTCTATGTGAGACCGGGGCAGAGACAAAAGCTTAGTACTCAAAGAGACAAAGTTATAGGCAGAAATGTTTTTACTAAAAGCAAAGGCTTCACGTTAATTGGATTATGATACCATTTCCTTTTGGATACGTGTTGCAAGGCTAATGCCCAGTGATAATCCAGGAGAAACAGAATGCAAAATGTCTCCTCCTTATGGAGAATTGAAATGTTTACATGCAATCTGCACCCCATTCACAGGAAAAATGTAAGCATTGAACTTATATCAGTTAAGAAGGAGGTATGTAATGTTATCAGAGGCATGATCAAACATTAAAGAGAACTATTTCAGTAGTATGTTTGGGCACCGCCAGCCAAAAAACACTTCAACAGAACTTAAACGAATATATAATAGATCTGTGGTGTCTATCAGAAGCCTCGAATGCACTGTACCAGGAAAAGTACAGTGTGGATTGACTGATCACATTCATCAGATGTGATGACACCCCTTGATGACTACTACATTATAGACCTCATTAACATCAATTCTATGCAAACATTGTTAAAAAAAGAAAACAGTATATATTCTGTAATATTCTTGGTGACATTATTTATTGGCATACACTCTGCCTTGCTTAGGACTAAGGTGCAGTAACCAGAGCTAATGCATTTCAGACCTTGCGTCCATCATGAGGGATATATCTACAATACAAAGTTACATACTATTATTCTCATGTCTCTTAGTTGCTCGTATGTAGAATCACATAAAATACGTGTTATGTAAGCATATAAAAACCCATTGTATGCTTTAGCCCTGGACTCATCAAGGAATAACATTGAATTATAATTAATTTAATTATAATTATAATTATGCAATTGCTTGAATAGAATAGAGTCATATAAAGGCAAGCTCATTTTTCATTTAATCATTGCACACATCATGTAATAACTGAGTTTTCTGAACTTCCCAAAATGTGCTCTGCAGGAAAATCATATTTTTCTTGGCCGTTCCACACCACCACATGGTTATCCATTGGGATTCATGGGGTCATGTTCTTGCTGTATCAATGATGCATGCTGGGATGACCCTCAGATTCTGGTTTCAATGTAGGCCAGTTTATTAGTACTGTAAATATCAGTGGTCAGCTAAGCGGGTGTAATATATAGCCATTGTCACTGGTCGGTCTCTCCCTCAACTGCTCCCATGGTACAATCATCCAGTCACTCCGTGAAATGTCCTTGATGTCATCAGCCTGCTTACTCATACAGGGAAATGTAAGATGCAACTGTTCTCAACACTACTGTATACGTTAATGGAGATATGGGGCCTCATTACGCCCCTGGCGCTAATGGGTTAACAGCGCCGTAAAAGGCTGCGGCGCCGTTAACCCATTAGCGCCTGATTACGAGGTCCCTTTGCGGGACCCGACCTTAACGGCTGGTCTACACCAGCCGTTAAAGTAGGGACCCGCAAAGGGACCCTGGTGCTAAGTACGGTACCGCAATTTGCGGTACCGTACTTAGCGCCTTCCTCATTCCCACTGAGCCCTATGGGGCAAAAATGAGAATGGAGAAGGGCCATAGAGGAAGGGGGAATTACTGCCCTGCCAACCTTGTAATGGGGTGGTAATTCCCCCTTTCTCCATGGCGGAGTTGGTAAGTTACCGGCATGGACCATGGTGCTATTAGCACCATGGTTTTCCATCTGGGTCGTAATGAGGCCCATGGACTTTTGTTTACATGGATTCCTATAGTAAAGTATCTAGGCCTGCCTCCAGCAATGACCTCCTGTCAATCTGAAAGCTGCTGGAGACTGAAAAGGTGCTCCAGTCACTTGACACACTTTAAGTCATGCGGCTGAAATTCAGACAAACGTTTGAAAGCGTTTGAAAGCGTATTCTGGAAATTCTACTTAATGGGGCTGATATCTCTGAAAGTACCCAATGTCCAGTGACTAGTTCTGGATTAGACTGGGGGAAGACAGTCAGAGCATTCAGCTTTAGGTACTAATTAGAGAGCATGTGAGAAGAGTTTAGAGGTGTAATAGTAAGTCTTGTATATTCTATAAGACCTCTGAAATCACGATTTCAATGATTTGCTTATCAGCATTTTCCCCCTCGTTACAGTTTCTTTGCAAGAGGTCCAATAGATTTCCATAATGGGTGCCATGTTTTGATGTTTTGATGAATCCAAAGGCATCTCTTGGAACTTGGATTCTAATTCTGTGATGGTGGGATGTGGGGCTCAGGGCAGTTCGTTTTTCCCTTTGCGGTTGTCACCCTTCATAATGCCTGACTGCAAGGATAGCAGTACAATTATTGTTTTTTTGTTCCGATTTGTTCCTTTGGTACAACATTGTTATATCCAAGGTCTCAAAAACCCTTTTGTTTGCCTCTTTAAAGAGGCACTGTGTGATAGTGTTTTCTTTTAGCAGACAGTCTGAGTACATGCGATGTGGAGGTTGAATCCCTTTTGTAGGCTTTGCCTTTTTTGATTTATGATTTTTTTCCCTTAGATTATGTTCCTCCACCTTGATCTTCTACTGGTGTAAATATGACAGAATTTGAGGCCATGCTTACATTTCTAAAGAACTTCATTGAACCCTTGGCCTTGTTTATTTTTAAAAGTTTCTTCCTATGGCTTTTGTTGGGATTTGGAGAATTTTTAAAAATATCCACTTCCTGTGGAAGTTGATCATTTTAGGTTGAAAAAAAAGTTTATTAAATCCTAGAAATATACTTATTTAAGGGTAGTGTTCCACCCTGTTTGCTGGAGCATATATCTATACCAACGTCCTTTGTGCAACATACTGTATCAGAGCACTCACCCTTACTCTGCGAATTTGCCAGACCATGTGGGGACTAGGAGGAATTCCTATTGTTGGTATCCATTAGTTGTTTGAATTTGCCGTGGTTGCATTGTTTTTACTAGGAATAATATCGTATTGATTTCTTATGAATGCTTTACAGGCTCGTATTCCATTCAGTGAAGCAGTGTGCTGCTTCGATTCCTCCCTGAGAATATTAAACAAACAGATCAACGATTGCAGGACCATATGCAACCCAGCGTTTGCATTAATATCCTGTGATGCATCTACATTTTCCTTCACTGTGGTAAGAGATCTCTTCAGGCTAGCATTATTGCAAAATGTAGTTATCCTCTCTTATTTGGTACTCTAGGTATCGTGTGGAGCGGAGTAGGGCATAGGAAATAAGGAACGTATATTTGACAACGAGCTTACTCTTCCTCTTTCTGTGTTAGCTTCAGCATTCTTACAAACTTGTATGATAGATCTTCTACCTTCTGTAACCATCTCTTTGAGCTATTCATCGGGCCTTGTGTCTCTAGGTTGTCCATCGACCAAGTCAGTTGGTTTAGTCAATGCAGAATACACCACAAGTGCAAAGGATTTACTGGAAAACAATTATCAATCTTCTTGGATCAGTAAAGAGAGTCATCCACCCTCACAGGTGAACTTGATATTTGCAGCTTTTTTATTTGCTCTGGTATCATGCTTAGGGCGTTTTGCCCATTTCTTTCCCTGTGTCGTCCCTAGGGGGGGCAGTTCTAAGATTATAGCGCGGACACTAAATATTATATACATTTATGCTCTCAGTTTGCACACCAAGCTTGTAGGTGCACATACCACAAGGCACCGAGGAGGTAGAATTAGACGAAGAACTCTTCCAGAGGATTCCACTGGCTCTGGCATTCTGCGTTAATTGTAGGCAACTGCACTTTTGGGCACTTGCATCCATGCTCGTGCTCCGTGTCGGGTGTCTGATTAAGGCTCGGGGACAGTGTTACCCCAACAGCAGTCCGGGCTACAACTTGCTCCACCCTGCAGGTAATTGCACTGTTTGGCACTTGCATCTGTGTTTGTGCTCCACGCAGCATGTGTGATTAAGGATCGGGGCAGTGTAACACCAACAACATTTCAGGACGCAACATGTGCCACGTGGAAGGTATCTGCACTTTTTTAGGCACTTGCATCTGTGCTCACGCTCCACATGGCGTGTCTGATTAAGGCGCACAAGCAGTGTACAACCAACAGCAGTCGAGGCCACAGCTTGCTCCACAATGCAGGTAACTTCACTTTTTGAGACTAGTGTCCGCGCTTGCACTGTGTGCTCAGCATGGCCGTCTGATTAGGGCTCTGGGGCAGTGTAACATCAACAGCAGCACGGGACACAACTCACTCTATGCTGCAGGTAATTACACTTACACAGAAGATTGGGTTACAGCTCGCTCCACACTTCAGGCAACTGCACTTAGCGCTGACACTCTCAGTGGGGGCACGTCTTCATCCCTTGCTCCCAATGTGCCCCCGACTTGCTCCCATTCCTTAACCGCTACCCTCCTCCCTTTGAGCCCGACCCCCCCATACCCCTAAATGAGAGGGGTGACCAGTTGAATGAGTGGGAGAAAATTGCCACAGCAAACTTTATTACATACATAAAGTCAGGTGTTAACTTACAGGTGTTCCGTTTCGCCGCTACCCTCAGGATTCTGCGCTGAGCAATAGCATCCTTGTCCCCCCATCCGTCGCATGTCATTTCTTTCTTTTTCATTTTTCTTTTCATTTTTCTTTTCCCATCTCTATTTAAGTGCATTTTCTTTCAATGTCTTATTTTCGTTTCATTCTCCATTGTCCACTTTGGCTCCTTTTTTAGGGTGCGTCCAGATCTCCCTTTCCCCCTTCTTGCTTCCCTTTTCCCCTGGATCCCCTCTTCTTCCCACTTCCCCTTTCCCCTTGGTGGCTCTCTATTCCTACCAAATTTCCTTCTCCCCCAACGATCTTCTCTTAGCTTGTCATGCCAAGAATTGCCCCCCCCCTTCCGTCAAAACCCTGGGCTGCCATAGCTCCCACCCCTTAGTTGTCCCATCCCCTCAGGCCCCTCCTTCCCCTTCACACCATAATGTTCTTAAGAGCCCCATCCAAAGCACCTTCGCCCCAGAGCCCAACAGCCTTCATTTCCCCATCATCCTCCCATTACCTATCACTTAATAGGGGTCTTCGCCAACTCCCCCCTGCTCCTCTTAGGTCACTTCCCACCACATTCCCAGGACCCCCATCCCCAGTGTATCTTCAGTTATCCTTGAGCTGGCAGTTGAATATGCCCATTTCTCTTACCACCCCCCTCACCGACTCCTAATTCCAAGTGGACCCCCTCCCTCCCAGGATTCCCAACCTACTTGCCAGAGCCCTGTTTACTGAAATACCTTTCATCCCCCCTGCTGACTTCATTGTTGCTCTCCATTTTTTGTTTCCAACGATGCACTTCCCATTTCCCCCACCCACGTTTGGAGTTTGAAGGTCTTCCAAGCCCCAAAACCCTCCCCTTTAACATGGGCTTCCCCTGAGTCTAATACTCCTGGGCACCGTTCATGATAAACTGATGGCTGTGCAGTTCCCTTGGGGTATCTGCCAGTGCTTTCTAACGGGAACACCATGTAACATCCGATGGGTGTATCTGCAAGCGACCTATCGCTGCGACCGGTGTCTCCACCACGACTCACCGTGGGCAACCAGCAGCAGTGAATTCCCCCTCATGCACCTGGTCGACTGCATCCCTAAACCCCTCCCGCTTATTAGAGCTTTGACTCTAACCTCATTCATTCCTTATTTCCCAGGCATTCAGGCCCTTCGGATTTCCCCGGTGGCATGTTGGTTCGTGCTGAGGCCTTTTTCTGACGGCGGCATGCTTCGCTTTTTATGTACTCCATTGCAGGAGGGTCAACTGTCCTGGCAGCGGTGTGCTGAAAAAGGTCTTCCCTTGACCGTTTGTTTCCTTAGCAGAGGCACCCCCACAGAGGGTGGGGAGGGAGCGTTTTGGGGCAAATAAAGGCCTTTACTTGTGGGTATTGAATAACTTATCACCTTCCCTCCCCCTTCTCTTGCCCCTCCTTCCAGTTTATTTGCCGCCCACCCCCTCCAGAGCCTCCTTCAAGTCAGCCACCGTCACCCTCACCCCAACTTCTGATAGGTGTACTTTATCCACCCTAAAGCAACCCAGTGTTTTCAAACTAATCAAGGCATGCTTGATCCAGCCCATGCCCCTGCTAACCAGACATTTCCCCAGCTTTGTGTTCAATTTCCACCTGGAATCCTCAACCCCTCTATGAGAATGTGCCCCCCGCCATGATTGCCTTGGTATGATCTCCAACCACAACAACTCTGTGCCCCAGAACCTGTTCCCTACTTGGGTCAGTGCAGCCCTCATCCCCACCAATAGCACTTTTCTCTCCCTCGCCACCAGGTCGTTTCCCCCTAAGTGGATCACCATTATGTCGGGGCAGACATAAAACTGGCTGCAATTGTCCAGCACCCCCACAACTCGTCCCATCTCATGGAGATCCGGGTCTGTAAAAAGCCCATATGAATGTCCTGATACTCTTTCTCCATGCCCTCTGCTGCCCGGGGCATGAATGAGTGGCCGATGATCCACACCGATTTGTGATCTGTGGAGAGATGAATGTTGCTGGTTGGTGAAATGTCCCATGCCTTGCACAGCTCCCTTCCCTTCTGCCCCCATCCCTGGCCCCTTCTTCTTCCTTTAAAAACGGTGTTCTCCCCTTATACCTCCTCAGGCCTTATGTATAGCTTGTACTTGTCCGATTCCCACCTCCCAATTCTCTTTATGGTTTCCTCCCCAATCCCTCTTGGTATGCTGTTGTGGCCGCCCCAATTCGGAATGAGTGGGGCGTGTAATGCCTGTAGGTGCTCTTAATGCCAGCTAGGGTCGAGGCCATTACCCTTCTGAATTGAAATAGCGTAAGGGGTGAGCCCTCTTCATGTATAAACAAGTAACCTGAGCCCCATTTCCTGGCCCTCAAAAATGCACTCATGGCCGTGACCGGGGAAAATTCCCCTTCCCCCAAGAACCCAAGGACCAGGTTTCTTCCTTTACCCCTTTGAATTGTCTTGGAGCGCCTTATCCTCAAACCCAGTGATCCCTGTAATATGCTTATGTCGTCCCTCAGTAGCACCTTGCATTCTTTATCATGTTTGGAGAAGGCAATCAACTCACTGAGGCGCAGGGCTCCAAAGAAAGCAAATGTGAAGCAGGCTTTAAAGAGGATAAACTCATAAGGGGAGTAGCATATCCAATGTAGCTTGGTGAGCATCTTTTTCAACAGTTCAAAATGAATGGGGCATCTGTCGTCCCTGCTGGGGGGCTCCTCCCTGTCCCAATCCCTCACTGCCACCTGCCTAGGAAACCCTTGGTTGGGTCACTATAGCCTACTAGCTGGCTGTGGAAGGCGATTGCACTTAGATGCCCTGAGAGCCATGATTTCAACTTGTGGTTTCTCCTGGCCCATAGGATGAAGCGTTGGACCTTCGCTTCCCACTCCTCGTTGTTGCTTTCACCCGTGATTTCAAGAAAGGTCCTGAATCCTCTGCTGTATCTTTCTTTGACCCCCCCGACAGTGCCTTGGCTGCTAAGATCCTCATAACCTATTCCAAGAGACAAGGCTCCACCACTCGCTGCTGAACGGCACCATATCCTCGTTCGCCCCTGAAAGTACTTTCTGCAATCGAGCCATCTGCGAACGAGAACGTGCATCCGCCGCAATGTTAAGGATACCTGGAATATGGCGCTACCCAACCTCTGTGTTATTCCTCTGCCCTATCATCACCAGGTGGCGAAGCAGGCTTAGGGTAGCTGGCAATGAGCCACCTGTGTGTTTATTCCTACCACCACTGCCATATTGTCTGACCATACTGTTAAGCGTTTGTTGGCCAGTTCTTTAGCCCAGAGGTGCAGAGCCACTACAATGGGGAATAATTCCAGCACATTTATGTTTTTGCACCAGCCTTTTTTTACCCATGCATTAGGCCAATCCACCCTACACCACTGTGACCCTAGTATCGCTCCAAACCTGTGCCTGCCTGATGCATCCGTGAATAACTGAAACTCGTTGTAAGTAACCCAAGGGGCCCTCAACAAACACACCCCATTGTAATCAGGCAGAAAACCCCTGGACAACGCGCAAGTCATCTTTTATGGCTGCGCCCAAGCGTATCATGTGCCACCCTTTGGACCCCCACCCTGCAGCCGCTGTTAAACGCCTTGCAAAGACCCGCACATCCAGTATAACTCTAATCACACAATTCAACCTACCAATCAGTGACTGAATAGCCTTCAATGGGGCCCTGCGACTACTCAGTACTGTGTTAATGTGGGCAATGCATTCAGCCAACTTCTCCTGTAGCAGTCTACATAGACCTTCCGTTGCATCTATTTCTATGCCCAGGTAAGTCATGCGGGTGCGAGGTCCCTCCGTCTTCTCTGCAGTCAAAGGTACCCCTACTCTGTGGCTAATCTGAGGAATGTATTCAATAGGGAGCTACTAACGTCTGAGCCCTGTTCCCCAATGAACATAAAATCATCCAAGTAGTGGGTTTTGACACCCCTGTTCTCCAACTCATTTAAGGCCCATTCCAGGAACGTGCTGAACGTTTCAAAGTAAGCACAGGATATGCTGCAGCCCATTTGGCATGCATTTTTCCATGTAGACCCCCCCAAACTGGAACCCCAGCAGATAGAAACTGTAAGGGTGAACCGGAAGCAATCTAAATGCCACCTCAATGTCCACCTTTGCCAGCAGAGCACCCATCCCCGCCATACTGGCCCCATTTACCGCTTGGTCAGCACATACTCTTTCATCCAGCCAGTCATTCACTGAGTCGCCTCTCGGGTTTGACAAGTTATGTATTAAGCAGTATTTGCCTTTCTCTTTCTTTTACACCACTCCCAGAGGGGACATTATGGAGTTGTCTAGCGGCGGGGTTGCATAAGGACCTGCCACCCTACCCAAACATAGTTGTTTTTCTATCTTGTCCCGTACCACCTCAGGGAACACCTTGGCTGATGTCATGTTTTATGCAGTTTGTGGCAACAGGGGGCCTTCAAAAGGGATACAAAGCCCATGGTGAAACCTTTTAACAAGATATTCCTCTCCCGCTCTAGGGGGTAGCGGGCCAGCCAGGGCAGGAGCTTCTGAATTCTGATGGGCGATGGTCCCTTATAGCCGAGGTCACCCTTAACCTGGGGACTGCATTTTTATTTTAATTTGTCCTGGCTTCCTCCCCCCAATATTGGAGTCCTCCCCTGACCCCCACCCCATACCTGCACGCCCTTGCATATCCTTAAACTCAGTTGGCATTCATTACCATGCTGCAGGGACACCTTTGGGCCAGGGTTTGGGTATGCGTTGTGTCAAACGATACACAAGCTGTACTACCTTGAAGAGAGTTATCATTTTATTAGTTCACATACAAAATTCTCATGGCCGCTGACTTTGTTACATAATTGGTCTGCTCCCATTTTTGGTATGCCAAGAGTTGGACCCAGTTCCCGCTATTCTGCAAAACTTGCTGAGCAATAGTGCCGCCTAAAATAACAATTGGGCGACCAATTGCAGTGACCCTCATTAAAGTTTCTGCACGGGTAGGTGGAGCACACAGGCCCCTTACTGCCTAAGCCCCCTCTTCCTCTAAAATTGCTTGGCTATGTGCTTTGCATCCCCCTCTCCCCTGTCCCTGCGGCGATCTCTGTCTGCAACCCCTCCCTCTGCTCTATTCTTGGTGGTGCCTGGCAATGGATGCAGCACTGTGCGCATGACTTCCATAGCTGGCCCTGTATTGTTAGTGCCCCTTGTGATCAGGATGTCTGCTGACACCGGCCTGGGATCCAACCAATCCTCCACCAATTTGTGTTCCCATTTTAGGCTGGGGTCATTCTCCATCCTTTTCCTGAACCTTTGGTCCCTCAAAAGCCAGGCTGTGCCTCCCCACTTCCTTTGCTCCTCAATTACACATTGGCTATAATTGTACAATGCTGGCCCTTGGTCTGGCTTGCTCTGTACCATTATTTGTGCCATATTCCTGAAGCCCACCAACCAGTTTTGCAGGTTCTCCTCGGGCCTCAACCTCTTCCTGGGTTTTACCACCTCCCTGCTCGCACTAGCCTGCAGGGTGTCCTATCCTTTGGCCTCATGCTCCAATAAGGAAAAGGTGTCAATGAATCTCCCTTTCGCCACCTCCTTTTGCACACAATCCGGTATGTGCCAGCACAAATAATTGTTCTCCATGTTTGCCGGGAGCCCCTCTACTGCCCTACATGGTGGAGTAAATGCTGAACTGACACCTCTGCCCTTTTCTGTTGCTTTCCCCCCAGCTGCCCACACCCTGCTAGGGCCTGTCACCCCTTCCTCCATCGGTGTTCCCTTTCCTTGCACATGGGCAATCCCCCTGCACAGTACTTTCATTATAATGTCCATTTTCGAGCTCCAGACCAACTCACCATCAGAACTATGCTCCTTCGCCGGAGGAGCCTCGACCTGCCTGCTGGGCCCAGCCCCCTCCTGAGCCTCATAACAGGGGCCCAGTGGCCCGATCTGTTAAAACGATCACCAGCCAGTGAGGTTGATGCCTCCCTATCCCTTCCTTCGGCTACCAAGGCTGTCAATGCGGCCAAGTACTCCTCCAACTCCTTCTTGGTCTTTCTCGCTCTGGGGCATTTTTGCTTGTCTCTTTTGTGAGCTTATTGACTCCCCCACTCTGGATGAAGACTGCGAGTTGGAGCTGGTGTTAGGGGAAGGGGAGATAATTGCATGTGTGGTAATTGTTTCGCCGGCTGGCTGAGGGGCCCCCATCTTGACCATCGCCGCTTCCCAACCTATGGACTTGGCGAGCACTGAGAATGTGGCCCAAGCCTCCGTGTTCATGGTCTGTCCCTGAGATGGCAAAAAGCCTGTCTCTACCTCTACTGTCCCTTCGTCCAATTGGGTGTCTGCGATTATCTCCAGATCTGGGCCTTGTAAATGAAACATGGCGACCTGCAGGAAATATAAAGTTGTCACTTCGTGTCGTTGGAGCGAAATCCCCTCAGCCCACCCCCCCTGTCCATGGCAGTGCCTAACTGCCTGGTCCTGATGCTGCTCTTGTGACACTGTTACCTTTTGTTCCCACTTCCATCTGTTTTGCTGTAGACTGCGGTTGGTCCTGGCCCTGCTGTTCATATCGGCCGTGTGTATCCTGAGGGGTGAAAGAAATCATGGTGAACAACGGAAAATGCCATGCCTTACCCCTGAATCCCTTTTGCCTGATAAACCCGCCCTATTGATGGGTTGTCCCCAACCTAGTTCCGGTCGCCCAGGGCACCGACCCTGGCAGCCCAAAACTGAGCGGCCCCCGCCCCTACTCACTTATGTTCACTCCCACCTACCTGGCTAAGCTGTAACCCGCCTACCCCCGTCCCCATACCCACCATTCCATGGAGGCCCCTGGGCCTCCAAGTACCCTTCCACCCCTGATGCCCCCAACCTGTGCTCATGTCCCCTGCACTGCTTGCTCTTCCCTGCCCTTTCTGCTGATCCTACCACCAGCTACTTCAAAAAGCACTCGCCAAAATCGCAAATGGCTCCAAGGAAGAAATAAGTTGGCTATCCTCCTTCCTTGAGAATAGAATCTCCCGAGTCCACTGGTGGGATACACTCTCCTCTGAATACAACCTCCTATGTGGGGTTCCACAAAGAGCTAGTCTGTCCCCATTGCTCTTTAACTTATACATTGGCTTCCTGTGTGAGTTATTAGAACAACTCCAGGTGTTCTTTACCAACTATGCTGACGACACCCAGCTAATCCTGGAACTGAGTGGGGACTAAGCGAAAGACAGTATGACATTGAACACACTTTACAAGAATATTGAAGAGTGGATGAACAAAAATTGGATGTGCCTTAACAGCAATATGACCGAGTTAATGGTCTTCGGATCCACCCAGGCACGTGCCAAGCTCTCCTCTGACTACCAGGCATTTCAAATCAATGAATCCCGTATTGAAGTGGTGGGCAAGGTTAAAACCTTGGCATGACTCTGGAAGCCTCTCTTAACGCAGACGCTCAAGCCATGTATGTTAGCAAAAATTGTAATTATTACATCAGACTTCTCAAAGCAATCAGACCCCTACTCAGTGAAAAGAATTGTGCCATTATAGCCAGAGATACCATCTTGTCGCACCTGGATTATGGAAACACACTCCTCGCAGGTGCAAGCAAGCAAAGCATGCACAAATTCCAACTGGTCCAAAGCAATGCAATCAGAACGATTAAACAAAAAACAAGAAATGAACATATCAGTGAAGCCAAACAGGACCTCCACTGGCTGAAAATGGAGGACTGTGTACTATTCAAGTCTTTATGCCTAGCACGCAAGTGTCTTTATTGCAAAGCACCAGCCTATCTGAAGTCCAAACTCACCTTCTACAAACCTACCAGGGCATTAAGATCAGAAGCCAAGGGCCTGATAATAACACTGAAACATAAAAAAGAACTCGGTTTGGGCAGAGCCTTCCCCAACCGTGCGGCAGCCAGCTGGAATAAACTGATGATCTGTCTCAGGTTGGAAACCAACCACTATTCCTATAACTAAAAACCGTGCTCTTCAAATAAGCCACACTGGTAAGATTCCAGAACTTGAAAATGTCCTAACTCTATCTGCACTTGATCTGTCCTGTCTCACATACTGTTACTTTCCATTTATCCATGTCCCCATGTATGCACCCCGATGCCTGCGGGCAGTCGGCGCAATACAAACAAATAAATAAATAAATACCCGAGGCACCCCCCCTGGCCTGCTAGCCAGCTCACCCTGGGGAGGATCTGGTCGATTCTCAACTGCCCCTCTCCTGCTCCGTAATTGCCTCTTTTCTCACTGTAAGGCACTACCCATGAAAACAATTTACTGCTGCCTGGACAAATTATGCAAATCATAACAACATTTTCCAATTGCCGAGTAGCATGCCCTTCCCCGAGTCGCTCCGATCCTTCCCTTACTAAGCATCAACACCCTATCATCTCAGCATTGGATGGAAAACCTGCAAGTGGTCATGAAAGACATTGTACTACCCCTGTAACTTGACCGCGTACACCTTTCCTTAAACTTCAATGCCATGCCCCATTACCTACGCGGTTTGTGGCCTGGCCATTGCCCTAACCATGCTTCATCTATTTTACCAAACCCGTCCTGCTTCCATCCCCCTACACCTTCCTGCCGCGCCTCCCCCGCACAGCATTTCATTTCCTTCCGTGTTTGCAAGAATGCTGTACTTATTTGTATTGCCCCCGCCCCACACTGACAGCCATTTACCCCGTTTAATGCACCAAAAAACAGTATTCGCCCTATATACCTTCTAAACCATTGCCTTTTCATTGCCAGCAAAGCCCCCATTCCCCTCATTGCACCGCATTATGAATGCTAACAGCGCCTGCACCTTCAACCTGTGCCTAGAGCGAGCGTTCCCCAACGAAACCTTGCAGCAGTGAGACCGATTCTCAAACACGTGCAGATAGGTGCGTTATAAAATTCCATTCCATTGCAAATTATGTACGCTGAATTGGCCCACCCCCACACCCGTGCTGTACATCATTTTTTGCCATAGCAAACACCAAACAAACCTCGACCTATCATCAATTTTAAACAAATTGCCTAACAATTGTCAGCAACGCCCCCATTCCCCCTGCTGCACCGCATTGTAACACTACCCGGCATCTGCACCTTCAAACTGTGTCTAGCGCAACCGATCCCCAACCAACATTGCAGCACCTACAACCGCATCTCAAACGCTTGTGGATAGGTGTGTTATAAACCCATCCCATTCTAAACTGTTCAGGGTAAAATGGGCCCCCCCACCTGCACTGAACACCATTGCCGTCGTCGCAAATCACCAACAATGTTCGACCCACATGCATTCTAAAACCTTGCCTTTCAATTGCCAGCAATGCCCCCTGTTCCCCGCGTTGCTCTACATTGTAAACAGTTCCCAGCATTAGTGCCCCAAACTGTGATTAGAGTAAGCGATATCCAACTAAAACCTTGCAGCACATGTGCCAGATTCTCGAACCCTTGTGGATAGGTGTGTTATAAAAAACCCATCCCATTCCCAACTGTGCACAGTAAAATGCCCCCCACCTGCACTGCACACCCTTACCGGTGTTGCAGTTCACCAACAATGTTCGACCTAACTACAAAATTAACACAACACCTTGCCTTACAATGCCAGCCGTGCCCCCCATTTCCCGTGCTGCCCCGCATTGGAAACACTACCAAGCATCTGGCCCTACCAACTGTGTCTAGAGCAGACGATCTTCAACTAAACAATGCAGCACATTTGACAGAATCTCAAACATTAAGTGGATAGGTGCCTTATAAAAAACCCCATCTGTGTTGTAACACCATCTCATTACAAAATGTGCACCCCCCACCGCATGCCATTAATGGCTTTCCAAAACCAACAATAATGGACCTCTATGTATTTCAACACCTTGCCTTTCCATTGCAAGCAATTGCTCCCATTCAACATTGCACAGCATTGCAGGCGCGTTATAACCCAACCGCGCTATAAAACCATCCCATAACAAAATGTGCACGATAACATGGCCCCCCACCCACCTTACTGCCGTTGCAATTCACTAAACAGTATTCGTCCTATTTACCTTCCAAACACCTTGTGCTTCAATTGTCCGCACTGACCCCCATTCCCTGTGCTGCACCCCATTATAAGCACCGTTGCTTCACTCCCATTCCTCTCTGCTCCTTATTCAAACCCCATCCCAGAAATACCCATACCACACCCCCGTGTCCGAACCTTGCCCCTTCCCTTGTGTGGCCCCTCTGCTAAAACCTCAAACGCATTCCTCAACGCTGTGTTAACAGCGCCCGGTCCTGTTAACTTGTTCTCGCCTGATTTGCGAATCCCCCTACAGCCCCTCCTCCCCCACGACCCGGTCTGTGCCATGCCCGTGCTTCACTCCCCAGTAATGCCAGATCACCCAGGCCCGATCCTTACAGAGTTCCCCATTACCCCTTGTCCCCGACCCATACCTACCCTTGCCACCAACCCCTCCTGCCCACGTCAAGCATAAATGAAACCCGGTCCACGTGCTTGAACCTAAACAGAGTTGCAAGACATGACGCTGTGGCTTAAACTGTTTCCCATTCATCTCGATGACTCATGTTTAACAATTCACCTCAAACTGCCCCATAACCACCCCAACCATCCTGCCCCTCGGTTTGTGTCGTACCAACCATCGCCCGCCGCTGCACCACCGCAACCCCCCTAAGCCCCTTTCCCCCAACTGCATAGCGCCATGTGCCCTCGCAGCCACGTGCATCCTTTGTTTCTATAAAAGATCCATGCAACAGAAACCCTTAAACAACTGTGACGCCTTCCTCGTTGCCCATCAGCCTTTGTTCAAAACCGCTGCATCGACATGTTAAAGTACCTGCCTGCCTTTGCGACCATAAAATGCCACCATATGTTTGCTGAATGTCATTACTCATTTGGAAAACATGCCTTTGATCGCTCTTTGCCTGAAAACCCGTAGGGACGTTCCTCAGCGCTCAAAGTCATGGCTACTTATGGGTCGCCTGAAAGCCCTCACCCTTACCCTTCGGCTGTGATCATACACCCACCCTCGACCTGTGCGAGTACCCTGCTCCCTTCATTGTACTCCCTCCTCAATGCCCATCAACCCTCCGCCCCATCCCGAGCCCATTCAACCCTGTTAATAAGAGGCTGGTGAAATCCCGTTCCTGTGCTTGACTCATTGTCCCGCCGGAATATTCCCCCGTACTTGGCGGCCGCACATTGTGCCCGCCCCGTTCCGACGCAGCTAACCTTATGTTTCTCACCCCGACCCAAACTAGCCACCCGCATTCCCTCCTCCCATGACTTTGAACCTTGCTATCCCCTTGCTGCCCAATTAGGCCAGTATCTGAATGCAACTGCAACGACCTCATCTCCCTTCCACCAGCATGCACGACCCTTCTTCTGGAACACAGATTTTCTGGCTTCTCGAACACTGGAAAACTCCTTCTCGCTTGAACCGCAGCACCAAAAGGAAGCACGCAAATTCCCAGGCCAGTAGTTGGCAGAGAAGAGGCCCATATCCTCGTGTTGGGGCCTTTTATAGGCAGCCCTAGCTGGGGCGCGCTTGCCTTGCATCGCCCTGATGATGTCACGCATCACCCTCTCTCCCCCTCCCCCTACCCCCTTCTGGGTGGTCACCTGCGTGACCCCACCCCCTCGACTCCACTTCTCGCCGTGCCTCATGAGGATGTCGGCACTAAGGGGAGCCCCCTTCCGAGGAGCCCTTCCATGCAGGACGCGGGAGCCGTCGTTTTGGCAATTTCTGGCAATTATAGGCAAGTCAGACTGATTGCAAAGGCAAGGCAGTTGCTGAAATCACAAGCGGATTGAAATACTGTGTGTGTAGCAGTCAAGTATTCACAGCTTTCTCACGGTGAACGTAAACCACAATTGTAAACTGTTTGTTTGTTCAATGCTTGTCTTCTTTTTGGGATGGAAGGCATAAAGAGAAGGAAACGGGATACAGAAAACAAAACAATACTACGGGGATCATTTTTGCAGTAAGTGGAGTTGAAAATGAAAGCGTTAAAATCGATTTTACACTTTATTTCCACTCAAGCTCATTCTGCAGCATCCTGAGGCCTAAGAGGGCAGCAAAGTGGGGATGAGATCTGAGAGTGTTTAAAATTGCATGCAAGGGACCAGCAGCACGCAAGTGTAAGTGTTGACGATCCCCTCAAAACAATAAGCATATGCAAGGAATAACCCCCTAATTGTTTCTCAATGTCAGAAGTCACAAAGAAAGTACAACACAAATTGACATTATGCTAGTAGTGAATGAAATGCCAAAATGGAGCACAGCCTTGTAACCCCACTAACACCCAAGCAGGACCCACAGAGAAATAGGAAGTGAAATGTGTGTTTTCAACACAAAGCATCTGAACCAGAACTTTGAGGGCTATATATGGCCCGCCAAAGTTATCTGGGATGTTGAGCTGTGACGAAGCACACAAGCTTGACAGTGATTCTGGGCGACGAGTGGATCCTGTCACCTATCAAGTAGTCCAAGCCCGATTATGATCTATGGCTCATATTGTGAGATCGGGCAAGCATAGCTTAGCGCAGACTTCGATTCAAGCATATGAAATGGTCAGTCTCCCTATGCAAGGCAATGACATCGTGCCCATATATTCTTACCAATCAACAGGCAGTCAATACTAGTGTGGTGAAGTATTTAAAACTATTTGTCCTTGCCAAGTAATTATAAATTCAATACAAATAATTATATTATTAACAAAGTACAACAGCCGCGTGTGCTGCAGAGTAAAAAGAGGGTTTGTTGCATCGCATATGTAGTTCGTCTGCGTATTACATAACATACTTAACAGTACAATTATATGTGCACACCTTCACTTTCCACATTTCACATACGGATTGTTCAAACATCATTTAGAGTGCATTCTCATTAAATATAACTGTGAATTCAAATATCGTTTTGCCTTTTTCTTTATGCATTAAATAGCTTAAGGCATGCTAATACAAATACGATAAGCTGAAACATTACACACATGCAGGTTTTTGTTTGCAAACCAGCAAGACGAGACACTGATTCTTTCAGCACGTGATGGCGTCCTTTGTCCTTCCTTCATGTATATATCAATCAGTGGATTGCAAAGGGCACTGCTAACAATGGCAGAAAATGGATTTCTATTTCCTCCCAAATACATTCACCTCGTAATTCAATTTTACTGAAAGGCAATACTCATTGAGTGCTCTATTACATGCTCTGACCTTTTCATTATGCCAAAGATAGTGTATTTTATCACTGGAAACGTATACTTGCAAAGGATTGCAAAAATGATATTAATGTTTATCCTTTTTTATACCACCCGTCTTTCACATGTTGGGAATATGAGAAGCGAGTGCAGAGATGGAGCTCCTTAGGTAGCGGTCTGTATGCAGTCTTTAAGGTGTACTGTGGTGTGGACAGAATTAGGGGGTTTGGGGGCGTTGTTCGTGCATTAGAGAGCAAAGAGGCGCTCTAGGAAAGGAAGCTGTTTTGTTATGCTGCATGTCATTTGTAGAGCTCTACTCTGCTACTAGTAAGGCCTCATAATGTCAGACAGTCTCCGGTTAACCTCTTCCATGGTTCTGAGATTGCAAAGCAACGTAGCCCAACAATTGTTAAACATTTACAGTGACGAAAACATTTTAGAATGGCAAACATTTGCATTGTTTATATTTTTGCAGGAAGACATTAACCTAACATTACATATTCATTAGCTGCACAAACAAGCAGAACACAATACATTATCATTTAACGGTACCTGTATGGTAATGCTGGGGTTGGAATGTGCATGTTTTCCGGATAATGTGTGGTTGGATGTATCAGTTTCTGGTGCACAGGGTGTGTCTGACCTCATTTCATTTTATTGAAACCCCATGTAAAACAGATTGACCCTCATTACGACCCTGGTCGGAATTCGGAAAACGATGGCGGAAATGCAATACCGCCATCGAATAGCGCTCGGTGCGACTATGACCCGTCACCGCAAAGTACGAAGCCATTAGCGACACCGTAGTGAACGCCAACGCTAACTGCACCAAGCACGCGCGCGCGCGCCATGCCAAACCGTAAACACCACCATGGCGCAAGGGTACGCTAATTCCGACCCTAGCGGACATGTACCTAACGCCATCAAGCATGGCGGAATGTACCATTCCGCCATGGTGAGAAGTACGGCATCGCGAATCAACCGTAAACGGCCCCACTGAGTGCCTGTACACCGCTCCCTGCCCACAAAGTACAACTCCCCGTAGGTGCAATGAAGTCACAATGCAACCATTGAAATGTACAAGTCACCCATGCATGCCAACGAACAAATGAAACACAAGAGGGGCCAATGGGAGCTGCAGGGCACAGATGGCACGAATACAGAAGCCATCCCAATGGACATGACCACAGTCCCCCACCAAGAAACGCACGCAAACACAGGCACCTGTGACCAGCAATATTCCGAAAATCACATCATTCCACCAGTCCACCTGGCTGACCGGCATCTGTTACACAAAACCCAATCCCCCGCCCCTGAGCATGACAACATTCAAACAGTCATATTGGCAGCCCCCATCCCTGACCTCACGGGCTTCGTAGGCAAACGCGCCCAGTACAGTACCACGCAACTAAACTCCGAAGCTGGAACCCAATGCAGATCTCCTCACAATACATCGCTCCCCAAATAGGAATATGCCACATCACTTGCAAAGAAGAACGCTACACGGGCCAAATCAGAATAGAAATTTAATGCACAACAAAATCACCAAGCCCATACAGCCATCAGGCCATGAACTCCAAAACACATTTCACCATTGTGGGCTGCATCCGCAAGAAATGACCAGCCACTACTTGTGTGACGCCCTGTTCCATCATGGTACACAGAGCCACATTCACGTACGAAAAGGCAACATGGAAGCGCACAGAACCGCAGGGCCGTCCCAATGGGGAGGTACTAGTCCAGCTGAAAGGCCGAAATGTTGCTCCGAGCCACTAGTACTGCATAAGGGCATGTGGCCCATTGGCGATCGTCCCATAAGATCGTAATGCTGCTCCACTGATTAACACGAAGCAGCAGGTGTCGGGAGTAAAAGCCATCTGCAGGAGTGGCATACAGATGGCAGTGGCAAAAGGGGAGGAGATACCTGTCAACCAAAAGAAAAAGAACAGAATGGCCATCAGAACTACATCCGAACAACTCACTTCAATGATCACACTGAATCCACAGCCATATGCATGCTAGCCCACTCCAAAGGATCATCACCACCCCAAAACCACTTGCGACTCATAACCATCTATATCGAGGTGTAAACACCATCACAAACGAGTGTACCTGTGCATGCGTCTGTGAAAACAGAATCCATCTGATGGGATTGTTAACGTGCATGGACACAAGTGTCCGAAGGCGCGTCGAGAAAGGGAGGGCTCAACAAGGCCAGATAGACGATGGTCCCACTATGGCAGCCCTGCATCACATAGCGCAGGGGAGGCGGATAGATTCCAAGAAGCCCTGAACATGGCAAACTCTGTATCAAATCATCTGCCCATGCATCCATTCATCATTCCCTCATCCCGGTATAAAAACGCCTGAACATTTACTCACATAACATTAGAAATATCCATTGAGTCTGTGCGTTATGCAGCCTGCAAAATCCACAGTGCCCCAGCCCGTAATTCCAGTGTTGTGAAGTAACATGTATTTGGGAACGTCCGGCCTCATCGCCCACGTCGCTATTGCGCATCCCAAACTATTCATATCAATCATTGCTTCCTCGCCATGGCCCCTGTCTCAAGGACATTGAACAATAGAACGTTATATTTGCAGTCAGACCTGTGGGCATCTCCTCGCCGCGAGCTGAAAACCGAAAGCGCCGCCCTTCGAATTCCTCATTTGCAACATCACGTCGAAAAGGCATCTGTGGCCGTTTGAAAACACAAATTAATCCATCTAGTGCGGCTGTGTGTGAAAATGGCAACTGCCTTCACCCACAAATGCGACGCCCCGCCCGTCGGTGCAACTCGGTACAGTGATGCATGAGGGCCCACCGTTACTCGAGTACTACGTTCCACTGACCCTTCACAAGTCTGTTCGCGACTGCAAAGATTGTATGTGAAACAATGGGACCATAGCCGAATGTACATATCAACAAATGTTACACGGCCATCGGGTACAAATACATGATTGCAATAGCAAGATGCCATTACCGAATTGCAGCGTTGTGTGCGGGACGTGCTCGGCCAAAGGGGAGAGCAGCTTGCACAGGTGGAATGAATCACCACAGGTGGAGGCCATACAGCCTGAAAACACATAGATTGCACACCCAGTCTCCTCCCACAACCACACCCACTCCGAAATGCTACCGGCAGGACTCGCGATGTTGGCCCTGGGGGACCTGATAGCACTGCAAGTACTCCAACTCCAAGAAGAAGACAACTACAACCGGCCGCACGGAGGAGACGCAGGAGGAGGAGGAGGGCAAGGCAGGGCCAGCAAGGGCCGCCAGCACAGCCACTACCACCACGCAGGCAGGCCGCAATCCCACGCCTCCGAGCACATCCGTTCAACCTCACTGATGAGCAGATCCACACCCTCTACCGTTTGGACCGGGACACCATAGCCGCCATTGTGGACATGACACAGGCTGACCTTGTCAGCATGATAGATAGCCCAACCGCCATCCCACCCCTACTGAAGGTGGTGTCTGTACTCCACTTCCTGGCCACAGGCACCTACCAGCACACAGTCGGACAGTTGCATGGCATTTCTCAGCCACTGTTCTCACGGACACTATTGCAAGTGCTCGATGCCCTCCTGCAGCACGCAGACGACTACATCTCTCTACCACGCTCGGAGCAGGAAATTACCAACACAAAAGTGGGATTCCATGCACTTGCCGGCATACCGGGTTGCATTGGTGCCTTCGATTGCACCCATGTGGAATTGGTCGTCCCACGTGCCATGGAGGCCCAGTACCGCAACCGAAAACAATATCATTCCCTGAATGTACAAATGGTGTGTGACTCCAACAGGATCATTACACATTGTTGTGCCCGATTCCCTGGATCAACCCATGATTCTATGGTCTTGAGGAACTCTACAATACCACGCTACATGGAGCGACACGCAGGGAACAGATCCTGGCTACTCGGTGAGTCTCATTACATGCATGATAATGTGGGGTATGTGATTCGGCAATGACCTGGCAGGAAGGGGGGGGGGGTGTGCGTACGTAGCAATGGCATTCCACATCATACGTTTATCGTCCACATACAGGTGATGCTGGATATCCACTGAAGAGATGGCTCCTCACACCAGTCCGGAACCCACGGGACCAGCATGAGGAGGACTACAACCATGCCCACTCACGTACCCGTGTAGTCATTGAACAGGCATTCGGCCTACTGAAGGGTCGTTTCCGCTGCCTCAGCAGGTCTGGCGGGGCACTCCTGTACCGCCATGAGAAGGTTGCAAAGATGGTGATGGCATGTGTCATGCTCCACAACATGTGCGTACGTAGAAATGTGCCCATGCCCCCTGACGCAGAACTGCAAGCACCTGATGATGGTCATGATGAGGGTGGGGATGTGGCAGCACCTCAAGGAGTCTGCGAGGCACCGGAGGGCCGTGACATTCGTCAGCATCTCATTGATGCATGCTTCTAGCACTCACGCCTGGTGGCTGATACATGGACACGGGACTCGTGGCACTGTGTGTGTCTGGGACATGCACAATATGGACTGTACGCCTATGATGGCCTAGTACACAAAGATCAATGTCCACACATCTCATTGGTTGATCGTGCACTGTTTATGGCATATGTGATATCATGTTGTACACCCTATCGACCCGCCACCCAAGTGAGCCCAACACACCCCCTCCACCCTCCTACCTCCCCACCGAACACCAGTGTCCAAAGATGCTCATTGTCAGTGGGCAGTCGCTATTGCAAGCCCCCTCTGCGGGTATCAGGGGCACCCCTGCCTGTGGAGCGCAGGTTCCTCCCAGATCTACGTTGGGGGCTGCCCTGGACGGAACTTGCAACGGATGATGTCTCTGCCTGCTCACGTCCATGCATGTCCCTAAGTGTTTGTGAGAGCTCAGTGAGCACACGGCGCACTGCGGCAAGTTCGGCACACACGTCTGTGGACGTCGCATGCAGTTCCCCCCTCAGGCTCTCGGTGCTTCTCTCCATTTGGACTCTCAGGCTCTCGGTGCTAGTCTCCATTTGGACTCTCAGGCTCTCGGTGCTAGTCTCCATTTGGACTCTCAGGCTCTCGGTGCTACTCTCCATTTGTGCCCTTAGTGTCTCTGTACTTCTCACCATTTCTGCCCTAAGTGTCTCAGTTGATGTTTCTATGTCTGCCTTAGTGCCCCCACATTCATCGGCATGGTCCTTGAGGAGCGTGGCCAGTTGCTGCTGTTGCACGATTAACTGGTCGAGGGACTGTTGCCTCTGCTGGGCCAAGGGCATTTGCGGGGGTGTCACAGAGGGGCTGTTGACCTCATGTTGCCTTGCCACAGGGCTTGTGGGGGATGGCCAGTCGTCGTCTTGTGGGTGCCCCTGCGTGGTATCCTCATGTTGTACGGGATGGGACAGACAGGGGGATTGGGACAGGTCATGGATGGATCTGACTTCGACATCCCCGTCTTCTGTGTCGGAGCATGCTGCCATCAATGGGGTGTCACCTATGGTGCTGCTGCCACCAGAGGCAGTGCCTTCTGTGGCATCCGTTGGGGGGACCTGTGGTGGTGGTGTTGTGGGCATGCTGGCTGCTGGGGTGCCTGTTGATGTTCCCTCCTCTGTGCTGCCACCTGATTTGTGCTGCTGCCGTGTCTTGATGCGTGCAGCTGAGGTGGAGGGTCTTTGGCCGTTGGTCTTGGCCCTCTTTGCAGGTGTGCTGGTAGGGGTGTCCTGATGCTCGTCGTTTGGATCGGACCCTGTGGTGGAGTAAAGGAGGGCGAGGGTTATTAATGGGTCTGTGGGTATTGGAATGGCATTGTATCACATGCATTGGGGTGGTACCTGAGGGTGATTTGGGTTGGGGCCTTGGAGGTGCTTTCATTTGTGTGTGGAGTGAGGGTGCAGTTGTTTGGCAGCCTGCAGTTAGGGTGTGCCTGCTGCACGTGTAGTGGGTGTTTTATGGGTTTTTAATTATTTATGTATTTATTGTGAGTTTTAAAGTGCGCTATCAGGCCGATGTGTGTGGACGTTCTCCTGGACATGTGTTTCTGTTGCACTATGTGGACACATGGTACTTCACATGATTGGACATTGTGGATTTAGCATTGTTTTATTTGGCCCACCTACCTGAATCTTCGGATGTCTGCACTCCTTTCTCCATCCCTCCGACTCCCTCTATGCTCTCCATTCCGATGGTGGAGGCACAGATTTCTTCCCAGGGGGTCAACTTGATGGGTGATTCAGGACCTCCCCCGGTGGCTGTGGCAATGTTGCGGTTGGCAGAGAGTATGCTGCGGACGCGTATCCGCAGGTCGTCCCATCGCTTTCGGCATTGCTGTGGGGTGCGGGGTGCGGTCCCCACCGCACTTACCCGCTGTGCCACCAGAGCCCATATGGCCTTCTTGTTTGCAAGTGCCGTCCTGGTCATTTGTGTGCAGAAGACGACGGCAGCATTCTCCTGGAGGGTCTCTGTTAGCACGGTGAGTTCCTCACGGGAGAAGTGGACCTGCCGCTTGCGGTCGCACGCTTTCTTCGCTACTTTTCCCATTTTTCTTGGTTTCGCTAGGGTGGATGACGGGTTGGGGTGTGTCTCAGGGTAGTGTTTTTAGTGGTTGTGTGGTTTTAGTGGTTTTATAGGTGTACGGCGGGATGTTTCCCGTTCCGGGCCCATGTTTTTACTTCCGTTTCCGTATATTTACGGTCACCGTACTTTCCGGTAGGCGCACACTGCGGTGTCCGCTGTGATGGGTGGCGGTATTGCACCTAGGGCGCCGTACGGCGGCGGTGTGGGCCGTTTTGGGGTCATTTCCGCCATCGCGGACTTTGCACTTCCGCCATGCCGTGGTGCTCGTGCCCGATGGGTCGGAATGGGCCGCACTTTGCTCCTTCGTGCAATGGCGGAAACGCTATTTACGCTGTGGCGGTCCGGTCAGTCACTTTCCGCCAGGGTCGTAATGAGGGCCATTGTCATTGTGCTTGAAATATTTGTGTGATGCCAATAGGAAGTCAGAATGGATGCCCTGTGAATTGATGTTTACAACAGGTTTTTCCCCAATGTTTTGTGGCGGGTGGGGGGTGGCGGGGGCTAGTGGTATAGTGGTGCCAATACATTCAATATTCACAAAAAAGCACAGACTTCCCCCTTCTCCTGCTTCTCCATTTCGTAGCTTATAAATGCCCCACCAAGCAGTCAAGTGGCTTACTCAGTTAAAAATTCCAACTCTTTTGATGCAAACATATTGAGACGTGTTTTACTCATGATGACATATATCCATCTTTTTATTTCAAAATATGAACACACATTTTTTATATTAAGAACCTTTTATGTAAAATCTTTTATAAAAACCAAATATCACATATCATATTTTAAAGTGCAATGCATGCAATTGTGCAATAAAGGGGTTTATTAAAGTGCCACATACCGTTGTGCAAATATACAAAATTAGAATTCAAAGCAATGTCCAACCATTCCACGAACATTGAACTCAGGGAGTACAAAGGTCTTTAACAAGCATAATTATTTTCTATGTTCTCAAAACAGTGTAGTAAGGCCTCGAAGGACATATCTGTCCCTGTTATTTCTATTTTTACCTGACTCCCACTATCCTATCTGCTTGTTATGACATCCATTGAATCGCTGTGGGATTCTATTATACACTATTCCTCGTTTTTCTATTGTAGGATGTGGTAATGATGTGATGTTGACAATCAGCATTTCTACCGTTTCTTTGGGGATTCAACCATCTGTTGCGATCCCTGAATGATATGATAGGCCTTTGTCAGGACAATAAAATGTGATTCAAATGGGATCCAGAGTCTCCCTAGCCCAAAGGAGTCAGTATATTTTTTATTCTGTAGTTAGACAGAGGAGTGAGCTTTAATTTCTTCTAACCACTTCTTAATTCCATGGCATCAACTTCCATTCGTCATCAAGATCTGCCAGGTGGACTATACCCTTCTTGGTCTCAATGTATCGGTAAATGTTTACAACACTTGAGTCAGCAGATTTTCTCTAATCTCGGTGTGTCACTGCTAACACTAACTGCGGCCCCACGCTTCTTTGAGAAATGCGGGGTCGCGATTAGTGTTAGCAATGACACGGCACCGTTAGTCACCTATTCTTCCAAGTGTGGTTTAAATTAAGAATGAACAAAGTCTTCATGGATGGAATCATGCCCTTCTGATGTTCTTGTGTGCTTAGGCAACATCATACAATAGCAACACACAATCGAATCACATTTTTGTCCATCATGCATAAAATCAGCAAATGCTGGAATTATATCTACATTGGAGACATATCGACATTGCACATTTTTTCATGGGATCCCCTATAGGATTTTTTTATTTACATTGACTCAGTGGTTCTTTCGTGCACCTTAGATTTTTTAAATTTTAACCAGCATGATTTAGCGGCAGGGACAATAATGGAGGGCCATGAATAGAGCACAATCTGATGTACACACACACACACACACAGACACAAAACACACACACACAGACACACATGCATCGGAACCATTCTTGTGCTTCTTCGTGCTTTCGTTCTTTGACACTTCTTGCTACATTTCATTCAGGGCTGGTCTGGCCTACAGGGAACTCTGGGGATTTTCTAGTGGGCCTCTGCACCATTGGCCTCTTCTGTAGTTTATTTTCAAACGTTCTTATAGGGAAAGTGTTGGGATGCTCAAAAGGTGCAATAAGGGGCCACATTGAAAAAAATGCCCATGGCCTCTTTTGGTTCCCAGTCCACCCCTGATGTCATTAAAAATGTTCTTACCCTAACTATTTCTTTCAAAATGTTTGCACTCATTTGAAGGCCCATTATGTGTCTTCTTGTCCTACTCATAATCAGATGACATTTACTTTTCAATTTGATCTGTAACTATTGTACCGTTTTTTCTTTTATGAAAAGGATATTTGGTGAAAGTGCAATATGAATATAGCAAAGACAAAAATACATCACAAATACACACCCTTCAATCCATGCTCCATGCTCTGTTCTATTACGTGGCAAATGTCCACAAATGAACCTAACGCGTGCGCGCGTGTGTGTGTGTGTGTGTGTGTTAGTTACTGTATATCTGGGGCAGAGTTAGGTGTGACTGGTTCTGCTTTTATCCTTCCAAGTCGGGAAACACAGAGAGTGTATATCAAGCATGTACATATATGCAAACGTTCATTGTGTATGATTTAGACGTTCATTCTTCTAAACTACCTTACAATGAGTACCTTTAGACTGGTACTGTCCCTTATAATGTTTGCTCATGCCAGGAATATTCTTCAAACTAGTGTGTTAGACCTTGGACACCCATTCGTATACCTGATGTCACTTACATTTAGACTGCAATGCTGCGATAGCATATGGTTATGATAGCCCTGACCAGTGACAGTTTAGTATAAAACAACTTCACATTATGTTTTTTTTGTTCTGAAAAAGTGTTATTATTTGGCTTTGTGCGATTAAATTTTTGCTCTCAAACTGTTATGCTAGTTGCAATGAATTGACCCAGGAGGAAACAAATGTTCCCTTTAAACTTGCAGTAAAGACTCTTATCTTTGAAAAGAACTCTTTACAGAAATGTTGAAACAATCATGAACTTACCCTAGAACATACCTCTAGCTGAGCATCCAAACACAGTAAATGTGTGCAAGGTGTGTTGAACTTTGAGTGTCCTGAAATGTTGGGTCCTATTTAGGCAACACTTCTATTTCCTCCAGAGCCACCTGAAAAGGCCATTTGTTTCTGAAAGGAACATCAGTTTTCTCAAGTTTAGAGCCTTGCATGAACATGCTGACCAGTATGACAAATGTGATGTTACAGAGGTAGACAGGGCAATACTAGGCTCACCATCAGCAGCACTATTGGAAACCACTGGGTGAAGACGTCCCCTGAGGGACCAATATCCGCTCTGTGGCACCTGGAGCAGCAAGAAAATGGTGCATTCAAAAGACTAAGATGCTGGCGCCACCATTCTTTTACGTTTCTCCGTATTTATCGTTTGAACAATTGAGCAGTTTAAAATGACTTACAATGTGAACTGTGGCTCCTTCCTCATAAACAAATGCCTCACTGCCCATTAAAAATATGTCAATGCTCAGAGTTCTGCTCTATGATCCGACCAAACTGCCTGTGAAATCTTAGAAACAAAGGCAAGCTGCTGGAAGCCAAGTCAAAACGTCTGTTCTTAATATATACATCAAGGCATTGTGCTCTGAGAATTATCTGGTTCTAATGAACAGTGGCACTGGGACAGTTATGCAAACAGTATGTAAAATAAACAAAGAAAATGACTGAATGTCATGTATTTACGTTGCAGCTCTTTTCAAAAGCTTCACACGTCACTGGGCCGAGTATAGCCCGCAACGCGTAGATAAATAGACTAACCACAAGCTTAGTCACATGCAGATGACATAAGAGATTGCGAGAAATGGATGGCAGGCTTGGAATATGAGTATGATACATGGATAAATGCATGACAGTCGCTTCATCTGATGGATAATCACATGTGGAAATATGGCTAAAGGAAACGAGCCGAAGAAAGAGGGGAATGGCGAGCAATGAAGCAACAGCGGAAAGCTAAATACTAAAAGCAATGTTTAAACAAGTGACATTCTGTGCAATTTTAAGAATACAATTTCATGCAAACAGTAGATGGATATATTTTCAAATACTGTACACCGTTACAAAAGTGATACCAGTCAGATAGCGAACACTATTCAGATTCCATAGACATAAAGGGTACAGAAGGTGTAAACATCAGCTTTATGTTCAGAGTATAGCCGAACATAAGAAAAGAAATGTTTCACGTGATCGTCAGTGCACTACATACAAAAAACACGTTTCATGAGGGGTAACCTTCCAAATCAACACATAAGGAATTTGTACCGTTTGCTGCTAGTAAAGTGGCTTTAAAGGATTTACTGCCGGTTTACTGCTACTTTTAAGCACTGTGAAATCCCTACTTCCGGATCGAGGGGAAAGAGAAGTGTCCAGGATATGGCTGGAGGTCTTTGGTGTGTTTTCTTCTTGCTCTATCTTCTCTGCATGTATGGTGAAGTCTAGGTGATGTCTAGGTAAGGAATGATGTGCACGTGTCCCCTGGGGAATGCTTCTGCAATGACAGTTGGAGAGAGGCTGCTCCTATGAGGTTGTATGCTGCTGCATGTCCCTCACCTATGTGTGCTTCCTGGGATACCTTTGGAGCTATGCTATCCAGATCTTGCAACTGATGCACTAAGAAGCTCTCCATTTCCACGTGTGTCTCCTGCCCATCGTGAGAAAGGACACGCTATATCATTGGCAGTGGACCTTTAACAATTGTGTTCAGGTTTGACGTGAGTCTCCTATTCAAGGATGTTCCTACAGAATTATCTTTTCATATTATTTCTATATATAAATGCATTATGTTGCTTTATCTTCCATGTGTAGGCATGTGGAAGTGTTGGGTCAGAAGGTTGGGGCTAGCATTTTGGGATGTTATGGTATGAGGGGAATATCATGAATGGCATTTCAAAAAGGAAGTAACGCAGGATGGGTGGCACTGGCATTAAAAGGAGTAAAAGGTACCTGATAATCGGGTGCTGCCCACACTTACCTGGGTAGCAGTGGTGTGCCATCATAAATACAGACAGCAAATAGACTTCAGAGAATGTGTACTCCCTTTAATGCCATCCACACCCAGAGATCCCACCTTACAACTGCCGTTCATTACAGGAATCCCATAACATTCCAGCCGCAACCTTCTGATCCCCCATGTTGTGTCTCTTGCAAGATAAGCAGGAGCCACAGGTAGAAGAGGAACGCTCCTTTATTCTTAGGTTACAGGATGATGATAGTGCAGAACCTGGCAGTATTAAAGGAACTACAAAGAAGTGGGACACACACCGGTATACCCTCCCCTGTCAGCAGTCTCTCTCCAACTGTCAATCTAAGAACATTCAGTTGGCTGAACATACACTACATTCCACACACAGGACATGTGTGACATGACAAGCAGAGACTATAAAGCAAGGAGAAAGCACATAACAACACATTTCCCCCATTAAGAGCACTCGGAAAATTGAAGTACGTTTAAAGGATACTAACACAAGCAAGAGGTGGCACATTATAGAATGGTAGACTCAAGCATAACCAAGGATGTCATTTCACCAAAATGCCAGGGGTAGCAGAAGTGACATCACACGGCCCTTGATGCCCTGATGACATCACCGGAAATTATGTCATTTAACCCCACCCCGAAGTTATATCACAGGAAGCGATGGAACACAACCTTTCACCCATTGACAAAACAGGAAGTGGCATCACATAGCATTGTACACTATGAAAAATATGGTTACGATATCACTATAATGTGATTTACATTTCATACAAGAACGGATTGCCATATGTATCGTTAAGATCAGTGTGTATAGGCCCATATTACCAAATTACTGTGAATGCCAGCAGACGTTCATGACCAAATGATAATGATGTGTTATTATATAGCACTTATGCTTAAGCGCTTTATATAGAAAAAATATACACCCAATATCACCCAACCTGTGTTGGTACTCATTTATCGACCTCAGAAGGATGAAAGGATGAGTTGAGGCGTTTAAGAATGAACTAAATCAGTGACTCACCCCCTGAAGTGTGCCTGAAATAAACCTTTAATGAGTCTAGCAATTATTGTATAGAATTGCTGAAAGACACATTATTTGGTATTCCTATTCTTTCTTATTTAGGGTCAGTGCTGAAAGTGTTAGACTTGTGGCATTCCTGTTCTTCTTTTTCTTCTTTTTTGTAAAGGGCCTTAAATACGAAAGCCAGCCACTCCAGAAGTAAAGATCCACATGGTGCTCGCCACAGCCAAGGAGCTTGCATTACAAAAACAAACAAAAAAGATATATATATATATATATATATATATATATATATATATGCATATATATATATATATATATATATATATATATATTCACTGAAAAAACTTTGTTAAAGGGACGTTACGGTTAAGTTGGACTAATAAAAACCTATGAAATTCAAAGAAAAAACTTTGTTAAACGGACGTTATGGTTCTAAGTAAAACCGAAAACCCCCTGAAATTTGCCAGTTATGGTAAGCTAAGCAACCATAACTCGCGCCACCACCGTGCACTGCTAAGACTAACACCCAGGACATCAACAATGACATCACAAATGTCATTGATGACATCACTGATGACATCACATGTCTGGGCCACTTGTTTTGTTCCTTGACATATATAGTCCAGGTGGTTTTGTTCACTGGCAGTAAGAATAATAAAATTTAAAAAGGTGCTATATATCTAGATGTTAACATTGTCATATGTTCTTTATGTACTTTCCTTAGGGTTTGGTCTGAGCTCATGGTGCACATACATGGGGAAATGAGCAGGCCTCAAACACACAATTCATTTGTATACATGAAGATAAACATTAATGTCATTAACATTTTCTGATGGTGCAGTTTCTTTCTTCCTTACTTTAGTTTCGCTGTACGTGCCTCTGATTTGTATGCATTATGGTGCTTCATATGTATTGTTTGTACCAGCACAAGTGCTGTAAGTCTGGAATTGTTAGCTAGTTATTACATGTTAAACATAACTCAAAACTCTGATAAGAGAGCATTCATTATGGTACTATCCAAAATTACAATATTATAAATAGTGTACTTCTATGGTGCATGCTGCAGTCATTGCCTATCTTTATATATGAATAGGTTTCTGTATTAACAACAACACTCCAATAAAATTATATTAGATGAGGACATTCTTTAATAGATTAAGTAGTTCATGATAGGTCTCCCGATCACTCCTGACACCTTGTTATCAACAATATAAACACAATCCCCTGTAGAGACTTTTCATCAAAATGTATTTCACATGTGATGTCATCAGTGATGTCATCAATGACATTTGTGATGTCATCTTTGATGTCCTGGGAATTTCAGGGTTTTTTCCGGTTTTACTTGGAACCATAACGTCCGTTTAACAAAGTTCTTTCTTTGAATTTCATAGGTTTTTATTAGTCCAACTTAACCATAACATCCCTTTAACAAAGTTTTTCAGTGAATTTCAAAGGTTTTTATTAGTGCAACTTAACCATAACGTCCCTTTAACAAAGGGTTTTCATTGAATTGCATAGGTTTGTATTAGTCCAACTTAACCATAACGTCCCTTCAACAAAGTTTATGCAGTGAATTTCAAAGGTTTTTATTAGTGCAACTTAACCATAACATCCCTTTAATAAAGTTTTTTCATTGAATTTCATAGGTTTTTACCAGTGCATGCTATTTTCCTACAATTTACTAATATCATACTTACCCAATATAGCAATATTTGTGTCCAATTTCCAAATGTTCACCTTAAAACTCTGCCATTTCACACCATCTGGACTCATTTTTAATACTTCTATACACTTCTTGCAACTATTTCAACTAGTTTTGCATCCGTAGACGTCTACGAATATCTGACTTCATAGCGGACCTTCCGGACAGTGCCACATGACCATACGCTGGCGCGCGGCATGATGACGTGTCTTACAACCCATCCGTACTTCATGATAAGATCTCTGCTTGGCGGACAGTTCGGAACTGCATGTTCTACTAATCAAGGAACGTCCAACTTCAAAATGTCCCTTGCACAGCTCCAACACCTATTCCTACTCATTATCCATTAACAATCTAGTACACAGTACATACTTTTAGCAAAACTGCTATTTATCTTAAAATGGCATCAGCTAATGCCATCCCTCCTCCCCAAGAGCCACCACCACTCCTGTAATCAAGGAGCATGAGAGAGTTCCCCCTAACTTAGAAATAACACACGCACAACATTTTCCCTTGTCCACCTACCCTGCCATATTAGTGTTTGGTTGCTCTTCCCTCATTTCCCTCCCCACCTTTCGTTCTCAGCTCTCCTGCCAAAACAAACACATCCAAAAACAACAAATGACAAACTCCTCTAGGAACCACCTTTCACAGTTAAAAAATAGAACTAAAAAAACAAATGTATAGAATACATCTACTTTATATTTCTCAGTAAAGTGCATAGACTAAATAACATTTCCCAACATTTCCATTTGCATTTTGTGTTATGCGAATGGGAATATTGTGGCGTTCATCCGCTGTTCCAGGGACTGGAATGCTGGATACCGGCACAGCAGCCCAAGTTATCAGCCCAAGCGAAGAACATACTTGAAGGATAAGTCTACAAATATAGTACGTTTACAATTTTTCGTTCATGACTGTTACTGAAGAAAACCATGTGGCCTACATATGTCAGTAAAGGATAAAAGAGGGAGACAGATATGTGATGTCATCAGTGATGTCATCAATGACATTTGTGATGTCATCTTTGATGTCGTCGGTGTTAGTCTTAGCAGTGCACAGTGGTGGCGCGAGTTATGGTTGCTTAGCTTACCATAACTGGCGAATTTCAGGGGTTTTTCGGTTTTACTTCGAACCATAACGTCCCTTTAACAACATTTTTTCACTGAATTTCATAGGTTTTTAGTAGCGCAACTTAACCATAAGGTCCCTTTAACAAAGTTTTTTCACTGAATTTCATAGGTTTTTAGAAGCGCAACTTAACCATAACGTCTGTTTAACAAAGTTTTTTCACTGAATTTCATAGGTTTTAAGTAGCGCAACTAAACAATAATAACTCTGACTTTATGTACATGTAATATGGAACATACTGAACACCCTCTACTGAATTTGATGTCCGCAAACTCTTTAATGTCCGCGGACATGTTCGGACAAAAGCACCACTACCAACATGCTGGGGGGGTATGTTTAATTGTTATGTCATAACATGTGAACATTTTACAAATTCACAAACCAGCACACATACACATTATATTTAGTAATAAATAAGAAGTGTAACCCATATATGTAACACACTAACCAGTCATTTAAATACAATATTTTCTAAAATGGAATATACCAAAAGAAGAAAGATAGGCTTCCAACATGATTACCTCACAGAAACTCCACAACTAAGAACTACAACAGATCTATAGACCAATCAGTACCCACCTTACATGAAATAGTAAGTGTACTGCATTGTATTCATATATTTATAAACTTTCTGTATTAGATACAAAAAAGAATGATATCATGTTTTTTTTCTCACAGAAATGTCTAGTACTCTGGAGTGGCAAGACGAGCATTTCCCACGTGAGGAAATGTCAGAAGATAGTGAATCTAATGGTAGACACTACTATATAAACCAATTAATTAATATTATTTTATATACATTAACATATATATTTTTTTTTGTACAGACCATACAAAAATTGAAAATACTAATGAAAAAGCTGTATTAGATAAGACCCTTCAGCAAATAGAAGAAAAAATGTACCTACTCTTGGCAAATTTTAATAATTTGAAAAACTTTGTGGAGGATCACTTCAAACAAACAACTACATACCATTGTCCCACATGTACCTGTCCCCCTTACCATATTCCAGTCAATTATCCCCAAACCCTCTCCATGAACCAAAACGTTTTGATGAGACTTCCATCCCTTCTTCACCTCATATAAATCCTATTGAAACCCCTAATTCTCCTGTTTTTGTTTGAGTTTCTGCCTCACTTTCTCTGTCATAAATTTAACATATATGTAAAATAAAGTAAAATTATTATATTGTGTCCTAATTCATTTCTTGGTTTTAAAAGAAAAAAGCAATTCAGGTGTCCGTGGGCAGTGCGCGTGTCCGGAATGTCCGTTAAGAAATGAAAATGGAGGTGTCCTAAGAACACTATCAGGCCGATTCATGGAATAATTAGCGCGGCGCAAGTGGGCAAAAACGTGCGAATCGCAGTGGAATAGCGAAAATCGCAGTGCAAGTGCGAAAATCGCACGAAAAGCAGCGCACGTCGATTCATGGAAGTCCGTGCGCGAGAAAACCAGCATATGTGCGATAAAAAGTGCGCCGCGCACGTTGGCGCACAGGCCATCTAACAGCGTGCGCCAGGTCACAGCGAAAATCGCACAGGCCACAGCGAAATTCGCACATAGCGCGGCGCACGCAACAAAAGTAGGCGGAACACGGGCGGAACACTCGGAATGGGGAACAACTTGCAAAAACGTGGGCGTCACGGGGGAAGCACAGGGCACAAGTGCGCGGAACGCCCACACGCTCGCCTACAACACGTATTCATGGAATAGAATAGGGCAAAAAAGCGCACGCTCAAACCAGCGCACAGGCACAAACAGGACCGCCACAAGAAAGCAGGCGGTAGCGTCTCTGCGGCTGTAAGAAATGTGCGCCAAAAGGTGCGCCAACAAATAGCACCCATATACTGCCATGATGAATGTCCTATACTGTGGCCCTCCAGGAAAATGACGTGCAAAGGGGTACCCACAAACACGGACACGCTGACAAAAAATACGTGTGCGTGTATACCGGGGTGCGCGGGAAGTCTCACACGCGATTTGGCCAGGTACGTGGATTTCAGGGGTGCGCGGGAAGGTCCACACGCGATTCCATCAGGGTAGGTGTATTTCAGGGGTGCGCGGCAAGTTCCACACGCCATTCCATCAGGGTACGTGTATTTCAGGGGTGTGCGGGAAGTCCCACACGCGATTACAGCAGGGTACGTGTATTTCAGGGGTGCGCGGGAAGTCCCACACGCGAATAGCCTGGGCGCGTGTATTTCAGGGGTGCGCGAGAACTTCCACACGCGAATAGCCTGGGCGCGTGTATTTCAGGGGTGCGCGGGAATTTCCACACGCGAATAGCCTTGGCGCGTGTATTTCAGGGGTTCGCGGGAAGTTCCACACGCGAATAGCCTGGGCGCGTGTATTTCAGGGGTGCGCGGGAATTTCCACACGCGAATAGCCTGGGCGCGTGTATTTCAGGGGTGCGCTGGAATTTCCACACGTGAATAGCCTGGGCGCGTGTATTTCAGGGGTGCGCGGGAAGTTCCACACGCGAATAGCCTGGGCGCGTGTATTTCAGGGGTGCGCGGGAATTTCCACACGCGAATAGCCTGGGCGCGTGTATTTCAGGGGTGCGCGGGAAGTTCCACACGCGATTACAGCAGGGTACGTGTATTTCAGGGGTGCGCGGGAATTTCCACACGCGAATAGGCTGGGCGCGTGTATTTCAGGGTGCGCGGGAAGTCCCACACGCGATTACAGCAGGGTACGTGTATTTCAGGGGTGCGCTGGAATTTCCACACGCGAATAGCCTGGGCGCGTGCATTTCAGGGGTGCGCGGGAATTATCACACGCGATTTGGCTTGGTACGTGTATTACAGGGGTGCGTGGGATGTTACACACGCGAATAGCCTGGGCGCGTGTATTTCAGGGGTACGCTGGAATTTCCACACGCGAATAGCCTGGGCGCGTGTATTTCAGGGGTGCGCGGGAAGTTCCACACGCGAATAGCCTGGACGCGTGTATTTCAGGGGTGCGCGGGAATTTCCACACGCGAATAGCCTGGGCGCGTGTATTTCAGGGGTGCGCGGGAAGTTCCACACGCGAATAGCCTGGACGCGTGTATTTCAGGGGTGCGCGGGAATTTCCACACGCGAATAGCCTGGGCGCGTGTATTTCAGGGGTGCGCGGGAAGTTCCACACGCGATTACAGCAGGGTACATGTATTTCAGGGGTGCGCGGGAATTTCCACACGCGAATAGGCTCGGCGCGTGTATTTCAGGGGTGCGCGGGAAGTCCCACACGCGATTACAGCAGGGTACGTGTATTTCAGGGTGCGCGGGAATTTCCACACGCGAATAGCCTGGGCGCGTGTATTTCAGGGGTGCGCGGGAATTATCACACGCGATTTGGCTTGGTACGTGTATTACAGGGGTGCGTGGGAAGTTACACACGCGATTAGGCTGGGTGGGTCCTCACAGGTGTTCCCTGTACACCCTCCACGGCCCCTGCAGGCAGCCCACAAAACAGGGGACTACCCTGCACACCTGCTCATGTCCCCTTGCACCCCCACCCCCCAGCAGTGCAGGGGCAGCCTCCACCAGGCCCCCACCCATGTCTCCCACCACCCCACCCCCCACCATCCAGGGTCAGCCTCCACCAGGCCCCCACTCATGTCTCCCACCACCCCCACCCCCCACCATCCAGGGTCAGCCTCCACCAGGCCCCCACTCATGTCTCCCACCACCCCCACCCCCCACCATCCAGGGTCAGCCTCCACCAGGCCCCCACCCATGTCTCCCACCACCCCCACCCCCCAGCAGTGCAGGGTCAGCCTCCACCAGGCCCCCACTCATGTCTCCCACCACCCCCACCCCCCAGCAGTGCAGGGGCAACCTCCACCAGGCCCCCACTCATGTCCCCTATCACCCCCACCCCCCACCATCCAGGGGCACCCTCCACCAGGCCCCCACTCATGTCTCCCACCACCCCCACCCCCCACCATCCAGGGTCAGCCTCCACCAGGCCCCCACTCATGTCTCCCACCACCCCCACCCCCCACCATCCAGGGTCAGCCTCCACCAGGCCCCCACCCATGTCTCCCACCACCCCCACCCCCCAGCAGTGCAGGGTCAGCCTCCACCAGGCCCCCACTCATGTCTCCCACCACCCCCACCCCCCAGCAGTGCAGGGGCAACCTCCACCAGGCCCCCACTCATGTCCCCTATCACCCCCACCCCCCACCATCCAGGGCACCCTCCACCAGGCCCCCACTCATGTCTCCCACCACCCCCACCCCCCACCATCCAGGGTCAGCCTCCACCAGGCCCCCACTCATGTCTCCCACCACCCCCACCCCCCACCATCCAGGGTCAGCCTCCACCAGGCCCCCACCCATGTCTCCCACCACCCCCACCCCCCACCATCCAGGGGCAACCTCCACCAGGCCCCCACTCATGTCTCCCACCACCCCCACCCCCCAGCAGTGCAGGGGCAACCTCCACCAGGCCCCCACTCATGTTCCCTATCACCCCCACCCCCCACCATCCAGGGGCAACCTCCACCAGGCCCCCACTCATGTCTCCCACCACCCCCACCCCCCAGCAGTGCAGGGGCAACCTCCACCAGGCCCCCACTCATGTCCCCTATAACCCCCACCCCCCACCATCCAGGGGCACCCTCCACCAGGCCCCCACTCATGTCCCCTATCACCCCCACCCCCCACCATCCAGGGGCAGCCTCCACCAGGCCCCCACTCATGTCTCCCACCACCCCCACCCCCCACCATCCAGGGTCAGCCTCCACCAGGCCCCCACTCATGTCTCCCACCACCCCCACCCCCCAGCAGTGCAGGGGCAACCTCCACCAGGCCCCCACTCATGTCCCCTATCACCCCACCCCCCACCATCCAGGGGCACCCTCCACCAGGCCCCCACTCATGTCCCCTATCACCCCCACCCCCCACCATCCAGGGGCAGCCTCCACCAGGCCCCCACTCATGTCTCCCACCACCCCCACCCCCCACCATCCAGGGGCACCCTCCACCAGGCCCCCACCCATGTCTCCCACCACCCCCACCCCCCAGCAGTGCAGGGTCAGCCTCCACCAGGCCCCCACTCATGTCTCCCACCACCCCCACCCCCCAGCAGTGCAGGGGCAACCTCCACCAGGCCCCCACTCATGTCCCCTATCACCCCCACCACCCACCATCCAGGGGCACCCTCCACCAGGCCCCCACTCATGTCCACTATCACCCCCAACCCCCACCATCCAGGGGCAGCCTCCACCAGGCCCCCACTCATGTCTCCCACCACCCCCACCCCCCACCATCCAGGGGCAACCTCCACCAGGCCCCCACTCATGTCTCCCACCACCCCCACCCCCCAGCAGTGCAGGGGCAACCTCCACCAGGCCCCCACTCATGTCCCCTATCACCCCCACCCCCCACCATCCAGGGGCAACCTCCACCAGGCCCCCACTCATGTCTCCCACCACCCCCACCCCCCAGCAGTGCAGGGGCAACCTCCACCAGGCCCCCACTCATGTCCCCTATCACCCCCACCCCCCACCATCCAGGGGCACCCTCCACCAGGCCCCCACTCATGTCCCCTATCACCCCCACCCCCCACCATCCAGGGGCAGCCTCCACCAGGCCCCCACTCACATCTCCCACCACCCCCACCCCCCACCATCCAGGGTCAGCCTCCACCAGGCCCCCACCCATGTCTCCCACCACCCCCACCCCCCAGCAGTGCAGGGTCAGCCTCCACCAGGCCCCCACTCATGTCTCCCACCACCCCCACCCCCCAGCAGTGCAGGGGCAACCTCCACCAGGCCCCCACTCATGTCCCCTATCACCCCCACCCCCCACCATCCAGCGGCACCCTCCACCAGGCCCCCACTCATGTCTCCCCCCACCATCCAGGGTCAGCCTCCACCAGGCCCCCACTCATGTCTCCCACCACCCCCACCCCCCACCCATCCAGGGTCAGCCTCCACCAGGCCCCCACTCATGTCTCCCACCACCCCCACCCCCCAGCAGTGCAGGGGCAACCTCCACCAGGCCCCCACTCATGTCCCCTATCACCCCCACCACCCACCATTCAGGGGCACCCTCCACCAGGCCCCCACTCATGTCCCCTATCACCCCCACCCCCCACCATCCAGGGGCAGCCTCCACCAGGCCCCCACTCATGTCTCCCACCACCCCCACCACCCACCATCCAGGGGCACCCTCCACCAGGCCCCCACTCATGTCCCCTATCACCCCCACCCCCCACCATCCAGGGGCAGCCTCCACCAGGCCCCCACTCATGTCTCCCACCACCCCCACCCCCCACCATCCAGGGGCAACCTCCACCAGGCCCCCACTCATGTCTCCCACCACCCCCACCCCCCAGCAGTGCAGGGGCAACCTCCACCAGGCCCCCACTCATGTCCCCTATCACCCCCACCCCCCACCATCCAGGGGCAACATCCACCAGGCCCCCACTCATGTCTCCCACCACCCCCACCCCCCAGCAGTGCAGGGGCAACCTCCACCAGGCCCCCACTCATGTCCCCTATCACCCCCACCCCCCCATCCAGGGGCACCCTCCACCAGGCCCCCACTCATGTCCCCTATCACCCCCACCCCCACCATCCAGGGGCAGCCTCCACCAGGCCCCCACTCATGTCTCCCACCACCCCCACCCCCCACCATCCAGGGTCAGCCTCCACCAGGCCCCCACTCATGTCTCCCACCACCCCCACCCCCCAGCAGTGCAGGGGCAACCTCCACCAGGCCCCCACTCATGTCCCCTATCACCCCCACCCCCCACCATCCAGGGGCACCCTCCACCAGGCCCCCACTCATGTCCCCTATCACCCCCACCCCCCACCATCCAGGGGCAGCCTCCACCAGGCCCCCACTCATGTCTCCCACCACCCCCACCCCCCACCATCCAGGGGCACCCTCCACCAGGCCCCCACCCATGTCTCCCACCACCCCCACCCCCCAGCAGTGCAGGGTCAGCCTCCACCAGGCCCCCACTCATGTCTCCCACCACCCCCACCCCCCAGCAGTGCAGGGGCAACCTCCACCAGGCCCCCACTCATGTCCCCTATCACCCCCACACCCCACCATCCAGGGGCACCCTCCACCAGGCCCCCACTCATGTCCACTATCACCCCCACCCCGCACCATCCAGGGGCAGCCTCCACCAGGCCCCCACTCATGTCTCCCACCACCCCCACCCCCCACCATCCAGGGTCAGCCTCCACCAGGCCCCCACTCATGTCTCCCACCACCCCCACCCCCCAGCAGTGCAGGGGCAACCTCCACCAGGCCCCCACTCATGTCCCCTATCACCCCCACCCCCCACCATCCAGGGGCAACCTCCACCAGGCCCCCACTCATGTCTCCCACCACCCCCACCCCCCAGCAGTGCAGGGGCAACCTCCACCAGGCCCCCACTCATGTCCCCTATCACCCCCACCCCCCCCATCCAGGGGCACCATCCACCAGGCCCCCACTCATGTCCCCTATCACCCCCACCCCCCACCATCCAGGGGCAGCCTCCACCAGGCCCCCACTCATGTCTCCCACCACCCCCACCCCCCACCATCCAGGGTCAGCCTCCACCAGGCCCCCACTCATGTCTCCCACCACCCCCACCCCCAGCAGTGCAGGGGCAACCTCCACCAGGCCCCCACTCATGTCCCCTATCACCCCCACCCCCCACCATCCAGGGGCACCCTCCACCAGGCCCCCACTCATGTCCCCTATCACCCCCACCCCCCACCATCCAGGGGCAGCCTCCACCAGGCCCCCACTCATGTCTCCCACCACCCCCACCCCCCACCACCCAGGGGCACCCTCCACCAGGCCCCCACCCATGTCTCCCACCACCCCCACCCCCCAGCAGTGCAGGGTCAGCCTCCACCAGGCCCCCACTCATGTCTCCCACCACCCCCACCCCCCAGCAGTGCAGGGGCAACCTCCACCAGGCCCCCACTCATGTCCCCTATCACCCCCACCCCCCACCATCCAGGGGCACCCTCCACCAGGCCCCCACTCATGTCCCCTATCACCCCAACCCCCCACCATCCAGGGGCAGCCTCCACCAGGCCCCCACTCATGTCTCCCACCACCCCCACCCCCCACCATCCAGGGGCACCCTCCACCAGGCCCCCACCCATGTCTCCCACCACCCCCACCCCCCAGCAGTGCAGGGTCAGCCTCCACCAGGCCCCCACTCATGTCTCCCACCACCCCCACCCCCCAGCAGTGCAGGGGCAACCTCCACCAGGCCCCCACTCATGTCCCCTATCACCCCCACCACCCACCATCCAGGGGCACCCTCCACCAGGCCCCCACTCATGTCCCCTATCACCCCCACCCCCCACCATCCAGGGGCAGCCTCCACCAGGCCCCCACTCATGTCTCCCACCACCCCCACCCCCCACCATCCAGGGGCAACCTCCACCAGGCCCCCACTCATGTCTCCCACCACCCCCACCCCCCACCATCCAGGGGCAACCTCCACCAGGCCCCCACTCATGTCTCCCACCACCCCCACCCCCCAGCAGTGCAGGGGCAACCTCCACCAGGCCCCCACTCATGTCCCCTATCACCCCCACCCCCCACCATCCAGGGGCAACCTCCACCAGGCCCCCACTCATGTCTCCCACCACCCCCACCCCCCACCATCCAGGGGCAACCTCCACCAGGCCCCCACTCATGTCTCCCACCACCCCCACCCCCCAGCAGTGCAGGGGCAACCTCCACCAGGCACCCACACATGTCCCCCTGGCCCCAGGTCCTGACGATACACAATCATGGCAGTAATGGGCAGCATACCCAGCACAAACACCCAGGCAAGGATAGCATCCACCCACATAGTGAATGCAATTACATGATACAACCCCAATGGCAACAATGTAAATGGACACATGCCCGACACACACACATACACAATGGGTGCAAGTGAATGTCAAAACACATATCATGACATGTATGAAACCAATGAGAAAATAACACAAGTGAAAGTAAAAATAAAAAAATGTATTATAGATTAAAAATAAGTAAACAAATCAAACATACAACTATGTGGATAAGCAAATTAATGGTCCATGTCCGAGAACAAAAGTCATAATCAAAAAAACAAAGGAATAAAAAAAAATTGTCGTCCAAAGCAATATCATGTAGTATGAAAAAATATGAAAAACCATTTCCTCATGGTGAACACAATAAGAAATGAAAAAGAAGTATCTACAAAAAGCAAACTATATACAGGAATGTTCTAGGGTCCATGAGCCCAACACCATAAATGAAACCTACTACTACCTAATCTAAAAAATATATACAAAAAAGTGGCCATTGTCCGAGCGGTCCAAAATAATAAAACAAAATAAAGGAAACCTAACACTAACTAACTAAATAACTATATACAAAGGCAGCGGGCAAGTCCTGCGGCTCACTTGTTGATGTTGCTGGCCAGGGCATCATCGAACTCCATGTCGATGTCCTGGAGGCGGGACTCTGTCCTGGCCCCGAGGTCTCGCATGGATAACCCCATGTTCAGCTCAAACTCCCTGCGAGCTTCCTCGAGGCACTCAGCCCGCCTCAATGCCCGACGCATGGAGAACTCCGCCCTGACCATGGCGAGCCGCTCCTCTTCCGCCCGCTGCCACTCCGCACCTATCCGCTGGACCAACTCCTCCCACACGGAAGACACCACCATCCCAGGGTTGCCCTGCCCTCCGGCCGATGGCTGCCCCTCTGATCTTGATGGCCCGAGCCATTATGCCTCCCACGTCGAGCCCGCTGCTGCCTCCGACGCCACTGCCTCTGCCAGCACGACGGCATCCAGGCTGATGGAAACCACCGACGCCGTCGTGCACGTGCCCTGCCTGATGATGCTGTCACATCTTCCATCTGCTGGGGTCCAGTTGCAGTGTTGTCCACCCCTGCTGGACCTCCGACTCCCAACTGTGGCAGGGATGGGATCCCCAACGAGCTGGCTGCATTGGTTGGGGCAGGTCCACAGGGGGCCCTGGTGGCATCTGGCCCGGAAGACGGCAAGGAGAACGACTGGTGGATAGCCTGCACAGAGGAGGAGAGGGCCGCCACATTGGCCAACACATGCAGGAAACCCCCGAACATGGCCGATCCCAATTGGGCCACGTCGGCACGGTGCACTTCGTGATGACGTGCGTGCTCCTCCCGGGAAGCACGCACGGCATCACGAATCACAGCCGTGCGCATCGCAACCCCAATCAGGACCTTCTCCACACGGCCAGGGGTTCCCACGTCCGCAGGTGGAGGGGAGTCAGGTGACATGGACATCCCCACTACCTGCGGACGGGCCTGGGACGGGGCATCCCTGCTGGTAGCATGGTGGTGCACTCACAGGGTCAGGGACAGCGACATGCACAGGCCCCTCCACGGTGACCTGTGTTGCCTCCTGCCCCTGGCCCTGGACTGCACCACTTGCACCAGCAGGGATGCCCCCACCAGGCCCCATGTGTGCCCCAGTGGCGGCATCCTCCCCCTCTGTGCAAACCACCAACCTGGATGGCTCCTCACCGTCTCCCGCCGTAGCAGGCCCCTGTGGGGGCTCACCCACCCCTTCCGCTGCAGCCGTGGGTGCATCCCCGCCGCCTTGCTCCACAGCGCCGTCTCCGCCCTCTTCTTCACTAGCCGCTGCGTAGAGGGAGACAAAGAACACAAGCATCAGGGTACAGCACAATGGTCCCCTAGACAGGAAGCAATAGCAGATGAGCACCACTGTCAAAGTACACTTCCATCATGTCCCTCCACAACACATGGGTCAGTCCAGGCAAAACACACACAGTAACAGGCATGCTGCATGCCATGGATATTTCCATGCATGTCCAATGGACTCTTGAAACATTCAATGATATGCAACTCACATGCATCATGGCTCATGGATATCACATGCACACACTTCACCTCAGTCACATCCATCTGGCCCCAAACACACCAAACACAGCCAAAACAAGGGTAAGTTGGCTGCTTCACTGAATCTGTGCATTGTCACACACATGTGTCATGCATCCATGGCATGCACAAGTCACAGACACGCAGGTCAGGCACACAGACATGGCTACCATATATGTACCTGGCATCAGCACCCATCCCTCACCCCCACCCATGTCCAGGTACAGAGACTGGCATGCTCTCATGTTCAAAATCTGCATAGGGCTCCCCATGCCGCATTTGGACACATGCAACAACCACGTGGGTCGCACATCACTGGTCGCACATGCATTACCATGATGTCCCTGCACACATACATGCATACATGGCCTATGGCACACATACAGGCAAGTATCATAGAACCAGCACACCGCAGCATGCCCTGTCTCACACAGTAATGCTTGGACACTTACCGCTCAACTCCAGACGGGCCTCCCTCTCAAGGATCTGGGCGTGGAGCGCTGGGCGTACGCGTTCCAGGACCCTCTTCTGGATGGAACTCATGTGGCCCCGGCCCCCCTCCACGAGGCGCCGGGCCTTCACAAGGGTCCTGGACCTCAAGTCCTCCCAGCGCTTCTTGATCTTCTGGACGTTGCGGGTTGCCACCCCCTCCGCGTTGATGGCAACCACACAGTCGGCCCAGATCCTCTCCCGTCCTTCCTTGCTGGCGCGGGACGATCCAAAGAGGGCATCATACTGCCCCAGGACATGCTCCACCAGGACACCAACTTCGGTGGCAGTGAAGCTGGTGCCCCTCTGCCCCTCTGGCCTGGGGTTGCCACTGGTGCCAGATGTGGAAGTGCCCGACATGGCAACCCCAGAGGCAGGTGTGGGTGGGCAACTGGGTCCTGGGGCTGGGCTGTGGAGCGATGTAATCCCAGTTGGGAGTCTTCAGTTCCAGCAGGGGTGGACACAGCAACTGGACCCCTGCAGATGGCTGATGTGCAGGCACCAAATGGCAGGGCACGGTGGCAGCAGGCAGGCAGGCAGGCAGGCAGCAGCAGATGGCACGTGGGAGGCTGCTCGGGGCACTGGGGGGCAGTAACTCGGCCTTCTGGGCAGGAGCGTGGTCTTCCGTGTGTTTTCGGGTGGCCAGCTTGATACGGAGTGATTTGGCACGTGAAAATCCTGCACGTCAGCGTGAAATCCGAGGAAAGGCCCTTAGCGCGTAAGCGCGTCAGCACGCATACGCGATTCTATTGGACCAGAGTCCCTCAGCGCGTAAGCGCGTCTGTGACGTGACCCGCACGGGTGTTCCCCACTCAGCACGTGATGACGGAGCACACGTGAAAATACTGCACGTCCGAGTGTCATCGCGTGTAATTGGACAAAAGTGCGCTTACACGCGATTGGCCTATGTACGTGTATTTCAGGGGTGCGCGGGCACTTACACACGCAAGTACGTCAGCGCACCTGTATCCCGTGGTGCGTGGGAATTTCCACATGCTATTGGACTGGGAACTAGATTCCAGGGGTGCGCGGGTCACACGCTCGCCTAGTACACGCGCAAAGCATTAATTTGCGCACTTATCAAATGACAAGCCAGATGCCAGGATGAACATACCGTTCCTAGCAGCAGTGGCAGTGGGCTACCAAAGGAGGAGGAGGAGGAGAGTCAGGGCCAGAATATTCACACCCAGAACCAGCCTGTTCGGGATGCCTGATGACCAGGTGTATGGAAGGTACAGGTTTCCACCACACATAATACTGGACCTGGTGAGTGAGTGGGAGGATGACCTCACATCACCCACCCTGTGCTCCCAAGCACTCAGCCCCCTGGAGAAGGTCCTCAATGTACTGCACTTCTTAGCCACTGGATCATTTCAGCGGACAAGTGCCATATTGGGTGGGGTGTCACAGGCCACCCAGTCACGCTGCCTACACCAGGTCTTGGACATCATCACTGCACGCCCATCAGTCCGCAGGCACATATACCTGCCCAGAACACCTGCAGAAAGGCATGCTGCGGCCCAGGATTTTTACGGTGTGGCACGATTCCCCAAAGTGCTAGGTGCCATCGACTGCACCCATGTGGCTCTACGTCCCCCCAGGGCATCTGAGCACATCTATAGGAACCGCAAGCACTGGCATTCCATCAACGTGCAGGTAGTATGTAATGCCAAGGGAATCATCACCTCAGTATATGCCAACTATCCCGGGTCCACCCACGACAGCTTAATTTACCGAATGTCCACCCTATGCCGGGACATAGATGCTGGGCGGCATGGCGATACATGGCTGCTTGGTGAGTATGTATGCCACTGCACATGCATGCATGTTGGATACTGAGCAAGGTCACAACCCCACCAATGATACCAATCACAACCTCCACAGGGGACAGTGCCTACCCTCTCAGCCCCCACATGATGACGCCAATTCGGAACCCCACCACGCCACCCCAGGTAAGATATAACACAGCCCACATTACAACCCGGGGCATAGTGGAGCGCACATTCGGAGTGCTAAAGTCACGCTTTCGCTCCCTTGACCGTTCTGGCGGGCAGCTGTTATACGCTCCCCCAGTAGTGTGCAGGATCATAGTGGCAGCATGTGTCCTGCACAACGTTGCAACACGCCGGGGCCTGCCCGTGGACATGGTGGTGGCCCCACATCCCCAACCACATGCACAGCCGCTGCGCATGGGAGGGGAAAGGGCACGGGGGGAGGCAGTCCGTACACAGCTAGTGGCTAATTACTTCACATAGTATTCACACCCCTGTGGAGTGCACACTGGCCTGGCACATTCCATCTGACAGTCAATGATGACTCAACCTGACACTGATCCTGAATGTCTGGAGATTCAACCGTGAAAAGCATATCAGCCTGAGATTGTTCACCTGGAAGTGTTACAATGTGTGCATCCCTACCCACACACAACACCAATGCAGTTTTGTGAAGAAACACATTCAAGCAGCCAAAATGAATACCCACTTGCTAAATGCAACAAGAGGACAGTGCCATGTCACCCAACCCATCCCCAGCACCGCCACACAACACACCGTGCCATGTCATGCTATGTGCAGGTAAACAAAGTAATCCCCACAACATGACAAGTGTTGCAATGTACAGTGTCCCCAATTGAAACTTCCTACACCTGAAATGCTCACTGTAATGCAGGACCAACAACAAACTTGAGCAGGTACTACCATTAACATGACTTCAGTAATGTAATAAATCAGTTGTCTCACCACCTGGATATGCCTGCACTCCCACCACTTCCAACTGAACAGTGTTGGTGCCATGTAGAGTTGTAGGTGCACTGCTGCCAACAAGGACCCCATCTCCCCATCTCCAGACTAGAGGGCCTTGTGTAGACATGAGGAAGGGACCTGCAAATTGGGAGGCAGACACAGATGATGAGTTACACATCAATGCAACATGCAGTGTACAACACAACAGCAATATGCACTAGGAACGTCCCTCACTGGTGGTTGGTCGGCCCTCGGACCCCTCCTGGCTCTGCACTATCTCCACAACCCCAGCAGTATCAGGTGCGTCTTCCCCTCCAATGACATAATAACAAAGAAATGGAAACCCGCATTAGCACCATGGCACACAATGAGGGCTGAGAAGCAAGAGAACCAGTACTTGATTGACACATGTCCCACATGACTAAGACCCTCCCATGCATGCACCCTCACTGCGTATGAAGGGCAGGCAAATGGCACACACTCATTACACAAAGATGGAAGATGAACACATTTTCTGCATGCTGCCTGGCAGTGATTGCCAGGTGACACACACATGCCATCACACAGATGGCATGTGCCATTGCTATTGAGTGTAGATGGAGAGGAGGGCAGCACTTATTCATTCTGTCCAGTTCCCACATGCAATAGCTTTTCTAATTGAAACAGGTCTGCTTTATCACCTGGAGCTGCCAGTCCAATATGGTCCAATTGCACAGGGACATGTGTGAACATATGATATCCAGGTAACAAAGTCACTCCACTTTACCATGGCCATGCCAGACATGTGACTAGAGGACTGAGGAATGCCTAGTATAAGTGGTGGAATGCATACAATCTGTCTGATTGAACATAGGAAAATAAGCAACAATGTTGTGGCAAGGTGACACTTCAAGGGCAACTGGGGTGCTGTTGGGCTAGATGTCTACTGTTGGCAGAAGGGATACTGCAATGGCCAATTGCAGCTGTGCAGGATGTATTGCATGAAGCACATGGCTGACACATTCGACTCAGGCGCACACACTCTCACCTGGCACACAAACAGATGCCCTCACACACACACCATGCACATGGATGACACACACATGCATGTGCACTCACCGGACAATGCCTCGTAATCAGGCAGATCTCCCACGCCTTGGATCTGTTCCTCCGTGATGTAGGTCCCAGCGACTGACTCATGTGGAGTGAGTTCCATGTCTTCTACTGGAGACCCACCTCCAGTCACTAGAGTTGCGGCATGACTTGAGGCCAGCTTCTTCTTTGCCCTGCGCTTTAGGTCATTCCAGCGCTTGTAGCAATCATTGGCTGTGGCCTCACGATTCCAAGGGCACTTACGATGTCCGCAACGGTCTGCCAGTGTGCCTGGCGTTGTGCAGGGGTGGTCTTTGATCCTGCAACAATGACCATCTCGTTATCATGTCCGGACACATACTCGACAAGTGCATTCAGTTCGTCATCCGTGAAGCTGGGCTTCCTCGACGGACCGGACTGTGTAGCCGTGTCTGGGGCATCAGCCTGTGCCGGACGAGCACTCTTCCTCTTCCGCTTGGAAGGTGGTGGTGATCCTGAGTGTCCTGCGCCGCTCTGGACACTAGGGGCAGGAGCCCTGGTGGGCTCTGTATCAGGTGTGTGGGATTGCACACTCAGCATGGGAGTTGGTGCAGGCATTGGCTCAAGTGTAATGGTGTCATGGGGAATGTCAGCAGAATGGACTAGGACGGACACTGTCCTGGCTGGGTGTGTGAGAGCTGGGGTGGATGGAGCCGCAGCTGCCCCTGCAGCCTCTCCGCCCTGCCTACTTGGGGCAGCAGATGACCTTGCTCCCCCAGATCCACGTGGCATGATGGCATCAACGTGCACCAGCGCACGTGTGGTAGCCCTGCTGACCTGGAAGTCAGCCATGGAGTCAGCCAGGTGTGGTGCCACAATGGGCTGGTCCAACAAGGGCTGAGCATGGATGGTGTCAGCCACATCAGCCTCAACGGGAGGGGGGGAGGGGGGGAGGGAGGGGGGATAATGGGTGCCCTTGACTGGTCCTCCGCACATGGGGGGACAGGCTCACCCTGCAAGTTACGACCACGTCCCCTACCGGATCCACCACGGCCACCACTTGTGGCTCTTCCACCTTTGCCACCCTTACGGAATCCTCGCCTCCCAGCCATGGCACTGATATTAATGTGCGTATGGGAGTGGCTGTAGACTATAGTCCTGGGCAATTGGGGGTCTAAGGGGTTGGGTACCAGATGGTAATTGTACCCTAGTGCTCTAGCAAGGCTGATTGTAACCCCTGGGGAAAGATGACGGGTCAATCAACGCACAGGAGGCCCAAAAAAGGGAGATGACGTGCACGCAACCCCTCCTAGACCACGTGTGCAGAAAGAAAAACCTGCACTACGCTGTGGCACCCAGTAACACAAGAATGAACGTATGCGTGTCACACGCAGCCTAGAATGACCTCTGAAGGGGTAGGTTACACACGGGGCAAGCACAGAAGTTAGATACGTGCGTGAATCACCGTCTGCCAGGTAAAAGAGCGTGAAAAATGAGCGCGTTTGGTTGGCAACACCCCCGCCAAAAGAAGATATGTACACTGTCTGAGGAGACAGGACAACAGTAGAAGGGGACACTGTTTGAGGGAACAGGCCCAGGTAAACCAGTACGAGAGAAAAAAGAGAAAAAGCTGTCAGAGGTAACAGGGAGTACGAACTGGAAACGCCGTGAAGTAAATCGCGTGTGAAACGACAAGAAGTACAGAATTCACCCACTCGCTCTCCACGAAAAGCACGTACAAGGAAATGGTGTTCTACACGTACCTTATATACAGGCCCACACGTACAGCGTCACTTATGCGGCGTGTACGTGCTAGGCCCATTTTCACCAATCACACGCTTTGTCACTTCTGCGTGTAGATCCATTTTCACCAATCACACGCTTTGTCACTTCTGCGTGTAGATCCATATTCACCAATCACACGCTTTGTCACTTCTGCGTGTAGGTCCATTTTAACCATTTACACGCTTTGTGACTTCTGCGTGTAGGTCTATTTTCTCCAATCACACGCTTTGACACTCGGACGTGTCATGCAACATTTTCCTGCACGTGCACGTGACTTCATGGACGCGCATATGCTGTTGATGGGTTTACGCGCTAAGGGCCTTTCTTCGATTCACACGCAGACGTGTGGGATTTTCACGTGCAAAATCACTCCCTATCAGGCTGTCCACGCGTTCACACACGAAAGACCACGCTCCTGCCCAGGAGGCCAAATTACTGCCCCCCAGAGCCCTGAGCACGCTCCCACCTGCCATCTGCTGCTGCCTGACTCCCTGCTGGCCACGTGCCCTGCCATTTGCTGCCTGCACATCAGCCAGGGGTGCTGTTGCTGTGACCACCCCTGCTGGAACCAAAGGCTCCCGACTGTCACCCCACAGCCCAGCGCCAGGACCCAGTTGCCCACCCACTCCTGCCTCTGGGGTTGCCATGTCGGGCACTACGACATCTGGCACCAGTGGCAACCCCCGGCCAAGGAGGCAGAGGGGCACCAGCTTCAGTGCCAGGGAAGTTGTTGTCCTGGTGGAGCATGTCGTGGGGCAGTATGATGCCCTCTTCGGAAGGTTGCACGCCGATGGACGTCGTGACTGCCATCAACGCGGAGGAGGTGGCAGTCCGCGACTACTAATGTGTCAGGAAGCGCTGGGAGGATTTCAGGTCCAGCACCCTCAACAAGGCCCGGCGCCTCATGATGGCAGCAGATGCTAAGGGGCGGGCGGGGCCACTTGTCGGAAGATCAGATGAGGGTCCTGGAACGCATATCCCCTGCGCTCCACATCCATGTCCTTGAGAAGCAGACCCGTCTGGAGTCGAGCGGTAAGTGTACATGCATACTGATAGTAAGTTGTGCGTGTGGTGGTGTGCCAGGAGTGTGCAGGTTGAACTTGTATTTTTATGTGGCCAAGTAGGGGGGGTGTACAGGGCTGTGAGGGTGACACATGCGAGGGGTCTCATGTGTGACACATGGATGGTGCTTGTGTGTGTGGGCTTGCATGGCACAGGATGTGGAGGAATGATTGTCAGGTGTGACATGGATGTCGATGGAGACACTGCGACAGTTGGCGGAGGTGTACACATGCATGCAGGTTTGGTGTTGTGTGTGCATGTGTAGTGTACTCCCTATGTTGCATGTGATGTGTGGATGACCTTTGGCTGCACATGCTGTTGTATGTGAATGGATGGTGCTGGCTGTTGCATCATGGCTGTGGTATGGCTCATGTGTGCAAGTTGAAATGACATGTGTGTTGGGGATTGTGATGCCATGTCTGAGGTTTACCTATGCCACTCATGTATAACTGTCATGTGTGTATGAGTCCATTTTACAGTGCCCTGATGCCTGTGTTTTCTTTCTCCCTGTCTGCACCGTCAACTGATGAAGAGGACGGAGCAGGTGCTGTGGAGCACAGCGGCAGGGGTCGCACCACCAGCCGGAGACGCAAGGGCCAGATCCCCTCCCAAGTTGTGATCTCGTCGGGGAGTGAGGAGTCTGGTGCCGCGTCCCAGGCCGCAGCTGGCAAGGGGAGGTCCAAGAGGCGGAGGTCGGAGTTGGACTCCTCAGCAGCAGAAGAGGCAGCTGGGACCCCACAGGGCCCAACGAGGGAAGATGGCACGGAGTCATCCAGGTTGGTGGGGTGTATGGTGGTGGGTGCCCCTGCACTGCTGGGGGGTGGGGGTGGTGGGAGACATGGGTGGGGGCCTGGTGGAGGATGCCCCTGGTGGCTGGGGGGTGGGGTGGTGGGAGACATGGGTGGGGGCCTGGTGGTGGGTGCCCCTGCACTGCTGGGGGGTGGGGGTGGTGGGAGACATGGGTGGGGGCCTGGTGGAGGCTGCCCCTGCACTGCTGGGGGGTGGGGTGGTGGGAGACATGGGTGCGGGCCTGGTGGAGGCTGCCCCTGCACTGCTGGGGGGTGGGGTGGTGGGAGACATGGGTGGGGGCCTGGTGGAGGATGCCCCTGGTGGCTGGGGGGTGGGGTGGTGGGAGACATGGGTGCGGGCCTGGTGGTGGGTGCCCCTGCACTGCTGGGGGGTGGGGGTGGTGGGAGACATGGGTGCGGGCCTGGTGGTGGGTGCCCCTGCACTGCTGGGGGGTGGGGGTGGTGGGAGACATGGGTGGGGGCCTGGTGGAGGCTGCCCCTGCACTGCTGGGGGGTGGGGTGGTGGGAGACATGGGTGCGGGCCTGGTGGAGGCTGCCCCTGCACTGCTGGGGGGTGGGGTGGTGGGAGACATGGGTGGGGGCCTGGTGGAGGCTGCCCCTGCACTGCTGGGGGGTGGGGTGGTGGGAGACATGAGTGGGGGCCTGGTGGTGGGTGCCCCTGGTGGCTGGGGGGTGGGGGTGGTGGGAGACATGAGTGGGGGCCTGGTGGTGGGTGCCCCTGCACTGCTGGGGGGTGGGGGTGGTGGGAGACATGGGTGGGGGCCTGGTGGAGGCTGCCCCTGCACTGCTGGGGGGTGGGGTGGTGGGAGACATGGGTGCGGGCCTGGTGGAGGCTGCCCCTGCACTGCTGGGGGGTGGGGTGGTGGAAGACATGGGTGGGGGCCTGGTGGAGGCTGCCCCTGCACTGCTGGGGGGTGGGGTGGTGGGAGACATGGGTGCGGGCCTGGTGGAGGCTGCCCCTGCACTGCTGGGGGGTGGGGTGGTGGGAGACATGGGTGGGGGCCTGGTGGAGGCTGCCCCTGCACTGCTGGGGGGTGGGGTGGTGGGAGACATGGGTGCGGGCCTGGTGGTGGGTGCCCCTGGTGGCTGGGGGGTGGGGGTGGTGGGAGACATGAGTGGGGGCCTGGTGGTGGGTGCCCCTGCACTGCTGGGGGGTGGGGGTGGTGGGAGACATGGGTGGGGGCCTGGTGGAGGCTGCCCCTGCAATGCTGGGGGGTGGGGTGGTGGGAGACATGGGTGCGGGCCTGGTGGAGGCTGCCCCTGCACTGCTGGGGGGTGGGGTGGTGGGAGACATGGGTGGGGGCCTGGTGGAGGCTGCCCCTGCACTGCTGGGGGGTGGGGGTGGTGGGAGACATGAGTGGGGGCCTGGTGGTGGGTGCCCCTGGTGGCTGGGGGGTGGGGGTGGTGGGAGACATGAGTGGGGGCCTGGTGGTGGGTGCCCCTGCACTGCTGGGGGGTGGGGGTGGTGGTAGACATGGGTGGGGGCCTGGTGGAGGTTGCCCCTGCACTGCTGGGGGGTGGGGTGGTGGGAGACATGGGTGCGGGCCTGGTGGAGGCTGCCCCTGCACTGCTGGGGGGTGGGGTGGTGGGAGACATGGGTGGGGGCCTGGTGGAGGCTGCCCCTGCACTGCTGGGGGGTGGGGTGGTGGGAGACATGGGTGCGGGCCTGGTGGAGGCTGCCCCTGCACTGCTGGGGGGTGGGGTGGTGGGAGACATGGGTGGGGGCCTGGTGGAGGCTGCCCCTGCACTGCTGGGGGGTGGGGTGGTGGAAAACATGGGTGCGGGCCTGGTGGTGGGTGCCCCTGGTGGCTGGGGGGTGGGGGTGGTGGGAGACATGAGTGGGGGCCTGGTGGTGGGTGCCCCTGCACTGCTGGGGGGTGGGGGTGGTGGGAGACATGGGTGGGGGCCTGGTGGAGGCTGCCCCTGCACTGCTGGGGGGTGGGGTGGTGGGAGACATGGGTGCGGGCCTGGTGGAGGATGCCCCTGGTGGCTGGGGGGTGGGGGTGGTGGGAGACATAAGTGGGGGCCTGGTGGAGGCTGCCCCTGCACTGCTGGGGGGTGGGGTGGTGGGAGACATGGGTGGGGGCCTGGTGGAGGCTGCCCCTGCACTGCTGGGGGGTGGGGTGGTGGGAGACATGGGTGCAGGCCTGGTGGTGGGTGCACCTGGTGGCTGGGGGGTGGGGGTGGTGGGAGACATGAGTGGGGGCCTGGTGGTGGGTGCCCCTGGTGGCTGGGGGTGGGGGTGGTGGGAGACATGAGTGGGGGCCTGGTGGTGGGTGCCCCGGGTGGCTGGGGGGTGGGGGTGGTGGGAGACATGAGTGGGGGCCTGGTGGTGGGTGCCCCTGCACTGCTGGGGGGTGGGGGTGGTGGGAGACATGGGTGGGGGCCTGGTGGAGGATGCCCCTGGTGGCTGGGGGGTGGGGGTGATAGGGGACATGAGTGGGGGCCTGGTGGAGGCTGCCCCTGCACTGCTGGGGGGTGGGGTGGTGGTAGACATGGGTGGGGGCCTGGTGGAGGGTGCCCCTGGTGGCTGGGGGTGGGGGTGGTGGGAGACATGGGTTGGACATGGGTGGGGGCCTGGTGGAGGGTGCCCCTGGTGGCTGGGGGGTGGGGGTGATAGGGGACATGAGTGGGGGCCTGGTGGAGGCTGCCCCTGCACTGCTGGGGGGTGGGGGTGGTGGGAGACATGAGTGGGGGCCTGGTGGTGGGTGCCCCTGCACTGCTGGGGGGTGGGGGTGGTGGGAGACATGGGTGGGGGCTTGGTGGAGGCTGCCCCTGCACTGCTGGGGGGTGGGGTGGTGGGAGACATGGGTGCGGGCCTGGTGGTGGGTGCCCCTGGTGGCTGGGGGGTGGGGGTGGTGGGAGACATGAGTGGGGGCCTGGTGGTGGGTGCCCCTGGTGGCTGGGGGGTGGGGGTGATAGGGGACATGGGTGGGGGCCTGGTGGAGGGTGCCCCTGCACTGCTGGGGGGTGGGGGTGCAGGGGGACATGAGCAGGTGTGCAGGGTAGTCCCCTGTGGTGTGGGCGGCCTGCAGGGGCCATGGAGGGTGTACAGGGTACACCTGTGAGGACCCACCCAGCCTAATCGCTTGTTTAACTTCCCACGCACCCCTGTAATACACGTACCCAGCCAAATTGCATGTGATAATTCCCGCGCACCCCTGTAATACACGTACCTGGCCAAATCGCGTGTGATTATTCCCGTGCACCCCTGTAATACACGTACCCAGCCAAATCGCGTGTAAAACTTCCCATGTACCCCTGTAATACACATACCCAGCCAAATCGCGTGTGATAATTGCCGCGTACCCCTGTAATACACGTGCCCTGGCTAATCGCATGTAAAACTTCACCCGTACCCCTGTAATACACGTACCCTGGCCAATCGCGTGTTGAACTTCCCGCGTACCCCTGTAATACACGTACCCTGGCTAATCGCGTGTAAAACTTCCCGCGTACCCCTGATATGAACGTTACCCGCTTTGCGTTCCTTGTTTGGCAGCCCTGTAAACTGGTCCAAGGTTAGCGCAGCCCTTTGCGATGATTTTGCGATTTTGATGGCTTTTCCTTGCGCGAGGGCGTTCTTGGGGGCGTTACTGGCGCTGCTGCAGGGTCGCTGCGATACTCTGCACCACAGCTGGTTTGGGAGCCTAGAATCCATGAATACGCTGTGCGCGGAAATCGGTTTTAGCGCACGTGCCTGGCGCAGACAATCGCACGCGGACACTCTGCGCCAGACGCTTGCGACACTTTTCTGCGAAATTCTATGAATTACCCTGTGAATCTGTCCGTACTGTTTGTTAGCAAGTTAAAACTATTCTAAGAACACACGCGGTGTCCTGAAATGTTCGTCAATGGACGAAATGTGGGTGTCCTGACGACGCTGTCCGTATTGTTCGCTGGCAAGATGAAATCTTTCTTAGAACATATTATGTGTCCTGGCAAGTTCATAAATAAATAAAATGGGGATTTCCTGAGGACGCTATGCCTGTCCATATTGTTCGCAAGCAAGTTGAAATTGTTCTAAGAACACAGGCTGTGTCCTAAAATGTTTGTAAAGAAACAAAATGGGAGTGTCCTTAGGACGCTCTGCCTGTCCGTATTGTTTGCTGGCAATATAAAAGTGTTCTTATAACATATTATGTGTCCTGGGATGTTCGTAAAGAAACAAAATGGGAGGGTCCTTAGGACGCTCTGCCTGTCGGTATTGTTCGCTGGCAAGTTGAAACTGTTCTAAGAACACACCCGATGTCCTGAAATGTTCGTCAATGGACGAAATGTGGGTGTCCTGAGGACGCTATACAAGTCCGTACTGTTCGTAGGGAGATTGAAACTGTTCTCAGAACACATCAAGTGTCCGGGAATGTTCATAAATAAACAAATAAACAAAATGGGGGTGTCCTAAGGACGCTACGCCTCTCCATATTGATCGCAGACAAGTTGAAACTGTTCTAAGAACAAACGCCTGTCCGTAACTGTTCGTTCCACTTGTGACGCACTTTTAATCACTCCAGGACCCGAACAGTGTCCGTAGACCACCAACGCGCATGCGCAAAATAGTTTCAATGCATTTGGTGTCCTGCGGACACCCGTTCCCTTCGTGGACATGTTCGCGAAGCTATCATGTGACCGCCCCCATGATCAGCGTATGTTCTGATTGCAAACACTGTTCGTGTCTCCGAACAATTTAAAACTACATTTTCAAGTAATCTATAATATTTTCCAACAAAAACTCACCATAGAACAAGTCCCACGTAGTAATCCTGCGTTTCTACATACTTTTTGTGCCTTTTTCAAACCTTTTTTCTGTTCGATCTGTCCGCGGACAGTGCGCATGTCCGCGAACCGCGCACAAGCACCCCTATAAAAGACTACGCCCTAGAGCTCATTCTCATTGTGTTTCTGGCTATCCTACAGAGCACAGCGAATTTTCCTGATTTGGAGATTTTCAACACCAAGCTGATGGCTTCCGTGGCTCCACTACTGCCACCTGGTGCTGCATCTGCCTCAGCACCACCCCCACCCCCTCCACCACCACCACCTCCCCAAGGGCCTGAAGTGGGGAACAGGAGTGAGGATGCACAGGAGGAAGAAGAGGGTGATGAGAATGAGGTAGTGGAAGTCTTGGGTGTGGCGGTTATTTACCATTTGTGGTAATGGTCCTAAGGCGCGTGCGAACCAAGTCACCTGCAATGGGTACTTAGTCGCCGGAGGCATGGTTCATACAGCTTTGGGACAACTGCCATGAAGCAACACCTAAAATCATTCCACTCGGGGGGCGTTCGCAAAGTTGTCCCCTGCAAGGAGCGTAGCAGGTTGACTTCCTCTACTTCATCCTCTGTTTCCGATCCTGTCACCACAAGGAACACTCCTGTGGGACAGCGTATTCCTCAAGCTGCCTCACAGGCCATACGCAATGCTGATGACCCAAACCTTTCGAGGGTCACAGTTGTGTGTATGTACTGCGACGCAGTACTGTGCAGGGGGGAGAAACTTCGTAGTGCTTTTGAGGCTATCGTTTCAGAGCATGAAAAAGTCTGCTCACTACCCAGGTGAAACCCACTCTGCATCTTCCTCTCTTAGCTCACCCTTTCTTATCCCTGTGGATGGTGTCCCCCCTTACCCTCCTTTCCCCTCCTCTCCTAGTGTGTCTTGTATAAAAAACCAAAATAAATTTAAAACAACAAAAATAATGAAGCAGGACTCCGCGGATATCTAAAATTTGGGGTGCTGCCCTATCATAACCATTGCAGTTTTATATGGGAGGAAGTGGTGGCTCTGAAAAGAACCTTTTGGTGGTGTTTATTTGTGTTTGAAAAATTTGAAATGCTCAACACCTACTATAAAATGGATGCTGTAATTCCAAAAAAGGTCGCAATGCATTTTGTACATTTCTCAAAAAAATCTGATTGCCAGCATAAGTAAGATGGACTCCATCTCTGTGAAAAATGTATGTACTACGAAACATAATATTTTCATTGTGGAATGAGGACATGACAAAATCTCTTAGAAAGGCACAAACAGCCTTATTGACATTGCGCCTTGCTTTCTCCATTTGAGGACCAAATGAAGAAGAATGAAGCCACATTTGTCTCTGCGCAATCCGTGAAAAAATTACTTGAGAATTTGGAAACATGTCCATGACCTTCCCAAGTCCTTCTTTCATTGCAAATTGCAAAGAAATTACAGACACATGTCCTAAACTGTTCCCTCCATAATGAATTACAATTATGTCTGGATGTTGCACTGTCTCCAAAGTAGCACAGAGAGGTAGGAAGTCCAACCACTTCATTCCACGTACTCCATGCCAGTGCACTTCCACATTTGGGAATCCAAGATCTACAGCTACTCCACAGAGTTCTGCATGCACCTTCAACCAATGTATCCACGAGTCTCCCAAAATCCAAACAATCTGTTTTTTGAAACACACAGCCATAGCTATCTGTTCTTCTCTCGGCAAAAATTGTATCTGAGAAACTCTCTCCTGGCACAACACACCCACTAAACTTTCCTGACCAATCCCTTTCTCTGCTCATTCTCATTTGCATGGCTCCCCAACCCAAAAATCCCTGGATGTAACACCCGATGTCCGCGGACTACCGCCATATCTGTGGACATATCGTAACATGGACAGTCCTTCTAACATTTCCTTTTCACTTTCTGTGCCATTCCCTCATTGGATATAGCAAAGAAGTCACATGAACATCCACCAATCACATCCAAGACTAGTACATCTAACTGCATCATCATAGATCACCACTTTAAATGTACTGTTAATCCCTCTGAGTACAAGTGTCATATCATCGAAAAGCACCTTCTACACGAAATACTGTACAAGTCTCCAAGATTTCTACTTGCAGCTGCATGCATATCCATATGCATGAACACAAACTACAGGTATGCATATTTTCTATATAGTACATGTACACTTTTTATAGATTCATATAAACAGATTAACTGACTTTTAGCTTGTATAATCTATAAAATGAATTTACTGTCATTTTTTCCATCTCCTAAAATCAACTGTCACTTCCAAACCTATCTGCTATTTAATTTCTTTTTACACACACATTTTCAAAGCATGTTGAACTAACATATTTAAAGTACAATATGAAGAGTTAACATACTCAAACAAAATTGCATGCACACCGTATGTTCAAAAATCAAACAACAATACTCGTACAAAAATGTAAAAATGTATCTACTTATGTTTATATACTGCGCAAGCAGCCCATGGCATTGAGGTGCTGTTACTTACAAGAGCTTAGTTACAGAAATAGTGGTATTCAGTGGTACATTATGAATTCCACAAGGCATACAAATGATTTTTTGGTTGGTACAGTTAGTCATTACAATACAGTTTATGCATTAAGAACATATGATATGTATTCAACTGGTGCAACGCATCTTCTGTTAATAAGATAGTTTTCATGATTTTGAGGAAGGCGCTGAGGGTCAATGTCAATTAAAAAAATCAATGTCTAAATTAAAAACAATGCTTTATACAAACAAAATTCCTTATTTGTTTCCTTTACAATTGCAGTGAAGACCATTCTCCTGAAAAGAAGCAGCCACATTTGAAGTACAAAGAACAACTAAGAAGAAACCTGCTCATTTAAAAAAAGTAAGTTGAATACCACCATATTATTTGTACTATTATTCAAACACACTGTAATGTTAATTCATGCTATTTCTGTGTCTAAAAATAGAGATTTTGCACCATTCTGTCTACAAATCCCCATTTCTTAAACAGAGATTTACAGGTAGAATGACACACAATTTCTTAGTTTTCAACACACAAATAACCCAACTCAACCCCTAGCATTGTCATATTATAGAACAAACAACTGTTTTAATTGTATACCATTAGATTTACTATTTCTACTTCTCCACACCACCAGCTTACTTTCTACTATCACCTGAACCCCAGTTTAGTAGCACATAAATTCAAGAATAGCCATCCCAACTAGTTGTAGTTGCCCAATGCCCAATTACACACCATTACATACATCTTTATTATCTTACTCACACACTCATGCAAACAGCACACATACATTATGAACACCCCAACCCATACCTTCATTATTTTTTTCAACAGACCCTAAAGAATGCCTACCAAAAATCAAGTCCGTAGAAAGCAACGCAGAAACAGAGCAAATGAAAATAGAAGTGAAACAAAACATCTAATACAGTCATTTAGTGAAACAAAAGAAGTTTCAAGTACACAAACTTTGCCTCCTCTATCAATATGTAAAACAAACCAGAAAACAATTAACAAAAAATCAGCTATCACTACAGATAAAACTACTTCTATAAATCTTGATATAGTGCAAAGCAAGCATACCAAGAAAAGTATTTTAGCCAAAATGTTCCGTCAAAGAGTCCTGCAAAATCTTATAAAAACAGGAGAGAAACCAGATTCAACCCTTAAAACCTATCATAGGAAATTCATCTTAGAAGCGTTGATAGACAGTGCAATTCTTCTCAAAAGAAAGTTTTTTATTTTAGTGTTAAACAAAATGAAACCACCAACAAACCTAATGACTAAATTACAAAAAAGACTTCTCAATAAACGAAATGTCAACAGAAAGAACTTCTTAAGTATCTGCGGGGGTGAATGGAGTCACACTACAAGCACAGAACCATACTTTAATGAAGAAGCATACAAACAAAAGCAAAGAAATACAATTGCCATACACAGCAGTGGTCGAGGTTATGAAAAAGTTAATAATACCATAATGGAACAAGAAGTACTCCTTACAAAAATATGCCCTGAAAAATTAGAATTACCCCTCCATTCAACTGAATCACAACGTCTAGTGTACACATGGCCATGCATATCAATGTGTAACATTCCCCAAAAAAATGTCAAGTCTTTATGCCAATTCCTCAATCAATATGTGAAAAGCAAAGACAAAATAAAAATTAAACTACTGCAAAATATGGATACCTGTCCAGTGCGCAAGTACACAGGACTACAAGGACATTCATTGGCCTGAATTACAGGACCTACTTGCAAAACCACCTTCCATGATATCAAAAGGATATCAACACATCATTCAACTATAAGAAATCTAGTTTATAAACTGTACTATGCTAAAAGTCCTGCTTTAGCACTAGCCAATTTAAATAACATTCTTCTACATGGTACAGCAAAAGACCTACTTGAAGAAATCGACCATATCCAGAAAAAATATTTTGAAAGTGAAAGCCACTTACAGAATGAAATATCTATAAACCAAATTAGCAACAATTCTACACATGGCAACCTTTCACTACACACATACAAAAAAGAAATACTAAAATTTAAAAGTACATCAGCTGAAGTACCAAATCATGTGTGTGTATGTTGCTGCAGAACTTTTTTATAAAAGTAACACAACAACTGTAGACCTATCATACAAAATAGAAGGCAATGAAGATTCTAAATGGTTTGAATTAGCTCTCTACCTTCTAGCAGAAAACAAATACGAAATAACTGACCCCTTACTACTTTGCAGTTACTGCACTACAAAACTTGACAACAACCAAACTCCTTCATGTGCTATCACTAATAATTTGGAATTATATCCACTACCAAAACCCCTACAACAACTTAATTTATATGAGAGCATCATAATTCAAACAGTGCACCCATTTCAAGCAATAATATGCCTTCAACCAAAAACGGCAAAATTACCTCCCTCTGAATTAGTGAAAGGTATTCGTGGAAAAGTAGTGTATTTACCATTAGAACTAAAAGAAAATGTGCATACCCTAGGAGTGCAATGTCCAATGCAGCAATCTTTAATTATCTTAGTAAATGGAGTACCTACAAAAGACAAAAAAAATTGGCAACAGCTGGTATATTTACATAAAGTTAGAGAAGCCTTGCAATATCGTAAAGAGAATAATGAATATTACAAAGAAATTAATATTGAAGAAAACTTGAAGGATACAACTGAAATAATTCAAGAGACACATGAAGCTGGTCAATTTGAGCTCCTAGATCCTGCTAAAATATCAAATACTTTAGACCATTATACAATTCATCCATTGCACTCTAATGACACCATAGAAGATGCACTGGAAACGTACCAAATGTGTCAAACAAAAGGATCACCAATCAGCATACTCTTTCCTACTGGAGATGAAGATGAGGTTTTACAATCAAATATTACAAATCTATTAGCGAATATGCGTGGTACTAAAGAGTACTGGTTTTGACGTCATGGAGATGTACCTTGTATGATCAGAAACCTTGGCCACCCACTTGGTTTGTCACATTAAGTTGTGCAGAATATGCATGGGAAGATTTACATGATTTCCTACGCTTATCAATCAAAATCAAAAACAAAACAAACATAGATATACTAACACTTGGAGAACTTTGTTCTCTGGATCCTGTTAATGTTTCAAGATATTTTCACCATCGCTTTATTGCTATGCTACATTTTATTTGTAATAAAACTGTTCCTCCCCTTGGAGAAGTGCAACACTTCATTTGGAGAAAAGAATACCAAGCCAGAGGAGCACCACATATCCACATGCTTTTATGGATTAAAGATGCTCCTAAATTTGGTCAAGACAGTGATGCCACAGTTTTACAGTTTATTGAAAAATATGTCACTTCTGAAATTCCATCAGAATCCACAAATAGTGATCTTCATGCACAAATTTTACAATTTCAAAGACACAAATGTGGCAAATATTGTTGTCGCAAATACAAAAACAAAGGGAAATACTACACCAAATGCCAATTTGGTTTCCCTAGACCAGTTACAAATACAGGTGAAGTGAACAAGCTCATGTCTTCAGTTAGACATAGGGCCTCATTACATGGTAGGCGATGAACCATGGCGCTATTAGCGCCATGGTTCATGCCGGTAAAATACCGGCACCGCCTTAGTGGAAAGGGGAATTACCACCCTATTCCAAGGTTGGCGGGGCAGTAATTCCCCCTTCCACCATTGCCCTTCACCATTCCCATTTTTGCCCCATAGGGCATAATGGGAATGGGGAAGGTGCTAATTACGGTACCTCAAATTTGCGGTGCGTAATTAGCACCGAGGTCCCTTTGCGGGTTGGTTTTTAACGCCTGCAAAAAGCAAAGGGTCCTCGTAATAAGGCGGTAAGGGTTAACGGTCACCGGTACCATTACCGGTGACCGTTAACCTTTACCGCCTTCCGTGTAATGAGGCCCATAGTGTTAAAGGTAAGTCACCTAAAAATACATATTACATAAAAAGAAAAGAAGAAGAAAAATACATCAATGATTACAATGCAATCATTGCTCACTTATGGAATGCAAACATAGATATGCAATACATTGCAGACAATTCTACTGCAGTTGCACGATATGTCACAGCATACTAAACCAAAGCAAAAAATACAGAGCTCCAAGACATCTGGAATGACCTGTCATCAGATAAAACAGTGTCTCAGAAATGATACAGCTTGGGCATAAAAATGCTCTCCCATAGAGAATGTGGATCCTATGAAGCAGCTGATCGTTTAACTGGTACTGCATTGTATGGTAAATCTGAAAATATAGTATGGCTAAGTCTTGGTCCAGCTAAATCTAGAAAAAGAGTTTTAAAATCATACGAAGATATAGAAACAATAGCCAAACATGATCCCAACAGCCAAGACATTTTAAAAAACAATTTATTGGACACATACTACCCAAACAGAAGTAATACTTTGGAAACCATGTGTCTATACCACATAGCCCAAAACTACACATACAAAAATAATATAAAACCTGATGGAAAAAAAGGTAAATACAGAGTGACAAACTGTGAAGGCAGCTTAGTAAAATTCACCAAACCAAATTTAATTGATCATATCAAATTGTCATTAAAGACTCCTCAACATAAATACGTATATTACATGTCCCTGCTACAACTCTTTAAACCATGGAGAAAAGAAGAAGAAATACTAGATAACTATGACTCATATGAAGACGCTTTCAAAGCAAATGAAAGCACTATATCTGATGTAAACTTTATACAGTACAAAACAATGTTGCACAATGAACAGCAACACGAAGAAGAACTCCAGGCCCAACTAGATAAGGACACTCCTGACAGTAGTCAACCTTCTGTAACAGGAAGCCAAGAACCACTGCGAGAACCACTAATAAGAAATTAGGCAGAATTAACTATGATAGAAGTAGAAAACACCATGTGTCAGTATGAAGATAAAGAAGACTTAACTATACTACAATCAAAACTAAACAATGAGCAACGTAGCATTTTTCAAGAAGTAACAAAAGAAATTGCACATGGTGTACAACATGAAAACAAAGAATGCACCTGCTAAAATTACAAACCTATACTACTGTACGTCAGCGGTGAAGCTGGTTCTGGCAAAACATTCCTAATCAAAATCATCAGTAAGTTCCTTCAACAATTGACAAACAACAAACTGTCAGCTGTTGCCACTGCCCCCACAGGTTTAGCTGCCTACAACATAGGTGGTGTCACCTATTACTACTCCTGCCAGGAGAACACCAAAACAAATTAGACTATTACAAATTTTCTACAGAAGCTGCAATGGAACTACACAGAGTATTAAAACAAATGAAAATGCTACTAATAGATGAAGTGAGCATGGTGTCCAACCTAATGTTGGCTTTGATTCACCTCAGATTACAAGAAGTACTCAAAACAAACTATGAAGAGCTCTTTGCAGGAAAACACATTATTGTTTTCGGAGATCCTCTTCAATTGACACCAGTAAAAGGTGAGCCTATTTTTTAAACATTAGGACACAAACTGTGCCGTAAAACTGTTGGCAGCATTGGAAATGTCAACCTTTGGCAACATTTCCAATACAGAGAATTAACAGAAAACATGCGGCAATCTGCAGATCTCACTTATGCCAACATCTTAAAAAGCATAATAGTTGGTATACTTTCTAAAGAAGCAGAAGCAATATTGAAAACCCGGCACATTCATGCACTTTATGGCGATAATGCATGTGCTACAGATGTTATGGAACAATTAGCCCATAAAAATGTCAATTGTATGGCCTTAATGCCAACTCTTGCAATCTGTTTCAAATTCAATGAAATAATGTTAAGTAAAGAAATGCAACCAACAATGGAAATTAGCGCCACAGACAAACTAGATGTACATGGTATGACAATACCCATGTGTGAGCAAGCCACAACAAGACTAAATAGTTTAGAAAATACAATCTCAAACACAGCAGCCTTGGAAGAGATATTAAAATTATCCTTAAATTGCAGAGTAATGCTTAAACGTAACCTTGACATGGACCAAGGACTAGTTAATGGAGCACTGGGTACAGTGGTTGGCTTTCAAACATACCCACGTGACAACAAAATTCAGTTTGTCAATATTCTCTTTGACAAACTTTCAGAAGTAAAAAGGATAGGATGCACAACAGCTCAATTCCTTCTCTTCAAAGACATGTATGTACGAAGAGAACAATTTTCTCTAACTCTTGCATACGCAGTCACCATTCATAAATCTCAAGGTCTTCCCTAGACAAAGCAATGATAGACATTGGTAACACAGTCTTTAAAGAAGGCATGAGCTACGTAGCACTATCACACTTACGTACACTTGACAGTCTATTTCTAATCAACTTTGATGCAAGTAAAGTAAACACTGATATTCCTTGCATTTTAGAATACAATAGACTTCGCTCACTATACACCCCCCATCTAAACACATATTCTGTACCACAAAAAGTAAAACGTTGTAAAAGAAAACTAAATCACACAGAAATGCAACAGGATGTCACTGCAAATCCTCCAAAGAGAGTAAAAGAAACTAAAACTTCATCAAGTACCACAAACATAAAATAACCCATTAGGGAAAGTAAACCAGGTACTTTGTCAAAGAAGGAAGACAAACTAAAAAAAATCAATCAGATACAGAACTACCTGGTCCATTTAAACTCTCAAATATAGTTGGAGTAAGTTGCTATGCAAATGTAGCAATGAATATTTTATTTCAATTGCCACCAATAGTTGACAACAATTACTTACACAGTACAGACCAATTGTGTTTGCAAATGTTAGTACCTCACAGAAATGCAACAAACAATCCTGATAACACGTATAGTGTTTATGGAATAAGACAACAATTGGACTACTGTGCTGGAATGGTGAAATTCACTATAAACTCACAGGAAGATCCACACGAATTTCTAATGTACTTACTACAAGTACTGGAAAATAAAAACATACCTACAAATGAAATCTTCCAGATTCCATACATGTGGAAACATACACGCACTCTCTGCAACAATGTGACACAAGAGCAAATCCCCAATGAACGCTTCGCATATATATCAATACCTAATTGTGAATCCATTCCATTTCAGCATCTTGTGCAAAATGCGACCATGGTAGATTATGTACTACCCGCAATTCGGATAATCACTCCACCTTACTAAAACAAACACATAGTAAATACGTAATACTAATTCTTCTACGTTACAATGCAGATGGTACCAAAAACAACTGCAAGCTGACTGGATTCACACATGGGCAAGTATCACTTGGTAAGAAAACCTTCACAACAATAGGTATAATCTACCACGCAGGAGCCACAACCAATTCAGGTCACTACACCGCATATATAAAAAAGAAATGTGGATGGATTGACTGTAATGATAGTACCATTACTCAAAAGCAGAGATTACCAGCAAATCTTTCAAATGCTTATTTAATGTTCTTAAAACCAAAATGTATTAACTAAACTGTAGTTAAACTTTAAGTAAACTTGTAGTAAAAAAAATAAAAACTGTTAGAATATTCCAAAAGGTATCTAACTGCCCAAAGATTCTACAACAACTAATCAGATAAATGAATACCACTAAATTAGAGCAAAACACAGATAGTTAGAATACACCAACTGGTATCTAACTGCTCCAAAATTTTACAATATCCAAACAAATAAATGATATGTTACTGCTCCAAAAAAACTGCAACAAGCCAATGTATACAACATTAGCCAGAAACAACAAGTGAACACTGAAAACAAACAAACACAATTTTTTTAATCCAACATGGATTTTTTTTTTCTCCCACAGACCCAATGATTTTAGCAACAAACACAGAAACTGAGCAAATTGCACAGTACTCTGGTTTGTAATCTATTAAATATGAGGGTCAAAAATGTTGATTGTTCAATGTAATAAGTCGTTACAAAATACCAATACTAACATGATCTTTTCTTTTATCACAGAAATGAACAAGAAATACTTGTACTCCAGTTACTAAACCAAACAGTAAGTATATTATAATAAGTACAACCATCGCAGCATATCACACCCATAGAGGCTTATAACTTTGTTCCTTATAAATTTGTTTTTGGATCCCAAAGTTATAATCCACTATGAGTGTGATATGCTGCGGTGGGTGTGGCCAGGGCATAGAGTCTTGGGTGCATGGCCAATATATATATCTTTTTTTTAGAGGTTGCATGGGAGACCAGAGAGGTCGCAAGGGAGACCTCAGAGGTCGCAGTTGCGACCTCTGGTGACCCCTAAATGACGTCCCTGAGCACAACCCAACTAACAAACCCTCTACATGAACCCCAGATCCCTAATCTACCTTTACGAGTGCACAATGAACTACTATTATTCACACAGCGGGGTTTTGCTGCTTCCCCTTCACGGGAAACATGCTTCATGGAAATGAGTCTCCCACCACCCATGACTGAGACTCTCATAGCATCCTCAAATGGTGCACAGAGCACAAGCACCACAGGACTGTATGGCAATCACCACTCCCCTCCACCCCTCAAGCCAAAGCACCAATAAGTAACAGACGAGAGGGTGGCAGCGTGCAGACCAAAGTAAGCAAGGAGACCATGAGAGTGGTACATAGGCAGTGCTAAGCCTGCATGCAATAGGATCACATCAGTCTGGCAAGAAACATCCTATAGAAATCAACACTAAAACCATCCACTGCCTGGGCCTATGGTTTGCTATACAACCAACCCAAACACGCATAGGTCAGTAAGCAATTCCTGTAAATATAACAATGCTGTCCCATTAACACATGGAATTAAGAAGGCCCCCAAAGACTGTGGCAGCTGCAAGCATTTAAGACTTGGTAGCTTTGTTTCATTTGTATGAAACAAAGCTACTAAGTTTGCAATCTAAGCCCGACGTTTGCTAAAAACTATATTCCTGTGCGCGAAAACATGCCAGAAAACACACAACATTATATTATTATTATTATTATTATTATTTGCACTTATAGTGTGTCGGCAGCCCTCAGGCATCAGTGTGCAAAAATGGAGAATAAATAGCAGAATCAGACAAGTGAGGGCGCACAATGGGGATCAACCAAAAACTATGGTTTTGACACCCTTCTGAAAATGTCATATTAGTTTCAGCACGGAGATACAACGGAAGCTTAATCCACAAGGGGGCGACCTGGGCAATGAAGGACCTATCTAGTCCTCTAACTATTTTGCTCTGTGGTGCTGAGATGCAAATTCCAGCACTAGATCTTATCGCGTTGGTTGGTGTGCAGATTTTAACAATTTCTTTAAGGTAGCTAGGGGCTTGTCAGTTAATGCATTTATGCACCAGTGTCAGCGTCTCAAACTGCATACAAGCCTCGACAGGGAGCCAAGATGGGGTTCTCCTGTGGTCGGAGATGGGTTCGTGTCTCAGTATATTCTTGATGATACGGACCACATCATTTTGGAGGACTTGGAGTCTTCTAAGACTGTTTTTACTAGACCCCAACATCAAAACGTTAGAGTAGTCCAACCGAGGCATCACAAGAGCCCATTCCAAAATGGCACAACTAGCCTTGGCAACCACAGTGTATAATGTGCTTTGTTGACAATGCTCTCGGTATTGGAATTAGTGTTCAAGGAAGATTCAAAGACAACTCCAAGTGTCTCGACTCAATCCATAGTCAATATGACGTGGCCTTCCACACAGAACTCTGAGGGGCCGATTCATGGAACAAACGTGCGCCGAAAATCTTGGCGCAAGCAGGCGCAAGCGCAAAAAAAAGGCGCACTCGCATGCGTGCGATTCATGGAAGTCCCTGCGCGTGTTTACCTCGGGATGTGCGCCAAACCCGTGCATGGCGCACAAGTCAATGCAACATCCCGAAAGGCGTGTGCGACGCGCACAGTGAAAGCGCACAACCTCGGCGCATACACCAGAAAGTGGGCGGAACACGGGGCGTAACGCGCGGAATGGGGAACAACGCGCGAAAATAAGGGCGTAACTGGGGATGTACTGCAGGGAAGCAGACGGAACGCCCACACGCACTCGAACCACACGTATTCATGGAATCGAATAGGGCAAAGCCACGCACAGCCGAAGACACGCACAAGCCGAAACACGTCTGCCACACGAAGGCAGGCGGTAGCATCCCTGCGCATTACAAAAGTGGCAACATACAGCAATTGGGCCTGTGCGAGAGGGGCACGTGTATTTCGGGGGTGTGCGGGAAGTTACACACGCGATTGAGCAGGGTACGTGTATTTCGGGGGTGCGCGGGAAGTTACACACGCGATTGAGTGGGGTACGTGTATTTCGGGGGTGCGCGGGAAGTTACACACGCGATTGAGCGGGGTACGTGTATTTCGGGGGTGCGCGGGAAGTTACACACGCGATTGAGCAGGGTACATGTATTCCGGGGGTGCACGGGAAGTTACACACGCGATTGAGCGGGGTACGTGTATTTCAGGGTTGCGCGGGAAGTTACACACGCGATTGAGCGGGGTACGTGTATTTCGGGGGTGCGTGGGAAGTTACACACGCGATTGAGCGGGGTACGTGTATTTTTCGGGGGTACGCGGGAAGTTACACACGCGATTGAGCGGGCTACGTGTATTTCAGGGGTGCGCGGGATGTTCCACACGCGATTCCATCAGGGTACGTGTATTACAGGGGTGCGCAGGAAGTTCCACACGCGATCTCATCAGGGTACGTGTATTTCAGGGTGCGGGGGAAGTATCACACGCAACACCAGCAGGGTACTTGTATTCCAGGGGTGCATGGGAAGTTCCACACGCGATTCCATCAGAGTACGTGTATTACAGGGGTGCGCGGGAAGTTCCACACGTGATCTCATCAGGGTACGTGTATTACAGGGGTGCGCGGGGAGAGTGTGGGTCCTCCCAGGTGTTCCCTCTACACCCTCCACGGCCCCTGCAGGTGGCTCACACCACAGGGGCCTACCCTGCACATGTCCTGCAGGCACCCCATCCACCCTGGCCATGCCCCCCCAGCCAACCCACATGTCAACTTGCACTACTGCCCACCAACGCATGTCCCCCTGCACCCCCAGCCACCAGGGGCACCCTCCAACAGGCCCCCACCCATGTCTCCCACCACCCCCACCCCCCAGCAGTGCAGGGTCACCCGCCACCAGGCCCCCACCCATGTCCAACTCATGTTCACCACCCTCCCCACCCCCCAGCACTGTGGGGCACCTGCCAGCAGGCCCCCACCCATGTCTCCCACCACCCCCACCCCCCAGCCACCAGGGGCAGCCTCCACCAGGCCCCCACTCATGTCTCCCACCACCCCCACCCCCCAGCCGTGCAGGGTCACCCTCCATCAGGCCCCCACCCATGTCTCCCACCTCCCCCACCCCCCAGCACTGTGGGGCACCTGCCAGCAGGCCCCCACCCATGTCTCCCACCACCCCCACCCTCCAGCAGTGCAGGGTCACCCGCCACCAGGCCCCCACCCGTGTCTCCCAGCCCCCACCCCCCAGCACTGTGGGGCACCTGACTGCGACACTTGGCAGAGGTGCACACATGCATGCAAGTGTGGTGGTGTGTGTACATGTGTGGTGCACTTCCTGTGTTGCATGTGATGTCTGGCTCACCTTTGCCTGCTCATGCTGTTGTATGTGTATGGATGGTGCTGGCAGTTGCGATATGGCTGTGGTATGGCTCATGTGTGCGAGTTGAAATGACATGTGTGTTGGGTATTGTGATGGCATGTCTGAGGTTTGACAATGCCACTCATGTACAACTGTCATGTGTGTATGTGTCCATTGTACAGTGCCCTGATGCCTGTGTTTTATTTCTCCCTGTCTGCAGCGTCAACTGATGAAGAGGGCAGAGAAGGTGCTGTGGAGCACAGCGGCGGGGATCCCACCGCCAGCCGGAGACGCAAGGCCCGGCTCCCCTCCCATGTTGTGATCTCGTCGGGGAGTGAGGAGTCCGGTGCCGCATCCCAGGCCGCAGCTGCCGGGGGGAGGTCCAAGAGGCAGAGGTTGGAGTTGGACTCCTCGGCAGCAGAAGGGGCAGCTGGGACCCCACAGGGCCCAACATGGGAAGATGGCACAGAGTCATCCAGGTTGGTGGGGGATTTGGTGGAGGAGGAGGCCGTGCAAGCAACAGAGACGGGGTCTGGAGGGTCTGGAGGTGGGGATCCCACTGGTGCTAGTGGTGCAGTGCAGGACCAGGGACAGGAGGCAGCACAGGCCGCCGCGGAGGTGCCTGTGTGCAATCCTGTCCCTGATCCTGTCCCTGCATCATCTTGTACCAGCAGGGATGCCTACGTCCAGACCCGTTTTCAGGCAGGAGATGAGCTCACGACAACTGGCCTTCCTCTGCCTGCGGACGTGGCTATCCGGGTCCGGGTTGAGCCTGTTCTAACTGGTGTGGCGTTGCGTCAACAGGCCATGTGAGGTGACCTGCAGTCTTTTCATGGGGAGACTGCACATCATCTCGAATGGCTCGTTGACCGCGTCAGCCTGCTGGGACAGGTCACCCAGGCCGAATTCCTCCGTATGATGGGGCTTGCTACGACCTCCTCCTCAATTGAACCCCCTACGCGCCAGTCGTCCTCCGTGCCATCTTCCCACCCATCAGTCACCTGGGTGCCCTTTGGAGCTGCCTCTGACGGTGCGGCCAGGCTGGTGGAGGAGGCATCCCTGCCACAGTCAGGAGTCGGATGTCCAGCAGGGGTGGCCACATCAACGACTGCACCCCAGCCAGCGGAGGATGTGCAGGCAGCAGGAGGCAGTGCACGGGCAGAGGCACAGCAGCAGCAGTAACATGGTGGGAGCCATGAAGTCTCGGGGCCTTCAACATCGGAGGGGCAGGCATCGGCCGGAGGGCAGGAGGACCCAGGACAGAGAGTGTCTTCCGTGTGGCAGCGGTTGGGCCACGCCATAGATGCGGAGCGGCAGCGGGCAGAAGAGGCACGGCTCACAATGGTCAGGGCGGAGAACTCCATGTGGAGGGCCCTGAGGCGGGCCGAGTGCCTCGAGGCAATCCGCAGTGGTTTGGAGGTGGAAACGTTGACGGCCCTGCGGACCCTCGGGGCCATGGAGGAGGACCGCCTCCGGGACATTGAGCAGGAGTTCGATGATGCCCTGGCCCGGGACATCCACAAGTGAGCCGTCAAACTAGCCCGCTGCCCTTGTACATAGTTATGTAGGTAGTGTTATGTTTCATTTTTTTTTGGGATTTATTTTGGACCTTTCGGACATTGGCCACATTTTTGTATATAGTTTATTTTATTAGTTAGTGTAGTTAGATAGGTTGTCTTTCTTTTGTTGGGATAATGGACCCTGGCTTGTTTGTATGTACATAGTTCACTGTTGGATTGTATTTTTCTTTCACATTTTAACCAAGGAGCAATGGCTTTCTTTTTTATTTCCCATTGGATTTTGTTTTGTGGACAGTGACTTTGGACACCATTACTTTGGATTTTGATTTTTGGTTTTGCTTTTTTTCACGGACATGCTTCTTTTCATTTTTGTACATTCACATTTATGTTTCTTTATTTTTGAATCTATTTATGTTTCCTTTAATACATATTTTTTATCACTTCAATGTGTAGCATCATCTCATTGGTTTCATGCATATCATGATATGGGTTTTGAGATTCACTGACACCCATTGGGTGTATGTGAGGGAAATGTGTTTGTTTCGGAACTTACAATTGGTGTTCTGTCATGTAATTGCCAATTATGAGTGGGTGGATGCAATACTCGGGTGGGTGTTTTGCATTTGGAGGCTGACCATAGGGACCAGGGATCTAGATTGTGATGACATGTTGGCTGGGGAACATGAGTTGGACATGGGTGGGGGCCTGCTGGCAGGTGCCCCACAGTGCTGGGGGGTGGGGGTGGTGGGGAACATGAGTTGGACATGGGTGGGGGCCTGCTGGCAGGTGCCCCACAGTGCTGGGGGGTGGGGGTGGTGGGGAACATGAGTTGGACATGGGTGGTGGCCTGCTGGCAGGTGCCCCACAGTGCTGGGGGTGGGGGTGCAGGGGTACATGAGTTGGACATGAGTGGGGGCTTGCTGGCAGGTGCCCCACAGGGCTGGGGGGTGGGGGGTTGGGAGGCATGGGTGGGGGCCTGGTGGTGGGTGCCCCTGCACTGCTGGGGGGTGGGGGTGGTGGGAGACATGGGTGGGAGCCTGCTGGCAGGTGCCCCACAGTGCTGGGGGGTGGGGGGTGGGGAACATGAGTTGGACATGGGTGGGGGCCTGGTGGAGGGTGCCCCTGCACTGCTGGGGGGTGGGGGGGTGGGGAACATGAGTTGGATATGGGTGGGGGCCTGCTGGCAGGTGCCCCACAGTGTTGGGGGGTGGGAGACATGGGTGGGGGCCTGGTGGAGTGTGCCCCTGCACTGCTAGGGGGTGGGGAACATGAGTTGGACATGGGTGGGGGCCTGCTGGCAGGTGCCCCACAGTGCTGGGGGGTGGGGGTGGTGGGGAACATGAGTTGGACATGGGTGGGGGCCTGCTGGCAGGTCCCCCACAGTGCTGGGGGGTGGGGGTGGTGGGGAACATGAGTTAGACATGGGTGGGGGCCTGCTGGCAGGTGCCCCGCACTGCTGGGGGGTGGGAGGGGGTGGGGAACATGAGTTGGACATGGGTGGGGGCCTGCTGGCGGGTGCCCCTGGTGGCTGGGGGGTGGGTTGGTGGGAGACATGGGTGGGGGCCTGGTGGAGGGTGCCCCTGCACTGCTGGGGGAATGGGGGGGTGGGGAACATGAGTTGGACATGGGTGGGGGCCTGCTGGGAGGTGCCCCGCACTGCTGGGGGGTGTGGGGGTGGGGAACATGAGTTGGACATGGGTGGGGGCCTGCTGGCAGGTGCCCCACAGTGCTGGGGGGTGGGGGGGTGGGGAACATGAGTTGGACATGGGTGGGGGCCTGCTGGCAGGTGCCCCACAGTGCTGGGGAGTGGGGGGGTGGGGAACATGAGTTGGACATGGGTGGGGGCCTGGTGGAGGGTGCCCCACAGTGCTGGGGGGTGGGGGTGGTGGGGAACATGAGTTGGACATGGGTGGGGGCCTGCTGGCAGGTGCCCCACAGTGCTGCGTGGTGGAGGTGTTGGGGAACATGAGTTGGACATGGGTGGGGGCCTGCTGGCAGGTGCCCCACAGTGCTGGGTGGTGGAGGTGTTGGGGAACATGAGTTGGACATGGGTGGGGGCCTGCTGGCAGGTGCCCTGCACTGCTGGGGGATGGGGGGGTGGGGAACATGAGTTGGACATGGGTGGGGGCCTGCTGGCAGGTGCCCCACAGTGCTGGGGTTGGGGGGGTGGGAGACATGGGTGGGGGCCTGTTGGCAGGTGCCTCACAGTGCTGGGTTTTGTGGGGGTGGTGGGAGACATGGGTGGGGGCCTGCTGGCAGGAGCCCCGCACTGCTGGGGGGTGGGGGGGTGGGGAACATGAGTTGGACATGGGTGGGGGCCTGCTGGCAGGTGCCCCTGGTGGCTGGGGGTGGGGGTGGTGGGAGACATGGGTGGGGGCCTGGTGGAGGGTGCCCCTGAACTGCTGGGGGTGGGGGGGTGGGGAACATGAGTTGGACATGGGTGGGGGCCTGCTGGCAGGTGCCCCACAGTGCTGGGGAGTGGGGGGGTGCGAGACATGGGTGGGGGCCTGCTGGCAGGTGCCCCACAGTGCTGGGGGGTTGGGGGGGGTGGGGAACATGAGCTGGCAGGTGTCCCACAGTGCTGGGGGATGGGGAGGGTGGGAGACATGGGTGGGGGCCTGCTGGCAGGTGCCCCACAGTGCTGGGGGGTGGGGGTGGTGGGGAACATGAGTTGGACATGGGTGGGGGCCTGCTGGCAGGTGCCCCACAGTGCCGGGGTGTGGGGGTGGTGGGGAACATGAGTTGGACATGGGTGGGGGCCTGCTGGCAGGTGCCCCACAGTGCTGGGGGTGAGGGTGGTGGGGAACATGAGTTGGACATGGGTGGGGGCCTGCTGGCAGGTGCCCCGCACTGCTGGGGGGTGGGTGGGTTGGGAACATGAGTTGGACATGGGTGGGGGCCTGCTGGCGGGTGCCCCTGGTGGCTGGGGGGTGGGGGTGGTTGGAGACATGGGTGGGGGCCTGCTGGCAGGTGCCCCGCACTGCTGGGGGGCGGAGGGGGTGGGGAACATGAGTTGGACATGGGTGGGGGCCTGCTGGCGGGTGCCCCACAGTGCTGGGGGGTGGGGGGGTGGGAGACATGGGTGGGGGCCTGGTGGAGGGTGCCCCTGGTGGCTGGGGGTGCAGGGGGACATGCGTTGGTGGGCAGTAGTGCAAGTTGACATGTGGGTTGGCTGGGGGGCATGGCCATGGTGGATGGGGTGCCTGCAGGACATGTGCAGGGTAGCCCCCTGTGGTGTGAGCCACCTGCAGGGGCCGTGGAGGGTGTAGAGGGAACACCTGGGAGGACCCACACGTGCAATTCACGTGTGGTGTTCCCCGCGCACCCCTGTAATACATGTACCCTGATGGAATCGCGTGTGGAACTTCCCGCGCACCCCTGGAATACACGTACCCTGATGATGTTGCGTGTGATACTTCCCCCGCACCCCGAAGTACACGTACCCTGATGAGATCGCGTATGGAACTTCCCGCGCACACCTGTAATACACGTACCCTGATGGAATCGCGTGTGGACCTTCCCCCGCACCCCGAAATACACGTACCCTGCTGAAATCGCGTGTGGAACTTCCCGCGCTCCCCTGAAATACGCGTACCCTGCTGAAATCACGTGTGGAACTTCCCGCGCACCCCTGAAATACACATACCCTGCTGGAATCGCATGTGGAACTTCCCGCACACCCCTGAAATACGCGTACCCTGCTCGCACGGGGCCAATCGTGTGTGGAACTTCCCGCGCACCCCTGAAATACACGTACCCTGCTGAAATCGCATGTGGAACTTCCCGCGCACCCCTGAAATACACGTACCCTGCTCGCACGGGGCCAATCGCGTGTGGAACTTCCTGCGCACCCCTGAAATACACGTACCCTGCTGAAATCGCGTGTGGAACTTCCCGCGCACCCCTGAAATACACATACCCTGCGGCAATCGTGTGTGGAACTTCCCGCGCACCCCTGAAATACGCGTACCCTGCTCGCACGGGGCCAACCGCGTGAGGTACTTCCCGCGCACCCCAGTGATACACGTAGCCCGCTTGCCGTGCTGGTACAGGGTTAGCGCAGCCCTTTGCGCTGGATTGGGGATTTTGATGGCTTTTCCCTGCGCGAGAGGCGTTCTTGGGGGCGTAACTGGCGCTGCTGCAGGGTCGCTGCGCCACTGTGCGCCATGGCTGGTTTTGGTGGCTGGAATCCATGAATACGCTGTGCGTGGAAATGGATTTTAGCGCACGCGGCTGGCGCAGGGATTCGCACGCGCACACTGTGCGCCAGCCGCATGCGCCACTTGTGCGCTGCATTCTATGAATTACCCCCTGAATATTGCAAATCCAATTTGGTTCTTGCCTGGGGTGAGCCAAAGATCATCATTTCAGTCATTTTAGCATTAAGGCACATGCCGTATAGAGTCATCCATTGTTGAATGGCAGTATAAACTTTATTCATAGTCTCAGAGTGCTCTGTATACCTGCCGCTCAGTTCGAACACGAGCTGGGTGTCATCTGCGTAGTTGGTAAAATGGACACCCAGCTCGGCCAACAGATCACACAGTGAGCGGCAATTAACATTAACGAGGCACGGAGACATGCACGCGCCCTGTGGGACACCACATTTCAGAAGTTCCTCTGAAGATTGTGCATTAGCCCAGACAATCCGAGAGCCCATCAAATAAATGTAATCCATGCCAGAGCATTACACGATATACTGCAGCTTGTCATGGTCGACAAGATCGAAGGCGGCTGATGAATCCAATAATATCAGCATCCCCACCTGACCTTGATCCATGACCTGAAGCATCTCCGAATTTTGGAGCAAAAGGATGGGAGTCGACTTCATCATGGATCTGGGGAGGATATGAGATCAAAACAACCAAGAAAAATAGTCACACAGGCAAACAATTATTTAGAAAAATTAGCAAATAGATTTGACTCAGATATGTGAACAAAGGGGATAAGCTCAGTCAGGGCAGAATTGTATATTCATATTTTATTATTGAAGTACACATAATATTATAAAAGTAGACACATAATCATAAAAATAATACAAAAGTCAACAATCTAAAAGCATGTAAATTTGATACCGTATGAGATGAAAATGTCCAATCTATATAAGGAGAAATCAGTGTTAAATAGCATTTATAACAGTTTAGCCCAAATGCATGTAGGCCCTGTTGCAATCAGGGATGGTGGCCGTATTTCTCTCGAAAAGTAGATTTCATACTGCCTCAATGGACATGCATAATGACAGAAAGATATGCAAAGTATCGTAAAATGCTATACCAGTGCATAGAAGCACACAAAGGAGAGTGATAGATGTCACAGTGCATGAAAGCACACAGAGAAGAGTGCTAAGTGTCTTCATATCCAGCAGGGCATTGTCAGTATCGTAATTTTTACAAAAGCCCAAATGTCTGAAATGAAGAGCTCCAGATCCTTTCAGGAACTCCTCAAGTTGTAACATAGCCACTTCATCCTGAATCCTAAGAAAGAACGGAAAAAAGTAATAGGCCTAAATTTCAAATAGTTAGTAGGATCAAGGCCGGATTTCTTCAGAAGGTGAGTAACAGAAATCTTCTTCAGTGCCTCAGGGACACAGCCATCTCGAAAGCTGGCATCAGTGAGCCGGATGAGAAAGGGGAGGAACAGGGATTTATTATTTAAGATAACTCTAGACAGCAGCAGCTCTCCTGAGCAAGTTGTAGGCCTCATGTTAGTCATGATGCTACCCAAGGAGTCCTCAGTTACACTCCTAAATACAATCCCTTGAAGTAGGGTTGATCAGGGGTGTCAACAGGTGTAGTGGAGTTCATACATTCCATCCCAACCGTGTTGGTTCAGATCTTAGCTTAAGCTGCCTGTATTTTAGCTGCAAGGGCAGCTTGGATGTTTTCACAGTCAGTGTTAGTGTGGGTAATTTTCAGTGACATAGTTGGAGGCTTCTCCAGGTCCCTCTGAATCTGAAATAATTTCATGGAATAATTCTCAGCTGGGGCAAATTGGTTGTCCAAATAGTTTTTTTTTAGCAATGAGCACCTCAGATCTATACTTTCTCTCAGTGATTTTCCATTTTTCTCTATTAGCTGGTGATTTGTCTTTTGTCAAGACCCTTTCTGCTTTCCTTGTTTTCTTCTTTAAGACACGCAGAGCCTCGCTGTACCATTTTTGGTCAGTTCTCCTCTCTCTTACACAGAGGTGGAAGTGGGCGGGAGCGGTCGGGAGCGGTGCTCCTTTACTTTTTATTTTTAAGTTTCACTGTTCTGTGATGATTTAGTTTTAAAATAAAAGTGTAGGAAGAAGTTGAAGCTTGCACTTCAGCGCACTGCACATCCCCTTAAATAGCTGGTTTGTTTATTTGGGGTTTGGATTGCGTGTGGGAGGGTTTGTGGCGATGGGGTTTGTGGAGAGCGGGGGGGCCAGAAGGGAACATAGTTCCACTACTTTTTTTCGTACACTTCGACCACTGCTCTTACACTTTCAGTAGAGATCGGTGCAACAAGATCCAGCATGTCCAGAAAGCACCTGTCGAACTCTGCCACCAAAAAACTGGGGGAGTCTAGGACAGATGTGGATAATATGCATTACAGCTACATTAGCACCTAGAATTCTCAACAAAGGCCATGATAGGCACACACTACACCACAAGCAGCAACAAATAACAGGCATCACATCACACTTAACAGTGCCTCCATCTGAATTGAAGATGTGTCAGGAACTGTCAAGAGTGCTACATCAACAAGCAAGATTACAACTGCAATTTCAAATAGCAGGTGCCCATAGAGCTGAAAGCATCCTTTCTTGCTGGGATTCTCATGGTATAAAAGATCCAGAATTCTCCTCAGAACTTGGAGCACAGAGCATTGAAAAGTTCTTGTGATCACTTAGCTAAATTGGTCCACAGTCAATGAAATGTGAAAGCCCAGTAATCCTGGTTGAAGTATGACATGTAGCACCTCATGTACAAATAATATTTCTGTCAGGATCTACATGAGCACAAACCTGCCGTGTATTGCAAGACAGGAGTCTCCCATGTGACATTAAATTGAATTTTCTGCAGTGTCAAAACAACAATTGATGTGGTTATTTATTTTTTTCATTTTATAGTGCACAAAACCCGAAGGCATCGAGGGACTGGTTACAGGCATTCAAGTAATCAAAGTATTCATAGTACAACAATGATATGATATGATTTTTTATGTATATAGCGCCTATAAACATAAGTGTTTCAAAGCGCTTCAAGGCAGGAGAGGGAGCAGGGAAAATACAATAATCAATCTTACAAGGCATTGAGAAAATCAGAATGAACAAAGAAACTATCCTACTAGGCCTGGTGACATTTCAGATAGTGTAAGAGCAATGACAATAAATGAGGGAAGGAGGGGAGGGGCTGGAAGGAGAAGAACAAACAAAACAAAATTGTGCAGCAGTGCCTTGAGGGAGTCTGTGTCAAATGGGCAGGGGCTGGTGAGAAAAAGATCCCCCTGGCCATCTCAAAGGTCAGTGGTTATGGTATTCAAGTGGCCTGGAGACACGGCCTTGGGAAAAGAGGGTCTCTGGGTTCACCTCTTGTGAGAACAGCAGAGTCTTGAGGGGCTTGAGTGTGATTGTTCGGATCTCAACGGTAATTATAGAACATTCCAGTTTTTTGAAGCAATGCCAGGGAAACGTAATCCTGATCTCTGGTGCCTGAATCCTGGGGAGGCATTTGTGTGTTATGGCTAATGTTTTGACGAGAATGCGCTCTCTGATAGAAAGCAAATGCGCTCTCCTTTTTGCAGCTGAGATGTGCTCACGTTTGGGGATGTTCAGGGCATCCCTAAGAGCATTGTTCTGAGTCACCTGCAGCTTGTTCCGACCGGAAATGTCTGCGATAGTGCATTGCAATATTCAAGTCTCGAGCCAATGAGGACCCTGGCAATAGAGAGGTGGCTGTCGGTGGAAAGGAAGGGCTTGCAGGTGTTAATTAATTTGGCAGTGTAGGCTAGGCTGCAGAGGCTGCAATGGCCTTGACTTGCCTACTCAGTGAGAGTATAGAGTCTAGGCATACTCCCAGGATCTTGACCTTGCTCAAGACTATGATAGTGATGCCATTTTTCCCGTATGCCCCTGGGCCTGGTTGCACTTTATAAATAAACCAAATACAAATACATTGATGGCAAAGGATTTGTATGCAGACCAGGAGGATTTCTGTTGTGTCATCAATAAGGCAAAGTCAGTGGGATGCCATCTACACCTAGATCGTTTGATAGACTGCGTGCAGGGTGATTGAGTCTGAGGCATTGTCACCTGTGATAGGTAGGAGTAGTTGTGTATCATTAGCATCATTGGTGTATGAAATGTCATGGGCGTCTAAGATCATAAAGAGGCTTTGTGAAGATGTTGTACAGGGTGGGTGATATGCTGGAGCCTTGGGAAACCCTGCTGGTAACAACGGTTGGTGTGGTGGAGAAAAAACTAACGGATCGGTTTGATAGAAAAGAGAAAATCCAGGTGATGGCTATGGTGGAGAAGTGAGCTGCGGAACTGAGGTGACGGCATAAGATTTGATGGTCTACGAGATCAAAAGCGTCCAATAGGTCAATGAGAGGGGGAGCACTGCCTTCCCTGCATATTTGAGATAATCCAATTGATCTTTTCAGTCTAGTAAAGTAGTTTCAGTGCCGTGACCTGGTCAGAATCCAGATTGGGATATGACTAGAAGGTTGTTTGCTTCGTGATGAGACTGAATCTGGAGTTATGCTGCTCAGTCCAATATTTTGAGCAGGAATGGGACAGTGGTAATTGGCCGGTAGTTAGTGGGGATGACTGGGTTTAGGGTGGGTTTTTAGTAGTGGTAGGACCCAAGCATCCTTTAGGATGGTAGGCACGGAGCTGGAGGTGAATTATGTAGATATGAAGGGGCCAGTGCTTCAGCCCAGTCTTTGATGACAGTGGCTGGGCAGACATCTCCTTGGCATTTCAATGGTTTAAGACTGTTGAAGATTAGGATGACTTCAGGTATCGATACCGACATGAGCTGAATAGCAGGTGGTTTTGCATAGGAGCTGCCAGCTCAGGGTATCTGCTCACATGGCTATTCAGTCTGTTATTCTCCAGTTTAATTTTTATCTGAAAACATGTGGTTTTGTCTACAAAGACATTGTGTATGTTGGAGCACTATAGGCTGTCTTTCGTGCAGTTGGAGACTGGGGGTACATGGGTTGCGTGTTTGAGTTAGCTTCAGTGATTCTGTAGTTGTAGGTGGAGCTTTCAGCTAGAAGAATCACTTGTTTGTGGGCTGTGGCTAGAGAGGTGAAATTAGCTTTATTGGAGGCTGAGGAGGTATTCTTCCACAGTGTTTCAATTACCCATTTGTTTGAACAGTGGGCTTTGAGGTCAGAGGTGAACCAAGTATTGCAGTGTGCAGAAGCTTTGACTTTTCATTGTGTCAAGGGTGCCACAGTGTCGATGGCTGTTGTGAGGGCTGACTTGTAGATTGTCTACCAGGATGGCTGGGTCATTGTCGAAGTTTAGTGGATTGGTATGAGTGTTTAGCATGGGCTGGATGCTAGTGGGAGTGATGTTGATGGCGTTCCTTGTTAGTATAGGCAGCAGGATCACGGTATTGGCTGGTGTTGTGTTGAATATTGGCAAGATGAAGGATATAATGTTATGATCATTCCATGAGCAGGGTGAGTTGGATGAGCCTTTGATGTTGCAGTTTAGGTCCATGAGCCAATCAAGTATGCAGCCTTGGAGTGGGTCGGATTTAGGATGCATTGCGAGAAGCCTAAGTCCTCAATTGTGCTGAACAGGGAGAGGGCATCTGAGTCTGTGTCATCTTTGAACCCCATGTTGAGGTCTCCCAAGAGAATGGTCCTGGAGGCAGGTTTGGCATTGGCGGAGAGGAGCTGTGTATTATCTTCTTCAAAGGAGAGAGGAGGGCCAGAAGGTCGATAGATTAGGTGAATAGTAATTGTGGCCATGTGTGAGACAGTTTATTTAACTTTGAGGGATTCTCCCAAATGGATGGTGGCATGGGCGGTTACTCGCATGAGTAGCAAGTCTCTGGCAATCTGGGCCACCCGGCTCCTCTAGCATCTAATCTGTCATTTCAAAAGATTTTATATTTGTGTGGCACAGCTAGATTGTTTGCTGCAAGAGCATGTGCCAAGATGGACCTTGCATTGACTAGGGCACCTTTTGAGGTTGGTACTATGAGTTGCATGGTGAGTTTAGATTGTACTGGTTTGGCTTTAGTTGAGAAGCTGGTGTGGATGCACTTTGGTTTGTTGATGGAAGGATCCATCAGATCTGTAGGCAAAGGGTTTGGAAATGGTCCCCTCTTGAGGTTTAGAGGAGGAGTTTTCATGGTGGTGGTGATCCTTTCTGAGCTGGTTGGACGGATGTGGTTTGTGTTAGGGTCATTGTGGGTGTTGGTCAGGGTGTGGCTTGGAGGGAGAGTAAGGACCAGATTGGTACTTTGGTGGAGGGTGGCATTGGGCTAACTGGGAACGGTCTGAGATTGTGGTATCATGTTTTTGGTCAGTGCCAAGGGCATCAAGGTCAGGTTGGTATGCAGTGTCAGTAAAGGGCCTACCTGTGCATTTTTGCCAGCCATTGTCTCTTGGTGGTGAGGGCAGTGGGCTGCCTGTTAAGTATGGGGGTGGGGGCTTCCATATGAGAGGCGTGTGCTCCTCAAGTGGCCCAGACATGGAGCTGAAAGCCAGAGCTTAATTATGGTTGGCAAGGTAGAGGGGTGTAATGCTTTTTTGCACAGAGGTATGACATGGGTGCCTGGTGAAGGCATTGCATGAATGCCTCACAATCTATTCTGCTGACAAAGGGGTATCAGTCAGCATATGGAGCAGGGTCAGCTGGGAATTCAGCATGGAAAACGGGTCTATTGGGTTGCTTTTGGTGATGGAGGCGGTTTGTGGTAAGGGGGTGGGGGATCAGTGAGGAGATGCTACCACATCATTGAACAGAGAGCTGAAGACTAGTATCGTTTGGCCCAGTGCCTCAAGGTGGCGTTGTTGGGCACAGTGGAGCACCGTGGGTGTTAAGGGGATCCAGGGGGAAGGCACCCAGTGGGAGAATGGCTGAAGGAGGGATGTCCATGCGTTGTGATAAGATATTGCAGCTGGACAGTGTAAACCTGTTTCACAATGGGTGGGGTATATCCTGATCCTCAGGATGCTATTTGCTTGATTTCAAAATGTATTTTTATATGTATTTATATATCTATTTATTTATTCATTTTGCAACTAATAACACCAACAAATAATACAAGAACAATACCAAGCATGACCACCATACAATAGTTCATACATCATGGCATGTCATCAATCAAAAATGCCCAATGTATGCCTCATATCATCCATTCATCCTATCACACATCATGACCTACATAGTAATAGACCATAATGATAATGTGCACAAATAGAGCAAGTGAAGTGCAAAAGAGTATTATTATGTGTGAAAACAACGCAAATGCAGTACACATGGTTTACAATTATACCAATCTGAAGGACTGCAATTAAACAGTCTACAGTACATGAATACAAAAGTTCAAAAGTGCCTATTCTCGCAGATAAAAGCTGTGTCTCGCTAGCTAGGATGAATCTCAGATCTTCTTGAGTTGGCTTCCATTTATTAATTGGCCTACTGGAGTTTTGATTGCATGGCTCTAAGGGTGTCAATGAGTCCAGCCTTCCTCAGGGCAAACGCAATCCTGTTTGAAATGAGGATGATGAAAACAGTTTGAATCAAAAAGAGACTGGTCTTAAAATCTCATTCTTATATCCCATGGCTGATATTGAATGATTTACAGAAAAGTCAATACCTGTTAACATTAAGGACCGTAGCTCCAAAGATGGTCACATCCATAAAAGGCCACAATGTGCCTGGACGGGGGCATAAACTACATGCAAGGGATGGGTAGCACGAACTACCTGTAGGCAAGAGCAAAAAGTAACAGAGATCATTTTAAAGACATTGATAAGAGGTGCCGCAATGGACCAGCCGGCATGCTCGCAAATTGTCCTCCACGCTATACTTAATACTAGAGAGTATAATGCTAGGAATGGATGAATGCGAGAGTATGCATTAGAACTTTAGAATTTGTTATAGATGATATGACTTGATTTATGAACCATTGTATGGTGGCCACACTTGAAATTGTTCTTGTATTATTCGTTGGTTTAATAAGTTACAAAATGAATAAATAAATATATTTGGAAATCGACCAAAGAATTGTCGTGTTGGCACTGCAGCGAATTATATTTAATGTGGCATAGGAGTCTCCTTTTTAGTGTTGCTTTTGGATCTCGGCTCACTCCTATGCTTATGAATAAATCTGTGGCGGACTGCAGGTTATTGGGTCATGAATTGCATGCTGGCCTTAAGAGATCATTTTTGGACGTGTTCGCCTTGTTATGAAATGGCCATCTGTCCACCAATGGGACCTATGAGAAGGACACGCAGCCACAATCAAGCTTGATGAATGCACACTGAATGCTTGAGAGGAAGAAGTATGAACGGCCAGCATATCATCTACACTGCTCGGTGATGTTGCAAACATCATCATTGTAGAATTAACTGCGTATGGGTCTAGAACTCTGCAGAGACTGGAGGAGACACAGTGGGTGGGAAGGTGTCCCACTGCCCAAACACTGGCCTAGTTCTGCAGGTAAGGTAACATCAGACAAATCAGACAGTGTGGAAACCCATATTAAGTTTTAAACACTGAAGGCCCTGATCTGACCACTTATGCCCAACTCTTCCTGAGTGGGTCACTTGGTCACAGCCGTTTAGGTGATGGCAACTATGGCAGAGCTGTCACGCATCCTTTCTAAGCAGGTTGATGAAGCGCGGGTACTTTGGAGGTAGTCACATAGGGCAGGTTACAATGACGATGGCAGCTACTGGTACTACTGGCATCGCACGTGTTATCTTATGACAGTCGAGGGAGCAGACAGGCTCAAGCAGCCCAGTTCGTAACCGTTTTCTCATTACTAGTGTTCTAGTTTATCATTTCACATGCCAAATGAGAACTGCCCTGACACACTGTTTATAGGCCCGTTATAAATGCCACTTCATATCGTATCATATAAAATGTGAAACAACATACTTTAACATTGGCAACAAGGGAAGCTGAAACTGCTGCCTGCATTCGGACAAACCAGTGAAATACACCGCCCGCAAGAAGATCAGTATCCTCCTCTCCCTGAGTTTCTTCTGCGCTCTGCATATCGGTGCAGCTACCATAGTATCTGACAGTGGTATGTTTCTGCTATAATTGCTGCCACTGCTGGAGTTCTATGTGTTGCCTCTCTATCATTGTGTCATGTCACATGGATATTGAATGTTCTGCTTGGCCCCCACTGCATCTATTAGAAATATTACCTATGCTTGTTTCTCAGTTCCAAGTTGGCACTGCACCTTTGACAGGAATAGTTCTTGCCCAGCGCTGGACTGCAATGATAGGGCGCGTCTTAGGGAAAGTTGATTAAGAGTGAGTGGCCTGATGTGCAGCGCTGCAGCGAGTTCCTTAACATTGTGCGTGGGCAATCCCTGGGAAGGAGGGAGCTCTGCTTTGTGTTTGCTCCCACTGAACCGAGCCTGTGTCGCGGAAGACGGGTCTCTATTTGCCACTTTTGGGGTGTGGGTCTTGTGTGGTACTGCGTGTGTTTTCCTATCGATGCGCAGCGCTTTATCCCTCTAAGCCTGCTGTCAAAATGATGGCATCTCCTGGCCGAGCTGTGCAGTACTGACATTTTGTAACTGCAAAATGCTTGCATCGGTGAGCGCACAGAGGTCATACTTAGGACCCTCCTGCTTTGCTGGTGAGGAGTGCCCTGGTGCTCTTGAAGGAATGTATGTGTCACAGATTTCGCAGGCACTGTTCACCGAGGCATGGTCTTGATGCCAATGCCCTTCCTGGCGCTGTGCCATACGAATACTAGCTTGTCCTGGCATAGTCCCTGCAGCATTACTCTTAAGGTACTTTGGGATGCAGGAGCCGTGTATAGGTGGATCCATGTCCATTATTGTCATACGTTCCAGCAACATGTTCAGTCAGTATATGGCTTTGGAACAATACTCAGTCACGTGTCTGGCACTTAAATTCCTGAATATTGCTGATAGATTGGTAATAGTGATCGTGGCAGTCAATTGCTGTGATTGTGTAACTTGTTTAATGTATGTTAGGCTAGTTGTGCTTGACATGGCCTCAGGTACGGTGATTATGTGCAAACATGTACTGTGTTATTGTTGGGAATACTATTGTGTTTCTTGACATGCTATTCTCATACAGGAACAAATATTTGATCAAATGTTAGGTTGGAATATGGCCCTTCTGAACTCTGAATATTTGTGGCTACAGTGACCAATGTCAATGTGAACTACTTGTTGCCTTTTTGGTTGGTGGTGTCTGCATGCCAATGCTGCATCATAAGAAACGGCTTCTGACCACTCAGTATCTGGTTGTGTAGTCTAACAAAGCAACGACCCAGGCAAGGGGTGGTTTTAGTGTGATTTGTAGGTTGTTTCTTGCCAAATGTCAGTGTTGCTTTTGCTGCCTTCTGTGTGCATTTGAGTGGGTTGGTGGCACCTTTTTCATTTCTCCAGCAGCTAAAGGAGTGCATTGGGCGACTGCATCACATGGGGTCAGTAATGCGTGACCAGTGTATGTTTGTAGCTAGTTGTATGCTTCCTATTGGTGGTATGGCATCCCCGCTACTAGTTGTTGTTATGTTATGTTATGTTAAAGAATTTTGTAAAGAGCACATACGCCAAAGCATCATGGTGCTGGTAGGAGCAGGAGGCAGGCGAATTTTACTAGCACAAAAGAGAATAGAAAATACAGAACAGATACATTTTTAGCAACCGGCGGAATGAAAGAAGATTCTCTGTAGCCCGGAAGGGAGCAGGCAGGGAATTCCAGACCTTTGCTGCCGTCAAAGAGAACGCACGACCACCCACTTGTTCACGCTTATACAAGCAAGCACCAGCAGATCGCAGGTCGCGGGCAGGTACATAAGAACAAAACTTCTCCCGGAGATACTCTGCACCGTGACCATAGAAAGCCGTATGTGCTATCACCATGGATTTGAATTGGACCCGCTGAAGAACCGGGAGCCAATGCAGAGAACGCTTGACAGGAGAAATATGAGCACCCTAAGGAGTGCCAGTGCAAATACGAGCAGCAAAGTTCTGAAAAAGTTGTAAGCGATGGAGGAGGTACAGGGGTTGAGCCAAGAAAAGAGAGTTGCAATAGTCCAGCCAACTTAAAACTAAGGAAGCTGTGACTAACGACCTCAGTTGGACAGGGAGAAATGGTAAAACCTTCCAAAGAACCCGAAGCTGAAAGAAAGATGTCTTGCAAATGGCCCCGACTTGTCTCTCCATTGATAAGGAGGCAGAAAAGATTACTCCCAGATTGTTAACCTCAGAAACCGGGGAGGGACATGGGCCAAGTGCCATAGGCCAAAAGATCGGAGACCACACGTCAGCAGGCACAGAGATAGATGCCCGAGGGCGGCACAGGGGGGACACCACCAGGATCTCAGTCATGTCCCCATTTAATTTCCGCCAGTTGCTGCCCATCCACTGACTCTTGGCCAGATGGTTCACAGTGTTTCTGGTGTTCTTGCTGTCTGTAAAGTGGTTACATCACAGTTGTTTTGCTTTGGTTGGTTCAGTGTGGACAGTTTGGTATTGGCATGGTATCATTGGCTACATTGGTCTGAGTATTGCTACCCACTTGTCGGCACTTATTTTTGCTTTGGCATGAGGGGTGACAGGATGTGGTGTTTGTTCCACCGTCCTGTGGGGGTTGTGCTCCGTGTGGCATGTGAGGATGATATGAGGGTTCTAGTCACTGGGTGGTGGGATGTTCAGTTCTGTGAAGTGTGTTGCCTAGAAATGGTGAAGTTGTGAACCCCTCAGAGTGAGTGGTAGTAGTTGACTCTACACTTTTGGAGGTAGATTAGGGAACCTATGGTTCATGTACATGTGATTTGAATTTAGATTGTTTAGTTAGGTGTCCGTGTGTGTACTGTTTTATATAGTTCTACCTCTGGCATTAGATCCTTTTCAGTGTGTTTCAATTTGGAAATGTGTTGTGATATGCTTTATTCATTCTCTTTGTTCCCTGCCTGCATGGCGATGTCCCACATGTTCTATGCATGGGATACTGAGGCTGATGGCATGAGAGGATATGTTAGTGGATGTCCCTTACCTATGTGCACATCCTGTGTTTCCTCTGGAGCTAAATTATCCTAATCTTCTAACTAATAAATGAAGAAGCATTCCTTTTCTGGCTGCCTGTTATCTTGTGATACTGCATACTACAACAACAGTCTTCTTCTACTTTACCAATATTACAACAAGTTGACCTAACACACTAATTCACATGCACTCTACCAATGTATTATTTCTTACATATATTACATACAAATGTAAATGAATTTCAAAAGTGGCCTGTCAAATTAGAGCACATGGGGTATCATTTCCCCTAGCAACCTTTAATATCTCATTTCATATATGTACAACCATACTCATCATTACTATGAAAATGTAACATACATGACATACACAAGGGAATTCTTTATTTATAAACATGTGCCGAAGCTACAGAATCACAAAACGAAAATATACACAATTTTGGTTCACAATGAAGTGCCTGCATAAATAAGAAAGTACGTATACGTGCAATTCAATGTTTGTGTACAAAACAATGCAAATTGATCCCATGTGCAAATAACGCTATTCTAGTCTTAATGTTGAGAGCAGCATTATAGTGCGATATATATACTAAGAAAGGTCAATAGAATTTGACACCCACACGTTTTTATTGATTTGTACTACATAATGCTCAGAACATCTTCGGTTCCTAAATACACATAAGTACTTTTAGACTTGAAACTCTCTCTTGTCTAATCTATAAAGGGGTGCAAGTTTAATAGCTCATAGTTACAGAATCTGCACTTTATTAGTGCAGAAATGCAGTCAGCTTTACACTGAGAACAACACAGAAATCCAATCAGGTTTCTTGAAGTAAAATATCATTTGACACTTAATTATAGTACGAAGCAAACTTGCAATTCATATTACTCTATCCCTGGTTTCTATTGAAAACCCGGAGCCCTCAAAACCACCCACTCCTCTTTTCTTCTTTTCTTGCTCAATCCTTTGCATATTGTCTGATATTAATATTTCTGCAACAAAGGCCATTAATTTCCTTGCTTAGCCAACTTGCAAAGATAAGCCTTGTTAGTTTTGAATGCAAGGAGATTTCTTAATATTTTGTTGTTGCAATTAAAGTTAATTGCAAACCCATTTGTTTTGGGGTTGCTTACATAAATGTCCTGGTGAGTGTGTGAAAACTACAGTTTGTGGGATACAATCACGCCTCTCATCCTTTCCCGGTGTAATATTTTTCCATACAGTTGAATCATATCCCTCACATTTAAAAGAATCAGCATAGTTTTTCGTCATCATTTAGCTTCAGGGAAGTAAGGTTTCTTCTCGTTTTCATGACAATATGCACCCCAAATCGCTTCCGACCTGCCTTTTACACTCCCCTGTACCTTGAAGCAAATTGTACTAGCATGTGGTGCACTCAAATAAACATGTAAATATTAATACATAGAATATATGCAATCCATCTTTAAGTTGGGCCACAGCCTAGGGAACAAAAGATAGCTCAAGTCTCACAAAGTAGGATTTGTTTAAAAACAAATATAGGCCAGGTACTCAGGTGAGACTGAGTAAGTGAATGAGGGGTTCTTGAAGAAATCAAAAACGGAGCAATATCAGTTTGCTTATGGACCATATTCAGGCTGTCCATCACTTTCTTTGTCCTCCGCCTCCTGGTGGTCAATGGCTATTCACTTCCAGTTAGCAAAGATTCTAGTGTACCCTGAACTTCTTTAATTAGTTAGTTGAAGATGTTCTATGTCATTGGGCCTCATTACAAGTATGCTGTTCCTTTATGGGACCGGAGTAGTCTGAGTTGCGATGCTGGTGTCACCGGCATCGACAGGGACCCACTATGGCCGTCCACACCATTGCTGCTATCAGTGTTCACATGCGGCAGCCGGGAAAGGGACAGTGGCATGCCGCAAATAAGTCCACATTATTCAGACCCATTAGATTGGCCTACACTAATAGTATTTCCATTCCTAAAACCCGGAGAACTTGTGCAGGTGGTACTAGCTTCCCCACCATGGCCGCATTGCACTGGAACTCTCTACCCACTCACATTAGGAAGATTGATTTGCACATAGCCTTCCGCAAAGCGATAACAAAACGATGTACTTTGTATGACACAGCACCTCTGGTATTTCTCCTTACGTCTCGCTGTATATGGCCAGATGTTAGCACTAGCCAGTATGAAACCTCCATGTAATGTTTTATACTCTAAAGATGTAACCATATGTATGTGTATTAACTAATCACTGTTAGTACTCAAGTTCACTGTATATAAGAACTAGGCCCTCCAAGGAAGCTCCTGTAACTTGTAACTTATAACATGTTATTGTTGTGCTGTAACCTGTAACTATGAAAGGTTTATTGTTAGGCTGCTTTCCATGTGACCCTAAACTAAGCCTCATCACAGTTCCATGTCACAGCGCCTCGATGCCTTTGGGCTGCAGTGCGCTGTACAAATCCAAATAAATATATAAATTAAGAGGCGTACGGACATTCAAATACTGGCATGGAGATGCCGGTTATAAGTGATAAAATGATGCCAGAAACACTGGCAGCGCGGACCAAGCAGTAATAGGAATCTAGTGCGTACAGACCAGACACAAGTGCACATAATCAGCACAGGTGGAGGCAATGGAGTGTGGCATAGCACAAAAGGAGCACTCCCACACACCACAACCCTTCCAAATCCACAATGCTACCATTAGCATGAGCAGTACTGGAGCTGGATGACATGCCTGCACAGCTACTCATTGAGGAGGCACTGAGCCAGCTGATTCAACGGAGGTGCAGGAGGAGAAGGAGGGTGATAATGGGCCAGCAGATACACAATGTGCAGCCAGTTGTACCCCACATGTAGCCACTGATCCCTCGCCTAAGGGCCAACCCAATCAATCTATCCCCTGCTCAGACCCACACCCTACACCGGCTGGAAAGGGACACCATCACCACTCTAGTGGACCTCATACATGATGACCTGGTGAGCTTAATCAATAACCGGACAGTCATCCCCACCTTGCTGAAGGTAGTGTGTGTGCTACAAGTCCTTGCCACAGGCACTTATCTGCACACAGTGGGGCAGCTGCATGGAATCTCCCAATCCTGTTTCTCCCGTGTGCTCACCCAGGTGCTAGATGCACTCCTGTCCCACGTACGCGACCACATAAGCCTACCACGGACGGCATGCCTAATGTAATATATGCGCTCAACTGTACACATGTGGAGCTGGTTGCCCAGCATGCTGTGGAGGTAGTGTACAAGAGCAGGAAGCTGTGTTAAAGTATATTTCACATAATAATGCTGGATAAATGAACATTGGCCTAAGGACATTCGCATCACACTGAAAATCGTATTTGAATGAACCTGAATAAGGTTGACTACGCCGTCATTTTAGAATCATCCGCCATTTTGTTTAACTCCTGCTTTTGCCTCATGTTAAACTTTGTGTTTTCGACTCCAGCAGGGAAAAATGAACTTTGCACTGTGTCAACGCAGATAAACATGTTGTGGCTGCTGAGAGTGGATTGTTTGTCCTGCACTGAGAAACCTTGGAGCTAAACTAGAGTTGAACTGAACAGTAATTTAGATGTTGTCTGTACAAATAGCGTCATCCTCGTTCAAACAGTGGAATAGAATGATGAATAGCTGAAACTGTGTGCCTTTGCAGAAATCTGTGTGTACGTTCCTTGAAACTGGACTAACTTTAAACTTGAAAATAAATGTTACCATTGTGTTTTATGTATAGAAAAACATGTCTGGTGTTTGAGGAAAACATTGAACAATGTATAGTTATTTGAATGCATATTAGTTATGTGAACTGGCAACACATCCTTAATTAATATGTAACTCGAAGAGGGGTTGGACGATATAACCGGGACTATGGAAAGTGTATATAAACCCATGACTTTGTAATGTCCAGCACTCTCCCCCCTCACGGTGTCTGCTGGTACACACTGCGAGGCACTGAGAGCCAGATAGCTATCTGACCAATAAAACTGTACATGTACTTCTGAACTCGTGACTGGCATATTTCATCAATGGTGGTACTAAGCCTTGATATTTCTTTTGATCCTACAGTTGTACCATTCCCTCAATGTACAGATGGTGAGGGATGCCCGCAAAATAATCATGCATTGCTGTGCAAGATTCCCTGGATCCACACATGACTCCATGGTGCTACGCAACTCTGCTACATGGCACGACATGCTGGACATCGGACCTGGATGTTGGGTGAGTGAAACCACAGGGCCAAGAGGGGTGTTGAATTGTGGGTGGGGGGGAGTTAACAGAATTGGCAACCTGTCCACTCGGTGAGTGAAACCACAGGGCCATGAGGGGTGTTGCTTTGGGGGAGGGGTTCAGTTAACAGCATAGGCAACTTGTCTGCTGGGTGAGTGAAACCACAGGACCATGAGGGGTGTCCAAACATAGCATAGCATAGCATGGATGAGGAGCTATGTGCACACTGCATGCATTAATCCATCATCACTCCTGCAAAATACCCGTAACCATTACCAGGTATCCATTGAAGTGCGGAGAGACTGGGTGGCCCAATAGAAGGCTAAGTAAGATGAAGAATTACACCAAGCAACCTCATCATGCCCAACCTGCACAACATAAAACCTCACACATCAAATGGAAAAAGGCCAGGCACAGTGTAATGGGTGCCTTGTACTGTGACTTACGTAAATTCAACAGAATGGGCAACACAGCAAATGCATGCAGAAGTGCAAGAACTTCACAGTCGTTTCTCCATGCATTTAACAGACAAAGTGCTCACATCAGCACATGTATAGGAAACATTACAAAACATAAACCACATGTACCATAATGCACAACTCTATAGTGACAATGCATGAAATACATGAACCCAGCAAAGCAATTCACAAGTCATGATGCTCAGCCAGAGAGAAAACCATCTGCCACACTCAAAAAATACTCACTGCACTCGCAGTCCACAGGTACACCGCAGGTCAGTACGCCTGTCATGTCACCTCGAGGGACACCTTCAACTAGAATGGGTCAAGGATGAAAATGAAGCAATCCACAATTATTGTCTACCACCAATATTTGATTGAGAGGTGAGGGACTCATCCAATGTAGCTTAATTCCTCGATGCTAACAACCACCCAGCCGTAATCTTGTAACGTAGCCCCTTACCAGTGACACATACTACCAAAAGATATCCAACCTAGTCATATGGGTGAAGGTGTCGATGTATTTGTACATTAAGACCTGTATGTATTGAATGTATACTGGGGATACCACTGTATAACTAAAAGCTACTTAGGTAAAGGTGTGAGTTGCCACTGTATATGCACAGTCCTTTTCCATCGGTAACACAAAAATGCAAATTGATGCATTTTGGTCTGTTGTGGTTGAGTTGTGAGAGTGCAGGTTCACATTTATAGGGCCATGTGACAGCAACTGCCCCCCCCCCATGGATCAGCCCTAAGTTCAGTTACCAGGTTCATAGACAATGACACATGCCTTGTACAGTTATGATTTCCTGTGCTTAGTTGCATTTTCCAATGAACACTGTAAGCCAGTGCTAACATGGAATGACCAAATTAGTCACAAGTACCCTTTCTCTCACTCCCATGCAGGTATTCCGGGTATCCCCTGATGGGCTGGCTCATGACCCCCATCAGGCAACTACACAACAGGCACGAAGAGGCCTACAACCATGCACATGTGCACACATGCATCACCATTTTGCAGACATTTGGCCTGTTGAAGGCCCAGTTCCATTGCCTCAGCAGGTCGGGGGGAGCCCTCATTTACAGGCCAGCAAGGTTGGCAAAATCATGCTGGTATGTGCCATGTTAAAGAACATGTGCATCCAGCGCAAAGTCCCCCTGACCCCTGACATGGACATGACAGCAACAGAGGATGACGATGAACAAGATGGGGGAAATCCTCTGCGCCACAATGGCAATGATGGACGTGTAACACGGCAAGAATAAATTGACCACTAATTTTGATGGACTGTTAAAGACACGGCACTGGGCATGGGTCACACTGGGTACTGGACACTGTACATTATTAAATAGTCTCAAACTGAATAAACAATGTCCAGTGGCCCCTTGTGACTGTCTTTTTTTTAATATAATGGCTTTGTAGCTTGTTTGGAACACCAGGTGTATTGCATAAAGATGAACTATGTACAGATGTGAATTATATTGCCTAACACTACCAACCCATTTTATTTACCCCACACACTGTCCCTCACTATCCCTCCCCCAATACCTCCACACCCACTACACCACTAGCCCCTCCCCCAACACCTTCAGTCCCTCTACCCCCAGAGCCCCTCCCTCACCACCCCTATACCCAACAACCCCACACCCACTACCCCCACACCCACTGCCCCCTCACCCATTACCCACACAATCCCTTACCAACTACTCCATCCCACATGCACTAGTAACATGGCCTATTTACGCCCTCTTTTTGAAGTATGGGGGTGAGCCTCTGGCGGGCGATTGAGTCGCTGTGGCAGATGCACAGGTCTACTCTGAATGGAACTGGTGGATGTTGTGCTAGAGGATGGGCCGAGTGGGGTCGTGATGTGCCGTTGCTCTGCTATAGTGTTCACGTACATGTTAATTGACTCAGACATAGCAGACATCAGTCCATTTCCCTCCTGCACATGCCTCGCCAGGTGGTACACACCCTCCGTGGCTCTGCCGAGCATTTGTCCCGTGTTACGCGAGGTGTCCTGCATAGTCTGCTGTGTCAGTTGTGCCTCAGTGAGCTACTGGGTGACCAAGGCATGCATTGTCTGCTGCCGCTCTTCCATTCCAATGAGGTTCCCCTCAGTGTCTTGTTTGTGCCGGAGTCCAGGTAGTGGCTATGGAGGTGGGCTCTGAGGGCCTGGGGGAGTAAACACAGCTTCGTCCTCATGGCCACCATCGCTCTGTGTGTCGGGACCACCTGGCTCCACAGTGCTGTGTGGTCCAGGGCCTTCTTTTGGTGTTGCAGGTCCGGGCACCTGGCTGGGTGGCGGGTATTCAGGTATGCAGTGTGTGGTCTGGGCATTTTGGGTCTTCCTGCACCGTGTGGTGTGGGGATTCAGGCTCTTCCTGCAGGCTCTGGTCTGGGGATTCAGGCTCTTCCTGCTGATGGGCCTGCTTGGCCGTAAGTGTTGTTGGCTGATGGGCCTGCTTGGATGCAGGTGTTGTTGGCTGATGGGCCTGCTTGGCCGCAGGTGTTGTTGCCTGCCAGGGCTGCTTAGCCGCAGGTGTTGGCAGCTTCTGGGGCTGATGGGCAGCAGGTGTTTCCTTGTGGTGGGGAGCGGCGCGGAAGATGTTGTGGCATGCTCTGGTCTTGCTGTGGAGGTGCTTGGCTCCTGGCTAGAGGTGGTGGATTTGCTGCGGTGGCGACATGCATCAGTGGACCTGAGTGTGTTGGCATGTTCACCCTCACTGTCAGATGTTGTGCCTGTGGGGGACAGCATCATGGGTTTGAATCCATCTAACAGACATCAATTCCAGTACATTTAGAGTCATGTGCATTGTCATGGACATGGTGGAGGGCTTGACATGGTGCACACAAGAATGTGTAGGGGATGCAGTGTGGGATCATCTTTGTGGTGTGGCCATGGAGTGCGCAGTGTCTGTTGGCTGGGGTACTGGTGTCTAGTGGGTTGGGTGTTGTGGCTATGCCACAGGGACTGTGTGACATGTAGAGTTTGATTGTGAAATGAATGTGTTTCACTTGTGGATGTTGCTGCATTGATGTTGACTCTGCAGGAAGGGACATTGTGGGTGTGACAAGTGTGTGACTCGTGTCATTGATGCGTGCATCTTGACATGAGGTGGCTTTGGCCATGTGGTGACACGGCAGTGACACCAGCTGTTGGACAGTGATGTGTGTCTGTGTGCATGTAGATGGTACTCGTGTGGGTAATACAGGGGACATGTGGGGTGTATCAGTGGGGTTTGTTTCTTATCTTACTACCATGTACATTGTACTTGTGTGGAAGGAGGTAGTTGGTGGGTGGAATGGCAGCAAGGACCTGGTGCCACTTACTTGACATTTGGACCTGACCATTGGCATTGGGGATACAGGGTGTGTGATATGACTTTGGGGTTACTGTTACAGACACTCGTCAGCATCATTGGAAGACACTGCTCCCGTCTCTGCATCTCCAACTACCTCTATGCTCACCATGTGTAGGACCATGCTGCAGGTCTCTTCCCACGCATGCAGTTTGATGGGGGATGGCACACCACCTCCCGTGGCCAGCCCATGGCTGTGCTCTGTGGCGAGGAGGTTGCGGACATGGAGACGGAGGTCGTCCCACCTCTTCCTGCAATCTCAGACCGTCCGGGGTGTTGTCCCCACCGTCAAGACTTTGCGGGCCACATTATCCCAAGTGGCCTTTTTTCTTAGTAGTGCTGGGTGCCGCAGATCAGCACAGAACTCCACATCAGCATGCTCCACAAGTGTGTCTGCCAGCATGTTCAGTTCCTGTTCACTCAACCATGGTTGGCAGCGACAGACGTCAGCTTGCTTAGCTGACATGTTCCTCTTTTTCGGTATGTACTTGGTTTTCGAGTAGCACTCCTGTACAATATTTAAATTTTTTTTTTTTTGCCAATCTGCATGGCATTGTTATTGTATAGCAACCTCCTGAGGTATTTTAATGGGATGATGGTGGCTTCCAAAAGAGGTACCTTGGTAATACTGTTGTTCGAAGGATTGCTGTATGGATGTTTTAATCCCTGCAGTTTTGTTCAAGAGTCCTTTGTTCAGATAGACTTGTAGCAATTGACTTTGGATAGAGTTTTCCCTCAGCAATGGTTTGCGTGTTATAGGTAAAGATATCGCCTACGCCAATGCTGTGTCATCTCTACTTTTATGCCTGCTTGTAGATGGTATGGCTGGACTAATGCTGCATTAATATTAGTGGGTATCTTTTATTGTTGTTTTTTTTGTTTTTTTCCGTAATCCCTGCTGTTTATCCATATTCAATAATATTTTGGATTCTTCATTTAATTGCTCCAGATCAATATTTCCTTAGAGGTATTGCATAATTGGTTGGTGTTCAGAACATTGCCATGGATTTTAATGTCGGGTACATTTTACATTTTGTTTTGCTACTTGTTATTTTTCCAACCATTGTTGTTACATTTGAGAGCTCTCGCATGAGCCCGCTTGAGCTTGCGAGAATGTAACCTGGCTTTCAAGTCTTGGGAATGTTTCCTTGAAGTGGATTCATATGCCATTGGATCAGAAACTTTATCTTTATCAAGTTGGTTAATTACCTCAATGAGTGGGGACGGACTACTTGGGGCATCATCTAGCATTACAGCGATGTTAGCTTGTACCTCAGCATTTGGTTTGTTGTCCCTTCTCTCCGCATAAAACAGTTTACTGCATCAAGCAGAGGAACGGGAGCCAGATTCCTATCATAGGATTCCTATGTATTACCACCGGAAACTGCTTGGGCATAAGTTCTAGATGCCAAATTCCCAGGGTATACACACTCACTCGTTTGTGTAGATTCCGTGTCTTTATTTACTTTCATTAGAGTTTTTTACAACCTGAAATTTAGCGTGAGCAAACATAAAGCCCTCCATTTTGGACAGTTTCCCAATAGGATCCCCAATAGAGAGTTTGATGTTATCTAGCTCTACATGTGACCTCTCATGGCCTTTATCGAGGAGATTAAGAATACGAGTGATCACCGGAAAAGGCAGAGGAGTCAAAGTCATTACTGGGGCCAGGGATTTGACTATTACCGAGATCTGCATCATTTTTCTCATCATGCTTCACCAAGGGGAGAACCCTGCTCTCAGGCTCCTTTTCAGTAGAGTCAATTCTTTGTGGGGTATGGTTTGGCAAGGTAGGTGAGCTTGTGTAAGGACGATCAAGTGTAGTAGCATGATGCCTTCCATGAAGTGGAATATGGCCATCAACATTACCTCCACGGAAGCTATGCAAACAGATCTCTTCAACCTGAGAATGCAGTATTTGGCATTCCTATTGGTGTTCTAAACCAAGCATAATGAGCAAAGAACGCAGTGAAATAAGAAAATAATGAGCCCACCTATACACTGCACCGCCCAACAGCCCAACAGCCACACTTTCGCAGATTTCTGGTGCATGCGCACAGCGTTAATATGGAGGCTGTAGTAGGTGGGCTGGCCAGGAGGTGGAACTGTTGGTGGGGCCAGCGGTGGGAGTGGCTGCAAGCAGGGAAAGGTAAAAATTAGAAGGAACGTCGGGTTAGAAACATAAGACCCAGCACAAGACCCAGGATGAGACCTACCATAAGTTTACGCTGAAGAGTCAATATATTTACTTTGTAATGCAGAACACAAGAGTCTTTCAGAGGGGTTGCCAAGGCACAGACTCTTCTTCACGCAGACAGCTGTGCGACTTCAATGGCTTCAGAAAGTTGCAAAGAATCAGCAGTTAAAGAGTGTAACAGCACAACAGCCACACTTTTGCACACTTCCAGGGCACGCGTGCGGTGCACGTGCACAGTGTTAATATGGAGGTTGCAGTAGGTGGGCTGGCAAGGAGGTGGAACTGTAGGCGGGGCTGGTGGCAGGTGGGGTTTGTAATGCAGAACACAGTTTTTCAGAAGGGTTTCCAAGGCACAGACTCTTCAGAAGTGTTTCCAAGGCACAGACTCTTCTTCACACAGACAGCTGTGCGAATTCAGTGGCTTCTGGTGTGTACCTGGATTGATGATTCAAATTTAGTTCTGCGTAAGCGGCCCCACCTCAGCTTTGTTTTCTGCCGCTCATCTCAAGGGGCCCAGTCAAGGGCCCAGTCCAGTTGCCTGAACGTCAAGAAGACGTTTTCGTCCAACTCTGCCTGGCCTCTGACTGACCAGATTTGTTTGTCCCTTGGATCCACGCATGCTTCAAGCCAGAAAGTGCGCCAACACTCTGTTGTGACTGACAGCAGACCTTAGCCTCTCTGAACAATGTACAATGAGGATTGCAATGGATTGCGTTTTAATGATGGCCGCCGGTGCGTTTCCTCTTACGGCACGGTGAGTCGGTGTCTGCAGCATCGACAATGCCGGTATCAGGGGTTTTGGGCCGTTACAGGCATGCCAGTCCTACTGATTTCCGGCATGCTGGAATGCACATGCATGTTGACTATGAATCTACTGTAGATTCCGGAAGGCATGCTACACAGATACAGTAGCACAGGCATGCTGGTATTTTTTTTTTTACCAGCAAACTCATAATGAGGCCCATTGTCGCTGTTAGGATGCTGAGCTTCTAGTTGGTCCCTTGCACTTCCTTGCACAAGGGGCCTCTGCTTACTGTAAATGGAGCCGCACATTTGGTAAGGCTTTAAAAGTTCTCACTGAGCCAGGGGATAATGATGGATGAGTTTCGAATGGTCTCTGCCCACACTGGGTGTTCATGTGAATCTTCCGCACTATAATTCATTGCTCTGCTTCAACCTGCTTGTCTTGTCTACTCCTTTCCTTTGTATTACCTCTAGTTTACTCATTAACACCCCACAATGACTGTGCCCTCATCACCTTACCTCTTTTCTAATTTTACTTTCCAATGTATTTTCCCACTTTTTCTTGTGCAAATGCCTCTAGCAACTCATTCTTTCTTATCTCCTTTATTATGTCTGGTTTTCCATCCATCTACCACTTCATTTCTCATGTCCCAGTATTGTCTTTCTTGGGTGGTTCTGATCTTTAGACCCTTTTTTATTCTTTTTCTTTCATTCTCTCCGTTCTCTGGCCTTGTTCTCATTCCTCTTAATCTCCCACAACTTAATTTCTAAAATTGCAGCACTATTGTTTGTTGAGGAGGAGCCAATTGCCTCTAGAGGAAGTCCCGCCTCCATATTGCGTATATGTTGGAAACCGGAAAATGCAAAATACACAACGTCAATAATGGTCGCTATACTGCAAAGAGTCCTCGAAACAAGGTATCCATTGAGAAAGCCCTATATGATGTACCTGCGGAGAAATGATAGTCTTTTAAACGAGATTCCAGAAGAAGTGTGAAGATGAAAGAAAGAGAAGACTGGTGACGTCACATGAAGCAGAAATGATGCACCCAGAAGAGATGCCAATGAAGAAGAGTATATAGATCTTATAGAAGCACTGAAGAAAATGTAAAGTCGTTTTATAATTGTACAGATGCTGAAACACAAGTAGAATTAGTCATCATAAGGCTGCCAATACGTAGTGAATAGATTGCAGGCGGTGCCGCCATTATATATATATGTATAGAATCTGGATGTTACACAACGTATTTTAGCAAACTAGGACTCCATGAACAGAAGGGCCGAAAGTGTGGCGCAGTAGAAGAAAACAGATGACAGCGAGGGAAGATTCGAGAAATGTTGTCTGGCAGCAAGGGTTGGGGCAGCCAAGAAACTGGTTATCTATTCGAGAAGATACAATGAACGTGAGAAGTGAAGTGAGCCCCTGCTGAGGTGTAATAGAAACACACTAGAAGTGTCAGGTTTTATTCATTCACTAGTGGTAAATGCGAAGAAGGAGCTCAAAACACAGTCTCCTGTCACATGGTTAAGATAAAATGAAAATCGACTTTGGGCAAGCTACACCGAGACTTGAAGACAAGACCATGCTCACACTCCCTTCTATTCTCAGGCACAGTGAAACTTTGCAAGGACAAGTTCAAAGACTAATTGAATTGCAGACAGCAGGAGTGATGATGGGTGTTGGGCTAATTGGGTGGGGAGGCATGGTCAAGTCCAACCCTCCTGCACCTGAGGTACCTGCTTGCATGCTGCTAGCGAGTGGAATATTCCAGAAGGGTACATGCTTGCCAACCAATTATAGAGGGCCACGTAGTAAAGAGCCCTATAGTTTGAAAGCCAATGAAACATTGTGTATTTCATCAAAGTGAAGATGCTTGCACTAGGTGTGGGCATAGCTGTCCACCTGACCTTAGAGATCCAATCACAATGATACCCCCCATAGAAAGTATACCTAGATGTTCCCCGTAGACCAACCACACTCTTACACTGGTTTTCTTATTTTGCCACATAGTACGATGTCACATATGATGAGTTTTTGCTATAAAAGTAATGTTTTTTTTTAATGAAATACGTTGAGACTTATGCTGTGAGCCGTCCGTTGACACCCGTTGTACTCCCTGTTTTAGACAATTGCAATTAAAAACAGTTATGTTTTTCCAACTTCCTGAGTCTGTCTTATTATTGGTGTAAGAGTAAGATCTGCATCCCCATCCATCCCATAGAGTTTACCTCACTTATAGGGCCTACAGGTTAATTTTCGGATAATCGAAAACCCTCCACCACTTTGCCGAAAGATCATGAAGTTTCCTGTGTCGATCGGCCGATATAGAACTCTTGCAAGAAAATCGATACAGGTGGGACGGGTCCCCCTTTGATGAAATCCCTCCTGGTTTTCACAGGTGCTGAGCAGAATGAAGGTGATGGTGATCGATTGGACGAGGGCAAACGATACCGAAGGCCTAGAGCTGAAGAACAAATGGTGAGTAAATTAAGGGGACTGGCAAAATAAAGGGATGGGACTGTGGTAACATAGAAACGTAACAAGGGTTGTCTAGTATAAATGTGGAACATTTAAACAAGGAGCGTTTTATAGAGCCGGTTTCCTACCTCAAGGCAGGTCATTTCAAAACCTCATGGGGTAATTAGCAGGCCATAAATAGGTTTATGATAGGGAATGACTCAAACTCCAATCAAGGTATTTTCGGGGCTAGGAGAAAAGGAGTACCATGGTGAATATGTGTAATGTCGACTAGTTTGGCTGTGGATTTTGTAATTGAAAAGAGGTGTGGAAGAGCGACAAGAGCAAACTCTGAGGTTAAAAAAGAGATTAAAAGTTTGTATCTACTTTAGGTCAGTGTCGGCGCCGACTGAATAGATAGATTGAGATTGTTGGGAAGTAAAGGCTTTGAGTGGCGATGGTTGGAGCGCGCTCATATTTGTTCTTTTTCTGAAAATGTGTCTGTGTAACTAATCGTAAGTATTGACAGTCAATTGAGACTCCACTGATGCATCTGTGCAAGATGCTGCAAAACATGCACCCAAGCTCAGACAGTATAATGAAGAGTGGGTAAAGGGCACAGCAGATAAAATGTTCATGCCATGGCCACAAGGGGGATCGCTGTCAAAGGTGGTTATGCAACACATGATGACTTATTTACATGCTGCGTACAGAGAGAAGAAATTGGAGAAGAAGTTAGTTATTTTAGAGCTTTGGAAAATGTACCAGGAGGAGTGGAAAGATCCGTCTCCTGAGGATTGGATGCTTAATCAGTGTACGGAGGAAGGTGTTGACCCATCTACTCCCCTTACCTCACCCGAAGTAAACAGCAATAGTACAGAAGTTGTAGGATTGTATCTGTTAAAGGAACTGAAAGCAGTGACAGGATATAGTAATCCATTATATGAACCACCTACTTATAGCAGTGACAATAGTCCAAAAGAGACTAACAGAAAGGAGGAGATCTTTAAGGTCTTACAAGAGAGGAGGAGAAAAGTGAACAACCAAATATATATGCAGATATAGAATGAGAGATTAAGAGATGGACAGGATAAAAGGATAAAGCTGCTGGGTAATACTCGTGCAGAATGAATGGATGGGTGGACCTATATTTCTCAAGCTCAATGGGAAAAAAATCGAGGAGCAGGATTGAAAAAACGGGGAATGAGAGAAAAGATTGAGAGAAGATGAGCATAAGAGAAATAATAGACACAAATTAGAACAGATGTAGCAGGAAGAACAGCAAATTAAGCAAGTAAGAGCAGAGGAGCAATGGAAGTCTGACAACAGGCAGAGAGCAATCGAAGAACGAGATAGGCATGAAAAGAAAAGAGGAGGAAGCGCAGAAATTAAGGGATATAAGACTACAAAGATGAAGCGAAGAAGAAGAGCATAGAGCAAATAAAAGAAGGGAAGAGAAAAGAAAAGAAGAGGAAAGAGTTAGATGGGACGCGAGAAAGCAAAGAGAATTAGGCAAAGAAACAGAGCGAAAAAGATGGCAAAGGGAACGCGATATTGATTGCATTCGGAAAGAGCTAATAGAACCAAGTCCAGCAATAGCATGGGGAAATATAGAGGAGTTCCCTCCGTCGCAGGGAGCAATGGCAGGACCATCTAGGATACCCCTAGAGGAGAATTCTGACATAGGGAGCATCAGCGAGAGAAGCGATGATGCCTATCAAGACTTAAAGACAAAGCAGCAGATTGGGAAGCTGAGGGATCGGAGAACAACCCCTGGCCTTCCGATCACAAAACAAAGAATGAGACCCGTTTTGTCTCGAGCATAGAGCCTTGTTCTGAGACAGGCTGACTTTAAACAAGGGTGATTGGGACCAAAGCCATACTAGCTGGGGACTAGATATTTCAGATGAAGAGAGAGAAACATTCCGTGGGGAGGAGGGAGAAAGTGCATGTGGTCCCGAGGGATGTCTGCAGACAGACAAGGAAGTAAGATGGTCTGATCTAGAGCAGCCTAAGGATAGGACACCAGATATTATAGCATATCCAGAGCGACCTAAATGACGATGGCATAGTGAGAAGGGAGAGTCACCACCTTATGTAAGCAGGTCATTGCCCAGAAGAAGAGGATCAGGAACCATTGTTCCCACCATGGATAGGCAAACAATGGGAGCTGATTGCCGATTTGGGTTCACTCAATTCCCTTCATTGGAGAAAGGAGGGTCCAGACCGCAGTATATTCCCTGGCCACAAATGAATAAGGATAATTTAAGTGTGGGGAAATGGATTTATGAGCTAGAAAAGATGACAGGAGGAAATACACTGGCAATAGGGGACATTAAGGGTCTCCTAGCAGCCATTCTTGGGGAAGAGGCTGATGTCATTCAGATGAGAGCAGGCTACTCAAGTGCCATGACACAGAACACAGCACATAATGGGGCGCCATTTAATAATTATAGAGCAGATGTCTAGCGGGCACTCAGGGTACAGTATCCTGATACATCAATATGGGTGTAATTATGGCACGTAAGATGAAAGATGATGATGATCCGCTTGCTTACATTCAAAGTATTCAGGAACACTGGACTCTTGAAATGCAGGAGCAGTCGAGAAAATCAGTGGCAGTATTTTACCACATTTTATGTCAGGGATTGCCATAACAGGTACAGAGACAGCTCAAGAAATGTGTTGGGAATGGAAGGGAAGCCATTAGCACAGATAGAGTTGACTATGGCGCTCCACTGCCGGCTGTTACAAGAGAAAAACAAGAAGAAGGAAGATGCTAGAAAAGTTGAGGAAGCCAAGTTAGTTCAGAAGAAATTGTCAAAATATGCCATAGAAGGGGTGGTATTGACAAGCTGAGAGGCACTGGGAATGCAGCAAGCAATGGGTACATCTCAGGTGAATAATCAAGGCCAGATGGACTAAGGAGGGAATGAGGTCATGCCACGAGGCAGAGGAATGGGTTACAGAGGACAGGGTGGTTTTCAGAATAATCATGGTGTTTTCAAAATATGCTGAATGATAATCTGAATGTGCAAGAGGGATTCAATCAAGGTGGGCTAGTCAGAAGAGCGCCTTCTAAATTTTGGACATGTGGAATGACAGGGCGCATTGAGCGCACATGTGGAAGCCAAGGGTATGTACAGAATGGACAATTCTCTAGAGGGGGGACAGCTTATCCTCAAGCATATAGCTCACAAGCTAGGGATTGGTTTGCCCAAGATCAGACAGTGTATCAAGCACAAGCACTGCAAATGCAACAGGCATTGCAACCACAGCAAGCACCATTGAATCCGCCGCAAGGGCAGTCACAGCACGCACCCATGGAGATACAGCAGAATTCAAACATGAGACAGTTATTGGCACCTAGAGTAGGGGGTGTCACGGTGGTGGGAGGAAGTCCTCTTACAGGTACAGATATCAGTATGCACCCACAATAGGACAGCTCACAGGGTTACTTGATGTGTTCAGTACTATCAGTGACATAATACCCCCAAGAGGAAACAAGGGTTGATGCGATGATATGAGGCAAATCTTTTTCTTTTTTAGTAGACACAGGGGCTACTCGCTCATGTATATGAGAGGGCAAATATTCAATGTCGGGAAATGCCATGAATGCGCAAGCTTTCTTTGGAGCTACAAGTAGAGTTCCTTTTACTGATGAATTAACAGTCTCCATAGGAGAGTGTGACATGTCTTTTCCATTATTGCATTCATAACAGACACCAGTTAATATTCTGGGCCGAGATCTAATGACAAAGCTTAATATGATGATTTATTTTAATGATTAAGGCATATTGTGTTCTACTCCAGGGATACATTATATGAATTTGGGTGAATTTATATTGGCGTTTTCAGGGAAAATGGCTCTGCAATGAATGCCATTAGAGCCAGAAGTCTTTCTCTATGGGGTATGCATTTTGCTGACATGGCTACCAGGCCTAGAGGGAAAGACTATGAGAATACCTGACTAGTTTTTCTTCAGGCCACAGATACCTATGGACGAAGAGGGGGGACAGACTATTCCCCTAGATTTAAATACAGCCATAGTGCTAGAGGGGAATTGGCCATGCTCAAAGGAACAGATGACGGGGGCAGGCCATGGAGAACAGTGATTACCATTGGGGAAGGGTATAGATTGATTGACAGCACTGACAAGGATATGTTCAGAGATGATCCAGCAGATGATGAAGTAATATTTGAGATGAGTATTACATATTGGATCAGAATAGAGAAAAGGGAAATCCCACAGTGAATGGTGATAGTGCGGCAGCGCCCAGCATTTAATTATGAATATTTGGAAAAAGTGCCAAACACTTTATGGACTACAGGCCCCTACGACATAGGCCTATTGAAAGGGTTAGGGGAGGTTAGGATTAAGCTGAAGCCAGGAGTAATTTTACAGTGAGAAAACAATACCCCATGTCTAGAGAGGTGAATGAGACTATTTTTAAGACTATTTCAGCACTAATGGGACAGGGTATCTTAGTGACGTCAGAGTCACTGTGTAATACCGCGGTGTACCCTGTGAGAAAAATCGAAAGGTGGGTCATGTAGGCTAATTCAGGACATGAGACCAATTAACCATATTGGAGAGGTAGAGATTCCTTTAGTTCTGAATCCGGCGACAATACTATGTAGTATCCCCCCAGAGGCACGATATTTTACAGTGATTGACTTGAAAAATACTTTTTTCTCAATCCCATTGCATAAGGACTCCCAAGACCTTACATCATTTACGTTTCGCCAAACTAAGATGAAGAGCACTCGTTTGCCCCAAGGGTACTGTGAGTCTCCATCGATCTTTAAAAGGGTCCTGCAGATGGACTGAGGCAATATTGGTTTGAAAAGTGTTGTGCTGTTGTACGTAGATGACATTTTAGTTTGCAACACAACAGAAGATGAGTGCAGACTAGATTCAATTCAGTTAATGATTATTCTAGCAGACTAAGGATATAAAGTGGATAAGAAGAAGTTGCAATATTGTCAAGAAGAGGTGTTGTACATAGGTCAGTTATTCTCACATGAAGGGAAGAGAGTCAGACCTGAAAGAGCTGAGGCAATAATGAAAACAGTAAAACTGCACACGATAAAAGAAATGCAGCATTGTTTGGGATTAAGTGACTATGTCAAAGCATGGGTATTTGATTATAGTTCATACCCATTTTGCAGGCTCTGAAGAAAGCACAAGTGAATAAGGAAATAATAGAATGGACTGAGGGGATGGAAGAAGGATTTGATTTGAAGAATTGAAGAAAGCAATTTGTACAGCTCCAGTTTTAGGAATTCCTAACTATGATGAGGAATTATTTTTGTTTTCTCATACAAATGGGACAGTCATGACACAGTTCTTACGCAGAGGACTACATTGGAGTACAAACCCCTGGCGTATTACAGGGGTATTTTACACCCAGTAAAGAGAGGGCACTTTCTTGCGAACAGTCGCTGGCAGCAGCCACATTCACAATAGAGAAGTCTACTAGTATTGTGATGGGGTGTTCTATGACATTGTTTGTTGGGCATGCTTTGTTTGCCATTTTGGAGAAACCTAAGGGTACATTGACATCTCAGAGGGCTTCCGTATATGAGGTACTTATATCAAAACCAGCAATCAAAATAGTCAGGTGTAAAACAGTGAACCCTGCCATGTTTGTAACTGAGCCTGTGGCAGAGGGTGAGCATGTGCACCATTTTGCTAACTACGAGGAATTATATGATGATATTCCTTACGTAAAGGAGAATGCACTGGCAGGGGGAGGTTCTCTTTATTGATGGGTCTTCAAAAATTGATCAAACTGATGGGGAAAGGCATTCAGGTTCATCTGTATTAAGACACAGAGCCAATTTGCGGTTGTAGCAAGTGCAAGACTACCGTCTCACTTTTCGGCACAAGCAGCAGAATTAGTGCCACTTATTGTCATGCTCGAGAAACATGCAGGGCAGGAAGTGACGGTGTACAGTAACTCTGCCTATGTGACTTGAACCATGCAAGCAGGGCTAGCAAGTTGGATAAGGAGGGGATACCTCAGAGCAGACGGCACTCCAGTGCAACATGCAGCATTATTGAACAGGCTATCAAGGCACTACAACTCCCAGTAGCCATTGCAATAGTTAAATGTGCAGCACATACTAAGCAAACTGACTTTATCTCTAGCGGGACCGAAGCTGCAGACGAAGAGCCAAAAGGGTTGCATATTCAGATATTTCATGTTTTGATACTCCAGATGTAAAGGAGAAAGTAGTTACAATTATGATTGCAAATGAAGGGTTTAATCATTTATCAAAAAAACTGTTGATGGAGGTTCAAGGCAGTGCACCACAGGAAGAACAAGAATTGTGGAAACAAAGGGGGTGTTATTTATCCCACTCTGAAGCATTGCGGCGACAGCACAGCACTGGAAAGCTGGTGATGCCCGTGGATTTGTTAAGGGTAGCGCTTGAACAGCTGCACTACCCAGCACATTTAACTAAGGAAAGCCTTGCAGCTGCTACTGCAGAGGACTGGTTTGTACCGAATCTGTTAGAAAACATTGCATTTTATGTAGTAAATTGCTTTGTATGTCAAAGGTTTACTGCTAAGAACACACTGTGAATGACCAGAGGAGTGATTTCTTGACCGAATGGTCCATTTCAGCATTTACATATTGACTATTTTGATATGATGCAAGCACATAGTGGATACAGGTATATGATAGTGGTGGTGTATCCCTTTTTAGGTGATCAATGCGGGTCCTTATACACACCCTGACGCCACTTGCACAGAAAAGGTTTTAGTCCAAGAAGTCTTTCCCAGATAGGGAGTATGTGAGGTGCTGAGATCTGACAATGGGCCCCATTTTGTTAATGAAGTATTTGAAAAGATTAGCTTATTGCGTAACACACTTTTTTTCTGCCTATCACCGCAAGAGAGACTCAACGGTCTTCTCAAAGAGAGAATTGCTAAACTCAAATTGCCACTGAAGAAGGGATGGCTGTATTGCCTGCCCCTTGCATTATATGCATTAAGGAATCAGCCTGGGTCGGACCACCACCACACAGCCCACGAGCTAGTGACAGGGAGGCAGATGAGAATGCCCCTGTCCCCTCCATCGAGAAGCAGAAGACTGTATAATTGTTAGGAATTGAGTTACGTACTTATCTGACATGTAGGACCACTAATATATCTGTCGTTTCAGATCAACTCAAGCGCAGGAGGTGTCGGTCTCAGGACACAGATGAAGACCATTCAGCAACACAACCAGACTTCAAGAACTATTTCCTGTTCCTAGATTGTTTGTAGGAAATTTAGTCCTAGTACACAACTTCACAAGGAAGTGACACAAGCCCTGTTTTAGTGGTCTATATATTATTGAGAACGTTACTCCCTCAGCAGTAAAAGTCCAAGAAAGACAAGCATCGATACACTTGGGCGACATAAAACTGTATGCTGGTCAGACTGACGCACCCTCAACTGTTGATCCAGAAGCAGGACAAGAAGAAAAAGTTCAGCATGTGCAGACTTGATCGATGATGAGGAAGAAGGATGCTAAGATTTCTGATTATATAAATGCAAGTGTGCATTTGGACTGTGGCTCACCCTGGACACTCTTTTTAGATTTTATAGCAGGAGTGCTAAGCAAAGTACTCGAGTCACAAGAATCTTGGAATTGGACTTTAGAAAGTGTTGATGTGCTAAATATGCCTAATCGAGAATTTGAGTTTGACGACTGGAAAAGGGAGCAGTTTCCGATGCATTCCTCACTGAGTTTCTCTTTGGTCAATCCCATGGTCCTATCTGATGTCGATGTCCATGGGCTCCTTCTCACTGTTTTTGTTTTTATTTTGTGAGCTTATCCTGCGCTTGCTGGGTGTAGTACTAATATATGTGTTTTTCTGCACTGTCCTAAAAATGGCCCTGCAATCAGGAGGCTGCTTATGGCAATAGTTGAACAGCTCTTGCAAGTACCTGGCCATCTAACAGAGTTGCCTGATTAAAAAAGTTTTTTTCCTTCCTTAAAGCAGTACACAGGCACAAAGAGGAATGTTGGAAGTGGTACAGTTTCGGAAAGTGAGCAAACTCAACGACGTGTGGGGAATCACAAATGATGAGGATTAATGTATTGGTGCACAATATATGTGTGCTTAGCAATTATTATTGTTTTTCTGATTTTGCTAATCCATACTGTCCACTTCATTGGCCTAAGTAAGGTAGAGGTCTGTTTGATTCTTCCCACTCCAGTGACTTATGCAGAATTACCTGTTGCAAAGAGACCAAGGCCATTTGTGATTGTCCCTACAGCAGTGACACATGTATGGTCACCCATTTCTCTGACAAGTGTTTGTATGATTCCCCCTGTAGGAAGGACCCTTACTGATGTACTTCATGGGCATTACGCACACACCCTCCTTGCAAGAGGGAGACACAGGAGAAGCACAAGGGAAGATGAATATGTGTTAAATAATTATCTAGACAGTACAGCACATTGCTGGAATAACATGTGGTGTCAACACTTGAACGAGGTGGGAAAAAGGACATCCAAGGAGAGTTGCTATGTTTCTGCTCTACTACCTTATGCTATAGGGAATTCTAAAATATTCATAGCTATGGAAGTAGAAGCCCAGAAAGTTCATTGCCTGATGCACCTTGCACTCTGCCATACAAAAGGTTGGTTCCAGGGTCAAACAGCATCCTTGGTATGGGTAACCAAGTGGCAGCTCCAGAAGAAGATGATTATGTGTACGATTTGAAGACAAGAGCGAGAGCACACACCAGCGATCATGTGTTAAGATATGAACAGTCTGGAATGAAGGGAGCATGAATCAGATAGGAAATAAACAGGAAGCTCAATTGTCAAGGAAGAAATGATGAAGAAATACAAAGATGCAAGGAGAGAGGGCAGCTGCAAATAAAGGGAACAGTGCTTTCTCCAGATGGATGGGAGGAAGGCATGGGCGTATGTAGGGCATTAGCACTTACACAATACTATGGTTCAGTTATAAACACTCCAGAGATAGAATGTAAAAAATCAGTGGACGAAGATTTCAAAATTACTGACATGGGTTGATGATAAAGGAGGCCAGCTGCAGATAGTGCCTCTAGCCAGCGCAGAACTATGTTTCAGAAACAATGCCACAAGACAGGTTGGAATGAATCAGCAATGCAGTTGAATTCTCAATTTACCAGGAATGAACAATGGAACAGTAGTGATAATGTACCACTACTGGGCCTGTGGATTCAGAGTTTACAGGAAGTTGCCCAAGAACTGGGGAGGGCTGTGTTCTATAGTGATGGTCCATGTTCCAGCATTGATGATTCCAAATAGTGACCTGAACATTGGGGAGTTTCCAAAAGTGGATGCTCACCTAAGAAAGAGGAGATCAGTTGAATTTATCAATCGAAAAAAGAGGGAGAACTACTTTTCAGCTCAATCAATAGAAGCCTTTAACTCTATTCCATATGAACACAGGTTGTTCAGTCAGACTTCAGCAGTATTCTAGACAATCTTCATGCCAGGTATTCAGATGATGGCAAATGCCAAATGGTTCCAGATTATCAGATGGTAGCTCCTGCAGATGATCAACAGTACCATAAAGGGATTCAACACTATCAAGGAAGAGTTGAGAGCCATAAGACTGATGACACTTAAGAATAGATATGTCCTGGACATGAAAACAGCTATGGATGGAGGTGTTTGTGACAAAATCAGAGAATCACTTTGCACATTCATACCATCTCATGGTGAGGGGAATGTGACCTTGACAGAGGCCATAACGATGCTGATAAACGTACACATCAAGATTTAGAACGAAGTAGAAGATATTGCAGATGACAGCTGGTTTGCATCAATCTTCTCACGGGTTCCACAAGAGATGGCGAATATCTACAAGTTCCTAAACCATTGTTAGTGGTGATCATTTTTGGACTCTGTGTGATCAGGATAATAATCACACAGTGTAAGAAAACGGCAAAGAAAGCAGTAGGAGTGAAGATCATGATTGATGTCGAGTCTGGGTTTGGACCAAAGAGGTGATAGATGAAGAAATCAAAAAGTATATAGAAGCAATTATTCTAGCACCTGAGGGAACAATGTTCCTGTATCTAAGAAACCACAAGAGGTATGTAGGAAGATGGACCTACTGTAGCCCAAATGGACAATGTGGTCTTATCACCTGGAGTGTTGATGAACATGTAAAATCAGCAGGATCTCTGAAAGGAGTAAGAAGATATGGACTACGAAGAAGCACTTTTTCAGACGAGGATGTCTAGATGTGAAGACTGATGGGAGAGTGGTCGAAGAATCAACCAGAGAGGGGAGTGTAGAGGAGGAGCCAAGTGCCTCTACCAGAAGTCCTGCCCCATATTTCATATATGTTGGAAACCGGAAAATGCGACATGCACAACGCCAATAATGGTCCCTATACCGCAAAGAGTCCTTGAAATCCTTGAAACAAGGTATCCATTGAGAAAGTATGAGGATGAATGAAAGAGAACACTGGTGACGTCACATGAAGCAGAAATGACGCACCCAGAAGAGATGCATATGAAGAGGGTACATAGACTTTATAGAAGTGGATGGTGAAGTAAAGAATTGAGCCACATTTCATGTGTGGAAAGAAGATTGCACGTGCGGAAAACAATGAAGAAAATGCAAAGTTGTTTTATAATTGTACAGATGCTGAAACACAAGTAGACTAAGTAATCATAAAGTTGGTTATACGTAGTAAATAGACTGCAGGCAGTGCCACCATTATATATATATGTATAAAATCTGGATGTTCCACAACGTATTTTAGCAAACTAGGACCCCATGAACAGAAGGGCTGAAAGTGTGGTGAAGTAGAAGAAAACAGCTGACAGCGAGGGAAGATTCGAGAAATGTTGTCTGGCCCGATGTCAAGAGTGACGGCAGCCAAGAAACTGGTTATCTATTTGGGAAAATACAATGAATGTGAGAAGCGAGTCGAGCCCCTGCTGGGAGGTAATGGAAAAACACTAGAAGTGCCAGGATTTATTCATTTAATAGTGTTAAATGCGAAGAAGGAACTCAAAACACAGTCTCCTGTCAAATGGTCAAGATGAAAATAGACTTTGGGCAAGCTACACCGAGACTTGAAGATAAGACCATGCTCACACGCCTCAGGTGCAGTGATACAATACAAGGCCGAGTTCAAAGACTAATTGAATGGCAGACAGCAGACGTGATGATGGATGTTGGGCAAAGTGGGTGAGGAGGCATGGTCAAGTCCAACCCTCCAGCATCTGCGGTACCAGCTTGCGTGCTGCTAGCGAGTGGAATATTGCAGAAGGGTACAAGCGTGCCAACCAATTGTAGAGGGCCACATAGTAAAGAGCCCTATAGTTTGAAAGACAATGAAACAGCGTGTATTTCATGAGAGCGAAGATAACTTGCACTAGGGGTGGACATAGCTGTCCACCTGAACTTAGAGATCCAATCACAATGATATCCCACATAGAAAGTATACCTAGATGTTCCCCGTAGATCAACCACACTTTCACATAGGTTTTCTTATTTTGGCACATAGTATGACATCACATATGACAAGTTTTTGCTATAAAAGTAATGTTTTTTATGAAATGCGTTCAGACTCATGCTGTGGTCCGTCCGTTGACTCCTGTTGTACTCCCTGTTTTAGACAATTGCAATTAAAAACAGTTAGGTTTTGCCAACTTCCTGAGTCTGTCTTATTGGAGTAAGAGTAAGATCTGCATCCCCATCCATCCCATAGAGCGCTACCTCGCTTAAAGTGCCTACGGGTTCATGTTATTATTCACTTAATGTCCACCTCCTAAGTTCTTTGCAAATTCCTCTCTTCAGGGGTTTCTACTGTGCTCTAAACTGTCCACTTCCTCGGCTTTCTAAGACTTTTTCCAAGCATGTCCTCTCTCTATTTAACTTTCCAACTTCTGCACTCTTTACTCTCCACTCCAGGTCTTTTTGTTCACCTCACAACTGTTCATCTCCCCTGATTTTCTTTCCACTATTTTCTGTCCTTTCAACCTCCTCAAAGTTCTACACCCCTCTCAGGTTTTATTCTCCTTCCTTCTGCATTCTGCTTCATGACACATCTCTCCACTTTTGCATTTCTCATTGTGCCTCTCTCTCCTGAATGCACACCCCTCCTCTTCTTGCTCACCCTTCTACTCTGCTCCATTCAGCCATCTATTGCCTTCTTCCAACACCCAATCATGGAATTGAATTGAGACTGAAAAAATAGTAATCATTACCCGCTTTCAGGGGTCACAAATCCTGAGCTTCCCTCAGCTGTGGTTTTACACATCCTGAGCAATGGGATTACCAGCCTATTTTTGAAATTTCCTTCACAGCTATTGTCATTTTCCCTGCATTTCGAATATCTAATTTTTCCAGTATTCGCTGCCACTGGTCTTCCACTTTGTGGCTGCTGGTTGCCAGTCCCGGAGCTTATTATCACCCTCAGGTGTCTTCCCTTGAAGCTCACCGGTTGGTACATAGACGTAAATGGCTATTCTCCTTTTATGAAAGCATTGTTGAATATTTGTTGTCTGACAGTAGTGAACCCTGCAGTTGCCAATTCCTTCGTGGGTATTTCTATCTTAGTTTGGCTTTCTTGAGAATGATATGGGAAACAAGCACATGTTTAGGTCTTCTTACTCCATATGTGTTGCATTTCCAGAATCTGTTTTAGTAAAGTGCACTGTAGATAAAGTGGACTTTAATTTTGAATGGGGCTTTGGGAAGCCAGGAATGAACAACATTGCTTTAACTTTGAGGATATTGGGTGATTGACACAGGGGGTCAGGTTGACACAATCAACCCCTAACAGTTAATGAGGAGACAGCATATGGTTTCCTTCATTACTGGCCTGTTACCCCTATTCTGGGTTCTGGTCATTTGACTTCATTGTGACCCCCTCTGTTCCAGGGTACAAGTTTCTCCTGTCCTGGAGTCCCTTGTATTCTGGGGGGAGAGTGAGGCTAGCGACAGGCTGGGGTACAAGAGGGACCCTCTCTTTCCTCAAATAGACCCTAAATCACAGAGCAGGTGGTGCCACCCCCTGTACCAGGGTCACCCGAGGCTCATCAAAAATCACAAATGCACCCAATGTCATAACCTCATTAATGAAATACAAAAAACCAAAAGTAATACTGTACATCTATATTTTGGGCTGATTTCCAAAACAAGTTGTTAAACATTTTAGGCTCTTCCCTCATCATGACGAGATTTAGGCAAATGGTCATAAAGTGAAAGCGAAATGTTAAGAAACACTATTGTTGTTATTTATAGCTGCATTCTAATGGTTCTAATACGTTTAAAGACACTGAATAAAATGAAAATGTGACAAAGATTATATGGTATTGTTATAGCATGGTCAGTCCCCTTTTTTAATCAACAGCCTACCATCATAGAAAGGGTAAATAAACCAGTAAAGATAAATATGTTAATTGTTAGTTGCACATTACAGAAACAGTTGCAAAATAACAGGATTTCTGCATAAGAAAAACACTTTTCAAATCTGCTGTTTTAAACTGTAAAACATATCTTCATTAAAACCCCACTCATCGTGTGTGAGCATAGGCTGCTAGGTAGGGTAGAACACATTTCAAAATCTGGCACTCTTCCTATTCTTCTGGGGATAGAGCTGCATGCTGTGCCATTACCTCCAGCTATCATCTGGCCATAAAGTTGGCCAAACAAAGGGTTTTTACCTCTCAAATTGAGAGTTCGGTTAATCAGCCCAAATAACTCTTTAGGGTTGTCTGTTCATTATCTACTAAGGCGTCCCCCGCTGATTCGATTCCTCCTTCTTAGGTGCTTTGTGACTCCCTTGCTGACTCTTTTTCCATGAGATATTGGATTTTTGTGATCATAGCTCATCTGTTTGAAACCCTGGCTCTGTGCTTCCTCCTGTCGCTGCTGCTGATGATTAGGCTTCTGGGCCTCCGCCTATGGCCAGTTTGTGCTGGGACTCTTTCCCTTCTTTCTCAAATATTGACCTTATCTCAGCGGTAGAGAGTATGAAATCTGCCTCGCCTAATGATGCCATCCCCTTGAGAATTGTGAAAGTTATTTTGCCTTTGATTTATTCGAGTATCACGACTGATATTAATCATTCCTGCTCTATTTGCATCATCCCTGGCAAGCTTAAATGTGCTATGGTGATTCTGTTGCTCAAGAAGCCTTCCCTTGATCCTTTGGATCCTGCCAACTTTCTAACTTCTTCCGTGTTTTATGAAGTTTTTGGAATCTCTGGTCCGCCCTTTGCTTGGACGGTTTTGTGCAGCCACGTCTTTGCTTGATGCATTTCAGCCGGGTTTTAGACCTGGCTGAGGTGCCAAGATGACCTTAGGCTGATTTCAGATCAGGGTAGAGTGGCGGCACTGATCCTGCTGGATCTATCGACCGCTTTGATACTGTTGACCACTCCATCCTGATCAGTCATCTGTCCTCAGCTAGGGTTTTTGGTTCTGTTCTCAAATGGTTCCAGTCCTTTCTGTCTGATATCTCTCAGTTGCTATTTATGCAGCCGTTTCTGTCCACTGTCTCTGCTTTGGTGTCTGGGGTTCCTCAGAGATCTGCCTTTTCACCCACCCTGTTCAACATTTATATCCAGCGATTGTTGCTCTTATCCGCCCCCACAGCTTCAGATGTTACTCTTATGCTGATGATAATCAGATCTTAGTTTGCCTGGACCTTCTCAAATCTCTGTCCAGGTTACTCAGCTGAGAGATTGCCTGCAGGCTGTGGGTGGCTGGATGAGCGTCAATTTGCTTAAGTTGAATGGGGATAAGTCTGAGGTTCTGGTTGTGGGCTCTGCGTCTGTCAAATCTTCTTGGATGTGAGACCCAAAGTTATTTAAATATGCAAATTAACAAGGGGTGTCCTGGGAGTCCCTCTGCCAGACATTAGTCCTGGTTACGAGAGTCTTACCCAGAGTCTCCAACCATACCGAAACACGTGTCTGGGGTTGCTGTTGGTACTCTTGTTCAGAGGAGAATTGCCTAGCATTTCAGTGCTGGACTGCCCCAGGGCAGGACAAAGACTGATATGTTTGAGATATTTATTCTCTGTTAATGATAGTGAGCTAAAGACTCTGGGTAAGTCTCCAATAACCAGGAATAATGTCTGGCAGAGGGACTCCCAGGACACCCTTGTCAATTTGCATATTTAAGTAACTCTGGGTCTCACCCTAGGTTACTAGGGGAATCCAGACATGGACCCCTTGCTCACTATTCTTAGAGAGGCACAGCTCCACCCTAGTGACGAGGTCCAAACAGACCAAAACACATGTCTGGGGTTGCTGTTGGTACTCTTGTTCAGAGGAGAATTGCCTAGCATTTTGGTGCTGGACTACCCCATGGCAGGACAAAGACTGATATATTTGGGATATTTCTTCTCTGTTAATGATGGTGAGCTAAAGACTCTGGGTAAGTCTCTCGTAACCAGGACTAATGTCTGGCAGAAGGACTCCCAGGACCCCCTTCTTAATTTCCCCATTTTGGTTCCTTTCCTGCAGCTGCCCCTGTTGTCAAAATTCTCTGGGTTAAAATCTCTGCTTCTCTTTCTATGTCCTCTTAGATTAGCTCAGTCTGTCAGGCCGCAACTTCCAGCTCAAGATCCTTAGGAAAATTGTACAGTATATTCGTGATCATCTTCCTGCTCCAGTGGTTGCAGTTTTAGTCCTTAGTCGGATTGATTATTGCAATTCTTTATATCTTTCACAACCTGACTATTTGCGGCAACGTATCCAAATTTTGCGGAACACGACTGCCCACTAGGGCGTCCTTTCCGGACCCACATTTCATCTGTTTTGAGTGATTTGCATTGGTTGCCAGTGGTCAAACGTGTGCATTTTAAGGCTATGTGTCTTGTACACATGGCCTTTCATGCGGTTCGACTGGACTATCTGCAGTCTAAGTTCCTGCTTTATGCTCCTGGCAGACTGTTGCACTCTAAGGACCGCTTTCTTATTGCTGTGCCTAGCTTTTACTTTGCACGCATATGCAGCCATTCATTTTTGGTGAGGGCTGCCAAGCTGTCAAACGTTTTGCCTATTGCGCTTCACTGTACGGCTGTCTGTCAGGCAGAATCACATGCAGTTCCCTTTGGGAACACTAAATGCAATTAAGACTACAAGTGTAAGCACAATTTCACCTTTGGTACAAGCCTGTACTACACAGTAAAGTGGCAGCGATGGCTGAGCAGCCAGGCTTATCTCAAGAGTTTAAGTGTGCAGTAGAACAAGTTACACAAAAGACCAACTATTACAGTGATTCAAGGAAACACTTTCTCAAGGTTTCTTGGTAAAAGAATATACATTTATTTACTCAGTCAGTTTGAAAACATTAAACTAGCAAGAGTAGCTCAATATCACACACTAATAAACCACAAATGAACACGTTTAGCTCTCCTGAAGTGGGAGCAAAATGGCACTTCATATAATTTTAAAAGGGGTAAAAAGACAAGGAATCAACAGCACAAATGCATTCATTGGCAGGGCAAAGGGTCTCAGTGAATACAAACAGCAATTCATCTCATAGGCCTGGGCCAAAGTCAAATGGTTCAGAGTCTTGTATTGGATAGCACAGTTCTGGTAGGAACGGTAAAGTCTTTGCCACAGTTTTCAGAACAATTTGGCTAGGCAAAATGTTTGACGAATGTTTGGGGAAGGACAAGCCTTCGAACTTGGGCAAGTTTCACGCACATTCTCGGTGACCGAAAAGATTTCCGGACAGCGTTTTCACAGTACCTTGTTAGTGAACAAAAGCTGTAGCTGAGCCAGTTGTTCCTGGCAGTTCGAGCAGATCTCGCTGTTCCTGTGCTTTAGTCATGGGGACAAGAAGGATGATGTTGGGAGGTTCCTGCACTGCCCAGGGATGAGGCCAAAAGGTTAGCAAGACATCGGTTTAAGGTGTGAGTGCCTTAAAGTCCATGAGCTGGTTTCCTTCCCTCTGGCTATCCGGTTTTCAACAGCACTCTGATGAAAATTCGACCAGATGGGGACAGTGTCCAGGTGGCTTGCGAGTTGGTTGGTCTCACCAAACTCAAGGGAAGAATTTAACCTTGAATGGCTTCTATGTCGATGGAGTTTCAGGCAATTCGGACCTGCAGCAAGGCTTCACCGGACGTCCAGGAGTTGCAGCAGTCCTCTTCCTTCAGCTCATCTTCGGTTCTTTCGTTCCAGTGGTCAACTCTGCTTTCCAAGTCCCAGAGACCTGCTTTTAAACAGTTTTCCGCCATTCATTCCAGCCTGGCTGTCACTCACAAAGCAGGGTGGCTGTCCTTGCCGGACAGTCAGCCGGCCAATCATACCAGAGTGCATTCAGGTTTCCTAAGAGACTAAGCACAGGGAGTTTTGGACATCTCCCTCACATCCTGTCCACCCCAGACACTCATGCGCCAGAGGAGGGCTTCAGCACTGAAGCCCGCCAAAGGCCAACGATCAAAGGGACTAAACCTGGTTTGGCGTGCAGAGACAAACACAAGAAGGACTTTTCCTAAAAGAAATGGTGAAAAAAGATGACCGGAGTCTATTTTTACAGATAGGTCTTGGGCGCCATATTGAAAAACATGGCTGACCCGATTTTTAGCTACCGTTGTTAGCGCTCGGGAAAAATCACGGTATTTGTTCTAAACCACTGCCACCAGCCATATAAAGTAGGAAAAGTTAACATTTGACTGTTACATGAGTGTTTTGACTCAGGGGAAGCTAGGCAACACCTCCAGCACTCTATAGGAAGATAGTGTGTGCTGGGTCAGTAAATTTAAAAAGACTAGTAAAGCCAATTTAACTTTACATGCTCTGGGAGACAGTAGTCAGTCCCAGAGAATGTATTTAAACCTTGGGAAGTCTGAAAGACATCCCGGTGTCTCTGCACTGAAGGTGCTGTGTGACACACAGAAAGAGATGATGCCCATGGAGTTGTTTTAAAACTCCATAACCAAAGAATACAAAAGTAAAACACACATCAAAATACATGGAAGAGTGGGAAAAAAGGCTTTCACTCTTCCCAGGTAAAAAAAAAAACAAATCCTACAAATCCAGCAAAGTTGCTGGGGGTCTCAAAATGTAAGGGAAATTAGCACATACACTGTCCATTTGCAATTTAGAAGGGCTTTAAAAACTTTGCTCTTCTGATTTCTTTGCTTGATCGTGGTTTCTGCTCAGTTATTAGCGCCAGGTTGTCTTTTTTGGTGCCAGTTGTGCTGTACTACGATACTAAAAACGATAACATAACATAAAATAATGCTTTTGTGGTCTAGATCTAACCTTTAACAGTCCGCTCCTGATACATTCCACCCAATTATGCAACCATCACATTTGAAGTTTGTCTCCTACGGACAACTAAATATGCAGGCAAACACATCCACATTCATGTCACCCACACATACGCCGAGAAAAGAATACTACGATATTGATGTCTGAGTCTTGATATTTGTATGTTGCATATATTCAAAGAGAATCCCTGGCTTTATTTGCTAACACTTTTTCAGCTAAATCAGCAGAGATTTCTTACAGTGTGATATTTATGTGTTGCATTACGGCCTCTCTTGGGCAAATGATGGTTGTACTTGCATATATAATGCCGTTGCTGGACGAGTGGAAGATACCTAGGCACATGATTAAAAGCTTAGCTTATTAACTTGACACCTGAGCATGTATTTGTGATCCCTCAGGAGATGTAGGAATCAAATTGCAATATAAAGCTCTAGATATCATCCAATAACATAATCTATGCTTAGCGTAGTGTAACTTTGTATTGGATGGCAGTAACTGGGCCCTATCAAATACGCACAATGGAAATATGTATTTACTTTGTCTTCCAAGAGTGCTCAATGCATCTACATTGTCGCTGTAACTTCATTACAGTATATTTTGAACTGTCTTATAGTGCGCATGAACTTTGCATTGACATGGCTGATATGTTTTTCTACAGTAAAGGTCAAGTTACAGTAAATTGTGACATATCTGTACTGTCAAGGATATGCATTAGAGTAGTAAATGTAGCAAAGAAATGGAGGCATGATCATCCATCATGCCATCAAGCAGTCAGAGCACTGCAATACAAATAGGCCTATAGCTTAATCAGAATAGTGGATAAAAAAGACAGTCAGAATTATTTATTCTCATGCAGAAACATTTCCTTGAATCCGGATGCAATACATCAGAGTTTCAAAGGGTAAATCAACGAATCTTTTTATTCGAAGAAAAGCAGGATTTTTGCATCTTTTAAAATAAATCGATGTGGGTTTTGGTAAGGCAATACATTGAGGTGGGGGTACGCTGGAGGGGACTGCATGTGGTTACCCCCGCATTGAAAAAAGGCAAAAAAGTAAATATTTTGGAGGCATCCGAGTAACAAAATCAGTGTTTTTGACCTCAGTGTTTTATTTGCTCAGTATTCAATATAGATCTGTTTCAAAGAGCGCGGGAACGATCATCTCATTTTTTGGGTGACTCTGTACTGACTGCCAGTGGCCCATCACACGGAGGAAATTGGTACAGAAAAGCAAATAACACAGTGAGTGATCCTCCCAGCTGATCTTGGGCCCTCACTGCCATGCAGCAGACTCTGAAGCCCCCATAGTCTCACTGTCAGATCGGCAGAGTCCTGAAGGAGGGCTATGTCGGCATTTGTTGTTTGCATTGTGTACCATTGTAGCCTACCTATCACTCTCTACGTGCCTTCGCCTCCGAATACCATTATCTGTCACCACTGATTATACTGTCTATAGTGATAACAGCAGAAAACAACCCATGTGTGCCTCCAGCTCGTCTTTGGGTTGTATTAGTGCAACTATGTTGTGGTTAAAAAGGTGTTTCTGTTTACCTTGCATTCCTCTGCTCAAAATAGAAACAGTACGTATTGTTTTTTGCCAGTGCTCTTTGTCAGGGTTGCAGAGTTGCAGTATTGTGCTTACTGTTTGTTCAGGTGTGGGGTACCCAGCTCTGCATGTCTGTTTGTATGTGCTTTAGGCACAACACTGTCCTCTTTTGTTGTGATCCAGTCCTGCGATGCACAAACCCGCTTGCTGGTATGTATGAGTTCAGGGCATATGACTGTACTTACAGGCATTGCTAGAACAGACAGGCAACCCTTCCTGCAGGTATATTTTTGATGTGAACATAAGCAGCACTTAATGGTGTTGCTTTGCTGGGACACATAGCCCACCATACTGGTGTGTATGTGTGATGGGGGACACTTGATGACCGTTCTGGGTTGCACCACCCTTGCTATTAGTGCATTGGTTTGGGGCACCCAAAGCTGTTATTACTGACTCGACAATCCTCCACAGGTGTGTATATTATGATGAAAGAAGGTTGTCTTTACTGGTGTTCCTGTGCTAGCATACAAAACCTTCATTACTTGTTTGTATGTGATGTGGGCACAAATGTGTTCCTATTGTTTTGCCTGTGATGGGACAGGCTACCCTTGTTCCATGTCTGTGGTTATTTCATATAGGTATTGGTTTCAAGATAGTTTACTTACACATGCTAAAGATCTCAGGATGATTGGATTGCGAGAGTTTTAGACTTTTCGCTCTCCTTTGACTTCTCTGTCTCTACACCCACAGTTGCTTTTCTAGCCCGTGCATACTACCCCAAACAACATGCATTCACACATCCATTGAACTGTACTTATGTTCTTTCCCTGCCCCACCATTTCACCCATACTATATGTGTTTGCTACTCTGTCGCTCAGTATTGCCGTAGCACAGTTCCTGCAAGGCTATATTCCACACTGCAGTTCCAACTCATACTACCTGTTGTTTGCCTCACACTCCTGTCTGCCTGTCCTGTGTCACGCTGGGTCCTGACTGAACCCCTTGTTCTCCCATACAGTCCCTCATAAATACCCTTGATGATGTTATACCCTAAGGCTTCAGCTCAGAGCCATGGATCATTTTCCCCTCCCACCATCTAGTCTCTGTTTCACCATGTGATTCTTGTGGACTTCTATTCAACCTTTTCTTTGATGGGCACCTGTCCTTTCCTTGGCCGTCTCACTCATGCACTGTGATATTGGGGCTTTGTTCTTAATGTTCTAACCTTGTGCGTACATTTGTTTTTCGAAAATGAATGACCCACGCCTGGCACCCAGACCGAGATTTTAGAGTTACTTCCTTTTCCCTTACTCACATTTGGCTGGGGCTCACGGAAGAAGTCATACTATTCGGTTGACAAGCTATCTGTGCCTCTGCATACTTCCTATTCTCATAACATCCAGGACCTACCTTGCCCTTTTGATACGCTTCAGGTGGTGATGTTTGGGGTCAGCCCTTCTTAGTTCAAGGCTCTGCTTTAGTCTTCCCCAATTTCAATTTTGCGCCAACATTAATTTTTGCTACCACAACAATTTCATTATTTTCTTAGGCCAGTCCAATTTTCGATTTTGCTGCTGGGATTGTGCTACCTTGATTTTTCTCCTAGCTGTTGCTTGCCTGCCTGTGAGCTCTCTGCTAGGTTACATCACAGCTGGCCTAAAGAACATTCCAACTCCAAGAGATGGTTCAAGGGTTTTTATTCATATTTGTGACAGGGTGCTAAGGGCTGCCCCCTCGCTTTCTCATCTAAATTAAGTGGTTCCCTCCCTAACCAATGTGTCCTTACTCCCCTTGTTTGTTTCTAGAGATATCGATCCCTACTACCTGCTATCCAGCTCTCTTTCAATGAGGGCCTAAAGTCAATTGCCTTATCTATATATGTTCACTCCTTGACTTCCTAGGCTAGTCCTGCCCTATCAACTATGTTAGTTCTTAAGGGAATGTAGGGTTGTGTCTTACAGGCACTCAGGAGACACTCTTCTTCCTTTCATGCCCAGGTGATTCTTTCCCTGCTTCTCACGGACCTTCTACTCTCAACACGCTAGTCCCCTCCTGCCAACTCCATGCACCTTCTTGCCTCTCTCTTTCTGCTTCTTGATACTTTGTCGCTCTGATCTCTCTCTCTGTCCTTCTACCACCTACCTCCACTCTCCAATGATATTCCCTCCCTCTCTCTTTCCTACCATTGTTCTGCCTCCACTCTACTACTACTCTCCCCTCTCTGCTCATCTAATACTTTCTCTTCCCCCCTTAATATAAATCGTAATGGTGCTACTGCAGTTGTGCTTTTTCCATGGATCTAAATAGGTCAGTTGAATTTGCAGAATTTTTCACATTTTATTACATTATTTCAATAATTTAATTGAAAAAATAGCTCATCCTCATAAAATGATTAATATTAGCTGGGAAAAATGTGCAAATTTCACTTTGCTTGTGGGTCAGCACAAATGCCATAGTATTTAATATTTTGATAATTTAATGTAATGTCTGGCTAGATAGTAAACTAACAATGACCAGCCGTAAACCGTCCTCCTTGTAAGACTTTGGAGCATATGGAATATTGGTGAATATTTCCTTTTCCAACAGCTTAATTTTTATATGTTCTCTAATCTGTATTTAGTCTATATGATAAAGTCCATGATTTCTGTTTACATGGATTTGCAATAAATGCAAAGGTTATTTTCTGCCACTTGTTTCCTTTTTCTCACCGCACAATAAATAACATGCATCCCCACAAGGTTTCCTTAAACAAGACCCAACCAGCCTATATATCATTTGACACAGCATCAATTAAACAGTTCCTTTGCAAAGCCTTGCAATTCTTCAGGTAATGCACATTTTTCTGGCATTTTAGTCAAATTTTACCAGGGATCATGATTATTTAAAAAAATATGCAACACATTTCTGTAGTGCCTACCAATGACAAACATATACACCTTTTCACAAAATCTTGAATTATCCAATCAGTACCTGCTCAGATCACAATTTTGAACTCTCCTTAAAATGGCATGAATTTTCAAAAGTTGTGAATGGTGTGTGAAAGTCTCCATCAATAGAAAACTTTGCAGGCTGCTTTTAAGTAAGAACAGTGTATTTATTTTATTTATTGTGTATTTGCAATGCGCCTATGCAGCAAGTGGTGTTTCAAAGCGCAACAAAACATAAGGGTGGGGGGACAGGGAGAAGAATAACAAAAACGGTCCTACTAGAACTTGTGTCATTCGGATTGTGCAAATGCAGTAACAAGAAGTGCGGGGGAGTGGGGAGGTGGGGAGGAGAGCTGGTCAGAGCGGAATGTGCTAATGCGAAGGAGGGAAAGGAAGTGCAGGTCAGAGTGGAGAGCGCTCAAGCACTGGGGCAGGGAGTAGGGGGGAAGAGAGCCCCAGGTCTAGGTGAGTGCTAAGGGGAGTCCAGGTGGACAGGTGTTAGGGGAATGCAGAGAGTTCAGGAGAATCAAGGTCCACATGCTAATTGCAATTGAGGGGCTGGATGGGATCAATAGGGGTGCAGGCCCAGCCAGACTAGCGAAGGGGGAGGGTGTCCCAAAGGGCACGTGCAGGTTAGGGGGGTGGTCAGGGGAGACCGAGGTGCTTGGATAGACTGGGTGAGGAGTGCCTGGAGCCCTGTATTAATCAGAAGGAACCAAGCAGCCAGTCAAGTGTGGCAGAGGGCGACATTAGCAGCGGATGGGGAGAGGGAAGACAGAAGAGAAAGGATGATCTTGAGAAGCTTCTGGAACTTAAGGAAATCTGGTCCTAGTCTGAGAGGGGCAGTGAGGCAATTCCAGAGGGAGATCTACCCCCACTCTCTGCTTGGAAAAGTGTATGATCTGCAGAGAGTTGGAGCTAGAAGCTCCAATAATTGGTCAATTACTGGACCATAATATGTACCAATTATGAATGGGTATCTATAAATATTTATCAAAGCAATAATCCACTTTGCAAAATTCATATTATTAGATTTTGTAATTCATGAGCCATTCCGTCTCCTTAGTGCATATCATCAGGAACCCAGCCACACTGTGAAACCATAACTACATGTTCCATTGAATGCTTGTCTACTGCAGTACGCATTACCATGCTTTTCTCTTCTGCAACACACTGAAACACGTGTTAGCCTTCCTTCGATTGCCAAGATGATTCAGATTTTAACATACAATTTTAAATGTATTCGCCAATATGCTAGCTTCACCATCAAACCCTTCAACATCTTTTCCAAAAGCAACTCGACCAAATTAAGATCAATGAAGAAATCCTAAACTCTGAATTTCCCTTTTTCCCAAAACTACACATGGAAGATTTCTGTACAGCACAGCAATACATGTGCATTATTGCCATTGAAGGATTTTATTGGCCGTTTAAAAACAACATGAAGTGGAAGGATGAGTGGTTTGTAAATTTGACTAGAACCCAGAGAGTATGTTATTGTACTATATAATTTGTAATACATTGCGAATTGCTAAACCATCTAGGCCTAGGACATGGCAACAGCCAAATCTTATTGCTGGCTGTATACCTATAAAATAAAGATCACAGCTTAAAATCAAGCTTCCAACACCTCCTGACACTGCATGCCCTCCGTAGCTTGCTTATATAAAAGGGAACACACTACACAACGAATGTAAAGATGAAAGATCTTCATGATTGTAATCTGCATATCCAGTGATCTGACCTCTGAAAGATTATTTTTTAAATTTCTAACTAGTGTATCATTGAGCTGCTTTGAGGTTTAAATATGGAAGCATCCAAACAGAATGGCCCCTGTATTTCTATCTTTCTTTTCATACATGCTGTTACGCAAAAAAACATATGGAACCGTAGTTCCTGGTGCATCGCTTTATTCCTCTGCAGGCTGATGAACAGCACAGTGAGCGCTTCCAAATGATAGATCTTAGCCAGGTAACTCTAGAATTAGCTTACAATGAATCCAGAATATTTGTATATCCCTTGATCCATTCCGCACATCTGATGCTCCAACAATTCTGTGATTTCAGCACTGTGATCTTCTACATACTGTTTTTATGGAGAAATCTTTGGCTGCGAGAGTGAATGTTAAAAAGTGGCATGCAGCCTGGGTTACTGGTCATTTCCAATCATTGGCACGTGTAAAAGGGGTGTGCATGGCACTCTTGTTGCAGAAGGAACTATTGTGGTCCCTTCTCAAGTATGTGTTTGAGGTCCTCCTAGAACCCTCCACAGGCTGAATATCAGGGAGAACCGAGGGCATGTAAATGCTGCCTGAAGTCTGGACCAGCTCTAAAGTCTAAGCTGGTGAGGAACAGATTGACGCTTTACAGTTTCGTAGTAGTGACTTGTTTTGTTTTTGCTAACTTTCTTCTCTATTATTTGAAGACTTGATTCTGTTTATAGACCTTACCTGCATCCTTAAATTGTGTATTACACTCCGGAAGTGACATCTAACCCTAGTGTTAAGTCTTGGTTTGATCCTCCTGTCTTTGACAGTTGAGACAGATTCCTTCCTCAATATGAAGACAGCTACAAAAAGCCTTACTACATGGAGCAGGAGTCTCATGAACCCCTAACATATTAGGATCATAGCCCGATACACATGAGGCGGATTTGGGCTTGTTATTCATTGGTTCATGACAGTGTTTTCTCACCTCATTCATTTCTGTGTGCTGATCCATATCAACTTTTCACGTTATACCCTTGTGATTTTGTATGGGTTCTTATCTGAATTATGGAAGCATCTGTTTGGCACGTTATTCCGAGACAGCTATTTGAGCCAGTCACAGAAGCGTTTTACGATGCGAAAAACTCCATCGGAAAATGTTCTGTGAATTAGGCCCTCAGTGTTTAAGCCAGTTGCGAGAAAATAAGAAAAGTTTTAACAGCAGCTGAGGTGCAAACAATCTGTTTGTCCTTATTCACTGAGATGGCCATAATTGCAGAGCCTATAGACTGTAGGTCATGCCTTCTACCTTCATTTAGTGGGTGGGCCAACTCTCTCAGACACCTTCTAGCCACCTCCACTGTCTGGCACCACATCTTTTATTAAACAGATCACTTCTCTCCATGCAAGTGTAAACCAGAAAGTATTTCTGTCTATTCAGTGTGTGTTCCTCTATCTAACAAAGACGTCAAATTCCTGGACTTTTGTTCTATGAAATTTGCCCATAGGCCAGTTTTGCCAAGAAGTGGTTTCCCGCAACTGGTTTTGGAACTATGGGCACAGTTCTTGTGTTTCCTCGCTCCACCCGTGACCCCCCTGTTATGCAGAAGAACAATCTTGCTGCCAGCACCCATGGCCCCACCAATACTCCAAGCCCCATATCGCCACCCTTCTGCTGTGCAGGGGAAAACCCTGCAAACCCTGATCTCCATTTTGCCTGCTGCATCTCCTACCCTTCGAACATACTCCTCTACTGTTTCCGTGACTTCCCCCCTTATGCGACCCCACTCATGAGGCAAACGCTCATGCCACAACCAGGCCATTGTGTTGCCAAAGTGGCCTGTCGGAAGGTTGTCTGTGCAGAAAGTGTGCAATACACAGTTATCTTTATTCAGCTCCTTAGCCCATGCATTCAAGGGAAAGACAGATGTTCAGGGAAAAGTAGAGATGTACTATCCACAGCAGATATGTTCTCATAAAATACCAGATTAATCCAAACTGAATGCTTACCCTGCCTAGCTGTGCCCAAATTGACTTAGTCAATATCAGCATAGATTTAAATGATCAGAAGCCCGGTACCTATTTGTGTGATTTATTGAGCCCAAAGTGCAGCTTTCAAAGTGACCTATTTATCCACTGAGAATCATTCAATAAGCTTAAGCAGTCATTATAATGAAGACAGTGCATATCAAAGCAGATTCAATTTGATTTATATTTGAAACACAACGGACCTCATTACGAGTTTGGAGGTAGCCTTTGGTTGCCTCCAAACCGGGCTCCATTACCGGGTCATTCCAACATTGCAGGACCCGGTAATTCCTCCTCGAAGGAACCATTCCCCATTCCCATTTGCGCCCCATAGGGCTCAATGGGAATGGGGAAGGAGGTAACAACGGGTACATTACAAATGTCCCATTGTTACCTCCCTCTTCCCCTCGCGGGACCTGGAAAAGACGTCTGGTTTTACCAGACGTCTGATCCGGGTCCCACAAAGGGAACCTCGTAATCCACGCTCCCGTAATGAAGGGGGCCGGTCCCGTACCGGTCCCCTTCATTACGGGAGCGCAAGCCTCGTAATGAGGCCCAACCACTTTTTTCACAAGTGCCTGATTAGGGCAATATGAAGAATTTTACTCATACAGTAATGCAGGAATATCCTGTGGAGATATCACAGAATGATTGACATGTGAATCCATCAACACCGATTTCTACCCTGTCAGGGGTCTGCAACCTGTGTCCCTCCAGATGATTTGGACTGCAACTCTTGTGATCCCTCACTTTTGACTATGCTGGCTAGGACTCATGGGATTTGTAGTTTCAGACCTTTGCCCTTGCCCTTTATGGAGGAAAGTGCTAGCATATCCCTTCCGTTAAGGAGCCGAAGTATTCAGATGAGAGCCCCTGCGGGAGTGACTATGTCATGAAGATGTACAGAAGGGAATTATTATTGATTCAATTGTTTTTTTATCACGCACCTAAAACCGTACCTGAGTTTGGTTTCTAAGCGCAGATCCGGGATTCAAACCTCTGTTGCTCTGCATGGTCTTGCTTCCAAGACCAACACGTTGCCCCTGTGCTATCCTCCTCACGATCATCAGTGAAAGTCATTTCTAATGCACAATTAAAGTGTTTTCATTCTTGGTCTGTTTAGCCTGCAAGCCACAATGGAATGCACCATTTATTGTTTGCAAATATTATCTGTGCTAATACTGCCAAACATATGTACTGTTACCGTATGCAGCATAGGGCTCCATTGGGCTCCACTGGATACATGAGGTATTGTCACGTGCAGTAATACCACATACAGTTATGATTGTAGGCCTGATTCATGGAATAGGGTGCAAAAATGGCGCAAGGTCCACACGCCGAGAAGTACCCTGTGTGAGCAATGGCGCAGAAGAAATATTGCGGGCCTCACATATTCATGGATTTAAAGATGCATTACAAGCCGTCACGCAAGTAAAGACAAGCTGCGCAAGGAATGTCCACAACACGCCCCAATCACACCAAGAAGCAAGCAAAAGGACAAATGCAGCGCATGCATCCGCGCCACCCCTGGCCCACCATTCAGTACCCCTGTGAGAAGGCCCACCTCACCTCGAAAGCCCAGGCCGCACCCCCCCGAAATCGCATGTCTCAACTCGCAAGCCTATGCTGCACCCAAGCGAAATCACACGTTTCAACTCGCAAGCCCAGCTGCACCCCAGCAAAAACATGTGCCCTCCCTCACAAGGCCCGGCTGCACCCCAGTGAAATTGCATGTGTCACTTCGCAAGCAATGCCACAGACCAGCGATATCACGCGCCTCACCTCACAAGCCCTGGCCGCACACCAGCAAAAACCGGGCCCTCCCTCGCAAGCCCAGGCTGCACCCCAGCAATAAGGCGGGCCCCCCCTCCTAAGTGGAGGCTACACCCATTACCAAAACGTGAGTCCCCCTACACCCTTGGCAACCAGCTTACCCCCCCTACTGCACATCACCCACACTAGACCAGACACCACCCCAGCCCCCCTCACCTGTGACACCCCCCCAGGCAGCCCACTAGCGAGTGAACAACACCCCCAGCCCCATTTCAGACTGGACACCACCCACCAACTCCCCCCTCACCTGTGACATCCCCCTCAGGCATCTCCCTCCAGACTGGACACCACCACCACCACCACCCTTCACCTGTGACAAACCCCAGGCATCCCCCTCCAGACTGGACACCACACCCAACCCCCCTCACCTATGACACCCCCTCAGGCTGTCCATTCCAGACTGGACACCACCACCCAGCCCAATTCAGCTGTGAGAGCCCCCAGGCAGCCCCCTCCAGACTTGACAACACCCACTAACCCCTTCCAGACTGGACACCACCCCCCAACCCCCTCACCTATGACACCCCCAAGGCATCCCCGTCCAGACTACACACCACCCACCAGACCCCCTCCAGACTGGACACCACCCCAAGCCCCCTCACCTGTGACATCCCCAAAGGCAGCCCCCTCCAGACTGGATCCCACCCACCAGCTCCCCTCTAGATTGGACTACACCCCCCAGAACCCCTCACCTGTGACACAACCAAGGCATCCCCCTCCAGACTGGACATCACCCACCAGATCCTCTCACCTGTGACACCCCCCCAGGATGCTCCCTCTAGACTGGTCCCACCAGCCACGTTGAGATTAGACACCACCCCCAGCCCCTCTCACCTGTGACACCCCCAGGCAGCCCCCTGACAGTCTCCCACATTACCAGTGCAATTCATGTCTGCAGCGCACCTAAACTTCTGTGGCCTGACAGCACCATGAAGTGCAACACCAACTTGTACACCGCAAATACGACCAACTGGAAGCACCAGAGGTCCATTCATAAGTTGAGCATCTGCTCAAACACCCTTCCAGGCCTTAATCAACCCCCCCCATACACATGTGAAAAGTTAATGCAAATCCGTGTGCACGTTGTCCATGGCATATTGCCAAGGCATCAAAGCACAATAACTGAATGTGTGCCCATGCCAGAAGCAAACCTACCAAAAGATGTTGCAAGATCCACAAACAGTGGCCAGGTGTGTCACAGCCCGAGCATCAGTGACCTGGGTGGAATGGGTGGTACAATAACTGTCAGGGAACAATCACCTGGCAGGGCCTTGCTTAGGTAATTGTAGGGCAGTCAGAGAGACCATAAGTCACAAATACTGGGGAATTGTGCAGCCACTCTGGAAGAGCAAAGATGGCTCACTAGTGTATCCCATCGTTAGTGGTTGAACGACACATGAGAGAAGGCAGTGTGTGACTGCACTTGCTGGTTGCCGTGTCTGAACGACATGGGTTTTACACAGCAATGACAAACAAAGTTGCTATTAACCTGACCATGGAACTCCTCCACAGTGAGCCCACCTCCCACAACCCCAACCAACACTGATACCACCAAATACACAGTGATGCTGCACAGGTAAATGCAAATGAAAACATACAGTGCAGACCCAGTCATTTGATGGACCCACCCTCGCATGTCAGGCACATGTGCATCCTTCCGTCCACAACCATCCTAGCAACAAGAACACACAAGCAAGTGTTAGGACTGATTTTCTATACTCTAGCCTGGTGGACAGATGTATAGAAGGCTACCTATAGTGTGACATGAACAACTCTGGGAAACTGAAGCCAAACCAGTTTAGGTTGCAGTGACAGGCGGTGTAGGCTAAATTCTTCAGAGGGGGTGAGCTTGTAAAGGGTCCACAATGAGGTCACACAAAAGGAATCACAAATTACACTTAGGATGTATATTTATGGCCAAAACACAATAGCAAAATGACTACTAGCAGGTATACTTATCACACAACACTATCAAACTAAGTACATATGCACATGAACTTTGTTATAGGGCATCACACAAATCAGAAACTCCTGCAAAGGAAAGGTTACAGTTCCACAGAAGTTAGGATGCAGGAAAAAATGCAGATAGGGTCTCTGGGGTCCAGTGAAGGGTTCTTTGTGTTAGGGTTCAAGTTAGACTAATGACCAAAAGTAGCCCCAGCAGTCAGATGTCTTGCGCAAGCAAGCAACGACAAAGCCAATATTGTCATAAAGAAGGTTTATTATAAGCCCCTTGACTTATAATAGGATTATAGGGGTAGGAGCTCTGTAACGTACCCCCTTACTCCATTTCTTCCCCAGTCTTGACAGGACAAAGGTCCAATGTTGCTTTTCATGCCAAAAGTTACAGTCCTCGATTCCAGGGGTTGCAGGTCTGAGCTGATCTCCAGTTGGTGTCTCTTACTGTTGCAAGGACCCTCTGTCAAATAATGCATAAAAACTCGATGCAGAACCCCTCTCAGGACTGGACTTGGGTCAGGTCGGCTTTTCAGACAGTGGTTACTGCAGCAGAGCGATGTAAAAGACTCAGCAGCCATGGTAGGACTTTCCCTTCTATGTCGGGTTCCCTTGGTGCGAGGATGCTGAAACCTCGCAGGAGATAGTCTCATAGGGCCAGCTTAGGATCCCCCAAATTTCAGGCTGAGACTCGGTACAGTGATGTCAGCAGCAAGGTAGCCCAAAAATGAAGCTGGTCATCCACAGAGCGGTTCCAGGGCACTCCCAACGGCTTCCTTTGGCAGAGCACTGAGCAGACATTGGGAGACGTTGGGAATGGATGGTCCCTCCAATCCAAAGGTTGTAGCTCCTTCACAGGACTACTAAAGATGATGAGAAATACAGGTCTCCTCCTGGACAGCAGCATAAGTTGGTTGCGAACGCAGGCCTCCTTCAGTCAGGTCTCCGGTTTCTTTGCGGGTCTCACAGCTGGACAGGATACTTGGCTCATTGAGGTTTCTCCAGGTTCTCTGAAGAATGGGTGCAGGAGTCCTCTTCTTATCCTAAAAGCCAGTTAAGAGCTGATACTCCAACTAGCCAAAATCAGGACTAGCCCAAACACACACCCCAGCAAATAGGACCACTGGCAGGAACGTTCATGCATACCATTCAGACACACTTAAACCAGTTTGTTGATTGGAGTCAGACAGACCCAGCCCACATCCCGCCAGCAAACAAACACAGCCCTCCAGTAGCACGCCAAAGGCTCCTGGTTTCCTGGGCACTGAAAGTCTTTATAAAGATTGTACTGGACTCTCAGGCTAGGAGGAAGGCTAAAGCACAAGATGGCAAAAGAACAGGCACAAAATCTCATGGCACGGCAATGTTTGACCAGTAGCCAAAGTTAGTAGCCAAATGTAGTTAACGCGGTAAGGCTTAAACTAAAATCCCCCAAATGTGGGGAAAAGTCACTGCTGCCACCAGCCCATCCGTTTAGCACACCTAGAGTAACCAAAAATACTCTGAGTGTTAGTCTAGGGCAAAACAAAAATGCACCTCATTGTACTGCAGTGTAAGCTGCTGTGCACATTGATAAAAGTTACCACAAGTGATACAAAAGTAACCAAAAGTAGTAACATTATAATACGACTAAGGGAAACAAGGTTCCCCAGTACTGAACGTCTGAAGGATATATCACTTTCCCCATGACATATAAGAAAAGGCCAGTGTAGTGAAGCTTAAAGCTTCACTGCATAGTGAAACATACAAGTCAGATTAAAACATAAAAGCAAAAAGTTTGAGGATTCCATAAAGATGGAAGGAAAGGCACAGTAAAGAGAAATATTTCCTAACACATGCCACGCCCCAGGATAAGGGACATGGGGAACTAATCTACCCCTGGATGGGTCCTCTGTGCCATTCAGTTATCCCAGTTGGACAGCCCATCAAAATTGCTACATTGGCAATCTGGCCTATGCCCAAGAGTGAGGTTCAAGGCCTGCAGACTCATGGACCACCTGAGCCACTTTGGATTCTCTCCCTTAACATCTATCAACTAATTCAAAGGTTTAGGGAGAGCATGCAGTGATGTGAGTCCCATGGAGGTAGAACCTTAACTTCCTAAGGCACCATACAATGGAAAAACAACTCTTCTCCACCTGGGGCCAACTGAGTTGTCCACTCTTAAACTGGTAGCTCATTGCACATATAGGATGTTCCTCGCCTCTGTCATTAAGCTCTGAAAGTATTTCAACTATCCCAGTGTAATAGGCATCTGTCTGCACTAAAAAAGGTCTCTTCCAATCAGGTGCCCTTAAACCAGAGGCCTGACCTAGGGATTCTTTCAGGCCATTGAAGGCCTTCTCACACTCAGGGGTCCATAAGAACTCTTTACGTCCCCTATGAGTAGTGAGGGCAGTCAGAGGGACAGTTATATTTCTAGTGGCTGTCATTTTGCTCCTGTGTTTCCCAGTGAGGCCCAGGAAAGTCCTCACCTGGGATTGGTTAGTGGGGGTTGCCCAGTTCTGTACATGAAGCACTTCTCTGACTAGAGGTTGCATCTTGTCCCCACATACACCAACTGTATGCTTGTTCAGTTTGACACTTGGCTGTCTTCCTGAATAAGTTGGCCTGATGAAGGTCCTGACGCCCAGTCTCTTGAGTCATTCCTAGTTCCTTACAAGTGGGGCTTTAATCTGCCAGGTCATTCAGACAGGTATTGCTGAGATCCATTTTCCCATTGAGAACAGGGGCTTAGCTCATTTGACAGCCACCAATCCAGATGTCCATACACTGAAATAAGGTTCTGAAAAGGCTAAAACTGATGTCTCCTCCTCAGCATTTTGCCATAACCTGCAGAGAGATCATAACAGAGACCATAACAGCAGCTGTACCTTTGTTACCTCTTAGTGAAGAGTGCACTTCTGTCTTGGGGATAGAACACAGAGTGCTAGTGTCTATACAGAATCCAAAACTGGCTTTACCTGTTTATCCCTCCAGTTATCCAGAACTGAATTTTTGACAACTACAATGTTCAAAAACTCTTTGTTCCAACACAGGGTGGATCTCACAACAACTGTCAGAACTTTCTCTTGGTTCTGAGCCACCACAATACCCAAACTTGGTGGGTTCACTCACTACCAGAATACAGTCTGGTTTACAATATTATGTTATAAAGGGTGTTAGTGGATTGCCTCAGCAAGCTCTCCAGATCACCTTGCTGATGTGGGGTCAGGTGAGGAGACACTAGGCCATCCTCACTGGAGACATTAGCAGGGCTGTGTTGGCACAGGGCAGAGAGACACACATATTTCTCTGGCTTCCACTCTATAGCCATAAGCAGGGCTCCAATTGTACCTCTCAAGATAGAATCCTCCATACTATTCCTGGGAAACTGTATGGCAACCTGTCCATTGTCATAATAGCCTTGAGAATAGTTTACCTTGCCAAGCTGTGAAACATGGCAAGAGACCGGATCACTGATAGGTGGTCAGGGATTTACAGAATAGGTTTGACAGGAGAAGGTCCCACCTCCTTCTCTGGGGCTCTCTAAGAGCTCCAATCAAACTCCTGAGAGATTCGACCGATCCCTCTCTCAGACAATCCTGTGGATGACAGCTCAGTGACACTTGACAGGTGATTTCACCATCCCTCCACTGTGTCTGTCCACTACTGAGCACAGAAGAGGAGCTACCTCTGTAGCTATCACACAGTAGGGTGTCAATTACTGACTTTGTAGTCATTCCTTGTTGGTTGGCACAAGGGCATTTGGGATTTGGATCAGCAATCCCCACTTGCAACCTATTGCCTGAGGTCTCCAGAGTCAAAGGGCTAATAACATTAGGCCGTGTCCTTGGTAGAAAGGGGTTCACTCCTAAAAGTGAACCCTGGAGTACTTGAATTCTTGTTTCACCCCTTTCAACCTGGTGACTCCTACATTGGCTTACTTCTGGGATCCCCATAATGGGCCAGCAGGAATGTATGTTAGACCAAATTGGTGATATCCTGACACTAGGATGCATCACCAGGGGAAAGTCCCACACCAACTGTAGGAGGAAGAGCCTCACACCTGAGTAACCCACAACCTCTCAAAGTTTACTCTGGTGGGCTCTGTGGGCTTACTTTGCAGAACCCCACATTCCTGTTGAATGATTTGCTTCACCGGAGGAGAATCCTCCCATTGGAAGAAGGCCTTTCTCCATAGGTCTAACCATGATGGTTTTCTCTTTTGTTGGCCCATACTTCTCTCTCTCCTGGGACTCTCCTCTACCTGTATACTAGACAGCTGAGGAGGCCAATAAGATTGAAGGGTTTCTGGGGCTCCTTCTTCCAAATTTGGAATAGGGACTCTGAAATAATGATGTAATTGAAGTAATCATGAATCACCATAATTGTATTGTGGACATGCGCAAGAAGAAGTGCTAATAGCAATGGTTGCATTTCAACCATATCTGAGATGGTCATAAGCAGCCATGGGTCATGTAGCAAACAGCTCACACAGTCCCCTTTCTCTTTCCATGGAAGCACCTCACATACAAAAGCGGGTGTATATAAAAAGGACAACAAGAGGTCCTACGCAAGGGATTTTCAATGCACAAGAGGACTCTGTGACGCATCCAGCTTATCCATGAAACACGGTGAGAATGAGAGTAAGGCTGCAGTAATTGCGCACTCGATGTCATCACTTTCTAAGCTGTTCTGAATTTGCATTCCAAGCAAGATATGATAGATAGTGCAGTAATATACTACCCACATCATGCGTTGCAGTGGGGTTGAAACCACAGGACTTTTCACAAATGTTTCCCCTGGTCGATCCTTCAGGCATTTTATAGTTGAACTGTAAAACCTAGCTACTGGAGCTGCAGGCACACCTTCTAAATAAGTCTACTACATCTCATTGAGTACCATGGGATAAGGTAACATAAGCAATACTGAGGTATGCTTAATTTTGATTCAACAGTTGATACCGGTACACGTGGTATAGCGCCAGGGCCATTCCAAGCCAGGGCATTCCAGCCCCATGTCTGATGAATGAAGTAACAGAACGAAGCGTAAGAATACAAAATTAACTCCGACACCTGTGATATGACATAGGTAAAGTATATAAAACACACCATCACTGATATTTTGATCTGTGACATGACAGTATATGTATGATTATGATAGGGAAATACTTCATCCAAATTAAATCTCTTCCATGTGATGTGATTACTCCAACAGGTAGCAATTTCTGTATGCGACAACAGTTCCGCATTGAGAAACCTATCCCTGTTTTGCAAAACAAATAAGGTCAGTAATGCATGACCGCACAGTCTGGTATAGCATAGCTAACATGAACATACACAATTATGGGTCCTAAATATTTGTGTTGTTTAATTTAATTTTTAGATTGGTCTGAATGAAGTTTGGGGTTAGAAGATCGAGGATCATTGTAACCACAAAGATATTCTTTTTTCTTGACGGACGCCTGTGTGCAATTGACGAGGGAAGTCCACCCGGGATGGGGTCTACCCTTTGATGTTTAGGCCAAAATGCAACAACAATTGTTTCAATCCATTCGTTAACAAAGATTGTGATAATGGCCAATAATATATCCCACAGAATTTTTTTTTTAAAAGGCAAGGAAAAGGAAAAAACAGAGACGTAAGACAGTGTAAGGCGCAGTGACCTATAAGTGGACAATCTATTGAACTTCACACTAAAACACACTGTCTCCGAATAGAAGATTGAAGAAAAAGAAGTTTGATGGTGCTTTTCTTGTTCTTGTAGCTCTGTATGTAGAAGTTCAGAAATTAAGTGAATATCTGTTAATATTACAGCTGGGTACCAATCGAACATGTGCTCCAATAATTAGGCCATGTTTTTGTACACTAACGGAAGATAAATGTGGTGAATTGATGTATGTGAATATAGAATAGCAGATTAGAGAACAGAGTCAAAGGCTACCCTTGTCATTAGCGCACGGGAGGTCCCCCTATGTTGGCAGTGAAGTTAGATTGGTATATACTAGCTCATAGAGATCACCAAGAGTAGAGATGTCTTAAAACAAAGTTTAATTTCTTGCAAAGACACACATTTAACAATACATATGTACCTTAAGTGGCATGAAAGGTATGCGTAACACAAAACAGTATGCATATCCGTATGTTAGTAAGCAAAGTAAAAAGTGACTGCCATTTCATGCACTGCTGTATCAACTAGCAATACGCAGTTATTGTTGACACATAGAATTTATGGTGTTTCTGGTTCGGTGAGGATTGGAACTGTAGCAGGGGCTGTATAGAGTCAACAGCCAACAGCACTGTTAAAGTACCGAACTGTCGTCAGGATATTGATTCTGATGTAGATGATGTTGGACAAAGTATGACGTGCCCCTAGAGAGAGTTAGAGAAGGATGATTTAAAAGGTGATGAAGGAGTGGAAAATCACAGGGAGGGCACTACGGAAAGGGGGGGATCTACCTAAATTAGTATGGCAGCATCATGGTAGAGTTGTTAGTTGTTGGCCGGCTGTCTTTGCTGCAGATGGCATTATTTCAGTCTGACTTCAGACTCTGGTATCTGAATAATAAAGATATGCATAAATGCCGGCTTGCAATAAGTCACCGAAACACAAGGATTAGTAGCGAGAACCGGAAAAACAGTACCTGGGACCTGTTGAATGGAGTCCAAGGTAAGGTAAGTATCGAGGGAGAACCTAGCTGGGTCTTCAGAGGTTTGTTCATTCAGGAAGCCAGTGAAGGCTTAGCTCTGCATGAAAACAGGAGTGCAAGGCTTTGAATAACTGTAAAATGCGGTTTATATGTTGAGTTAGTTAGGACATCCCATCAGTATTAGTGCTGCAAAATGCATCAACAGTGCAGCTCGAGAGAGTGAAGTAAGATGGAGTCTGTGAGTGGCAAGGGTCCGATGTATTAGATGTAGGCACGAAAGGAGTGAATGTTTAGGCGATCTTAGATAGGTTGTGTGCATGCTCTTAAATGATGTTGGATCTAAATAGGTGCTTCTTCAGAGTAGGAAGTGACGCTGGGTATTGATACATCCTGTGGCTGGCTGTGAGATACAGTTTGTTCCAAAGAGAGGAGCACGGAATGGTTAGGTGTCTTTGGCGTGTGTGCTCTTAAATGGAGGGGTGGACGACGGGAGATTATTCAGCAGGAATGAGGAAAATTCTTATGCGTGAGGGAGAGCTGTATCTCCAGAAAACCTGCTGTGTCTCATCTATGCACATGCGTGCTGTGGGTTGCAGCTTTTGTACGGGAACTAAAAACTTTAATGATCCTTGTTCACGTAGTTGATCCTCAGACTGACGTGTATGAATGTCGCGTCTTTGGAATGTACAGTGAGACACCAGAGCTGTTTTTGGATTGACAGGGTCAATTTTAGTGGGATAAGCATGCAGTCTAGGCTCATCTGGTAGAAATGTGTTAGAGACTCAAAGTAAAAGAGCGTTTTCATAGCACCGTAATTGACAATGATGGTGATATGAATCACAAGGAGACAACATTTTCTGATACAGAGAGCAAAACAGTACTACAATGAGGTCATTTATCACAAACACACAAAATTTGCATTAGCATCGGGTCGTTTTGGCTCATAATTGATAAGAAATTATGTTGGGCTGGTCAAGCAGGGGGTATATGTGAACCTTTACTTGGAAAAGAAAAGGATCCACTAAATCGATATATTGAGACCATGTTTTACAGAATCTAAACAGAAGATCGATTTTTGTTCCAATTTGCGGAGGGCGAGGTCTCGATTACCTCCAGGGAATGGGTTTTTAGCTGTTTGTAAGACAGCGCAAAAAATGTCATTGCGGCTGTGTTTTCTTTGACTTAAAATGAGCAACTAGAGGTTTGTCTTCTACTAGGTTCTTTACGCAGGATCTGTGTTCACATATCCGTTGTTTGACCTCTCATTTGCATTTGCCGATGTAGACTAGATTGCATGGGCATTTTATGGCATAGACTGACCACTTGGTTTTGCAGTTGGGGAAGGAATCAAATGTCCAGATTTGTCCGTTCAGTTTGATGGTTTTTATGTTACTTGTCAGGGAGCATACCGAACAATTGCCGCATTTATAGTGGCCTTTGACGGGTGGAAGGTGCTACAGTGTTGTTTACAGATCTTTTTGAGTGTCAGGTTCTTAGTAGGTATGAACTAGCCGGTCTTTCAAATTTCTGCTGCGTTTGAAAGAGAATCTTGTTGTTTTGGGTCTGAAACAGTCTGTGTAGAGTTTGTCCCAATGACAGAGTACAACTTTTTTAATAGAGTTGCTTAGAGGAGTGAAAGTTGTCACACATGTCATTTTCATAGTATGTTTTTCTCTTGCTGATGGTATTAGGCAGGATTCTCTGTTGGTGTATTTCACCCTTTTTTGGACTCTGCATACTATGTGACTGGGGTACCCACGTTCTTTTAGGTGGATGGTTAGGTCATTGCTCTTGAGGTCGTAGTCGCTTAGGGTCGTACAATTTCACCTTAATCTTAGGAATTGCCCACACGGTAGATTCATTTGTAAACCCACATGGTGGAAGCTTGTATACTCCAGCAGTGTGTTTTTGGACGTTGGGTTTCTATAGAGGGTGGTTCCTGAAGAGTGTTGGTGTCTTTATAGATTTCGAGGTGCAGGAATGGTATCTGGTTACTGTTTCGTTCGGAGGTGAATTTTATACATGCGTTGCGTGTGTTTATCCATTCTTGGAAGGCCAGTAATTCATTTTCTGTTCCTTTCCAGACCATGAAGACGTTGTCAATGTTTCAGAACCAACACCCTATTGAGAGTTTGAAGTTATTGGTGTTGTGGTAAACTGAATTGCTTTCAAATGAATCAATAAATAGGTTTGCCACGTCTGGGGCAAAAGTAGCCCCCATACTGGTACTGTGAGATTGTTGGTTGAAGTTCTTTTCATAGATTAAATAGTTTTCCATCAACACGATCCTCATACATTCAAGCTAAAAAGTGTTGTCGGTGGATCCAAGTTGGATCTTTAGTCTAAATAGGTGGCAAGCACTTGTATGTATTCCATTTGTGGAATGCTAGTGTAGAGTGATTCTACATCGAGGGTCACCAATAAATCGTCTGGATTGATAGAGTTGTCAATTTCTTGAATATTGCTATTGTGTCCTGAATATATGATGGCATTTGGCTAATGAATGGTCGACGGAAGTGTTCGATATAGATGGACAAGGTTTCTAGGACTGAGACGATCCCGGCAGGCCTGCCGGGTGGTATCAGTATGTTTTTGTGTATTGTGGGAGGAGGCAGAACGCTGGCAAAATGAGGTGATGATTAACTAGGAAGGCCTTCTCATCTTCGTCTATCCATCCTTCTTCCCAAGCGTGGCACATCAGGCTTTCGATTTCTGAAACGAATCTTGCTGTTGGATTGGCGGTTATCGGTCTGTAAAATGTGGTGTCTAATAGTTGTCTCATGACTTCCTTGTTATACAAATGTCAACTCCAAAGGACAATGACGCCTCCCTTGTCTGCTGGTTTGACAAGAAAGTCGTGGTCTCCTTCTAGTGATTCGAGAGTGAGTCTTTGTGGGGCAGTTAGATTGTCTGAGTAACATATCTTTTTGCTTTCAAACCTGTTGCATATTTCTGACAGTATCCGATTTTCGAAAGTTAGGATTTCTAGGCATACCATCGATCACAGTGGTGCAAATGTTGATGATGGTTTTAAACCGGTGGATTTGGGTGGATCTTTTTCTTGACTGTCTCTGAAAAAATATCTCAGACGGACCATCCGGAAGAATTTACATAGTTCAACCTCTTTGTTGAATCTATCAGCAGGGGTGCTCCGAACCAACAACAATGTTTTCAAGGAGGAAGGCAACGCGGCCAACCCAGATACCAAGGACTACACCCGATGCGCACACAACAATGGATCCCGCCAGTACAACAGACATGTTAATCCCAATCTTCAATTTGATCAACTACAATCTGGCCTCTTATGAAATCAGTATTCTCAGCAAAGGCTTGAGTTTCATTCCAAGCAACCCTGCTGATAGATTTAACACAGAGGGTGAACTACGTAAATTCTTCCGGATGGTCTGTCTGAGATATTTTTTCAGAGACAGCAAGAAAAAGAGCCACCCAAAAGCCTGATGTCCCACGCTTGGGAAGATGGATGGATAGACGAAGATGAGAAGGCCTTCTTAATTAATCATCACCCCATTTTACCATTACTACCTAACCAGAGTCAACTTCCCTAAGTAACACCACTGTGTGATTTTAGTAAAAGACACACCAATCATTGGTTCAACATAAACTATCATAATGTGTTAAATATGCCTCTGCACCACTATTAATATGTTTCCACTATGCTTTAGTGCTCCTTTTATTATGTTATAGCCCTTACAACCAAATAAAAGTGCAATGATACAAATTTGTTATCCATTATGAGCCAAAACGACCCGATGCTAATGCAAATGTTATGTTTGTGATACATGACGTGAAAATACTGTTTTGCTTTCTGTATCAGAAAATTATGTCTCCTTGTGATTCATATCACCCTCATTGTTAATTACGGTGCTATGAATACGCTCTTTTACTTTGAGTCTGTAACACATTTCTACCAGATGAGCCTAAACTGCCTGCTTATCCCACTAAAATTGACCCTGTCAAGCCATAAACGGCTCCGGTGTCTCAGTGTACATTCCAAAGACACATCATTCATACACGTAAGTCTGAGCATCAACAACACGCTCAATGATCCATACAGTTTGTAGTTCCCGTACAAAAGCTGCAATCCTCAGCATGCATGCGCTTAGATGAGACACAGCAGCTTTTATGGAGATACAGCTCTCCCTCGCGGGTAAGACTTTTCCTCATTCCTGCTGAATAATCTCCCACTCGTCTACCCCTCTGTTTAAGAGCACACACGCCAAAGACACCTAACCATTCCATGCTCCTCTTTTTAGAACAGACTGTAGCCACCCATGGACTCACAGCCAGCCGCATGATGTACCGATACCCAGCGTCTCTTCCTACTCTGAAGAAGCACCTATTTAGATCCAACCTCATTTAAGAGCATGCACGCAACCTATCTAAGATCGCATAAACATTCACTCTTTTCGTGCCTACATCTAATACAGCGGACCCTTGCCACTCACGGAATCCATCTTACCTCGCTCTCTTGAGCCGCACTATTGATGATTTTGCAGCACTAATACTGACACCACGTCCTAAATAACTCAACATATAAGCCACATTTTACAGTAATTTACAGCCTTGCACTCATATTTTCATGCAATGCTAAGCCTTCACTGGCTTCCTGAATGAACAAATCTCTGAAGACCCAGCTAAGTTATCCCTCGATACTTACCTTACTTTGGACTCCATTCAACAGGTCCCAGGTACTGTTTTTCCTGTTCTCTCTACTAATCCTTGTGTTTCGGTGAATTATTGCAAGCCAGCATTTATACATATCTTTATTATTCAGATACCAGAGTCTGAAGTCAGACTGAAATAATGCCATCTGCAGAAAAGACATTCGGCCAACCACTAACAACTCTATGCCATGACGCTACCATACTAATTTAGGTAGGTCCCCCCCTTTCCGCAGTGCCCTCCCTGTGATTTTCCACTCCATGGTCACCTTTTAAATCATCCTTCTCTAACTCTCTCTAGGGACACATCATACTTTATCCAACATCGTCTACATTAGAATCAATGTCCTGATGACAGTTCGGTGCTTTAACAGTGTTTTTCACTCTATACAGCCCCTGCTACAGTTCCAATCCTCACCGAACCGGAAACACCATAAATTCTATCTGTCGACAATAACTGCGTATTGCTAGTTGATAAAGCAGTGCATGAAATGACAGTCACTTTTTACTTTGCTTACTAACCCACGGATATGCATACTGTTTTGTGTTTCGCATACCTTTCATGCCACTTAATGCACATATGTATTGTTAAAGGTGTGTCTTTGCAAGAAATTAAACTTTGTTTTAAGACATCTCTACTCTTGGTGATCTCTATGAGCTAGTATATACAAATCTAGCTTCACTGCCAACATAGGGCGACCTCCCATGTGTTAATGACAAGGGTAGCCTTTGACTCTGTTCTCTAATCTGCTATTGCTACCTAACCCTCTAGAGTCAGGCCCCCTTACAAAAAAGAGGGTTTCTGCCCCCATTTTCTCTCATGTGAGTATAGAATGTAAGAGACAACACATGCCTTTCAACATAATCACATTTTCCAGAGGAGAGAAATGTAGTAAATCAATAAAAGTGTTTTTGATAATGGTATAAAAAGTAACAAAAATTATTTGGGACTGTTTGTGGCGTGTTTGTTGGTTGACATCATAGTTGACTGTTTTTCAGATAGTGCGGTTTATTAGCATTAAAATACAGGAGATGGTGGAAGTCTGTAATTCTTGTTTTCTGATAACGTAATCACCCTTGCTATGTCACACACCCCTCGAGAAATAAAAATTAAGGGTTCGACTTACTGTATATACATCTCAATTCAAAGCCAGCCATAGTCCCTACCACCCTAATAAATAACTGATATCACCACTTTAGGAAATAGACCTGTATTATTTTCAATACATACAGTGAACTATCATAAATCAAAGCACATAAATAGTGCATCGCCATAGAGCTGGCAACAGCATTAACCATAGATGCAACAACAATAAACATCATATATCTGGTGTCACAGTTGGCAAAGAAGCTGAAGAAAACAATGTCATTTTAGAAAAATCCTTCCCTAAACTTTTCATGCTCCTGCTTTCCACCAGGCTAGATATCCAGTGAGCAGACCAAGTTTGCTATGAACTTAGTAATAACAACCATCATACATAGCATACATAGAGTAGTTTAGTATTACACCTACTGTGCTATTCTAAAGTAACCCAGACATTGCAGGGTGTCAGGGAGAGTAAGAGGTCCATGCATGGTGAATATGCAGTTAGAGCTCAGTTAAATGTCTGAATGGGTACCACATACAATGTAAGGACAACCTACGCAGAAAAATAATTACGAAGCACAACTCCCAGGATTAAATGTACAATGGTGGACAATTGTATAGCTCACCTACAGATCACAAATTCTCTGTAGATGCTATTTATCAGCTAAATGACCTATGACCCCAGTATGCATTTAAATCCTCTGTTATGACATTATTTTCTTTGTTATGTTTATTGGTTTAACACATTGTACAACAACACATGAACCTTTCACATTCTCCAAAAATTCATCCACTTTAAAAGAGAAATTAAAATGAGAGTCCATCCAGAGTTATCGCAACTTGACCCTTTCAAAACCAAAAGCACAATTACAATTCCCTTTTAAACACATAGTCAACTAGTTTCAGCGCTCTCAGAACCACAGTCATTCTTTCACCCAAAAGGAGCACTACCACCAATCTTCAGCGGATAGGCTGAGTGAATGGTAATCCACACCTTCTAACAATCCTGACCTTATGTGGGTCAACACTTTACATTAAGTTGTTAAGTGGGATTAGGTTTCAACCTTCCCATCTTCCCCACAGAATCTACATTGCGAATTGCCCCAATCAATTCATTTTCTTGCTAATTTCACTTCTCTAGTGGGTAAGATGTTTAGTCAACCTCTGAGTAGAAGATCTCTATATTTCAGAGAAGGAAACATTTTAAGGAATAATGCTAGTTGATTCAGGCTTTTACGTTCCAAGGTCAGCATTGGCCGGTATTTAGACAGCCCTCTCTTTTCAACAGTTTCAATCCAGCCTAAATTCTGGAGCTTTTTATTTATCTCGTAGGTTTTGCAATCAATCCCCGAGGATCACCCCCAGTTTTGCTTTCCAGCAGATGGACTTAATTCAGGAACACCTGCACACAAGCCTTGCTTTGAAGGATTGCCATTGGAGCCACCAAGTCCATCAAGAGACTTTTTCTGAATAAAGTATTTGGGGGTCATTACGACCATGGAGATAGCCATGCCGCGAATTGTGGCATGGCTACCCCCATTCCGGGTACCAGGTCCGGGTTCCTGGAATGGGAAATACCGGGCCATTCCGACCTTGGAGGGCCCGGTATTTCCCCATTCCAGGAACCCATTCACATTCCCATTCAAACCCCTGCAGGGCTCAATGGGAATGTTAGCATGCTGGTCTGCTCGCGGGACCCGCTAAGGACGCCTGGTAAAACCTAATAGAAGTCTCAAAGGTTAGAGCGACTGTAGCAACTTCATTTTGCAAAATTCTTAACCAAGTCTTTCCCTAGTTGACATCAACCAGACTCATTTTGGTCTTCTGTGGCAGAATATAGGTGTTGCCTATGGAGATCATGATCACTGGAAAATTGTTTTACTACTTCGAATCTAGAGACCTTTCCAATTAGGTTCCTCGAGACAAAGCAGTAACCAATACATTATCTAAGTATATCACGGCCCCACGTACACGCTCCTGGCATGTCACCTTCAGTTTGGGCATTTAACATGACCGACTCCCTGGCAGAAAGTTCTAACATCCAGCAACTAGCTCTCTCATCCATCAAAGATCCATTCAAGGGCCAACCCTCGTCATTCAGCAGGTGCATATTCAAGTCCCCATACACAACCATATTGTGATTTCCACCCTCTGCCATGCTTTTATCAATGACATTATTTGTTGATAACAAACTTCAGTTGTCGACACATATTCATGCTCCAATAAACATTAATCAGCAAATACTTAGTTGTCATCGGGGGCAGGCCTCTTGTCAACTTCAATACTTGCAAATATGGGCTCACTGTTTCATGACTTGTGACTGTGATACCTACGTCCACCCTGATCAAAGTTAATAGTCCTGAAAAGGGTCTACCTAGTAACCCTTTGCCTGCTGGATTTAAATGGCATTCATAGCCCTCACATGATGGTCTGGACCTCAGAAGAGTCTCCTGGAACACAAGATGTCAAAATGTCCCAGTGAGTGGGCTGCCATAATTAAGAGAACTTTGTGTCCTCTGATGTTCCAAGATCCCTGCAGCAGTCCAGGATGAGCTTGAGTTTTTTGTAAGTCTATTCATTGGAGGACTTGCCAAGTACCCTGGTTAGCCAATCCCAATTAACTTGTTCTTGGTCTTGGCACTTTTCGGAGGCTTGACTGTTGTTGGCATTCTTATTTAAATTCTGATTCTCATCTGTGAATTTGACCTGAGGTAAATTCTTTTGCAAAAATGGCCCTGGCTTCCTTCCTTGAGGTAGAATAGCATCCAGGGACTTCCGATTTGAGCTGGGGTACATCATTTTATAAAAAATGGCCCTTGCTTCATTCCTTGAGGTCGGATAGTATCCAGGGACTTCCTATTATTGTCAGGTGATCTAATTTCCACCTTGTTTCTGATGGTTGCTCACTTCGTAGCCCAAAGGTAGAAGTTTATCACTTTGGCCCAACAGCTTTTGTTTGGTAAATGCAGAATCCAGGTGAAGGATCACCCAATCCATTTTTCTTTCTGTCAGAAATCCAACCACCAGTATGTTGTCTGTGGTAACATCTTTAAGCTCCGGAATGTAATGCAGAAGTTTCATAAGATTATTATGTCATTACTGTAACTAACATTTACTGTTTCTGGATGGCAATAACCATCTTTCACTTTCTCTTCTATAACAAATTTTGCTTAGACTATTCCAGGACAGTTTAGCCAATGAATATTGAATATTAATACTGTACTGTGCCCACTTGTGTGGTCTTCTAAAATTAGAGTCATTGCTACTCTGGGTCATATTATGCTTTCCTACATCAACTCATTTGGAGTTTCTGTGTCTCTTATTTTTCTTCCTTTTTGTCCCCGCTCATTCCATCCCTACCCCCTCTTCTTCCACGGAGGATAACGTTTCATCGCATTGCATCTGAGATGCAGAGTTTAATGCCATTGTTGAGTTTGGCTATAATTCTCATGTACATAGATCCAATATATTCTGTATTTATCATGTTGACATTACCCTGCTCATACCTCTAACATCCCCAAATTATGATGACTCCTCCTTCTGGAAAGACCACTATACTTCTTTCCCATCCCACAGGTCACAGGAAGCTGTTTGTGTGGTGATCTTAATATCCGCCTAAACAATTCAATATTATAATTTTTTTATTGTATTAAACCAATTAGTTTTGCATTCATTTATGTTATTGACATGCCCCTGCTCGTACTTCTAACATCCTCAAATAATGACTCCTCCTTCTGGAAAAAACATCACTATGCTTCCTTCCCATCACATAGGTCACATTGTAAGTGATTTCAATCAGGCACACATCCAGGTCTCGCCTAGCAATGTAGTGTGCAATGAAACCCTTATGTATTTTTGTCTATAAATTCAATATTCTGAATGATATACCACTCATATCACACCCTTCTCAAAATACCCCCAGGTCTCACTGAACCAGGAATCAGGCTAGTTTGTAAAGGTAAAGATTTATTTATTTATTTATTTATTTAATATTCAAATCACACATAAGTTTAATATATATAGATATATGGGTCAGCAATCACCCAAAGGGTGACAATACAATTAAAAAATAAGCAAAACAATTGAATTCACTTATACTAATGCAGAATAGAAACACAGGAAAGAGAACAGTTTTGTTTTGTGCACATATAGCGTTTATGTTACTATTTCCCCTTTCCAAATTTTGTTTAAATACCAATGAGCAATCCGACACCAATGTGAGTAATCAGCAGGTATTCAGGAAGTAAATACAATTTCTACAGTTACAGGCAATCTTTCCTCCCTAAACAAGAGAGAAAACCGTTTTGCCAAATGACACTTTTAAACTGACAGATGAAAATGGCTTTGTGAAAGTCTGTGTCAAGGATTTTGACCCATGTTGAACCAATAGACTGGGTAGATGTGGGGATGAGCTGTCGCCGCCCATCATTCCATCCCAGAGTCCAGGGGAACTGCGCAGTTGTGCGCACACCAAAATAATCGGCTGACCTGCCACCCACCAGTGCGAGCGTGCTGGGTCAGAAGAGCCATGGGTGAAATGGGGTGCCAAAGAGAAAAACAGCAGTGTCTGTTAGCTAAAAATCACTTTAAAAATCACCCTTTGTTTCACTGAATGCAAGCTCAAAACTCAAAATGCCCATTTCAAACATTGCGAGATATCCAAAAATCTCACTGAACATCAGCAGACATGTGGCAGAATGAATTCTTGTGTGCATACTAAATCTGGAAAGATGAAGAGCCCAAAACAATGTTTATAACAAAACTGGCTGAGCTGTGGATGTCAGCAGCTTAATTGAAATTGGATTTCAAACCACTAAAATCGAAATGTTTAAATTAAATGAGTGACCTACTTTTGAGTGTCACATAGTTTGCAACTGTTAAATGTCATGGTTTTGAATCAGCATTCTAGCTGCATGTGTAAAAATTGTAAGTTTGATTTAAACTGGGAACAAACAGGACATTTAGCTGAAGATTGGCTTAAAGAAATTGAATTCTGCCTGACAACTACCCCCGACAGGAGTTGAACTGTCTCAACAACTCTTCCCATGCCTGGCTGCATCCTGCTGCCCCCACCAAAAGGAGATCACACCTCTATGATTGAATTAAGGGAGGGTTACCTGCAGACTGCAGGAAATTGAACAAAGCCCTGTCCTGGACTCAGGCAAATGTTATATTGGGGGGGTCGTAAATGGCTTCCTTTTGGGAGAATCTGGAGGGGCAGTGCCTGTGAGAGCAAACTGAGCTTGGGTGAAGTGGACAAACCAGAAAATCCACCATGTGCTTGGGGGAAACCACACCCCTTTGGGCCAGAGCATAATTTTAAAAAAAGATGGATAATTCATAGTACGGACTTGTCAGAATTATATAAGTAATATCATTATTCTTGTGATTTTTCTGTGCACATTTTAAGAGGTGTTAGGACCCTGTGGTGTATTCTGGGGGGTTGCTAGCGGAAAATAGGGTCTTACTCCATATATCTGCATGTTAAAGATCTGACACTTCATCAATTAATGTCCATACTCCTTGCGCACATTTGTGTAATTTTTGGTAAATGTCCGATATTGGTAAACCGACCAAAAAGGGGAAAATGTTGTCATTTCTGAATCCCAGCTCGCAGGAACATGGGGCTTGAACAGAGACCTGTCTTAATTCAACTGTAATATGTACATGTAATGTCAACCACTTGTGTATCTGGGAAATATGTATTTGAATCAAATATAGATTTGTGGGCAAATTGACCAGGGGAGAGTTGGGCCAATGACAAGTAGAGAGGAGCAGGCTCAGTTATGCCACGCACATACCCACTTTCTAAACACATAAAAGCAGACAGTGCAGGACAGGTAGGGACATTTACTTTCCACTTTCTTGCGGGACACTTTTCCGGGAGACTTCAGACTTCACATCCAGAGAGCCAGACTTCAAATCCATCAATCTCTAGAACCTGTAGCAGAAATTAACTGCAGAATTTGTAGCAGAGAGGCCTGAATCCACAAGCTGAATCTTCTTCAGCAGGCCTCAAAACCAACCAAACCATTCAACAGCCGGGCGAGCTGTTTGAATTTTTTGCCAAGAACTTTTGCAAGAACCTGTAGCAGTATCCAGAAAGCAGTGCTGTATCTGGAACCAGAGAGAACCACAAACCAGACCGTTGTGAGCAGAACCGGAACTTGACAGACTCAGAGAGCAGAGGTGACCCAGATAGCCGGGACTTCAGAACCACCCGCCGGAAGTCCCGTCCAACCTAACCAGACCTTGACGGCTTATTTCAAAAATATAGTGTGAGTACTCACTGTGCCAAAACCAATCTCTTAGTTTAAAATAATCTAATCTAAACTATTTTTACCTATTTAGAACTACCTCATAGGAATCGTGTGTGTCATTCTGTCCTTTTTAAAGCCAAAAACTGTCACCTGTCATTTTGAACTTTTAAATTTCAAATCCGAAAAACTACCTTCACAAAATCGTCCGTATCTCCGGAACCGTTTCTAGGAGCTAGGAGCGAAAACAAGGTGGAAATTAGATCACATGACAATAATAATTTTATCTTAAAGCTAAGATTCTAGGCTTTCCAACATAGAACCAACTTGCTACTCCTTATAAGGCCTCCGGAATTACGCTCGACGCACGCGATTAAATTTACCTCGATTTGACATTTTGCACAGTTTCAGCCATGTGTAAAAATCAGCAGCTCCTTGCTTTCCTTTGCTAAAATTCGTTTTAACCTGCTAGTTACTCATAGAGCATTGCTAAAGTGAGCCTGAACTAATATAAATTAGATATCACCCACCATGAACCTCTAGAGGGAATTAAAAGCATTTTTAGCATCATTTCACTTCATTGTCATCACATTCAAAGCATTTTGGGCCTGTGTTTCAAATTTCTACCTGTTTTACTCTAAGCTTGCTAGGGGGGAACTGAATTATATTGTTTTCATTTCTGAGAACTGTATGCTCTCCTTTTCATCTCCTTACATTGCATAGGGGGGGAGTGAATTGTCCAAGAAAAAGTGATCATATTATCTTTTGGTTGAAATCATATCAAGTTATTTTCTGTACTGTATTTCATTCATCATTGCGTTTCCTTGAACCATATAAAGCATTCTTTCCCACCTTATTCTTCTGTTCCTATTCATAAGTAACCAAGAACTGTGCTATTGTAGGATTACCTCTTGCTGATTACTGCTCATATTCACAAGTGTACTATCCATTATCAATTTATTTATAGAAGTGTGATATATATATATATATATATATATATATATATATATATAGTTTAATTTTTCAAATAAACCTTTTAAATTTGCAAAACAAGCCTACTTCTTGGCTCAGTGGGGTCAAGGGAGATTCTAAAAGAGGGGTGTTATACAAGGGTTCATCATCCAGATTATAACTTGCCATAAAAATACATAAATAAGGGCTTCCCTTGGGCATCCCAGACAAGGCACTGACTTAGTGTGATTGCTTGATTGGAGTCACTTACAAAGTGGGGGCTCGTAGCCGGGATATTCTGGATTAGATTTACCACTTGTGCAGCTTAATACAGTGTGTCAACTGACCGGATACACATATCCGGTTAGATCACCACGCTGTTTTACACTGTGAAAGCACCCCTCAAAGGAACACTCTAAGGAAACGGTCTGTTTCGCAAAATAAAATACAAACTTCTGTAAGTCAGGAAGGAACTCAAATTCCAGAATGACGACACTGGTAGACATCAAAATAGCCAGAGAGCGCTTCTTACATAAGCTATTTGTGAGAGGTGAATGGACTGAGCAGGGCCAGGATGCGTGGTTGCAGGCAAACACACGACAGGTCATTGCAACTGGGTTAGATATCTGGAGAGATCAGGGTCCCTTACATGTGGCCCTGAGTGAACTATACATGGCTCCTAAAGCTAAAGATGAACACGACAAGATGGTTAGGATAGCGGCATATTTGTATCTATATATGGGAGCCATGCAGGACAAATGTGCTGAAGGCCAAGATCTGGCAAATAGGCAACAGATCACGTTAGTGAAGGCCCAATCTGTCCTGGTCTCTTCTGAGCAGAGGATGCACAGAAGCCAGGAGTCAGAAAATGAGAGCAGACAGTATCTCATTAAAATCAAAGAGGACATGTGTATCCTGCAACAGGAAAAGTCTGACCAGGATACCAGATTTCTGTCCTTGCAGAAGGAGTACCAAGAAGGTTTGGACTCCCTACTGCAGAGCCAGAAAAAGCTGCAGCAACAATTAGATTTCAATAGGGCATGTGCTGAGCAGGTAGTCACCCTGCAAAGCCACCTAGATAGGGCAAAGGCAGAGAGCAATAAACTGATCCTGAAACACCTGGATACCCAGGCAGAGTTTGATCAGGAGCGCCAGAAAGTTGGTGCCCTTCAAAGGCAAAGGGACGACCTGGCGGCACAGATGCAGACTCTTAGTCAGGAAAGGGACACCTTAGGCCAGGAAGTCTGCCATCTAAAAAGAAAAACTGAAGAAAATCACTTGACCCTCCAGGGGCTGGGTGGCCTCCAAAAAGAGCATCAGAACCTGTTAGAGCACACCAGGAGGGTGGAAGAGGCTCTGGCAAGAAAGGAGCAGGCCAGAAGGGATGGGACGCAGGAGGTACTCCTCCTGCAGCAAAGATTTGCCCAGTACTCCAGGACCAATCAGGAGCCCCAGAGAGAGAATGAGGTTCTCTGCCAGAACAATAATAGGCTCCAGCAACAGGTAGCCATGCAGGAGAGATTGATAGAGTCTAGTAAGGCCTTGGTGGAGGAGCTGAAAGCCCAGGCTCTTGCATTGCAAAAGGGAGCAGGGGCTGATAGAGATGAAGTTTGCTGGGAAAGGGAAATGCCTGAGCATAACCTCAGGAGCCCTAGTACCAGAGGCCTTCATCTCTACCAGTCCCTGGACTCTGCCACCCCCATGTTCCCTGGCGCACATGAACACAGGGCCACAGGGATGGCAGATTACTATCCAGCTAAATGTATGGGGCTCATAGGCCAGTACCACCTAGGAATGGAGGGGCGGGCATCCGTGTATGGGCACCCAAGCACAGTGCAATTTAGTGGGGAACCCCAGGAGAGTAGGCCCACTAAGGGCATCCTGAAAACCTATGCCCAGTTAGGTCAGTGGGGGGGTACCCATCAAATCCAGCAAGGAGGGATCTGAAGACTCCTCTGAGCGTCATAGGACACAGGAGACCAGGTTCCCACATTCTGCCAGCCATTCCCAGACTCGCAGAATCCGGGAAAACCTGGAAGATCAGACGGGCACCTCTGGGAGCAGTGCTTCTGGGTCGGAGGATAAATGGAACAGGGTTACCTGAACCAAAAAGGCCAATAAGGCAAAAAGGGCCTTGCTTAAGGACCCATTGAAACAAATAAAGGCAATAAGGAGTGTCATCACGGCTTATCATAAGAATGCCAAGTATTCTGTTTGGGAACACTTGGAGCTCTATGAGCAAATGATGGAGACTTTCCATTTGAAGGACAGCAGTAGCTGCATCCAGTACGTCAAATGGACATTCTCCCCAGAATACTCCAGTTTCTTTGCAGGGCTGGAGGACCAAAACCATTCAAGATGGTCCGCATATAGGGGGGCCATCTTGAAACATTTTTCTGTTCATAGAAATCCCCAAGAGGCTCGCAAGGCAGCCTGCAATTTGCAATGTGGTGAGGATAAGGCCCCACAAGAATTTGTGCAAGAATTGAAGCGTGCCTTTGTGCAGACCACCAAAAGGGTGCGCACAGACAGCAAAGAGTTTGTCAATACTTTTTTCCATGCCTTGCCCAAATACATCATGACCCAGCTAGTGAGAGATTTTCACGAGAAGAGGTCACTAGACTGGGTCATTGAACAGGCTACCCGGATCTATGAGGTGCAGAAGCCCATAGAAAATAAAAGTAATGCGCAGAAAAACCCCAAAACCAACAGCACCCCTGCTGCTGCCAAGGTGGCAGAGGTAAAGGTTGCCCCCGTTTTAGATTTGGAGATGGGGGGGCCTAAAAACCTACCTGCACCAAATAATTCACAGCCCAGAAGGCCCTCGGGCCAGTCACAGACAGGAAGTCGAGGAGGTAGTCCCACAAATGGGGTCCCCTGCTCCTCTGACTGTGTAAGTCCCCGCTACAAGGGAAACCGACCAATCCTGGGTTATGTGTGGACTCCTCCAGCCCAAGGGGGGGGATCCAGCCAAGCACCTAACCCAGGGAACTTCCCTCCTAATTTCCCACAGGAGGGCAGAAATTCCCCAAACACTGGGCAGAACTTTTTTCCCAGGTATCCACCCAATTTCCAACCCCAAAACCATCCATACTTCTTTCCCCAATTCCCTGAGCCCAGACAACCTAATCCGGGAGAGGGAAGGCCAAGGGTGGAGGGGTACCCAAATCTTCCCAATCCAGTGTATTACCAGAGAAGGGATAGCTACGCTTCCCGGGATCAGCCCAGGGGAGAAAACAGAACCCTGTATCAGCCTGAGCGGGTTTCACAACTTGAGTGCCAGGTCCAAAACATGGCACGGGATCTGGGTCACATGCTGAGGGCGCAACAGAACCCTCAGATGGGCATGCCGGCACAGAACGCCACAAACTCTGGACCTGGTGCTCCAGAACAATGACAGGGGCAGCACCCCAATAACCCACCGGTTCCCAGGGAGGAGGCACAAAGGGAAGGGGGGTGTAAAGCCTTGGAGGAAGCTTCCTTCCACACTTGTAAACAGCCCCTGGAAACCCAGGAACCGGAAACGAAATCTCCTGCCCCTGAAAGTCTGCTTCCAAAGGAGCAGAGGGGGTAAGGAGAAACAAAGTACCCAAACAGGCCCAGTTTGTGGAGGAGGTACAGATCTTCCAATTTGAGGGAGAGGGATCCTCAGAGGATCTTGGGAAAAGGATCTTCTCCTTTAGAGATGGGGGAACTCCGCCCAAAGAAAAATGGGTCCCAAGGGATTCCAATCCAGACTGGGGAGATATGGAGACTGAGCTACCGCCTCCCATCATCTCATCCCAGAACCAACAATACCGAAATCCCCTGGTTTAAACCCATCCTGATGACTGCCTCCAAAAAGGGGGGGGCGGCCCAGAACCGGAACCAGGGGAACCCACAATGACTCTGTTCTCCAGTTGCCAACTTTTTCTTTTAGATTCCCAAGGCTCTCCACAGAATTCTGCCCAAATCTCTTCTCTTGCAATGTCCAAAACCAGAAAATTGGCCCACCAGTTGTATAAAAATGTGCATTATCTGTGCCCCACTTGAGGAGAAGGAGGGAAGATATTATGCCCCGGTACAAGTACAGGGGCAGGGTACAATTTCAGCGCTGGTGGACACTGGATCTCAAGCTACCCTTCTGTCCAGAAGGGCCTTTGATGAACTGAATTTAGGAAGGGGAGAGAATTATCATATTCCTCTCACCTCTCTTACTGGACAACTGCAGAACTTTGACGGGAAGGAAATTCCCGTCGAGGGGACGGCAGATTTGGACATTAAAATTGGGCGTCACAGGTTGAGACACCCGGTCATAATAGTGACTCCAGAGGGCACCCCTTATTTACTAGGGAACAACCTCCTGAGAAGGTTGTCACCCCTAATAGATTGTGTAAACAAGGTCTTCTGGACCCAGACTAGTCGACCAATAAAATTAAAACAGAGTAGAATTTCACTTCCAGAACAACCAAATTCCAGACGTGACAGTAATAGCAGTAGGACAACAGACTGGTGGTGGGGGGTCCTCTCTATTTCTGAAAATCAATCTTCCTTCCAGTTTAAGGTGGTATTCCACACTGGAAGGAAACACTCTGAAATTCTTTACCAATCCACAATCAGACACTCCCACTCCTATAGTTCAGAAAGATGTGAAATCAGCTCAGAGCCTGGCTGATATTCAGCAAATTGGAGATCAGTTGTTCATCCCTGTTCAGTTAAATGATGGGAAGGACTCTGATCTTGTTCGCGTGTGTGTGAACAACGGTAAGAGCTTCATCAGTGAAGCCATGTTCCGCCAACTCCCAAAAGATCCAGCCATTCCCACATTCAAACTGATAGATAAATGGGAAATGGACCTGGAAGCACCCAATTCCAAACATCTCCTCCCAAGCAGGTGTATGCTCAAAATCTCCATTGGCAACAAGAGCATAGTCCATAATTGTTGGGTCGTGCGAGACGTCACTGCTGCCTTTTACTCAGGCAGTGACATTCTCAATCGCTTTGCCATTAGTTTGGAACTAATGAACTTCAAAGCTTGGTCCCGATTAGCGGATAATCCCATGGGCTTTGATGATTCAGAAAAAGCATTTAGGTCAGCTCAATTGCTACCTTATGCAGTTGAAATTCAGATTAAAGAGGAAGTCCCCATCCCAGAAAGGACCCGACAATTCTCCCTGGAAGTGAAAGTTAAAAGAGGACAAAAATTGAAAAACCCTGATGCTTAATTTCATCTAAATGCTTCTCTCCAACAACAAGGGTTAGGGGTAAACCCAACACCATTAGTCAACATAGAATATGACACCATTCCAATAGAGGTGGATAACAGCGACTTACAGAGTATTACTCTAGCCGCAGGCACCATCATTGGAATAGCGATTGATGACCGACATTTCTCCATTGATTTAGGAAATTAACTATTAGGACAAATCCCCAAGGACTGTTTTGACAGTGACAGTGATGACAATACAACACCAGACAGGATTTTCACCCGGCAAGGGGGAACTTCCTGGTGTACACTTCTTGCCCTTATGGTAAGGAAGATGTAACTTGTGACTTCAGGAGGGATGAGGTGATGTTCCAGGTCCATGAGGGCTGCCTTTCCCACCTGAAGCCTCCAGTCCAAATCAGCACTCTGACCAGGGACTTCTCCACCCAGCTGGAGTAGGCCGCTGAGATAGCAAAACCAGAAGTCTTTCCAGGCTTCAGGCAGATGGTGGAAGAGAGAGTCAACCTAGCTGATGCCTGCGTGACTCTGGAACAGAAGCAAAAGTTGAAACAAGTTTTCTTGGATTTCCAAGATCTCTTTGCGGTAGACTCATATGACTGTGGTCGCACCGACATCCACACCACAACAATTCCCACGGACCCTGGAATTACTCCAGTGTTTGTGAAGCTATATTGTTTGCCTCTCGCATCCATGGAGTCCCTTACTGAAATAATTAAGAACCTTGAGTCCCGGGGAATAGTCTATCCAGTACACAGCACCTTCAATAATCCGGTGCTGGGAATATTGAAGCCAAACGGCCAGTGGAGACTCTACGTCGACCTTAGGGAGCTCAACAAACAGGTACATACTTCCCGATGGCCTCTGCCCTACATTGACCAAGGGCTGGCCCAGATCCAGGGGTCACAGGTATTCACTGCAATAGACCTGACCAATGGATACTGGACCGTGCCTGTCAGTAGGGAGGACCAACACAAACTGGCTTTTACCTTTGGGGGCCAGCAGTTCACATGGACCAGGACTCCCTTCGGAGACCTCAACTCCGGCAATGAATTCAACATTTTCCTACATAAGGCCATGCCTGACCTGGGTGCGAGGGGTAACCTGGCTTATGTAGATGATGTCCTCATCAAAAGTTCATCTGTGGAGGAACACATAGCGGAGATCCGTTATGTTCTGACACAGTTAAGGGCCGCCGGAGCAAAACTTTCTTTTCAGAAAGCACAGTGGTGTAGAACCCGTGTTCATTTCTTGGGGCTTGAGATTACTCCTCAGGGTCTCTGTCCCCAGGAAAAGAAAGTGGAAGCACTCCAGAAACTGAAGGATCCCACAACTCTGCGGGAACTAAGGAGCCTCTTTGGACTGACTAATTACAGCAGAAAGTTCATTGAGGGCTACGCAGAGATCACCAGACCCCTGATTCATCTCTTGAAGGGGGGGGTCAAGTGGGAATGGGGTCCAGAACAATTTGAGGCAGTAAGATAACTCAAGAGAAGCCTCTCACAAGCGCCTTGTCTAGCATACCCTGTCAGAAACAAGGAGTTCTTCCTCGAGACACGGTTTTCTAATACGTGCTTGACGGCAGTATTATACCAAAAGCATGACAAGGTCAATAAAGTAATCTCCTCTGCGAGCAAAACTTTATCCTCTGTGGAGGAAAAATTCAACGATTGTGAGAAGGCACTCCTGGCAACGGTGTGAGCATTGAAGAATTACCGTCCGTTTATCCAGGGGGAACACATCATAGTGGAGACTCCACACCAGCCTCTGCAATATCTCCAAAGTGACAGAATCCGGGCCGGAAATGTGAGTAATTCCTGAATTACTTCCTGGATTCTGTCAATGCAAGGCTTTCCTGTGGAGGTCAGATATGGCCAAAACAAGAAGAGTCCCCTCGCGCAAGGTCTGGCTGACTTGCATGATTGTGCCAGAGAAAACTGTCTCAAGGACGAAAGCCTAAAAATCAAGGACAACATTGAGGCATACCTTAAAGACAAGTGTGAGGGAATGCCCACTGTCTATGTGGACGGATGCTCGTACCATGTTGACAACAACGGGGAGAAAGAACTGGTGGCCGGCGTAGGGAATGCATGTGTGAAGGAGTTTCCAGAACCCTCCGCTGGGTACAAAATTGGTCCCCAACGTAGTCAGGTGGCAGAATTGATGGCTGTGCATCAAGCCATCCTCATGGCTGTCCAACATCAACTCCACGAACTGGTCATAATGACAGATTCGGATTATGTACGGAACGGGTTCGTGGAGCACCTGGTTAATTGGAAAACCAGAGGCATGTTATGTGCTAATAACAAACCCCTGAAACATGGGAAGTTAATCCAAAACATTGATGACCTGGTCACCTCGAATGGGATGACCATCTACTGGAGGAAGATCAAGGGTCATTCCAAAGTAGAGGGACCAGACAAAACTGGAAATGACTTAGCTGATCAGCTGGCCAAAACCGAGGCCATCCAAGGGGAGCTAATAGAAATAGAGCCCCTGTTGGGGGAAATTCAGGTCACTGCTATCACTAGGTCCCAGACAAATGCTCACAATGATCTTTCAACTGCCCAATGGAGTAAGGAGACCCCTGATGCTGATTTAATTACAGCTCAGAAGGGGGATCCAATCATTGGTAAGTTTTACCAACACCTTGAGGACCCTGAGAACTTTCCCCTGACGGATACCGATTACATTGGGAAAGAGGACCGAAGAGTGTTGATGAAATGTCCAAAAATTTTCGAATCCAAGACGGTTTGTTGGTAAGGAAATCCCAAGCTGCCATGATCAGTGGGTGGTTCCTACCTCATTCCGAAGCCTGATGTTAAGTCACGCCCATGATGCGGCCACCGCCGGTCATAGGGGGTTTCATACAACACTTGAAATCTTAAGAGAGGTTACATACTGGCCACACATGGGGCAGGACCTCGACCAATACTTGAAGGGGTGTCTTGTGTGTGCCCAATTTCAGCCAGTATCCCTCACACACCGTGCGCCTCTTCAAAAGAGGGGGATGACACTGCCATGGTCAGATTTGCAAATCGACTTTGTAGGCCCTGTAATTCGCTCGTCTAGAGGAAACAAGTACATGTTGACCGTTACATGCTTGTTTACCAAGTGGGTGGAATGTCTCCCGGCCCCAAACTGCAAGGCAGAAACAGCAGCTGCCCTGATGATTAACCACATCTTTTCCCGTTTTGGTCTACCTCAAAGGATTGAGTCAGACAGAGGTAGCCATTTCACCAGCGAGGTAATGACAAAGATGTGGGAGATACTGGGGGTCAAAAGGAAGTTACATATTGCTTACCAGCCAGCTTCCTCTGGGGCAGTAGAACGCTACAACCAAACCATTGTGAGCATCTTCAAAAAGTTTGTGGCAGATTCTGGGCCAAGTTGGGATATCCGACTACCTCTGGTCCTAATGGCCGTCAGATCTACCCCTTCATCTGCAACTAAAATGTCACCATTTGAGTTGATGACCGGATGCAAGATGGTGCTTCCCCAGCATTTGCTCTACAGGACCCAAGAGCAGACGTTGATAAATGCCTCCACAACTCATGAGTATGTGAAGAATTTAAGGAAACACCTTCAACATGCTTTTGCCTATGCTCAGCGGAATCTAGAAAGATCAGCTGATAGCATGAAAACCCACTACGACCTGAAAACCACCAGGAAAGTATTCGAGGCGGGGGACCGGGTCTATCTATACAATTTCCGAAGGAACCAGGCCAAACAGCGAAAATGTTTGCTTACATGGAAGGGACCGTTTGAAATTATAGACAAGATCTCCCCTGTAGCGTATAAGATCCGCATCCCCAAAGGTAGTCTGGCAGAAGGGGAAGACAAGTGGGTACATATAAATCAACTAAAGTGTTGCCATCTCAGGCACACTCTGCAGCAACTGGAGGAGTCCGCTCCAGATTAATTCAGTTCCCATCCTAAAATATCCCACATATAGTCTCTAAAATATTATGATTGGAAAAAAAAATGTTTCATGATGATATCTTGTTTTTCAAAATAAGAATGCTATGATCTATTCTCGTGATTTATAAAATGTATATGTCGCCCCACTATATCAATAGTGGTGGAAAAATGTCTATGAATAGGTATTGCCGCTTTTGCTTTGTCGTCCTAGGAGAAAGAAAACCTGGAGACTGGCCAAGGAGGACGACCGGGGACCGGGAGCAAAGATCCGAGGGGCCAGGGGTACCGCCCAATATTCCCATCAGGCCCGGCGAGGAGAACCAATCAATCAAATTGGGTGTAGGAAAAGATGCTGAACTGTGCCATCTACAGAATTGGAAGAAGATAATGCGGACATACCAGCTCAGGGCTCAAAACATCCTCTGCACACGACTTCCCCTCGACTCAATCAAAGCACAGTCTGGCGGGGGGGTTTGTCTAGGGTTTTGACCCATGTTGAACCAATAGACTGGGTAGATGTGGGGATGAGCTGTCGCTGCCCATCATTCCATCCCAGTGTCCAGGAGAACTGTGCAGTTGTGCGCACACCAAAATAATCGGCTGACCTGCCACCCACCATTGCGAGCGTGCTGGGTCAGAAGAGCCATGGGTGAAATGGGTTGCCAAAGTGAAAAAACAGCAGTGCCTGTTAGCTAAAAATCACTTTAAAAATCACCCTTTGTTTCACTGAATGCAAGCTCAAAATGCCCATTTCAAACATTGCGAGATATCCAAAAATCTCACTGAACACCAGCAGACATGTGGCAGAATGAATTCTTGCGTGCATACTAAATCTGGAAAGATGAAGAGCCCAAAACAATGTCTATAACAAAACTGGCTGAGCTGTGAATGTCAGCAGCTTAATTGAAATTGGATTTAAAACCACTAAATTGGAATGTTTAAATTAAATGACTGACCTACTTTTGAGTGTCACATAGTTTGCAAGTGTTAAATGTCATGGTTTTGAACTTAGAATCAGCATTCTAGCTGCATGTGTAAACATTGTAAGTTTGATTTAAACTGGGAACAAACAGGACATTTAGCTGAAGCTTGACTTAAAGAAATTGAATTCTGCCTGACAACTACCCCTGACAGGAGTTGAACTGGCTCAACAACTCTTCCCAGGCCTGGCTGCATCCTGCTGCCCCCACCAAAAGGAGATCACACCTCTATGATTGAATTAAACGAGGGGTACCTGCAGACTGCAGGAAATTGAACAAAGCCCTGTCCTGGACTCAGGCAAATGTTATATTGGGGTGGTCGTAAATGGCTTCCTTGTGGGAGAAACTGGGAGGGGCAGTGCCTGTGAGAGCAAACTGAGCTTGGGGGAAGTGGACAAACCAGAAACTCCACCATGTGCTTGGGGGAAACCACACCCCTTTGGGCCAGAGCATAATTTTTAAAAAAGATGGATAATTCATCGTACGGACTTGTCAGAATTATATAAGTAATATCATTATTCTTGTGATTTTTCTGTGCACGTTTTAAGAGGTGTTAGGACCCTGTGGTGTATTCTGGGGGGTTGCTAGCGGAAAATCGGGTCTTACTCCAAATATCTGCATGTTAAAAATCTGACACTTCATCAATTAATGTCCATACTCCTTGCGCACATTTATGTAATTTTTGGTAAATGTCCGATATTGGTAAACTGACCAAAAAGCACAAAATGTTGTCATTTCTGAATCCCAGCTCGCAGGAACATGGGGCTTGAACAGAGACCTGTCTTAATTCATCTGTAATATGTACATGTAATGTAAACCACTTGTGTATCTGGGAAATATGTATTTGAATCAAATATAGATTTGTAGGCAAATTGACCAGGGGAGGATCCTCTGACCCATAAACAGACCTCATCATGATGACAATCCATTTCCTTCCCCCAATCATGGGAGAGGGGAGAATTGAGCCAATGACAAGTAGAGAGGGGCAGAAAGGGGCAGGCTCAGTTATGCCACGCACACACCCACTTTCTAAACACATAAAAGCAGACAGTGAAGGACAGGTAGGGACATTCACTTTCCACTTTCTTGCGGGACGCTTTTCCGGGAGACTTCAGACTTCACATCCAGAGATCCAGACTTCAAATCCATCAATCTCCAGAACCTGTAGCAGAAATTAACTCCAGAATTTGTAGGAGAGAGGCCTGAATCCACAAGCTGAATCATCTTCAGCAGGCCTCAAAACCAACCAAACTATTCAACAGCCGGGCGAGCTGTTTGAATTTTTTGCCAAGAACTTTTGCAAGAACCTGTAGCAGTATCCAGAAAGCAGTGCTGTATCTGGAACCAGAGAGAACCACAAACCAGACCGTTGTGAGCAGAACCGGTGCTTGACAGACCCAAAGAGCAGAGCTGACCCAGATAGCCGGGACTTCAGAACCACCCGCCGGAAGTCCCGTCCAACCTGACCAGACCTTGACGGCTTATTTCAAAAATATAGTGTGAGTACTCACTGTGCCAAAACCAATCTCTTAGTTTAAAATAATCTAATCCAAACTACCTCATAGGAATCGTGTGTGTCATTCTGTCCTTTTTAAAGCCGAAAACTGTCACCTGTCATTTTGAACTTTTAAATTTCAAATCCGAAAAACTACCTTCACAAAATCGTCCATATCTCCGGAACCGTTTGTGCTAGGAGCGAAATGTAACATGTATCTTAAAGCTAAGATTCTAGGCTTTCCAACGAACCTAACTTGCTACTCCTTATAGGGCTTCCGGAATTACGCTCGACGCATGCGATACAATTTGCCGCGATTTGACATTTTGCACAATTTCAGCCAAATAAAATCAGCAGCTCCTTGCTTTCCTTTTCTAAAATTCGTTTTAACCTGCTAGTTACTCATAGAGCATTGCTAAAGTGAGCCTGAACTAATATAATCTAGATATCACCCACCCTGAACCCCCGGAAGGGAATTAAAAGCCTTTTTAGCATCATTTCACTTCATTGTCATCACATTCAAAGCATTTTGGGCCTGTGTTTCAAATTTCTACCTGATTTCCTGTAACCTTGCTAGGGGGGAACTGAATTATATTGTTTGCATTCCTGAGAACTGTATGCTCTCATTTTCATCTCCTTACATTGCATAGGGGGGAGTGAATTGTCCAAGAAAAAGTGATCATATTATCTTTTGGTTGAAATCATATCAAGTTATTTTCTGTACTGTATTTCATTCATCATTGCGTTTCCTTGAACCATATAAAGCATTCTTTCCCACCTTATTCTTCTGTTCCTATTCATAAGTAACCAAGAACTGTGCTACTGTAGGATTACCTCTTGCTGATTTCTGCTCATATTCACAAGTGTACTATCCAGTATCAAATTAAGTGATATATATATATATATATATATATATATATATATATATATATATATATATATATATATATATATATATGTTGATACATTTTTCAAATAAACCTTTTAAATTTGCAAAACAAGCCTACTTCTTGGCTCAGTGGGGTGAAGGGGGATTCTAAGAGAGGGGTGTTATACAAGGGTTCATCATCCAGATTATAATTTGCCATAAAAATACATAAATAAGGGTTTCCCTTGGGCATCCCAGACAAGGCACTGACTTAGTGGGATTGCTTGATTGGAGTCACTTACAACTGCAAAAGGGTGCAAACATGCTTAAATGGATAGAAATTCTAAGAAAAGCAACACTAATCAGGTCTAACATACATGATCTATAATATAAACAACAACACACACTTCAGGTCAAGATGGGATGGAAACAGCACTTTGAAATGGGGAAATGACACATGTAAACTTGTGAATTTTGCAAATTCACAGCAAACATTTTCTAGACGAAATTGAAGAAAAATTGATCAAATGCACTTCTCTGCGATTGTTTTAGTTGTGTAGATAGCTAAGGGTATTAGGTATCAGTGGGAGTTGAAATTTTGTTTATATCTTTAAAACTGAAGGACTTTTAGTGAGAGGCGTTTTTGCAAAATAGGCGCGAAATTGAAAACAGAAATGGGCTTTTGAAAATGACAGATGGGTTTGATTACACTATAATAATAATAATAATAATAATAATAATAATTTGGCATTTATATAGCGCTACGAACCCTTAGGTATCTGAGCGCTGCTTATTATTACCCACGGTGTGTGGTGCTCATTTATCCACCTCAGAAGGATGAAACGCTGAGTTTGGCGCTAGCGGGATTCGAACCTGCGTTCGCAGGCTCTGCACTGATGTCAAAGCGAGCGCTCTACTCGCTGTGCCACTTGAACGGCTATATTATGCCTATGAAAAAGAGAATGCCACATATGGATCTTACAGTCACGTGGTCAGTGTAACCCTTCATGTTGTGGATGCTCTACTTCTTCCTGGGATTTACTTTAGTTATTCAAAATCACTAGGGAGTTATGATTTTGGAACACATGTGAGACAATCAGCGCAGGAAGGATTCTAAGGATTCTAAGGATACTGGAGTTCTGAATTAAAGATGGGATGGGTTTGAGATTGGGATCATACAATGCAGATATATTTTGGGTCACTATTATTCCTGTTAATACTTACAGAAGAAGTTATTAAATTGGACCGTCAGCTCTGGTCAATGAATTGGATCTGGTCTACCGGCAGCAGGGCATCTCTAGCGGGATTGGATCAGCAAGGCAGTTCTCGTCAATTTGGACTGCACCTCAGACTGGATTTGGAAGGGCCCCTTCTTGTTACTGGACACGGTTTTCAGCAGGCAAGCCTTAATGGTGAAAGTGAGAGGCCACGAAAAATCAAATCAAATCACTCAATAGAGTCAATTAGGGCACATCCCTGAAAGGAATGAGACCAAGACCAAGTGATGGTGTTAAAAAAAGTTTTTTTTTATCTACATAGGGAAAGCAGAATCTACTCTGCTCACGCAGAGAGCGCTCTGCAGAGAACATGTTACAATTGACTTTTATGCAAGAAATGTGTCATCAAGCAAATGGAAGGCCTAAGGGGCACAGGAACAGTTGGGATTGGTCACTAGGGGTGAACACCTATAGGTGCCATAGGGTTGGAGACACTTGGTTGGCTTGAGGACACGTGGTGTGGCGATGACGCGTCTTGGGTCAATCGGTCAGCTGAGCTCATCGAACTGGCATGTGGGAATGGCAACTTGTGATGTTCTTTCTTTGTGAAATAACCATTTGACATTTTCCCTTGTGGCCACACAGTCCCATCCATTCACTTCCATAATCTGCTTGTTCAGCGAGCTCAAAGACTTATGGCATACACACCTATGAAAACGTTTTTTCAAACACAAGTTAATATATCATTGGGCAGAGGTTAAGATTCATCCATCAAATGCAGCGCTTGATCTGTTCAGACAGTTCAGAATATAATGGCTAAAGAGGTATAGTTCTTAAGGTCACTGTGTGATCTGGGATGTCCATCTCTTAAACAACGAAAGAAGGTTCTAAATCTACGACTAGAAAAAAGAGGTCACAAGAGGCACATAACATCATGGGCATACATTTCATTGTGGGGGTTTAATGGTCGGTTATCCAAACATCATTAAGTCTCTGCTAATCTACCTTGACACCATGAGGGGTGGAGAAGAATCGAAACCTCTTTGCGGTGTGATACTGCGTTGCACAAAGAAATAGGGCCTTTATACATTGCTTGCTGTGTTATATTTAGGTTATACTAATTAAAGAATATACTATATTTTCTAGCTAGCTAAATATTCTCATTGAAATTAAACGTGTACTTGAATTAGTGTTCATCCTTCATAGCTCAAGGTCTGTGTATACGGCCTTAACACATGTTGTCACAGTACGAAGATTCTGGTCAGGACGACTAACTGCTGTATTGGTTTTACTTAGTGTCATGCATGTATCTATATTCTAACTAAAAGATGAGGTATCTTTGTGCTGCTGTGTACAGTGTTATGCTGGTTATACACTTAATTTCCCTTAGCAGCATCGTTTCATACATTAATATACATCACACTTTCAAGACCAATTTCTAATGTTAGGATTTTTGTTACGCATATGTCGTACGTTACGCTAATATCCTTATATTATTCTACATAAAATAATCGCTTATTCAGATAGTGTGCAGTTTAACACTTTGGGTTTCTTCTATTAAGGCACAAAAAATGGAGCACATTTAAAGGTCACTTTTAATTGATCCTGCTTTAAGGAGCATTGGGCAGGGTATTCTTTATGACTAGGGTCTGCTGGATGGGGGGCAGGTTTATAGTGATAAATGACCTCTGTGCTGGCCCCTGTACTGGGCTGTGTCAGGGTCAGTGAAGTAAGACAGAAGACAAAATATGCAGTGTAAAGGTTGTTGCATTCTCACGGCTATTCTCTCATGAGAACTGAACAACTGCAAAGACAGCAGAGGGGAGGAGGTGAAGGGAGTAGCTTGCTCGCTGTGTGCGCCTGGCTGGGAGAACTGCGGACCTGCGTTTTAATTTCATTACTGTTGTGTCATTACAAAATGGAGTCGGTAACTTACATAATGGAGTCTTGTTCAACTCTGGTTTCATGCTGTCTTGAGGCAGGGTCACAGTTGCTACGGGTATTCCCGCACGAGTGCTCCGGGGCCGGGGCCCTGGACCCAAAGCAGCCACCGCTGAGCCTACCCAGGAAGTGTGAAGTATGCAGGGGGTTCCAAGACCCTCTCCTCCCACACAATGGAAGCAAGCCCAGCTGAATCAAAATTAAATCCCTTCAAGTTTGGGATGTTTGAAATTGGGTCAGGCTAACAATAATTTTGCAATGCTAGAGTGTGGATTCTGCAAAGAAATCTGGATATTTCAAAGAATTCTGGAGTCAGCTACAAGATGAAAAGTTCTGCAATAAGGTGCTGCGCGGACATCTGGATGGGTTCTGGAAGCAGTGTGTTCTGGAAGCAGTGTGTGTTCCTATCTGTAGTGAAACACCTATATGTATCCATTATAGAGTTTATGGCATGGGCATAACTTTAAAACACGCCCCATTTCTGTGAGTGGCTACAGGCATTTGCTTTGTTTTGGTTGGCAGCATGAACAGAGCTGTCATTTTATGACAGGATTTAGGAACTCCCACCTGGATTTTTACCCAAAACATACTTTTGCACAAATGTACATTTCTACCATTATGTACCCTCATAAAATTGGATATGTATAGTTTATATTCAATTGTCTACATTTACATTCAAGTCCCATCTTTGTGAGAGCTGTATTGGTCATTCTATGGATTTTTATCAATTTTATCCATAACACTTTGGATTAATCATTTCTAATTTGATACATCTCTGGGCGCTTTTCAGTGGATCGTGTACATAGAATTGTAAGTTTGCAACATTAATAGTTGTGCCACAATCAGACATTTTTCATAACTTTGGGTCCTTAAATGGTACGAGTTTCCTCAATGTCTTCAAATCACAAGGCTGAAATTAGTATAATCTCTACCAAGTTTCAGATGTATCCCTCTGTAGGTTGCTCAGTTAAAGAGTTTAAAACTTTAATCAAAAATAAGAATTTCACATCAAAGTCCTCCTGAGTAACCTCCCCTTTTCAGACAGCAGCTGTCAAGTCCTTTGAAGTTCACTGAGAAACCTCCTCCACATCCTGCCGCTCCTGGCAGAGGTCAATGCTCAGCCTGTCCTTTGTTCTTTGGTCAGCCAGCAGACGAATGTCTAATGCGGCCCCATTGTGTGGCTTGTTGGCATTATGCGTGAACCGTTAACAGCCATTAGCCTTCCTGTTCTCAATGGAGTGTCAAGCAGAGATGTCAGTTTTCCGAGGCCAGGCTGTCAGATCAGAATTAAATAGTGGATTGGCCTCCGACTGGGCTCCTTGACATTTAAGTATTTTCATTTCAAATATAAAATATAAGCACAGTTTATAAAAGATTTAAACATTTTCAAAGAATTAGACCTTCACAAACATGCTTGAAATAGTGGATTTAGCAATTTCTTCCAGAAAAAGAGACACCTTTAAATGGGTTTGACAGCTAGTTTCCTTAAGCAGCTGTCAGGCAGGGAGGCCTGGATTCCTCTGACTGCCTGCAGAATCCATGCTTTCAGTACACTTTCCTTTCCATAATTCTCTGGGGAAATGACTGCATTTTTAAGGGCATTTTCGGATTAGGCCCTTCTGCGGCCTTGTTTCAGGTGACAGATGACAGATAGCAGCATTGATTCCTGCTTTTACACCACTTTGCCTGTGTATGTGGCAGGGCATGCAGCTCTTTTGGTGGTTTATGAACTTTTGCAGATTTAGTGCGCACAGGGGTTATTGCCTCCACTTTTGGCAGTTTTCTTTCCCCATTGGCAAAGGGGTGCAGTGTGGCACAGCAACATGGATAAAAATACTCCACAACATGATGCTGTTTGGGTGGTGATATCAATCTCCCCTTAAAGAATTCAATATTATCATTTTTATATTTTATTAAACCATTTTGTTTTGCATGAACCATTCTCACCAACGAGCACCAAACAACCTGATCTCAACGTTGCAGCATGTATAAAGAAAATCAGTAGCTAAAATGTAAAACAATAAACATTATGATACAGATATTTCTATTAGCCATATGCAAACTCCATCAGAATACCATTTTCAATTAATAATGAATGATCTTACTTATTTTCTACACTCAAGACATTACTTCATGTGATATTGTAACAACAATCTATTCAGCTATGTTCAGATGCTTACTAAGCTATAGCTCTGACACAATGAAGGTGGATACAATTCCATAACACTGGGGCACAATCAGAACAGTGTTACTTAACTCTCTTTTCTCTTTTATTCCTGGGTATTTCAAGAATCAGTATATGACGTTTCTTTGAAGTCAGTATGCAACCTGATGTGCAACATTTCAGCCAGGTAAACATGTTTCCCCTGTCTCAAAGAGGTTTATATTATAGATAAGGCATCCCACTTCGAAGAATAATTTTCTTCTGAAAACAGGTAGTGTATGGCACCCAACATAGGTCACACAGGGTTAAATCATCTTGTCCCTGCTATATGTTTATCCACTGCATGAAAACTGTTTTGAAGTGTAGTGCAGGAGTTTGAGACAAACCCACCAAAAGACACTCTTCTATTTGGAATACTTTGCCAGCTTTATTATTGTTAGGTTCTTTAGGATTGTTGGACAGTTGGATAACTCTTAACACCACAGACATTGATTACATATGGAGAGGTGCTCTCTTTATTTGAGTGTTTGGGCGTATCTGTCATATGAGAACTCCAAATGACAAAGATAAAAATTAGAATTCTTATTCCAACCTTCAAAAGTTCAATTTTCAAATTGATTATTTCCTTGACAGCAGTTCACTACTTCAAGCACACATTGGGTTTATTTGCAACTGTGACCACTGTGTGGGTATTGTTGATTTGGTATATCCTTATCACAAACCTTCTAGGTGGAGCCTTAGCTCAGCTTTGTTATAAAATAAGGAACCATGCTTCAGGATTGCCAACAACTTTCAGGATTTGTATTTCTTCACCAACCTAGACCACACCCCGAAAATACCTAATCTAGGACATATTAATGTGGTCTTTCCGTCTCTAATTCCTCCCTATCCAACAAAGCTTCCAAAGACAAACTCTTGAACAGGAGCACCTACTGAAATGTCTGAACAATTAATATGCTTATGTTTCTATTGTCAATGTCCACACACTCAAATATTGTTTTTATGCGTGTATTGATTAACTATCATCACCGTCACAACTAAAGAAGAAACCTCTGGCGTGCTATGTAAAATCCATAGAGGAGAAAAACAAAGTACCAATGACACTGTTTCTAGACTAGCCAATAGACAAACGCTGATTAATTAACAACTAAAACCTTTGCCAAATTCTATAATATGCTTTACACCTCTGAGATCAAACCAGAAGAATTGTTAAAAATATGGTGGAAGAAAGAGGAACCATAAGGCATGAAAAAAACTCCTGTGTTCAACTCATAAGAAACAGAAATATGATGCTGTAAAGCATTGTTCTTCTATGACCCCATAGAAGAACAATGCTTTACCGGAATTGTGTCATGCAAAGATTATCATCCTATTCTAGCTTTGACGAGCACCATTAGCATCAAGTCATTCCAAATTGCTGAAGAAGGGCATTTCCATCTTAAAGGCATAGTTTAAATGGATTGCAATAACCTTTTGCAAGCATGTCAGGCAGGGTGTAATGGTCATTGTGAGCGCTGCTTACCATGGCACTCACAATTAAAAGTAAACACTGTCTGTGTATGCTGCCTTTTGCCCTGCGCTTTTACACTTTGCTGTGCAAATGAAGACAAATTTGAGGCAGGGAGTCGTTTACGGCTCCTTACTGTCAAATTATGATTTCATAGAACATGACCCTCACCATATTAACATACTTCCCAAGCTGTGAAACCCACAGAAAGACCAACCGGGATTGGTTACAGCATCCTGGTTGTGCGTGTTCACGCTAATTAGAGGGAACTGATATAACACCTCTGCTAAAAAGGATCATAAACCATCAATTACTGGCAATCATTCATTGACGGAGGTGCCCTCTCCAGAGTCCACCCAGGCCTCTACCATTGGATGAGGGTCCCCTAAAATTATTCCCAATGGAGGCGTAGCAATTGCCTGGGTCAATCGGCAGGCCCAGTAGGAAGTGGTAGCACCACTTTCGGCAGGTGATGCAGCAGTGGCCGTTTGACCCTTGTCCTTCTAATGGGCTCAATCTCACTCTTAAACTTAACCTGGCATTCTGGGGGAAACATGTTCTTGATCCTGAAGTCCGATCAGACCAGAACTATGCCTGAAGACTATTCTTCCTTTTGCGCATTCGGATCGTAAACCTTCATATGTATACAAAAGTAAAACTGCCCAAGGATGTTTGACGTGCACTTGGTTGTCACGTCTTCGGAACTCTGTAAGCAGGCTGTCCCACCTAATTGCACTCACTGCTGCTAATTTGAATGCTAAGTAAGGAAGGTGTGGGGTATATTAAATGTTCCACTGTTAGAACTGATGTTATTCCCTGCTGCCAAAGTCGTGGTGCTGGGGAGAGATAATTGCAGGTGCAGACGAAGCACATCCCGCCCAGTTACAACAGCATGCCACTGTAAAGAGAAGGCAGCTTTATCTGCACATGGAAGTCTTTTAAATATTCAGTAAAAACAACAGCAATGATTAGCACCCTAATGATGACCTTGAAGTTATGTTGTACCTTTATATATGTCTGATTAAATGTGCACTCTGTTACCACGGCCTGCCTTTCTAAAACGTGACGCGTGTTTTATGTATTTTTTTCTGAGAAATTGTCCATAAATGTTGTGATGTTGACAGGAAGAAAGCCGCATATAACAGTTGAAGCTTTTTTGCAATATATTGTTTTAATTGTAGGAATGAATGCAGAAACACCTGTGATGCAGGCAATTGTTGAAATCGCTGTGGAAAGTGCAGTTGCTGTAATTATGTGGAGCCTTTTACTGTCGACCAGGGACTGCTTTGGAAAGATGACTGAAATTTCAACAGTTTCTGGCACAGAGTACCTTTTCCCTCTCACCTCACATTTCCAATGTCCTATTTCTAAGGCAGACCTGCAAGGCTGGTGAACCTTTATTATCACTTTTGATCTTTCTTCGGGCAGTTTCCAAGAGACCGTGTTTCATAGACCCTACAAAAGGTAAAGGAACTGACTCATTGCTTCCCAGTAGCAACTGCTTTCTTTCGTTTTAGCACTTTTTTTTAATATCCATTCTTGCGTTCTACACGGAGCATTATATATTAAATGCACAAACCAATGGCTTGTTAATGCGGCCACCGGAGACCATAAAATAAGAACAAAGACGTTCCTTTTTGTACTCTGAGGACAGGAACACTTTGCTAAACCGCTTTTAATAAAATAAAATAAAAATATTATGGGTACTTTCGAAATGATATTTGTATTAAATAGCAGAGTACATTAAGTGTTAAGATAACATTGTTTGTGTAAAGATCGAAAGGTTTATGTAACATAGCCGGCTTAGCAAGAAATTGTACAATATACTTCCCGATCAACAGCCTGGGTAGCCACTCGCTTCTCTTTTTAAAATAATAAGCATTGTGCCATTCGCAACATTCCATCTTCTAGTGAAGTTAGCTACAAGTTTAAAAAAAAAAGAATAAAGCAAGATTTAAGAATCGTGCTATCCTATAATTAGAGGTAATACAGCCCTATATTGTGCATGTCATTCAATGTTTTTTTAGTGCGTGAGTTGTGCCAGTTTAAATTGATTTTTTCAGTTGTGTTGTTCCTGTTTGTCTGCCCTGTAGTTGAATTGTGATGTAACATCATGATACCACTTGACCTACTTGGTAGAATCTATGCCAACACACATGCTGTACAGTTTCCCACGGGTTTGTGTTCCACTATGAAGATGCAAGTGATGTGTAAGTGTGTGTTGTCTTTATGCCTGGAAGCTTCATGTCTCATTTTGGTATCAGTGCCTAATATATGGCCACACAATACGATCATGGCATGACATGAGTGAAATCCCATGCTTTCTGGAGGAGGAGATTACCAAGGAGAGTGTCATTTCTTTTGTGGCAAGAAAGAGCAAGAGAATAATATGGAAGAGTATGGACCAGAGTTAGTTGGAGGCTGCAGATTGAAAGTAAATCGTGGTAGATAAGTATGGCATGTTTAATTGAGTGATACATCTAGAAAATTCACAACTCACCCCCAAACCAAGATCACACAAGTATGTAATTCAGAAACAAGATGTACACTAATGAATAATCACCTATGGTCACTAAGCCACCCTGACATCTGTGACATGAAGCTGTCTATTTTGGTTAAAATATTGTCTTTTTTATGAAGAAGAATTAAATGAAATGTCATATGTTGAATCTTGAGCAACACATTATCAACATTACTAAGAATTAGAGAAAGACCAAATTGAAAACAGGCACATTGATGTTGTTTTATTTAATAATCGACTGCATATTATTTTTTGTGGTGGTTCAGAATTGAAACACTTTAAATTGGGGCTTGAAATGACACGTTGGGCTACTGAAATAATTGAGAAGTTGTATGTGAGAGGACTTATTTTCCTATTCAATGCATGGTTGTACTCCCAACAAATAATTATATCTGAAAAAGGGCAATCAAAATTACACAATTTGCTTGTTTTTTGTTTTTTTTGAGATGGGGTGAATGAAAGGGCAGTCAACTCAATTCACTGCTTCCTTGATGATATATCGTTAACAATGCCCTGTGCTAATATTCTAATAACTAGAAAAAAAACAACCTTACATGGGACATTAATTAACTAAGGTGGTTACAGAAATTAGAGCCTTTTAATTGATGTAATAATCATTGGGTTCTAATGCATCCAGCAGCAGGAACTAGCCCCCTCCAATATTAATTTTCTAAGGGATAATACATTCTAAATGCATAAACGTAGGATTGATTATTCACTTACCCTCTAGTGATTGATAGTTATCAGCTTTTGGAGTCAGCATCAGGGATTACTCTTTCTGGACCATCTGGTCGTTTTGTTCTCCTTCTTTCCTAGATGGAACAGCAAATCACTGGACAACAGGCATTCCAATTAGACCTCTCAGCCCTTGGATCCAGGTAATACATTGTCCAAAGGTCATTTACCTTGTGCCTTTCTCTGTGAATTATCCTGTGCACCTCGGCACTCCGTCTGCAATTTGGCAGGGATTTCCTCTGTTTCAGGACTTAGGTTGCTGGCTTGCAGGAACACAATAATCACTCCTTCCCCATAGGGTTGTTACTTTTTTTTTTTATTTAGCTCACTCCTTGCATGTCAGAATAATGTGATGCAATAATATTCTAATAGATGTATAGTCCACCCTGTTAGTGTCATTGGCTATGTCTGAGATGTGGTCATTACAGAGTATCTAGTTTCTATTTCACCCACAGATTCGAGAGTGTATTGTTATGTATGCTAGATTATGTGGGCAGATTCCAACACAATGTCTCAGAAGCTCATAGGTCATGACTGTTTCGGTTATTATTTAGATAAATATTAATTTCCTGAATATGGAAATGCAGTGATCTAATCAGACATTTAATGACCATTATGAAGGGTCAGGAAAAATTGTATTTTCCATGGTCATACAGTAATTGTATTTATGCTTTTAAAAAAAAACATTTTAAATATCATTTATTAATTTTATGTTGGGAATACAAAGACAAATGTAGAGCATTTCTAAAAGTCAGATTTTTTTAGATGGACTCTTAAAGTTATAGATCTTTGACCAGATGCTGTGGGAAAACCCTTAATTATGTTCTCCTATGAATAGTTCACAAATGTAATTCACCTTAGACTAAGAATCATTTTGATTGACAGTTTTCCTTCATTCATACAAAGCATGACATGATTTCCAACTACATGGCAGATCCATGAACTCTGAATAATATTTTGTAATCCAGATGTCCTTGTGAACTATTGAGCTATCTGCTTGCAAAAGGAAGGTATCCTTATGTCCACAATGCAAGTATCAAATTCTTATTATTTAACTTTTGCCACATTACAATATTTGTGTGTTATTTCACATTACAAATGCAGGCCAGATGTCTTTTGTATTCAAACACCAACTAAACTTACAGAACAAAATTTGATATAGTTTTGCGGTGTCTTTGAAAATGCATTAGTCTTTTTTTTGGTGAACTAAAAACAGACATGTCTTAATTTAAATATAACAACCATATATATGTATAACTTTTAAACTAGAAATGACAGAACCATTTTTCCCCTGTGAGTTTTAAAATAATCACGTAAATATCTTACAAGTGATATGAATTGCATATACATATATAACCACAAAATCATTTAAAATACACAAGATAAACAATTACAAATTGATATTTTGCTACTTTTTACTGTTCCCTCTGTGCCAGAAGCTTGATATAACTGTTAATACATGTTAAAGGCCAGAATCGCCGCCCACACACATAGGGTAAACTATCAACCTGTGCATCACACACCCATATCACTTGCCATTCACTCTCACATCCAAAGATATGAACAGCCCTTCTGTCACAGAACCAATGCACTTCCATCCCACAAAACCTCATCATCATTCCTCTCATAACTACCCATACTCCACCTTCAAAACACCAATGCTACAAAATGTTCTCCACTGAATTATTCTACAGTATTACTGTAAATGATTCTACCTATTTTGGATTTTCATATGCAGTTATGTGTCACTTTCTTTAACACCCCCTATCACAAACCCCCCCCACCCCGAAAATTCTGTGACAAGAATCAGGATGTTATTAATCTGAATATTCTGTTTTATTAGCTTGCCTACAGAATAAAAAGACAACCTGCTCACTATTTTCTCGCTAACATTGTATATGCACAAACATCCTTCCATATAAAATCAAATCTAAATAACTATTCTAGACAAAATATGGTAGGTAAATATATATAATCATCTCTAGAATAAACATTCAATGTATTGCTGTTTGTAGGCAATGGGCCTCATTACGACCCTGGCGGAAAGGGGTTTGCGGCAGCGTTAGCTGCGCCAACCCCTTTCCGCCAATTACGAGTTCCCTTTCCGCCATGGCGGTTTTTACACCTGCTTTTAGCAGGTGTAAAAAACCATGGCGGTAAGGGAACTTGGTGTTAATTACGCCACCGTAATTTACGGTGGCGTAATTAACGCCTTCCCCACTCCCATTATGCCCTATGGGGCAAAAATGGGAATGGGGAAGGGTAAATGGGGATTGGGGATTTACCGCACCGCCAAGGTCGGAATGGGGCGGTAAATCCCCTTACCGCCATGGCGTAAACGTAGTTTGCACCATGGCGGTAAAGTCACGGCCCTGGCGGTAATTTACCGCCAGGGTCGTAATGAGGCCCAATGTATTCAATGGAGAAAAAACGTATATTCCCATGAGAAATGTAAACTATATATCGCCTGGTTTCCTATAACATCTTTGACAAGTGCTTGCATCAGGATTCACACAGAAAGTTTCTATCGTAGGGATCATTTTACTATAATTGTAGATTATGTTTGGCCTATGGGCATGTATTTAAATACAGGGTATGATATTGGACACTTCTTTGTCTACAGACTTGGGTTTAGAATAGAAATTCCTATTTTTGAAGAGCAGACATTCTAGGTTAAATTATGGTGGCAAACCCATTTTGGAAAATATGACTTGATGATAGGGCAACACTTAGGGCCCGATTCATGGAATCCGGTGCAGAAATGGTGGAAGGGCTACGCGCCGAGAAGGAACCTGCGCAAGCCGTGGTGCAGAAAAATATTGCACACCACACGTATTAATGGATTCCAAGATGCATTACTAGCCATCGTGCAAGTCAAAACAAGCTGCGCGTGGAACTCCTACGACACGCCCCCATGCACACCAAAAGGCAAGCCAAAGGACTAAAACGATGCAAGCCTCAGCGCCACCACTTGCCCAGAATCCAGTACCCCAGGAAAATCGTGCGCCTCACCTCACAATCCCAGGCCGCACCCCATATAAAAGGCGCACCCTCCCTCGCAAGCCCATACTGCACCCCAGTGAAATTGCGTGCCTCACTTTGCAATCCCAGGCCACACCAAAAGAAAACGTGCGCCCTCCCTTGCAAGCCCAGGCCGCACCCCAGCCAAATTGTGTGCCTCACCTTCCAATCCCAGGCTGCACCCCTGAGAAAACGCATGCCCTCCCTTGTCAGCCTGGGCTGCACCTCAGAGAAATCACATGCCTCACCTCACAACCCCAGGCTGCAACCCAGAAAAAACGTGTGTCCTCCCTCGCAAGCCCAGGCAGTGACTGTGTGAAATCACGCACCTCACTTCGCAATCCCAAGCCGCATCCCAGAAAAAACATATGCCCTCCCTTGCAAGCCCAGACTGGATTACACTGACAGGTAGCCCCCTCCAGACTGGACACCACCCCAGCCCCCTCACCAATGACACCCCCCATAGGCAGCCCCCCTCACCCTGACATCCCCCATAGGAAACCCCCTCCAGACTGGACACCCCCCACAGGCAGCCCCTCCAAACTGGACACCACCCTGCAGCCCCCTCGCCTGTGACACCGTCCACAGGCAGTCCCCTCCAGACTGGACAACCCCCACAAGCAGCCCCCTCCAGATCGGACACCCGCACAGGCAGGCCCCTCCAGACTGGACACCACCCCCAGGCCCCCCTCACCTGTGACACTGCCCACAGGCATCACCCTCCAGACTGGAAACCACCACCTAGCCCCCCTCACCTGTGACACCCCCCATAGGCAGCCCCCTCCAGACGGGACACCACCCCAGCCCCCCTCACCTGTGACACCCCCCACAGGCATCAGGCATCACCCTCCAGACTGGTCACCACCACCTAGCTCCCCTCTCCTGTTAAACCCACCACATACAGCCCCCTCCAGACTGGGCACCCCCACAGGCAGCCCCCTCCAGAGTGGACACACCCCCAGCCCCCTCACCCATGGCACCCCCCCACAGGCAGCCCCCCTCACCCTGACACCCCCCATAGGCAACCCTCTCCAGACTGGACACACCCCAAAGGCAGCCACTCCAGTCTGGTCACCACCCTCCAGCCCCCTCGCCTGTGACACCCTCCACAGGCAGTCCCCTCCAGACTGGACAACCCCAGAGGCAGCCCCCTCCAGGTTGGACACCCCCACAGGCAGCCCCCTCCAGACTGGACACCACCACCTAGCCCCCTCACCTGTGACACCCTCCCCCCCCACACACAGCCCCCTCCAGACTGGACACTCCCACAGGCAGCCTGTTAGGCGGAAATCTGTGCAGTTCCCTCTGGGACCACTGCAAAAGATTTAGGACTACAGGTGTTTGGCAGTAAACCCACTTGGTAGCAGTCTGTACCACACAGATTCACTTGGTAGCTGTGGCTGAGCAGTCACACTTCCCTCAAGAAGAGTCAAGCAGTATGTGGAGTATACAATATAGGGCAATTCTTCACAGTAAGACAAGCAAACACGCAACGAGGCTCAGCGTAAAGATATTAAGGCATTTATTTATAACGGAACATCTATGGAAAACACTATGGCACTATCACGGCAAACACTTCAATCACAATTACTCTACGAAGAAGAAACGATCAATCCCCCTAACAATATTTTGACAAGTCTAGGTTCTACCAGCATCACTTATTGGCAGACAGAGGTGTATGCCTCAACCTAGATGGCACTCTAATATTAGTTTAGGACGGGAGAGAAAAATAAGCAGGTTACGAAATCAACACAGTTCAATACTTCACGGGAAAAAAATGCAAGGCAAGAAGGCAAGAACCACAATAGATCATAAAGTTCAGAGGCCAGGCCCACTCGGAAAGGCGATATGTCCCAAATAGTCTCTTAGTGGAAATGCGTTCGAGTCTTTGTAGCAAATTGTTATCAGCAGATTGAACCAGTTCAGAACAATACGTGAGAAAGCTTGGAGGCGACCCAACGGAAGGGAGAGGATTAAGACACCTCACTCGAACCGATCAAAAGGGAAGCCAGGCGGACACGGTACCTTGTTTGTGGAGAGACAGCTCCAGCGGGGGCAGTTGTTCCTGGTGGTGGATGCACGTCGGGTCTTTGCCAAGAGTAGAGATGATCTCGTTGTCGAAGAAAAGAGAAGTCCGGTGCACCACCAGGGAAGAGACCAGCCGCGGAGTGCTCCGTCACAAGGCACCACCTTTTGGTCGCGGTACAGGGGTAGTGGCTATCCGGTTGCCGAGGTGCTCTGCACGGGCAATTCGACCACTGCGTCCTGAGGCGAAGAAAAAGCAAAGGGGACTGGTTGTTCCCACCAGTCAGGGGAAGAGACTCTCCGGCAGGGAGATCTCCTCTGTCGTCGGGAAGTGGTGAGTCGGTTCCGCAGAGTTCCACCGGAGGTGTCGCCGTGCAGGTCGGCTCAGCGTTACCCTCGTCGGATTCTTAGGTCCTGTGGCGACTTCTGAAGATCCAGTCCCAAAAGCCCTGCTTTTATGCAGAAAACCCCCATTCATTCAGCCTAGCTGTCAATCAACACACGCTAAGTGGTGAGCGGGGAGGCTCACCACTTGGGCCAATCACACCAGAGTGCGACCGGAGTTGGCAAGGCAACTCGGTCCAGGGTGCCTAAACCCCCTCCCACACCCCTGTGGTAACCCAGACAGAATGGCACCACTTTGGAGGGTCTCTGTACAGAGGCCTGCCAAAAGTGGAACAAAGGGCTCAACCTTTGGTTTAGGAGTCTCAGAGACGAACACAGACGCCATTTTAAAAACCGAGTTCTGCCAGAAAATACCATCCGATAAACTTATTTAAGATAAGTAGACCGGTGGTACGTTAGAGATTAACGAGAAAAAGTATCAGTCTCTTACAATGGGACGAATCCCATAGGGTTATGTTCGGGGTCGAACATAACAAGTAGTTTCCACTGCCACCAGCCAAAACTCGATGAGGGGGGACGGGACAGTGCCCCCTCGAATAACAGATCCAGGAGTAATCGAATTACTCCTACTAGTACGTCCACAATAAGATGGTTTGTACTAGTTCTGTTAGTAAATTTAGGTCTAGTAAAGCCAATGGTGACTTTACATGCCCGGGGAGACAGTAGTCAGTCCCTGGGAATGGAGTCTATGGTGGGTGTCCGCTAGGACGCCCCCAGTGTTACGGCACGTACGGTGCGGTGTAACACACATAGAAAAACATATGAGACCCTATGGAGTAAAAGACCCCATAGCCCATAGAACACATGGACATTCAAAGGAATTACACACATTCATGTCCAAGAGTGGGAGGAAAAGAGTCTCACTCTTGGCAGGATGGGAAAAAAAACTCCCTAAATCCAGCAAAGCTGCTGGGGGACTCACTAGGTTAGGAAATTCAGCCTAAACAGAGAATTTTTCCTAACACTCGCCCCCCCAGACTAAGGGACAGGAGGATTTAATCCACTTCTGGATGAATCTCATACCTCTAGTCGATGACATACATCCTAGAGAGACCATCAGCATTTTGGTGGTGACATCCTGACCTGTGCTCAATGGTGAAATCAAACCCTTGCAGGCTAATCGACCATCTCAATAGTTTTGGGTTTTCCCCTTTCATTTGCATTAACCATCTCAAGGGTTGGTGGTCAGTCTGAATGACAAAAGTAGAACCATACAAATACGGCCTAAACTTCTTCAGAGCCCACACGATAGCAAAGCACTCTCTTTCGATTGTTGCCCACCTTGTTTCAGGATCCTTCAGCTTGCGGCTGATGAAGCAAACGGGGTACTCCCTACCTTTCCCATCCAGTTGACTGAGTACGGCACCTATTCCTACATTTGAAGCATCTGTCTGCACAATGAAGTGTTGGCGGTAATCAGGAGCTCTGAGTACTGGGGCTTGGCAAAGAGCCTTTTTCAGGTTTTCAAAAGCCTGCTTGCACTCCTCGTTCCATTTAACCTTTTTAGGAAATTTGGGCAAGGAAATGACATTCAGTGGAGAAGCTATGGTCCCATAGTTCTCTATGAAATTCCTGTAATACCCAGTGAGGCCTAGGAAGGCTCTCACTTGGGTTTGAGTAGTAGGTGTTGTCCAATTTTGCACAGCTTCAATCTTACTGAGCAAAGGCCTTATTTCTCCACCTCCTACCTCATGTCCAAGGTAGACTACCTTACTCTGTCCAATCTGGCATTTACTCGCCTTTATGGTCAGATTGGCTTGTCCAAGAGCCTGCAAAACATCTCTCAGGTGGGTTACATGTTCTTCCCAGGAATTGCTGAACACTGCGATGTCATCCAAGTATGCCATGCAGAAGTCCTCCATCCCATTCAGAACCTGGTTTACCATCCGTTGAAACGTAGCAGGTGCATTCTTCAATCCGAAAGGCATTACCTTAAACTGGTATAAGCCAACGGGGGTAGAAAATGCAGTTTTCTCCTTGGCATGGTCTGTCAGGGCTATTTGCCAATAGCCTGACGTCAAGTGAAATGTGCTGAGGAACTTGGCGGCGCCAAGTTTATCCACCAACTCATCTGTTCTTGGCAAAGGGTGGGCATCAGTCTTGGTGACTGCATTAAGAGCTCTATAATCCACGCAGAATCTAAGCTCTTTAGATCCGGCCTTTGGTACTAACACAACTGGGCTAGACCATGGACTAGTAGAGGGCTCTATTACCCCGAGATCAAGCATCTTGCTGACCTCACCTTTGATGTGGGTTTGTACATTTTCTGACATTCTGTATCCTCTGCTTTTGACTGGCAGACAGTCACCAGTGAGTATGTCGTGCTGGCCCCAAGGGGTCAAGCCTGGCGAAAGCGAGAACAGAGAGGCAAACTGATACAAAATGGATTTGCACTCTTCTTGATGCTCGGGTGTCAGATTGGAGGAGAGATTTACTCCTTCAATTTGTTCATCTAAAGGTAAGCCTCTGAGGAGATCCGGAAGAGCTTCACTCTCTTCTTCTTCCTCGGATGATGCTAGAAGCAACGCTCCTACATCGGGTCTTGAGACATACACTTTGAGTCGGTTGGTGTGAAGGACTGTCGGAGCCTCCTTGGGATTGTCCAAGTCCACCAGATAGTTAACCTCTCCGAGTTTACCCACAACTCTGAAGGGTCCCATCCACTTATCTTGCAAGGCCTTCTGCCTTGTTGGGATCATAACGAGAACGAGCTGGTCTTGAGCAAACTCAACCATGTTAGCCTTTTGATCATGCCAGTGCTTGACCAATGCTTGTCCAGCTTTCAAGTTATCGCTTGCTTCCGTCATCATGTGCGACAATCTCCTCCGGAGGCCTATCACATAGTCAGTCACTCTGACTGGCTTCGGGGAAGGAGCACTCTCCAACCACTCCTTAATCAGGGCCAATGGACCTCTGACGGGATGACCATAGAGTAGTTCGAAGGGAGAGTAACCTACTCCCTCCTGAGGGACTTCTCTATAAGCAAAGAGAAGGCATGGCAGTAGAAGGTCCCACTTACGCTTAAGGGGTTCTTCTAATGCACCTATCATGCTCTTCATGGTTCGGTTGAACCATTCTACCAACCCATTGGTTTGTGGGTGGTAAGCTGTTGAGAACTTGTAAGTAACTCCACAGGTTTTCCACATGGCTTTCATGTAGTGGGACATAAAGTTTGACCCCCTGTCAGAGATTACTTCCTTAGGAAATCCGACCCTAGTAAAAATACCAAGGAGGGCCTTAGCCACAGCCGGAGCTGTAACAGTCCTCATAGGAATTGCCTCAGGATACCTAGTAGCATGGTCTACTACAACAAGTATAAACCTGTTGCATGAGGAGGTTGGAGGATCAAGGGGACCAACAATGTCAATCCCTACTCTCTCAAACGGGACTCCCACAACTGGGAGAGGCACTAAAGGTGCCACATTCTTGGAGCCAACCTTACCAGAGGTCTGGCAGGTGTGGCAGCTCCTGCAGTGTTTTTCTACTTCGGCCCCCATCTTCGGCCAATAAAAGTAGAGAGAGAGCCTTTCCTTAGTCTTCTTGAAACTCAAGTGACCAGCCAAAGGAATCTCGTGGGCTAACTGCAAGAACTGTGGTCTGTTCTCTTGGGGTACTACAAGTCGTTTGTAGTCTCCAGGTGCAGACTCGGTCGGTTCACTGTAGAAGAGGCCATCTTCCCAGTGCAACCTGTATTTCCCAGGCTCTTGCCCTTCAGCCTGAGCTTCTGCCGGGTGGCGAAGACCTTCCAGAGTTGGACATTCTCTCTGTCCCTTACTGAAGTCTGCCCTGCTGGGTCCACCTTCTGCCAGTAAATACTACAGCTCAGGATGGTCAACAGGATCCAGATCTCCAATGAGTTCCTGGCCTTCCATTAGCTCTTCCTCAGAGTCTAATTCTACCACACAGGGTTGTACCTCCGTCTCAGCCTCAGCTGGAGGTGGAGTTACGGGTGTAACTTTGGACAACCGCAGGGAAGTCCGTGTTGGCTGCACTGAAATGCTGGCTGCTGGTTTCGGGATAGAAGTCTTAGGTTTCCCTTTCGCTTCTGATTTCTTGGAGACAGCTGCCGACAATTCCAGTGCAGCGGGAGTGATTTCTTTTTTCATCATCTCCTGGAGAGTACCGCGCATGGTCCTCTCTCTTGCGGGTCTTGTTAGCTCCTGTAACCGTTTACTAGGAGGTCTGGGAGTATGCGATACAACTCCGAGAGTTTTCAAATCGTTACCCAAAAGTACGCGTCCTGGTACCTCACTCTGTATGCTGACAGGTATGTTCACAGTCATGTCGTTAAACTGGATGAGAACTTGTGATTGGGGAAGCATCTGCACAGGCCCTCCAGCTAACTTGGTGAGGCGTTTGGGTGCCTTAGCAACATCCTCAGCCTGAAAAAACGATTTATCCACCACAGTTATGCTGGCCCCAGTGTCCCTAATGGCAGGAGTCTCCTGACCATTCACCTGGACACTGTCCTTATAATACTCTTTAGTATTATCGGGGATAGAATTATAGACATCTAAATTCTGTTGTTCCCACAACCCCAGAGATACTAAAGAAACGCTGGCTGAGACTCCAATGGGTTTGTCAGCTAGCAGTAGAAAGTTTCCACTTGCCATTTGGACTTCCTCCTCTGGAGCGAAGGCTAAGGAGACAAGCTGGACCCCTGAAGGTTTACCCTTACATCTGGGATCTCCTTTCACGTGGTCAGTCGAGCCACAAACAAAGCATTTACCGAATGCTTTTTGGAATGGTGGCTTGTTCTGACCTCCTTCCGGTTTGGCACCAGAAGACACACTATTTTGCTGTGGTTTTCCCGGTGGCTTACCCTTCTGGTTTTGTTTGGGGCCCTCTTTGGAATTTGAGTTATTCGAATTCTCTTTTGGGTCTTTTTTAGGCTGTTTTCCCTCATCCTTTTTCTGAGTTGCCCCAGAATCCTTATGAGTAGCCCTGTTGGCAACCCACAAGTCAGCAGCCTTAGCTAGCTTCCGGGAATCCAATTCCTTCGAATCAGCCAAGTGCTGTCTGAGCTCAGGAGAACAGGCATCATAAATAGACTCCAACAAAAAAAGATTCCTCATACCCTCATAAGTGTTCACTTTGTAACCCTTAATCCATCCCTCTAAGTTTTTCAACCCTTCACTCACCCAGGTAGCCCAAGGGGTACCATCATGCTTTTTGAGGGTTCTAAACCTCTTAAAATACTGGGAAGGGGTCTTCCCAAATCTAGCTATCAAAGCTAGTTTCACCCTTTCGTAATCCGTCTTATCCGCCTCCCCCAACTCCATTACCACATCAGTCGCAACAGGAGGGAGCCTAGAGAACAACCAGGGAAGTAAATCATTCCCGGTGATGTCCTGGAGCCCATGATTGTACTCAAACAGTTTTAACCAATCCAACACATCCAATCTCGGTTCATACATACCCACTAATTCCTTCGGCATCCGGGGTCTTTTGGGACTGGAGCTCCTAGAGGAACCAGAGGAGAGAGAAGCATTTTCTATAGACAACTTTTTCATCTCTAACTCGTGATTAAGTTCTATTTCCCTGAGTCTTAACTCAGCTTGCTTCTGCTCAGCCTGGGCATTCATCCGTCTGAACTCGAGCTCTTGGTTTCGTTCAGATTGAGCCAAGAACCGTTTGTATTCTAATTCGAGCTTCATTTTTTCAAGTTCAAAATAAGCAGGGTTACATGTGGGACCTGGTATGGGCCCCGTAGGCACAGCTGGTAAGGCAGGTAGAGGAGCAGGGGAGACAGTTTCGTTAGCCTCTCCGTCCTCGTCAGCCTCTTCATCGCTATCATCAGAATTACGACTTAGATCAACACCATCACTGTTATCTACATTTGCTGGAGAAATTGGTTCCTCTGAACCAGTACCCAGACTTTGGTTCGCCAGCAATCTCTCTATTAGTTCTAACTTCTTGCCTCTTACAGAAAGATTCTCTTGCCTACAGAGAGCTCGCAAACTCTCAGTATTTTTACCTGACAAGGATTCTTGACTGTAAGTTTCCATCGTAGACATGTTTTTGAAAGTTGCTTTTTAGTGCTAAGCTTCGTGGTTAGTTATCCTAAAGTGTCGAAAAGCACTCTAAACTGTATACTCGACACAAATCCCACCACTGCCACCAGTGTTAGGCGGAAACCTGTGCAGTTCCCTCTGGGACCACTGCAAAAGATTTAGGACTACAGGTGTTTGGCAGTAAACCCACTTGGTAGCAGTCTGTACCACACAGATTCACTTGGTAGCTGTGGCTGAGCAGTCAGACTTCCCTCAAGAAGAGTCAAGCAGTATGTGGAGTATACAATATAGGGCAGTTCTTCACAGTAAGACAAGCAAACACGCAACGAGGCTCAGTGTAAAGATATTAAGGCATTTATTTATAACGGAACATCTATGGAAAACACTATTGCACTATCACGGCAAACACTTCAATCACAATTACTCTACGAAGAAGAAACGATCAATCCCCCTAACAATATTTCGACAAGTGTAGGTTCTACCAGCATCACTTATTTGCAGACAGAGGTGTATGCCTCAACATAGATGGCACTCTAATATTAGTTTAGGACGGGAGAGAAAATTAAGCAGGTTACGAAATCAACACAGTTCAATACTTCACGGGAAAAAAAATGCAAGGCAAGAAGGCAAGAACCACAATAGATCATAAAGTTCAGAGGCCAGGCCCACTCGGAGAGAGGCAAGGCGATATGTCCCAAAAAGTCTCTTAGTGGAAATGTGTTTGAGTCTTTGTAGCAAATTTTTATCGGCAGATTGAACCAGTTCAGAACAATACGTGAGAAAGCTTGGAGGCGACCCAACGGAAGGGAGAGGATTAAGACACCTCACTCGAACCGATCGAAAGGGAAGCCAGGCGGACACGGTACCTTGTTTGTGGAGAGACAGCTCCGGCGGGGGCAGTTGTTCCTGGTGGTGGATGCACGTCGGGTCTTTGCCAAGAGTAGAGATGATCTCGTCGTCGAAGAAAAGTGAAGTCCGGTGCACCACCAGGGAAGAGACCAGCCGCGGAGTGCTACGTCACAAGGCACCACCTTTTGGTCGCGGTACAGGGGTAGTGGCTATCTGGTTGCCGAGGTGCTCTGCAGTGGCAATTCGACCACTGCGTCCTGAGGTGAAGAAAAAGCAAAGGGGACTGGTTGTTCCCACCAGTCAGGGGAAGAGACTCTCTGGCAGGGAGATCTCCTCTGTCGTTGGGAAGTGGTGAGTCGGTTCCGCAGGGCTCCACCGGAGGTGTCGTTGTGCAGGTCGGCTCAGCGTTACCCTCGTCAGATTCTTAGGTCCTGTGGCGACTTCTGAAGATCCAGTCCCAAAAGCCCTGCTTTTATGCAGAAAACCCCCATTCATTCAGCCTAGCTGTCAATCAACACACGCTAAGTGGTGAGCGGGGAGGCTCACCACTTGGGCCAATCACACCAGAGTGCGACCGGAGTTGGCAAGGCAACACGGTCCAGGGTGCCTAAACCCCCTCCCACACCCCTGTGGTAACCCAGACAGAATGGCACCACTTTGGAGGGTCTCTGTACAGAGGCCTGCCAAAAGTGGAACAAAGGGCTCAACCTTTGGTTTAGGAGTCACAGAGACGAACACAGACGACATTTTAAAAACCGAGTTCTGGCAGAAAATACCATCCGATAAACTTATTTAAGATAAGTAGACCGGTGGTACGTTAGAGATTAACGAGAAAAAGTATCAGTCTCTAACAATGGGACGAATCCCATAGGGTTATGTTCGGGGTCCAACATAACAAGTAGTTTCCACTGCCACCAGCCAAAACTCGACGAGGGGGGACGGGACAGTGCCCCCTCGAATAACAGATCCAGGAGTAATCTAATTACTCCTACTAGTACGTCCACAATAAGATGGTTTGTACTAGTTCTGTTAGTAAATTTAGGTCTAGTAAAGCCAATGGTGACTTTACATGCCCGGGGAGACAGTAGTCAGTCCCCGGGTATGGAGTCTATGGTGGGGGTCCGCTAGGACACCCCCAGTGTTACGGCACGTAGGGTGCGGTGTAACACACATAGAAAAACATATGAGACCCTATGGAGTAAAAGACCCTGTAGCCCATAGAACACATGGACATTCAAAGGAATTACACACATTCATGTCCAAGAGTGGGAGGAAAAGAGTCTCACTCTTGGCAGGATGGGAAAAAACAAACTTCCTAAATCCAGCAAAGCTGCTGGGGGACTCACTAGGGTAGGAAATTTAGCCTAAACAGAGAATACTCCCTAACACAGCCCCCTCCAGACAGGACACTCCCCACATGCAGCCCCCTTCAGACTGGACACGACCCCCAGCCCCCTCACCTGTGACACCCCCCAAAGTTAGCCCCCTCCAGATTCAACACCCCCCATGGGTAGCCCCCTCCAGACTGGACACCACACCCAACCCCCTCACCTGTGACACCCCCCAAAGGCAGCACACTGACAGTCTGACACATTACCACTACAATGCATGTCTGTTTCTCACCTGAACTTCTGTGTCGTGACAGCACCATGAATTGCAACATCAACAGGTATTCCACAAATCCGACCAACTGGAATCACCAGAGGTCCATCCATGAGTGGAGCATCTGCTCACACACCCTTCCAGGCCTTAAGCATCCCCCAACATAACATGTGACAAGTGAGTGCAAAAATGTGTCCAGGCTGCCCATGGCACATTTCCAAGGCATCAAAGCACAGTGTCAGAATGTGTGCCACCGACAGAAGCAACCATATGAAAAGTTGTTTTAAGGTCCACAAACAATCGCCAGGCATGTCACAGCCTGAGCATGAGTGAGCTGGGTGGCAAAATACCTTTCAGGGAACTATCACATGACAAGTCCATGCAGGTGTGATGGTAGGGCAGTCAGAGAGAGCATGACTCACAGAGACTGGTGAATTGTGCAGCCACTCAGGAAGATCAAATATGTGCCACTACTGCATTCCACTGGTAGAGGTTGAGCAACAAATGAGAGAAGGCATTGTGTGACTGCACATGCTGGTGAAGGTGTATGCACAACATGGGTTTTACACAACAATAACAACCACACTGGTGCCAAAACAGAGTAATGCAGCACAGGTAAATGCAAATACAAATATACAGTGCACAACCATTAATCTGTTGTACACACCACCACATGTCAGGCACATGTGCATCCTGCCATCGGCAACCATCCCTGCAACAACAATACACAAGCATGCACGCAACAAGACACATGACTTGCAATGGAGAGATGCACTGGCTGAAAATAGAACTAGCAAACAGGCTGACACACAAATGAACTGCACGATGAGTGGAATGTAACAAACAGAATGATGTATATTGAAGAAATATGTACAAAAATAAACTTCAAATGGAGTTAAAAGTAGTCAGTGTAAAATATGTACAAAAATCAAATCCTTAACCCTAAACAACGATGTACAAAAAAATGGGGAAGGAATGCTGAAAAGTCTGGGTAAAATAATAAAGAAAGAAAGGAAGGCACCCCGGCGAATGACTGGCACACAGAGGAGGAAGATGAGGGGGTGTTGCATTAGTGAAAGGCCCATGGATCACAACACGGAGCAGGCATGTTGCAAGCCAGGTGATCAGACGACATACCTCACTGTGATGATGTGCAAGCAGACTATGTGTAGTCTGAACATCATCACAGATGACGGCTGTACGCCTCGCCACTCCGGTCTGCAGGGGTAGCACATAGTCCTGGATGGCAACACCAGATGGTAAGGGGGTGTCAGTCTGTGTGGACACATCAGCCAACACCGGGTGGTGGGTCTGGGTGGAGGCATCCCGGCAGGTGCAAATAGCTGCATCCGATGACCCAGAGACTAGAATTTGCACATGAACCTCCAGGTTGGCCTGCACAGCCTCATTTCCTGGGACAGGACTGCAGCAGGCACTCCAACCTCAACACCCCACCTGACCCCATGGGCTGGGCTGCAACGGCCACCAGCTCCCCCTCCCGCCAAACTGGATGACTCTGGGGCGTCTTCCCCCATGGATGGCCCCTGTGTGGCATCACATGTCCCCCCGCTGTTGAGTAGTCCACTCTCACCTTCTTTAACTTACCCCTGGAAGCCATGCCCTATTTCACCGGCACGGCCACAGCCATATCGCTCCCCAAAAAAGTGCTTTCATGGGGGCGTTGCTGGGCCTTGCACCTCTGCCTGGTGGAGTCATCCCTGCTGCCATCCTTGACAGCACTGGTTCCTCCCTCTTCATTGGATGCAACTGTGGAAAAGGAGACACAGAAAAGGAACATCAGTGTGCTGCATCAATTTGTGCATGGCAATACTAACATTCATATGAACATGACTAGTGAACAATCATCAACTTCCACCCCCACACACATGGACATGCAATCCACATCCATGCAGATACATGCATGCCCATCACTCCAGACATTCACATCAGTCTACTTGCCACTGCCATGACCAATCAATTGTGTTTGCTCTACACACATGCATCATGTGCACATGTCAGCATGCCACATCAACAAGCACATACACATGTCATGCACACACATCAACAGAAAGGCCACAAGCAGTGTGATGAGCAATCACATCAAAGTCCTGTTAACTGTAATCCCTCAACATGACTACGCCATATTTTCAAATGCACATGTTGCATCCAGGTGTGAGTGATGGCCAGTCACACATTCACATCTTTGGCACATACACATGAAGCTCATGCATGCACATGATGTAGGCAACACTACCTCACCTGTCACACTTGTCATACGGGCACGTCTCAGACACAATTAACAAAACGTGTGCACGGTCTGAAAGGCAGCACTACAACACAGAGTGCAAGAGATATCTCATTCAAAATATATATTGTCTGAATGCACACATGGAGAGCAATGTCTGGGGCATACATACAGACATCTGTCTCAAATGCATACTTGCTGCAAGCCTAAGGGGCTCACTGCCAACAAGCAACAACATGCACATGCTGCGTAGAACATAGCAACACCTGGGTATTCACCAGTCGACTTCAGACTTTCTCGTAACCCACATACCTGGGTGTGCAGCCCAGGGCAAAACTTCTCCATAACCCGCATTTTGGTATTAGACATGCAGTACCTGCGCGCACGGTGCAACTCTGCGGTGGCACTGACCTAGAGGTAGCGTAGGGCCTTGTTGTGGGTGCTGAATTTCAGGTCCTACCAGCGCTTGTGCATGGTCTTGAAGGTACGGGATGCAAACCCCCTCTGCGTTGTTGGAATCCATTATCCCATCCCAGATCTGCTGATGTCCTTCCTTGCCATGTTACATCACTGGGGTGAAGAGTAAATCATAATTATCCAGGTCCTTCTCCACCAGGATGTCAACTTCCCTGGCAGTGAAGGTGACAGCCCTCTGCCTAGCTGCCATGGGGTTGCCGCTCTGGTCTGAAGATGACGGTGCAGACATGGCAATCCCGAGGCAGGTGTGGGTGGGAAAGGTGGTCCTGGAGCTGGGCTGTGGAACGTTGGTGGTGATTTGGCATGGTGGGAGTCTGATGAAGCAGCTGTGATGGTCAAAGGGCCAAGGACAGGATCACTGGCAATGGCTGGACATCAGGCACTCCAGATACAGTGCAGGTGGGCAGCAGGCACACACACTGGACAGGCAGCAGCAAATGGCTAAGTAGGAGGCAGCTCAGGGCAGGAGGAGGCAGGTAAAATGGCATGGAGGCAGGAGTGTGGGTCTTCTGTGTATTAATCCGAGGACAGCTATAACACAGAGTTATAGCACTCCGGTACAAGCATTCACCATATAATCTCAAACTAGATGATATGTGTGGTTACGCTTTCGATCCAGTGAATATTCGGATGCCATCTGCCATTGTAAGATGGTGCCCACATTACAACCAGCTAAACAGGAAATCTAGGTACCGTTCAGCAGTAGATAGACTCGATACAGTATTTCTTCAGTTTTGATTTCCCTAATGCAACATATGAGGGCTAAGAGCACACGCTAGCTTTGCGGCATCCTAAAGGGTTGCCTTGACTACGGAGAAACCCACCAGGGAGCACGTATGAGGCGTGGTTACTCCACTGAGGTGCGCGCATCCTTTGCAACGTTCAAAGAAATAGATAGAGGGACATAGGAACCACATTTAACCTGTGAGGATACACTGCCGTCATCGCAGGTGAGCAGCACACCGTGCTAACACACTGCAGTCTCAGTAGTATCTCTCTGTTTGATGCCAGATAACCCAGTAAAACTGCACACTTGATGTGCTTTTCTTTAAATTAGTACCAGAGTTTGCTAAAGGCGAATACAGCATAGAAGGAAATACGCCTTCAGCACCAATTATTCAAGGACTCTCAGCACTTGGAAATCTTAGCAAGATAGGTGAATCTGGTTAACTTACACAGTCATGTGCCTTAGTAATCCATTATGTTCTATCCCAGAACTTATCTCGTATGTAGATTTCATCATTCTTACAGTATGCCCATAATTATGTATACCCATATTTTCAACAGATAACAAGCCTGTTGTATAACTGGAATGAGGGCCGGATAGGAATTGATGCCTAGAGCACGTTTTGGATTCAGCCTTTTTGAAGTGGAACTCCCTATGAATAGAAGAGTGTATTGGCTCTTATAGGTGAGATAAACAGCAGTGTAAAAATTAGATTGCTCACAGTCATAAGAGTTCCTCAATGAGATTAATATGCTGTGTCTTTATTTAGGCTTCCCGCCTCATGACAGGAGAGTCCTCCAGTCTTGATGATTGAAAACTAAACCACAGTAGTTCACCATAAATATACAAAGGAGCTACAGGCATTTACATTAAGGTACTCCAATTCTGCTGTGTAATATTTTGTTTTGGTCTCAATATTCAAATGCATAATTGATTTACTTAAATAAGTGGCACCTGTCACTTAGGACCAGAACAATGGTTGAAATATTGATCTCCTTCTGAAAGGGCACATATAGCTTCAATACACAGATGAAGGGAATATTTAATGTGACAAGTGGGCTTAACAGCAAGAGTATAATCCAGTGGTTATGAATATGCTAAGTTGCATGTTGGTCTCAGCTACCGGTCACTCTTTTGAATATGCTTGAATAATAGTTTTAAAGGTTCCCACATTTTGCCCTATTCCTTGTCATGGGACTCCCTCAGACTTGCTTATGCTAGACTGTGATATTCCCTAATATTGTTTATGTTTGATTATAAGACAAACATCTGATACACTCTAAAACTGCATTATTGTTTTACAGTTCATTCTTGGCTCTAGAAGAAGAGATGGTTACCTCGAAATGCGCCAGCCTTTCAAATTGAACTGCACATATGAGTTGATGATACTCATCCATACAATCCGTTTACTTTTTGATATATGCATCTAAGAAGCAAATGATAAATAATTTGTTTTACACATTACATGACTGTGTTTTTTACCAAATTAATGTCTATGATGTTGTCTACATCTTCAATTGTTGTTAAAGTGAACTACTCTAAATACATAAATTTGGTGAACTGTCTCATGACGGATTAGTGATAGTGTGTAGGGAACGGGAGGATTGCACATTTTTGATCCTCTTTTCTTCTTTACGTGTATTAGTAGGCCTGTGCCAGTTCTATTTTTCCTCCCTCGCACCTTAAATTGTTTTATAAATAACCAGAGATGGACTTCAAACACCTTTCTTTTGAAAAACCTGTGGAGTGACCAACAAATCTCATTTTGCAAGCTATAAACAGAGTGACAGGACTTAGTGTGAAAAAAATGAGCGTGGACACATAAAATCCATAGAAAGGCCCTCAGCAAGTAACTTACGTGACAAGCGCTGCACACTTGGGTTGAGCATGCCAGATTCGGGACACGTAAGTATTCATAGAAGCAACTCTGACCGTACGTGTGAAGGGGTACACATGTCTTATTCTGGTGGCGGATTGGCCACCGCACATACAAGCGTCTACTTTTGTATTTTCAGAGGCTAACAGTGTGTCACTTACGCATTATTCCTACTCTGGGTGCCCCTGTGTATCACATACCTCTCTTCTTACCTTTAGTGTAGCATTCCGTGGTTTGCGTATGTATTTGTGGTGTTTTTGGGTGCTACTGCAAATGGCCGATAGCACAGCGAGTAGAGAGCTCGCTTTGACATCTGTGGAAAGCCTGCTGACACAATTCGAAATCCCGGCAGGGCCAAACTCAGCCTTTCATCCTTCCGAGGTCGATAAATGGGCACCACACACCGTGGGTAATAATAATCAGCGCTCAGATACCCAAGGGTTCGTAGTGCTATGTCATTCTAAATTATTATTATTATTATTACTGCGTATCGTGTAATGCTTTTTCTTTTTACAGAAGCTACCCTGGTCTCGCGTATGCAATTTTTGATTTGTTGGGGTGCCTGTGCATTACGCATCCCGTATTTATGTCACCTGGGGTACCTATGAGCCTTGCTGGACCACAGAAGTACGTCTTCCACCATGTACACAGCCCTCTCACTCTAATTGCCAAGGGAAATTGCTTGGTGTGCCTTCCATTGTTTACTTACACCCGGAACATGAGTGGAAAGGCCCCAAGTGGGAAAGGGGGAGAGGTGGTCGGGGTCAGTGACATCCTGCAGAAGCAGCTGTACCAGTCCCAAGGGTCCAGGGATGTGCAGCTGAAGCAGCTGTCCCAGCCCAGAAGAGTAAGGGACATGCAGTTGAAGCAGCTGTCCCAGCCCAGAAGCATAAGGGACATACAGCTGAAGCAGCTGCCCTAGCCCAGAAGGGTAAGGGACGTGCAGCTAAAGCAGATGTGCCAGCCCAGAAGGGTAAGGGATGTGCAGCTGAAGCAGCTGTCCCAGCCACAGGGGGTAATGCCATGCCACAGGCCACTAGTGGTCCATCATCTGGAACCGAGAGTGGTCCCAGCCACACAGATTCAACACCAACACCACATGGCAAAAAGGCAAAGCCTGCACAGCAGGATTGGCACAGGACACTGGCATGTTGAGAAAGAGGAATGTCCATGATAAAGAAGTCCAGATCTCTATGGGCAACGTGACCGAGCACCACCATGACATGTGCCTTCAAACAGGGAGCACACATTCACCTGCTCAGAGTATGGTGCATTGGCAGCATGTCACTGATGAGATCAATGCATTAGGGTTTGAGAAGCACAATGCTGCTCAGGTAGTGAAGTGCTGAAATAACCTCAACCACTGCACCAAGTACAATCTGGGTGCCAACCTTGCCTCTGCTATGGCAACTGGAGGGGGGTCACCAGAGGAGGAGGAGCTTACCCAGCATGAAGAGACTATGAGCCAATTCATTCTGATGGAGCATGTGCAAGGCGTGGGAAGCCTGCCAAGTTACAAGGCACGTCCGGTGAGTACCAAGATTGTGCATCCTGGGTACATGTAATGAAGCATAACCAAGATGTATGATTGTGTTGCGCATCTGGCTGCATTTCAATGAGTGCCTTGGGTGAAACATGTCATGGTGTACTGACTCCTGTCCAGTGTACTCAAGAGTGGATACAAATCATGTGTTGTACATCAAATGAACATGGCTGTGTGACAGTACCTATCCCCCACTAGCATTCCCACCCCACATCTACAACATGATACCACAATGTTAGTTGCATCCTTGATGTCAGTGACTCTGCTCTGCTAGACATGTGCTTGTGTCTTAAAAACGAATCACATTTCATACACTGCAGAGTACAGATTCTGCATCCACACATGTATGTTGTGCTTTCATGCTACATAGAACATCCGAGATGGCAATCAACACACCTAACGGAGTGCCATGAGTGAGCGTGCATATGTCTAGAGTTTGCACATCCCAGCTGCTACTATGGCAATGTCTCCTGAGTCAAATTGTTGTGAGACCTGTTCCCTGTTACACTCCCACAGTCAGCACACACTCGATGGGTACATGCCCGTGTCCCTCTTGTGGATCACTGTACCTTGTTCCTATATCCAACTCCATTTACTTACTCTCTCCACTTCACATACCTTGGCTAGGTGTTACTCTTACAGTCAAACTTCAGGTGGGACTGTTTCCTTTTTCCACACTTATGGCATGTTCCCATTGTACGCTTTCCATGTGCCAGGTCAGCACTGGTGTGGCATGTGATGGATGTGGACTTGGATGTGAATATGTGTGTCTGCCTGTTGACATGTCATGTCATTGCATGTCACAGAGCCACATGACCAAGCCCATTTCACTTGTATTAGTCAACAGATTGCTGTGCCATGTGTCATAATGTGCTTGCTAATGACCATGTTTGATGGCAAGATGTCTACCAGCATCATGGCCCTGAGCAGGGGATGTTGTTTCCAGTCTGCAAATGCCATGATCAGATTGATTCTTGAAGATACTGTGTGGATTCTGTTCCTCTCATGGTGACATGCCCTGCATTTTGTTGTATGACAGCAATGTGTGAGGCAACAGATGCAGAGGAGGAGCAGGAAGAGGAGGTAGAAAAGTCTGTGGTGGTTCAGACCACCAATGGAGGAAGTGGTGTGGCAGGCAGCAAGAATCCACTGGTGCTACAGATCATCCTGAGCCTTTCCGCATACAATTCGGACTGTTTGAACTCCAGTAGGTCTGATTCGGAACTGTATGTGCAGTCCTCAATGCTGGTGGAGGTGAGTGCACAAATTGTTGGAGCAGTTGAGGCCTGTGAGTCTACAGGGGGTCAAGTGCCTTTGCAAGGCCAGTCAGTGGTGTCAGGGCCATCTGTGGTGGTTACGGATGCAAGGCCACGCTCCCATATATTGGTTTCTGGTCCTGGAGCAGATGTCCAAGGGAGGGTTGCAGTCTTGCAGCCTGAGACAGTGGCATCACAGCAAGGGTCTTGCTCCCTTGGGTCATCCAGGCATGGTCTCTGCACATAGTGGGGACGTGTGCAGACTGGGCAGACCGAGTGGGGACAGGGTGCTGCCTGTGAGAGTTTAGCTGAGGGCATGGATAGGGTGGCCAGTTCCATGATCCCAGCAGCAACACAGGCGTAGCAGCAGCTACAGCAAATGCAGTCCACATGCCGCTCCCACGGGTTGTGCATGGAGCCCAACATCAGGGGCCCACATGCAGATCTGAAGTCTCTGCAGGAATCCCTGCTTGTAGAGGGTCAGGCACACAGGTAAGCCCTGAGGCAAGGGCTGTTGGCCTAGAGAGCTGCAATCCGTGAGGAAGAGGCAGCCAGCAGGAGACTGTTCCAACAGGAGATACTAACATTGAGGCAGAATATCTTGAAGGAACTCTGTGCATACCTTAAGGTTATTCCTGGTGACCTCCAAGCCCTCAGTGTGCTGGTGCATTCATCAGTGTCATGCATGGCTGCTGCCACCGAGGACAAGGCCAGAGCACTGCACGTGGTCAGCCTCAAGCACCACTACCACCTTCTGATTCAACCCAGGATTATGGTGCCAGCAGAGACATGCCTCCCGGTCAACCATAGCTGTGCGGTCTGTGAGCTCATGAAGTTTTTTTTTTTTATTTTTTGTTATTTTTTTTAACATCCACCCAGTTGACATGCACCCTGTCCCTCCCCCACTCTGTGCGGACCCCCCTCCCCGGTCCATGATGGAAATGTTTTATTTTTTTATTTTTTTGGTTGATACTTTTGTTCACCCCAGGCCAGGATGTTGGCATTTTATTTTTGAGTTGTCCTTTCCTGGTTTATTTTTTATTATTTTACTTATTTTTTCCTTGAGGTGTGCTGTTAACTTCTCAAGGCCATGATGTTTGCACTGGTGGGCATGCAGGCATAGTGAGGTCAACTTCCATGTTTGCATGGTGGTGCACATGATGGCATGTACAGGTAATTATGGTGTCTGTGTTCCGTTGCACAGATGTGCTGTGTGAATGGTACTTCACTATGCCTGTTGTAATGTCTTCTCCCATGTTGTTTCAGTAATTCGTGATCTGGCGGTGACTGCTGTCCAGGGGGAGACACCCTGCACCTTTTGACATCCATGTTCCCCATTCCCTCCACCAGGCACTGTCCCTCCTGCACCTAATTTGGAGACACAGTTACAGGTGAATGTGATGCAGGATTCAAACCATGCCAGTGCATTCATCGGGTAAGCATGAGCACTGTATTGCATGTTGAGCATGCGTGATTGGTCACAATGTTTGCTGCATGTGTTACTTAATGTATATGTCCTTTACATGCTAACATGCCGGTATGGTTATTTAAGTGACACTCATGTCACTGTGTTACCTACCTTGGTCAATTCATCTATGGCCACACCTACTGTGGTGTAGAGCATGTCATTGTCCATCTCCAATCCAGGCAGTGTACTCCTCGATGTGGCATTTCCTTGAGCTTCCCTCTCAGTGTCACTCTCTCTCCCTCTCTCTGTTGTGGTATGCTGCACTCCTGGGCAGATCAAAATCTATGGACCTTATTACGACCTTGCCGGTCTGGAAACACTTGTGCCTGTTATCCTACTGGCACCAGTGTTTACGGACCACACTGAACCAGGAATCAGGCTGGTTTGCAAAGTTAAAATATTTATTTATGTATTCAAAATGTAATCATACTATGTTTTAATGGGTACACAATAAATGGGACATTGTGTTCCTGATGAAAAGGGCGAAATTCTGGGAAAAGCAGACACACGATTTTACAGATACGGGGTTTAGAGGAGTAGCTGCTGAACATAATATGTAATCTGTATATGTGGTTGTTATAGATGTTGCACATGTTGAAATATGTATTGTGGCAAAAGTAGATTTTGTTTTCAAGAGGCCAGGGGTGGACTCTAAGCCTCATAAACCCACACCATAAAGATGACACATGGTTTTCTCCTCCTTTCAAGGTAGAGAGGAGATCCTGACCAATCCCTGTCAAAGGGGCGAGGTTAGGCTGAACCAGCACACACACACACCCTTTATAATAAGCATAAATAGAGACAGCTCAGCACTCAAAAGGACACACAGATTCACCCATTATCTGAATGCTGGCGGAGCACCCTGCTGCAGAACTCTCCATCCTACTTGCTCTAGACTCCAGAAACTTGGCAAAGCAGAAAGGCTCATTACATAAATGAACCATTTTCAGCTAGGCCTTACATTTCCAGAACCAGAACCAAGCCCGCAAACCTAAGGGGAACTAAACTACAGCAGGGCTGTGCTGTACTGCTTGCCTACTGAAATAATTATCATCAGATTCAGTCTTGTGCCATGCGGTGAGCAGGGCACCTTGACGCTGCCAAAATCCGATGTGCCCAGTAGTCTGTCCTGACCAGAATCCTTGACCAGAATCCATGACCAGAATCCTGGCGGTTCCATTTGAAACATATCTAGTGAGTATCTATAGATAGAACTGTGTCACTAGCATATGTACCTGCCTTAGTTAATCCCTATCTTAAATCGATCCTATCTTGTATTCATAACCTGCATTGTTAGGAGTACTTTTGAATTGCCTAAAGTCTCTATCCTATCCCTCCTATCTTCCTCCTGTGCTAGTATTGTTAAAACTATCTTTGTGCTGACATTTTTTCATCTGAAGAAGGCGCCTATCTGAAAAAAATGACCTCCACTAAAACGTCTATAACTCCCTCAATATTTGTGCTAGAAACAAACTTTCAACGTCTGCTTGTAGCTAACATCCACAGCTTTAACAGAGATCTAAACCATCATCCCAAATCGATACGGTTCTCCCGTAATCCCGATTACCGCGCATTGAAAAGTTTGTCAGAAATTTCCTTTTGGGGAAATTCTGACACGTATAAAACAGCTTTTGATTGCTTCTGACCTTCATTTTAAGATTTCACATTGTTTCTTAGTATCAAATCATTGCTAGTGTTTGTATGCAACTACACAAAGCAGCTCCCATAAGAATTTAAACAATTTCAGCAATCTAAACCATATTTAGTGTTTTTACCAAATCCATTCTCAAGATAACTTACAACCATTCTGACTGCTTGCCAGTCAATTCTGTTTTTCTCTTGTGTTGCTGGGGGCAAATTGGGATTGAGATTTTGTTTGAATTCTGCCATTCCTGAATACATGCTCTCTCCTCTTATCTCTTTACATTGCCTGTTGGGGGGTTGAGGGGTGTGCAGGGGAAATAGTAACCACACTGCTATTTGATCTGAACACACACACAAAAGTATTATTTCTGTGCTGAATAGTTTTGCTCACTATTACTATTTGTATATTAAAGAGATTATTTAGTGTTACATCACCCCATTGGTGATTATTGTGCACCATTTAAAACATAGTATGATTAAATTGTGAATACATAAATAAATATTTTAACTTTGCAAACCAGCCTGATTCCTGGTTCAGTGTGACCGGAGGGATTCCAGGAGAAGGGTGTGATATAAGTGGTACATCATTACCATATCATAGAGTTGCTAGTTCACTTTTGAACAGGAGGTGGAATATGTATTCAACATTTTGTCTGAATCTGGGGTCATCAGAATACATTCATAAAGAGCAGTATTCTGATTCTGTTATTTGTGTGTATATTTCATCGTATCTTCCCGCTTTTCCTGTAGGAAAGAGTAAAGGAAAGGCACATGCTTCTACACTTTTCTACCATATGATGATTGGAGATCCTTTGGCTTGACGCACTAGATATGTTTCTAATGCATCATCTATGGTGTCTTTAGAATGTAGTGGGTGAATTGTATACTGGTCTAAAATATTGGATGCAGTAATAGGATTTACAATTTCAAATTGGCCAGTTGCAGATTATTCCTGAATTATTTGGGTGGTTTCCCTTAAATTCTGTTCAATGTTTACATCTTTGTTGTACTCATTGTTTTCTTTTTGATATTGTAGGGTTCTTATACCTTTAGTCTACTAGTTGTTGCCAATTTATTTTGTCTTTCGTTGGTACATCATTAACTAGGATAATCAAAGATTTATCTATTGGCCGTTGCACTCATAGAGTTTCCACATTTTCTTTAAGATCTAATGCAAAATATACTACTTTGCCACAAATGCCTTTTTGTAATTCAGAAGGAGGCAATTTGGCTGTTTTGGGTTGAAGGTGTATTATACCTTGAAATGGATGTACTGTTTGGATTATAATGCTCTCATACAAATTCAGCTGTTGGAGAGGTTTTGGAAGTGGAAATATTTACAAGTTATTAGTAACAGCACGTGAAGGCATTTGGTTATTATCAAGCTTTGTATTGCAGTATGTGCAAAGTCTTGAGTGGTCACTTATTTTGTATTTATTTTCTGTTATAAGATATAGAGCTACTTAGAACCATTGGGCTTCCTCATTGTCTTTTATTTTGTAAGTCATATCTACCATTTGAGTGCTCTTTTTATAAAAAGTTCTCCGGCAACACATACTTGGTTTGGTACTTAAGCAGATGTGTTTTTAAACTTTGTTATTTCTTTTTTGGATGTGTTTATTAGAAGAGTGGCATTCGTAAGGTTTTCGCTAATGTTCTCTAAAATTACTGAATTTTCTAAGTCATCTTCACTTCCAAAATATTTACTTTGGATGTGTTCTATTTGTTTGTAAAGTTTTTATTCTAATTTTGTCTTTTACTTTCACATAAGGATTGAGGAATTGTCGTAAAGATTTGAAGGATTGTTGCCGTACATTACACATTGAGCTGCATGGCCATTTGTAAAGTGGAAAGATTGGTTGGGTGTAAGGAACAGTTCATTGCAGGTTTGTTGGGGATATTTTTTCAATAAGGGTTTCTTGTGCCATAATGGTGTGTTGTAGCATTTCAATCCATCGGCCATTATTATGTATGGCAACTGGGTTTTTCTGTTCTTGTTTATTAGCATCTTCATTGAAAAATGGTACTGTGCTGCTTGTGTGAATCCATCCACCTTCAGAGAATTTCGCAAAGGTATCTATGTTGACATTGCACATGTTTAGAAGTTCTTTTTGTAATTTACTACTTAATTTTGTTAGTGGTTTCATTCTGGTTAAAATTAATATAAACAATTTTCTTTTGAACAGAATTGCTCTGTCAATGAGAGCTTCCAGGATTAGTCTTCTTTCGTAGATTTAAAGGATCGAGCGTGACCTTTCTGCAGTTTTCATAAGATTATGAAATACTCTACAGTGGAACATTTTTTGCTAAATTTATTTTTTTGAATACTTAACTGTGGATACGTTAACATTGGTAGATATAGTGGTAGGGCCATTCGTAGTTTTATTCTTCTTTATACATTTGTTTTAATTTTAAATTTTTGGAAGAGGGGCTCTTTTTTATTGGTAGCTGATTCAGTTTCGTTGACTGACTGTATTAGCAGCTTTGTTTGAATATTTGCTATAAATTCTGCTAGGGGTGGAAGAGTATTTGGCATTCTTTTATTTTTATCTGCTCTATTTATTCTTCATTATCTACAGAGTTGCTTTTTAGTAGGTATTCTGTTCTGTCTGTTGGAGTAAAATGGAGAAAGTGTGGGTTTGAAAGTTGTGTAATATATTTGTGTGTATTGTGAACGAGTGTGTGAATATGAGGGCAGACATAAATAGAGGGCTGTAAATAGAGATTGACTTCAAACACCTTTCTTTTGAAAAACCTGTGGAGTGACCAACAAATCTCATTTTGCAAGCTATAAACAGAGTGACAGGACTTAGTGTGAAAAAAATGAGCGTGGACACATAAAATCCAGGGAAAGGCCTTCAGCAAGTAACTTACGTGACAAGCGCTGCACGCTTGGGTTGAGCATGCCAGATTCGGGACACGTAAGTATTCATAGAATCAACTCTGACCGTACGTGTGAAGGGGTACACATGTCTTATTTTGGTGGCGGATTGGCCTCCGCACATACAAGCGTCTACTTTTGTATTTTCAGAGGCTAACAGTGTATCATTTACGCATTATTCCTACTCTGGGTGCCCCTGTGTATCACATACCTCTCTTCTTACCTTTAGTGTAGCATTCCGTGGTTCGCGTATGTATTTGTTGTGTTTTTGGGTGCTACTGCAAATGGCCGATAGCACAGCGAGTAGAGTGCTCGCTTTGACATCTGTGGAAAGCCTGCTGACACAATTCGAAATCCCGGCAGGGCCAAACTCAGCCTTTCATCCTTCCGAGGTCGATAAATGGGCACCACACACCGTGGGTAATAATACGCAGTGCTCAGATACCCAAGGGTTCGTAGTGCTATGTCATTCTAAATTATTATTATTATTATTACTGCGTATTGTGTAATGCTTTTTCTTTTTACAGAAGCTACCCTGGTCTCGCGTATGCAATTTTTCATTTGTTGGGGTGCCTGTGCATTAAGGATCCCGTATTTATGTCACCTGGGGTACCGATGAGCCTTGCTGGACCACAGAAGTACGTCTTCCATCATGTACACTGCCCTTTCACTCTAATTGCCAAGGGAAATTGCTTGGTGTGCCTTCCATTGTTCACTTACACCCGGAACATGAGTGGAAAGGCCCCAAGTGGGAAAGGGGGAGAGGTGGTCGGGGTCAGTGACATCCTGCAGAAGCAGCTGTACCAGTCCCAAGGGTCCAGGGATGTGCAGCTGAAGCAGCTGAAGCAGCTGTCCCAGCCCAGAAGAATAAGGGACATGCAGCTGAAGCAGCTGTCCCAGCCCAGAAGCATAAGGGACATGCAGCTGAAGCAGCTGCCCTAGCCCAGAAGGGTAAGGGACGTGCAGCTAAAGCAGCTGTGCCAGCCCAGAAGGGTAAGGGATGTGCAGCTGAAGCTGCTGTCCCAGCCACAGGGGGTAATGCCATGCCACAGGCCACTAGTGGTCCATCATCTGGAACCGAGAGTGGTCCCAGCCACACAGATTCAACACCAACACCACATGGCAAGAAGGCAAAGCCTGCACAGCAGGAATGGTACAGGACACTGGCATGTTGAGAAAGAGGAATGTCCATGATAAAGAAGTCCAGATCTCTATGGGCAACGTGACTGAGCACCACCATGACATGTGCCTTCAAACAGGGAGCACACATTCACCTGCTCATCGTATGGTGCATTGGCAGCATGTCACTGATGAGATCAATGCATTAGGGTTTGAGAAGCACAATGCTGCTCAGGTAGTGAAGTGCTGAAATAACCTCAACCACTGCACCACGTACAATCTGGGTGCCAACCTTGCCTCTGCTATGGCAACTGGAGGGGGGTCACCAGAGGAGGAGGAGGAGCTTACCCAGCATGAAGAGACTATGAGCCAATTCATTCTGATGGAGCATGTGCAAGGCGTGGGAAGCCTGCCAAATTACAAGGCACGTCCGGTGAGTACCAAGATTGTGCATCCTGAGTACATGTAATGAAGCATAACCAAGATGTATGATTGTGTTGCGCATCTGGCTACATTTCAATGAGTGCTCTGGGTGAAACATGTCATGGTGTACTCACTCCTGTCCAGTGTACTCAAGAGTGGATACAAACCATGTGTTGTACATCAAATGAACATGGCTGTGTGACAGTACCTATCCCCCACTAGCATTCCCACCCAACATCTACAACATGATACCACAATGTTAGTTGCATCCTTGATGTCAGTGACTCTGCTCTGCTAGACATGTGCTTGTGTCTGAAAAACGAATCACATTTCATGGACTGCAGAGTACAGATTCTGCATTCACACATGTATGTTGGTGCTTTCATGCTACATAGAACATCCGAGATGGCAATCAACACACCTCACGGAGTGCCATGAGTTAGCGTGCATATGTCTAGAGTGTGCACATCCCAGCTGCTGCCATGGCAATGTCTCCTGAGTCAAATTGTTGTGAGACCTGTTTCCTGTTACACTCCCACAGTCAGCACACACTCGATGGGTACATGCCCGTGTCCCTCTTGTGGATCACTGTACCTTGTTCCTATATCCAACTCCATTTACTTACTCTCTCCATTTCACATACCTTGGCTAGGTGTTACTTTTACAGTCAAACTTCAGGTGGGACTGTTTCCTTTTTCCACACTTATGGCATGTTCCCATTGTACGCTTTCCATGTGCCAGGTCAGCACTGGTGTGGCATGTGATGGATGTGGACTTGGATGTGAATATGTGTGTCTGCCTGTTGACATGTCATGTCATTGCATGTCACAGAGCCACATGACCAAGCCCATTTCACTTGTATTAGTCAACAGTTTGCTGTGCCATGTGCCATAATGTGCTTGCTAATGACCATGTTTGATGGCAAGATATCTACCAGCATCATGGCCCTGAGCAGGGGATGTTGTTTCCAGTCTGAAAATGCCATGATCAGATTGATTCATGAAGATACTGTGTGGATTCGGTTCCTCTCATGGTGACATGCCCTGTATTTTGTTGTATGACAGCAATGTGTGAAGCAACAGATGCAGAGGAGGAGCAGGAAGAGGAGGTAGAAAAGTCTATGGTGGTTCAGACCACCAATGGAGGAAGTGGTGTGGCAGGCAGCAAGAATCCACTGGTGCTACAGATCATCCTGAGCCTTTCCGCATACAATTTGGACTGTTTGAACTCCAGTAGGTCTGATTCTGAACTGGATGTGCAGTCCTCAATGCTGGTGGAGGTGAGTGCACAAATTGTTGGAGCAGTTGAGGCCTGTGAGTCTACAGGGGGTCAAGTGCCTTTGCAAGGCCAGTCAGTGGTGTCAGGGCCATCTGTGGTGGTTACGGATGCAAGGCCACGCTCCCATATATTGGTTTCTGGTCCTGGAGCAGATGTCCAAGGGAGGGTTGCAGTCCTGCAGCCTGAGACAGTGGCATCACAGCAAGGGTCTTGCTCCCTTGGGTCATCCAGGCATGGTCTCTGCACATAGTGGGGACGTGTGCAGACTGGGCAGACCGAGTGGGGACAGGGTGCTGCCTGTGAGAGTTTAGCTGAGGGCATGGATAGGGTGGCCAGTTCCATGATCCCAGCAGCAACACAGGCGTAGTAGCAGCTGCAGCAAATGCAGTCCACATGCCGCTCCCACAGGTTGTGCATGGAGCCCAACATCAGGGGCCCACATGCAGATCTGAAGTCTCTGCAGGAATCCCTGCTTGTAGAGGGTCAGGCACACAGGTAAGCCCTGAGGCAAGAGCTGTTGGCCTAGAGAGCTGCAATCCATGAGGAAGAGGCAGCCAGCAGGAGACTGTTCCAACAGGAGATACTAACATTGAGGCAGAATATCTTGAAGGAACTCTGTGCATACCTTGAGGTTATTCATGGTGACCTCCAAGCTCTCAGTGTGCTGGTGCATTCATCAGTGTCATGCATGGCTGCTGCCACCGAGGACAAGGCCAGAGCACTGCACGTGGTCAGCCTCAAGCACCACTACCACCTTCTGATTCAACCCAGGATTATGGTGCCAGCAGAGACATGCCTCCCGGTCAACCATAGCTGTGCGGTCTGTGAGCTCATGAAGTTTTTTTTGTTTTTTATGTTATTTTTTTAACATCCACCCAGTTGACATGCACCCTGTCCCTTGCCCGCCCTGTGCTGACCCCCCTCCCCGGTCCATGATGGAAATGTTTTATTTTTTTATTTTTTTGGTTGATACTTTTGTTCACCCCAGGCTAGGATGTTGGCATTTTATTTTTGAGTTGCCCTTTCCTGGTTTATTTTTTATTATTTTACTGATTTTTTCCTTGAGGTGTGCTGTTAACTTCTCAAGTCCATGATGTTTGCGCTGGTGGGCATGCAGGCATAGTGAGGTCAACTTCCATGTTTGCATGGCGGTGCACAGGATGCCATGTACAGGTAATTATGGTGTCTGTGTTCCGTTGCACATATGTGCTGTGTGAATGGTACTTCACTATGCCTGTTGTAATGTCTTCTCCCATGTTGTTTCAGTAATTCGTGATCTGGCGGTGACTGCTGTCCAGGGGGAGACACCCTGCACCTTTTGACATCCATGCTCCCCATTCCCTCCACCAGGCACTATCCCTCCTGCACCTAATTTGGAGACACAGTTCCTGGTGAATGTGATGCAGGATTCACACCATGCCAGTGCATTCATCGGGTAAGCATGAGCACTGTATTGCATGTTGAGCATGCGTGATTGGTCACAATGTTTGCTGCATGTGTTACTTAATGTATATGTGCTTTACATGCTAACATGCCGGTATGGTTATTTAAGTAGCACTCATGTCACTGTGTTACCTACCTTGGTCAATTCATCTATGGCCACACCTACTGTGGTGTAGAGCATGTCATTGTCCATCTCCAATCCAGGCAGTGTACTCCTCGATGTGGCATTTCCTTGAGCTTCCTTCTCAGCGTCACTCTCTCTCCCTCTCTCTGTTGTGGTATGCTGCACTCCTGGGCAGATCAAAATCTATGGGCCTCATTACGACCTTGCCGGTCTGGAAACACTTGTGCCAGTTATTCTACTGGCACCAGTGTTTACGGACCACACTGAACCAGGTATCAGGCTGGTTTGCAAAGTTAAAATATTTATTTATGTATTCACAATTTAATCATACTATGTTTTAATGGGTACACAATAAATGGGACATTGTGTTCCTGATGAAAAGGGCGAAATTCTGGGAAAAGCAGACACAAGATTTTACAGATACGGGGTTTAGAGGAGTAGCTGCTGTACATAATATGTAATCTGTATATGTGGTTGTTATAGATGTTGCACATGTTGAAATATGTATTGTGGCAAAAGTAGATTTTGTTTTCAAGAGGCCAGGGGTGGACTCTAAGCCTCATAAACCCACACCATAAAGATGACACATGGTTTTCTCCTCCTTTCAAGGTATAGAGGAGATCCTGACCAATCCCTGTCAAAGGGGCGAGGTTAGGCTAAACCAGCACACACACACCCTTTATAATAAGCATAAATAGAGACAGCTCAGCACTCAAAAGGACACACAGATTCACCCACTATCTGAATGCTGGTGGAGCACCCTGCGTCAGAACTCTCCATCCTACTTGCTCCAGACTCCAGAAACTTGGCAAAGCTGAAAGGCTCATTACATAAATGAACCATTTTCAGCTAGGCCTTACATTTCCAGAACCAGAACCAACCCCACAAACCTAAGGGGAACTAAACTACAGCCGGGCTGTGCTGTGCTGCTTGCCTACTGAAATAATTATCATCAGATTCAGTCTTGTGCCATGCGGTGAGCAGGGCACCTTGACGCTGCCAAAATCCGATGTGCCCAGCAGTCTGTCCTTACCAGAATCCTTGACCAGAATCCATGACCAGAATCCTGGCGGTTCCATTTGAAACATATCTAGTGAGTATCTATAGATAGAACTGTGTCACTAGCATATGTACCTGCCTTAGTTAATCCCTATCTTAAATCGATCCTATCTTGTATTCATAACCTGCATTGTTAGGAGTACTTTTGAATTGCCTAAAGTCTCTATCCTATCCCTCCTATCTTCCTCCTGTGCTAGTATTGTTAAAACTATCTTTGTGCTGACATTTTTTCATCTGAAGAAGGCGCCTATCTGAAAAAAATGACCTCCACTAAAACGTCTATAACTCCCTCAATATTTGTGCTAGAAACAAACTTTCAACGTCTGCTTGTAGCTAACATCCACAGTTTTAACAGAGATCTAAACCATCATCCCAAATCGATACGGTTCTCCCGTAATCCCGATTACCGCACATTGAAAAGTTTGTCAGAAATTTCCTTTTGGGGAAATTCTGACACGTATAAAACAGCTTTTGATTGCTTCTGACCTTCATTTTAAGATTTCACATTGTTTCTTAGTATCAAATCATTGCTAGTGTTTGTATGCAACTACACAAAGCAGCTCCCATAAGAATTTAAACAATTTCAGCAATTTAAACCATATTTAGTGTTTTTACCAAATCCATTCTCAAGATAACTTACAACCATTCTGACTGCTTGCCAGTCAATTCTGTTTTTCTCTTGTGTTGCTGGGGGCAAATTGGGATTGAGATTTTGTTTGAATTCTGCCATTCCTGAATACATGCTCTCTCCTCTTATCTCTTTACATTGCCTGTTGGGGGGTTGAGGGGTGTGCAGGGGAAATAGTAACCACACTGCTATTTGATCTGAACACACACACAAAAGTATTATTTCTGTGCTGAATAGTTTTGCTCACTATTACTATTTGTATATTAAAGAGATTATTTAGTGTTACATCACCCCATTGGTGATTATTGTGCACCATTTAAAACATAGTATGATTAAATTGTGAATACATAAATAAATATTTTAACTTTGCAAACCAGCCTGATTCCTGGTTCAGTGTGACCGGAGGGATTCCAGGAGAAGGGTGTGATATAAGTGGTACATCATTACCATATCATAGAGTTGCCAGTTCACTTTTGAACAGGAGGTGGAATATGTATTCAACATTTTGTCTGAATCTGGGGTCATCAGAATACATTCATAAAGAGCAGTATTCTGATTCTGTTATTTGTGTGTATATTTCATCGTATCTTCCCGCTTTTCCTGTAGGAAAGAGTAAAGGAAAGGCACATGCTTCTACACTTTTCTACCATATGATGATTGGAGATCCTTTGGCTTGACGCACTAGATATGTTTCTAATGCATCATCTATGGTGTCTTTAGAATGTAGTGGGTGAATTGTATACTGGTCTAAAATATTGGATGCAGTAATAGGATTTACAATTTCAAATTGGCCAGTTGCAGATTATTCCTGAATTATTTGGGTGGTTTCCCTTAAATTCTGTTCAATGTTTACATCTTTGTTGTACTCATTGTTTTCTTTTTGATATTGTAGGGCTCTTATACCTTTAGTCTACTAGTTGTTGCCAATTTATTTTGTCTTTCGTTGGTACATCATTAACTAGGATAATCAAAGATTTATCTATTGGCCGTTGCACTCATAGAGTTTCCACATTTTCTTTAAGATCTAATGCAAAATATACTACTTTGCCACAAATGCCTTTTTGTAATTCAGAAGGAGGCAATTTGGCTGTTTTGGGTTGAAAGTGTATTATACCTTGAAATGGATGTACTGTTTGGATTATAATGCTCTCATACAAATTCAGCTGTTGGAGAGGTTTTGGAAGTGGAAATATTTACAAGTTATTAGTAACAGCACGTGAAGGCATTTGGTTATTATCAAGCTTTGTATTGCAGTATGTGCAAAGTCTTGAGTGGTCACTTATTTTGTATTTATTTTCTGTTATAAGATATAGAGCTACTTAGAACCATTGGGCTTCCTCATTGTCTTTTATTTTGTAAGTCATATCTACCATTTGAGTGCTCTTTTTATAAAAAGTTCTCCGGCAACACATACATGGTTTGGTACTTAAGCAGATGTGTTTTTAAACTTTGTTATTTCTTTTTTGGATGTGTTTATTAGAAGATTGGCATTCGTAAGGTTTTCGCTAATGTTCTCTAAAATTACTGAATTTTCTAAGTCATCTTCACTTCCAAAATATTTACTTTGGATGTGTTCTATTTGTTTGTAAAGTTTTTATTCTAATTTTGTCTTTTACTTTCACATAGAGATTGAGGAATTGTCGTAAAGATTTGAAGGATTGTTGCCGTACATTACACATTGAGCTGCATGGCCATTTGTAAAGTGGAAAGATTGGTTGGGTGTAAGGAACAGTTCATTGCAAGTTTGTTGGGGATATTTTTTCAATAAGGGTTTCTTGTGCCATAATGGTGTGTTGTAGCATTTCAATCCATCGGCCATTATTATGTATGGCAATTGGGTTTTTCTGTTCTTGTTTATTAGCGTCTTCATTGAAAAATGGTACTGTGCTGCTTGTGTGAATCCATTCACCTTCATAGAATTTCGCAAAGGTATCTATGTTGACGTTGTACATGTTTAGAAGTTCTTTTTGTAATTTACTGCTTAATTTTGTTAGTGGTTTCATTCTGGTTAAAATTAATATAAACAATTTTCTTTTGAACAGAATTGCTCTGTCAATGAGAGCTTCCAGGATTAGTCTTCTTTCGTAGATTTTAAGGATCGAGCGTGACCTTTCTGCAGTTTTCATAAGATTATGAAATACTCTACAGTGGAACATTTTTTGCTAATTTTTTTTTTTTTAATGCTTAACTGTGGATACGTTAACATTGGTAGATATAGTGGTAGGGCCATTCGTAGTTTTATTCTTCTTTATACATTTGTTTTAATTTTAAATTTTTGGAAGAGGGGCTCTTTTTTATTGGTAGCTGATTCAGTTTCGTTGACTGACTGTATTAGCAGCTTGTTTGAATATTTGCTATAAATTCTGCTAGGGGTGGAAGAGTATTTGGCATTCTTTTATTTTTATCTGCTCTATTTTTTCTTCATTATCTACAGAGTTGCTTTTTAGTAGGCATTCTGTTCTGTCTGTTGGAGTAAAATGGAGAAAGTGTGGGTTAGAAATTTGTGTAATATATTTGTGTGTATTGTGAACGAGTGTGTGAATATGAGGGCAGACATAAATAGAGGGTTGTGTGATTGTATAATGGGCTGCTCATTGTTATTTGGAAGGAAGGTTGTAAGAGACAAGTGTGTGTGTAGATTTGTCAAGGGCTTGGGTTAGTGAGTAAGAGAGTGGTAGTGTGAATGGATAAGTAAGGACATTACAATGTTTTCAGGATAATAGTGGGTGTTATGATAATGGTGTTCAGATGAGAGTACAAAGAGTGTACATGTTGAGGTGTAATGAATAAGAGTGAAATAAATATTGTTGGTTTGAAAGGAATTTTGTAGGCTACTATGCGGTTACACTGTACTGTATGAGTAACAGAAAGAATACTACTGCACCAATACACTTACTTTGTAGGATGTTGTCTTTCAGTAGGTTGTTCTTCACTGCAATTGCGAAAGAATACAAGTGGGTATGTATGTTAATGGTGAAGTCATTTTAGTACAAGAAGAGATTATTTATCAATGTAGAAGGAGCTGTTGGGAAGAAGAGTAAATAACATGGGGCCTCATTATGACTATTGTGGTAACCCTGGCATTGCTGCAGGTGGCTTGCCACCAGATTCCTAAAATAATTGCAGCATCTAGCTTCCCGGTGCCACCAGGACATTACAGGTGCTGTTGGCTTGGAAAGTCAAGTGCCAGAAAATGTTTGTCCCTATTCCTGTGGAATCACATAGGACTCTATGGGAATGGGGACAGGGAAACACTGGCAGTGTTGCTAATGGGTCTGCTGGTCCCGTGATAAGTATGCCTAATTGTACTGCAGCAAGAAAGTGTGAAATTAGTTGGTTTTGTGGATTTATCGCAGCACTGGCCCTAACTTTTTAATACAAATAAAGACATGGGGATGGAAAAAATGTGTAGAAAACGTTTAAGTGGCACTTGTGTGAAGGTTTGTTATATTGTCAGTATATTGTCAGTAAATGCATACTTGTGAATGTGATACATTGTTATGTGACCAAATCATGCTTAGTCCCATCCCAAAATGGGCAGTCCAGCCCAAACTGCTTGGTCACATCCCCTTTTGTAATGGCTTGGCAGGCAGAGAACAGTGGTCTGGAGGGTTGCCCAGAGCAATGCCAGAGGGTAGGATTAATTCCAAATCTTCCAGCCATCACCTGGTTTGTGTATACATTGCTAAGTATATTGTATTGTTATATTTGACTGTTCAAATTTTATGGAAACATTGCTGTTTATTTCATAAAGCACCCCACTACAAATTGTTTTCCATTGAAGCATACAGTATAGATGTCATAGTGATGACCTCGGGACGCATACGCAACAACATTGTGCATGCTTTAGATCTTTAGATCATTCTAAGAAAACCATTTTTAGAGTGGTTTCAGAATAGTTTAGTTAATGCACACAGCCCAGATTTTCTTTCCACAAAATATCATGTACTGATAGCCTCCACTTGCTCTTTTTTTGTTAAACAACTGGTTACATTAAAGAAATCTTTTTACAGGTGCAATACAACATTGAATGTTTGATTGATTGTTTATTTTCCCTTCACCACCTAGATCCTTGGAAGTTCCTCAAGCCACTTGATACATCTCATAAGTTTATACTGGTCTTCTGACAACAATTTAGCTGAGCCTTTGTTCATGTTTTGATCAGCTACTTACTCAACTCTGGTTGCTGTGCCTGTACTCACAACAGGACATTGCATAGGTATTCTATTTCTGTAAAAGACAGCAAATGCTTGTGCGCATCTCAGGAGCCTTCCAAAATGTATCAATGGATTCAGTCCTACTTATGATGATGGAAGACAGAATATCTCAACAGGCAGGATAACATATGATAATATCCTAGTCTCCCCTTAAAATGTGTTCTAGGTGTGATGACTCACTTATACACACTGGAGTAACTCATACTCTACCCCTCTCCTTTTGTTTATTTCCATGAACATTATAGCCACGCACGCCTCTTGATGAAGTGCCACCCTTGCGAGAAAGCAACAAAAGAAGTTAGGCTTGTTATCAAATGTTGATGTAAGATCAATGAGTCTTGGACAATAACTTGATTTGCAAAAATATGTGGAATTGCAGACTGGACACATACCGATCCCCCTTCAAGCATTATAATTATCACAGATTAATTAATTATGTACAGGTTTTGGCTTTGACCCTCTCACTTTGGTGTTTTTTGTTTGCTTTATTTATCAAGGAGTTTTGATTTCATTTTCATACATTGGGAATATGGAATAACATTGAGCATCTTCAGTGTTTTGTTGTGGACTGTTTATGTATGTAAATTAAATGCTTTATTTTTCATAAGATGGTTATGAGTTATGTTTCCGATATAGGTGTGTCAAGAACATAGATGAAGGTGACAGTATAGTTTATTTGTGACAATCCCTGGAAATACCACCTTTATTTCCCTGATGACTCCAGAATTACTATAGAGTATTCAGGCCATCCCATTTGTTGATACTGGGTCACATACTCTGCACCTGCCAGTGGCTAGAAACTTGTACCTATGATCAGCAATAATTGTATGAACACAGTGGTTCTAACCTGCCCAGGACTTTTTTTATGTCCTTGGCATCCCTGGAGGCAGAGACACCATGCTGTGCAACCTGTTCCACATATACCCTTTTGGCTGTGTAATTTCTGCCAGTAGACGTCCCACAATCCTTGGTGCCCCCTTTGCAACCTCGTCAGCAAGCACTCTGAGTTGAATTGTGGCTTGCACAGCCATTTAGTCACATCCCTTTCCTCCACCACTGCCCCATCCATCTTCCATGCTGCTCATTGTAAGTAGATGTGTAATTTTGGTTGGTTTTAGGTCCATATTGTCTTCCTTGTTCTCTGTTGTTGAAGTCCCGTATTTCTCTATCTGATACCAGTGTTACTGGATGCAAAGATGCACTTCCAGTATTGTTAGAGGTGGTTCTGACAAATTAAGTTCTGCCCTACAGGAGTACAGGGATAAGCATAGGATAAATCTCTACTCATCCTTCACATGTCTACTAACTAAGAGACAATATAATCATAAAGGCAAAACAGGTGCAGTTAAGGGATATTCCTACTTCACCGCTTATGGAAACATGACCCGAGGGAAGGCTACACTCTCGAGAAGGGTATGAATGTGATTCAGTAGCAACCCAAACAGTGAACAGTGAACTAAAATAAAGGAATGTCCAATGAAGGTTCTATAAAAATATATTATTTAATTAACCACACCATATGCAAAAAATAACTAAATATAAAAACATTGAAAATTCCACCCCTGAGAAAAGAACATAGAATCAGGAAAGAATGCAAGATTCAAATCTCTGTGTACTGAATCACAGTTGGGTGGTGGGGGGTGAAAGACAAATAAAAGCCAACATGTTCTTTAAAAGTATAGCTTCTTGGCTGCAATATGGGTCAAAATGGCACAATCTGTTTCTAGGGCCCAAAAATGGACTGAGGGGGCAATAAACAGTCAATAATACCATGTTGCAGTTCTTAGATGTTCGTTGTGAAATCAGGCTTTGAGCTATTGTGCGAGTGGTTTGAGACATGATTGGGAGCAGGGAGTCATGTTGATCCAAACATCGAGCTGGCGTCAAGCTGGGTGAATCCATAGTCTCTGAACAGTTTCAAAAGGACATGTTTGAGCAATGCAGGTTGAAGCACTCACCAGGATTGGATTGGGGTTGCCCCATCATTGTGTGGTAACCTCTAAGTATGAGGGGGCAAGTGACACGCTGATGGTTTAAGTCAAAGGCCAGTAACAATTCAAAAATATCCTGATGCTCTGGTGTGCGCTTGGATGAAGCAGCAGTTTGAGTTTGAGCCAGGTCTACTCGTTTGTGTAACTTCTGGTTTAAGTCATCAAGTATACTCCATTGGTTTGAGTCAGGGTCTGGTGATGAGCAATTGATTTGAGCCAAGCAGGTGACAGCCTCTCCTAGTCTCCTAGGCTCCACTATCTTTTTTCTCTCTGTCACTATCTTTCCTTCCTATCTTTGAACCAGCCTGCTTGCAGCTCCAGCCAGCTTGATGCTGCATCAAGCTGGCTGGAGCTGCAAGCAGGCTGGTTCAAAGATTTGTTTTGGGTGCCAAAGGCAGCACTTGTGGGTCCTGTGATTTGAGCTGCGGTCAACCTGTTTCAATAGCATTTCCAACCTTATATATAACTGAATAGACATAGACGTACACAACTGTTAGAAAGCAGTCAAACTGATTAGATGTGATGGAAATGAGTTTTCCTGCCTTTCATGTCTGTCAGGGTGCTTTGAATCCCCATCCAGGGATTCAAAGAACAGATTTGAAGATTGGCTGTTGTTCTCAGACTCTCAAAATTGGGGAAGGTTGGCACACAACTGCAAGGGTCCTTCAACACAGTGAGATCCTATGTACCATTGTAGCTTGCATACACACAGATCTTGTCCCAACAGCAATCTACCCCAATGGTCCCTAGGGATGGTTAGGGGACAGAGCTTGCCCCTGCATTGGACACTCAGTCTTCAACTCACTGACAGAAGACTTTGGAAAGATCAACTCTCCCAAATCGTCCTTAAATGTTTGTCCAAGAGTGAACCAAAGAATCAGTGGGATACCCCTTCTTTTAAAGGCAAAGGTCATCATGCGATTGTACTAAAGCTAGCCTGCTTTAAGGGTCCAAACCCTGTTCTTCAGACAAGTGGGCCTTTCCTCCTGACATCACACCAAAAGTGTTTTCTGCTACAGGAATTTGAGTGGATAGGAAGGAAAGATAGTGACAGAGAGAAAAAAGATAGTGGAGCCTTCCTCCAGCTGTAAATAGCTCTCTCTGTCTACATTAACCTTGCCATCTTCTATTTTCAATAAAATCAAAGCCCTTTACAAATGCAGCTACCTGGTGTGAATTTGTGTTCCCTTTGATTCCTGTTCACAGAGCAGCTTCCTGTGGTTTGGCTGTTTCTCTATGGATGGCGTTACATGCCCTCAGAAAAGAACAAAGAGAGACAATCCGCAAGGCTACAGTCCTGTTAGCAGTAGCAAGGTCTGCTAGTATGGAGAGACTACACGTAATCATTTCAGAGCTGTTCTAGCCTCACAGGGCTGACACACGTGTTATATCAACTTGCTGTGCTGTATTAATAATAAAAAGAACCATCTGCCATAACATACCACATGTATGTCAAATATTTAAAGATATATGTGCCACCAAGACGGTAAACTCATAATTATAGGGTTTGGCATGACTTAAATGCAAACCTGCACTCCAAAATTGTTGCCGTCGCTGACGTTGTCAAATGCACCCTTATGTCCTCTTAACCTGCTCTGTGCCACTGGTAGAACAGGTGCTGAAGTTAAGGATACGGGTGCTGCACAGTGAAGATACACAGTATGCTTTTGGCATGGAGCTGATGAAAGGGGAATCTGATGAGCAGATTTTCCTTTCAGAGATGGAATTTCCTGCATCACTTCATTAATTATTCAAAATAATAATTTAAAAAACCCAGGGCATCAATAAATACCATTACCACAAGCTTTGCAGTGATGGAACATTTGTTTGTACCATTCACTTTTGCCACATACAGTACTAGTATTTGCCAGATGCTGTTTTACCAGGTGAAATACCACCAACTTGTTATCAGGCCATAAGTAGTCACTGTCTCATTATAATCTCAAATCTAAAATACATTGGTCCTCATTCCATGTTTGGTGGTATTTTGACAGTAATGACTCTAAACCGGCATACAAATTAAGTTGCCAATAACCTACGGCCTTGCTTCTTCATCACTCCTGAAACCAGGTTGGTACACAAAATGATGTTTTCTCATATACAATGTGAGAGCTCTACTTTCCTAATGCAGGGAACTGTGAATGGTTTGTTGCCAGTAAATCTTCCAAAATACTGCCAAAATCAATTATATATATACAAAATGTTATGGCGAAAATGCTGTGGTTTTGCTGCCACAATCATGTAAAGGATGCGGGGGACACCCCCGCAACCCCTGGCCTCATTATACTATTTAATGGGAGTGAGAGACACCCCCGCAACTCCCTCTGCCTTTAAATGGTATAATGGGGTACACTTTTACCAGGTCAAACCACAGCATTTTTGCCACAATTCTATTTACCAGCAGCATTTTTACCGCAATATTATTACCTGATACCGGCAGAATTATCACCACAGTATTTATCTCCAGCATGGAGGTAAATACTTGACTTTTCTTTCCTACAAAAATCAATGGAATTACCACCCGGTATTTTTGCCTGTGGTAATTACGCCAAAATGTGTAATTTGGCAGTGCAGGGAAAACTGAAGGTATTTCTGTAACTTCCAATAAAAGTGGTGGTAACAGAATAACAGACACTTTTTTCCCACTTCGCCAAACTCAGAATGAGGCTCAATGTACGGCAGTTTGCAAAACTAAGACTATTCCTGGTTTAACTGTTTTAATATATATTCCCAGTATTTGGCAAACCAAGTAAATTCCCAGACTGAGAACCTAGTATTCTCCCTTTTGGGCAAGCACAGTATATTATTAGTCTGCACACTGCAGGTATATTCACAGTTTTACAAGCACAATAGACTGCGGTTTGCAATTTCCTGTGGATTATCAATTGGAACATCCGCCATTATCATCCTGCTAATGATGGAGCAGCACGATTGGTGCAACTCCATCATTGTTTTCCTTCTCTTTGATATATCAGCAATCCGTCATTATCATCCTGCTAATGATGGAGTAGCACGATTGGTGCAACTCCATCATTGTTTTCCTTCTCTTTGATATACCAGCAAAACAGTGTAGGCACAATTTTAAAAGCCTACTCTATTTACAGTGTAGAGGAGCTGGGCAGTAATTGTCAAACCCTAACTTTGATCCATGCATTATTTCATTATTTTAAAGATGCCCATCAAACCATGTGATCATCTCATCTCAATGGTGCTGAAAGGTAATGGAATGCCCGGCAGTAATGACTCTAAACCAGCATACAAAGGAAGTGCCAATAACCTACGGCCTTGCTTCCTCATCACTCCTCAAACCAGGTTGGTACACAAACGGATGTTTTCTCGTATGCAATGTGAGAGCTCTACTTTCCCAATGCAGGTAACTATGAATGGTGGATTGCTCTGAAGTTCATTGTGCGTCAAATGATGAATGAAACATGCTATTACATAGTTATGTTATTACATAGGGACACAGTAATTCATGAGAAGTGCCGTTTAATAAGAGCGTGCGCTTTCAGTTTTTGAATGCGAGGCAAACAAATGGTCCTGCGGACAATATTATAATATATGCCTTTCTTCATGTTCTCAAAATATTGAACACAATTGTCAAGTGTATCTATGAAATTGTGACAAATGAAGTAAGATTACTTATGACTTACTGTGCTCATAGCTTTTTTAATCAGCTAAAACAATTTAGTGGGAGTGGCTATCTTTCCAATGGAAAACAGACTTTCAGTATGTTTTCTTACCATGCATGGGTAATCATTTAACAGTGTTTCTTGCTTCATTGCACACGTGTTGTTTCACGCTCCCTAAAGATGGTTTGAATTAATCTTCAAATAAGAGTTGAGTTTGAGCACAACATTTTAGTTTCAGTTCAACGGTGTGAATTGTGTGAACTGAAACGTTCTGAAAAAGTAATTTGCACGTAGCATTCTATTGCTACAACATCACACGTAGGAATAGGTGAGCAGACCCGAATCCAGAGTTCTGAAACCTTTAGTTCTCAGATGTGTTTGACTACAACCTGTCGCCCCAGCGAGGGTAGACAACAGAGAGGGATTCTGGCCGTCAAAGATCATACAGTCTGGAGAGCCGCCTGCTGCAGACCTCTGCCTTAATCCAATAGCCCTTGCAGAAAGGGGAGATTTGAAAAGTATGTTTATAAAAAAAATATGCAACACATTGAGTTTGAAGTTCGAATTCAATACCTACTAGAAAGGAAAATATAATAATGATCAGCATGAGTATAAAGTTCAAGTCATCAGTAACAACCTCATTCTGTCAATTAAAGTAGTAGTGTCTTTACCTAGGGGCTTCAATGCTCCTACTACATTAGAAAAGGGAAGTGCAATGTTTGAAATAATGAGTGTTTGGGCGGGAGGGAGATATGCATGAAAGATATACAATTGAACGAAGATTAAACGATTGGTGCTACTCCATCCTTATTGTCCTTCTCTTTGATATATCAGCAATCCAGTGCATTCTGGAGGGTTGGAGGAAGCCGACTTTGCATTAAAATGAATAGGCCGATCTGACACCCTTTCCTCCTATCAAACCTTAATAGCATGGATATGGGGATGCTGTATGACTTAAGCGAAGCAATTAGCAAGAATCCAGTAAACTCTAAGATGCTTCCTCGGTGTTTAATAAAGCTGATGATGCATCGTACACGCACACGGCAAAGGGATATATAGAGCAGAACATGCCTCGTGGCTGTGAATGTGACATTTCCCGCGTGTTTTTGTTTGTTTCACTTATCAAGGGCATACAAAAGCACATTTTAAGATCAGCTCTGGGCGCTTTGTGTCATTATTGGAGCCAGTATTTGGAGATCTGCCGGCCTTTGGCTCTGACCTCAGCAACAGGATATTGGGCAATTTAGAGGCCTTGTGATCTAATTGGATCAATATGTTATCAGATTCATTGGACAAACGCACAGACTCATCTTTTTTTTTTAGAGGATGTGTGGAGAGCAGAGTACAGGACAAGGATCGCCGTGATGTGCTATGTAATAGAACATGTTCTCCTGCTGCTAATAATGCATTGTGTGCAAGCTTGAATTGGGACCCTATTGGTATTATAGACGATGCAACACTAGCTGCATCCCCGCTACCTTTGCAGGGGGCATTCTGGAGGGGGCGTTACCTAATTTACAAGGAGTTTGTCCCATGCAAATACAGGCAGCCTATTACACCTGTTCTACTTTGCATTATGTGCGAGTCACCCGGCAATAGAGCATGCACACTGTAAACCACACAACAGCAAATTACATGGAGAAGAGTGGGTACCAAGGACACTTTTAGCTGTTATTTTATTGACCAATTTCATCTGGCAGTATTGTGTTGTGTAATGGGGATTGCCAGCCCAAATGAAACTTCAGTCCATGTTCATGCATTTACCATTAACTAGGATAATAGCAACGGTACTAACCATGTGCATTTGACTTTACAGCCATTGCAATATTACCACACTATACTGGGCTGTATAATATTGCTGTTGGATTTACCCATTGGTAATAATAACCCATGTCGTGCTGTGTGTTGTATCAACAAGCATTGGGTTCAAGTTCGTTGGAAGTGGTCTCTGAACTGGGAATGCTTCTCAATGCATCTGGTCTGGTTGAAAAGGACAGGTTCCTGGCATGACTGGCAATGGTGGTGGAGTGATTAACCTGCACTGTTTCCTTTGTATTTTTTTTTTTTAAATTAGGTTACAAGAAGACGAGAATTAAAGTTACCAATGTGGACTTTGAATTTTGTAAAATTATGTTTGTATTGCAGTGACGGAAGGGCAGGGATGATGTTGCTTACAAGTAATTGAAATTGTAATTTAGGCACAATCTTCTTGTCGAAGATGTAGATGACGGGAGGGAGTCTCTGACACACTCACACCTGTTGAGCGCATATTTGATCAAGTACCACAAAGTGAATGCCTAGTTCTGTCAGTTCACGGAAGGGCAGATGGAAGCACATACCCTAATTAATTAAGGATAGGCCTATGTATGACGTGCCTGACTATATATAATGCAGGCACAGTCTGCATGAATGCTGTTGTCCCAGAATATTGGACTTGTGGTACCTTTAAGACTTCAGAGAACTGCAAACTGGTAGAATGCACAATTGCACGGGGAACGTTTCAGTAATGATAACCCCAGTGTAGAGCCAGCACTACGAGTGTGCGAACCATCCTAGTGAGCCTTTGAAAGAGCCTTGAAATCAATTAGCATCTCTGTTTATTTAAATGCCAGAGAACTCGTTTCCCAGGGGAACGTCTGTGTTTTATCCAAGAGAGGAATTCTGAATTTTTTGGACGGCTTTGTACTACAACTTCCCTACTTCAGATAATATTTTGAACAACCACAGCATCTTCTCTAAAATTTCTGTGGGTGAGAAAAAATGTAGGGCAGCGTGTGTCATATTTTAATCAATCTACATTATTAATCTTGTTTTCAACTATGTATAGGAAGATGCGGGTGTTGACCTAATGTACTTGCCAGTGACATCTGTACATATCACTTTTTTTTTACCAAATGTGCTACTCCACTAACACATCTTGCCATTATGTTGGGCCCACATTGAATGCAATGCATGCCGGACACAGCCTTCTGAGAGGCTGTTCATCATTTCAGTGCTAAGAAGCTCTGTGGCATGCAACTGCGGTATTGTGCTGGCACTGCCACAAATGCACTGTACATTGGAGGGGAGTGTGATGTAGGAGCCATTTCCGCAACATTGGCATTGAGACCTCCGTTGTTCTCTGTAACATGGGTGGCTGCAAGATTTAGCAAGTACCTGCTACACATTGATAGTGTGGGGGAAAAGTCTTCAGTCTTCAAAATGGTGTAAGCCTCATCAGCTTGGCAAACACCTCATTCATTTTGTAACCTCCTAAATTAACTGGGTAACAGTTTTCACATCCATTTCAACCGTGTTATTTACAATATGTTCAGTAAACTGTGCATTTAGCACGTGCGGTATTTGGCTATTATTTTCATGTGTTCCTTATTTTCTTTGTTTTTTTTGTTTCCTTATTATCACATTATTGTATGTGTTGTATGCATTCTACTACTTTATGTACCACATGCAGTTTAACAATGCTGTATTTATTGGTACTAATACATGTAGTATGGTTTGTGTTTATGAGATAGAGACTCTCACAGCGGCATTTATTTTTCCCCATTGGGGGTCTATTTGTTCCAGAATGCCTGGGGTATATTGCAATGTACTGCACACAACACATGCATGCTGAGCTTGCACAAGCAAAAGTGTTGTTGGGCTGATCCTGCCGTCATCCACCATTTGCTATGTTTAATGCTGTAGTATTCTACCACTCATCAAGGGAACTTCGTGCAAAAGAGACAAGCTCATGAGGGCTGTCCCTGCCCCTATGTATCAAGATAAATGTCAATGGACTGTATAACCTGATTTGCCAAGTGCCCCTATGATACAATGATTAACAAGAGAACAATACAGTATAGCATAACGCAAGCAAGAAAAACAAAAAGATAACACTCATTTCATATTCATCACTGCCTGATTCCTTTCGATGAACACTGGCAGAACCTTGTTAATATGGTTGATTACCCTGCAGCAAATGCCTTGTTTGAATACATGACATCAAAACGTGTAGATGCCAGAATTTAGATCCACTTTATTCATGGGGTTCTGAACCCACGTTTAAAGTCCATTGAATTGTACCCCTACCATTGTGATTGGGTTTAGGTCTGATGAGCGGATTTAGGTCTGGTGACTGAGGCAGAGTCTGAACGCAAGAAAGACAATAGCTGTGAATTAATCCTGCTGTAGAGGAATGTTTAAAATATTAAATTGTTGTGCTGGAAAATCACTGCAAAAGTTAAACAAGTAAAGAAAAAGAAAAATGTAAAAATCTAATCTAAGCCTATGAAAGTATTATTGCACTATTCAATTTAGGGATCACTTCCACAAATGCTCTTGTATTACTCTTAGATATCACCCTAATGAAGGACTTATCAGGTCGGAAATGTGTTGGCCAACACAGTCTGCCTTCTTAATATTATAAAAGAGGATTCTGTCACATTAAAGATTGTCACACGTTTCCAATATATTGAGTGTTTTATGCAATTAACTGTCATTTAACATTCATGAAGGTATAAAGTAGTATCCCTTCTACTGACTGCACTCAATACTAAGGAACATACCCTTGGTCTTTTTTTGGATGGTTACTGTGCATGTAGTGTACATGTGGCTAACCGGTGCACATAACATATTGGTTCTCCATTAATTCTATCTATATGATATGAAATTATATGATATGGCATTTATAACGTGCCTATACACAAGTGTATCTCCATCTCTACCTGTGGTGTTCCCCAGAGGTCTAACCTCTCTCCCTGGCTATTCAACCAATACCTGGAACTTCTTGCCCACCGCATTGCCGCTCTCTGCCCCAATTTTCAGTGCTATGCGGATGACACTCAACTCATTTTCTGGTTCCCTTCCGCCACCTCCTCTCCTTCTCTCATCTCTGACTGTCTAACTGCTATCCAGGAGTGGTGTGCCGCCAATGATCTCTTACTTAATGCCAGCAAGACTGAGATTCTCCTCATCAGCACACCTGCTCCCTCCTTTCCAGTCACTCTCTGGCCAGCCTCTCTTGGCCCGCTTCCTGTTCCCACCTGTGAGGCTAAAAATCACGGGGTCAGCTTTGACTCCACACTCTCCTTCTCTCCTCACATCTCTGACATCTATAAGAAGTAACACTACCCACTGAACCTCATCAGAGGTATTCTTCCTTTCCTCTCCTCCCCCCAGAATCACACTGTCTCCAGAGCTCTGTGTCTCTCTAGGCTGGACTACTGTAACAGCCTCTTTCTATATATACCTGCTTCTACTCTCCGCCCTCTGCAACTCATCCAAAACAGGACTGTGAGACTTGTCCTTGGCCTCAAGCCCAGGCATCGTATCTCTCCAGGACTGAAATTGCTGCACTGGCTCCCTGTGGCACTGCGGATTATGTTCAAAACCCTAAGGCCTTCTGGGGCCTGGGGCCACAATACCTTCAACTCTCTCTCCCTAAATATCTTCCTTCTCGAGCTCTTCGCTCTTCTGCCTCCAACTCCCTCAGGGTTAGTCGCTTCTCCAAGCAATGAGTTGGTGGTAGATCGTTTTCCTCTGCTGGGGACTACCTCTGGAATAGCCTCCCTGCCTCTCTGAAACTTGAGGAGAAGCATCTATGGTTCCAGAAGCATCTCAAGACCTTCCTCTTTGCCTCTGCTTTCTCTCCTCTGCTCCCTTGCTTATCTCCTGGTTTAAACTGAAACTGCACTGGTTCACCTGGCTACTCTCTAATCTCGGGCCCAAGTCCCCTCCCCACCAGTTACCCACCTGCCCTGCCCTCCTGGCAGCGCTGCACTCAGAGACTGTTTCTGTATCCGTACAGACCCCTACCAACACTTGACATCTGATGTCTGCCCTTACCCTTGCACTTGCCACCAGGGTCCGCACTTGCCACTAGCTGGTCACACTTTTTATTTACTGTTTTATTTATTTAATTCATTTTTTATGGTTATCTTATGTACTGCACTGCCCCTTCCCCCTTCCCCTGGCACTTCTCCCCTTGCCCCTTCCCTGCACTTGCGTGATCTCAATGTCACCTGGCCTAGTACGATCGCTGTCTCTTTTTTCATACATATGTCAGTAAAACAATAATTGGTAGGGTCTTGAAGAGGAGGCGCCACCAGACCCTTTTGAAACAAATGTAATTGTCAAGTGAGATTGCAACATTTTGGAATACATTCCCCTTTGCAATTGTCTGCAGGTCAAGTAAGAGCCTAGAAATGTTTATTCTTTCCCTGGATAAACTAATTGTAACTGATCGAATACAGGGAATTTCGATAAACTTAACACACATGTTCTCATCCATGTTACACTATTGCTTTCTCATCACTTAGCCAGGGGTGATGATTTGGCTCTTACAGTATACAACCACCCTACTGGGGTATTAGTCCACATTATTGGCCACACTTAGTTGCTGATGGTAAATTCCTCTCAGCATCTTCTACCTCTGCCTTTTCGTTACACCTCAACATAATATGATTGACATTGCATAAATGGGATAGATGTCACTTAATGTCTGTTGATTTGCAATTAGTTGTCAATCCCTTTGTATGACAACGTAAATACTTTGTCTAATAGAAGATCATTATTAAAATCCCATGTTTGCTCTTTGTGAGGAATCGCTGTGACACACATATCCAGTTTTAGAAAGGCATGCACTAATATGACGATATTTTCGATGTCACATACATGTAGAAAGGAGATGAGACATTTCGCTATTTAGAATTAATTAACCCGCAAAAACTCTTTATGTGCAATCACCATGAATACGTGTTCACACGCTCTCCGGGTTTGAATATGCACCATATATATAAAGCCCCAGGAAGTACATCATCTTGTTGATTGTCTCAGTAGATTCTATGTGGTGAGATCCATGTTTAGTGAATCTATCCATTTGTGTGTCCAGAAGCCCAATTAGATGGCAAGCTACTATGATGTTCCTAAAGCCTATATTCATTATCAACCAGGATCGGCTATTAAAAATTCATAATTGCCTTCCAAATATGCTGCTTACATATTTGATAGTGAATATCCTTTTTCCTCAACTACAATCCCCTTACTCCAGTGTGTTTAGATTCTCTAACAAAATCATCTTTCAGATGCTTAGAAAATGGAAGACTTAGCCAAGGACAGGTATTAGCATGTATGATAAGTGCATCTTCCCTAATCCAGCCCTTCACTAATTTCCCATTTTTCTCTCAAGCGATAAGTGTCTCCTACAAGTAGGAAAAATGAGTGTCTTTTTTAAAATATTGTAATATATTTTCTTTTAACTGGGCTATTTGAGCCATTCATATTGAATGTGAAAATGTTGAGTGCAGTGGTATTGGTAAAAGGGAAAAGATAGAAAGAAGAAACCATAAAACATCAGTTATTTTACATTAAAACTAAGCACAGATTGATCTATCGTGAAATGCCATATAGATGATTTATATCCAAACCAATTTATTTCATAAGTATCATCAACACATATCCATGCCACCACAGTGAACATCACCTCCTCAAAAATCCACTTAGCTTTATATCTACTGTTTAACACAGGGACACTCTGTTCTGCTTTCACTATAGTAAAACACATTAAGTCCAGCAAAAAGGGTTGCATCATTGCATCATTGCCTTTTCAAATGTCCTCTCTGCAATATATATAGTCATGTACAAATGCACACTCTCTCATATTATCGCTATACTAATCTTTGTTAAGTCCTAATATTACGCCCACATCACCACTTCTCTCTCTGAGACACTACTTCACCTACCCAAGAACTTCAGCTACTCTTAACCATGTTCTTTACAATATGTCTTCCACTGAGGGTGTCTTAAAGTTCTGCAACATATTAGTTCCCACCATGTAATTCTCCTCCTGGTCTAAAGGTAAACAGTAATAGAGAAATGTGAAAGAAGGGAGCAACCTTGCATGGCGCAATAAACTAGTGCAGCCCCATCAAAATAATTGACATGTCAGCAGAAGGCATCATCCTCACTTAGTCAGAAAATCCTCATTGGAACCAATATTTTCCCCTAACATCAAATATATTACTTGCAGTACTTTAGTAATTGAGTATAAACATTATGCACCCTAGAGGAATGTCAGTAATTAGTCTGATCTACACTGCATACTGGAGAAAGAAACAGTTGATATCATTGCAATATTTGATACAGAATAAGAAAAAAAACATGAAGCTCATGCTATTGATATATATTAGAACCCCAGTAGTAGAAAGGAGTGGGGCTGGTGGCCTCCCAGCCAATCGCGAACCTCGAAACAGGGTTTTAACCTCATGGTAAAGCCTCAATCCTACCCTCCTCAAAAGCGCTAGGATGCCAACTACCCTGCAGGGATAGCAGGTAAATGAGGCTGCACTCCCACATAACAAGTTCTCCTTACACTGTAACTCCAATATCCACATCCCTGGCCCACCCCAAACCCTGCCCCACTTAACTGCTGATTACTTGTCCCTAACTGGCACTGGGAATACCAGAATACGTCAAACTTGTAATGAGGCCCTTGGTGCGTGTATGATTGCCAGTAACAATAACATATATGTTCTAAGTATGGAGCTGTTCAACGTAAAAAAAAAACTCTTTGTTTTTTAAGCTCTTGGTAGAGTTAGTAGCTACTTCCAACTCGTTCTGACCATTATCATCTGTCAGCTGATTGGCATGGCATATCGGTGACCAGTTTTCTTCAAGCATTTGTATGTCCACCACAGAATTATCGACCACACTGTGATCATTGTTCATTTGTATCAATGTGATAGGTTTCAGTCTGTCCAATGTTGTTACTGGGTTTGCAAACCATTGTTCTAAATTGGTCTTAATATTTGAATCTAACCTCTCTCCAGGCTTTTCAACCAATACCTGGCACCTCTCGTCCAACACATTGCCACTCTCTGCTCCAACTTTCAGTGCAATGTGGATGACACTCAGCTTGTTTTCAGGCTCCCCTCTGCCACCTCTTCTCCCTCTTTCATCTCTGACTGTCTGTCTGCAATCCTGGAATGGTGTGCCGCCAATGATATCTGTATTAATGGCAGTAAGACGGAGATCTTCCTCATCGGCACATCTGCATCTTACTTTCCTGTCACTCTCTGGCTGGCCTTCCTTGGCCCTCTTCCTGCTCCCGTGCAAGGGATAGGTACCCCGTGGTTGAACGAGGTACAAATCGAGGCACTCACAGTAACCCTTAGGTTATGCTAAATATTCAATTAAATTCATTTCTTGATATACAAAACTGTTTATATGTTTTTGAAACAATTTACAAAAAAAGAAAAACATTTTCAAACAAAATACACTCAATAGTAATTAAAGTTTTGAAATAGACACTTTTTCATTGAAAGTCATGATAAATAACATTTGTTGACATTCATATCTGAAGAATTTAGTGATTCACTTCATTAACATGTATGGTAGACATATGTTTGATTGTCTAATTATTAGATAATGTGTCCTGATATCTTCATAGGTAGTTTGTGGGTCTTCCTATCAGTTTACTACGTGTTTCGATTGATCTACGCTCTTATTCAGGTAAAGATATCTGGAGGCGTTTAAGTTCAGTAAGTACAAGTAAAAAGGTAATCAATAATCACTATCCTAATTGCTGTGTAGTTCTCTTTATTGAACTGAAAAGAGTGATGTACTATCCCTGTACTAACCTGATTGTGTTCTCGTAACCTAACGTCTGCCCTTCACTGGTCGCCGTGTGAATCTTAGATTTAAAACACTCTGATTACTGAGTCGGTTAAATATCCTGGAACATGGTGTTGTGTGGAACAAGTCGCATGGATAGCGTGGTGTCCCACTATGAGACCATTTGTAAGTCAATTGAATCAAGTATAATGCAGTATTTTCAAATTGGACTCACCTTAGAGATTTGAAGTGGTCTGATCTTAAAGGGAGCTGGACGCTCTATAAGGTGTATATCCAGAAAACCAAACCTCTTGGGTGGACATTAGCTGAAAGTGAAATTCAAATTGTATCCCTTTAGTATTTGTGCCACTGGTAACTGTATTTTACAATTAATCATATTTTTGATAAAAGCCAACATACCTAGCTTCAAAGCAATTATAATTATGTCTTCTATTTCAGTACGTAGTCCTGTGTTATGGACCTTTGATGTCTACTTGTCTCTTCAATGATCAGTATCTGGTGAAAATGAGAGTGATGCTTAGAATACATGTTTAAGGCTTCTATGAAAGTAAGTTGGACCCCGAAAGTTCTTCTTACCTCTCAGTGAATTTCTTGCTAGATAGGCAATTTGTTGTGTAGTTTCCTGCAATTTTCTGGATGCCATTTTATTCTGCCTCACATCATACCATCCAGTGTCAAAAGTATAAGGATAACTACGGATTTCACTGGTATCAGTTCAATGACTCCCTTTTCTCAAATTGCAGATGCCAGGTGTGCAAAAGGCTATCACATTTTGCTGTGTTGCTAGGCAACCATTACCAGTTACTCACTAGTAATCTAGTGCTTTAACTGTCAACATCTGCCATTTTGGGTAGGTATGCAATGTCATGTTTATCTATTTGTGTGTAAGTGAATTCTAGCATTGTTATATTAGTGTGATGTGACCATAACAAATCAGTGTCAAAATAAACAGTTCTTCACTGCGTGTGTGCATACACATCAAGATGATTTCTGTCTGCACACAGCTGTCAGTTCACAGAGTATTATAGTAACGTATCAATGATGATAAATATCTCTGTTAAATGCATGTTGTCCTGGCTCGAAAATACATACATTGGCCCTCATTACGACCCTGGCGGAATTCGGAAAACGATGGCGGAAATGCAATACCGCCATCGAATAGCGCTCGGTGCGACTATGACCCGTCACCGCAAAGTACGAAGCCACTAGCGACACCGTAGTGAACGCCAACGCCAACTGCACCAAGCACGCGCGCGCCATGCCAAACCGTAAACACCACCATGGCGCAAGGGTACGCCAATTCCGACCCTAGCGGACATGTACCTAACGCCATCAAGCATGGCGGAATGTACCATTCCGCCATGGTGAGAAGTACGGCATCGCGAATCAACCGTAAACGGCCCCACTGAGTGCCTGTACACCGCTCCCTGCCCACAAAGTACAACTCCCCGTAGGTGCAATGAAGCCACAATGCAACCAGTGAAATGTACAAGTCACCCATGCATGCCAACGAACAAAAAAACACAACAGGGGCCAATGGGAGCTGCAGGGCACAGATGGCACGAATACAGAAGCCATCCCAATGGACATGACCACAGTCCCCCACCAAGAAACGCACGCAAACACAGGCACCTGTGACCAGCAATATTCCGAAAATCACATCATTCCACCAGTCCACCTGGCTGACCGGCATCTGTCACACAAAACCCAATCCCCCGCCCCTGAGCATGACAACATTCAAACAGTCATATTGGCAGCCCCCATCCCTGACCTCACGGGCTTCGTAGGCAAACGCGCCCAGTACAGTACCACGCAACTAAACTCCGAAGCTGGAACCCAATGCAGATCTCCTCACAATACATCGCTCCCCAAATAGGCATATGCCACATGACTTGCAAAGAAGAACGCTACACGGGCCAAATCAGAATAGAAATTTAATGCACAACAAAATCACCAAGCCCATACAGCCATCAGGCCATGAACTCCAAAACACATTTCACCATTGTGGGCTGCATCCGCAAGAAATGACCAGCCACTACTTGTGTGACGCCCTGTTCCATCATGGTACACAGAGCCACATTCACGTACGAAAAGGCAACATGGAAGCGCACAGAACCGCAGGGCCGGCCCAATGGGGAGGCACTAGTCCAGCTGAAAGGCCGAAATGTTGCTCCGAGCCACCAGTACTGCGTAAGGGCATGTGGCCCATTGGCGATCGTCCCATAAGATCGTAATGCTGCTCCACTGATTAACACGAAGCAGCAGGTGTCGGGAGTAAAACCCATCTGCAGGAGTGGCATACAGATGGCAGTGGCAAAAGGGGAGGAGATACCTGTCAACCAAAAGAAAAGAAAAAGAACAGAATGGCCATCAGAACTACATTCCAACAACTCACTTCAATGATCACACTAAATCCACAGCCATATGCATGCTAGCCCACTCCAAAGGTCCATCACCACCCAAAAACCACTTGCGACTCATAACTATCTATATCGAGGTGTAAACACCATCACAAACGAGTGTACCTGTGCATGCGTCTGTCAAAACAGAACCCATCAGATGGGATTGGTAACGTGCATGGACACAAGTGTCTGAGGGCGCGTCGAGACAGGGAGGGCTCAACAAGGCCAGATAGACGATGGTCCCACTATGGCAGCCCTGCATCACATAGCGTAGGGGAGGCGGATAGATCCCAAGAAGCCCTGTACATGGCAAACTCTGTATCAAATCACCTGCCCATGCATCCATTCATCATTCCCTCATCCCGGGATTAAAACGCCTGAATATTTACTCACATAACATTAGAAATATCCATTGAGTCTGTGCGTCATGCAGCCTGCAAAATCCACAGTGCCCCAGCCCGTAATTCCAGTGTAGTGAAGTAACGTGTATTTGGGAACGTCCGGCCTCATCGCCCACGTCGCTATTGCGCATCCCATACTATTCATATCAATCATTGCATCCTCGCCATGGCCCCTGTCCCAAGGACATTGAACAATAGTACGTTATATTAGCAGTCAGACCTGTGTGCATTTCCTCGCCACCAGCTGAAAACCGAAAGCGCCGCCCTTCGAATTCCTCATTTGCAACATCACGTCGAAGAGGCATCTGTGGCCGTTTGAAATCACTAATTAATCCATCGAGTGCGGCTGTGTGTGAAAATGGCAACTGCCTTCACCCACAAATGGGACGCCCCGCCCGTCGTTGCAACTCGGTACAGTGATGCATGAGGGCCCACCGTTACTCGAGTACTACGTTCCACTGACCCTTCACAAGTCTGTTCGCGACTGCACAGATAGTATGTGAAACAATGGGACCACAGCAGAATGAACATATCAACCAATGTTACACGGCCATCGGGTACAAATACATGATTGCTATAGCAAGATGCCATTCCCCGAATTGCAGCGTTGTGCGCGGGACGTGCTCGGCCAAAGGGGAGAGCAGTTTGCACAGGTGGAATGAATCTCCACAGGTGGAGGCCATACAGCCTGATAACACATAAATTGCACAGCCAGTCTCCTCCCACAACCACACCGAAATGCTACCGGCAGGACTCGCGATGTTGGCCCTGGGGGACATGATAGCACTGCAAGTACTCCAACTCCAAGAAGAAGACGAACACCAACTACAACCGGCCGCACGGAGGAGACGCAGGAGGAGGAGGAGGGCAAGGCAGGGCCAGCAAGGGCCGCCAGCACAGCCACTACCACCACGCAGGCAGCCCGCAATCCCACGCCTCCGAGCACATCCGTTCAACCTCACTGATGAGCAGACCCACACCCTCTACCGTCTGGACCGGGACACCATAGCCGCCATTGTGGACATGACACAGGCTGACCTTGTCAGCATGATAGATAGCCCAACCGCCATCCCACCCCTACTGAAGGTGGTGTCTGTACTACACTTCCTGGCCACAGGCACCTACCAGCACACAGTCGGACAGTTGCATGGCATTTCTCAGCCACTGTTCTCACGGACACTATTGCAAGTGCTCGATGCCCTCCTGCAGCACGCAGACGACTACATCTCCCTACCACGCTCGGAGCAGGAAATTACCAACACAAAAGTGGGATTCCATGCACTTGGCGGCATACCGGGTTGCATTGGTGCCATCGACTGCACCCATGTGGAATTGGTCGTCCCACATGCCATGGAGGCCCAGTACCGCAACCGAAAACAATTTCATTCTCTGAATGTACAAATGGTGTGTGACTCCAACAGGATCATTACACATTGTTGTGCCCGATTCCCTGGATCAACCCATGATTCTATGGTCTTGGGGAACTCTACAATACCACGCTACATGGAGCGACACGCAGGGAACAGATCCTGGCTACTCGGTGAGTCTCATTACATGCATGATAATGGGGGGTATGTGATTCGGCAATGACCTGGCAGTAAGGGGGGGGGTGTGCGTACGTAGCAATGGCATTCCACATCATACGTTTATCGTCCACATACAGGTGATGCTGGATATCCACTGAAGAGATGGCTCCTCACACCAGTCCGGAACCCACGGGACCAGCATGAGGAGGACTACAACCATGCCCACTCACGTACCCGTGTAGTCATTGAACAGGCATTCGGCCTACTGAAGGGTCGTTTCCGCTGCCTCAGCAGGTCTGGCGGGGCACTCCTGTACCGCCATGAGAAGGTTGCAAAGATGGTGATGGCATGTGTCATGCTCCACAACATGTGCGTACGTAGAAATGTGCCCATGCCCCCTGACGCAGAACTGCAAGCACCTGATGATGGTCATGATGAGGGTGGGGATGTGGCAGCACCTCAAGGAGTCTGCGAGGCACCGGAGGGCCGTGACATTCGTCAGCATCTCATTGATGTATGCTTCTAGCACTCACGCCTGGTGGCTGATACATGGACACGGGACTCGTGGCACTGTGTGTGTCTGGGACATGCACAATATGGACTGTACGCCTATGATGGCCTAGTACACAAAGATCAATGTCCACACATCTCATTGGTTGATCGTGCACTGTTTATGGCATATGTGATATCATGTAGTACACCCTATCGACCCGCCACCCAAGTGAGCCCAACACACCCCCTCCACCCTCCTACCTCCCCCCCGAACACCAGTGTCCAAAGATGCTCATTGTCAGTGGGCTGTCGCTATTGCAAGCCCCCTCTGCGGGTATCAGGGGCACCCCTGCCTGTGGAGCGCAGGTTCTTCCCAGATCTACGTTGGGGGCTGCCCTGGACGGAACTTGCAACGGATGATGTCTCTGCCTGCTCACGTCCATGCATGTCCCTAAGGGTTTGCGAGAGCTCAGTGAGCACACGGCGCACTGCGGCAAGTTCGGCACATACGTCCTTGGACGTCGCATGCAGTTCCCCCCTCAGGCTCTCGGTGCTACTCTCCATTTGTGCCCTTAGTGTCTCTGTACCTCTCTCCATTTCTGCCCTAAGTGTCTCAGTTGATGTTTCTATGTCTGCCTTAGTGCCCCCACATTCATCGGCATGGTCCTTGAGGAGCGTGGCCAGTTGCTGCTGTTGCACGATTAACTGGTCGAGGGACTGTTGCCTCTGCTGGGCCATGGCCATTTGCGGGGGTGTCACAGAGGGGCTGTTGTCCTCATGTTGCCTTGCCACAGGGCTTGTGGGGGATGGCCAGTCGTCATCTTGTGGGTGCCCCTGCGTGGTATCCTCATGTTGTACGGGATGGGACAGACAGGGGGATTGGGACAGGTCATGGATGGATCTGACTTCGACATCCCCGTCTTCTGTGTCGGAGCATGCTGCCATCAATGGGGTGTCACCTATGGTGCTGCTGCCACCAGAGGCAGCGCCTTCTGTGGCATCCGTTGGGGGGACCTGTGGTGGTGGTGTTGTGGGCATGCTGGCTGCTGGGGTGCCTGTTGATGTTCCCTCCTCTGTGCTGCCACCTGATTTGTGCTGCTGCCGTGTCTTGATGCGTGCAGCTGAGGTGGAGGGTCTTTGGCCGTTGGTCTTGGCCCTCTTTGCAGGTGTGCTGGTAGGGGTGTCCTGATGCTCGTCGTTTGGATCGGACCCTGTGGTGGAGTAAAGGAGGGCGAGGGTTATTAATGGGTCTGTGGGTATTGGAATGGCATTGTATCACATGCATTGGGGTGGTACCTGAGGGTGATTTGGGTCGGGGCCTTGGAGGTGCTTTCATTTGTGTGTGGGGTGAGGGTGCAGTTGTTTGGCAGCCTGCAGTTAGGGTGTGCCTGCTGCACGTGTAGTGCGTGTTTTAGGGGTTTTTAATTATTTATGTATTTATTGTGGGTTTTAACGTGCGCTATCAGGCCGATGTGTGTGGACGTTCTCCTGGACATGTGTTTCTGTTGCACTATGTGGACACATGGTACTTCACATGGATGGACTTTGTGGGTTTGGCATTGTTTTATTTGGCCCACCTACCTGAATCTTCGGATGTCTGCACTCCTTTCTCCATCCCTCCGACTCCCTCTATGCTCTCCATTCCGATGGTGGAGGCACAGATTTCTTCCCAGGGGGTCAACTTGATGGGTGATTCAGGACCTCCCCCGGTGGCTGTGGCAATGTTGCGGTTGGCAGAGAGTATGCTGCGGACGCGTATCCGCAGGTCGTCCCATCGCTTTCGGCATTGCTGTGGGTTGCGGGGTGCGGTCCCCACCGCACTTACCCGCTGTGCCACCAGAGCCCATATGGCCTTCTTGTTTGCAAGTGCCGTCCTGGTCATTTGCGTGCAGAAGACGACGGCAGCATTCTCCTGGAGGGTCTCTGTAAGCACGGTGAGTTCCTCACGGGAGAAGTGGACCTGCCGCTTGCGGTCGCACGCTTTCTTCGCTACTTTTCCCATTTTTCTTGGTTTCGCTAGGGTGGATGTCGGGTTGGGGTGTGTCTCAGGGTAGTGTTTTTAGTGGTTGTGTGGTTTTAGTGGTTTTATAGGTGTACGGCGGGATGTTTCCCGTTCCGGGCCCATGTTTTAACTTCCGTTTCCGTATATTTCCGGTCACCGTACTTTCCGGTAGGCGCACACTGCGGTGTCCGCTGTGATGGGTGGCGGTATTGCACCTAGGGCGCCGTACGGCGGCGGTGTGGGCCGTTTTGGGGTCATTTCCGCCATCGCGGACTTTGCACTTCCGCCATGCCGTGGTGCTCGTGCCCGATGGGTCGGAATTGGCCGCACTTTGCTCCTTCGTGCAATGGCGGAAACGCCATTTACGCTGTGGCGGTCCGGTCAGTCACTTTCCGCCAGGGTCGTAATGAGGGCCATTGTATTGTACAATTATGTAATAGTAAATACTGTTAATATTCATCGGGAAACTGAGGTAATAATAACTATATACAATTTGTTTTAACTGATGTCACTTTTAAGACAGATGGTGTAAATGTCCAAGTTCAAAGTCACTGTTACAGGTATTCGCTGCTTACAGATAACAAGTTAGGTCCCAATCGAGATTCATCCCTCTCAGGTGCATAGAGTCGAGTCAGTCTATCCAGTAAAGTTCTCTTTACTGTAAGAGTTTGGTCAGATTACCTCCACATTTCGTTAGGGTTACTTGTTCCAAGATGATAAATTGGATTTGTGCAATTGAGTGCATCTGTTCTTTAAAGTGTATTGCTACTGGGGACTTAGGTGATAACATTCAAATATTCGATTTATGTTCTCCCCATCTGATTTTAACTTTCCTTCCTGTTAGGCCCACGTAGAATAATCCACATGGACAATTGATTCCATAAATGACATTCATTGTATCACATGTGGAGGTATGTTTGAGTGTAATCCGTAATCCTTTATGGGGATGGGTTACATAGTTGCCTTGCTCCCACCTGTGAGGCTAAGAACCTCGGGGCCATCTTCAACTCCAAACTCTCTGTTCCTCCTCACATCTATGATGTCTCTAAGAAGTCAAACTTCCAACTGCACCTCCTCAGAGGTATTCTTCCTTTCCTCACCTTCCCCCAGAAGCTCACTGTCTCTAGAGCTCTGGTTATCTCTAGGCTGGACTACTGTAACAGCCTTTTTTAAATCTGCCTGCTTCTACGCTGCACCCTCTGCAACTAATCCAGAACAGGACTGCAAGAGTTGTCCTTGGACTCAAGCCCAGGGATTGCATCCCTCCAATCCTGAAATCTCTTCATTGCCTCCCAGTTGTTGCAAGGATCAAGTTCAAGACCCTCTACATTGTCCAAAAGGCCTTCCGGGGCCTGGGTCTTCAATACCTTTAGCTCTCTCCTGAAATAACTTCCTACTCGAGCTCTTCGCTCCTCCAACTCCAACTCCCTCAGGGTCAGTCACTTCTCCAAGCAACGAGTTGATGGTAGATCTTCTGCTTCTGCTGAGGACTCCCTCTGGAACAGCCTCCCTGCCTCTATAAAACTTGAGCAGAACCATCACCCATTCCGGAAGCACCTCAAGACCTTCCTCTTTGCTCCTGCCTTCTCTCTTCCTCTCCCCTGCTGATCTTTTGTCTGATACTGCACTAGTCACCTGGCTACCCTCTGAATTTGGGCCAAGGTCCCTGCCCACCAGTTGCACACCCGCACTGCCTCCTGAAAACCTTTGCACTTGGGTCTGTATCTGCAACCCTACAATCCCCTTACCTTCACTTATGGACACCAGTTGTCTGCACTTAACCCATCCACTTGCCACCTGCTGCCCACACTACTTATTGTTTTTTTTTGTTTTTTTATCCCGTATACGGCACTTGCCCTACCTGCTCTGCCCATGGCAATTTTCCCCTCTCCTCTCCACTGCACTTGCACAATCTCAATGTCACTTGGACTCGTAAAATCGCTGTCTTTGTGTTGGAATTGAAAAGATATTATGCCTCCTATCGCAGTATTTGAATGTGTATTGGCCTACGCCAAGTTGTCTAAAATATCATGTAAATAGACTCCGCGGCAAAGTCTTGACCTTAACGAAAAGTTATGTAAGTCGCCATCTTGGATTTAGCCGCCATTTTAGGTTCTCTTGTAAAGTGGAAGTCACCCTGAACATCAAAATGGAGGCCGAATAACATTCTGAGTGAGATTCTGGCCGTTGTGACCTCCGCACACACAAATAATTAATATACCTGCAGGCCACTTATCGGGGTCGCGAACTGAGACCTTGTCCTATCACTGACCTATGTGTAAATGAACAACTGTATCAGGGGAACTGATCAAAATGCATACATTATAGGATTGACCTGGCAAGGAACCCTAGGCCTGGTCCCAAGAATGGTTAACCCGCGAGGGGGTTGGCCAAGGGCTGGATAAAGGATATAAAAGCCCAAGTATTCCAATGTACGGTCTCTCTACTAATGCATCGAACCCTCGTTGAAGTTTGTTACGTTACTCTGAGAGCTGAATAGCTATCCGTTTGTCAATTGACTTTTTTTTTTTTAAACCTTTTATTTATTGGCATAAGGGTCAATACAGGTACAATACGAATTACATGGCATAGCAGCATTTGACATCATAGGAAGGCGAAAAGCCGTTCAGGGAGAAAGCAAAGATTGAAAAACAAAAATAGAGGATAGTTCACGCTTGGCCTGTCTGGTTGTCCTGGGGGGGAGATGAGGTCAGCTCTACAACTTCTCTGCCATTGAGGTAGCTGCGAAATTCCGGCCAGACATTTTGGGGCTGGGATGTCGGAGGTAGGGATCCAATGTACTCCTCCTCGCACATTTGTGTCCATGTAAGAGCTTGCAGCCACGTCGTGAACGTGGGGGGATTGCGGCGCTTCCAGCATTGCAATATGCATCTTTTGGCCACCATGATGCTTACATTTAGAAACTTTGACATTTTCTTTACATTCTCACCCTCCCATAGACCAAACAGCATGGCAAGTGGTTCCATAGTTAACTGGGACCCAGCTATTTCGGAGAGTGCCTCTATCACGGCCGTCCAGAATGTGTCAAGGGCAGGGCAAGTCCAAAACATATGTATGTGGTCCGCCTCGCACGATTTGCATTTGGGACACAAGTGGTTCGGGGCGCCAGTGAAAGACGCCACTCTATACGGAGTGTAATAGAGTCTGTTGAGGAGTTTAAATTGTATACATCGAAATCTGGCGCTCAGGGAGACCCTACGTGTGTGTGTGCACATTTTACTCCAGAGATCGTCTGTGATTTCGACTCCAAGCTCCTTAGCCCAAGATTCGCGTGGTCTAAGGGAGTTGTCCGCAGTGTTGTTCAGTTGTATTTTGTACAAATTCGAGATTATGCCTTTGGCGCTGCCGGAATTTGCTATGTATTGTATTTCCGGAGTGTCTGGGGGTTCAGTAGGGTATGAAGGCCACATTGTCCGTATTGCAGCTCTAAGCCTATAATACTGCAACATTTCGAGTGCGGAATTGGAGTGACCAGGGCGCCATGTCTGGGGGGTGATGAAAACCCCATCGGGGAAGAGATCTGCGAGGGCATGGTATCCCAGGTTTTCCCAGTGGCGCATGAGATTGGGGTCGTGTGTGGGGGGGAGGCCAGGGAACTGCCATAGGGGAAGCCATTTGTAGTATGGATGCTGTTCCCGGTCAGAGCCCAGGATGTTCCTCCAGGCCCTAAGTGTAGCGGCCACCGGGTCCGCCTGAGCGTTTGTCTGGAATGTGCGGTTTAATAACAAGGACATTATATTGGTTCCACCTCCCGCCTGTTTTTCAAGTTTTACATGCACGGGCGGGTCTTGGAATATGTACCAGTGAGAGGCGTGATGGGCCTGTGCAGCATTCCAGTATAGGCGAAGGTCTGGGGCCGTGAACCCACCCTTGTCATAGGGCAGTGTCATGTGTTGCCACTTCTTGCGGACTGAGCCTGGATGCCAGAGGAATTGTGCACACTCTGAATGGAGCTTCTTGAAGTATTGGCTCCCAGGCCAAATTGGGACGTTGGCGAAGACATAAAGGAGTTTAGGGACCACCACCATCTTTATCAGTGATAGTCTGCCCGCTAGTGACAAAGGTAGCTTGCGCCATCTGGAGAATCTGGAGCAGACAAGGCGAGCTGTTGCCTCGTAGTTGTCTGAGAGTAGAGAGGGTCTGGCTAGTGATATTTGTACCCCGAGATATCTCACCCCATCCGGGGACCAGCGCAGCGGGTACTCACAGGATGGTCGTGGGGTCGCCGCCGTGAGGGGGAAGATTTCGGACTTAGAGTAGTTGATAGTGAAACCTGAGAATGTGCCTATCTTGGTGATGTCGCGGATGATCGGGTCCAGGTGTGTGGAAGGATTTCTGACATACAGGAGGACATCATCTGCATATAGAGAGATGATCTCTGGTGCATCCAGTAAACGTATGCCTTTATTGCCATGCCGTCCCCTTACATGATCCACCATAGGTTCTATGGCAAGCGCAAACAGGAGGGGAGAAAAGGGACATCCCTGACGAGTGCCTCTGTGCAGCGTGATGGGAGAGGAAGGCGCAGAGTTTACAAGGACCCTCGCTCGTGGATCTGTGTATAATAGTTTTATGTACGAGGTCATTTTGGGGCCTACACCCATTTTCTCCAGTACGGCCCACAGATATTGCCATGAGACCATATCAAAAGCCTTTTGGGCATCCAATGTGACCGCCACAGCTTCCGCGCATGGATCAATTCTAGCCATCACGTTAAACAGGCGACGTATGTTCAGTGCCGTGGACCGGCCCGGGATGAACCCACATTGGTCCGCGTGAATCATGTGGGACATGAAGGGGAGAAACCGGAGGGCGATTATTTTAGCGAAGATTTTTATGTCGGTATTAATAAGGGATAGAGGCCTATAAGATCCACACTCGTCCGGGGGTTTACCTGGTTTGGGGAGGACAGTTATCAAGGCTTCTCTGAGGGAGGGAGGCAATTCAGACGGAGTGATTCGGCCCAGACCCCGTGTAGCACAGGTGCCAGTATAGCCACATGTTCCTGGTAAAATTCGGAGGTGAGCCCATCTGGGCCTGGTGCCTTGTTTTTGGGAAGGTTCGATATCACCTGAACTATCTCCTCTAGGGTGATTGGGGCGTCTAATATTTCGCGGGTGTCTTGGGAGATAAGGGTCATAGGGATGCTCTCCAGGAGATCATCTAGGTCCTGTGCCGAGTGTTCGGGTTGGGGGCCATACAGATTAGCGTAGAAGTTAGTAAAAGTGTCTAGTATGGACCGATCCGACCAGTGTCGCACTCCGTTGCTATCAATGATGCTATCAATGCGGGTTCCACCGGTCTCAGCACGGACTAGCCTGGCCAGGGTTCTACCTGGTCTGTCCCCCTCCCCATACCTGCGGGCCGCAATCGGGCGTGTAAAGTATTGTACCTCCCTTATGGCGTGTGATTCAAACTCTTCCAACTCTGATCTGATCGCAGCAAGGGTTATTGGGGACCGAGTGGTCATATATTCCTGTTCAAGTGCTTTAAGTTTGGTTTCCGAGTTAGTTAAGGACTGCCTTATGGCTTTTAGGACCCCAGCTTCCCTTGAGATGCACATCCCCCTGATGTACGCCTTGAACGCCTCCCATCGGATCCCCTCGGTCGTATCGGTTGTTTTATTCTTTTCGAAGAATGTGGTTATGTCAGCTAGGATCTCAGCTTTAAAGACTATGTCTGACAGGGCGGTGGATTTGAATCGCCAGTGGGGTCTTAGGGGCGCCGCATCGCCGAGTCGGATCTGTAGGAGTACCGGGGAGTGGTCAGATAGCGTGCGTGCAAGTATCGTAACATCTGAGACTTTCCCAACCAGTCTGCCGGAGAGTAGGAACAGGTCTATCCTAGAGGAGCTGTCATGGACCGTGGAATAGAAAGTATAGTCCCTGTCGTGGGGGTGGAGCGTTCTCCATATATCATGTAAGTTGAGGGAGGCCATATGCGAGAGAAGACGCTTGGTTGCTCTTGGTGTGGGTCTGCGACTGGACGTCGTCCTGTCCAGAAGACTGTCCAGTGTGAGGTTCATGTCCCCCCCCCATATTATGGGGATGTCTATGTATTTCATAAGTATGGCCGTCACTTCATCAAAGAACTCTGGGGTGTCGATGTTGGGTGCGTACACGTTGACCAGCAGGCATTCTTCGTGAGCCAAGGTGCAGTGTAGGATTACATATCTGCCTTCAGGGTCAACGTGTGATGAGCGGAGATTAAAGTGGATAGACTTATGGATGAGAGTCAGGACCCCTCTAGCTTGGGTGGAGTATTGGGTGAAATATCTGTTGGCACCCCAAGTTTGTGCAATGTTCGATGACAGATGTTTAAGGGCGTGTGTCTCTTGTAGTAGGAGAACCTTGACCCCGTGTCGCTGAGCGTAGGCCGCGATCCTTCGGGATTTCGTGAAGTTTGTTAGGCCACGTATATTCCATGACATCATTTTAATTGCCATGTAGGTGGCCTACGGGACATCCCAAGTGAAAGCCCTGCCTCTGATGTACGCTATAAACGCTGCCATGCAGCACCGCTGCCATCGCGTGTGGCCCGTCTCAGCCCCCATGCCATTTTGAGTATAACCTATCCCAACTTTCCAACCCGCCACCCTCACCGCCCTGTCCCAACTAGCAGTGTGTGTATACCCACCCTTAGCGTGAACCAATAACTGCCATCCCCAACTTGGCAGTATTTGAAAGAAAGCCCAACTGGGGCAAAAACACAAACCAGTGTTGATACGAGTACTGGATAAGTAGCATAATCATAGGTTCGGCTATCATAAATGAGGTTACAGATCAAGGATGCCTAACTTAATGGGCAACAAAAACAGATTCATATGATAAGGGCAGCAGTCAGTTTTGATCGTTGTCCATCGGGATCGCAGGCGGCTCCGCCAGTGGGATCTGTGCCTCAATGAATTTCACAGCCTCGTCCGGGACTGTGAAGAAATAGAGCTTGTTCCGGTGAGTGAATTTAAGGCGTGCGGGGAAGAGCATAGCGTATTCAATCTTCCTGTCCCGTAGCATTTTCTTCACCCCAGTGAATCTGCGTCTTTCCGATTGGACACCTACTGAAAAATCGGGGAAGATCCTGATTGTTTGTGAATCCATCCTTAATTCTCCCTTCTCTCTGGCCAGGCGGAGTATATGATCCCTGTCCTTGTAGCTGAGCAGTTTTGCTATAATAGGTCTGGGGAAGTCCCCGGGACGCGGGCGGGGTGCCAAGGAGCGGTGAGCCCTTTCGATCGTGAAGAATGGTGAGAGCACAGGATCATCCAGGAGGTCTCTGATGAGTTTTTCCACCGCCAGTTCCATACGGCCTTTAAGTGCATTTTCGGGGACCCCAATTATGCGAATGTTATTTCTTCGCGACCTCGATTCGAGGTAATCGCATTTGGACTTGACTTGCTTCATGTCTCGGACAAGCTCTGATACTGTATTTTGCAGTTCGTGGACATTGTCTTCGGTGGTGCCCGTCCTTTGCTCCACTTCAGTGATTCTGGCGCCGTGTTGGTCGAGTTTAGCCCTTAATGACGCTACATTTGCATTAATGTCATCCAGCTTTTCATGGAATGCTGCAAAGTTTTTGGCCATGGATTCCATCATGGCGGCCAGGTCCGGCTGCGGGGGGTCCGGCCTAGGGTCGCCCTCCTCCTGGGTTGTAGCGGATGATGCCTGGTCTCCCCTGGGTGTCGCCCTGGCGTATTTGTCCATAGCCCCGGCTTTGTTAGTGTTACGCGATCTGTTAGCCATTCTTCGGGGGCAGGGTCAGGGCCAGCTCAGCGAAGTACGTGGTGGAGGAGACCTGGAGCGCACCTCTAGGAAGGGTAGGTGGGATGTGGCGTTGGAATCTCGACTTGACGTGTCCCGGCGGCACCGCACCCCTCCGTGTTCCCCTCCGCGGGCAGCCCCCCCCCTACTTTAGGGACACGGGAGAAGGAGCCAAAGGGTCTTGTTCCTTAACAAAGGAGGTTAATTCAACAGTCCTTATCAGTCGAGAGTATCTGGGAAAGGTAGAGCCGGGCTATCTGCAGGCATTAATGTTAAGCAATAGGCAGCCACAATAAAGTTAATAGCACCCACCTCTTTCAGTTTGCAGGGTGGCTTATCCGTGTATCTCCTGGGGACGTACGAGGGCTGATGGTGGTGATGTCTGGCTCGCAAGCCCGAGCCTCTCTCCCGGTGCGGGAGGCCCCGCGGTGAATACTGGAGGCGAGCCGGGAGGGCCCGCGTGCTTAGTGGGAGCCGCAGCCGCGTTGATTTAATTGGGCACTCCTGGGGCCCACCGACAAGGAGGAAGTAAGGCGGAGGGTCCCTCGGCGAGTCCTGAAGGCGAGCCGGGAGCCGCGGTGATTAATCTGGGCACTCCTGGGGCCCACCGATGAGGAGGATGTCAGCGTGGAGGGTCTCCCGGCGGGTCCCGAAGGCGAGCCGGGGGGGGGCCTTCCCGTCCCAACGGCCCGCGGGCCAACGAGAGCGGCGATGTCAGCCGCGGCCCGGTCAACGAGCGCAGGCAGCTCCGGGGCCGGCCGGCGAGCAGGCGACGCGCCCGCTCCGGCGAGGCACGGCGCCCGGCCCAGGGTGTGCGGGCCAGGCCGCTCCTCCCGACAATCACCGGGAGTCCTGCGAAGACGGGTCAGAGCGCCCGCGGGCCCAGACTCGGAGCGGACCGCAGGATCGAGGAGGCCGCCCGCGGAAGGCGGAGCGCCGGCGGCCACCGGCAGGCAGCGGCAACAGGGTCCCAGGAGCCGCCAGCCAGCCGCCAGCCAGCCGCGCCGGCCGAGCAGCCGCAGCAGGCCGAGGCACCAGAACTCGCGGATGGCAGCAGCGTTTTCCGCCCAGTTTTCGGCCACAGGTGTAGGAGAGTTGTAGCGGCAGAAACGCTGCAGTAATTTGTCGAAAAGTTTTAGGTAAACGCCGATATGTCGGATGAGCTGGTGGGCAGGGACGGAGCTTACAGACTAGGCAGCCATCTTCCTTGGCTGCTCAGCAGCGCCCCCCGTCAATTGACTTTTGGTAACTGTTGTAGCTTTTAAATAAAGCACTTGTATGTCCTTTGTAACCTGTGTTGGTGTGTTTCCTTTGAGCTTCCCAGCCTCATATCAATTTTTATGTTTTCACATTTGTCCTCCCTCAGTCTCCTTCCCTTTTCCTTGTCGTGCCTTGAAAAACTTGTACATAGGCACGTTATAAATGCCATATCACATCATATCACAATGCTTTGGGCCTTTGTTTTTATTCCTGTACTTACCCATAGGGTCTCCTTGATCCAATGCAGCAGGGATTGGTGATTTGATTTAACTCTGGTACATACATCCAGGCCAGGTACGGCCTTACTACACAGGCTATATCTCATTAATTGCGGTGTTGGTAAAAAGCCCAATAAGTAGGCAGCAGACAACTGTATAAACATTTGCTGGTATGAAACAAAAAGCTCCAAACGTGTTGTCTTCTTTCCACAAACACGCAGACCATCAGGCCTGCAGGCTGCCAATTACACTTCTCCAAAACACTTCTCAGACTTGCTCTAAAATGCAGTCCAAGTGAAAAAGTTGGTATATCTACCAATAGCAGACACAAAGGTACAATCAAAGTAGTGAACACCAGCAACACAGTTATGATGACTGCACTTGTCCAACACACCTCTGAGTGCACACAGAGGGCACTATTCACTCTTAAATGCAGCCCAACAGGAGAAGGCAGAGTCTCCAATAACAACAGGAGCAAAATTAGTATTAAAGGATACATAGTAGCAAACACCAGCAACACTGGTATGCTGACTGCACTTGTCCAATGCACTTCTCACATGCACATGCGCTTTGCAGTCCAAAGGAAGAAGATGGCATCTCCACCAATCCAACACACTTCTACACTTTCTTGGCGGTCGATACTGACTCTTAAATGAAATCCAAAGCAAGAAGTTTGCGTCTTCACCAACATCTAACACAAAAATAGGAATAAAGAATTAAAAGTAGTGAGCACTAGCAAAACAGGTATGCCAACTACAATTCCCCAATGCACTTATCTGCATGTGGCTGCCTTGTAAAAATCCAATCTAAAGGGAGAAAGCAGGCATCTGACAAATTGGTCATTTGAGAAGGCAAAGTACATTTTGTATTCAGTGGTGCATGACCCATAGAACAAGTCTAAATATAATATATTATTATATCTCAACTATTATTACATGTACATAATTTAATAACTTTGCAAAATGTCATGCAATTGGGGGTGTGTGACATATCACTGGAGCCAGGATTCTTTGGCAGAATGTGTGCCTCAATTATGGGATATGTGCTGAAACAAAGTTATGAAGGAAACATTTGAGTCACAATCTAATCAGACCCTCTCTTTGTAACATGAAAAAAATATGTTGGACCTATCATAATAAGGTGGTTTATCACTGGGATTGTCAAACCGATGAAAACATGGTCCACTGCAAAATGGATATGTCAAAGGGCACTGCATGGGAAAATGTAGCATTTATTTAAGTCCAAACATACTGGATATAGAGAAAGCGCTCTGGAATTTAGACAATTCTGCATATGGCCGAATGCTGCCAGCCAGGAAAGTGCTGACATGGAATAACACTTTGGGGATAATGGAGGTCCACCTAGGAATGCCTTCTCTAGAGAAAACCGGATGTAGATATTTGCCTTAATATGATCATATTTTGAAAGCAGAAGCCATGGAACATAGCTGAATAGGTGATACAGCCTGGAGCTGCCAGATGTCATGCCAGTCCTGTGCCTTTAAATGACAAAGCAAGACGTGAGTACACAAACCCTTTGCAATTAGACATATGCCAGCAGGAAACTTCACCAGCTAGCCATTGAATAGGTTGAGCTGTAAGAGAGGTATTAGAGCAGGAATGCATTGTTATGCTCGGCAGCTGAGTGGTAGGGGTGATTCATGGTTTAGGACATGGGCGGGGTTGGCATAAAGGATTGGACAGGGTTGTGATCATTTAAGGGTAAACAATGCCGAGTTCAATTCAGTAAAGATGGGTTTTATGGAATGAACAAGTAGGGGAGCGAATGTTTGGATTGGTATGTTGACTTGGTCGAGGTAGAGAACCATGGAGTCAGGCTTGAATTTACAAGGTTATATAGTTGACCTGTGAGTTGCCAGAGAGCATGAGTCAAATGCAAGCTTTTGTGCCTTGCTCATATTGAAACAGTTGATGTCACTCATTATGTCAGCAGGCTTATCAGATGAGGGTATTTCTAGTAAGGCTAAAGTCAGAGAGGTTGCTATTCAGTGTGCCTAGAGGGTGTTAGAAGAGAAGGGTATTGCAAGGGCTGGAAGCGAGATTTTGGACCGCAATATGAGTGAAATAAGAGAGAGAAATGGGGGCAATGGAGTGTTTTTTTCTGATCACGAGACCAACACAACAGTGTATGGGAAAGATGAAGTGAGTAAGGTAAAGAGGCAAAGATCGTGTGAAGAGATCCCATTTTGGTAGTGTCATGAAGTGAATAGAGGTTTTGTTGATAGTCATCACAAGAGTTTGGTTTAATGGAAATCAAAATGATTCATGAGAAAGGGGGTATGATTGATTGATTGATTGATTGATGTATAGAGCGCTTTACAGGAAAGGTATTGGGTATTCTGGGGATCAAGAGTGGGGTAAATAGAGTTAGAGGAGGTAGTTGATGGAGTAGATCAAGGAAAACAAAACAAGTTGATGAGGTTGAAGTGGGTCAGAAGGGGGGGAGAGAGAGAGAGAGAGAGAGAGAGAGAGAGAGAGAGAGAGAGAGAGAGAGAGAGAGAGAGAGAGAGAGAGAGAGAGAGAGAGAGAGAGAGAGAGAGAGAGAGAGAGAGAGAGAGAGAGAGAGAGAGAGAGAGAGAGAGAGAGAGAGAGAGAGAGAGAGAGAGAGAGAGAGAGAGAGAGAGAGAGAGAGAGAGAGAGAGAGAGAGAGAGAGAGAGAGAGAGAGAGAGAGAGAGAGAGAGAGAGAGAGAGAGAGAGAGAGAGAGAGAGAGAGAGAGAGAGAGAGAGAGAGAGAGAGAGAGAGAGAAAGAAAAAGAGAAAAAGAAATAGAGGGGAGGAGTGGCCTGGGTGGTGTTGAAAGTGAGTGAATATTATGGATTGGCATATTGGTCAAGAGGACAGTGAGAGTGGAAGGAAGAGAGTGGGCGGGTGGAAGAAATGGGAGGCAGAAAGGCAGACAACTTTAAGGTGAGGTGCAGGATTGTCAAGCTGATGGTAGGCAATAAGCCATGGGAATGTGGAGGTTGTGGGGGACAACAGGGGCCCCATCTGCCAAGTAATGTAATTTAATAAATTGCAAAGACATAGGTGACCAACAAGTCAAATTTAAGAAATCATATAGTCCTGGAAAAATATTAAATGCAATTTAAGAAATACAGGGTCCTAGGCGAACAAGAACTGCAACTATACAATTATGTAATGATGTTATAAAGAGACCAAGATAACTACACAAAAAGATACTGGAGAGGCAAAGCAACACCCAGAGTACCACACCCAAATAAAGAACAGACAACAGGGAACAACATTACATTGCTTCCAAATAACTATAGGTAGAAACAAAAGAATGCAAAACAACACATCATATACCTGGCAGATGAAAACAACAACAGGCAAGTGGAAACCTTGGCATTTGGGCATTTTTGTGGAAAGGGAGTTCTTTGAACTTTTAATATTTGTTCTGGGGAAGCAAAAGGAAAAAAGGCACAAGAAGAAGAAAGGCATATTTTTACTTGTATTTTGCATGTTCTTATTGAGAAACTAACACAACTATAAACAAACACAAATCAGACAAAAGGGTAGATAAACACCAAATAGAGACTACAAACACTCACCACACAACACCAAACTACACATAAAAGAACATGAAAATCCTCAAATATTGTTGTAGTGATGGTGAAACAGTGTAGCGTGTTGTGCAGGAAGTAGTGAAATAAGCAGAAGATGGAGTCAGCAAGGTAGTGTAGTAATAGGAGTGAGGCCAGAATGTTAACATGACAAATGTAATGCCATTATAGATGTTAAGGCCTAGCATATGATGAACAGTAGCAAGTTCTGGTGTGCAGCTGCGGCTCTGATAGTTCGGCACCAAAAGCAAGTCCCCTTCCCCATTCACTAGGAGAGAAGCCAAGGTCACAGGCACCCATGGTGTGCAAATAAGCATTAATTGTATCAAAGTTTGGGGTCCAAGTGTGGCGGGAACAGAATGTTAGTTGCTAAAGGAGCAGGTATGGTGGCGGCCTTTGAAGGATAAACTCATGCAAATAGAGAATGAGGTTCTGGGTGCCAATAAACCAGGTGAAGATTTAGCACACTAATGCCCTCAGCCAGAAGTGGTCACCCTATTGGAATTACACCCAGACATGCAATGTAAGCAAACAAATCCTCGAAATTCAGACTAGAGAACGGTGTCCTGGTCATGTCATCCCTGGGCACATGGGGCTGGGAGGAGGTAAGGAGGGAGACATGTCTAGAACAACTTGTGATTCAGGATTGGAGGCGTGGAGGTGTTGCCAATACATTGAGTACAAGGTTGGGGATTCAGCTTGTGTGTGTCATGTCATCAGGGTTAATGACAAAGCCCATTGTCTCATCAAATGCAGGGTTGGCCTTGCCAAGTTACTTTGATTGTGTCTGGAACTGGAGGGTGCACATTACATGATGTTCACAAATTTACACACACATTGATAAAACCCCACCAATCGTATACCTGGGTTTCACAGTGACGATGAATGGGACCACATGACTAGGGGAATGGGGGTAGCATAGATGTGGCCAATCGGTCAAGGGACTATAAGGGGAATTACCATGCTCTATAGGTGGTAGCCAATGAGGGTGGTGGGATATTATGTAACTTTGTACATAAGTGTTGATTATTATGTTCCTTATAACCTGTAACCCATTGGGAATTGAGAGAGAGCTTCATGTCAGTTTGGTTGTACAGAACGTCTGAGACCGTTTTGCATGTAATAAACTTTGTTCTCTTTTGCAACTGCCACAGCGCCACCCAGTAAACCAGAACTGGAACTTCATCTAGTTCAGAGCCACATAAGCAAAGCATTGTGGGTATGCAAATTAGCCCAAACACAAGCCTTTTTCGTCACCAGATCATGGTATTTGCTTAAAGGGCAGTGTTATTTATATATAGCTTAATGGCTTAATGAACCCAAGACAATTTTGAATGTTCCCCAGTGCTCCATATTACATGGCCACGGTAGTTATGGTTAAGTTGTTGTTTCCATAGGAAGAGCACTTTTTGGGCGGCTTATAACTTCGCTCCCCCTGGACGAATCCTCACCAAACTTTGCAAATAGAGTATATGGCCCACACTGAATTTATTTGGAATGTTTGGTGAGGATTCGTCGAAGGGGGGCAAAGTTATAGGGGGATCCCAACACTTTTTTTTCCCCCTTAGACTGAATGGGGAAAAACTTTGCTCACGCCTAGAGCCCAAACCGCTGGATGGATTTTCACCAAATTCGGACCAGGAGTAGCGGCTTGGTCACGAAAGCGTGCTTTTGCAGATTTGGTGAACATCTGTCCAGTAGTTTATTTTTTAAATTACCCAAAAGTAGGTCATAAAAAATTAGTGATACCTGTGTTCGGTCCGCGGACACACTTCCCTGTTCGCTCATCGGACAGTGTCCTGATTGGCCAATCGGCTTGCGTGATGTCTGCGGACATGCAACGTGTTCGCTGATTGGACGGCGTGGAGCGTGAAGCGCGTCAGCGCTAGAGCCCGCCATCTTGGATTCGCGGACATCCGCGGACAGCGCAGTGAAACCTGGTTTTAAAATTTGTATTTAGTAGAGTGTGTTGGTGTGTAAGAGTGTTTGGGGAGGGTGGGAGACTATGAGATAGGTTAAATGTTGTGTTCTTTTATGTGGTGGACTCTCTAGTTGGGTTCAATTTGTCTGCGGACAACATGGCTGTTCTGAAATGTCCTAAATAAACTAAATGGGGGGGATGTTCTGAGGACGCAATATGTGTCCGTTTTGTTCTGCAAGCAAGCTGAAACTGTTCTAAGAACACTGGCGGTGTCCTGTAAATGTTCGTAAATAAACAAAATGGGGGTGTCCTGAGGACGCTGTCCATATTATTCTCTGGTAAGTTGAATGTGTTCTAAGAACACTTGTGGTGTCTTGAAATGTTCGTAACAAAAAACAAACTGTGGGTGTTCTCAGGACACTGTCCATATTGTTCGTTGTGAAGTTTAAAGTGTTCTAAGAACACTTGCGGTGTCCTGAAATGTTCGTAGGGGGTGTCATGAGGACGCTGTCCGTATTGTTCGATGGGAAGTTGAATGTGTTCTAAGAACACTCGCGGTGTTCTGAAATGTTCGTAAAGAAACAAACTGGGGGTGTCCTGAGGACGCTGTCCGTATTGTTCTCTGGCAATGTGATGTGTTCTAAGAACACTCGTGGTGTCCTGAAATGTTCGTAAATAAACACAATGGGGGTGTCCTGAGGACGCTCTCTGTATTGTTCGATGGCAAGTTGAATATGTTCTAAGAACACTCGCGGTGTCCTGAAATGTTTGCAAATAAACAAAATGGGGGTGTCCTGAGGACGCTGTCCGTATTGTTTTCTGGCAATTTGAAAGTGTTCTAAGAACACTCGTGGTGTCCTGAAATGTTTGTAAATAAACAAAATGGGGGTGTCTTGAGGACGCTGTCTGTGTTGTTCGATGGCAAGTTGAATGTGTTCTAAGAACACTCGCGGTGTCCTGAAATGTTCGGAAATAAACAAAATGTGGGTGTCCTGAGGACGCTGTCCATATTGTTCGTTGTCAAGTTGAAAGTGTTCTAAGAACACTCGCAGTTTCCTGAAATGTTCGTAGGGGGTGTCCTGAAGACACTGTCCGTATTGTTCGTTGGCAAGTTGAATGTGTTCTAAGAACACTTGAGGTGCCCTGAAATGTTCGCAAATAAACAAAATGGGGGTGTTCTGAGGACACTGTCCGTATTGTTCGTTGTGAAGTTGAAAGTGTTCTAAGAACTCTCGCGTTGTCCTGAAATGTTCGCACATAAACAAAATGGGGGTGTGTTCTAAGAACACACCCGTTGTCCTGAAATGTTCGCACGGGGTGTCCTGAAGACGCTGTCCGTATTGTTCGATGGCAAGTTGAAAGTGTTCTAAGAACTGTCTCGGTATCCTGAAATGTTCGCAGGGGTGTCCTGAAGACTCTGTCTGTATCGTTCTCTGGCAAGTTGAATGTGTTCTAAGAACACTCGTGGTGTCCTGAAATGTTTGTAAATAAACAAAATGGGGGTGTCCTGAGGACGCTGTCCGTATTGTTCGTTGGGAAGTTGAATGTGTTCTAAGAACACTTGCGGTGTTCTGAAATGTTCGTAAATAAACAAAATGGGGGTGTCCTGAGGACTCTATCCGTATTGTTCGATGGCAAGTTGAATGTGTTCTAAGAACACTCACGGTGTCCTGAAATGTTCGCAAATAAACAAAATGGGGGTGTCCTGAGGACACTGTCCGTATTGTTCATTGTCAAGTTGAAAGTGTTCTAAGAACACTTGCAGTGTCCTGAAAT